>NW_021163010.1:6247916-7497500 GCF_004324835.1 Dendronephthya gigantea | reverse complement strand
TACGTATTTATATATATTTACAGGTGACGATAATGATAATGACTGTATATATATATATATATATATTGGGTCGTGAGTTTTTAGCTGTCACAGGTTTTTACCACAACTCAAGTTTTACCAGCGTAAAATTCACGAGCATTCTGTATAGGAAAGAAGCTAAATATTGATAACATAGCATAATTTATAATATAACATTTATAGTACACGCGTGCTGATTGGTCAAGAAGCGTGTTACTATTTAGCAATTAGACAACGAGTACGAGTTGTCTATGAGCGAATAGTCAACGAAGGCGAAGCCTGAGTAAGTGAGTTGACTATTCGCTCATAGACAACGAAGGCGAGTCAGGCTTCGCCTTCTTAGACTATTCGCTCATAGACAACTCGGACACGTTGTCTAATTGTTAAATAGGAACACTTGTGGGGGTTTGGGAGAACTCGAAATAACGTGGAATAATTTTCTCGTTCCCGTTCTCCCAAACTCCCATGCGTTTTTCTATAACTGTACAGGAATATCTTCTATTTATGATATATCTATAAATATTTTCTATTTATAATCCAGTCTATCTATTATAAAGCGGCAATCATTAAACTCCATGGCAATTAACGTATACATGTGACTATACTAATATGCCTTTAATGACAATCCTTTAGCAACTCTAAATAGTAATTAACCAAATTGGAAATCTTTTCAATTATGAGAAGTCTTCTACAAGCTTACGGTCTTTGTTCACACATCTTATGGACAAGAGAGCTAGGGTTTTTTTCGTTTTTCTTTGGAAAAACTCGGCACTTCCGATCGGTCCGATGTGACCGTAGCCATAGTACATCTTGCTCCTCTTTATAATGCTATAGAATATCACGTGTACGCTGTTTTGAAAGCGTACAACCTTTTTGTGATCATCTTTCGATACTAATACAACGCCTAACAAAATTTAGCTAACACACGCTGAGAATAACGTTGAGCAAAACGTTTGGAAAATAGTGTTTAAATGGTTCTATATAGATCGATCAAAGAAAGCCTAATTTTCTTTAAACGTTTTTTATGCTAGGTCACCGCGTGTTTAGCGAGCGTAAAGTGTGGCCTAGGCGATGTCTGTAAACACTTATTGTGAGAACGGTAAAGCACTTGGTGAAGATACGACATACAACCATGGTCTGCCAAGATGTCTCTTTGAAACCGTTTCTCCTCTGGTCTTTTTACTTCTGATCATACTGGCATGTATACCTCAACTTGTGAGGCTTGCGTACAAGAGAAGAATGGCAAAACAACGCTATGCCTCCATCCAAGATGAGTTTGATCAATCAATCGGCGCAACAGCCAATGATCTTTTGTTAAATAAGGAAACGCCTGTTTCTTCTTCATTTTTGGACAATCCGGCTAGCTTCATCTATGGAGAGAACTATCGCACTTCCTTTTTGTATACCTGCCAATTGTTTTTCCACATATGCCAAATTATTCTACCCCTGCTGGATATTGTCGTGAAAGGTAAGGTCTGGTATAGGTTTTGATTAAGTAGTTAAACCATAAAACATTAAAATTAAGACGATCACACGTTCCAATTAGCCTTTCTCACGATGACGTTTTGGGGTACTTTTACTTTTTTGAAATGGGTTTAAAAATTATGTTTAAACATCAAAAGCATTTTTTTAGAATAAACAGACCATTTGAAGAATAAATTCAGCCTAAAATTAAAGACAGTCGCCGTTACCAAGTTTTACGCTCACGGTTTTTGAAAAAAGTACCCCAAAAATGGCGGCATATTCGTCATCGTGAGAAAGGCTAATTTTGTTCGATCGAATTCACATCTGATAGACGTTTTAACAAATCAACTAAAGTCAATGTAGTACTGCTATATTAACAACCAGTCGCAATCCATAAGTCATGCAGAAGTGCATGAATTAGATGGTGTGAACAGACCTTACAGTAAGTATCTTAACTAAAAAAAATGGGTATTAATGTATATTTTGATATGACAACCTTTGGCAACGACTGACATATTTTGCTGTAAAAAGTAACCAAGTATTTATCAAGTAATTACAGTAAAATGTAGTAACGTATACTAACAAATAATGACACACGTTCTGTTATGTAATTCATAAAACTACGAAACAGACTTTGACCAGTCTATCGACTTTCTCGGCATTAGTAGCCTATTTTTTTTCTTTTTCAGCCTCAATGGAGTCTTCTCGTATACAAGGGGTAACCTTGGTCGGCGATTTGCTAATGTTCCTTGTGTGGTTTTTTGCTTACTTCGACACAATGATTGAAACGCAGGATCGTTATATAGCCAAGTTATCAAAGTACTCAACGCCTTTAATCTTATTTTGGGGTCTAACGTTCGTTAAAAATAACCTTGTCTTAATCTCATGGAACAACAATGAATGGTGGTTCCATCGAAAAACATCGGTCGAGGAAGCCGAATTTGTTCTATTTTGGCTGAGGTATTCGTTTTCAGCTTTGATACTATTTCTCGGAATGAAAGCTCCTGGTTTGTACAAATCAAGCTATGAGGTCTCGGTCGAGGATGACGACACCCTCGGAACGCCATCGGTACGTGGTGACCTAATTTTTTCTTCTTTTTCTTCATCGTATAGATTGCATAAAATAAAGAATTTCCCATCTAATTTCTAAAATATATCTAGTAGCTAAATTGATAATGTTGGGATACCAGGAGTACCACAAGGGTCAGTCATCACTCACCCTGCTCTTTATTTATCTTATAATATCTATACAGGGCGTGGATCCTTTCGAATCGGATCCCATTTTAAGTTTAAAATCCGTCTAGCTACGGCCTGCAACTGGGAGCAACTTTTGGGAATATTAACAGTAATTTTTGGATCAGCAATTAAGAGCGAGCAGTAACAAAAACATTGCACCGGCGTCGCAAAGGTGTAGGTTCCATTCCTGTAGCCTTGGGATTGATATGTAGTATGATTTCCAAATCTTGAAATTAAGACCCTCGATCCTTGGCAATTGTATATATTGCGCAACAGCGAGAAAACGATTTTGTTGTTTTTTCAGGCAGCTGACGGTAGACAAGTATCAACGTTTAAGGGAGTCATGAGAAAGCTGAAGATTTTATGGCCTTTTCTCTGGCCAAACCGTCGGTATGCTGTTTCATGCAAATTATTTCACCATATACATGTCCAGAATTCGTCTTGGTTGAGATCAGTTAAATCGAATAATAAATATTAAATTTTTAGCTGTACACCTAATATAGTTCCACGAACTGCACAGTACATTGCATTGCATTGCAGTACCTATGCATTGCTTAATTAACTGTGTTATGTGAACAGCTGCTTAACTATTTGTAAAATATATAATTCTGACTGCCCACTGCTTTCATTAATAATTACAGTCAAAGCAATGAACAAATCCACACGTATAACTTACTGTACCATTTTATATATTCTCTTTACTCTAGAACGTTGCAACTACGTGTTGTTGTTTGTTTTCTTCTTCTCGCGGGAGGTCGTGCAGTTAATTTGTTTATTCCTTTGGTGTATCGTGATATAGGTAAGATTATCTAGATAAGTACTTAGCATAGAAATAAATATATGTTATTTACCAGATAAGATGTCCGTATAGGGAAATATTTCCCAGGGACGTTTTTGAGACCGAACCGAAGGCCGAGGGATGTTTTTGAGACCGAGGGAAATATTTCCGTATACGGACCGACTAAACTGGTAAATAATTGATTTATTTTTTTGCGGTCCGAATTAATATTTTAGCGTTAGCTCTGTGCTTTAAAACCCTGCGCGGTCCGTACGGCCTCATACGGACCGCTCGCGTACCCAATCAGATTGTAGGAATCGCTAAAATATGAATTCGGACCGCAAGAAAAAAAAATAATAGACATTATTTCTATTAATAATAGACATCAAGTCTATTATTTCTATGGTGCTCATGCATGCTTTGTCTCAGTAGCTATATACCTTGAATGTATATATACAGTACAAACAACATTGGGCCGAGAATCGACCCCTGTGGCATCCCTGATGTTTGCAGGAATCGCTAAAATATGAATTCGGACCGCAAGAAAAAAAATAATTGACATTATTTCTATTAATAATAGACATAATGTCTATTATTTCTATGGTACTCATGCATGCTTTGTCTCAGTAGCTATATACCTTGAATGTATATATACAGTACAAACAACATTGGGCCGAGAATCGACCCCTGTGGCATCCCTGATGTTACAGGTTCAAATAAAGTACGTCAAGCTGCTTGCTGCAACGGAACTCGCAGCCTATCTGCTAAAAAAGAACTTGAATAAGTTGAATTTTCCCTGTTGTGAAGAAGACGCATATTCATTTTTAAGACGTGTTTGAATTTATTTTCTGCATACCGTGTACAAAATTCTATGCATGTTAAATGTTTTAGAAAAGCCAATTGAAATAATTAAAACGTATGAAATATTTTTGTCAGCTTTAGTAATTGTCCCCAATACTTTCTGGTGGTTATTTTGGTCTAAACGTTTAAAAGTCTAAACCTGTGTACATTGGGTCAGTGTATTGTTAGCCATACCATGTATTTTGACGGTTCTCACTTGTTCTCTTTATATTATATATAGTCAATTACCTAACCCCCGGCAAAGATGGCCTTGAAGGAAAAACAAATCCATTGCATTTGATTATTCTTTATGTTGTCCTGCGGTTTCTGCAAGGGGGAGGAACAGGTAATTGTGCTTCTACGTTCTAATCAGAGGCTTTAAGTTTAAGGCGATATTTGTGAGTGTGTGTGTGGGGGGGGGGGTGTATGAGTATTCATATATTCTGTTCTTTCCGACGAACCTCTTTTCAAAATATGTACGCGTACAAAAGAACTCCGTCAGGCAAAACAGAATATATCAATATTCACCCATCCATCTCAATTATCGTTCTAGTTTCGCCTCTGGTTCTAATCATTTTAATAGGTTATTAATACAACCTTACAAATAGCAGGTTATATAGCATTCGAAGTTTGTATTTTTTGTTTATTCTTCATTGTTTATTAAATTCCAGGTGCACTGGGAATGCTGAGTAATATGCGGTCGTTTCTATGGATCAAAATACAACAATACACTAGTCGTGCCGTTCAAGTGCGACTGTTTGCTCATCTACACAGGTGAGATTAATATGTGCTACTTTAAACATAACTTGTTTTGTGTCCTAACGTATGGTACTCAACATTTACGTCGACCAAGACTTTGTTTATATGTATAATATAATATGTAAAGTACGCGTGTGCTGATTGGTCGAGAAACACGGAAATTTTTTCTGCCCCGAGACTTTATATTTAAAAACATAAACAAAATAATAATCGAGCTGTACTTCACAATAAAAATGTTAAATACACGAGCATGAAAAACCCCGAACAAAAAGCTGTTCCTGAGTTAAAATAATGGACAACTATAGACTCTCTATTGGACTCACAAAAAAAAAACACAACATTGTTTATCGTTAGTTGTGAATAATTTTGTGAGAATTTATAATTTATAAGAAAAATTTGTATAAAATATTTTCCTAAAAAGAAATAGAAACACTTTAGTATAGTTTTGGATCCAAACTCCGAATATCATATCATCAAACGATTATCCCCTTGATATATATGTATTAATATTATTATTATCCCCTTAATATATATTGATTAATAATATATAAAATATTAATATTAACGAACGTTAATTATTCAACATGCAGTGCCATTTACGTCTTCTCTTTACATTATTCCGTTTGCTTTTTCTTCAAGTTTGTCGTTGCGTTGGCATTTGGGTAGAAAGACAGGAGAAGTATTGCGAATGATAGACCGCGGCAATACCAGTACTAATATTTTGTTAAGGTAAAACTACATAGATTTTGACACTGCACAGCGAATTCGTAATTCGATCGTCGCTTCCTCTTACGGGGAAAATGTTTGAACTGAACCATGTTTTCACGTCATGCAATGGATGACCAAAAATATGCAGGGGCCAGTTGTTCAAAGCTGGGTTAGCGCTGACCCTAAGGTTAAATTTTAATCAGCTGTTTTGGTTAATTGCTTAATTAACCAGTTAACCGCTGTTCGTTTTGAAACTTTACAAAATATGGATTTTGTTGGTCCAGAAAATATTTATGGAAAAAGACATTCAACTTATAAACAAGCAATTAAAAAAATAAATGTAAATATTTGCTTTAACTGGCTTTCGAAAAACTGGTCCAAGATTACATTTACTTTAACTGATCGTCTGTATGTAATCTTTGTAAGATTATCTTACAATAATAGCCAGCACTCGTGGATAAAAGATCAATATAGTTTTTTATATGTAAATTATATTGTTTATTTTATAGTTATTTGCTCTTCAATATCTTTCCTGTTATCATTGACATCATCATTGCCATAATTTATTTCATTCTCGCATTCAATGGATATTTTGGACTAATTGTTTTTATAACCATGGGTCTCTACATAGGTATGTTTTAGTGCAAGGTTTCTTTGAAACTTTGCAGTACTGTGATGCGTGGCAAAAATTCAAACGAGTCAGTCAGTCAGTCATTTGGGAGTAGCCTTGATATATTTTTGTAAATTTTATAACATTGCTTCTCCTTGCTGAATTTATTCCTAGAACGCCAGATTTTTCATTCCTTCACATGAGCAACTAAAAGTAGAATTCGCTACAATAATAATACAGGCCCTGCATTATTATCTTCGCTAGGTCCTAAGAATCGACGGTCTATTGTATCATTTTCCAGTTTGCGCACTAGTGACCTCAGACAAAGAGGGCATGTGAGGACCATATGGCAGGCCTGAAGTTTACATAAAGTTAAACATAGTTTTTTGTTGATTTGGGGTCTAATGATTTGATTTAATTCCCATTACCTTTTAGTACTGACAATTGTTATCACTGAATGGCGTACCAAATACAGACGTGAAATGAATGCCAAGGACAACAAAACAAAAGCAAAAGCAGTTGATTCATTGTTGAATTTTGAAACGGTACTGATTTTCATTTGCTACATATAGAATGCGACCATTGTGCCAGCATAATTTAATTAATCATTACGAAATACTTTAGACTGGTAAACGTAATAGTATAAATTTATACCGTATGGGAATATATGCATTTTATGCGTGGCTACTGGGTTGGACACGCAGATTGTTTCCTGCATATTTTTCACTACTAGCATTATTCGACTTGATATTGGTAGAGTTTGAAAAGAGTGTTGGGGTCGAAAATTTAATATACCAACATTTGGAAATTATGTATTAACATTTGGAAATTATGTATGGTAGTACTTTCCTTTCCCCCCGTACATGTCTGCATTTCTTTCTAAATTCTACTGCAGTGCTTCCTCATCTTTTAGGTAAAATATTATAATGCTGAGGATTATGAAGTTGGACGATATAATGAAGCAATTGAAGATTACCAAGTATGTTTTTCGTTCGGTATATCATCCCCAAAATATATCCTGATTATAATTTTACCATTGAAACATGACAACATATTTTTAGATTTGTGTCGAAGCATGTAGTGAATGCATCATGCTTCAACTGTTTCTACCCTCCTTCGCTTTATACAAAAAGAAAATAATAAAACAGACCATGCTCATACATGTACACACCTAGAAGACTGAAACTGAATCCCTCTTAAACCTGTTATATTTTAGGATAGCGAGTGGCAATCGATGGCCAGCCTTAATCTTATTAACGTGGTGCAAAATTTCATCGTGACAATTGGTCTGTTAGCTGGGGCAATTTATTGTGGCCATTTAGTCATTAATGGAACACTTAAGGTAAAGACTGTTGAATTGTCCCCTCCTAATTCGCTTTCTAAGATAACATGGGAAACTATGATGGTGTTGAATATTAAAGAAAGCATTTTCCGTGTTTCTATACAGTTATATAGACATGCGTGGGGATTTTATTCACGCTATTTCGAGTTCTCCCAAAGTCCCACAATGTTTCTATAATTCAAGTTATTTTTTCACTCGAAATTAAGACCCTTTAACTTTGACATATTCTCTGGTTATAGCTACATAAAATTATATAGCTTTCGTGACACGAAATTACATTTTATTTTAGGTCGGTGATTTTGTGTTATTCATAACGTATATCGTTCAATTGTATCAGCCACTTAACTATTTTGGAACTTATTACAGGTACATGCATAATGTAGAATAATGTATCGATCTAAGAATGCCTTTGCTCTTCACTTAAGGCTGGTTTTCACAAAACATATATATATAGTATAATTCGTCGAAATTCACATACGTCGTTATTTGTTGTAGTCCTTTTCTTGCAACCGGGTATCTTAATTGACTCACTGTGATTTTTTATTTTTGTAGATTTATTCAGCAGTCTTTTATTGACATGGAAAATATTTTTGATCTGATGAAAGAAAAACAGGAGGTAAGTGAATAATGGGAGGTGGTATTTGATAGGTTACATTTGCTTTCTATGCTATATTCTCCTAACCTCTCAGAGATGTGTGAATGTTTGCATTGTAGCTACGTCTGTTTGTGGAAACAAAACTAAATTCACGTGGTGTTTCCGCAAACGAACGTACAAAATTCGTTTACAGTGTTTGAAAAATTATGAAAATTAAATGAAAATGAAAAATTATAGGTTCAAGATATTCCAGATGCTCCACCGCTTATAGTTGATGGTGGTATGATAAAGTTCAACGATGTTCATTTTTCATACGAAGATGGGTATGTACATGCAATGAAAATCTTGTTGTATATCGCATTTTGTTCGCATTGAATGTAAACAATAATGATGCGATAACCAAGCTTGAGAATATAAAACAAAAATACCGTGCTCGTAAAATCCTTCACTTGCATCATTGATGTACTTTATAACATCCATCGACCATTGCTTTATGCCTCTTTGTCATGCTTGTTTTGAATTTAGAAAAGAAATCTTAAAAGGAATATCTTTTCTTGTTAAACCTGGTGAAACGTTAGCATTGGTATGATAATCTTTTTTCTTTATTCGTTAGACAACTCGTATATATAATAAGGAAGGGTATCCTCAGTTTATTCCTGTTTTAATGGTTTTGTTAAAAATTGTGAAAGTAAATTAATGGATGTACAAAAGATTTTTCATTTTCTATCATTTTTATGTTAACTTTATTTTATTTTAGTTAAATACATGTGACAATTCATATCAACTTACGTTTAAGGTCGGTCCATCAGGAAGTGGCAAGAGCACCGTTATTCGTTTACTGTTTCGATTTTACGATATTGACTCAGGGCTAATTAGCATCGACGATCAAGACATCAGTAAGGTATATATGTCTAAACAACTATATATCAAGATTCTCGTCTGGAAACAGTAGATAAAGTATATGAAAACGCCTTTGCCAGTTGATAAACTTATTAAAATAGATTGTTGGATATATAAAGTATTTGTGCTATCACCAGATTGCCAAATATTTCAATTCATTTTTTTTATTTATTGAAACTTCGTGTATGTTTAAGGTTTCTCAGAAGTCTTTGCGTAAGCACATTGGAGTTGTCCCACAAGATACTGTGCTATTCAATGACAATATCCGGTAATTTTAACGTTCTTTATTACAGTACCTGCTTAAAAGCTTATGAATCGCAAGGTTCCTATACTGCATAGATATCACAATTACCACGTTAACGATCTTCGGTTATTTGACCATCAGATGCATGTAGGATTACGCCAATCATGCATTTAACTATCATTTCTAAGCCCTTGAACAGCTACACCATCTACGAAATCTCTTTTGGAATATAAATGAATAATTATATATGAATAAATATTTTGAAATTGGGAGTCACCAAACTCGTTTTCGATATAAACGCGATTAAACTGTATTTTGCCACCAAAAGATTTAGCGCGCTGCCTATAATTATTATTAAGAGCTAGAGCGTTTGCATGAGCCTGGTTTCCTAGTTTTCAACGAAAACGTAAGATGATTTTTAAGTATTAAAATAAACAAGCACATGCTACTATAGGAATGACTACACAACTATCAGGATCATAAAAGTTATATACTCATTTTAATGCCTCAAATTAAGGCATTTCAAGTTTTGTTTAATCTCGCTTAAGCAGGAACATGTAAACAGCCCCTATAAGTAAAGGTTGTTACAGTGGAACCACACATCCTGGAGAACGATGAATATTGGGGGCATTATAGATGAATATGGAATTTCTTGTCACAATGTAGATATAACATCCGATATGGTAGGGTGGAGGCCTCCGACCAGGAGGTGGAAGATGCTGCGAATGCTGCTGATATCCATGTGCGCATTCTTTCCTTCACGCAACGTGAGTTAAATACAGTGAACTCAAATAAGACTGGAATGCTCACTCTCTGACTTTTCCTCATTAGTTAGTGAAGCCAAGATGGTGGATCATGAAGCCTTTCTTGTAGGTATGATCCAGCCTCTGGCGCGGAAATTTCAAAGGATAAATAAATATTGCCGCCAATTTACATACGAAATTTCCGCGTGGAGGCCTGGATCATACCTACAAGAAAGGCTTCAGTGTCCGCCATCTTGGCTTCAAACTTCCGACAAAGTGAGCGTTCCAGTCTTATTTGAGTTCACTGGTTAAATATTTCACTCCATAACACAACGAAACGAAAACGATTTTCTTTTTAATATTGATATTTAAAAGTCCCCTGTATCATGGTCTTTGAGATATTAAAGAATAGATGATGGTTAAGCAAAAATTATCCCGCTCCTTTCAAACAACAAGCCTAAACTCCCTATATAGCATATTTTTCGTTTTTTCTTAGTATTATTATAGCATGCAAACTTTTGCACACATGATTTTTACACGCAATTGCATGAGAAACTAGATACATGCAGGCCTTCTTGCGAAACTAAATAGCTAAATACAATGTTTCCCGCCAGGGAAACAAGTGAAAAATTATTGCCCGTTTCTTGTCATAACGAAGTAAAGTGTTTTTTTTAATGAAATCGTTGTGTAACATGTATGTTTTTGTTCATATATAACAAAACACTTAATGTACACTACCTCGGGAAATAGTGAGTTTTGTTTTCCATCGAGTCTCAATGTTTCCCTCGACTTCGTCTCGAAAAACATTCAGACTCTTGGGAAAACAAAACTCACTATTTCCCTCGGGAGCATACATTAAGTGTATAATAATCCTTGAGTCTTATACACGCTACTATTTTTTTTATCATTTGGCCTTGAAATTCATTTATTTTCATTCAGTCCAATTCTCAATTATCTCCGTTTTGTAGAATATGAGACGTTGGTAGGTGAGCGAGGTCTTAAAATAAGTGGAGGAGAAAAGCAACGTGTTGCTATCGCAAGAACTATACTCAAGAACCCGCCATTAGTTCTTCTCGACGAGGTCAAGTTTATTCTTATTTTCAGTATTCTGGCTTTTACGGTTTTAACGTTGAGCTCAACATTAACGCCGAGATACGAAATTTATACCTTATTTTTTTAAAATCTTACAGGCCACATCTGCACTAGACACCCAAACTGAAAGGAACATACAAGCGTCTTTAAGCAGTATGACCTCAAACAGGACAACAATAGTTGTTGCGCACAGGTACAGTGTAGTAATCGTTAACACAGAAAAATAACAAAAAAAAATACAAGACTTGAACAACTGAATATTCATGACTATCTAGTATCTCCAAGCTACTCTTTTGTTTCATGGGACACGATTTTAATTGACTGGGCTACAACATTGATACTCTTTTTATATCGTGTAAAATAGATTATACAGTCTTCCTGAATCTTTAAGAGCGACGTTATGGACAAATTACTAGATCTCATCACGTTGTAAAACCTTTTCCAACCTGCATATAAAAGGATATTTACACTCTTGTATGATGTCGGATTTCCTAATTTTTTATTTCGAGTCGGATTGTTTTATAAATTTATAGATAAATAGGTATATAGAAACTATTCTGATCTACAGTTTTGTTAGATAAATCTTCTTCGTTCTCTTTCATTTCGATAGGCTTTCCACGATTGTAAATGCTGACCAGATTCTAGTTCTTAAGGATGGTGAGATTGTGGAAAGAGGGCGGTAAGAAATAATATTTTTTCATTTTGTTATCAACATGAATATGATAGTAATGGGAGCTGGTTATCTTTTAGAAGTGTATATACACTATTATTTTTTTGAAGTGTTGCAAGAATGCATAACCGTGTCTTATGAAGCGACATTCTGAAATTGAAATTTAAAATAAATTTATCCAATAACGGTTCGGTATTGTTTTCTAATGCTTAAAAAAAGGCTTAGAAAAGATTTAATATAACCTTCACAATCATACATGCAATGCATGTTTGTTATAAATATTCGTTCAACAGTATACAATTATTGGATGAGGCTGAGCTCATTATCAAGGATTATTCAGACCGAGGTCAAAGTTATCTGGCGAAGTGAAGCTGAGGCGGATAACTTTGACCGACATAATTTTTCAGGCGGATAACTTTGACCGACACAAAAAACTAGAGAGTTTTTAACTTTTTTAGCTCTTAATACTTATTAGTCAAAATGAAAAATTCTTTTTCATGCACGGGTTGTACAGCCTGAAGGATGTTGTGTATCTTTGCACATAGCTCGTGAGAGTAAAAATTGAAATCCATCTCATTTAAGGTGGTTCTGAATTTAAAACAATATTTTTGTGACGTAATTACCGAAAAGGTCTATTGAGTAACGCCGTATATATTTAGCCGAGGATATTCACGATCAACTGTAACGATTTTCCATCTCATTTAATGAATAATTTAGCTACATTTTAGCCAAGTAGCCTAGGCAATCGAATGAAGTGGATGAGCAAAGTTAATTGAGTTACACACTTCCGGCCGTGATACAAAAGTATACAAAATTAGTCAACTTCGCATGGCTATATTTTCCGTAATTCACACAACAATTCGCAGCGTAACTTGACAGTTTCACTTATTTTAATAAGCTCTTTCAGAACATTTCGTTTTATCGCAGTCTAAAGAAATTAGTCTAAAGCGCAAGTCGTCTATTGTTTGGTTAAAAAGTAAACTAATTGTTGCATATTTCTTTGACAATTTTAATGTGTATTTTTAAGTTACTTTGTAACTGCTAAAAAATTTATCTTAGAAAATCTTTTTTTTGAAATTATTTTGGGCTAGAATTCGGTTGTTGTCGCGCCGATAAAACTGAGCTCTTTTTGTTGCTGAGCAACATCTTAAATAACATAACGAGAATTGCATTTTTGATGTAATATTTTTTTCTTATGTTAAATGTAAGAATTAAAAAAGCTCATAGTGGAGTGTGCCTTTGTGGTCTTAAAAATGCATTCGGGAGAATGTTGGAAGAATACTTGAGAAGCTTTTAACTTTTTTAACTCTTAAATAAAGTTCGTATAAATTAGTTCAACGCAATTAATCACATTTCGACTAATTTAATTGTCGTAGACATCAAGAGCTTTTGGATCGACAAGGAGTATATGCAAATATGTGGCAACAGCAGCTAACCGCAGAGCAAAGCGAAGGGGAGGATAATCAACAATAATCAAATCAATTTTATTTTCAACAAATTAATTCTGTATTATAATTCCATTCGTTTCATATTTCATAATTTGACATTATCGAACTCTATTCTTTAGTAAACATGAAACTATATTGTAAGCTTGAAAAACGTTTTCCTTTCAAAATTCAAAAGATAGTCAGTTTGCAAACTTATTTTTGTTTCGTATATTTTCATGCTGCGGTTTTTAGTTTTGTTTATTTTGTAGCCGAGCTTTTTAGGTCCTCGCTTCCACAACTTGTTCAAGAATTATTCACCTTAGGCTCGGTGAATATATCTGAATAAAAACCTGACGAATTGTTTATTATAATTACAAAGTTGATTTTTGTGACGAAATGAATCTGTTTTAAAGAATACATGTTTTACAAACGTAAACAAACATCTCGAGCAAAATTAAGTTGAAAAGCGTTCTACAAAGTAGTTTTTTCGCCTTGAACATAATTTTAGGCCTAATTTTTTAACAACTTTTTTGCTTCACTTCGACAACAAAAACTCGCTGCCATTTTAAAAAATCCGCTTAATTAAGCGTAATAATCCGTATTGTTATTTATATAGGTTCTGTGTATTTTAAATGTGATTGGTTCATTCGTAGTCACATGACTTTAAATAAATGCAATATTTCCCTCCAGGGAAACAAATGAAAAATTGTTGCCCGCATACTGTCATAACAAAGTTTTTTGAAATGAAATTGTCGTGTAACATGTATGTTTTTGTTTCTATATATAACAAAACACTTAATGTTCGCTACACCTCGGGAAATAGTGAGTTTTGTTTTCTCTCGAGTCTCAACGATTCGACTCTTGCATGGGAAAACAAAACTATATTTCCCTCGGGAGCATACATTAAATGTATAATAATTATCGCGTAATAATCCGACGTCGCTGGAATTTTCCATAATCACCTTTGTAATTATAGTAAAACAAATTAAGTTAAAAGCGAAGATTTTAATTTCTGTTTCTGGGCAACCCTATTTCAATAAAAGGAAATATCATACAGCTATAGAAACATTTTTATCATACAGCTATATGTATGTAGCACCTATTATAACTTTAATTATATTTTTTATTATATTTATTTTACCCTCTCCCTAGGCCTAGTTCTTTTGTGACTAAGCTTGTAATTTTTTTAGTGCTCGGCTCCCTCCTTAATGAGCAATTATTTTCCAATCAGATGTTGAGAACTATGGGGAAATTATTAATTAGGGATATAATTTAGTTAGCCAAATATGTGTCAATCAATTTATACGTCATAGGTTATCAGAGAAGGCAAATATGTAGGGTGTTGCATGAGAATCGAGAAGGAGAATTGTGTAGTCGTGATTGTGAGAGGGTGATGTATCGGTGAAGCGAATAAAAAGAAAAAACTAACGTGAGTGTGTTGGCTTAAACATAGCCTCTAACGGCAATTCCCAGCACAGTTTCAATTCGGCTTCATCCAACGTTCTAAAAAGCGAAAATAGCTTCATCCAATGTCTTACAGCGAAAATAGCTAAAAATTGGTTGCGTGCACTGTGTTAGTACACATTATACTTTGATAAGGTTGGTGCAGATTATTATCCAAATCAATACGTAGCCGTGACGCATTAGTGAAAAAAAGTCCAATCGGAACTACTCTATATCAAGAACACAAAAAATAGAATTAAATATATGATTAACATACATTTATACTAAACTACTAGCCACTTGTCGTAAACAACACTGAATGCATCGAAGAATATTTGGCATATTTTTTCACAAAGTTGCCTGTACATAGCGGTTTTTGGTTTTCATGAATCAAGAAAGAGTTCTTTCATTTGGTGAGTGTAGCGAAAAAATCAGGCTGGATTTCCACTTGCGGAGAAATAGTTCGCCAGCGAAATATTGCGTATTTTCTTTTGAATTAGGAACAGTCTATGTTGAACAGTCTATGTTAATTGCGCTATTAAAATTCAAAGAAAATATGCAAATATTTCGCTGGCGAACCATTTCTCAGCAAGTGGAAATCCACCTTAAGTTTGGTATCCTTCACAACTACTGTATACTTTCGCATGTGAAATAGGAATTTCATGAATATGAAATAGTATATAAAAGTAGAATTTGGCATGTGAACGAGTTATTTTGTACTTGTGAATTTCTCTTTTTCACGTATTGAATTTCCATGAACTTTGATCTCGTTGAGAGGTTTTCGCGCACGATGTATAAGAGCTAGACTTAATGAAATAATTGCTATTTATATTTTTTAAGGATAAAGCATAATATGCCGACATATCGCCTGCCTAGCTACATTCTACGTGTATGAACGAATAAATCACTTTCTTCAGGCTCAAGGGGAACATACGAACGTGGGTTTAAATCCTTTTTCTGACGTTAATCACCTACCGGCAAATGTAATCCCTATTGAAGAAACATCAAATCGAACAAAAAATACTTGAAAGGGCATTTTTTCTCATGCCTGGTGAAGGGTTTGATGGTTACCCCTCCCTATTTTCACAAATACATTTATGTCGCTTTAATTTTAGAAATAATATAAACGCCAATAAAAATAGGGTTTGTGATATCGATCATGACGGAGGTAGATTAAATGCTTTTGACAGATAAAAAATGAATAACAAAATACCTCTGATAACAAACTTGGATGACAAATTTGAAGTGGCCGTTATTTAGAGCTTATCATGCAATAGTTAATAGACAAGTACTCTATCTTGGACGCAAGTTATGCCAAGAGCCATTCCCAAAAAACATGACCTTGTATACCAAGAGCCTTTTGAAAGTGTTAACTGAATTATAACTAAAAAAACATTGCCTGCATTAGTAGAAGCTAAAAAATATTTATAATTGTAATAATGTGGTTTAAACCTATGGTGAAGCACATAGGCGTTCAGTTCGCGTAGGCGTAAACACTATATTACAAGTTTACATTACATGTCCATCTGTCCATGCACAGTCTAATCCATTGACCTTCAATTTATGTAAAAGTCGTACCATTGCATATACTCGACTAAGGTGTACATCTGGCATGAATCCATTTGTTGCATGTAGTTATACATGGTGCAGGTTTGCGTCGTGCATATTTTTTAATGTAAAAGGCCTGCCGGAAAAGCCATTTACAGAATGCAATCTCATGAAGTGGATTTTTCTTGGCTTGAATCAATTTGGCAACATAATTTAACGGAAGAAATAACAACTGGATAGTCATAGATAGAAAGTCCATGTCTGCATGTCTGCTTAAATTACGAAATTTCTACAATAATATTTCTTTGCAAACAGATATTACGGTTAAGTTTCAAAGAATGCTTCTGAAAGAAGGACCTTTATAACGTCACATGAATGCAGTTGAATTGTTTCAGTTGGATTAGTAATTGTTGGATTCATTTAGAGTATCAAAAATCACAAAAAATATGCTGGGTTATAACAACTGATGGTTGTATCGAATTTCATTTTCGTTCTCTTTTAAACGTCCCATGAAGTATTAAACGTTCTTTATTGTTGTTTCAGCATCATTAATTCTATGAATTTTATAAAAATAATAGTCATAGGCAATCCAGATTTAGTGCAAAGAATCTGTAATGAAATTACGCATAGTACCATAGATAATGTATTTTAACTCGCATTGTTCGGGCCACTAAAAAGGATTAGTGTCAAAATCTTGCTTTGCGGAGCTTTTTTAAATTTTATCGCAAACAGCAGCAATGAATGTAACGCTATTTGGTACATTTCCAATAATAATCAGATAATCAAAAAGGATTATCAACGGTCAATTTTAGTATCCGTTTTTCATGGGTGCGCACTTTCTATTGTGTATTGACCTCACAAATCCGTGGCAAAATTGACATTGGTGTATAGGGTGAGTAAAAAAACTGCTACCTGTTGATATGCAAATCAGCGCATAGCTGCTGCAATTTTGGCGCTAATGTCTAAAGGGAAGATTATTTGAATTAAAGCGTAATTCTTGTTTCCGGCTTTGGAAGTTAAATCTGTAGTCAACTGCGTCATGTTGAACACGACGGATTGTCTGATTTGGTCAAATATAATTTCACTGCAATTTACATGTTAATAATAATTTGTAGTCATACCCTGTATATGGGATGATCATACATGATGCTCTATGCCCCTGAGAATCTGATTTGATGATGCAGTCCTGCAGTTGTCGTTGGAAGCAGATTCGGTTGCATGAGTATAGTATAAGGTCTGCATCACATATGCGCTTACCGTGTGCCAAACGCATATAGGCAATAAATAAGAAGGCGTCACAGTATGATTGCGTCATTTTTTATATGCTGTTTTTGTATAAATTGACGCCCAAGTTGCTATGTTCGTTCGGTGCAAATATGCTCGTTGGGTGCAAATACACACTATTCTCTTTTTACAACGTATTCTCAGTAGTGACGATGAAAGGTATGATTTCGGATACTCAGCATGCAATATTCCAAAGAAAAATTGTGCCGGCATGCATGCATTGCTCGAACATGCAGGTTTCGGAACTAGGATACATTGAAGGCCCCAGAGTCAAATTGATAAGAAAATGTTGACTCTTGCACTATTTTTTGTATGTACATTCTTGACATACATACTGCAGGGTAAGTAAAAAAGACTATATGCAACTATAACTGACCATACCTAATTAGACAACTACCTTGTGCCCAACAGGCAGTTAACTACAGTTTTCTTATCTCTCCCATTTTTAATCAAAGACGCCGACAAGATTTATGTTTTTGATTAATTCATTATTCACTTTAGTCAACTTCTGTTAAATTACAGCAGCTATTCGGCAAATTTCCAAATGAATAGGGATCGGTTTTTTTACTCACCCTGTAGACAATACATATGGTTACAATACATGTACAATTTGAAAAATTCTCTTGTAAAAATGCAAACTAATCAGGGGGAAGAAGGAAGATGTTTTCCAAAATGCGCAGATACCAGCTAGAGTATGCGGTGACGTCAAGCCTGTAAATTGCTTAATGCTGCACTAAGATGCCGCGATGAACACCCGATATGGTGTACTTACAAACGTGATTTCGGCATCTGTTTTGTCAAGGCAATCCGGAAACATAATTATTTTTTGAACATTAAGGCTTTTCGTACTACTACATGCATGCATGCTGCTATTTTGTAGCTTGGATGCATCCAAGCGTATTGAACATGCACCAAAATTGGATCGAGGCAGTCTATGGAGTGAAGTGACTATAGTCTATCAAGATAAAAGAATTGAAAGACTTAAGAGTACTTTGGTCCCAGTGCTTTTAATTTCTCGATAATTCAGACCATAGCTTAAAATACATATTCGATGTCGAGTAGCAACTAGAGAAAATATGGCATTCGCCAGCTTGTTCAATTCATCGCTTAATTGGGCATGCAGTCGCAAATTTACAAAGGTGATTGCTTTCCAGGGGTTTCAAAAATAAAAATTACAACTCTACGTTTAAAAATAACACATATGAAAATAACAACATGTTGATTTATTAAGGTGTAAAAGGACCAACAACAAGTACTTGTTAATAGCTTGTTGATTAAAACTAAACTTCGATAACCGCATAAGGCTTTACATTCACCACATGCACGACTAATTATATAAGTGATGTGTTCCGGTATTATAGTGTTTGCGTTTAAAACACAGCTGCATAAAGGCTTCCTAGTGCATGACGTATACCTGTTACATTAATCCAGTACTTTCTTCACATTCAATTGCACATTCGCATACTTTATGAACAAGATTCATTGAAGCATATTTATTATTATCCACGAAATTTATAGTTAGAAGCTTTTTCATTAATTTCGACGAAGCAAACCTATCCTGCTGTTAAATATAAACTGTAAAATAACTAGCAAACTCGAAAGGTATATCTTAAAAACCCCATTTATTTCCGGATACCTGTCCTGTCAGACCGTAGAAGAGAAATTGATTAATGGGATTATACTTATTTACTATTTGGGCGCTTTCCTTTATACGGAAAAAACGGTCAGACCGGTCCTGTTGTATTTCGGTACAGACGGATTACTGGTATTTTAAAGCGTTTCAAGAACTCTGCATTCAAGTATGTCGTTATTTACATTTGCCCATACTCAATTTCAATTCAAAATATGACCGGTCTGACCATTTTGGCCGCTTAAAGGAAAGCGCGCTTTGAGTAGAAAAGATGGCGGAATTGAAAGTTTAGACATTACTCGACATGGTTGAAGAAACACTAAACGGGCACCCTTCCCCGCATCTTTCCCAATCGGGAAATGCGGGATTTGTTTGTCGAGTAAGATTTCATGCTCTGTTAGGAACGTGACAGTTCAATATTGATATCACATAAAGCTCTTAAAGTGCAGGAAATTGTTTTCTATCAGCCTCTAAGTGGGTTGACAGGAGCAGAGAACAAAGGTTTGACCTTCTTTAAGAATGTGGTTAATTAGCACCTCCTCGGCTACCTTCACCCATAGTCCTGGAATTTCTATCACCGCCACTGCTATCAATGATTTATGTAGTTTTTGCGGAGAATAGATAATAAACGTATATCTAAAATCGATGGACTAAATGAGCGTTGACAAATTTGCTCGTTAATCGAACTATTGCTCTCATCGTGAATGTAGATAAGATGATGAAGTATGCATGTACTGATCAAAGATATAAATCATCCGAAACACTTTGACGCAATTCGGCCGTTAAAGTGCACGATTAAATGCTTGAAATATGACGTCAATCGCGACTGTGTGAGAACCTCAATGTAGTAGCGTCTTAAATGTCCGTAGGATTATTTCACGAAGGTGTTTTTTATCATTATTGTACTAATGTTTCACTTCACGACCATTCAAGGTGTTTCCTTTCTCCCGTAAGAAACAAATCTGTCGACGATATATAGTGCGGACCAGCGCGGTGAAAAGAAAAACACGATAAATATTAAGCCCGGCGCGTACTAGCAAAAGTTACACGCAAACTTGTCATTCATAGCAAATTAGCTGCAAATTCTCGTGTGCGTGTCTCTATTATTTTTCTCATTTGTGACGCATTTGCCTGATATGTGCGGTCAACGAAGAACGAGTTGTTCTCAAAGCAAGTAAAAGGCCACGTTGACAGCACAGGCGGCAGAAAATATCAAACATGTTTGATATCGGGTAAATGATAATATGTTTGATATGAAGTAAAATACCTCACTTCTTTCCCGCTCACGAGAATTTTTGTTGCAACTAATTTACCACGAGTAACAAGATTCCGTGTAACTTTTGCTAGTGCGCGCCGGGCTGTAATGTCGAAACGTCTAAATATATCTAAAAGATATCTAAATATACATGTCTTTGGTGGGTTTTAATTGACACCGCGGAAATTGGTATAGGCTTAGCCGCAATTCTCGATACTTAGACTTCAAACTTGGTGAGGAAAAAGATTTATAAATATTCAAGAAAATATGTCTTGCACAAAAGATTTGAAGCTTGCTCACGGTAAAAACGAATCGTCTGAATTAATAACCTTGTGTATACTTTAAGCCTCAAAATGGCCATTTCACAGTGGTCAGATGTGCATGATGAGCTGTCAAAAGATTGCAGAATGCGTATTCAGAAGAAAAATTGAACTTTTTTAAGATATTCAAAAGGTTTCTCTTTGATAGGGCGATACAGAAATGCACAATTGTGAACCAGCGATTAGATTTTCGGGTTGAAACGTCTTAAACACCAATTTCTGCGGTGTCGTTTTAATTATTCATTGAAACCTGGTATGGGAATGTACAGATGCATGGGGATTCCGATATGTTTCGCACACAAACTGCATGGATCGACGTAATCATGATTGGAAATGCGTCCTCCATCAGAATTTCTAAATGGGACTGATAGAATAAACAAGACACTTTACTTCAGCATTCTTTCTTATAGAAAAAGAGCTAGGATAAATCCAAAGATGGTTATTAATTATTTAAGAATTTTCACGGCCTATCACGAGATGGAAAATTCGGCTTATTTTCTTTGAAAATATGTTTCTCTCGAAAATCGCAAAGATATAGATTGAAGAAATAAGAAATTATTTCTAAACAGAGATTTTCAATGCTCTATTTTACACCGCAAAGTGATGCCTTTATCATTCTGAAGTCATTATTAGAGTTTTATGCATGCTATAGCATTACTGATTAACCTTTTATCACTTATTTACCCGCCGAATAATATAATTTTTAACAGTAAAGCATACTGTAATATATTTCTAAAGAAATGAATTAGTCCTATTTTATTACCACATGAGCAGAAATTATGTTTTATATAATAATTATATACTGATTTAGAATGAAAACCATATCCTTGCATGACATAAATTATCGTCATTTGGTTGGCTGTTTTGATCATGCGGTTGTCTCTATTGGACCGTCTAACGAAATTTGGCAAAACTTTCAACTCCTACTTGTACAAGCAACACTGTGCGAGTTTTTGTTTATTGGTGGCATGCATGATGGGGCAAAATTTTTGTACTGTCGTCTTGTAACGCACACAAAATATTTTCTCTTTGAACCCAGTCCCCAACCTCTACCCTTTCTTCACAGCAAATCACGAAATCCGTAACATAACGATAATGCAATTGCCACAGTTTCCCACTTTCAAAGCACCGTCCTGCCATACACAGGCCTTCGTCTAATATTAAAAAAATTGTTACTACTTTCGTTTAGAGCTTTGACTTTCAGTTTCCTTTGGCGCTTTCCTTTATACGGTAAAAACGGCCAGACCGGCCCTGTTTTATTTCAGTACAGACAGATAATAGATTACTGGTATTTTTGAGTGTTTTAGATATCTGCATTCAAGTATATCAATATTTACATCCGCCTCACCTTTCAAAATATGACTGGTCTGACCGTCAGTTTGGCCGCTTATTGGAAAGTGTCCCTTGTTTCATTTGTATCCAAATATATGTTCGCCATTTTGTTTATTTTAAGACAATCAATTGATCTGATCTGAAGGGTCGTGTCCGAGAATGTAGGTTTCTGGCTTCAGTACATAAATCCGATCGTCCCTTGCGTGCTTATATAGTTCCAAGCAAATAATTTTATATAACTTATATTAGTTCTTCTGGCGAAGGCCCTTATAAATCGAATCGTTTAGGTTCAATTATACTTGTTGTTGTGAAAAGATAAAAAAACGTAATCAAGTGGAACGATGTTTAATATGCGAATGTTTTTTTAATTTTCTACCTCGAATAATTTTAGCTAAAATTAATTATTTTCAGTTCCATCGACAAATGCAATGAAGCAGCGTTCTAAACATGCATAGAACCTCGGCTGATAAACATATTCAGCTTGAACCCCAATTATCTGCAACTTGTGCTCAACATTGGCTCTTTTAAAATAAGTCGCTTTCAAAGGATACCCCGCGTTGCAAGGCTGATTTTTCGAAACGCAGCGTGCTAAGAATGCCAAAATTCACCAAAAAATAGGGGAAAAAACAGACAATTTAATTCGACTCTTTCATGATTGTTCTCGAATCATATTTTTTCCTGCAATCATCAAGTTTTCTAAATGTATATGATAAAGTATTCTGTATGTTGGGAATTGCGGTACATTTACAAATGCCAATGGTTATAGATAAGCTATATGTACTTAAAATGTTCCAGCTGGTTTTGCGAACATGCTAAAATGAGTTGGGTAAAATCAGTGAACTTAAATAAGATAGGAACGAGCGCTCACCCTTTGATTTTCCCTAATTAATGAGTGAGCCAAGATGGCGGATCATGAAGCCTTTCTTATAGGCATGATCCAGGCCTCTGGTGCGGAAATTTCAAAAGGAAAAATCATAATTGCCGCCATTTTACCCACGAAATTTCGGCGTGGGGGCCTGGATCATACTTACAAGAAAGGCCTCAGTGTCCGCCATCTTGGCTTCAAACTTCCAACTGAGTGAGCGTTCCAGTCTTATTTGAGTTCACTGGGTAAAATGCACCGATGCTGTATAGTTCGGTAATTTATAGGGCGCATGACAAAATAAAAGGAAACAGAAGCGATGATTTAAAAGTAGCGTGGGAACGACATATGGGAATTATATTGTACTGTGAACCTGCATTAGCATGGAAAAAAGAGAAATGAAATTTCAGATAAAAGGGTTTAAAGTGCAGCTTGTTTTTATACTGTTTTCATCTTTAATAATCCAAATTTCAACGCTGTTTTTAACATTTTTTAAAGCTATTGTATACACAATCCAGCCCGCATGCAGGGTTAGTCCTAACTTTTTGTGTTGGAGTTTATAATTTGTATCGTCTGCCTAGAATGCGCGCCCGGGATGGCCGTCAACAAATAAACTCGAACAACATATCAAACTCTTTCCCTATTGAGATGAACATTTGCTCAAACTAGTGTCCAGTTTTTTTCTGTTACAAAATGCGCGCCTTGTAAAACAATATGGTGTCTAGACCAAAGCGCACATTATGCAAACCTCAACGTTTTGTCCACGAATTTGCGGTTCGATGTGGAAAAAATCATTTAAACGGGAGGCGAAAGACAATAACCTCTACGAGGTTGAGATTAAAGAGGTTGATCAAAAAAATAAACGTGTTCGTACGCATTTTAAAGGATACGATTCGCGTTTTGATGAATGGCGACCCTATAGGCTATGGCAAAGATAATATATTTCCCGTTTCTTCAGCATGAAAAGCCTTGTGTTTTGGCCGCCGCTTCAACATAGACGATAGAGCCGATAATATAAACAACAATAAAACCTTTTGATTAAAATTCGCTCTTACACGCGCAGGTATAGCCGATGTGAACGATATTAATGTCCCTTATTCCAGCATATTATAATATATACACAATATATCAATAAGAAAATCACTGTAGCAGCGTAGGCTATTGCCAACGCTATTTACAGTGTATATTTAGACAGCATTTGTCAGGCTTAAAATTTGTCAAAATATACACAACTGTGGTATTATACAGTGAAAATATAAAATTCCCTTGCCTGCTTATCTCGTAAGTAAACGGCGGGCCTCCATTCCGATTGTGTTCACATCACCAACAGCAGAGACTGCATTAATCAATGTGTGAACAACATATGTAAATGCCGACCAATGTCGCAAAATACCTACAGTTCATGGCCATCGGTCCGAAGCTAATTCACGTTGAATATGTACGAAATTCATATCAAAATACGCGCCAAAACATGTAGATTTCAATTCCGAATGTAAGGAAAAGAAATATTGTATAGTGGAAGCAGTACGAGGAGTTTTCCCGCAACTTCCGCTCTAAACGGCGATTTTTGACCAATTTTCTTATATAGCCCGCAACATTCAACCCCCAAAGTCCGACTCCGGGATACGACGAATCTTTACCAAAAACAATAAATAATGTGTGGCATAGGTCTAAATTTAATAATCCGCGTGTAAGTGAAAGATAGCTTCAGTTTCTAAGGCACACGAACAGAAAAAGCGCTTATTTTGGACGAGTTTGTATTGCGCACTGCTGGGGGTATCCTCGCTTGTAACGCGATATAGACTATTTGTATAGCGAGAGTTTGATATGATGAATGAAACTTGGAGAATTTCGTATCGCGGTGATGCCAAATTATAGACGGTTTTTTTATCTCGTGGAGGTCAAACTCTGGTACAACCCACGAGACTCGATTGTCGTATATCGATAATTTGCCGTGCTAAAATAGATCATGTTCAATTCTAGAACGAAAGCTATGATCATTGTTTTCCCTACAATTAGAGTGCGCCTTGTGATTGAATTGAAACTTCGCTCTGTGCTAAGCAATCCCGCCGTCTAAAATCTCTAACTTCGCTTTCTTGACGCCTGTATTCTAACAGCTCACTCACACTCAAACTCATTGAGTGTAAGATCTCAATCTTCTCATGACGTTTCCATGATGGTATTTTCAGTCGAATAAGAGCTTGATTTTCAGTGTTTTACCTTAAATCTTTCCATTGATTAAGATAGAACTTTAACATTGATCAGCAATAACAAAATTTCTTTGTAACGCTCAATGAGTGTGAGTGTGAATGTGAGTGAGCTTAGCTTTTTGCCTGAATACAGGCATTATAATAAATGCACCGTTATATATAGTTACATATAGTTCCATGCATGCATAAATACTCCACAACTACTTGGATCTTAACCAGCTGGATAAGTTTGATCTGAGGAATACCGAATCAGTTTATATAGGTATCTCCGTTAACGCACTATATACGAGCATAATATTGTTGTTAGGAAATTTAAATTCCCTATAGTGCCTGCTTTGCAACATGCCTGGAACATTAAACTGGTAAACATGTCTCTGGAATTTACTGCAAAAATTGAAGTGCATGGGCTACAAGTACGATATGGACAGAATCTAGTGATAGTACATATCTTTTGTAAAGTTATCTAAAAAAATGTCTGGGCACATGCAAACGCTATTAATATGCCCTGTTCTAAAATGTGACATGCGTATGTCTCGATTACGGCATGGGATTCAGTCTGACTTTTGACCGTGTCAACAGCAGCTGTGAAAAAACAAAGAAATGCGATATACGACCCATTGAAGATGTTCCCTTCCTTGAAGACGCAGCCATTTTCTTAATTCTTTAATTGTTGTTCCTCAGCCCCCATTCCTCTGACTACAATATAGAATGGCTTTTTTTCGTACAACTCATTGAACTTGCACATACACGTAACTGTCAAACACGATGTTCACTATGGTTAGTAACAGTGTACGGGGAATTAAAAACCTTACAAATTGCAGAATTTTCCCTTTCTGTGGTATTCTAGAACATCAATTTTTCATTCTGATCTCGTATCCACACGCTGAAACTGGTGAGAGGTCACATTCACCTAATAAGAATAACGATTAGCATGACCATTTCATAACGATGATTTGGTTTAACTGGGATCTTGATGAACTTCTTTACCTAAATGTTCGGTCGCCATGTTAGACGGAAAATCCCATATCACTGATCACGCAGACTATTGACCTGAGATTAATGAAAATGACTGGAAACTAATTAATTAACCTTTTTTTACGAGCTTGACAATCTACATTTTGCCCCCGCACTAGTTGCTATTATAGTGTATCGATATAACCGTCCAAGAATTCAGACATGGTTTGATATGCGCAGGGAAGATATGATGCAATCTGATGTGGGGAATTACTTTCTCAAATATTTGCGCAATTTTATTTTATCGTTATTTATTTTCTCTTTATCTCGAATTAACAAACTACAACAAAATACAAAACACAACTAGAGCATTTTCAGTTTTCTCTCTTACTGTTACCCTTCTTATCAACGCAAAGCTTAAACTTTGATCTCTACCAACGAAAGCACCGTCTGCCGAAATTTGGAATCCACTTACGCGTGATTACCTTCTTCTTTATCTCAGAGGGGATACGCGATAATGCTAATGTTGATAAAGTATGTTCAAATTCATCTGCACTAGTAGTGAGTGATCACGTTTTTAGACTCTAAACCTTGTCGTATATAAGTGCCTTGGCAGCGAGCAAATTTGCAAATGACTTTCCCATATAGAATTGACATATGTTTTTTGCAAATGGCTATTTTTATATATTGCTATTTCGAAAACCTGTCATCTAATAGGACAACCACTGCATACAAAATCAATTTCGAATCGAAATTTTTTAGATTTTGAGCGTGGGGTTTAAAGAAACCTTATTTGTAGCTACCGTTATATGTATATAACATGCAAGTTTCGGAAATGTGTCTATAATCAAATTGCCGAACCCACGCCCTAAAATTCCAGTGTATTATCACCATAATCTGGGTAACACAAACAAGAATAAAAACATCAGCATGAATTTTCATCAACACTATTGCTTCTAATAAACGCTGAATAAATGTTTGTCTTACAACTAGGATGTTAGCGCCTACTCATTCTGAGAGCCGTAAAGTCGATATGATTACGGCTGGGTCAAGTAAAAAATTGGTAAAAATAACAATTAATGTCTCAATGCATGCGGCGTAGAGCATCAAGGCAAAAAATGATCGTGTATATACTGAAATCACGTGCGTGCAAACCGCGCATGCGGATTCCACGATAGACACCCTGTTAATTAGAACAAGCAAATTATGCGCGCGTTTTGGCTGGAGAAATAGTATGTTATGTATACCATAAAATGGAGCAACGCAGTTCTCAGAAAATGCACATCTGCCTACATGGACTGACGTGTAAGCAAGCCGCACAAACATGATAAACTATCAATTTCTTTGCGGTGATCAGGACGCAAAAACCCATTGCTCAATTTTGTGACCCCTACTGTTTAGCGAATTGCAAACCTTAATTATCAGCGCTCAGTGTAGTGTGTTTTAGTTTATGCACAAACAGCTTTACAACCACTGCTGAAAGCCTAATTATAACCTTATAACCGTAATGAAAATTATATTCTATTTTTCTTCTTGTATTATAATTAACGCCCCTTTACACTTATGTTGGGCGAGTATGAATCCTTTTATGCGCATGTGGCAATCTGAAAATAACACGCTCACGTCGAACAAGATAAGAGAATCGCATATTGGCAAATAATGCAACGCTTGTCCGTATACACAACGGATTCTTAGCATATAGTCGAAGGACCTTTGAATATAAAATCGGAGCTGTTTTCATCTGAGAGGATTTTCAAGGACTTCATGATTCTTCATGAAACGAATTCATTATTCTCCTTCCAATTGCAAAATCATTCCGCTGCAGGATGCAGAAATTCCACTCCAGAAATTTTTAGCACTAATAACCCGTTTATACTCGTCGAAAACCCTGCATATGAATGAATAACATGCCCAAGTTTTATGTTTACTGAAATTCATATTTCATTATTTTCTGTCACTTTATAAAAATCTGGGATTGTTTTCTTCCGGCATTAAATGCGATTATAGCTACGTAACATCAATAGCTTGCCGATATAAACTGAAATTCACGCTTCATGTGACGGATAAATTAACTCAATGGTTTAATTTAATCGCCGATTGGCTAGCTCTATGCTTTTTGACGCAGCAATTAAAGGCAGGGGAGCGAAAAGAGAGTGTCCTTGGATCATGTCATTCAATGTTTTTAGTTTGATAATGTGCGTCGAAATGTAAATCTGCATTGAATTAATTGGTGCGCGCGCCCGCCGGCTTTGTAGATAACAATTCAATAAATTTTATCGCTTAGGCTCCCGAAGGAGGTTTGTTTTTCATTGGTTTTTAAGAATAAGCATGCAAACTGCAGGATGTCCCAACATATAGTGTATCACAAATATTAGGCTAAGACACCCACACGCCTGTTCATTCAAGAGACGGGTGCACATGTAATAACATGCGTCCACCGCACGTGGGCAACTGAAATAATCATCTCGTCAATTTACCGTGCTAGTTTATAACTACCTTTGGACATGCGGCTGCTTCTATTATTCCGTTTTCGTACCACATGCAAGGGTCAACATTTTATTGTTTCACGCTTCAACAACAATCATTTCATTGTGGGGGATTTGAAGCAAGTGCGCGCGCGCGGAAGAGGCCACATACTATACCAGAAGTTATAAGCTCCCGTGAAGTGCGCAATCTTAATTGTGTTTTAATCGCACCAACAAAAGTGTGCAATCACTCGATCACCTGTTGGGTTTCGGCACAAACGCGTGAAATCCGGATACACAAACCTGCGAAGTGGAGCTATAGTGTAATCCTGCATATCAAGAACCACAAAACAGTCGTTCAAGTACTTTGTAGTGGTGCGAATGCGTGGATGGTTGCCGAGTACCCGTATTAATTCTATTCACGTTCGATCTTTGTAGGAACGGTCAGCTGTACCAAAATTTGGATTTGTTTTCCGTCCATTGCGTTTAATTCCTTTGAATTTGGGCAGTTTGTTCCAGATGGTTGTAGTTGAGAGCTCTGAAACAAAAGTAAAACGAAAAATATCGCTAGTGGAAAACCGGCTTTAAGAGCTTCCGATATAGGGCAAAGTTTTTTTTACGCTACATTATAATGCGTTCGAAATGTGGCTTCCAGTTTTCATGTACATCCGCACGAAATGTAAAACTTCACCACAATTATATGCAACCCGAATATTTTCTGATCATTATAATTACTGCCAAACAATTGAAAGAAATCTGGATGTGGTTATACGTACGAGTGCTCACATGAGCTCAGGAGTCGCATCATAAATATCATCGCGCAGTAAATAGTTTATGGTTAATTAGTGCGGGGATTTGATTAATTAAAGCCTTAAGGGGGCCGATAATGCAAATATTTACCCCGATTTCGTTGCATGATAAGGGCCCAGTTATGAGTAATGAGAGCTACATATGCATGGTTATGTGTACAGAATAGGTTACGCTGAGAAAATCACAAAAACAAAGACGCAAAATTTACGGAATAGATAGCCAGCGCCAATGCTTTTGCGGAAGAACAATCATGTTGGCATGCAAACCGGAAAAGCAAAGCCGCGTTCGCAGCAAAAGATGCTACAAAGATAATTCGCAATGCCCTTACCATATATTGCAAATGCACGAACTGCCGAGCTGTAATCATTGTTGTTTAAATTAGAATCGTGTGTACAAATCACTTAAGACAAATCTTTAAATACTTTCCTTGTTTATGCAAAGTCAGCGGAGATAGTTTAGAGGTAGATAAGAGAGTGATCAATAGCGATTAAATAATAGTGTAGTGGCAAAGAGATACAGAGATAATAACGAATCGAATCGTCTGGCATTATGTATAGTAAAAAGACGTGATCAGTATTAGTCAGAAGATTTCCCCTTTTAAAATAAGTGTCATTTTCGCGATCATACAACGGTATTGTCTATTGATAGTGTTGATATTATATTAAGGATGTAATAATCATGAACCGTTGCTTTTGGGAAAATACTAAATACAAACTGCAAAGAAGGTCCGTGTATAGTTCTTTTGTAGATGCTTTCGTGTACGTTATAGATGTGAAGAACTTGTAACTGAATAGAATGGTGCATGGTTGACCTTGAAAACACAGAGAAGCACTTGAATGACTAAAAAAAATATAAAGAAACACCTAAGTTGACCTAACGATTTAGGTGAATTAGAACTCAGATCGTTATACGTCTCTTCCCATTCTCATTTAGTCTTATCGCACTGCCCTATTGTGGCATGCAACATAATTCTCCCTGCACACAGGCCATTAACGCACATTAAAAAAAAACTTAAACATTATTTTCCCATGCTTGCACTTAAAGTTGTCAAAATAGCAATTGCAATAAACACCTTAGGCAATTGCCGGAATTCTGCAATGAAGATAAAGTCTAAAAATCATTTCGCCGTGAGGAAGAATCAATCAGATATAGCAGAGGAGAAGTGTAAAACAAAAATAAATTGAATGGCAAGAAGAAAACAACACCATAAATGGAATAAAAAACAAGTCAGAATTGGCTCATATGTATTGAAAAAAGTAATATAGCCTACGCGATACCCAAAAATGTCTAAATTCTAACGAAAACAACACTTATATTTTTGAAATGTGCGCATAAATCTGACAATTGAATACATTGATTGATTTCGTATTATGGGGTATATCTACTAATATGCGCCTGAAATACACCTGAAATAATTATACAACCTCTACCATACGAAAATTATTTTATATAGGGCCTATAGTGATCGTATTTCGTTTCAAGTATATATATCCCTTTCTTCTTAGCGTAGAAACATAAGCTACGAATGTATTCATATAATAGCTTCAACTGTAGGGTAATAAACTAATGATGCTAACAAACTGTTGTATGCAATAACAAATATACCTCGCATCAAATGGGTATGCATGGTGTCACAACTGCCTAATATTAGCCAGCTGTCTATTTTAGGCAGTTGTTATACAACATTCGATGCGGGTTATTGGAATAGGCGGCCACGCTACCCATCAGTACAATCAGATCAATAACATGCAGAATAGTTTGAATATCTCCTCTGAAAGACAGTATAGGTACAGGTTTTTTTCACTCGCTAGCCATTTGGTAACAGTCAGCGCATTGCACGCCATAATTATCGGTGAAAGCTTGCATAGAAGATAGAAAGGAGGGACGATACATCGATATCGCTTATCCGGTAGCCAACAGCCCTGGTGCTTGATCAGGATAGCAGGTTTAGTGCGCGCATTCTTAACAGGAACGATCCGACCACAATATTTTTTTAGAAATTGAATCACGCAATTATTCATCACGCTGGCCATATTTGGTTGTGCATCGCTGATCATTGTTTTGGCTTTATAAATATATTTATGAGGGACAGCGTTAAAAAATAGAATCTAAAAAATGTAGACCAACCTACGGTAAAAATTCTTCTCGTTTGATCGCGATTAATGCTATCTTAAACAGACTTATGTCATAACGTAAATTAGCAAAGCGTGCGTGTGATTATCCCGCAATAGTTTTGTTCAAGTAGAAACAATCAATCTTAATTGACGTACAATCAAAGGAAAATATGTGAACGGCTGGCCTCAAATGGGATGAAAAATACCCTTCATTGGCATATTAAGTAACATCCCTGCACAGAATGTTAATATTGCACAGTTAAGATCGGTGTGGTGAGTTAGGAAGTGTTGTCCTTACACTTGGGTTCAGTATTCTAACAGATTAATAGGTGGTTGGCATTGATGTGGGCATATAGAGCATTATACCATCTTACTGACAAAATTCTTCTATTGAGAGCGCGTACGATTACATTTTTTCGTTTCGATGACACACTTGGTAAATAACATTGCTCCACAATCTTTAAAGATTTTGAAATTAAAAAAATTCTGGCGTGGTCACAAAGATTGTGTGCGCACAATGATGCGCTTATCAATTGTTTGTGATAATGATCACATGTGTTGTGAAATTCACATGGCATTTGCTATGAAACGTTAAAGTCTTTTTATAGCAGCTTATCGCTGCTGCTCGCATGATCTAACTTCCCAGCAGCTTGCGTTAATTTCTTAACAATTTTTGCTATAAGTGTTATCGTGCCCAAACCATGTTTGCTTCGTGTGAAAAAAACACCAAGAGCAGAGCAGCATCGTAAATCGATCCCCTGGTGTTCATCTTTGAGGTTTAATGTTTCTAATTGCTTATTAAAACTTACTATTATAACTTACGCACGAGGATATTTGCTGTTAAAGATTCAATTTCCTATCAGAATAGATCGGGCAGATGTCGAAATAAGGGTTTGACAGATTGGCGCACCTATAAAGGCCTTTCTTCGATGATCAAAGATTCAGTTAACAGCGAGTGTCACGAGCATCACTTAGCTTGTGAATTTCCGTCCAGTTTTAAAGTTTCGAATTGATAGACGGTGTGAAAGCAAAGAAAAAAAATGAGCGAACATCGCCGTTCGACAAAAGAAACCGCCCTGCTTCTCCTATTTCTTGCTGCAACTGTGTTCAGCATTGATGGCCTGTGTTGGAACTGCTTGCCAAATAACTTGTCCGTGGAAGAGATCGACAAGATTTTCGCAGAGGATTTTAAGGAGCGCTTAATGGAGAAGCTTGGTCTCACGAATGAGCCAGTTGTGCCTGAGAATGTTACACGCCCACCGCAAGAGGTAGTGGATGAAATACTCTCCGAGCAGGATAACGTTGTTCATAAAAAAGATAAAGAGATGTTGCAGACAATTGTCATTCAACCGCTCAACAACGGTGAGTTCTTGTTCTTCAAATTTAAATCCTTATAGCATACAAAATATTAGCTACAGGCAATATTAATTAGGGAACGTAGGTATGCCAGTTCGTAAGCAGGTTCTTCAAAGCTGCGCTCTCTGATTAGATAAAATTTCCAGACGGAAAGGTCTTCGCTCCGATCGCGTGAAACGTTCAAATTATCGTTGTATTTTCAGGTCAACCAGCTAATGACACCCGCCGTATAAATAGTAACCTGGTAGTGGAAGATTGAATAAGGCATCATTTACCTCTGCAATAATACATCCCCTGCTGAATGCATTTTGAGTATGATACCCAGTAATCCTACTTAATTCCAATCAAACTGATTTCATTCACTGTCTCAGGGGATCAAAATTGGCTCGAGATTTGAATTTCAGGGTCGCATGTGTGACAGCTTAATAATTTTATATGGCCTTTAGGATTGTCGATCCTTCATAATACGATAAGCAGTCTTCCTAAAGTGCGAGGTCAGGATTTATTGCAAATTGAAACATGAGAACATGCGACTTGTCGATCAGGAATTCGTATAAATGACATGCGTGAAATCATAAAGACTGGTTTAAGATTTAAACCTCGCCTTGGCATCTTCTATGCAGTAATTCGTTCCGCAAAATATGATATACAATGTCAAATGTATTCAAATCTATGGCAATAGGAAATGGAAGTGCCACGTAGCGGCAAATAAAATGACTTGGGGGTTAGTTGGCTACAAGCCGATTTATTTCACGCTAAGCAATTTTGCCATATAGTACGAGTAAAAAAAAACAGCGTTGACCATAATAAAAATCCTTGCCGAACATTCGGATTTCTTAATAGACTCATTGCGGTATAAAAATAACATTCTCGACAATTTTTTATATTTAACGAGAGAGAGCATTACATAAAGTATTGCGTGGCGATGTGTTGTGAAATTAAAGTTCTGAAACATTAGTTTTACACCGCAGACTTTGATGCGGTTTTTCAGAAAAGAGTATATCAATTTTCACCGCGTAATAGAAAAGTTTAGCCTACGCGACGAAAACTCCGCAACGAAACCACATTTTAATCAATTTGCCTTCGCAATTTTCAGCAATGGTAAATCATTGACACGATTTGCCTAATATCAAATTTTTGTTTTATACACCACGGATTCGTCGAGGTGCTATATAGGAGTGTCTGATTAAAAGGAAATTTGGGCGAAACAACTGCCAACGTAGACATAGTCATAGTGTTCATTTCGTCACAATTTTTCTGAAGCCAATTGTCGCTGAGCGTAAATAGTTTGGATTCACTAAAAAACTGCATCGACTGTAGCAAAACCTATGCCTTTAATATTTCTCAATATTAAATGTACTATAGTTTATACAAAATAGCGACATACTGCCAGACATTCTTAAATTTTAGGCGGATTGTTTCACAGTCAGTTTCCAAGTGTGCAGTTTATACTCATATAATAAAATCAATCCTTGTAACCATTTATATACAGAATATCCCATAACACTTGCAAATTTTCAAGAAAGAGGATAGGGGGTCAGAATCTAATCAATGTCTGCTCCAAGAATTATTCGAATTGATTATTGTTTTCGTTTCGACTAACTACGACTGAATAAATAAATTAGAAAGTGTATTAATGATATTCTTATTCTTCACATGTATATAAGACCTTGAAATTTGTAACTCACAGTTTGAAGCATGCTTGAATTTTTTGCTTGGCTACATGCAACACATACACCCTTGTCACCCTTATTTGTAAACAAGCGTTTAAAACGTTTTTGTAAATTGGGAAAACTAAAAATATATAAACTTTAATGAACATATTACGTGTATTTGCGTTACTCAATGGGTTAAACTCTGGCCAAAAGTGGTTGCGCTCTTGACGCTTTTAAAGTTTTACACACACTTTAAACAGGAGCTTCAAAATTAGCAAGAAAGATTATCTTTCTGCGTTTAAGACCGTATGCATGCACCACACGCACCCTTGTGTTATTTGTAAACAAGCTAATCATCGAACAAGCCCCATGTGGGTTTATTAGCATGTGATAATTAACGACAGGCGCGATGTAGGGCCTAAAGTGAAATTGAAATATTGTACACGTCCGATTTCACGCCATTCCAGGTTTTTGCGGCGTGGGGAGGGGAGAGGGTGGACATTTGAGCGGACTCGGCCAACTGAAATAATGTTGTTTTTTTGTCACTGCACTGACATTTTCTACCAACCGGAACCGCGATTAAATTAAACGATTGCGGTATAACTGAACACACCATTCTCTTTATTTTCGACCAAATAGACGCACTTTTAGGCTTGTTTGAACACTGGCGAATCTACCTTATTATGTTATATGGTGTCTATACTGGTCAGTACCGAACTTGAGTGCCATACGTTCCTTACTGTTTTGTGAAAGTGTTTTTACTTGTGAAAAAACAGCATAATATAATAAACACAATTCAAACTCAATTTATATTAATGTTCCAGATTCCGTGGTGTCGAACACGACCTCCTATTTCGAATACGCAACTGACATAGATAGGTGGAACCGCATTGATCATGTCACGTTGTGGATGCACGTCGAGGCAAACACGGGTGTTTACAGAGTGTACGAAAAAATATCCACTTCACCACGACGTATGGTAATTGTGGACGAACACGAAAGCGATGTTTCCCAATGGAAAAAACTGAATTTCGTACCCAACAGACAGTGGTTGGAGAAACCATGGGGTAGGAAAATACGTATCGAAATTGAAGGGATTGAAACACCGATCGCGCACAAGCCACTTCTCCAGTTAAAAGTGAAGCCAGTGATAAAACGCCATAGAAAACGCTCAGTCGTCAGCACAACGGTGAACCCATCGGTGAAGGCGACCGTCACGGACGACTGCATTCCGAAGAACTTGGGCCTTTGCTGTAGGCATACTAGAAATATTGATATGTCGAGTTATTACCCATGGATCGTCGTGCCCAATCCATTCCGATCATTCACATGTTCGGGAACTTGTACTCTCAGACACAGAACCAACAACACGTGGACTCTCCTAACGCAAATCACGAACGTGCGACAACCGTGTTGCGTACCAACTAGCTTTGACACAGCGACTCTTTTGATCTATGACGGCACAAGCACAACGTATAAAACCAAGATTATAAACGATCTGCTAGTCACAAACTGCGGTTGTACTTGAACAAGGACCTCAAAGATTGAGCGACGGTACCGGCGTCGTTAAACCGCATAGGAACGCGCACGTTGTATTTCAGTTTTGTTATGGATACGGGTTAGAACAGTCTGGTTTAGTTAATTTGATAAGATATAATTGGGCTTAGACAAGGTAGTGTGGATTATATCGTAAAACAACCGTATAAAAGACACTGCATGGTTGTCATTGGGGTTTTTTGGGTCGATTTCATTCTCGTATGGAAAATTGTTTAATTGTTGCAATAACACTATATTTCGTGTTTCGTGCATGGTTTTCCTGTTCTGCCTAAGCCGACTTTTTTTCTGCGAAATGATATCAGGTTTTAACATCTTAATATAGTGCATTACCGTTACGTTTACCGTGGAAACGGGCTATTTTTTGACCGCATGCATAATCCATGCTGGCTAGTTGTAGTTGTTTGAACATTTTCTAATATATATCGTCAACGCGTCAACTCGCGTGGAGTGGCATTTTGTTAATAGGGGTGTTGGTGATTAACTCGGTACTTTAAAGGTTTTCTCACTTTACCAACTCTTAGTACGTATAGTTTTATTAGCCAAAATGCATATGACTGTAGATAGCTATTACATGTTCATTCGGTAAAACCGATGAACTATTTGAAAGGAATATATAAAAAGGCATCACAAATTAATGTTGTCAGGCATATTGCATGTTTGCTTTTAAATAACGTTCATGTATACGCTAAACAAAACGTCATTCTATTCGCTCAAGATCACGTCTTTTGTACGAATCTCAGCAAGGAGCTCGCGTGTAACTAAATTGACGTGGTGTTGAGAGAATAGATTTTATTTCGTTGATAGATTCAGTGTAGTATATAATAATGACTTAGGAGCATATATATATATATATACATATATTGTATATTACCTCTTCAATATTTTTATGCGATGATAGTGTTAATTTTCTCAAAAATGTTTAAAACATTTTGTGGGTTTGGAAAACTAATGATGTTGTAATGAAATGAATAAACTTTCATTAACATATCACGTGTGTTCGTTTTACTCAACAGGTTAGGCTCTCGCCAAAAGTAGCTAGTCGCGCCCTTTCAGGTTTTCATTTGTTACATGCGCTACACAAGGCTGCCAAAAAATTAGTGAGAAAGATTTTCCTCCTGGCATTCTTGCTTATCCGGCTGGTTTATGTAATATTTGTTTATTGATGCGGTTTGCATACAAAAAGCATATGCTTTTAATTTAGCCTTGCTTTCCTTGCTAAGCCTTGCTTTCATTTAATAGCAACTTTCGTGAGCATGTCAAGGTGGTTGATGTAATGGAATACTCCTATACGTATAGGGCAACAATAACCGCATTTATATATCCGGCCATGTTGAAATAAGGTAACAACGGATGAGTTTGCTGCACACATATAAAGTAAAAGGTCCAAGGCCACGAGATACTTGCATGGGATCCATTCGTGTAAATTAACAGAAAATATCTTTCTCCGTTAAGTTTAATTATATTTCAATGTTATTTTTGGATGTAAACTTTATTTAAACACACCCGGGTTACAACATATTATATAAGTTACAGCAATTTCATGATCACTTAATCGTTTGCATAGCAGCTGCTTTACTGAAAACGATGTTTTCAAATTTTACGAAGAAAAGCTGCGTATACATTCACATTTGCCAGCATTCAATACTTTATACACATTTTTTTGTCAATACAACACAAAGTGAGCAATATGCTTCTCGCGAAAGAAAAGCTCTGAAACAATTAGGCGACATTCTTTCCCAACAAGTGCACTGTGACAATTAAGTATTAGCTGTACGATGATAGAATTGCTAAATAATTCGCTTTTATAATTTTGCTATATAATTTATTTTTATAGCTATATTTGTGATAATTGTTAAAAAACTATAAAAGTACTGAACAGATTCCACGATTCTTACTCTAATAGTAAAGAGGATTCTTTAAACTGTGGCCACATATTGGCCGAGCGATAATCACCTGCATGAGCGGATTTTTCAAAATGGCGGCGGGTCGGGAAGATGAAGAAATAAGTAAAAAAAAAACAAAAGCACAAGGGGGGCAAAAGAAATTGGATATTACAAAATTTTGGTTGTGTATATGGCTCTGTATATATCACTATATAGGCCCGCAGTTCTCACACAATCGACCCGGGCCAACTAAACTATATAAGATTATAGACAACTCCATATATAAGATTAATTGAATGTTTTAAAGTAAGTGTTATTCTCTTAATTCGTAGTTCGTGCATTTACCACAACAGAGGGTTTCAGACTTCTTCCTATTGTGCGGCTTACGCTAATAGTAGGGCTCGCAAGTTGATGACCCTTTACGGTTAATTAGATTTAATTAGACGATATCAGATTTTCTTTTTTTTTATTTTTTGGAAATGAATCGAGACAGCAGTTTTATACAACTTGTGGTTTGGAACAACTTTTTTGGCAGGCAATAACATTTTGGACTCTCAATTTCCCTTTTCCGCTAATTAGATTAATTAGCCATCTGACTGGTTTTATTAAAAGTTTCAGCATGTTTGTGGGTCTAAAGAAAGATCTCGACCTTGTGCAGTATGCCAGTATCCGTTTTTATATAGCGAACCCCCCTTCAGTAATACCCAATATTCAATAACATGAACGGACAAGTTCATTGTTATTAGAGTGTGGTTTTCAACTGTTTTTCCTAAAATGCATGGAAGTCATGTGACAAAGGGTTTGTTTACATTTTGAGCCTCAAATACTCTTCAAATACGATTACTGTCTGAATATTAAGCTCTATTTACTCTTGTCTAAATTAACAACACTATTTACCTTTGCTACGCTTCTAAATGAATATGAACTAGAGCTTATGTTAAGAGAAAATAATCGAAATTTCGGCAATTTTTACATCAAATTAAGGGTCCTCACATTGTTGTGTAAGCGAAACAATTACCGATGCGCAGAACGACTTGACTTTCACTTCAATTAAAGTACATGAAGTAATGGCTGAGGTGTAAACTACGTTTGTTATATTTCCTATGATTGTTTTATTGTTTTACCCTCTCAATTATCTCTGTATATCGAAGCAGAATTAATATATGGAAAAAGTTCTATAAGCTAATGCTAAAGGTTAAGTATCGAAATGCCTGAGTTATAAAGATAAGTTGATATGTAATAGTGAAAACAACGAATGTTTTTGTTTTTTGGTGGATATAGTGAAACCTATTGAGAGGGTGCATTCAACTTCGGGAATGCTCCAGAATTAAAGAGAATTATAACGCACGCATCATCCTTCACGTGCAAGTCATCATGTTAATAGCTGGATAAACGCATGCAGACGGATATGTTTATCGACGCATATAATAGAAAGCAGATGAGCAGCGAACGAGTGACCCCAATTTTAAACAAATGACTGAACTTTTTTCCTCTTGGAAATATTACCTTATTTCTCTGGTGCATTCATACTCAAACGTCCTTTGATTTAAACCGGCGTCGATATAATTTTACCCGGAACTAAACTGCGTCAAAATAGTGGACAAAAGTGGACATTGCCGCATTCTTCATGGTTGCATAAATATTTTCATTATCTAGTTGAAGTTTCCGATATTTAGATAATCGATGTAATGCAGCTTATTTGAATAAACGAAGCTAATAGAGAGCATATACATTTAAACGATAACCGACGATATAGAACCGAATTTAGTGCTGGGAAGGTATTAGGTAAAAATAGAGGTTTTAGGTAAATATTCTTTTAGATGCTGGTGCGCAAGAATTATAATTGAATATCAGGTCATTATCATCAAAAATTCTCTTAATTTGCAGGATGAATATAACTCAGTAGGTTGGGCCATTTAACTTTGCTGCCATGCATAGGAAGACTTATAAGTTGCACAATAAAATGTATTTGCTCTATAGCCAATCCAATTTGGATATCGGAAGATTCAGCCTTTATCAGAATTTCGACCAACTTATAAATCCGACCTCGACGCTGCTTCGAAATCCGGTAATAAAAAAATCGTTAGAATGCGTGCATATAATGCGTTATGCAGGGGTATATATGTCAGGGGTTAAAACAATGAAAACAATGATCAAATGCCAAGGCTGCCGTGCAGATGGGCTAAAAAGGTAGCCAAACATGCGTCTTCACTGGTACCACAAAAAAAAAGAAAAAAAAAAAAGAGCTATATATAAAAACAATGGGCTATATATAAAAACAAAGGACGATGACTACTTTATCCAAGTAAGGAATCAAACGTAGTTATATTACTACGTGATGAGATCAATTGTGGGAGCTAGATGAACATATGACTTATAATTTTAACATCATTCTAGTAAGAGCTATACATTTCATTTTTATCGTTATTGTGATTTCCGTACAGCATTAACTTTGATTAAGATAAGAGCATTAGATCAATATCCTTTACTGAGTATGTAAAATTTACTATATTATTAACATCGGATGTCAGTGCTAACTGACTGCATGCACAATGCTATGTATATTAAACTGTTTTTAAAAATGCCAAATATAGGGCAAAAGAAACAGGTGATTAATTCATCAACTTTTGATTTTTGCTTCGAACCGCATAATGCTAACAATGGCAATATATTGGCGCCAACCCGTCTGGTTTCTATAGGCCAAGATATTTCCATATGTTTTCTTATTCTCTATACTCGCATTCTCTAAGTTTTGTAAAAAAAAACGATACCCCCTGTCGAATTAAAAAAAAACAATTGGGAAAAGTACTTGGCTAACGCACTATACAGTTTATTGACAATGATCGATACGTTGACAGTCTATACTCCAACTTTTTTTTATCATAGCTAACATGCATAGCTACATAATGTATAAATTATGCTTATATAAATGACATTCAGCCGAATGCCATGTATTATATGTCGACAGTCATCGCCAATTAGACGTAAACGAATTTAATTACAAGGAAAAGCGGTCGCAACAAAGTGGCAATTAATTGTTGATGAAATTAAACAACTCACCAAACTGATTGCTGTCAGGAATTGGGAAATGATACTTCTTAACCATGCATGTGGACAAACGCATATAGCCTACCGGTCTTGTCCTTTTGTGCATGATTTCACAAGATACTGAACATTTTGCGAAAGATGCTAATACAATATTTTATTTTCAGAAATAGGGTTTTTGCCCACCTAATATGAGGTCATGTATTGGTCGACTATAATCTCACCTTCACTGGCCTTTTCTTTCTTCTCTTCGTTATTTACAATTACTGAAAATTAAGCGTCTCAATCTCAAGTACATACATATGTTCAAAGTGAAAGAACATGAAGAATGTTCCAGAACTGTTAGAAAGTTTCTTAAATCATCTACAGTGCACAGTCAAGTCTGAAAATTATTATGATAATTAATTTCTTTAGAAATTTATTGTTTTCACATTCACTGAACACCAAAATATTGGCATAGCGGGACAAATAGTCAGGCTGGCTATGCTATTGATAGTGCATGCACCATGGGTGCGTATCAGACTTCTTCCTTACTTTGATCGTTAAAATTTATCGCTCTTGCCGTGATTCCTACTACGGCAACAAACGACATTCATTCACACAATAAGCAAATTTAATCAGAACCAATGAAAATTTCTCCTGACCTATTCACACTGCATCATTGCATGCATGTAAGTTTCTGCATGCATAAATTGTCGGACCGAGTGAGTCATCTATAGTCTTGAGAGTTTACTATGTAGGACTTAAGTTCAATTTCGCAAGCAGTAGCGTTGTTTATTGAGGTATAGTTGAGTGGCGGTCAACATAAAAGGAAAATATTTCGTTATCGTAACGACGTAACCCTATATCTGGGATGGCACTAATGACAGCCCGACGATCCTTTGCCAAAATGAAACTATTTAACTAGAGACACTGTTATTATACAATTAATTTTTATAAAATTATTAAAAAATTCTTCGTATGAAATAAAAGAGTGCTCAATACTGCAAGCTAGTAGAGCGATATTTATTTATTCATTTACATAATTCTTAAAAAATTGGGATCGCTACTCTGAGTTTCGTGCCAATCATCAGGTAACGAACTGAAATTGAAATTTGGTCGCCTGATGATTGAAATTCAAAGTAGCGATGCCGAATATTTAAGAATAATATAAATGAATATATATATATTTCTGTGGTGTTCAGATAATCGTACGAACAGTCACTATAAAGAATTCAGTTGGACAAAAGACGAATTAATCAACAACCCCCACCCCTCCCCTTTCAAACAAGCCTCTTGCGATGATCCCGTGCATGTAAGGTCTTACTGTCATATGATGCGAAATTTTGGATTTATACCATTTCAGCCTGCCTTATCTAAGTTATCTTTTATATATAAATAGATTAATACTTCGATTTCAAAAGTCTTTTAATATTATCCTCATGCACCATGCACTGAGTCGTAGACGTATACTTATACTTATCGTATACGTATACTTATTAATACTGAAAACTGTGCGGATTTCATTTGTATTAGATATACCTTTATAAATATAGGATATTCAGATATGACAAAAATATAAAAAAACAGTTGTGATATTTATGAACAACATCGTGATCAGATATTATTAACTTAACGATTGCCAAAATGCAGTTCCTTTCCGTCTATACATTCCACGAATAACAAGCATTCTAATGGGCATAGAACTATAGGATATAATAAACAATGGGAAACTGTTGTGTCTTTTGTATGCAAAGTGAATTATACTACTTCAAATTTTAAATGTCGAATAGAACCTCGCGTTTCACGACCTTCCTTATATATATATATACCGGGTGGCGCAAGAAAATGTTCCCCCTCTTAGACTTATCGTAATTAAAAAACTAATACAGATATCTTATTCAAATAAAGTTTGTTGAACGCTGTAATGCCTAACTTAAATTTTGATATCTTGTTCTACAATATTAGTCGAGATCGAGCCGTTTAAAATAAAGGTGCATTTTTTGACGAAGCGAATAACATGACTAAATATCGCGACTCAACTAAGTTATTTTCAACTTCCACGATAGGCGTTTTTAAAGCGTTTTTTCATGTATGTTGTCTTTGCATGTTTAAAGATTCTTAGATTAAGGTATTCGAAGTATCTTGTAAGTGTATTTGATGTTAAAATAATACTGTTCATCGTTCGAACAAGGAGTTGCAATGCACAAGGGAACGAAAGCAAAGGAGCTTGCCCGCTTTGTTATAAACATGCCTCGTTTAACGATGCGGCAACGAGTTTGGATTTGTTTGAAATATGCGAGGACTAACAATGCAAGAGAAGTTTTACGTCGATAGCAAAATCATTGGAATAATATTCCATCTCCAAGCATAAAAACAGTGAGGATTTGCCAGACGAAGCTATCAATATTTGCTCTTATATACTGTTGCGTGCTGTTTTCATTCTATTTTAGAACATTTTTTGCTTCTCCCAGAAACGCTACCTTGAGTTTAAACTCCTATATCTTGCCTAATATTGTATAGAAATGTACAAGGCTTACATTAAAATTTAAGTTAAACACCACTCCACTCAATAGACTTTACTTAAAAATGATATCTTTTTTAGTTTTTAAATTAAATTAAGTCAAAGAGGAGGAACATTTTTTTGCGCCACCCGGTATATATAATATTATATATATATATATATATATATATATATATATATATATATTTATACATATATATATATATATTATATATATATATATATATACAAGTAGGCGTCAAAAGTTCTCCATGTCAATATATATATATATATATATATATATATAATATATATATATTATATATATATTATATATATATATTTTTGTACTTTTGCTCTCAATTGAGCCATGTGTTCACTTGTGGATATATATGTAAGGTGTATTTGTTCTTCTGCACAAGTATAACCAACCGGGCAAGCAGAAAATTCTACTTGACCGCGGTGGGAATCGAACCCGCGACCTTCGCATTTCTAGAACGATGCTCTACCGTCTGAGCTACAAGGCCAAGTTGGGAACGACTGTGATTTTACTTAAGTTGTTATTGACAATGCGGAGTTTCGCAACATTTGCAGAAGTAACTGCATAACGACATGTAAAAGGACGAAACTCCGCATTGTCAATAACAACTTAAGTAAAATCACACTCGTTCCCAACTTGGCCTTGTAGCTCAGACGGTAGAGCATCGTTCTAGAAATGCGAAGGTCGCGGGTTCGATTCCCACCGCGGTCAAGTAGAATTTTCTGCTTGCCCGGTTGGTTATACTTGTGCAGAAGAACAAATACACCTTACATATATATATATATATATATATATATATATATATATATATATACAGGCGTAGTGATAGAAACTAGCGCATACAAAATCGTCTGGGTAGAGTGCTCAATGCTAATGCAGAGCGGCATAACACAAGATGAGAAAACGCAGTCCTATACGAAACAGTCCTGTAGTAAATAAAATTTCGATGAAGTAACCTGCGTTTTCTCATCTTGTGTTATATATATATATATATATATATATATATATATATATATATATATATATATATGTCCCAATATAACCAGGGAGCAGCGTTCAAACAACTTAGCATCAAATGTGGTATAACAATTGCCTAAAATATACAAATTGAAAACGCTTCTCGACGTTTCGACCTGAGGGCCTTCGTGAGGAGAGTTAATATGAGAGTTTGTCATAATGCAATCTATGGACGCTACAGCAGTCAAGTATGGACGCCAGAGCAGTCAAATGTAATATCGTTAAGTAATATACAAGAATATTATGATAGGTTGCTTTTGAAAGTAAAAATATTGAAATCGTGTCCTGTCTGTGTGGGCCTTTAGACATGGTGATGAAAACCAGCGTTGTTAATCGAGCTATTACCCGTTTCATTTTTTTATTATACCTGTAAGATCTGAATCTCTGCATTTTTTTAACCATAATCCTTCACATTCCTCGATGCTTGACCGTAGACTTATGCTTCTGTGATCAGACTTCTGTCCCCTTAGGTCACGTCTCTATCCTCGCCAATCTATTGAAGAAGGGAGTGATCGTCACTACTATGGTATCGGCCCATCCCTAAAAATGATAAACATTTAATTAAACCTAGTATCGCATCGCGATCTTGTGGTATAGTAGTGGTAAGGGCAATGGCTTTCCAGGTTGTAGTCATGAGGTTTAAATCTGAGGGGGCCTGTTCTTTCCCTGCTTTCCCGAACATTAAAAGTGCTTTCGAACGTTCAAAAGTATAAAATACCTACCAGACCCTAATTCTCCTTGACCGTGACGAGAAACCGTTTCTTCAACAGTTTTTTAACCCTCGATCTTGTACTTGATACTCCATGACTTTTCTACAAGGCTAACTGGTGATTGTTGAAAACCTACAGCAATTTATTCAACTTAATCTTACCATGTATTTTTAATAATGAAAATGTTTATTTAAAACGTCTGGAACGGAATTCGAACCATCTACTATCCTTATAGGCCGAAGGTGATGATGAAAAATATTTTTGCCTGGATTCGAGCTATCGCCGACACACGAGAATATCATTCTCACCTCTAGACCAGAAGATCTTGTGCTGGTCGGCTCAGGTTATTTAATTTTCTTAATTCCCTTTTTCGAAGGTCATAATGAAAAACAGTTATGCTTGCATTTGAACCATCGGCCTAACACTTGGGAAACCATGGGTTTCACTACTAAACCACGAGCCTCTGCTGACCAGCTATGGTTATTTAATTCGAACCATCGACCTTCCACTGGGAGATCGTTGGCTTCACCCATAGACCACAATATGTTGTCCTAAACTAAAGATATTTATATTCCAGGATTCGAAGTAAGTTCACAATGACAAAAGTTTTCTCAGGATTAGAACCACCCACTTACCAGGGCCGAGACCATTGTCTTCACCACTAGACTGCCAGGCTTGCAGGGTTTTTTTTATCTAATCCTTTTCTTTAAGGTGTTATGAATTTTTTTAATGATTATAACCACCGACCTAATTTTTACGACACCACATATTTATCCAAGGATTCGAATCAATGACTTAGCGGTCGGGAGACAATTTTTTTTCATCACAAGGCAACCAGTTTTGAGCTTTCAGACCAGTGGCGTAAGGGAAACGATAATTGGGGGGGGGGGCACATATTCATATATTCATGTTAACAGACCTGTAAAGACAGCAGATTTGAAAAGAAATTAATCTTGCACAACATGAATGTATGAGTATGTCTAAGCACCCTGTGGGGTCCCACAAGTGTGTAAATAAATGCTTGACATAAGCATTTTTATGCATAATGAATGACAGTAAAATTTGTTTGTATACCTATGCACAAATGACATTTATTACCAATGACCTTCGACATGTCCTTCTTCTCTAGCCAATTTTAAAATTTTGTAGGCCTATTTAGCATTTTATAAGTTGCATTGATCCCCACGAGCAAAAATTCGCGAACAAGTCATTCCAATTTTAACAATAGATGATTTCAATAGTTTTGGGGGGTTTTAGGGACACCCTGTATATGCTAGTTAAAACACTACACCATTCAACATTCAACATTCAACATTGAACATTGTTAATTCAATTGTATAAAATTCAGGCGCTAGGTCTCATTGAGTCACTCTGCGTAGTGTGTTTTCGGTATTCAATCTAGGCAAAAGTTTCTTGAATAACAGCATCTCCTTGACAAGGCAATCAAACTTGCCCTTAAACGTTCATAGCACACGAAATTGGTCTACATTTTACAAAAACTTATCACTATGACTGTCAGCCAGATGTTAACGGCAATTCTAAAATATAATGCAATTCCATGTTTAGCAATTCCAGAATGGTAATCTGCATTTGCTAAACATCTGGCTGACAGTTATGGTGTTAAGACTTTGTAAAATGTAGACCAATTTCGTGTGGTACGAGTAAAAGGGCAAGTTTGATTGTCTTGTTAATGAGATGCTGTTCATCAAGGAACTTACGACTAGATTGAATACACAGATTGACTCGATAGACGTTTTGTGGATTATAGACTACTTTTTATCTATATACAAGATAATCCAATCAAATATTTCACAACAGCTGAAAAGAGCGTACCAAAATGAATTAAAATGCAAAGTTGCGAAAGGTCGTAATATGCGAAAATGTCGTAATATGGGAAAAAAATAGCCTTGCAATAAGTATATGAAATCAATCTCGTGGTTTCTTGTTGCCTGGCGACAGATCATGGGAATCATAATTTATTCGCAATAACTCATGAAAGTCATTTATTCGAAATGACACCCTGCAGCGAAGCTTAGAAATTCAATGCAGCAATCAGTGAACTCAGATATGTAAATGTTAGAGACTTTATGTTCGTGTTTTTTGCAAGGCTATATTTTCCTTATTTTACCACATTTCGCAACCAAACTTTGCATTTTTTGAGCAAAACTTTTTGTTTCTTGACAATTGGATTAACAATGTTCAATTGTGCATGAATGTTAATGATGTATTGTTTTTTCGAGAAATCGAACCATCGCCTTTGCAGCTGCGATACCATTTACTTCATCAAGCCTCACACAAGGCCATTAGCTCATTCACCCGGACATTTTGGCGATAATTTTACAAATACGTCAGTAGGTAATTATCACATGCAGTATTACATCTTACATCATGATAAGATAGGCCGGCGAATGAGAAAAAGGCAACTCGGAATCTCCTGAGAAATCTTTTTGTTAATTGCAAAGATTTTTATCTTTTATACGCATTTGAAAGCTAATTGTATTTATAGAGGCTAAATGCATGCAAAAAGTTACCAAGTACACACACACGGTATTACTTTTATTACCGTATTAATCAACAACACGGTATTAATCAACAATAAGTTGATTTCGTAAAACTATTGAAAATTCCTAGGGAACTAAAATCAATTGCTGTAATGCAGAATTATATTGCAGTAGAAAAGGAACATGTCAAATTGCTGATGTCTTGTGAATTCTTTTTTTATCAAATTTTAATGGACCACTTGCACAATAGACCAACTTCAGATCTAGGTGACAAGCAGGAAATATATCACAACAGCTGTAGTGTTCAGCGTTAATAAGGACGTCACAGATAGGTATGGATATTTAAGGGTAACGAGGGATCGAGAGAGAGACAGGGGAAAATAAGATGGCGGCAAACACATGTTCATGTATTGTTACAGAAAGCGTTTTGTAGATAAGTTTATACAGTATTAAATTGGCGACGAGTGATTTATTTTGGACGAAGAAAGTATGGCTACTACATTACCAGAATTTCCACCTTTTGATGTAGGTTTGGAACCTTCGTCACTGGGATTACAATGGAAAAAGTGGACAGCTCGGTTGGAAAATTTGTTTATAGCTTTGGCTATCGAAGATAAGAAGCGACAGAAAGCTCTTCTATTACATTATGGTGGGTCACAATTGTGCGATATTTACTATACACTTGAGAGTGAAGAAGATGAAGAGTATCAACATGTAAAAGCTAAGTTAAATTCATACTTTGAGCCAAAGATCAACATTACTTTTGAGACATATAACTTTAGACAACTAGCCCAGGCAGAAGACGAGTCTATCGATAAATTTGTTACTAGACTTCGTGAGGCTGCTAGTCGATGCCAGTTTAACGATACTGCACGGGAGATTAAAGATCAGATTGTACAGAAGTGCACCTCTGATCGGCTGAGAAGGAAGGCGCTAAGAGAAGATCCAAGTTTGGATAATCTACTGAAGGCGGCACGTGCGATGGAGTTGGCTGACCATCAGGCAACAGCTATGGAAGGTGAACCAGGAGTTCTAAAGGTGGGTCGAAAAGATGCTGTTGTTAAATCTGATAACAAGGATCAGTTGAAGTCAAAGGATAATGACAAGGTATGTTTCAGCTGTGGTGGATCATGGCCACACCCAAAAGGAAGGCATTCCTGCCCAGCTTACGGGTTAGATTGTAGACGGTGTGGTACGAAGAATCATTTTGCACGCATGTGCAAAAACAAGAAGAAGGTAAGAATCATTGCTGAGTCGGACGACAGTGAGACTGATGATGACAGTTATCGGGTTTCATCAGTGAAAAGTAGCAAGAAATGTCGCAGACATGTGACAGTGAAAGTTGACAGTCATCCGGTGCGCTTCCAAGTTGACTCGGGTGCTGATGTCAACATTATGGATGAAAAAACATTTTCACATATTAAAGAGCGAGTAAAATTGTCAAGGTGTACCACTCGACTTTATGCATATGGCTCCAGAAACCCTTTGCCACTGTTGGGCAAATTTACGGCAACGTTATCTAACAGTGAGAGGTATGACGTTGCCGACATTTATGTTGTACATGGGACCCATAATGCGGGGTCACTTCTGGGGTCAGGATCAGCAACAGCATTGGGAATTCTGAAAATTGTTAATCAGATCAGCGGTAGCCAGAATGTCAATGGTAATCAGAATGGGGGCAGGGCTTCAGCGACTGAAAAGGGTGCTCGAGTATCCAAACCACAAGGACAAACTGGCTCGGTTAACTCTGTGGATCAATTGGTGGCAGAATATGATGATTTGTTTCAAGGAATAGGCAAATTGAAGGGGGTACAAGTTAAGTTGCATATTGATGAACAAGTCCAACCAGTCGCACAGAAGCACCGTAGAGTTCCTTTTCCCCTGCGAGAGAAATTAGATGCTGAACTAGAGCGTTTGGAGAAAGCTGAAATTATAGAGAAAGTCGAGACAGCCACTGATTGGGTCTCGCCAATTGTCATTACGCCGAAAAAGGGCACTGATGAAATACGCATGTGTGTTGATATGGGAGCGCCCAATCGAGCAATTAAACGGGTAAGGCACGTAATTCCGACAATTGAAGATCTACGGCATGATGTCAATGGTGCAAAAGTCTTTTCGAAACTGGACTTGGCAAATGGTTTTCATCAGTTGGAGCTCCACGAGGACAGCCGAGGGGTTACCACGTTCTCAACACATGCAGGCCTCCGTAGGTTTCGCCGTCTCAACTTCGGTACCAACTCTGCGCCAGAGATTTTTCACGAAGAGCTTCGTAAATTGCTCACGGGAATTAAAGGTGTTCGTAATATTCACGATGACATCCTGGTAACAGGGGTTGATATTCAAGACCACTACAGAGCGTTGTCAGAGACATTCCAGCGACTTCGAGAGGCAGGCCTAACACTTAAGCGATCTAAGTGTGAGTTCGAGAGGTCCGAGTTGACATTTTTTGGACTTGTTTTCACCAAGGATGGAATTCGCCCAGATCCAGAGAAAGTGAAAGCCATACAACATCTCAGCCCCCCGAAGAATGTAGCTCAACTTCGGTCATTCTTGGGAATGACAAACTATTCCGCACAGTTTATTCCGGACTATGCGACTCTCGTTGACCCTCTTCGTTCTTTGACAAAGAAAGATGTTCGTTGGGTGTGGACAGAAGGACACCAAGAGTGTTTCGACAAGCTCAAAGAAAGCTTAAAAGAAAATGCTTTGCTGAATTACTACGATCCTAGCCTCCCTACGGAAGTAGTGTGTGACGCATCTCCAGTTGGCGTGAGTGCTATATTAGCTCAATATAAGTCGGGGGAGACAGTGCCGAGGGTAATTGCATATAACAGTAGAACGCTTACGCCCGTGGAAAGAAGGTATGGCCAGATAGAGAGAGAATCTCTATCAATTCAGTTTGGGTGTCTAAAAAACCAGCTGTACTTGTTGGGTCACGAGTTTACGGTCGTAACAGACCACCAGCCATTGGTCTGTCTGTATAATAATCCCCGACGTCCAGGACCATTCCGTGTGGAGAGAATGAGGTTAAAGCTGCAAGGTTTTAGCTTCAAAGTTGTATATCGCCCGGGCAAGTTTAATCCATCTGATTATACTTCGCGACAGCCTCTGTCTATGGTACATTCCACCAAGGCAGATCTGGCTGCGTCAAAAGAGTTGGAATCTCACGTACACTGGGTGGTTGAAGGAGATGTGCCATTGCCTTTAAGCCTTAACGATATACAGAGAGAGACGATGAAAGATCGTGCCCTAAGCAAAGTCTATGAACATTTACAACAGGGAACTGTTTTTAGAAAAGAAGATAAAGATCTACAACCTTATCAGAGCGTAGCTGGCGAGCTATCTATCGCGCATGGGGTTATTATTCGAGGCCGGAGAATAGTCCTGCCCACGTCGTTGCACAAGAAAGTAATTAATACCGCACATGAAGGACACCAAGGTCTAATTAAGACCAAACAGCTCTTACGATCCCGAGTGTGGTTTCCAGGGTTGGAAAAGAAGGTGGAATCCTGCATAAATACTTGTATTCCGTGTCAAGCAACCGTACATACGGCATCGCAAGAACCGGTTAAATCCACAACACTACCAAACGGTCCATGGGAGTGTTTGTCTATGGATTTCTATGGCCCGATGCCGTCGGGAGAATACGTGTTAGTGGTTATTGATGAGTATTCTCGTTTTCCTGAAATCGATATTACTACGTCCACCTCTGCCAAAGCCACGTTGCCGAAGCTCGATCGAATCTTATCCTCATTTGGAATTCCCATCAGTATTAAAACAGATAACGGGCCGCCTTTCACGTCTAAGGCGTTTAACGACTATTGTCGTCTTATGGGAATTAAGCACCAGTCCATTACTCCCAGACATCCACGGGCCAATGGGTTAGTGGAAAATTTTAATCGTATGGTCAAAAAAGTTACACGTACGGCAGTCATCGAACGTAAGTCGTGGAAACAGGAACTATACACATTTCTAAGGAGTTATCGAGCGACTCCACATTCCACAACGGGCGAAAGTCCAGCTAATCTTCTGTTTCAGCAACGACAGTACAGAGTGCGCCTGCCTGAGCTTCCACCACCAGCAGTCGATGACAAGCCGGTTAGGGATCGTGATGCAAATAAAAAAGCAACCGCAAAGAAATACGCTGACCAAAAGCAGTACGTTAAAGTCAGTCCAATTGCACCTGGTGATAAAGTGCTGCTGAAAAATGAAAGAGAAGGAAAACTAGTCCCATGTTATGATCCACAACCATACACTGTCTTAAGTAAGAAAGGCAGTACGTTGGTAGTTGGACGAGAAGACCCAACGCACAAAGTGGTTACACGAGATACGTCTTGGTTTAAAAAGCTAAAGGTAGGACGAGGTAAGGACAAAGTTACGCCCGATGACTTTTCGGATCCGGAAAGCGATGGAGAAACAGTTGGAGAGGAACAGATCGGTATTGATGACATGTTACCAGATGGGGATGGCGAGGATCAAGTCGGTGATCAAGAGGGAGGTGTCTTGATACAACAAGAGGAAGAAGTGCCATTGGAAATGGCGGAGGAACGGCAGAATGAGAACGAAGTGCAGGATCAAAGGCGGGAGCAGAGGGGAAGACATCGAAATCCCCCGCAATGGCATGCGGACTATGACATGGGAACTGATGAAGACGAATAAAGATAAGTTGTATATATATATATACTATTATATAAATAACGGAACAGTGACATCTATTGTTTAAGTTGTGTTGTGTTGTGCTGTGTGGCACTTTTATTTTATCTTATTGAACTGGGATGATTTATTTGTTTTATGTCTAAACTTGGGGAGAGATGTAGTGTTCAGCGTTAATAAGGACGTCACAGATAGGTATGGATATTTAAGGGTAACGAGGGATCGAGAGAGAGACAGGGGAAAATAAGATGGCGGCAAACACATGTTCATGTATTGTTACAGAAAGCGTTTTGTAGATAAGTTTATACAGTATTAAAACAGCTAAAAAGAACATACCAAAATTAGTAAAATTGCCAAGTTTGGTTGCAAAATGTAAAGTAGTACGGAAGATATAGCTATGCGAAGTTGCCAATTTTGTATACTTTTTTACTACGGCTGGAAGCGTGTAACTAATTTAGTTACACGCGTCCGGCCGTAATACAAAAGTATACAAAATTCGCCAACTTCGCATGGCTATATCTGCGGCACTTTACAATATTTCACAGCAAAACTTGGCAATTTTACTAAGTTTTGTATGCTCTTTTAGGAAATTCCCTTTTTGTCACCTGAATCAAAAGTTGGTCTATTATGCAAGTGGTCCATTATGGACTATTGCATGCAATGTGTAGAGTAATACGACAGTCAAACTTGTGTTGAACGTCTTACTTCATGCAGTCGCGTCAGATGCAATTAAAACAATAGATAATGAGATGATAGCCTCGTTCACCTTTATTATCTTCTCGTTATCTCCCCTCTTAGACGCATTTGACGCGACCGAAATGCGACGTTTAAACGAGACGTTATTCGCGCCATATCTGAAATTCCGTAGTAATTAATAATGGTAATGGGAGTGCAGGTAATAATGGTACTAAAGGAATAGGAATGAAATTAATGCTAAAATCATACAGTGAGTGGTTCTAAAAAATAAAAGCAACTGACCGCGGAGCCGGAGGTTGATTTGCTAACTATGAGTGTGATGTTGATTACTTATTAATTCTATTCCTTCTGTTATTATTAGCGTATACTAAAGCTATTGAATGCTGATTGGCAGTAGCGTAGCCAGCCTGACGATTTGTCCCACTATGCTAATATTTTAGTGTTCACTGACTGTGAACACAATAGATTTCTAAAGACATGAATAATTATAGTAACTCGAAATTTACATAGCGGGACAAAATCGTCAGGCTGGCTACGCCACTGCTGATTGGTCGAGAGGAGTACAGTTATTTCATTAGTAGTAGTGCGGTATATAAATAATCATGATTTCTCCAAAACAAACAAATTGTATATATCCTGAATTGTAATTGGCTAGTACTACTTACTACAACTTCAGTCATCGTTTAGCGGCACGATGAAATTTAAGACATTCGTAACCAAACCATATCATTCGAATAACCAACAAAAAGCGAGAACTATATGCAAGTGTTTTGCCAAATGTTGACCCCGCTGCAAAACGACTGAGTATAACCCCGAGTCGTACTGCATGCGGTATAAACAAGACTTTGATGAAATGAAGCCCAATTCACAGGTGTTAAATTAACTTCGACAGTAAGCAAGATGCTACAGGAGTATTCAACAACTGTGTGCTCACAATGAGCATTATACAAAAAACGAGAGTGCTTTTTGCGTAGACCGATGTACTATTCCAAGAAAAAGCGAGAAAAAATATCGCTGAAACTAATGTAATTTGTGGAAAATATACTGGGAAAGAGGAAAGTAGATTTGGAGATATTTCTCAGAATGTGAGGGGTGGAAAAGAACAACAAGGAAGCCATCAAAGCACTGTTGAGGTGAATTAACTTCACGTGGATAAGTCCCAATATGGTATACTTTACCAGCAATGGGACATAAAATGAAATGACCATGTAGACAAATGACAACAAAAATATTTGATAATACAAGCAAAAAACCTGAGACGATGGAGGGCAGTTGTCTGTAGCAAATGCTTTTGCAATGGTAAAACCATCGCCGCTGTCGCCATCGATCGAAACTCTTTCCAGTCTCTCTTTTTCTTTTCTGCGAATCATATATAACGAAGTACCTTTGTTCTTTTGCTTTGTGGTTGCTTTAGATACACGAGGGTCTCTGTCAGTCCTCGCATTAGCTGATTTCTCCGATGGATCGGATGGTAAAAAGAGTGTAAAAATCAGTAAGATAAACCTAGTAAACATGCATCAGAATGAAACTGGGCGTGTTACCTATAGCATGAAATAAAAAAGATATCACACTTTTACAATTGAGAATATATAGAGCAGAGCTGCTTCTGCTTTTAGGGAGATGTGTTGTATCATCATTGACTACAAGCCTCATATTGGTAAAGGTCATAAGTCCAACGCTCTTTTTCACTCAATCGCAATGACCAACTCTTACTTTTGGAGAATTATTCTATTGTTGAAAATGCTTGAGCACTATAGTAAAACTTTTATACACGAACTTCTGCCTCTGGAGTAGAAAGCTTGTGCATCAGGAGTTTCGCAGAGTAGCTTGTCCTCAAGAATTTAAGGATAAGGATAAGTTTTAGGATATACAGTTATGGAATTTGCGGCGGAAACGGAGGGGGAAACGGTGTTTGGCAGACGAAAAATGTTAATATTTCAAAGTTGGCTCAATCGATCTCCATTTTTGCGCTTAAATTTTAAAAATAAACGTTAAATCACGCTGAATGATCGCCGATTAAACTAGGCAGTTATTTTTCCATCTAATTATATGTAAGTTGAACCATCAAGAAAACATTTGATCTGATTAAAGAACAAGCATGATTGATGTGTTATTTATATAATTCAAAAATTCACGAAAACATTTCTTTATTTTCATTTTTGCCACAAAACTAGCAAACACTATAGTGATACATGTTTTTTGTTCGAATCTTGATCTTGCGTTGAAAAGATTTAAAATAAATAAATGTCACTTTTAACAATACTATTTACATAAATATAAGTCCAATTTGAATTTTTACTTGGCAGTTCTATAGAAGCTTCGTGTGAAAATCGCATTCTTCGTAGTGGTATTTTTCGTTATCCCCCTTTTAATTCGTATTATCGCAGTCATTTTTAATCTAAAAGAAGCAATGTTGGATGGGCAGCTAAAAAATAGAATTTTCCTTCATTATTGAAAAGTGCAAAAACACTTGCCAGAGCCTAGCGCATCGCATTAGAAACAGGAAGAAAAGATTTGCGGCGAGTCCCGCTTTTCCCCACCTGCGTTAATTTTAAACCAAATATGTTCATGTCGAGGGTTAGAACGCCACCTATTATGGGTCCACATGTTATACCAAGACAGTAGTGACCATCGAGATATAAAAATTCCTTCGGGCGATTTTTACTAGTAGTTCCTTTTGTTATAATCCCGAACAATATACCATCTGTACCAGCGCCTACACAACTCAAAAGCTATCCAAATAGAAAAATATCCATTGACGGGAATCGAATACAATAAACTACCGAAGAATCTCACAGATGCGCATATCACAATGATTATTTACGAAGCCTCAAATTTTACCTCGTGAACACCGACAAATGGCGCGGACAATAAAGCCCTAGCGGAATAACTAGCCAAAATTAACCCAAGAAATTCATCTGCAATTATAACTTTAAATTTGCAAATTATCCTGAGATCGTCTGGCAAGCTAGACGGTTATGACATTTGACATTTTGTCATATGAAATATGACATTTAACATTTTATTTCTTGCCGGTTATGCCGTATTTGTTTTTTTGGTACATGCATGTGATCAATAAGAGTGTTCAAATTTGAACCTTCCCCACAAACCTCATCTAAACCTGTAATGTGATGTAATGTAATGTAATGATTTATTTTTTTTTTTTATTTAAAGTCGTTAGCACGGGATGTGGTTGCCCAATCATCCGAGCCAGAGGCTCATGGTTAAAGTGCACGACATAAATTTACCTAGATATAGTATACAAAGTGTGCTTAACCCACCCTTGTCAACTTTCCCTGTGGGAGGAAACCGGGGTACCCGGAGAAAACCCACGACTTTCGGCAGAGCGCTGACTTTTTACTCTTTTCACATGAGGACTGGGATCGAGTCACAATGAGAAAGTTCTCACTGAGGCTTGAACCCGTGGCCTTAGAGGTGAAAGGCAAGTGCGCTAAAGCAGACCTTCCTCACGGGTGGTAACCGTGTACTCGCAGCTTTTTTGCAACTCTCTATAGTACATGGCTACATGTAACAAACGCCGGTAGTTTTGTTACATCCCCACAAAGTTTTAAGTTTAAACGTTTATTTGAAGAATGCTAAAGGCTCGAGATTTTAACAAAAATGTGGCCAAATATATAACCATCATTTTTTAAATTGCAAATAATGAGCTGTAACCAAGCAAATAATCTTCTGGCTATAGCTAGACTAGTGACATTATCATGAAATGACTCAATGGCATTGCGTCGTTAGCCAATATTTCTATCTTTGGTACGAAATGAATTTATAGTCATAAAAATTTCACGTCACCTGATTTCTGAAGGCGTTTTATGGAATGTACCATGCAGCGTAGGTAACTATTGAAATTTCAACCTGTAGTTTATTGATGCTTCAGAAAAACATCAAAATAGTATAATTATATGAAGTGACATAGACTGATTCGCACGTCTTTGGATCCCACTATGTTGTGTCCCAATACCCGGGTGTAATTCCTAATCTATCAGCGGAATTAGTACCCTTGACGGCGCTCCGTGCCAACTTGGGATTATATAAAAGTGACTACGAGCAACTCAGATCATCAATGCATGGGATCCATGAAAGGTAATATTCTTTTAGTAAACATATTTTTTCAAAGTGATACATTCATAACTTTTATCAAACACGCAAATGCAATTTCAGGTAACTTGTGAGAATCGTATTTACAAAGCATTTTGCTTCCAGCTATACAAATCTTACTTCCAATTGCAGCAAACATTTTAAGCAATTAGGCCCCAAGAAGAAATTTGGGTTTTTTTAAGCTGCGAACGTTTTAATGCAAGAGCGCCAGCTTTCTAAAATATATGTACAAGTTGAGCTAGACAGCCAGTTACTTTTGTGAAACATATTTCCACCTCTCTGTGGATGGCGTGCCAATAAAACTATACAAGGTGTCTGAAAAAACGAATGATTTGCCACTTCAACATTGAACTATACGTAAATAAACAACCGTAATGCATTGAATATTGAGTCTAAACGATTTAATTTTTACATAAAGAAAGAGGAGATCATTAACTTTGAAACAATATCTTTTATTAATGCCATAATGGCCAGAAATTACCAAATAATCGTGTGTTAAAAACGTCTGGTCAAAAACCACATCGTTTTGACTTTAATGAGGCAAGTTTGCCATAACATTTTCATCCAATTAATCACTTACTTCCGATGCAATTCAACTTATCCTATTTAAATGTCGGTTTATTCCATTCCATTTTGTTTGAGACACCTTGTATGTCTTATTAACGTGCTAAATATTTGCATATATATCTCAGTCCTTTTAGTTTAAGAACAGTCGAGTTTGACTAATCATTAATAACTAATGTTAAAATTCAAAAGAAAATAAGCAAATATTTCGCTACCGAACCATATCTTTGCAAGTGGAAATCCTGCATTACTACTGTACTTAAGGCAATTTTCCATTACGTCCGCTTCGCCTGCTCATGCGACCATGATGAAAAACAGCCTTCAGTCATCGGTGGCACGACCAAATTTGCGATATTCATAAAGCAACCAAATCATTCCAAAAAGCCAACAAAAAGCAAGAACAATGCAAGTATACATCATAGACATCTTAGCAAATGTTGACCCTCCTGCCAGGCGACTGAGACAAATTCCCATATGTACTGCAGTATAGGTGAGACTTTGATAGAATGAAGCACTCTTCACCGGGGTTAATTTTGAAAGTAGGCAAGAAGCTACTGGAGAGTTTACCAACTGTGCGCTCAACAACAGCATCGAACAAAGGATGAGGTAACTTTTTTTCTCGACCGACATTGGACTGTTCCAAAAAATTGCGAGAAGGAATGTACATGAAATTGGAATAATCTGAAAAAATATACTAACGAGAAAAGTTGTTTCGCAGACGTTTTCCAAAATGAGTGGGGTGGCAAGAAACAACACGAAGGAAAACAGAGAACTGTTGAGGTAAATTAACTTCACGTGGATAAGTTTCAATCCAAGATTATATTTGGCCAGTAGAGGGACGTAAAATGAGATAACCATGTAGACGAAGTATGACAGACAGATCAGGTAATACATGCAAAATACCATGGACGATGGAGGACAACCATGCCAAGCGAGTGATTTTGATAAGCTAATACCATCGTCGCTGTCGTCATCTAACAATGCTGTTCCCAGTCCCCCAGCTGAGTTTTCTTCACGAATCATCGACGACGAAGAAGGAGGTCCGTTATCATGTTCTGCGGTTGTTTTTGATGATGGGGAGGAATTGTCGCTGTCAATAATTGACCTCTCTCCATCACCTGTGTTTTCCGCGAGGTCGTTTGGTAAAAAGAGTGCGCACATTAGTAAGGTAAACCAAATAAGCATCAGAACGACTCCTGGTGAGTTTCCTAGGAAAAGTTGGAACAAGAAGATATAAAAAATTTAAACAGAAGTAGCTAAAACTAAAACGGATGAGCTTCAAGTGTCTTGGAAAGAGGAAGGACCACCCTACATAGAAACATCTCTTCTTGTGTACGCGTTTTTGATCAATATTTTCAGACGAAATTTGTCTCATAATTATCAGTAATTGGAAATATACATCATAATGCGAGGCAATCATTACAGGCCTTTTTTTGCACATGCATCGCGATAATGCATGTTATTAATCTAAAATATCTCGCGATCTGGAATATTGAAGATGTTAAGGCGGGCGCACACTAGAGCTGTGTGCTTAGCAAAAAGTCATTCGTGGCCATCAGCGTAAGCCAGTTTCTCTCGTGTGCGGGCGACTTTTCCGGCGACTTTTGGCACGAATGACGAAAGTCACTGGAAAAGTCGCCCGCACACGAGAGCAACTGGCTTACACCAATGGCCACGAATGACTTTTTGCTAAGCACATAGCTCTAGTGTGCGCCGGCCTTTAAGACCTACGACGCCGATTTTGACGACGACGACAGCTAATAATGAGTATAAGTGAATTCTTAAATCTCACTGGACTTCTCTAATCGCCAGAAGTCGCCAACGTTGTTTAGTTTGCTTGACGAGGCAAATCACGTACGTGCTGAGATTGGCAAATGTATGTGTATATATAGAATGCGTGATTTCCTGGCCGAGCATTATCTCACGTTAATTCAATTATAAATTCGATTTAATTGAATTCTTTCAAGCCGTTCATAAACAGATCATCTCCATCCTTTAATAATAACTAAACCAGATTTCAACTATATGCTACAATGTTGTCGTCGTGTTGCCTTTCTAGATCTCAAGCTCCTTTAGTTATTGTTTTTCGTAATTTTTTTTCGGCCTACAAATTCATTTATGCTTGTTTGCCCAGACTATATAAACTACACTGAAAGACCGGTTTATATTATCAGTTTAAACTATTTTGAGATCAGTAAAGATTGAACTGCAATAAACTGAAATGCAACCTCCAGGCGGAAATGTGAAGCCAAATCTTTCAAGTCTATACCTAGTCTTTTCCTTGCAGCAGAAACGCGAAGATATAGCAATTCGATTGCAAATTGCTGTGAAATTTGCTTTGTGTAAGACCGGTTTCCACTAGCGAGAATTTTCGCGCGAAACGACATTTTGCTTCAGAGCGGCATGTCAATTGCAACCGTGCATTTGCATGGAACAAATTGCTCAAGTACAAAGAATAAATTCGCTTCTCGCGCGAAAAATATCGCTAGCGGAAAACCGGCATAATTAACTGTTTATATATAGGGAAAATTACCTGCGTTAATTTTCCAACCAAATATGTCCATTTTGAATGTTAGAACGCTACCAAGTATAGGTCCACATGTGGTACCAAGGCAGTAGAGACCTTCGAGATATAGAAATGCTTTTGCACGATTTCTACTGGTAGTACCTTTAGTTATAACCCCGAACAATATTCCTTCTGTACTAGCGCCCAGACCACATATAAACCTTCCAACCATTGGAAAATATCCATTGATTGGAATTGAATATAATAAATTACCGACGAACCTCACAGCAGCACACATGACGGTTAGTATTTTCGAAACATCAAATTTCACCTCCAGAACACCAACAACCGGCGCGAACAATAAAGCACCCGCGGAATAACCAGCCAAAGTTAATCCAAGAAACACATTTGATTCTCCCAGAAAGTTGATATAATACCAAGCAGTTGGCTGGATGAGAAATTCTTCAATACCCTCCGTCAACAGACGAAACGATATATAGTAGAAGACAAAGTTCTTCAACGAAGTGAAATTTATCTTCAGGGCCATAATTCCGGCTACTCTCTAGCAAAAGAGTAATATATTTTTTCAATAGTTAGTGACACGTATACGTGTTAAGGTAAAAACAATAGCTTTTTACAGTTTTAACAATATCAGCAAGACTGAAAAACGTTCTACGCACCAAACTAGTATATGTTCAATGTTCTTACAACCTTTCAGTTATAAGCCAGGCTAATGTTGATTCATTTGGTACAGACGACGGCCGGTGTCACAGGAAATTTGGCCCCCCCGAAAATTTGGCCCCCCCGGGCCAAATTTCCTAGGAAATATGCCCCCCCCGGGCCAAATATCCTAGGAAATTTGGCCCTCCCTTCGGAAATTTGGCCCCCCTCTAAAAAACTTAGTTTACCTTACCATTTTAGAGCTAGAGAACCGTTAAGTGTATAAAAGTTTTAAGTGTATAAAAGTCTATCTAGCCGTGGTTTGAGTTACAACTTACAAACAGCACTGACGGATTTTATATAGTGCATGTTACCTGTTTTTGTGTTTGCCGATTGTTTTTAAACGTTTTTATGCAAATTTGTATTAATTACTCCCTAAATGTTAGCCGCATGCACATTAACACTTTCGCCAACGCATTTGTCATCGCTTGCTAAAGTGTGGTTGTTATTCTGACGAATTTCATATTAGGTTCAGAAACTTGTTGAATATTGAGTCAAAAGTTCTCGATTTCAAAACTATATATTTTATATATATATGGGGAGTATAAAGTATGTTATCCAGGGGGACCAAATTTCCGAACTGTGCAATACGTGATTTGCCCTCCCCAGAAATTCTTAATTTGGCGACCTTATAAATCATAGGCTTAGCGGTTATACATACATAGGAAAGGCTGTTTTAGGAAATTACCACTTATTTATTTATTTTTCGATTAAAGCCCCTAGTAATGTTATGATAATCCTAGAAGTTAGCCACGTGTACATTTAAAACAATATTCGTCTTAGCTCTTCGCTGAGATGAAAAGCTTTTGAAATAAATTAAGCAAACTATAAGTATGAATACAAACATTTACGATCTTGTTTTTAGAAGAAGCTTCGCGATTCTCGAACTCAGGGGAATAAAGTATATGTTTTCGAGGGGGCCAAATTTCCTAGGAAATATGGCCCGGGGGGGCCAAATTTTGGGGGGGGCAAATTTCCTGGGACACCGGATCGGATTCAGAAAATTTGTGGCACTCAATTGCAATTTAAACAGAGTACTGTCCTTTAAATTTATTTGTGAAAGTCATGAAAAATTAATGATTTATACCCAGGAAAATTTCGTGAATTAGGTCACATGCACAGTATTCCCCATACAAATTAGTTTGTATATATTCAATACAACACGGCCGCTCTTGTTGTAAACATTACTTTCAATGAATTTACATTTACAATGGCATTCAGTTGTATCGATAGTCGTTGACAATTTCATGAGAGCAATAATGTTAATAAGCGAAACCGGTTAGGCCGGTAAATTTGCAATTAAACTGTAGCTATATAACACTTCTTAAAATTCTCGATTCCTAAGGGGATAAGGAGTTTTTCCTAAGGATAAGGAGTTGTTTCTAACAATTCGGAAGTGGATGGTTAAAAGGAATGAATTTATTTAGTAGAGAAGTGGGTAGTAGTAATAAACATAAATACCATGCATACATGCAGGAATGATTGTATTTGTAAACGTGACGTAAAAGTTACTGAGAGAAACGAACATTTGGAAATTGTCATTGTTTAATGTCATGCATCGCAGTGGTAATAATATAATTACAGTCTAGATGCCAAACTTTGCCACTTTTTTCCTATATCTTCTCGGTTTGAACCTTTTGCTCAATTTTTCCAAGCTTCCCTACTTTTGCTGAATAACCCGCAAAAAGCCTCACACCTCTTACTATAAGTCATATTGCAGGTATATAGCTATGCATGCATATTTTGTGACTCGATATTGCTTCCGTCGTGCAGATGTCTTACGGGTGATTAATTTTATTGTAAAACGCGTATATTATACAAGCTTATATAGGTATATATCAAGTCAAATCGTGACATGAAGTGAATCGTTACGTGATCATGAATTGCGAACACATCGAATACGATATTTTTTGACAAGGTCAATGAAAGGCACAATTGGCCGTGCCATGCATGTTTGTGAAATGCATTTCCATTCGCATTGATATAACGCGATCAGATTACATTTCAAAAGTGTTATTGCTGAATATATGGCCAATGTTATCAACGATGTTTTTTATTTTTATGTATATATACTATATATCGGCCAAATCAGAGATATACAATTGATTGTATACCTATATACCACTCTGTGGGCATTTCGAGAATTATCTGCATAACTATTAACATAATCATAACGGGCGAAAATGACCGACTTAGTTGAGGACATTTGATTTCAAGAAAAAAGAAAAAGGGAGATTTTCTGCCTGATCATCCGTCACACTATTTTAGGTTACTGACCCTGGATGGTTCGTTTATTCAGGAAAAAGGAATCAATTCGTGTGATTCTCTTTTGAACACTTCTATATTATAGATTATACAGAATCATCGCATGATTGAACTCCTTTTCTCGGCAGATTCTCTATATGGGGATTGCAGATTTGTACCATTTAATATAGATTAGCCAAATCGCATGCTAGTCGCATTTGGGTTGTGGTATTTATCGAGGCAAAACGTACAACAGGGTGTTGTTGTACATCATGGTGTACGCATGCATGCGAATCATGCATATCTGTGGGACAAGATTAAAAATAATCAGCAATAAACGTCTATAGTATACCTTTATTTTAGTTTATATTATACGTTTACACACAATCACGTCAAATATGTCGCTATAACTAAAGCCAACGACTCGTGCTTGTATACATTGAAATTCCCTTTGGATTTAGGCCGGAATGCACGCGAAATTAATCATCACTTAAGCTCACGCATATTAAAGCGTGGGGTCATATGAATATGCCAGGATATATCTCATTCTAGACTGTAGTATAACTGGTCGAATTAGAGGCTATTTATACAATACCTTGGAATATCTGACCACCGAGATGTGAAGCTTTTCAGCGATGTATATTTTGTTTGGTATCTCGAACGTACTCGATAGTTTAGTATATAGCGGAGCAGAGAAGAAATGCATGAATGCATGTACAAACCGGTTTGGGAAGTAAACATGCCTAACCTAACAGCTCCATTTGGCAGGTTGATGTTTATTTCCCAAACCGGTTTACTAATACGCCTGGCAAGTTGTTTTTTGAAGTGTCGTTCGCATCATGTTCCCTAGTTAACATTAACACAGTATTAAGTGTAGGTATGCGGAATTAGTTTGGGTATATACGCACCAGGACGTAATTCAGAACAAAGGAACAGGCGAAATATACATATTTATTGCATGGATGGGGCTATTATACGCAACTATATACATGCGCCATTACATCCGGGGTATACAGTGCGGATATTTTCAGTATGTTACGTTTGGGGAGACAAAACGAGTTTCGGAAACAAAACTAGTTTCGATTAACGTCGGAAATACAAACGAAAACACTTAAAATACATCCTTATAGATAAGTAAAATTTATTATACTTTAATGTTTGGATTAGAATTTAAAAAATATTCGCTTTTATCATGGTCTTCCAGGGCTGATTTACTTGTCGTCTTTGCATGTGTGTATTTTTGTCACTCATAATTTAGTCCATATATATAATAAACAGGGGCCGGTTGTATCAAGCCTGTTTAGCTTAAACGGTGGTTAAGTTCAAAATAGAAAGCAACTCTATCGTTTTATTCAAACAGTGAGCTAAATGTTTTTTACCTTGATACAAAAATACTGTCTACAATTTCATATTCAGTGGCTTGATACAATCGGCTCCAGAACATTACACGGTTCGCTCGAAGAGAAATATTTTATGTTCTCAGTTCTCGTGTCAAAGACAGCTAGTGGTACATAAAATCCATATCTATATACTCGCCACCGTGTGATATCCTATATATATTATGTATGGAATTGGACCTTGACTTATATTTACAAAAGAATGAGATTCATGAAATTCATAATTCTTTCATACTCATTAAATCGTTCGGAACCGAATGAAAAGGATACAGCTATAATTCTCTAAGCTAAGCGCGTCGTAGTAGACGCCTCAACTCAAGCTATGTTGATGGTTGGCCATGCATCATTTACGCGCGCTTTTTGATCCATTTGCACGTAAAACACGCATGTAGACGCCGGGACCAAATTTATCTTACCTAAAACAAAATCTATATAGAAAGATATTTTTGGTACATTTTCGCATGATTTTGCTAAAGTTGAAAATTAGGAAATTAAAAGCATTTGAAGTATTTCAAGGAGATGTATATTCCTATATTTCACCAGTACTGCCGTTAAAGATCGACGTTTCCCCTTATAGGCCTGTTTTCCACTAGCGATAATTTTTGCGCGAAGCGACATTTTACTTTTGTTTCAGAGCTCTCAACTGCAACCATCTGGAACAAATTGCTCAAATACAAAAGAATAAAGACGTTTCGCGCGAATAATATCGCTAGTGGAAAACCGGCTTTATTCAGGCTCATCAGTTGAGCGTCTTATATTATTTTCTTGAGTACTGGTATTTTCATTATTGTAATTTGTCATGCTAATCGACTCATGCATGACTGCGTGTATATAGTATGCATAACCATGTATGCATAACCATCTCATGCACGTATCTTAAATTATAGCGTTTAAATTGTTAGAGTTCTAAACTAAAGCATAAACATGTACTTGTTGTTTTTTGTGTTATTTTTTCTCGTGATAAAACAAGATGGCGGATATATCTCGATAGCCGGTGCTTTTGATCGGCAATATCTTGTAAAGTAAGGAATGTGAACAAATTTTGTGAGAAGGCTCTATAGGTTTTTGTGAGAAGGTTTTTCCAGTATAAAATTGTAAGCACTTTACAATACCGTATTTCTGCATGGTTTTACGCTTTCGAAAGACAGGTACAGACTATGAAAAATGACGCTAAGGGAAGCTTGAGTGTACGCAGTTACTGCAGTTATGCGACGTCCAGATTAATTATGATTGATGATGAATCGAGTCCTCCAACCCTGGTGGAGTCGTTATGCCAACTGCCTCTGGCATATTGTGTTCATTTTGTGATCCAAAATGGCTTTTTCATTGCTTCAAAATTCGGCAATAAATTATGATTGAGTTATCGCTCAACTTACATCTGTCCCAGATCAAATTATCCCTTCTTTCTTTTTTTTCTTACATTTCAAAACGTACAAATATAACGGGTTTTTTGCTACATTCGATTCGTTGCGTATCTCGAGCGTTAATCCCGAACGTAATTCAACGTCATTCATTCCGAGTTAATCCCGTCACTGAACGAAACCCTTTGCTTCCCCCCCCCCCCACAATACATAATGACCGGTCGGCTGTATCTCCCTGTTGTCATCGTCACGGCATGCAGTTCCACTATCTTTCCAGCATTCCATTTTCTTCTTATTGAGTGAAGATCAGATACTATGACGTAATCATTGACCGATTTTGAGTATTCCATTTTCTTAGCGGTGTAAAAAGCTGTGAATCATCTCTTGACCATTTCCTGCAGAAAGCATCAACGGTTATCTGACTAGTTTAACTCTGTTATTTCAGATAACCTGTACCATTTCTGTTCTATCTGTGTGTAAATTTATTTATTGTAATTTTCTTCTTTCAACGATCCTTTGACAAAATTCAAAGCGGTGTCGAGGATTCGCGTTTTTCGAAAAGATTCTTGACGCACGGTGCATGATTGTAGCTCATTGGGATATAAGTATGTGACCCATTGTGGCCCACGTGTCAGTGCATGTAACTCAAATGGCGTTAAAATGGCGCGCCTTCTTAATAGCTAGTTTAACGCGATATTGCCTCATTCTCTTTCTTCTCGGTTTCATCTACCTGAACTTTAAAGGAGAGGGTATCTTCATGAGGGTTCTTACACCGTTTTGAATGTGAACCGTTCTGCGCGTTTGATAATCACCTTTAAGCCTCCTACAGACGAGCAAGTTTTCCATGAGTCATGACAAGTTTTTATATGACAATAGTTTTAGTATATCATCATCGAACTTGGGTTATTTTGGCTTCAGTTCCATGCTTTATGGTAAAGTGGCTGGGTGTTTTCCATTGTCGGATTTATTGTTCACTTCACCATTGGGTCCTTCAACTATATGCCCCTGCATCATCATTATTCGCAGTTTTCGCGCTTTATCACTCAAATCATCATCTTTCACACTTTCACACACCTCTTAGAAAACTTTATGTACTCAGTATTACAAGCTTGCGTCCATTGTTCGGCTTCATCATATTCTGCATCATCATTATCGCATACTCTTCATACTTTTCATCTTTAAATTCCAGCCGGACTATTATAAGCCCCTCTGGCTACTTCGAACAGTTCTTTTCTTCGCTAACCGGGCGTTGTGTAAACTATCAATTCCTTGCCAGGGGTAAGCGCATATGTGTTAATACACCGTTTTTGCGGCCATTCGGAAATTTGTCGCTCGTTTTTTGTCCATTCAGGCCCATAGCTAGACCGCCTCATTAGGGGAGGGTCGAGGAGGTGTATACGCTTCAAGCTACGGCCCTGTGTCCATTTTACTTCTCAACTTTGTAGTCTGAAATTGTAGGCAGTTATGATTTGCAGAACGGGTGCGTCTACTTAAAACTGAAGCCGGGGTGAGGTAGTATGTCACTGCTTAAGTTTATAATTTCATGGTGTGATTTAAATAGGAACAATATATCCAGGTACACGTGCCAGTAACAGATACAGGTAATAGATTTAATGTTGATAGACGATGGTTATAATTGATTTTACAGAGGAAGGGTAGGTCCAATATGTACTTCGTCGCCCGTCTTTAAATGCGTCCTGTACGATTGACGAGGTGAACAGATTGTGGAGCCCAGACTTGGGACGCATAAGTGAGGTGGGAACGAACGAGTGCTAGAAATAAGGTCCGACGAACTGAGATTGTCTTGATTTTTAGGGGACCGTCGAATATACCCAAGTGATTTATTGGCTTGGGTGCATTGCCATTGGAAGAGGTCCAAACGCCGAGATCACGTTCACTACTTTTTACTGTTTTCAGGGCGGAATTTTGTAGTTTGCAGGTATAGTCGATTTTATTACAGTTTTCTAGTGACTCGAAGTGTCTGTGTTTAAGAGAAGTTAGCGCTGCCAGAGGAAGTCTGGAGATTCGTAAGATCACTCTCCAAGGAAGATGCGTCTGCTTCCGAGTTTATCACCTTGTAAATCTTTGTGTCGTCAGCAAACGTCGTAATCTTAGAATGGTTAATAGTTCTGAAGAGATTGTCCTGATATAGAAACGGACCAAGGATTGATCTTTGCGGAACTCCGGAGGTCACTGGTAATGGTGATGATGTTGCACCAAATAATGTACTCTCCTGGCGACGGTCCTTGGGTTGGGCGACAAAAAGACCTCGGTCCGATATTTCTCGGTAAAGACCTCGCGTTCGGTTAATAAGAAGTTATTATTGGACGAGGTCGAGCAAAATATCGTGATTTGTCGGTGGCGAGGCAAATAACTCATCTGCGAACCACCGACAAATCACGATATTTTGCGAGAACTGAGTTCAATAATCGTTTTATCATTCACTTATCTTAATATTTTCGAGACTATTTTTTGATATTTTCCGCGTTTCTTCTTCGAGTAAGCAATACAACAATACAACTCATTTCCCGAAAGTGAATTCAGCAAAGCGAGAAGTCGCCATTATTGCTTACAAAATTGAAGTTAATGCGCATGCTCAGAGAATTATTTAGAATTTTTTGCAGCTAAGCAACGTTTTGAAAAAATGCGCATGCTCAGAGTATTATTTGCACGCAGTTAACTCAGATAAATGAACCAATCAAAATTGAGTATACGATAGAGTGAATGATAATATTGCTTCCTCGTCCATCGTTAGTCAACAGTAATACGGTATATTTTAAAAATACGGTTTTCATTACGTAGAAAACGTATTTTAAAATCTGAAGATCTCATTTCGAAGTACCAGGGCGCTTGAAGCTTGTGACATATCTCAATACTGGAATAATTGCGTCATAGAAATCAGCCAATCAACATTGAAGAAAAACGCACAAAAACAACCCGCGGTCATGTGATCAAGTGTATCTTTTCTGGCACGTGGGGTCGGTGATCTTGACGAACCTCGTGCGAGGAATTTACTATGAATTGTACTTGTGTTGTAAATTATTGTTGTTTCATCGCGTAGTAATCTGCTAGGAGTTTTCCTTCGTCAATTTGTTTGTTTTGTTTTTATCAACCGGCGTTTTTAAGTGTCGTTTTAACTTCGCCCACTGTGTATACCGTACTGATTTTATTATCGATCGTGGGCCGCGTGAATTCCACCATTTTATCTGCTTGGAATTTTATTACATTCTTCCAGTTGGCCATTGGAAATAAATATGGAAGATCTGAACGGTAGGTCTTTCTTGTTTCATTTGTACGAATGCCGATGAACAATTGCGGTTTTGCTTCGCTCAATTTTGACGACAGTGCTGGCGTCAGCTCGAACAGCTTTTGCAAACGAACTTGTTGTGGTTTATATTGAAGTCGGGAACAAAAGTTCGCTTTGTTCACCTGCAATATGCAACTTTGATTGCCTCGTTCACGACGTAGCATAAGGTGGCCTTCTAGTCGTGACATTAGGCTATGTAGCTGAGCAAGTGAATATATCTGGGCGGCTTTACAAGGCAAAACAAAGGTGCTATACACGTGTGAAATTGTACATGTTGTCTTTCAAAATATATCTGGCGTAGCTTCGTTTGTGTATTCCCGGTGAATCGTTTTATTGTCAATCTATACTTCTAGCTAACGAAAATAGAGGTTGTATTGAGATCAATCGATAGTTTAAACAGTGCTGTTCGTTTTGTTGCTCAGTTGTTTCTCTCTATTGAATTCAAAGTAATGTTTATTGCAAATTAACAACGTCCGTGTTGCTTCCCCCACTGTAGGTCAGGAGTTCATGGGCTCATCCGGCCAGAACCCTCCAGTCAGAAGGTATGTGACTTCGATGGCTATACACGTATGTTTCGTAAACATTCGTTTCTTTTGAACGGCCTGAAATTTTAGATGATAAACAGGAACTTCATAGACAATTCCTTTTGAAAAGAGATAAGTGGATATTCAAAATGTCTCATATTCATATGCCAGGACTTGTCTATGAAATAGTATCAGTACCCACTTCCGACTGCAATTTCTGGGGGAGCTTTGTTCAGATTAAATGTTGCAAAAGGAGATTGTTTAGATATAATAAAAAACCAACTGAAATTAATGTGTGAACAAGAGGCCAGTTGCATAGTTACAATCACATATTTAGAGACAAAAAAACCATGTTTATACCATGATTGACAATTATCTATGATTTAATGCACTTAAGATGCACTTGAGATGTATCTGGTGTGTTTATAATAGATACCTGGGGATTTTTTTAATAAATGCACACCCTTGATACATTCTACAATTTTACTTACGTTTAACTGTTGCACATATCTGAGTCCAAATCCAAGTATATAAAATATCACTAAGTAACCGAGAAACAATTTGGTACCATCTTTTAATAGCTTTAATATATCCAATCTATAGGATATATTAAACAACTGTCTAAAATAGACAAAAACACATCTAATCACATGTTTAAGGTACAAGTGTCATGATATAGGAGCAAGCCAGCCTTGGTAACTGGGTCAGTGTGCTCTACTAAAGCCTCTTACAGACAAGCAAGTTTTTTATGACAAGTTTTTTTATGACAAGTTACAGACAAGCAAGTTTTCTATGACAAGTTTTTATATGACAAGTTTAATTGTCCGTCTGTACGCCCAACTTTGACAATTTTTTCTATGACAAATACACTTGTTCAAAATCAAGTATACCAGCGGAGTATTTTGCATGCACACATTGTCCTCTGTACGATCACATTGCTAGCTGCAAACTAAATTGTCAAAGTAAACTTGTTGGCACGTTCACACAAGGAAATAAAACTGTTCAAAGAAAATTTCTGTTATAAAAAATATGTTGTACATACACAGTGCAAATGCCAATTAAAACTTGTCATATAAAAACTTGTCATAGAAAACTTGCTTGTCTGTAAGAGGCTTAAGTTCTATTGTTGCTAGACTGATAAATTATTAATTTTTATAAGACTTTTACCTGCCAGTTACAGATGCAAGTGGCAGCTGGGGAGGTTTATATACATTAGTTTGAAGTATGTCTTGAAGCTTAAGTACACTTGAAACAATAAGACACAGCTTAATTTGTTTTGCTGTCATAAAACTGAAAATGCTGATTGTGCAATTTAGCCCTTGTGTTTTTGGATATTTATTTGTAGGGAGGCATTTATCTCTTTATTAAACATTTAATAGTGCATATAATAAAATATAATATATTTGTTATTTTGTATGGTAGTAAAGGTAGTCGAAAAGCTAAATATATTTTTCAATGTTTTTAGAGGGAGGCTCCAGGTTTCCAAAGTTGGACCAAGTTTTAATTGGCAGGTACGATAAAACAACACATCAGTTTTAGTGCAAAGTTTCTGTGAAACTTTGCAGTATTGTGGTGAGTGGCGAAAATTCACATCAGACAGTCAGACAGTCAGTCAGTCATAGTGTAAACTCCGGGGGGCGGAGTGTTTTTATGCGTATAGTAGCTTTTTGTATATAATCAGTAATTTAAAGTTTTTAAATCAGTTTAACTTGCTTTATTTATTAATTCTCTTTTGCTAAGTTCACCAAAATATTGAGGAATTTTGACGGTTACTGTAAATTTTAAAGCATTGCTTTTCCGCGGTTTGGGTTTTGTTTCAAAGGGATTTGCGCAGATTTACCCCCGGAACACCCGATTTTTTCCTATACGTCGCAACTGCGCATGTGCCGTCGAGCCTTCAACATTATTCACGATGTAAAGAAACGACGAGCGACGAGCATTGCTTCAAAACATTCCGAGCGTAAAAATCGTGCAATTCTTTGAGAATCTACGCAATTTATCAACTTATGTTATGAATTACGAGCATTCAATTCGACACAAATATAATTTGGAAGGTTTATTCCATAAATAGAGCTAATAGGTTAGGAAGAAACGACACTGTGTTGTTTATGTATTGATAGATCTCTTACACGAATGACGAATATATATTATGTCGATATATAGCAAGTCGATACCTGGTATTCTGCATACAGTACATAAATGATACTATACAAAACGGACATTTTGTGCAGTAATCAAATCATTTTGGCGGTATACAGTATTGATTATATGTATATTGTTTTGTATCGATTTAGCTACGCGTCGAAGTATCCACATCATAGACATAATATGCACCGCGGTTTATTTACATTATTTACAACGCAACTATTTTGGCTATTCTTATGAAATGACGATAAATTGTTGCCATCATATAAATGTAGTGAATGTAGTCACAGTTGTTTGACGAAGAAAAGAGACTAAACTGAGAAAATCGCGTCCGGTTTACATGGGCAACTAAAATTATAATTTAATAGTGACAATATCCGCGGCTAACGTAACTTGAGTACTTTGAATAATTTCCTTTTGATTAATGTTTAACCTAGTTCATTATATTTTTACTGGCATAAGTCAAAATGTTTATGTTGGGAAAACGTGTTGCTTAGGTATTACAGGGCATGAAAACTTTGCACTATCCTTGGATCCCTAGTTTTATACTCACCCCATTATCAACTTTTAAAAATGCTTGTTCCACACAAAGTATAATAACTGTGGTGCAACACCAACTACCCATTATTAGTTATTTGTTGTTTCACTTGTTTGCGTAATTAATTTTTATAGGCATTTCAAACTCACATAGAGTCATATGGACAAATTTTTAAAACAACTTCTCAAACTGATGAAGGTAATTGAACTTCTTACAACTACAGTAAACATGATGGGGTATGAAGCATGTCTTGTTTGGACATAGAGCAACCAAACTATGCTTAATTTCCTTTTTAATTGTTAAAACCAACAAGTAGAATTGCATTTCTGTTTGGATGCTTATTATTGCTTATAGAATATTGCTTATTTTTAAGGTTTTTGTAAACATTGTCTACTTTCCAAAATGTGGTAATTTAAATTTTGGATTTAAGATATTCCATTCAAAAGTCTGAATAGTTATCATAGACCTGTACTTTTTTCCAGATATAAAAGAAATTTTTATAATAGCAACTAAAACCGAATAATTTTTATCAACATGTATAAAACCTTAATCTGCTTTTTTTCTTTGGTGGAAAAGCATTCACCATTGATCACCTAATATTTTGCATGGAATTAAACAACACATGTATACTTTGGCTGGAATATACTGTAATGTCAGAATTATGAAGATCCAATTTTGAAATAAGGTTTTTAATCTCTGTTTATGTAGATGACCAGTCATTGTTGACATGTTTTGTTGAATTTGCAGACCCAAATAATGCAAGAAGGTACAATTTGTAATACTGTATAGTTTTGACAACTTATTTTGGATTTTCTATTATAAAGTTATGGTACTGTACTTATATCAATCCTTCACTTTGCAAAATTCAAAATTTTCCACTGAATTTATAAAAAAAATTTTGAATCAAATTTGTCCCCAGAACTCTGCTGTTTGTTGTGTCACAAGGGGGGGGGGGGGTGTGCAATTTATTTTGGCAAAAGCTGAATCTGCAAATTTTGCCTGCAATTGCTTTGTAAAATATTCAGTTTTTCAATTTATATTTAACTAAAGGGCTGCAGATGATTTGAATGGAATTGATTTTGACGGTAGTAGATTAGAGGTAAGGATATCAGAGGTACAATACTTACATCAGAACTGGGTAGCAGGTTGCATGCAAGAAAAACTACATCATTCGACATTACCTTACTACCGAAGAACTCGTCCTAATATATGTGTATGTATAATGCTTACATTCGTTGTGTTGCAGCTAGCATATTTTGAGGATGATTCCCAACCATTATATGATGACACGACAAAGCAAAGGAATCGACAGGGCGGTAGAAATAGACCTCGATGGAATAGACAGAATAGTCATGCTAATATGCCTTTAAGGTGAGATATAAATTGAGATGTTCTTGTTATGATCCGGAAAATGCATGATCCAACTTTGATGTGCCTTTGATTGCAGCTATCTGGTTGATCGAGTTTTTTAGCAAATTTAGAAAAGAGGGATTAGCAAGTTTAAAAAAAAAAGTTCGTTAAGGATATTTTGTCTAAGACCAAAAATTGCCAAGCTTACCCGGCGTTTGCCAAAAACAAAAACAATGCTTTGCCAAACACAAAAAACCCCACCTTTTTCTGGTTTGAGGCAAACCCGTAATCTAAGGCAAACCCGTAATCTAAGGCAAACCGTCAGGATGCATTCAATTGCTTTTCATTTTTAGAATATTAATTCCTGGCGACATGGTTGGTGCTGTCATCGGAAAGGGCGGCGAAACGGTCCGCAAAATGTCAAATAACACAAATGCAAGGTATAATGTGGCTCCTCTTTACTCAATTTTTCACTCCTTGCAGTTGTTGATTTTTTTAGCTCCAATGAATAGGTTCTTCATCATGTACGCCGCGAAGTATCGATGCACCCAAAATATTTGCTAATCCGCCTGCTTTTATTTTAGAATTGATGTACATAGAACTGTTAATATAAATGGATTTAAGGTTTGTCTACAGTCATTTTCGTTTAAAAGCCTTAGCAACCTAATGTTGCGGAAGATTAAACACTACACCAAAACTGGAAAGTTCACTTCGAGTTACGAGCGGAAATTTCAAAACTATAGCTGAAAAGGAAGTAAAGAATATTTCCTATGATTCGCCGTTCTTTCTCCGAATGGCAATTATTTTAATATTTGTATCGCTAAAGTCTTGAAATTTCCACGCCGAAAAGACGTTTTCTTTTTGTAGCTTCATTTTGATAAACATTTTCTTCGATTTTCGTGCGATTTTCTTCTTTTGAAAATCACACAAAATCGCAGCCAAAATCGAGGTTTTCTTATACCAATTTCCCTCTGACTTTCCTCTTGGTCAAAGCTGTACACTCGTATATATATGTACAGTGCATTCTTGTATCACCGTCCCTTGGGTCGGCAGGAAAACGATACGTATATTTCATGTTATTTTTTTCTTGTGTTTTCAGCCTGTAACAATAACAGGCCAAACAGACAGACCAGGAGAAAATTGTAGTGCAGCATTTAGGGAAATACACCAGAAACTTATTGAAGAAGCAGAAAAGAAAGCTGAAGGGTAGGCAACAATAAACGTTTTTTGCACCGCACCATGTTTAGAGGGGTGGCATGTGGTCTTTAACGTTTCCGTCCTCCAAACAGATCTGCCTATTGTTCACAAAACAACAATTGGCCAGTATTGTTGAAAATGAATTGGGTATAGCAACATTGCTCAATTCTGTTTTTTTTTTCATCTAGGGAAGAACAGACGAGCATACCAATGAGGATGTTAGCGCCTGATTTGCTGATGGGTAGAGTAATTGGTGAGTTTCAAATAAGGTTGTCTTTCCCGCACAGTGTGGTTTTATATATTAGCGTTGACTTTATCCTCTTCGGTATTTAGGAAAAGGGGGTAGAAATTTAAAAGAAATCAAAGTAAAGACGGGGACAAAAATAGATGCAACTAGGTAATAAAAATAATAATGATGTGGTTGTTGTGTTTTTGTATTCAGTAAAATATACTCCTGCAAAAAAAGTTGTTAATATAAAATGAAGTTAGAAAAACTGTTTTTGGAAACAATTTTCATGGAGAATGACTAATTAATCTTATTAAATCAAAAAAGATATACATGTCTGACCATTTTTTTTCTGTACTAAAAAGAAGCGCGCTCTTGGGAAGAAGGTATTGTGTCTTACTCTATTGTGCCTATTAAAATCAAGATGTTGTTTTGTTCCTCAGAGATCCTGTCACGCCAGTTTTTAACGAAAGAATAATCACTATCGAGGACCCAAGTTTCGAAAATCCTGTTGAAAAATGTAGCAACGCGGAAGAGGAAATTAGTAGAATTTTACGGAAAAAGTTATCAGGATGATCTCAACAACATGGCGAACATGAATGGTCGCATGGCACAGGTAAGAAAAATTGGAATGGGTGCATATCATTTTTCCATGTTGATCCAGGTGTAGTGCTCTTGTGACGCATGGAATACACACAGAAAAATCCACATTTTGTAGCAAGTCAACAAATAAGCGCTGCATCAACGCGGTTGTGTTTCGCACTTGCAATTTTGGGTTGCCAACGTTTTACTTTGCAAACAACTCTCCATGGAGCAACTTCGTCAATTTTTTATTACCACCGCTCGGGACAAGCAGTGCGAACATTTTTTGTATAAATCTTGTGAACAGACTTGTAAAAACTTGTTTGCAGACTTTTTACAAGATTTGAGATTTCTCTCTGTATATGTAACTCGTACGATCAACACGGCCGTATATAGCTATAGGTTACCTGAGGCTAAAGGTTACCATATGTACTTTCCATAAGTATGGAATACTGCTAGTGTAAAAGGCCTGTTTCAGACGTCCAACTTTTCATTTGCTGAATCTAATGTTAGTGACCTAAAGTCTTTGTTTCAATTCGGCACATGAAAAGTTCGAAGTCTGAGTCAAGTGTCATAACTGAAATTATGTATGGGAAAACTTTTAATGCCAATGATATGGGTCTCATAATATTAATCACATGCTAAGTATGCCAGGTGTTATCCGTTATCGATTAAAAACTGCCATAATTTGTCGTTTTGTAGAATGCAATGGGGCCGTTCTCGAATCCTTATCTTATGGCAATGATCGCGCAACTCACCGGAGGACGTGGCATTAATGGCATGGTACGAATTCAGAGTACATATTTTTGGCTTAGTCAGTATATAAACGTGATCTTTGAACTCCTACTGCGCATGCTTTGCCAACTTTTTGAAGATATACATACAATACTCCTTTACTGCGTTATAGAATCAAGTTTCTATCATCATATGCGCATCTTGAAGCCACTATATAGGCCCTTCAATTCCTGCATGAATTTTTCCACACGCTGCTTTCTACTTTTCTCCACACGCTTTCTACTTTTCTCCCCAAAGCAAGGCAGTTACAGTAGCTATCAAAACATGAAATCTGCTGTGCTCTTTGTTGCTCTTTACATCTTAATGACACTATTACAGTATGTTTCGACACATTTCATTTACCATTTACCATAAATCGCTTTATTAAATTTCTCTAGCCTCCTCCTTATATGGGTAATGGTATGAACCCAGGTGGTTATATGTCGGCCAGTGGCATGCATTCACCATCTGCTCAAGGCGCTGCAAGCCAAAAGGTGAGCAACACGTGAAAAATCGCAATTTTTTTTAAGTACACAATACCTTAAAATGTGATAATTTTAGATACAAAATGACTACATTACTTCCTAAACGGTACATGCACACAAGTATATACTAGAAATATATGCACGCAATTTCCCCCCGCCTGAAGCAATTAGGCGATAAACATTGATTGTAAGGAAGCTACGTTTTCGTGAACACAGTAAGAAAATGTTGTGGTCGATTGATTTTGTTGCAGCAAAACAGACTCTTGTAAAACGTTTTTATGGTGTGTAGAGTATGGACACTTTGGTTTATTTCTCTCACGTTCCAAGACAAACACCCTGTAATAAATCCCTGTATCGTTGCATTAGATTGAAAAGATTCACATCGCTGTTCCAAAGAATGCTGTGGGTGCCATTATTGGCCGTGAAGGTTCTGTCGTCAACGGTATAAGACACGCTTCAGGTGCCTCGGTTCAAGTGTTGAAAAGTGACGAAGATGCTGTTGAAACTCTGGTTGAACTACGTGGCTATCCACATCAGCTTACTATGGTTTGTACAGATGTTTCGTAATCTATTATACTGCACTTGGTAAATCCATGCATGCATCTCGAGGCGACTGATTGCACACAGATAGGCCCCGAGAATGTAGTACTGCATATCTGTCACTTCATTGCGCAGGCTGAAATGCACGTAGTATATATAGGGTGTATGTGACTGGAAGAAAAACCATCGGTATCTACAAAGTTTTTCTGTAACAACCTGCTGTCGTAGGTTGTTAGTACTAGCACACTGTTCAGTTCTGTATTCATAAACCAGGAACAATATGCGCGCCTTTCTCATGTAGAGATATGTGCATGTAGCAGCAACGTTTACGCGTTGTGATTGGGGGAGACAAAGCCACCCTCGTCATCCCCAAGTGTAATGTCATATATATCACGGCATGGTGATTTTGATCTTCGTGTTTCCGCGTGATTGCAGGCTGAAGGGGCCATTTTCCAAAAGATACAAGAACAAGGGTTCGCTGGTCATCCACATCAAACTGTTCAATTACGAACAGAAATAAAAATCCCACCTGAGGCTGTTGGTCGTATCATTGGAAGGCGGGGTGCTAAGGTAATTGCAACTATGAAAGTACCTCTGAGCAAATGCCAAGCGTACGTATCTACATTTCCATTCTAAATTAATATTGAATCGCATGCGCCCTACCAATTGTTATTATGATAAGCCGGATAAATTTGATTTCTGTACTTAATTTTTATTAAATGATTGCAGGTTAGGTCACTTCAAGGTAGACACAGGGCCTTAGTTGAAGTTCCACGTAGTGTAAACCCGGACGAAACCGAAGTTGTTGTGCGTGTTCTTTCAGACTATCTTGGCAGTCAGGTATGGTCGTATATGGATGTGTAATAAATAGAGTTAGGCATTGCTTGATTCTGAAGAGTTGGTGCAGGGTTACTTGATTCTGAAGAGTTGGAATACTGTTATTCTTGGATTGCATGTGACGTCAGTGGGGCGTCGATGTCTAGACCCATTTCTCCCTGAGGGATTTATTGGTTCACTGTGTTTGTTGATTAGCCATCATACGAAATTTCATATCATTCGCCCAATCCCTTGAGGCGTGAACATCAAAACCACGTAAGGCTAACCAACTTCATATCACTGATGAATTTCTTTCATCAAAGCCACCAATTATACAGTGTGATTTCTCGACGTTTAATACCATATTGTCTTTGCAATGTGGTGACGCATTATTCGTTGTTATTCTAGGGTGTGCAAACGGAAATTCGCGAGATCGTCGCTCAAGTGGAAGCGCAAAGGAAGTAGGGTCCTTTTAAAGAAATCTCCGATCTGCCTAATTTTATTTTTTTTGAAGCTTTTGATGTTTAATTTGGTTTTATTCCTATCACTATCATCTAATTAAGTATCAGGCCTATATCTTTGTAGTTTACCCATAAAGTTGTTGTAATTCCCATGATCAAATACTGTTATATACTCAATGCACGTTATATCTGAAAACCAATCGTTTACTCGATCTATATAATCTCTCAACACTCTCGATTGTATGTTTACTGCATCCTGAGCTGTTTTTGTAATATTGTACATGTAATATAATGTACAAATTTATTCCTTTGTGATTGTCTTTATTTTACTATTTAATTCTGGGAACTCTTTAAAAAACTAGCCATTGAAAATCCAGCAAAACGAAAACACACCAACCAATAAAGGAGCCCTTTCAATTGAGCCAGTCGTCTACTCTAATGGTCATCGTTGACTTGTACGACTGTATGCATAAGATGGTGATTCATGATAGACCGGTCGAATGTTTATGGTATGTGTAATTGAAATATTAATAATGCAAATAATGATTTTATTTTTCATCATATTATCAATGTGTAACAATGTTGCTGATACCGAACAGTTAGCATGTAAATCTCATTTCATCTGAATGATTTTACAAATCGACAAAAAACGCACTACTTTTTAGTTCCTGTTGCTTTGACGGAGAAATCTCCTTCCAGGCGTTCGTTTGTGAAACTGGCCCAATTCTGCCAATAATAAATTTCTCACATCGCTTAAGGCTCTCCTGTATGACCAGGAAGCTGTCCGAGTCAAGGTCAAACGGACTACAGTAATGTCTTTCACTTTCGTCCATCGAAACAAGTCTGTTAACAAGTTTTTGTAAGCCTTGGAAAACATAGCAGCAGTTTGATACCGCTTGTTTTCTCAGTACTTCATTCAGAAACTGCTCTAGGAGAGGACTTGAATTGTTGGCTCCTATAAAAAAAGCCGAAATGGTTGGCAACTCGCACACATATTGAAAGTTTTCTATAGCTTCTTTCAGACAAGCGTCGTGTATCTCCTCCACAAAAGTTACAACTGGTTGAGTCCAGCTTGTGTTGAGGTTATTTAGTGAAGCGAGCAAAGTATTGCACTTCAGCCATGTCACCGCGACTGTTGAAGACGACAACTGTTTGAGTATTCCCTGTTGCACGTCACTTTGGAATTTCCCAGATAATTGAGGAAAATGTTTGCACTCTAGCGTCTTCTGAAAATTTTTACATATCCACTGAATGCATTGTATTTGGAAATTGTGTGTGTGGTAGAAAGGTTCACACAATTTCAAACAATCGTACACTTGAGGTATACAGTACGTGCAGGGCTTGTGAAATAAATGGCACTTGGTAACCTTCAGGTCAACCACAATTAAATCCACCAAATCTTGCAAACCATACATATCGGCAACCGGGAGTACTTTTGAAACGGGAAAACTTAGAATATCTTGACTCGCGCCGTAGATGAATTTCAGAGTGGCAAGAAATACGTCGGAGCTAACATCAGGTATTGTAATGCTTGATGAGGACTCTTCTCTCCATGATGATGAAAACATCGCGGAAAAATAGTCACAACGAGCAGCCAAAATTGCTTTGTGGGCCATAATACACTTTCCCTGTACAGAAAACTCGACATCTCCTGTACATGTTTCATTTAAGAGTGATAGCAAATCAGTGGACAATGAAACGTCCTTGTCAGTTGGATATATCCCACTCTTTCCCTTGTTCAAGGTCAATGCTTCTTCAATTGATGTACGATCTATGTTATCTTCAGAATATAGTGTCTCAACCCATTGTTCTAAATCAGCATATGTCACCTTCTCTGTGATGGTAACCTTGCGTGATTTAGGCGGCTGGCTTTGAATGAGATTGAAAAATTCAGGAAATCTGGCTTCCAAAATAAAGGAATGAACAGGAAACTCGTTGGAATGAGATACCAGTACTACATCGCTGTATTGAGGATCTTTGAAAATCTTCTTTATATCATTTCGCAGTTTCTCTTTTGTTTCCAATAGTATCGACTGTCGCACTTTCTCTTCTTTCTTCTGGAATGTTGGTGTTGGTTTAAAAGTGCGAAATCCTGCTTTTGACTTAGTTGATGTTCGATTAGCCATCTTTTACTGTATCTGAAAAGAATAACAAAACTTTTAACAAAGATAGGTTGAAATACTTCATTGTAGTCATAGCTGTAGACTTTTAATTTTGGTGTGCTATTTGCCATGATGTAGTGTATATGTATCAGTGAGACAAGAGTATCACTACAAGCGCCTCGTGGATTAGGAGTCTCTGGGCATTACTTTTTCCCTTTGGAACTGGTTGGTTGTTGGTTGAACTGGTTGGTACTGTGATTAATCCAGTTGTACAGACTATAGGGACTGCCTTTTAAATGCAATTTCACCTTGGCAAGTTCAAAAGCTGTGCGGCTGTACTGGACTGGTAGAATCATAATTAGTGCCAGCATTGCTTAATTGAAGCAAACCAGCTTTTGCCAATCAAACATAGAGTTTTTATTTTAGAGGTAATAAACCCAATAATTGCAGTGAATTACACTGGCTTTGACCAAAAGCCCTTCCTTTCCTCATGAACTCATTGTATAACAACAATCTATTTTATTCTATTCTATTCAAGGAATCAATCAAAGCCTTCTATGAAAAATAAAAATATATTCCAGAATGTGAGCTAAGTGCTCTTCTCACCTTCTCTAACAAGCCAGTTATGTGGCCTTGAAAATGAATATCCTAAATGTTGTTATAGTCAGGGCACATATTATAGCTGCATGGGGATCTAAATAATCTATGTCAGTAAAAATCTACTCTACTCTCAGTACTGTGTACCTCTATTAAACACCAGGGCATACAGTGCCATATACAAATTATCACCTTTTTTATATAATATTTCCCCATTTACAATTGTTTATTTAAATCTTCAAACAAATGTATATACACATTTGTCAATTAAACCAATAAAATATATTCACTTACATAAACGAAAAGCCTGTTTTTATAAAAGACCAGTAAGTATATAGGCTGTATATTTATTATAAATGTAGCACTAGGCACTATAGCTTATAAAGTAAGGTTATTTTTTATTTTAGCAGCTCTTCTTCATATATGTATGTCAAATTTAAGTCCTGCCTACTGTACAGATCACCTTCAATGCCAAAAATAAGCCATATATAAATACAAAACTTTACCTGAAGATTAGAAAATAACTCCTGTTCGACAACAACCAAGGTATGTATATACATAGTTATGGTATATATTAACTTCCAAAAGTTCGGCTTATTCTGGTCAGTGGCTCTGGTCTAAAAGAAAAAGGAAAATGAATGGAATACAAGGAAAGTGGAAACATGTGTTCATTAAAATCAGTGATTAAAATGGCTCATTGCCACTGAGCTATACAACAGGGAGTCCTCCTCGAATTTCTGTAACTTCGTCGCCATCTTTTTTGCTTCAGTTGATGATGGCGAGCACTCCCTTCAGTCCAGGAATTATAGTACAGCTCAGTGCTCAATGCATTCAATCATTTCAATGGTTCAATCATAGTCTCACAGATCAACCAAGTTTGGAACACTCAACATTTCAACATGGAAGGTTTTAAAAGAAAAGACTGAAAAGTGTGAAAAGACAAGTATCCATAAAAGTGATAAAACATGGTTGCCTTTAGTCTTTGTTCTCACAAGGTATCAGACTACCAGTCTCTTAAAGCTTGATTAGCACAGTACAACTAATCCTAGTGTAAATTTTAATCAGCTGTTTTTGTTGCAATTTAACCCAATTTTCGTCATGGTTATTGTTTGTTTGTTTCTGGCAGCTTTCAAAATTGAACGGCCCTAACTTTTAACTAGATAATATAAGGTGTTGTGTGATTTGAGTCTGTTGACACACTTTTGAAAGTTTGGTTTTTCAGTTTGCCTTCTTCATCCGTTTCCTGTAACGTTGGAAATAACTGTTTCCAGAAAAGCAAAGTGGAAACACTATTATTTTGACAGCCTCTAAGCAACCGGCGTTCGTGAAATCGATTCTATTATTGTGTGTTTGACTTGTTGGATTCAATCGAACTTTATCTGTGCTTTATGCACTAAGCTAAGCTTCTTACGTTTCAGCTAACATATATTGTAGTCGTAAAAAACGAAGAGGCATCGAGGTCGTCATATTGGGTATGCCTTATACTCATATTCGGTGCCATAAGTAAACGATAATAATTATTTAATTACAAGGAACGTAAACATCTTCCAAAATTAGCGTTCGGAAGACAAGCGAGACTACGATGGCTACAGATATTGTAGCAACTTGGGACGTTGCTTTATCTGATGGCATACATACCGTTCTCTTTGAACATGGTACGACCACTGGCAAACGAGTCATAGTTTTAGATGGGGTCGAGATCCTGCGACGAAACTGGATGTTTCGTTTAGTGGGAAAGGAAGAATTTCCCATTGGCAGGAAAACAAAGGCAACTATACGAATTGAAGCTGTGAGCGGTTTTTCGTATGAGTATACGCTTGATGTTAATGGTAAGCCGCTAAAAAAGTTCACAGAAAACCGAAGGAAGACAGCAAAGGTTTGGAGGTTTATTCACGGTGGTGTAGAAACAAGAGTTGTTTTTGGTAAGTGGAAACTTAATTAGAATTTTAAATTTTTACATATAAAATATATATTTAATGCAATATTGATGAACTGCTGTAGAAATGTCTGATAATCGGTCCATTGGTCGATCGGACATTGCAACACACTCTAGAGGCATGGAAATGATAGAATAAATATAATACAACAATGAATGTTGTTTTTAGTTCTGAGTTATCCAGTCAATTTTATTGTATATATGTTGTGTCTAATTTGAGACAGTGTGTACAATGTACATAACATCAATGTAATTTGCTAGTGGAATAATATGGTACCCATGAACTCCTCTTAATTCCTATTGTACTCATTGTGCACACATCCACTGGCCTCTGAATTAATTAGTTTAGCAAAAATTTACCTGCCTGGATCAATAAGTGGTTGGCAATATCTGTCACAAATAAAAGTCTGAATAGAAGGTACCTGGTATTGGTAAAACACAAGATTGTTTGTAGTCCCTTTTTTGAAACTATAAAAGAAGATTGAATTGTAGCAATCAAGCTTTCTCTGTACTCTAGAATTACAATAATGCACACAATAAAAAGATTACAGTTATACAAATTGTGTGGACAATGTGACAATTAGTCAACAACCAGGTCAGCAAGAGTGGTGTTATCCTTTCTGGCCTTAGTGAACATTATTACTTAAATCAATAAGTCAACAAAAACCCAAGTGATTTTTACTTAACTCCAGTTGCAGAATACTGCATGCTTGAGGACTCTCTAACTTATTCTTTTTAGAAAAGAATAGCATGGACGTGTGGTGTAATGGAGAAGTACTTGAGACTGCAGTGAGTTTACAATATATATCTTGTTTATTTTACGACACATTAATAAGTGGGTGAAGAGGTGTTTTTGCATGAGGAAGTGATCAGAGGTTGAATAATCAATGTGTAGCTGAGTATATAATATCTGGAAGACCTAATACTATAACTAATAACTAGAATAAAATGGTTTTCAACAAGAAGGCATAGCTTATGTACAAGCATGTTCAAATTGGGTCATCTTAGTTGCATTCTGCTGATGATTGTGAGCCGAATCATCTGAAGAACATCTTGCTTGACTTTATTCACAATGCCCATTTTACATCTTAATGTAAATGAGCTGCCACAGCATTGTTTATTAAAGGCAATACATTTTCACAAATTTGCATATACTGTATTAACTAATATCAATTTGCACAATATTGCACCTGCAGTTTACAACACAGTGCAGCAAATGTAAAGAAAGACATTCAATCTCAATCGTATTTCACATTGCACAATATGCCTATTTTGAACAAGAAAAACAAAATTTGGCAAGAAGTATTTTAAATACATAAACAATACTACTCTCTACAGGATGCCTGCCCAATGCTGTCGTTAACTTCAAGTATACTGCAGAACTGCAACTATAGCTGGCATAAACACAAAAAAAGGCATAAGTTCTGCAAGTGCCTTGGCAAGCTTTTAATACATGCACGACCACCTGTACATATTAGTGTATGTTATAGTACAGATGAACTTTCTGTATGCTAACATATCGCTACATGTTATTGGTTTATTTGGTGTTCTTTACGTCATGTGTCTAGAACCTGACTGAGCATGCATATGCAAAGAAATATACTGTAGCTATATATATAATACATGTAGGTAGAGGTGCAGTAATTCCACCATTTTTCTGCTCTGATTATGCGTGATCAATTCGTTTTCAGATCAGTGTTCGTTCTTTTACCATGCACCCAAGCCATAGAATAGGCCTTAAAATTACCATTAAAATTCAAACAGCAGCTTAATTGTTTTGCAAAACTGTTGTTAGCTTAAAAAACATAAGTAGTGTAGGTTTCTTATCTGGTATCACGAAATTTGACGCATAATGACGAATTGTGGCATTCGAAGGAAAAGAGGGAATACAGTTGATGAATAGATTTTTGAAATATTTCTAGGGAGAATTTGTTGATGGTGGCACTGAAACGCATTTCAAACTCCACAATAAATACAATGCTTATATCAAAGCAATCAGTTCTGGAAAGCGAAGGAATGGGATCATTCACACATTGTTTGTTGAAGACCAAGAAATTCCAGAGACAGATATGGATGTCTAAACGAAGAACCATGGACGTAACGATATATAGGTGCTTATAGTTGACGAGTGCCGGGTGGGATAAATATTCGTATATATTGCCATGTGCCCATGTGCTGGTCTTAAAAAATGGTTGCTCGTACATTTATGAATATACATCCTCCCCAAATTATTGTGACAAGTTACGTCCATGTGAACGACCTCGTGCTCCATTTAGATTGTAACAGTAGGGAAAGTGGCTTGTAATGAAAACCATAGCTAATTCTGTTCACCTAATGTAAATGTGCAATCTGATTGGCTGGCTAATATAGCTGACGATGAGAGCTAGATGGCGAACAGGGAATTACACTAGACTTTGACAAACTGGAAAACACCAATTTTTACCATTAATTTTAATAGCCACAACGACAATAAAAAGACAGAAAAACTTAATTCTTTACCGTTTCGTGTTAGATCTAGAAACCCCTTCTCCTTGAATATAAAAAAGTATTTGCATTGTATAATACTTAAAAAAATAAAATACAATCAGCAGTGTTTTAATTCTATCCCAGGTTTAAACTAGGTTAATCTCTGTTAGAGAGTTTGGGAAATACGACAATGTCAACTGCAACGTTGCGCATCAACCATTGTATCGGTCATTAAAAGACAAAATAAAATGTAAATTACGTGGTCTCAAACATTGCACATTGCCGTAGTTGCTGATACTTTTTCGTAATTTCCACCAATTTCGCGGGGCATGACCGCGTGTACGCGGCAACAGCTAATGTGATCAATGTTGTTCAGAGTGTTGACATGCTATTAACAAACTTCGGACAGGCTCACGAAGGACCTGCCACACTCTGTAGCAGTTGTTCGTTGGCTGTGAAAAAACACAAATGGACCTGGAAGACATTTGAACCGGTCAGTATCAATCGCATATGCTTTGTGCTATAATTTTATACACATTATGCTTTGTGCTATAATTTTATACACATTAAAAATTCTCCAGCTTGCCTAATATTTTCAACGAAGTAGTTGAGGTTACCTACTGTATTAGAAAAAATATACGTTGTATTAGAATAGAAATAGAAAGTTTATTAATCCATCTTCAGAAAGTACTATGGATTTATATTTTATGATACTTACATATATGCTGCAAAATTTAAATTAGTAACTGTAATTCATCATTTTATACAACAACTAATGTGCACGCAATGGTTATATAAACGAACTTTAATGCCTATCTCTAAATCTAAAGCCCGTTTTCCACTAGGCGAATTTATTCGCGCGAACAGATAAAAAGTAGGAAGCGATTCTCCTTTTCGCGGCGAATTTTTTCGCAAACCAATCACAGCACCGGATTTCAGATATCGCATCGCGAAGCTAGAAAACTAGATTTACCGCTATAGATTTGTGGGAAATGTTCCAGAGACACTGAATAATTCACACCTGCATGATCACTTCGCTTTGTTAAAATATCTAAATTAATATGATGCTACAGCTCGCTCGCTCGGTGTTCAGAAGTACATGTATTGTCCATGCCATGAATTAACATGATTAACTCTATAATGACAAAACCTGTTCTCGCGCTGTCTAAACACCCTTCCCCATTAAAGTGTCCTCTGTTTGACAGCTTTAATGTCACCCATCGTGTTTCGTTTCATTCTTCTTCGTTCATTGCGATTTCGATTATACGCGATTTCTTGCCGTTACTTCGGTGCTCTCGAAGGTCCCTCAGTCGCGTCTGGCTTATCGTTATTTCCCACATTAGGAGTTTTTTCTTACATCTCGCCCGTCTCGGTTTCCCCTCCTTTTTCCTTCCTGCCATTTCGTCTGTCGACTCGACAATTTCCAGGTCACATACTAGTTGAAGTGGTTTCTCAACAATATAACCATTTCCTGTCTTTAATTTGTATCCTCTCAAAACATTATCTCGACCTCGGATAACGTCGACAATTCGTCCGATTCGCCACTTCTTTATTTTACTGTCATCTGTTATAAGAAGAACGATTGATCCTTTCGACGATAATCCTTCCTCGGTGTTGAAAACCTCGCGGCGCCTCTCCTGAAGAGCGTGGACGTACTCAGTGTGCCAACGCTTTTTAATGCATGTGTCCTCGACAACCTTGGAGAAATCTCATTCGCTTGGTCGCCTCCTCCCTCTCGTCCATTTTTTCTACGTCCTCTTCAAGGAAGTTTGCTGGCTGACTAGGAAGAAGTAAATTTGGTGTGATTACAGGTTGCTCAAATTCTTCACCTTGCATGGTAGCAAAGCGGGAGGTTGTTCATAAAACATTCAACATCCAGCAGAACTTCTTCAAGCTCGGGAAACGTTCGCAGCACTCGACCAATTACTTCAGCCAAACTGGATTTCATTATCCCGACAAGCCTCTCGAAGGAGCCCGCCAACAGGGAGCTTTAATGCATTATCACTCTCGATCTTTTTCGGTGCACCGCATCTAGCAACAAACTCTTTAAATCCTTTCTTGGATTCGTCAACTTTAGAACCGCTCTTGTCGTAGAACAGGTGTAAAGAGCAAGGTAAGCCTTGCACGTTGACTTTCGGTTATCTCTAGCCCCGTTTACACTACATTCAATTTATTGGCATGGTACGGCTAAAATGGGTACCCGTGCCCATTTTATCCATGCTCGGCCTTTGTATTGGTAGCCTGAACACTAATAAAATTAGGCACGGTACCAATTTTAGCCGTGCTGTGCCAAAAAATTAACTGTAGTGTAAACGGGCCTTCTGTGGATAAGGGGACCAGCAAAGTCCACTCCTGTCACTGCAAACGGTTCTGGCATCACGGACCGAAGCGTCGGTAATGACGCCGTAGTCAGCTGCTTTAGCGCTTTTGGTCGGGTTTGCATTCTTGCAAGTGTTGCAGCTGTTCACGATACCTTTTACCAATCGTCCCAACCGTGGTATTCAAACATGTTTCCTTGTCTTTAGGCCGGTTTACACGACAAGCGTTTTTGGCACGGCACGCCTAAGAATAGGCACCGGTGCCAAAACTCGTACTTCGCTATTTACACGTTTACACGGCAACTTTTTGTAGACCGCACTTTTGTAAAAGCACCGTGCTCGTTCGGAAAACGGCACCTCTACTTTCTATTTACGACGGTATTCACTGTTAGCGGTCAAGGTACGTCCGCCTATTTTTCATGTAACCCTCAGTAAATTTTAAAGATGGCGGACAGAAATAGAGTAATATATTTATATTTGATGAAACACAGAAGAGTATTATGTAAGCCAAAAACGTAGAAAGGAGTTGACTTCCACAATTTGAACCTGTTGTGCTGTGAAAATTGGGAACAGCTGTGCCTGTGTTTTCACATTTAGGACAGGAGAATTCATCGTCGTCAGCATATACCCTCACACATCCTGATTCCAAGTTTTTAACCCCGGCTGTATTTATTTCTTGGTCGTACTCGCACGTGTTGCATTTCTGCACATGTGTTTCACTTTTGCCATACTTCTTTATCATATCTGCTAATTAAATAATGATACATTAAAAATCTGAGAAAAACCACAAAGGTGCCAGAAATAAATTAGTTCCCACATAAAGGCGTTCAATGATGCTTTTTCACCGAGGGGAAAGCATTTTACCCACCTTCAACCGGATCATCTTTTTCCTCTGTAGTTCCGTCATTCGCGCTACTTTCTGCCATGGTGTCAACGACGAGCAGCGGTTCTACATTTGGTTTCGTTGATAAAAATGCGTCCAACTTGGAAAAAAATTTCCATTCTTTCCCTTTGCCAGTTCCCGATCTTCGCTTTTTGTCTTTCTCTGCCTTGTATTTTTGCCTCAACTTTTTAACTTTGTTGACAACATCCCGGGCTGCAAAGCTTTCACAATAGCCATTTTTTGTATTTGAATCTAAAAAAAAGATAAAGTTGTTTTCAACTCCGAATGATTTAATATAAATTGCCCTTGATCAAAGCCTTATCATCAAAATATGCTTAAATGACTTACCAGTATCGTTTCATAAATTTTTGACGTTTGTTTTGACGTCTTGCAGTTTTCCAACTGCAGTTGGAGAACTTCCTCGCCCCAAACGTCAATCAATGAAAAGTTTGTTGCATTGTCTTGCCACACAACACCACGATTTTTACGTGTTTTTGTGTTATTTAAAATTTCTTTTTCACCTTGCTTTTCTTCCTTACTTGTAAGTTGTATTTTTTCGCCGCTTGCCGTCATGTTGGAATTGTTTTGCGCATGCTCGTTGTCGAACACATTTCTATGCCTCTCCATTTTTTGGCACGGCACCTCTAGGTATACGTGCCGAGACTACCTCGTGAGAAAGTCTCGGCACGTCTAATTTTTCGGCACCTGTGCTGATTTTTGTCCCGTTTACACAGTCAAACGCTGAGGTGCCGTGCCGCAAATTTTGGGCACGGGTGCCTGTTTTCTGGGGTGCCGTGCCCAAAACGCTTGTCGTGTAAACCGGCCTTTTGTTATTGTTGAGCTTACTCCCTCGTGACAGGTTTGCTCATGAACCTCGCGCTTATGAACCTCGTACTCGAGCTAAACACATTTTGTCAGTGTTATTAATACGTAAAATTGATCGCTTGCTGATCAAGTAAATTAATCCCTTGTCGTTTCCTACCGGTGCTCCCGTTGGGCGTTATTAACATTTACTGAATCATCTAATCTGAGCTCCCGATGAGATTAAATAATTCGTTTAATTTGAAATATTATATCATCGTTTTGTATAGTAGTTATATACAGTGTACTAAAAGTTACTCTATATAAAGTTCCCCTGCCCCCCGGTCCCTTGTCAGAAAAGCTGTATCAGCTATGACCTAAAGATGCATTGCACCCAGTATTTTCACCTTACTACTTTATTCAATCCCACGAAATGTCATGCATGAAAGGAAATGTGATGAATGATTGCGAATGGGCCGGAAATTATATCTACTCAGGCGTCTTGTGGCAAAACTTAATCACTAATCCCTGTCATGCAATTGTTACTCCTATTTTTACAGCTATTTTTACATGCATGTATCCAAACACAATAAAGCCTTGCGTAACACAAAGAAAGTTGCATAATGTAACAGCGCCGCGTAAAAAGACTTTATTACTTTTTTCGGTATGACGTAAAAAATTAAAAGGTTTGCGCCTGTTAAAGATGGGCCAAGCAATATGCCGAAAAAAAAGATGTGCTGCTCCATACAGAATCAGTGTCGACACTTATGTATGATTGTATGTGCAATATCCACGTATTTTGACCCTTTTCAGTTGTCCTAACTACTGAACATCGATCAAAGAATGCAATGTTCTGATATTTAAATTTCATACCCGTACCAAGTCAAGTGCTTGTTTCTTGAGCGCTATTTCTTCATTTTTTAATGTTTTTTTATATATCAGACATCTATCATCGATTCGTGGATTGTTACAAATCACTATACATCGTCAAAAGTGTGTCGTTTAAATGTATATTTATATATAGATACTAAAAGCTACAACTGGTCGAAACTTCGATGGAAGTTTCAATTCGTTGGAAATCACAATTAAAATAGTTTAATTAAAATAGTTTGAATGAAAAAAAAATTCGGAAATTCGCTTTTAAAGTTTGAAAATTCAAAAGAATGCTGTTTGATGCCGGCATACAGTTCTGATCTTTTGTTTAAAAGAATATGCTCATCGGCTTTCATTAGGCAAAGTTTTTCCTCGATGCAGAGATTACAACGCCTTTCATGCACCAGGTTTGTAAGAATAAGAATGTCTTTTTTCAATCCCCAGATGTACTTCGAGAGTTCTGTCTCTTTTTCGTATTTCTCATTGAACGTATTTGCCATCATACCTATGTATTCCTTAATTTTCCCGTCAACTGATACCACCTTTGCCTTAAACATAAACACCTAAACATCTTATAGTATTGAGCACTCTTTTGACTTTTCGAACAACAAAATTATACTTGGGTTTGCGGTTAGATAAGAAAAAAGGAGTGCCTGGAGTGGGATATAATTAGAGCAGGTAATAATTACATAAGTGATTCCTAATTGCTTGTCTATTGTTAATTCTATATTCGCGTTTTTTTTCCTCACGCAATTTTAAAACTGTCCAGCTCTTCCTTAAACATTGGTATCATCCCGTCGAAGACTGTAGACTGGCGGTCAAAACTTGTATGAGTATATATTTTTAACGAGAAAACTTGCCAGTTCTGTTTTGATGAGCGTTATGTTCTTTTTTTTCATGTTGGTTCTGGTTTTCGGCCAGGTCTATGCCGAGAATGTGTTTCGTTTTGCAAGCGTATTTGGCAACCATATGGTGTTGCAACAAGCGCCGAAACGCGCAATTGTGTGGGGTTACGGAGAGATCGACCAAAAGGTGAAGGTTTTTCATAATGGGGAATGGTTCCGATCGTTTACTACAACTAAAATCCAGGGTATGACATGCGGTAGTTCGTGTTATGCATGTGGTTACTAACTTTGTGGCTATCGTGATTAGAATGTTATTACCAGTTATGACCATGTTTCAAACATAGCATAACAACTGCCGATACAAAATATACCTCAGCTTTCCTACAACGAAGATCGTTATTAGCTCGAACTATCGAGATGTGCTTTTAGTTAGTAGGTATAATATGTACGTCATTCTATGAGAAGCAATTAGCTTATTAGCAGACGCTTTGACGCTGCCTTTTGTTTAAAACGAAGCAACTAACTACTCGCAAGATTAACATCACGCAATCGCATGAAAACAACGCTTTGAACCGTACAAGTTTGTCGTCTAACACTTATGAGCTATTACTTTTTCGGACTTAATTTCTAGTCCGCGCGCCATTTTTTTTGTAATAATACTTAGAAGACACGTTTTCAAGTCAACGGCACGATTGACGTAGGCTCAATCGTAAATGGATATATTGCATGTGTATACATATAGGACGGCAACACGACGACGACGCGGCTAAAACACCGCTTTATCAATCGCAGCAATTTAATGAGGTATAAAACGTTGAAAATATCGGGCTTATGATTGGGAACGATTTTATAGACTCTACGGATTCGAGATAGCGCTCACTATACATCGTGAAATGCATGCAGATGTTGTACACAGGCGGAGTTTTTCAGTTGTAAACAGAACGCTAACGTTAAGTCGTGAACGACGTCAAAAACGTCCATAGGTTTTTAATAATTTATTTCTTTTCAATGACCATTGTATTGCTGGCCTCTCTCGTTGTGTTCCCCTTCGCACATATACTTTAGGTTCCAAATAACCTAAAAAAAACCGCGGTTGGTACGAGGCGAGACCGAGAAAGCTAGGGGATAAAAGGAGTTCAGGGATTTTTTGAAGAAGTCTAAGGGGTTCTAAGGGATGATAAAGAGATGAAAAGGGGTTATTTCCAATACTATTGCAAATATCTTTTAGAACTGAAAAGAACTTCTCCTCACCCAACCTTAGTAGTCACAATACTGCCGCGAATACATAATACCGATGTTCCTGAGTATCGAAAGGATTAACTAGTTTTGACTATTTCAATAAAGCGTATACAGTTTGAATGTAAGCAGCATCAATTAGCATCTTTTTTAGGTGAAACATCGTTTGGAATATGGACAGTCATGCTTACGCCAACAAGTTTTGGTGGCCCATATCTTATCAAAGCATACTCTAAAGTTAAAGGCGCCACCACCAATATTACTTTAAGCGACGTTATGTTTGGTGATGTTTGGATGTGTAGTGGACAGAGCAACATGGAATTCACAGTTGTTTCGGTAATGCAAACAAATTTTGTTCTTCCAGAAGGACGTATCCCATTTTTGGTGTAGTGTCCAGGGGTTTTGTCATATGTTCAGTTCTGCCAGACGGATTTAGTTCTGCCCGACGGATTTCTTTTGCAAAAGAAAAGATTTATTTTGTAAAAAAAATCCGTCGTGTAGAACTGGATATATGAATGAACTGCATGGAATGAACACCCCCCCCCCCCTTCATTAATCGTTCTACTTTCGGAATTCGGCCCTTGCCATGGTTGTGTTTACCGAGGAAAACCTTCAAAACATTTAGTCGATACCGCCTCCGCTTAATAGAGGCTTCAAGCTGCAGCAATTCAATGAGTAGTGTACTTTTGTAATCTTGTAGTCTGACAACGGAAATGAAGCAATTAACGAGTCTGCTCAGTACCCGGACATTCGGTTATTCACAGCAGAGCGTGATTGTGAATCGATTCCACAAATTGAATTGAAAAAAGTCAGATTACCTTGGTCTCGGGCATCTCCAGGTTAGTTTTAAAATTATTTAAAAATTTTGTAATGGATAGTTAGTGTGTTTAGGTAATAAAAATAGGCACTTCATTGTTAACTATAGGAGCATTAGGTGGTCCCGCCTGGCAGTATTTTTCGGCAGTTTGTTGGTACTATGGTGTCCAATTGTACAAAGAGCTAGGGTATCCGATTGGTTTGGTTGCCTCAACATGGGGTGGTACACCGGTGGAGGCATGGTCCTCACCTGAAGCCCTGGCAACTTGTGGAATAGCTGAAACAGAGTAAGTTATTTGATATAATAAGATGAGTGAATTAAGTTAGGTCGAACGGAATTGTAACGATTAGCAGTGCACTAATCAATTCAGTAATTTACTCCATCTAATTAACTTACTCTATGAACTAAATTAAGCGAACTACACGGTAAACCAAAAGTATAGCAAGGGTCGACACTGATAAACGGAGTATTCCAAAAGAAATGGCTAAATTTGGAGTTGGGAAAGAAAAATGTAATTCAATTAGCATAGGCGAGAGATGTAAAACTGATCCTTCCGGAACTAAAGATGTTTTTTTTTATTTTCCTGTCAAAGGCTATATGTGTATAGTCTGAACTGAAAAGTTTATTTTATCGCAAGACTATATAGTTCCATCATTTACCATTATTTCAAAGCAAAACTTTTCACTTTTACTTTTACTAAATAGAAGCCTAGTTCTACAGCTAAAACCATCCATCGGCATTATTATAGGTTTGCATCCAACAATTTACACAAATCTTGGCCATCAAATCCGAGTTGTCTTTGGAATGCAATGATCGTTCCTTTCCTTAATATGACCATATACGGCTCAATTTGGTATCAAGGGGAAAGGAACGCTGTGAGCCGATTATATCCTTACAACTGCACTTTCCCTGCCATGATTGACGACTGGAGAGCAAAATGGTATGCTTCGACGCGAAAAAATACCAACAAGACGTTTCCCTTTGGTTTCGTTCAGGTGCGTAGCTGCTTCGATATATATACAAGAATTACCATAATTTCCGAATGAGTGATAATGTAGGAATTATAGTATGAAAGAGTGAGTTTGTATGAAATTGAGAGTTACATCAATATCCATGCTTTATTCAAGCGAAGACAGTTGTTGAGGGTCGGCAACAGTAGCGTAGGCAGCCCGACGATTTGTCCCGCTATGCTAATATTTTGGTGTTCATTGACTGTGGAAACAATGAATTTCTAAAGGCATGAATAATTATAATAACTTGAAATTTACATAGCGGGACAAAATCTTTAGGCTGGCTACGCCACTGGTCGGCAAGCAACAGTTTGTATAAAAAATCCTATTAATTCTGATCCTTTGTGATGCTATTTCCATCTTAGATTCTATGTATTAACGATCCGAATTCAATCTATTATTTTGTGATCATCTCAACTGGCCATTGCTCTATAACCACTCAATGAAGGGAATTTATCTTTATTCTTATGAGTCTTATATGTACAGCTTTCAGCAATAGGTGATAACACAACTGGGCGGTCGTTCAACTTTGCTCCACTTCGCTGGGAGCAAACGGCGCATTATGGCTATGTTCCTAATGATAGAGAGAAGAACGTCTTCATGGCGGTCGCGATGGATCTTGGAAACCCAGAATCCCCATATGAAAGCATACATCCAACTGACAAGAGAACCGTGAGCCATCGTCTGGCGTTAGCTGGATTAGATGTAGGGTATGGAAGGTTTGTAGTTTTAATTCTTGATCATTCTGATTTGCATAAGCACTATTGTTTGGTATATCTAGCGTTTGGTATATATATTGCATTATACAGGAAGAGGTATTATAGTGGACCACTGGTTGATACAATCAAGAAACGGACAGAACCACACCACAACCAGGCGCTTGAAGTGACTTTTAAGTTGCTGAATGCTCAAATTGAAGTAAGAAGTAACGTTGGATTCGAGGTATTGTACTTTTTCATTAAGTCGGAAGGTTTCGCTGATGTACACGCGTTGTACTTAGGTGTTAAGATCTTCTTCTGTCGTAAAACTGAGAATTATCCTTACTTCAACGCTAGGAAGAAGAATTTATTAAAAGAGAAATTTGTGTAGTATATTTTTCCAAAAGGTCATCGCACCTATCTTGTTTAATAACTGCTCCTAGCTCATTGCGTCACATCTTCGTGCAGGTTCTCTGTGAAAATGGCACTGATTGGCTGGAGGCACCAATCTTAATCACGGTCCGTCGTATGTGATCGTCGCACCAAAATCGCTAAATTGTGTTGTGCTAAAAGTCAGGTACGCTTGGAGTGACTATCCCTGCCCCAAACTAAAGTGTGCTATTTACAGCGGAAGTCTACCCACTCCCCCGTTCATAATGGATGGTCCTTTTGAGCCGTATTACACTGTTTAAAAAACCGTTTGATTTTCACGCTAAGGAATTTAGGGCAAAATAAAATTTCAATAGTCTTCGATTCAAAGAGCCTGTAAGCAAATAAAATGAAATAATAGAACATCTCCTTAGAACAGACTTTTCCCGCCAAACTTGATAAGCGAAGTAATGTAATGAGAATTTGTAATTAAATCGCATTATAATATTTGTACAAAATCTTTTTATTGAGTTATATTATGAAAGAAATAGAAAACATTTTTTCCCGTGTCTCTATACAGTTCAGTAGAAACACTTGTGGGAGTTTGGGAGGAGAACCCGAATTAACGTGGAAAAACTCGCCCTATGGGCTCGTTTTCCCACTCATTACATCTGTTCTCCCAAACCCCCACACGAAAATGTTTTTCATTTCTTAAATAGTCATCAGGAAAGAAGAGTTTTTAGCCTAATTAATTCCCGTTGATACATCTCTTCAGTTCATAACATCAAGAAATTATTGAATTTTTTAAATACGAAAATTAGTAATCTAAATCAATGTTCAGAAGACCGCCACCCTAAACCTATTTAAGCATCTGTCTTGACTATGAGCTAGTGTCCCCACATTGAAAGATTAAAATAATGGATTTATTTTAAAGACGAAAACATGCACTGAGAAAAAATTGAAACTGATGATGATATGAAGAATTGGTTGAAGATTTTAGTTTGATTTCATGTCCATTTTCTTTTTGTTTTTTTTCAAATATTCTTGAAAGTAAAAATTGCCAAATAGAATTATCAGGCTGATGTCATAACCAACGAAGATCCATAGCAACCAGTGTGGATAATCACAATCTTTCACGGTCATCGCATTTGTGACATAGACAAACACCATTGAAAATTGGAGCTGTTAGAAAGAAAAAAGTGTAACAAATAGAAACTAGATCCGAGTTATGCATATTTAGCAATGAAAATCTTTACTAACGAAAAGATAACCAATCGAATTATAGAGAATAAACAACTTAAAAACCTCCCAAATGAACTCACCAGCTGGAGTGATGTGAGATACCTTTTCCACCATAAGTACTTCTTGAATCGAGGACCCAATGCAGATAGCAGGTAATAAAAATACATCACTGCATGCACGAAACAATTTAGAACAGCACCGAAATATGCTAAAATTGACCAAATCAAATCAGTTGACAACATTTAATTTCTATATGCGCTGTCTGCATGTTCCTTTCCTCTATTGACAGTGGTTATATCTGCCATAGCATGAGGAAATATGCATGTACATAAATATTGTGCAGTCGTGCAAGTGTCCTAGTTGCCAATTTAAAAGGCCGATTTACACGATGCGATTAGTCGCATACGATTCGTATGCTGGCGTATGTATTCGAATAAATGCGTGTAAAGGTTTCCCATTTTAAATTTCGTTATAAACTGATGAACAGACAGAGTGACGTTACCAATCTTTTTCATACGTCAGGATAAGAATCGTATACGACTAATCGCATCGTGTAGATCGGCCTAAAGGAAGATGCACCACAGTCCACACTGTGTACTCAAAGTATACGACATATTCAACTAACGTATCCAACAGTTTTTCTATACATAAATATAAGTTAATATTTAACAGTTATTCTGCGAACTCGAGTCGTATATAACGCGCTGATAGCCGACGAGGCCCAGTTAGCTATTAGTCATATACGACGAGATTGAGCAGAATAACTGTTTTATTATATACACAAGCACTGGATGAAAACAACTTTCAAATTTATTCGTTATTTGAACAATCGTGAATACACTTTTTTCAAAAATTGAATACTGATTAAATCCCGTATCGTGTTTTTAATCTACCATTGAACACTTTTGTTGCAAAGTTTGTCGCACTTTGATTTACTTTTATCAAGGAAAACGTGGCTTATCTCCCCAAATCTTTCTGCCATTTTACTATAGACAGATATGAGCAAATATCTTCTCTAGTGGAGAGCCAATTAGATTGCACGATAGCTCATGTCTTGCGTTTTTGTATATAATAATACAAATTAATCCTACTTTAATTGTTTACGCATGCATGGTTATATTAATACAACGATTTATACTTACTAGTTCCACCTGAAAAAGACACCAAAGTATAATGTTAGAATAAGGAACTGTTTAAATGAGAGCCGGAACGGGACGGACGATGTATTTCTATAATATTTATCGCGTCCTGTTTATATGAAACCGGGACGTTTTTTATCCCGTCCCTCTAGGAGGACGGGATCCCGGTTTCGACAAGCGCAATGATCCTTATAGAAGATCATACTTAATGGCTTAATGCTAGTACATTTATATAGGCTTGTGTACAAGACAACTTTAAGTGAAATTGCGCCAAATCCTTCTGTCGAACCCATGCATATATATTACCTGGGTGCCATTTAACAATGATCCACCACAAAAGACAAACACTGTTATGATGGTAGATATGAAGAAAGCTCACGGGTTTTTTACTGACGATAAGAAACACCTACAGAATGTAACATCAGACAATTATATGCATAGTTTTTAGCGGCCCGATTTATACTAGGGGGGGCACATATTCATATATTTATGTTAACAAACTGTAAAGACGATCGATTTGAAAAGAAGTTGATCATGAACAACACAAATAATATTAATAATGCCCCCAACCCCCCCCCCCCACCCAATTATCGTGTTTCCCACGCCGTCGATCATGTGAAAAACCTTTAATTTGCTATACTTACTGTATCAAGAAATTCGACTATTTTAGATATAAGAAACAACCAGTTGGCATTTGCATGCTAAAAATATAAAAATAAACAATTTACTATAGCTACTCCTCTGCTAAATCATAAAATTTAAATCAAATCACACTATACTGATTTCTTACCCGCAATAAATTAGTGTTTTCACCCTGTTCGACCCCTTGACAAAAGTAGTTAAAGTCTGGAGTACTGGTAACTGAGAATATAAACTATACAAAAAAAGCAAACTTCGATTAAAATGAAAATGTAGCGAGCGCTAATATCAATACAGACAAGGTTCTTCACCGCTAGTGGGTTGGTTTAGTAGTGCATGCATGGCATCGCCAGCATCGATAAGTGCTAAGACGTATTCATATACTCATGTTCACACACCGTAATAACAATCAATTTGAGAAGAAATTAATAACAATGTAAAACACGAATGTATGAATATGTACCCTTCGCTTGCGACGCTATTGGTTTAGTTCCCTAAGTTCGCGAACCGTTAAACAATCACTTACGAAAAAAATAAGTCGGTCACGAGACGAATATAAAGGCTGTTTTCCACTAGGCTGAATTTTACGCGCGAAGGGTAATTTTTCTGTGAGCTTTCATGCCAAACTAATTTCAGGAAGACAAAGCGCATCTTCGCTTAGCGCGCAAAACCCCGCCTAGTGGAAAACAGCCTTAATTTCGGTATTGTACTATTGTAGCACTCTTTTGAAACTACAATAACTCTCAAAAGTTTTATTGTACAGCCTATAGAGATGCGTACCTTTGGATAGTGATTTGAAAAGAAAATGGCTAATGAAAGGCACACGTTGGACCGGAGATCCATTTCCCTTTCTCAACAAAAATCAAACTTAATAATTTATTTTCGGACCTGGATACCGAATTTCATAGCTGTAATCGTTTGCTCAATATATGGTCTAGTCATGCAGGGATTAATGTATGCCTCGATATTGGCTGGGGTCGAAGTCCAGACCGCCTTCGAATCTAAGCGAGGCTGGTTATTTGGACATCAATGAATTTTCGGTTGTCTTTTTAGAAAGTTGTATAGCATTCGGGTGACATGTCAAGCATGAGTGATTCTACAAACGTACCTCGCGCAACATGTAAAGTGATAAAATAACTAACAGACTGTTGTATATTATAAGAATATTCTTGATATCAAATGAATCTCTTTTTCTCATTATTCGCTGACCAACAATGACGAGGAGAATATAGAAAAATAGCAATGAAAGAACTGTCCATGGTGTTGACATTAAAAACCACTTGGAAGTTCTTTGATCTGCAAGAAATGTTAAACACAAATATATACAAATCTCGGATTTATAAGGTGTGCATTCATGTATGTAAAGCCATATAATGCCTTTCATTTTCCAGAAGATTCGGGCGTTAAGATTTCGAAGAGATGAATAGAAGTTGTTGTGTCGTTTTTATATATACATATACATGCATACATATACATACAATTCAAACTCTGAGCTGATCGATAGTGCACAGATGAAAAATTTCTTTCGACAAATCAAACCTATCAATAGTTTATCATCGTTTTCTTTTAATTTTTATTTCTATAAATCACCTCCATCGTTGATTGCCCTGTCGTAGAAGTCAAAAACTGTCTTTGTCAGAAGCCTGAATCCCATTTCGTCTTGCCGCCGAATTCGAGAAATGTATCCGTGCTCCAAAATAATTCTGAATTTGTGCTAGAAGTATATATATACACGTAAAAACGCCTCTCTGACTCAAGCTCTTTGAAAGAGTCGTGCCGGATATAAGCTCTAGATTAGCAGATAATGAAACGTGTGCTCTTTTGTGGATTAAACTGCATTTAAATTCGTCAGTGATAATAGTGTAAGAAGATTTGACTGAAGTCAACTGAAGTCGGCCACCGGCAGGCATGTTAATAAATTATTCAACGCTCATGCAAGTTAATCGTTAAGGACATAGCAAATTTGATGCAAATAATAAAAGAAGGACAAATGTCCAATAATATATATACTTAATGCATGCTCGCGAGGGAAATAGTGAGTTTAGTTTGAATGTTGAGACTCGAGGGAAAACAAAACTCACTATTTCCCGAGGTAGTGTACATTAAGTGCTTCGTTATATATGAACAAAAACATAATGCTACACAACAATTTCATAAAAACACTTTACAATGAGAGGCAGAGTTAATCAGTCAATCAGAAGAAATTTCGTAGCGTAGCTATATGCTCTAACTATAAGGCACAGCATTTTTTGTTGACTTCCGAGTGTTTTCTGAATCTTTTTTTTTTATTAAAAATTGAATTTCATTGCTTGACAAGCTTGAGAAACGTTATTTTTTAGTTTTGGCTCCATAGCTGTTTTGTTTGTTATGACAATATGCGAGAAACATTGCATTGATTAACAATGCGATTTATTCCACGCATGTTAACGCTTGCTTCCACTTCCAAGGAACGAAATATTTTTGGGTTGGATTGACGCACAAATGCAACAGACTCTTCCCAAATTTGTGCTCGGGCAATGAAAACCATCCCACTAACAATAGATTACATCGCCCGCCTCGTTTCCAATCTATGGTTTTGCGTGCACTCAAGCAAACTCGGGAAGTTTCTATTTACCCTGCACGTCTCCACTTAGCTGTAACACGTGTGACGTGTCTTTAACTCACGTTAAGTCATTTTCACCGATGAGAAAAAAGCCCGGATGTAAATGTTGGAGAACATGTGTCTGCATGACGCGACTTTAGAGCTCCGTGATTTTTCTTCTTCTCTTCTATAATTGCTTCTATCTGCATGCGATAACCTACGTATTGCTTGGGTTGATGATTATGACTCATCGAAGAAGTTTGTTAGCTAGGATTTAAATTTTGGGACTTCTTTAGATAAACATGGGACCTACTTGGAAGCTACCGTCAAAGAAACCGTTAAACACAGACTGTGAAAAATGTTTTAAATTAATCTCTATGAATTAATGCCCGCTCCCTCAAAAATAAATCAGCCGTTTTAAATTATTATATTTGCGATGTTAAACCTGAGCTTGTTGCCGTTACTGAGTCTTGGTGCAATGACAAAGATACTAGCTGTTGTAAAAACTGACTGTACTCCTGCTAGCTATCGTCCAACTCATTGTCATCGTACTGACTCGATTGTCATCGTACTGACAGGGGTGGTGGAATTCCTCTGCTCTATAAGGAAAGCTCGGCTTCGCCTCGTGAAATATCGACAGGTCCACAAACATAATGTTTCCTTTCTTCGCAGTAAATAAGTGTTAATTAATTATAATATTCTTGCATGTAATCTTGTATAATTATGTTTTCATGGTGACAGTCAAAGTAATTTTGCTTGTAGGTACGCCACGAAAGTATTTAATATGCAAAGCTTTCGGTCCGTTAACCCGGGCCCTCATCAGTGCAATTACCTGAATCGCCTGAATACACATTGACACGTCACTTAAATACCTTGGCTTCCGTCGGCGAATTTCTGTCTGTTTTTCAGGCCGCTCACGGTCGCATGGGTATAGATCTTCAAAAGGCGCTTCGCCCGCGGTGGTGAAGAGGATATAGCAAAACATACAATCCTGCCAAATTAGCTACAAATCCATTGCAGTACACCACAAGCAATTACGTTGAACATTAAACGAAAAGAAGAAGATATTGAAGTGCCCGGCCCATAGCTTTGTTGTTTAAAATTTACTCCTGATGTCAAGTTTTTACAAAGTTCCCATGCAGCTATAGCTAACAAAATTTCTTACAATAAATCATGCGAAACGTTTCTCTATAGTTTCTCAATCTCCATATATACAAGAAAGGGTTTATTGCAAAATTTAAACTGTACATTTGGGCGCGAAGACATTCTGCGGAACCGTAAGATCGCCCGAGAAGTTATCGATCAAATGATAGACACTTGCTGGAACTAGGGTTAAAGTTTGGATAACTACGACGATAATAATCGTTTTCAGGAATTCCTGTTGGATGAGAACATGTGTATGGGAGCGATTTTGTTTGGAGATTATCCGTATTGCCTTTCTCAAAGAAATGTAGGTTATCCCATATATCAGGCTGCTAAGTAGAGGAAAAATGATACATGACGTTTGAAATGTTGTATAGTAAATCTTGTCGTTGCCCAATACAAGTTCTCTAACCAAGTGGAAGATGCCAATAACCCATAATAACCCAATCCAAAGGATTATTCGACTTGTGGTTATCAGTGTCCGGTGTTTAAATGGATGAACTGTCAATATGTACCGATCAATTGCAATGGAGAACAATGATAACAGTGATATCAACATGAAAGTTTCCGACGAGGTACGAAAAACTTTCTGGAAGTCTCCAGAAGGTGCCCACTGTGTGGACAAAATGATGCACACAATAAAATCAGCAATAGCTAAATTGGCGACGTGATATGCTGTAGAATTTCTGAAACATTTTAAAGGATCTTTTAGCAAGCAAACGAACAGAAAGAAATGCGACACAACACCAGCACAAAGCGTCAAATAGATTGCAAGATACTTTAGCTCAAAGTTCTCCATGTTGATAACCACGAAATGAAACATGCAGCTACGGGAAATTTAATCGAAACCATGCAATATGAAGTAAACATGATTGAAATGTATAATTAAAGTTCGGGTATTAATGAAGATAAAATACTCTTCTAATAACTATCTCTATAATATTAAAATTAATTATTTAAGATTCACAAGCGATACCTATCAAAACATAACAAGTTTTATTGTTGAAAGGCAAATTTCAATTGCCGAATTGCATGTTTCATCCTCCTTATCGTGTTGCACCAGTATAAATGAGAAACTCGTTTCTTCAATCAAAAGTTAAATGACAAAAGTGCCTTCTATGCGACGGAAGGTTTCGACGAGTATAATATTTATTCACCGGATACGACCAAATCCACGACTGACACAGTTCCCCAGATTGATTTTTTACAACTCAAATATTAGCTTTTACAGTATAATGATTTTTATCCTCAATAACGTGTTGTATAGGAAGGCATGCAGTGATGTCACTTTACTCAAAAATACATGCGTCGTAACAATAAAACTTCTTAAAGTGCGCTTTGAACAATGAGATTCATTGCCGTTTTCCACTTTTTTCTCTCCTTTGGTATCTTCAAACATGCATGTACACACTGGACACGTAGTCTGCGACTGTGAATTCCAAATAGAATTTTGGGCGTGGGGTTTGTTATTACTGCATATAAATGCATGGAATATACTGAACGAATTGAGTAGAGAAACGCAGTCCAACCCTGTCAAACATTAAATGCCTAACTGTCATGCAACAATAGTAAAGTGATCTATTCTTGATAAGTGCATCAAACATAACTTAATCCTTCCTCTTCATGTCATGCATGCGGTTAGATACATGTTAGTCTACAACCGCGAGTAAACACTATCAATACGGTTTTACAATTTTATGTCAACTTTTATCTATACCGAATAGCCTAACATATACGATATTATATAATTATAGTTAAAATTTGAAATATCTCTTATTAATTTCTCATCTTACAAAATTTCTTACAGTAAATTAAACGGAATGTTTGTCTGTAGTTCTTCAGTCTCCAAATATACAATAATGGATTTATTGCGAAATTCGTGCAAAACATTTGAAAAAAAACAATCCCTGTAACTGGCAGTTCCTGCGACAAGTTATGAACCAAATGACTTATAGATGCTGGAACCATGGTAAAAATTTGAATGAAAACGACGATTATAATTGTTTTTAAAAACTCCTTTTGGATAAGAACTTGTCTTTGACTTTGGGAACGATTTTGTTGCGAGATATCGTGACATTCTCTTCTCAAAGAATTATAGGCTGTTCCATACACAATACTTGTAACCAAGGAAATAATAATGAACGAAGTTTCGTAGGCTGCATCGTATATCTGGTTGGCGTCAATTTTCAGCTCCTTCACAAGATGAAACATGCTTATAAACCATATTAACCCAACCCAGATGACTATTCGCCTTCTAGTTATTAGTACGCGATGTTTAAATGGATGTACTGTCAAAATATAACGGTCGATCGCAATGGAAAATAAAGAAAACAACGATACTAACATAAACGTTCTCGCTAATATATAAGAAACGTCCACCATTTTTTCGGTCGGCATTGCCAGCGACACAAAAACAACAACGCACACCAGGAAATCAGATACCGCTAAATTCGTAACGAGATATGTTGCAGAATTCCTAAAACATTTCAACGGATCTTTCAGCAAGCAAATAAATAAAAGCAAATGCGACACAATGCCAACACACAATACGATTTGCATCGGGAGTTTCTTTAACTCGAAGTTGGCCATGTTAGTATTAACAAAGAGCAATTGCCTTTAAAACGGCCACGAAAGATAAATTTAAATGCGAGCTTGAGAGGGGGTAAACATGAAAGATAAAAAGTAATAAAGATTTTTTATTAATGTGAATAGGTAAGTTAGAGCCGATGCAGACGTAATGTAAACAAACGATTTTTTGTTACGACGTACTGTCAGCTTATCTCACACATTATTGGTCCCCATGGTTTAAATTATGAACTAGAGTCTGTTCCTAAAAACGAAAAAAATTTCGGGGCCCCCGCAAACTTGACGTTATCTCGAAATTATTTACTGAATCTTTACTGTAATAACGTATTGACTTAATTGAAAAGACAAGTATGCGATAACCTTCATGTAGAGAAGGTTCACAATATCATGTAAAAGCTAACCCAGGCTTAAACTGCTCAGCTTTGGTTATATCTTAAACCTCGGTTGATTTACGTTGCACAAAGACACGTTACGTTAATCCAAGGTTATAAAAGGTGCCCAAACTATTAGTTCATCTTGTTTGGTGATTTCACTTGCAAATCAGTTGGTTGAGGTTGTCTTTAAATTTATACAATTAATTTTATTTTTGAAATTTGTTTCTTAGAGGAATGAAGTCAATATTGTTAAAAGGCATGGAATACGGAAAGAATAACATTTATGAAAGCTGCGTATATACTAACATTAATTTCTCCTATTTTTCAAACGGTTTACTCTATTGGTTTTTATTACTTATATCAAACGCTCATTTTTTATCAAGCAGAAAATAAACTGAAAAGTTTTGATTAAACTTAATAATATCCCTCAAATTCCCATCTAACAAAATTTCTTACAATAAATTAAGCTAAACGTTTGTCTGTAGTTCTTCAGTCTCCATACATACAAGAAGGGATTTATTGCAAAATTTAAACAGTACATTTGAAAAATAACCTTATATAAAACTTTCTGTAGATCTGTCGACATTCTATCAACCAGAATAACAGCACCTGCTGGAACCAGAGTTAAAATTTGAATAATCGCGACGATTGTAATGGTTTTCAAAAATTCTTCTCGAGCAAGCACTTCTGTGCGAGAGCGATTGTGTTGCGCAATAATCCGTCCTTTCCTTCTTAACGAAATATGGATCATTCCGTATATCATTCCGCTGACGAGAGGAATAATGATAAATACCACTTCGTATGCGGCAACGTAAATCTTGTTGTTATCCAATGTGAGCTCGATAGCCAGTTGGAATATACTCAAAACCCATAGCAACCCAATCCAAATAACCACTCGTCTTTTGGTTATAAGTACCCTATGTTTGAATGGATGTACTGTCAAAATGTACCGATCGATTGCAATGGAGAATAGAGAAAATAGTGATATTAACATAAATGTTTTCACGACGATATAAGAAGCCTTTTTTAATTTTTCAGAAGAAGCCTTTTGTACTGAAAAAAAGATGCACACTATGAAATCAGACACAGCTAAATTCGCTACGTGATATGTCGCAGAATTTCTGAAACATTTCAAGGGATCTTTTAGAAGGCAAACAAATAGAAGTAAATGTGACACAATTCCAACAAAAAGCGTAAAATGCATTGGGAGATATTTCAACTCTAAGTTGAACTCTGAGCCGACCATTTTGATATTCACAACCGGAGACAGGATGGATTTTAATCATCTACGAAACCGCACTAATATATGAACTCATATATACCTATAGAATGAACAGGCAATATTACCCCTATATCAAAGATCGATTATTAATGATGGATAGATTAATTAAAGACGTCTGATAACAATTGACTGAATTGAGAAGACAAACATGCATGCGATAAGTAAGCCGCAACCCTCCCGTAAAGAAGGATTTTTTAAAACCCAGGATGTTATTTAAATTAGGCTAACCCCGGTTTAAAATGCTCGGCTTTAAATAGATTTTTAACCTCGGTTGATTTGCGTTGCATATAGAGTGAAAAAATTCTTAAATGTAAATGTGACACATGCCATACCAGCACAAAGTGCAAAATGGATTGGAAGATACTACACCTCTAAGCCCACCATATTGATATTCACATGCACAGTGAGATATATTAGATTTCAATCTACGGAAGATTAATATGAAGACATGTAAAGATATGATGATGCATGCATGCAATAGTTATGTAGACATGCGTGCAATTATATATAAAACCTCATTATAAAGATAGGTTAATAATGCTAGGTCGATTAAAGATTCTAATAATTACTGATAGCATGAAATAAGTTATAAATTGTTTGAAATCAATTTTTAATTTTTGAGGCTTCGATCACCAGAATTCCCCAACTGCATAAAATATATATATTGCACACATGCACGCTTGTCCTGTGAGGGCAGTTATTCAAACGCGACTAAAAATCTTATGATAAGAGTAATTACAAAACTTAATTTAACGTTCCAATATGCTGTCCTGCACAATGGAAGTTGATATATTTTCGTATGTTTGTATGCATGCATGCATATATATGAGGTTGAAATTAATCACGATCGTATTTTAAGACGTTCGAAAAGCAGTTGCCAATCCATAAGTTTCAATCGAAACGTTACAAATTTTTTGTTCAAAATTTCTTTTATATTTATTTTTCGAAAGTTTTAATTAAAATGTCAGTCGAATCATAAGCTTATTTACTATATTTGTTATTATATATACGTAATAACAAAACGTCTCAAACGGTACGTGTGAAACAACACCTATACTCATGCACCTATATAGAAAAATCAACAATTTGAAGAGTGGCGCCTCATCATCAAACACTGCATGTATTCCATCGTCCCTTTTGTCCTTTTGGAACAAAGCAAAATTAATGGTGTTCAGTTTTTATCTATATCGTACATGGATGATTATAATTTGTTATATAGGTATATTTTAAATGCATGTGATTGGTTCATTCGCGTAGTCACATGAATTTAAATATAAATGCAATGTTTCCCGATCCGTGCAACATCCGATTTCACCGCTCAAGTTTTAGCACGCCTGCCTGTATTGACAATTCCAACCCTTTTTCTTTGTTTTTAAACTCTTTGTTTTGTTGTGTTACAGAAACTAAAAACTAAGCTAAACAAAGGAATCTTGTTCGTGTCGCCGAAACGTCCCGCATATACTAGTATCGTTATATATCAGTTTTCGCCTCTCATTTAATTAACACAATATCTTGCAGTAAAGCAAACGAAACGTTTGTCTATAGTTTCTCAGTCGCCATGCATACAAAAAAGGATTTATGGCAAAATTCAGACAGTACAATTGGAAAAAGATGAATTTTATAACTGGACCCGATTCTTTCGACATCCCAGAAGCCATATAATAAATCGTTGTTGGAACCATAGATAATACTTGAATAAATGTGACGATAATAATTGTTTTCAAAAATTTCTCCTGTGTAAGGATTTGCCTGGTAGCGAGATTTTGCTGAGCGATAATCCGTGCTTCTTTTTTTAAAGAATTATAAGTTTTTCCATATATAATGCCAGCGAGCAATGGTATGACAATTTTCATCGCTTCGTTTGATATATTGTAAACCTTGTTTGCGTAAAATAGGCCTATATACTCTGTAACCACGTCAAAGGTGCCTATAATCCAAATCAATCCAATCCACATAGCTATTCGTCTTTTAGTGATCAGTGAGCGATGCTTGAATGGACATACTGTCAATATATACCGATCGATTGCAATGGAGAGTAAAGAGAGCAATGAAGTCAACACAGCCGCATCCGATAAAATGTAAGACGTGTTTTTTAATTGTCTAGAACTAGATGATGTCATGAAATCCATCGAAATAACAAAGCTCACAATGAAGTCAGACACAGCTAGACTCATGACGAGATAAGTCGATGAATTCCTAAAACACTTTAAAGGATCCTTTATAAAGCAGACAAACAGAAGCAAATGCGATGCAATGCCAGCGTAAAGTGTTAAATTGATTGAGAGATACCTTAAATCGTATTTGTCCATGTTTAGTTCGAGTTTCGGCGACGGGAGAGAATAGGATCTAAATTAAAACATGCACCTGCGGCCTGCGAAAGTTTGATAACTCTCTCAGTTAATAAAGTGAATTTTTTTTTAATAAAATCAATATTACTAAAAAGTGTGTCAAAATATCTATTTACTGATCTCATCAGTTCGGGTATATTGGCCGCGAATATTTAGTTCCTTTCATACAAAAGAGCAGGTAAAATTATGCATACGATTGTTTTACCAATTTTTCAAATCTTGCCTGGCTTTTGGAACATTGTAACCGAAATCAATGAGCTGGTAGCCTGGTTAATCTTGGATTAACATTTCTTAGCTATTTCTTCTTAATATATGTGTGGTTTTGAGGACCCCACACACAACTACTCTTAGATCGCTATGTGGTTTAATGGAGTAAACTAAATTTCCATTGCCAATACCCTTCAAAAAACAGGAGGATACCTTTTTGTAATTTTGTTCTCGAAGGATACCTTTCTTCAATCATCCTCAAGTAAACAATTATAGTGAACTAGCTACTATAGTCTGTTCTCTAACACAGAACCGATACGCACGCTGGTTTTACAATTTTATTGAACAGATTTCCGAAAAATAACAATATACTAAATAAAATACTAAACAGAAGTTCGGGACATAAAGAAAAAACTATTCAAGTCTCCGCCAAAAAAAGCAACTAAAATCTTGGGATGCGCGGATGTCCCAACACAGACAAATGCTAATTAGCTAATAAAAAATTTGTGAGGTTCCAAAACACTATATTTAAGATTAACTGTTTGAAGACTGTCAATAAATTTCAATCTACGTGCCTCCGTTTGTATTCGGCTTGATGTAAATGTTGTCAAACAGAGATTTTTTGTTCTAATTTTAGTCAAAAAACTTCCTATTTCATGAAACGCGTTTTCATCACAAATTGTTCTTTGGTATCGTTTGTTCTTTGGCCATGATTGGACAGTTTAATTCAGTTTCAAATTATGAGCCCCATTCCTCGATTCCCCAACTTCTCGTTTTCCCAATTCTCCGATTCTCCAATTCCCCCTTTTAAAGATAGCCGTAATCTACATGTAATGTTTCTGAGATGAAGAATAATACTGAGAATCTGGAAAGAATGAAACGGAAATTCACCACAATACATCATTATATATGACACATGCGCTAAATGCCGGACGTCGAAAACATCAAGGTCTTAAAGTGTACTTATTAAACGTTTTGGTTATGTTAATATTTTCTCGAATATTGATTTGGCGAACATCAAGTCGGTCACTATATAGGTTGTCCAGTGTTCATTCGCTCCAGGCCGTGTGCAGGTAGGTAGATTTGTAAAGATCGGCGTCTATATGCAATCGGTGCATTGATTAAATTACTTTGATTGACAAACGTCAGGAAAGTGTTAACATGTAAGGTCCGTTTTCTAGTTAAGTCGAGAGAATGCCTTTAACACGGGTATCCATTTTAAAGGTTAACAGTTTCACCTCAAATCGTTTAAATAGCATTATTTTACAGTTGCAAGAAAAATATGGTATTCACAAATGCGGTAGTGACATTGCTGGTTATCTATATAATTCTGTTGACTGCTGGAAGCATTCAGGCCCACGACGCCAAAATTAATGATGTATATGATTGGAATAAACAGGTATGTTTGAAATATATACAGAATATGCCATTCAAATTATTTGAAAGGTTAAAAATGGCCCGATGAACACATCGCATTCTCTGAATTCCCCAAAGCCTCTCGCGTCCATATTTAAAACCCCGTCAAATTATTTGAAAAATAGTACTGACATTCAGTGCAAGTAGAGCAAAACAGTTGGAAATAATCCGCAAACTGATAGTATCATGAATACATACAATTATTAAGCTAGCTAGGCCTATTAGATCACGACGTGCAATTATTCATGAAAAGGAATCACGTCCTTTTCCTTTCAACTGATGAAAGGAAATATAATTTTGTTCCTTCCTTAATTTCTTGAATAGTTTGATGAGTTCACGTCATTTCTTTTACTTTTGTTATTCTATATCTTAAATTATCAGAGACCTTTGTTACGTTAGTTGTACGTCCGGTGTGACTGAATGCGAAAGTAATTTTAAGATCGCTCTAGCTACTCGTAGCTATAGCCGTCTAAATTCACCATCAAATAAATCAACAAAGACACCGGGATTATAACTCGGCGAATATATAGATAAGTCAAACTGTTTAAATTTGCAGCATGTGAATATCGTTCCGCCATTTTGTTTAATTGGACATGTAGCCTATACTGAAGTAGAATCAATGAAATTGATATACAACATTTTTACGATAATGATTCGCGTACCGACGGTGACTCTATATTTATGGGAAGTCAAAAAACCACCAATCCTGAAGATCCACAAAATCAGAATTGCGGAACCACCGACGGCTCGCAAAAAACCCGTTTATTTTATAAATATTTCGAAAATACTTCAATTTAGCATTTAATGCGAAATTCTCTTCTCCTGACAGGTCAAGAAAGATGGTCGAAAAAAAAGTCCGAATAAAAGAAAGTTGGACGATAGAAATATTCGCCCTGATCCCACATGCGTATGGTAAGCTTTTGATGACAGTTTAATAGCTTAACCTATACAACGTAGCATATAGTAGGATGTTTGCATGTGGTTTTGCTGTCGTACAAGACAATTACGCATGTTTGCTTTAAAAACTCCTGGTTTAAGTAATTCCATGAATTGAGTTGTTTAATAATAATTGGGCGGTATAGAGTTTCACGTACGTTGGACGTCGCTCATTCAAACAGAAAAGATTCAACGTACAAAAATGGGAATAATAGACCTATAGTCTAGATTGCTGACTTATATATTTATACATATTTAGCTCGCAATAACGCGCTGAAACTGATTGAGCGACATTTTTTGGCATCTATCCGTGCATCGAAGATTATTCCTATGCAAATATCTATACGTTATTTAAAACTTCACTTTGAAAAAATGTTTTGCATGATTTTGGAAGCGCTAGATTCGTATCCGCACTTCGTCTAAGACTCCAACCCTGTTGTGGCCTCTATAAGTCTTTCGAAGGTTTCTTTTGAACATGGCGAACTATTATAATTATCTGGATCGTTATATATTCACTATGAACTATTCTTATCGTTTATGTTTCGTGTTTAATTCTGTCATCAATGTACAATGTTTCTTCTAAATTTCTAGGAAATTTTGCAAGAGTACTGGCCAAATTCTCTGCGTGCTGGACCCTAGCGCAGATTGTTAACTTTGAATTTTCATGCCGCTGCCTGCATGCAAGTTGATGTTACAATCCGTAGCTGATTGATTGATATTTGATACCTAATATAATGTAGTTTTGTGAAACTGTAATGAATTTATATTTTTTAAAATAGTTTAGGCCAATAAATTAAACGATTATCTCGCAAAAGAGGTATAAATTTGCATTCAATAAGCTATTGTCTGTTATTAGGGTTATTTATACAGGAAATGCCAACGAAGACAAAATCACGACTTTAACCTGCTGTAATTCATCACATGAATATTGAGTGCAATGATTTTTAATTAGCAAGAAAAAAGAGTTATTTTGCTTTCTAGCAATATCTTTTTCAGTATGCGATGTATCCGAAGCGACATTTTACTTTTGTTTCAGAGCTCTCAACTGCAACCATCTGGAACAAATTGCTCAAATACAAAGGAATAAAGTCGCTTCGCGCGAAAAATATCGCTAGTTGAAAACCGGCTTTTACTCGTGCATAAAAATCGTGCGCTCTCGCCAACCATGAATAATATACATATATATTACTGGCGTACGATTTATATATACGTAATATTCAAACTATTACAATTTTGCATCTGTACAGAGCGATGTTGTCCAGAGATATTTCATTTGTAAAATTGTTCAAGACGGAATTAATGTGTTATGACGACGGAGCGCTTAGGGGGCGCATAAACTATTAAATACAGCGGGTATGCTGATCAAAATACAACTGAGCTTAGTGGAACGCTGTTCAGTGTTAGAATCCAGAGAGTACAGAGAGTATTTTTTAATTGTAGCAGCTCAAATTGAGTGAGAAAACAAAGGGCTTGTAACCGCTTGTTAACATTACGGACATCATATTTATATACCACCGATATTCTCTTATGTTCCAGTCAATTCAACACTCAGCTTTCTTTCATGTAATCAACACATAGCTGTAATTATTTTTAAACTGTTTTAGAGATTTTTAAATTGCCTATTTTTAGAAAACCTTGAAGATTCCTCATATTTCTTTATAATTCCTAGAGATTGGTAGTATTACTACAAGGCTATGAGACTATTTCAATTGTCTGCTGTGTCAATTGTTTTATTAATATTTCGTTCAGTTCAGTTCCAAAGCTATTCAGTTCACTAGTAGTAGTACCATAGGCGGCCCAAAATTGGCGGCCGAAAATTTTTTTGGCAATTTGTCAATGTAATGTATAATAATGTGGTAGTACCGAGCACGAATATTGCCATTTTTATACATATATACAGCTGCAGTAATTTGGAAATCGGCTGGAAAATCAATCTAACCGTTTAATTATCTTACACGCAGTATTTTTTAAACTTTCAGATGATATAAGCCTTTTTTGTAGTTATTCAAGCCTTGTATAATTGAATACAAAAAAAAGAAAAACCTTTTGGCAGGCGCCTACAAGTAATTTGAAAATGTCTGATCTAATACAAATAAATATGTTTAGTGAAAAAATTCTCAAAAATATTCCTTTTCCTGAGGATCTAATTTTCATGCGGTGCTTCCACTGAGCCCGCAATATAAATTCACTTGGGGTCTTGGCGGTTTTACGAACATTATTATATATACTTTTAATAAATCTTTACATTTCTTTCCTTGATTCTTTTTTCGAAGTTTTATGGCTTGTGCTGCTGATAAGGTTTGTAATCTTTTAGAATCGATATATTTTTGTGGGTACGAATCTAGACGAATTCTCAAATTTTAACCTGCAAAATTTCCTAAACAACGTGGTTATTAATATTATAAAGTATGTGTTTATAAACAGTGGTGTAAATTTTGAATCAACGTCTTTTCCTAGTATAATCGTATTTTCTGGTTGTAGGTGAAAGAGTACCGCGATGAATTTACAGATAAGGTAATTATTTTGTTCATAATTTTTCACAATTTAATCACTCCAAACGTCTGATCAATTTTTATAATAATGGTATACTGTACATGCCTTCTATAATAAAAAGGAAATACTGCAATTTTTACTAGGCATTGAGCAGTGCAATTAATCATTAATTTGTAGCATTTCATGAGGTGTAATTCATCCTTCCCTTGGTCAATAAAAATCAATCACTTTATTAATGCAATAATACATCTTTGTGATTGTATTGCAACTGTGTGATCTGCATTCAGGATGCAAACCATTATAACATTTTCCTTCTTTCTGGGACATACTTCCTCATAGAACATACATATGTATGCTCTTAATTTCAAATCATACCTGAGGTGACTATCAAGTTTGTAATTTCTCATATGAAAACTTGCCTTTACAAAGGCAAGTTTACATTTTCATCTGGTTGCCCCTGCCAAAAAAGTAGAAATATACAGTTGCACAACAACAGCATTAGTCAATTTACTCATTGCTTTTTTTAGACAGAAAAATTGATAAAGGAAGTTTTTCCTACTAAAGTTGTTCTCCTCAATGAGTTTTTGGTGTGTATATATTTAATTGTCTGTATACATTATTGTTAATTCTGCTGCAGTACAGATAATAATTTCTCCAAAATGAACAGAATGGGGTATGACAACTCCCTAAATGTATATGTACCACGTTTGATTTACAAAATACTTGCTTACCAAAAACTGTCCACTACAGTCTGTTTCATTCATATCGGGATCCTCAGGTCTATTTGGATGAAACAGACAGTAGTGGACCTTTTTGGTGAGCAATACTTCTATATACATATACATATAATTCAAAGCTTCCACAATTCAGGGAAATTTCCATTGAAATGACAACTGCAAAGTACATATGCATTCTGTTCAAAAGTTCTTTGTTTCCCTCTTTTGTCATTTCTATCTCCCTATGAGGAAAGTCACATGCAAATAAGTTGTCAGAAGACCTGATAAAACAGACTGTGGTGGATGATTTTTGGTAAGCATATATATTATGTTTTATTTTTTTCTTTGCAACAGAAAGACAAATTCAACATTGAAGATCTAAAGAAAATTGATGGTGATTTGAATGTGCCAATGGTACATCCCCTGGTCTTGGCAAATGATTTTCAGGTACATATTATTTAGAATGGTGCATGATTGCACTAAGTGGAGTTTAGTTTTGTGTGGAATTTAGTGTGTGACTGCAATAAGCACTGCTGCGAAGTGGAAGTGATAATTTATAATTGCACATATGATGGCCTGTAATAGTTTGAAATTTTACTTTATAATGTTCATTTTGAAATTACAATGTTGTGGCTATCAAGGCGAAAGTCAGATAGAATACTATCAAAATCACTGTAATATAAAAGTTGTGCTTTTGCTCAAGATTTCATTTTCAGTTGTAATAGCACAATCACATGTACACAATAGTATGCAATAAAATGGTAAATAGATTTCATTGATTAAAAACACAAATTGAATATTGATCAGACTCAGGTTAAAACAAACGATTATACACGTTTAATCTGACTCCTGATAAATGAAATCTCATGCATAACGTTAAAGATTGTGCTACATCAAGCCACGACACATGCTCATATGCTTTTGTGGCCCGTCCTCACAATGCCATATGAATATTCTTACGGTTACGCCTACCGTCCACACCGACACGTGTCCGGCGTTTTCGCCCACTGAAAACGGAAGAATCTGAAAACGCTCTCCAGAGTGGAAGAATTGAAAACGATGGCTGAGCGGATACGTGTGGACGGTTTTGCCGGAAAACGATGGCGTCACGCGTCGAATCGTTTCCATATTAATACACAGATTATATACACAGATTTTGCAGTGTAAATCTGATTAGAATAGAACATATTTACCTGAATTACCTGAAGGCCAAACAGAATATTTCGGGTTTTTTCGAAACATATTTTGAGATCTAAAACTCCTATCATCTTTAAAAAATATTTCTCCCCGGAGTTCTGATAAATATTCCGTCTATCGCAACTACGATCAGGGTCCAGAACAGAACGTCAAATACACATGCATCCTGCCGAGTTGGCGTTCGAAATGAAAGTATGAAACTAAAATTATCATGATCAACTAAAAATATCCAGCCAATAGGAAAGAAGAATTTTTTGTATGAACCAATCAGACAGCTAGCTGCATGAGAGTGATAAAAAAAAGGGTTTCAGTAATGTTTCCAGTAATGTTTGATTTAGCGTTGTACCACAGCATGTAAACAGCTTTTGCATGGTCGTGTGACGTGTTGGTTTTCTAAAACAAGGAGGAATTTCGTTTTAAAATCGGCAAAATTATCAATTTTTTTTACAATTGGAATATTTGGTAACATTTTTCTGGCAAGGCCAATCATAATGCGCATGCAAATTTTTAATACTTCATGTAAAACGGTAAATAATGAACCTGAATTGTTATTGTATAATTATAAGGTTTCACTAAACTTTTTCAGTTAAAAATGATGCATTGTTTTGTTCTTGTTTTTATCAAATGCCGACCACGATACCAAAGCGAATTCATTCATTTCTTGTGTTCCCTTGCAATATAATAAACTTCTTGCTTATACTCGGACTTTACCGAGAAGTATTGGACTTCGGTCATTTGTACAAATCTCCCTACGGGCTTGGTCTGTACAAAAATACCTCAATCGGTTTGATATTTCTCGGTAAAGGCTTCCCGCTCAGTTGATACGAAGTGAGTCCAATACCTCCATTTCGTTTCCATTCCATACACCTCCAATACCTTCATCTCTTTTCCATAGTATTCCATTAACTGTGGTTCAGTGAATGACTAAATCTAGTTATATGGCGAAGTATGGCAAAACTGTTGTTTTTTTCAGCCTTCACCAAAGAAGAGAAAGATTGAGGGAGAAGAACCTGTGAATAATATTGTTGTGCAGAATGGTAAGGTTTCTCTACCCATATTAAAGATAAATGAAATTCCATATCTTATACTTCGTTAGACCATGTAGTCCCTGCTCTAAATAATTGTGAGGTTTTGGAAAGCAATTGAGAAATTGGTCACAATGGTTCACATGCATGGATTGCGTATAACTCAATATTGCAGTATTTGATTCCCTTTTGACGACCTTTGATTAACTCATTTTGATCGCCATAATATTGTCTATTAAAATTTGTTAAACAGTCTTAAAAAGTTATTTTTAACAAAATAGAATGTAACTTGTGACTTGCACTATATCATGGCCAGAAAATTCGGACATAATTAACATTCTACTTCCGCCTAAATTTGCATATGGTGTCAAAATAAAGCTTCGTGAGTTTATAGTAAACTGTAATGTGCACAGTACTAAACGCTAAAAATACACCTTTAGGTAGGTCAATTATAATTTGCCTTAATTACTCGTTGCAGAGCAAGTTAATCTTAATATTTTTATATAGTATTTCAAAATATTTTATCAGTATTCGTCCTGCATTTTCAAAAAAAAGTTTGATTATTTATCACGTTGAATACCATATAAAACAAAAACCGTAATAGCGTAGAAATAAAATAAAAATGCAGAGCCAACATAAACCTTTACCAGCAAAATATTACCTCAGGATCTTTAATATGACACGAATTACAAGAAACAACCAGGGCAAATTGCAAAGATGCAATGATTTTCTTAAATTTTGCGAAATTTAAGAATGCGCAATATAATTTATAGTTCTGCAAACGAATAATATTTGAACAGATATGCAAATTTGCTACGGCAATCTGCATATTCGATGTCCGCAATTTCTGGCCATGTTTTCTTGACTCCTCTTGCATTTAATGAAACATAGCTACAAAAGATACAATGAGTTTTTAATAGAATTAAAAAGTAAACACAGTGTAATAAATAAATTGTATAAGTAAATTCGCTTGCAGGTACACCAAGAATATTAAATTGAAATATGTTTGCCTTTTATGTTTTGCAGGACCTCTCAAAGCAATTCCTCCAAACAAGGTGGGCTGTAGTAGCTATAGTTTTTTTGTGTGACCCCATCCGCTGAAATTTTTAGTTATTTATGATGGTAGTCTATATATGATAAAGTCTTCCACCACAAGCTAACTCATAATTTTTAATCGTGATCGTGGAAGGTTCACGGTCAGGGACCGCGGAGCAGGGTGGCTCGCTGGTCTTTAACAATACCAATAATTTTTCCGTAATTAGTCTTTAATGTCGAATATTTTTTAGTTCGCTCAAATTTACAAGCAATATTTTTAGCAATTTGTATTTTTTGCTTACAAGTATATGCAGTGTATCTTATCTTGAATGCTATTGTAACTTTTACTTCTTCAACGAATATTTTAATAACTAATTCAAAGAAATGAGTATTCTAATTTCCAACCATATATGTCATAATAAATCCGCCATGTTTACAAATGGATTGAAATTAGTTATGTTCAGTACATATGTTTGGCCAAAATAAAAAAAAAACAGAGTCAGAAACGACAAGCACTTGACCATTAAAACAGCGTGGTTATCCATGTCAAAATATTTGACATCATAACCAAAGCACGGTTATATTGTTTAATGTTTGTATATAAGCATGAAACATGCTGGAAACTTTACATAGGAAAACATTTGACCATTAAAACAGCGTGGTTATCAATGTCAAAATATTTGACATCATAAGCAAAGCATGGTTATATTGTTTAATGTTTGTATACGAGCACCAAACATGCTGGAAAATTTACAAAGTATCTACTATTTCCCAATAATGAGAGGCATTTGCGGCCATTTCAGAGGCCTCTGTATATTTCAAAATTTTCCCTGACAGGTGCGCGGTTCCAAGCCCCAGCAATACGAAAAACGCTTCGCGGTCCCTGACGGTAGCACCAAATTGCCTGACCAAACTGTTTAGCATCTATAATATCTATTAGGACGATATTGCTTATTTATGTCCGAGCTCAGTTTTTGCGACGGAACTGAAAGTAGAATGCGGTGCTACGAAAGATATTACATGACGTTTCAAATAGCTAAAATTCAATGAACTACGTGGGAGTAAAAACAAAACGAAGCTGACTCCAACATTTTGTTTCTCAGATTCTTGTGGAACTTATTGAATCATTGAAACCAGAAATTCAAGATTTGATGGAGAGTTGTAATTCAGTAAGATTTTATTTTATTATAAAATTTTGAAGTAATTTCTCCGATAGACCTGTAGACTAGTGAAGGTGGGGTATCCAGTCCCTAAAATGTAACATTGTATACATTTTGAATCAATATTTCTTAAAATATCAAGAACAATCAGAATATTTAACATTTTTTTGGTTCGCTATGTTTATGAATAAACATGAACATAAGACGGAGTTTATGCTAATTTATGTTTAAAATAGAAAAAACATGCTAGATTTCAGCAATTTAAAATGAAGTAGCCAACCATTGTAATAGGCAGAATCAATGGGCAGAGCGCAGAAGCTAACGTAACGCCTCTTTAATGCATGAGAAAAGCTTAAAAGTTGACCATAATTACAATCCGGTTTTTCCAACAAAATTATGCTGATTTCTTTATGCTGGTTGCCACTTGACTCAGTGACGTAACTTCATTTTAAAGAAGGTTTTGAAATCCTACCGGAGGAAGGTTGAACTCTTTTTGCAACTCTGGGGCTCATGAATGTCTAAAATTTAATGAGGCATGCAGTAGCTCAAATAATAATTAAGGAAACTGACATTCCAGGAAACCACCGACCAGTAAAATTTTCTGGGAATAGACAGATATGTAAAGATTTTAGTAGATTTCATAAACGTGACAGCTTATGTTAAATGGATATTCGATTTGCCTTATGTAGGTTAAAACTTGGATTCAACTGCTAATTCCACGGATTGAAGATGGAAACAATTTTGGAGTTTCTATTCAAGTAACGTCCAGACCTATGATTTACATATTATTTTCGCAAGAATCTATAATGTTTTTCCTTTACAATGAAAGTTGCGTTGATGAAAGTTTCGATTCAAGCAATTTCAAAAAACGAACTCACTTGAAAATGGGGCAATGCATTTATACATTGGGCTAGAAAAGAATTGTTTAGTTTTGTATCATAATGACTAGAAATAAAGTACCGTACAAATTATACGGTTAGTTTATTGTGTGCCAAGGTTTAAACGCCGTATCATGATTAGGACATTTCCACTAATTCAATCACTAAAATCTTTTGCCTGATTCGTGATATACATTCTACCTCTCCTGGTTAGGAAGACGTCCTCGGCGAGGTCACACGAATTGAGGCCGAAGCAGCATCATTTTTGGACCAAATCTCGAGGTAAAAGCAATTTATGGTCGTTGATTTGGTGGTGAAAATCACATCAGTTTCGAATTTGTTAAAATCCAACTAAATAAAAACGTTCATTCGATTACTAAGATGGTTTATGTCATTTATATATTTCATTCACTTTTTAATAAGTATTGGTAATCGTAATAATCGTTGTACAATTCGGGGTTAATAGTACGAGTGATGTTTGAATATTGTGCCAAAAATGGACGAGTCGCTTGTTTATTATGAGCATTATAATAAAATCGTTCAACTTTCGTAGCGTTTCATCGCGTTTCATTTGCGGCGTAGTTTTCAATGCGAACACGACAGTTGTGACAGTCGTTTTAGTGTTGTAAAAGTACAGTCCTGTCTGACTTTTATCCATTATTTTGTACAATTTATGTACACATCTTAGTACGCTAAAAAGAATACAGTAAACAATATATAAAGTATTTGCTTTTTTGGGGGGAGGGTTATCATGGAAAATATTTTTTAAAGTGTCCAAAACATTTTTACTTTAAATATATCAATAAATCACTACAAGTCATATTTTTAGCCATCTTCAGCATTATTTTGTTTTGTTTCAGGTATTTTATCACACGAGGGAAGGTTGTTTCTAAAGTCGTCAAATATCCTCATATTGTAAGTGCATATGTATAAATTATCATCGGCTGAATGTTTGTGCGTCGCGAGATTGAGTCGATTGACCCGTAGGATTTTGGGGAGCTGCATGCAAAAAGAAATCGATTTGCAAACGTTTTGGAACCGTGTTGAGCTTCTGATTCCTTTAGCTCTGTTAGCGATAATGTTTAATTCGGTTTTTGCCAGATGGACTACAGAAGAACCGTGATAGAATTGGATGAGAAGGAGTATATCAGCTTGAAGCTGTGTTGTTGCGAACTGAAAAACCATTACGTAAGTTAAGCGGCGAGGTGTCACATGAAGACAGACATTCACAAGCTTAAGTTATTTAGCATATAGCTAAACTAGAGTACATTCAAGTAGCTCAATCTGGTTCTGAATGTTTCTAGCTGTGTCTTCATGATGCTATTACCAAAAACTTGGACAAGATCAAAAAGCCGCGGTCCTCTAATACGGACTCCTTGTATTAACGTACTACTACCTTCATCCTGTACAAATTCGCCGGTGTCCAGCAAGATGTCGGAGGACAGAGTAGCCCTCAACGGTTATGTTAAGAAGATTCGGCAAGTTTTTGTAAAAAGATGTTGATAAGAGTGGATTTCCATCTGCAGAAAAGTTGATACTGTTTGCATGTTGAACCAGTGGTGGTCAAGTTAAACTCATTTATACAGCCAAAATTTAAAACAAAATATTAATTTTTTTGCAAGTAGAAATCCACTCCAACCATCTAGTAATGCGAGTTTCTAAACTCAATATTAATTTCACGTTTCATTAAGTCACGTTGAACCTTTCAACAAATATTTTTTCATATCAGGACGGTAACGTATATGCGATGTATTGCGCGGCGTGAAGGGGTGGGGGGTGTTTATTGGTATTTGTTCTGCTCGACGGATTTCTTTCGTCGACGATTGTGCTTCCAAAAGAAATTCGCCAGGAAGAACTGAATATGCGACCCCCCCCCCCCTCCCCCCAAATAAAATATATCTCCTTCCAGACGGCCCTGTTTCATACCGTAAGTTTCGCCCTAATGACGATACCATACTTCAAATACGGCGTACAAACGATTATCACCGTGAATCTAATTCATTAACAAACTTCGTTGACATAACTACAAGTTCATCAGAGAATGTCCAACAGGCCTCGACTGAATACATATAGGGTTATAAAATTTGCAAATGCCATAAATTGTATATGCAGAAGACCATGCATTAGAATTTCAGCGGCTGTGCAACTAATAAAGCTTTCGAGATTTAAAAATACTTTTGCACGTACAGTACTATCAAAATAAAGATAGCATTTCGCTCTGTGCATGTTCTTGTTTTAATAGCATGCAGGAGGAAACGTATTTTCAAATCCCAGAAGCGTTAATAGTTACACAGCCAATGAAGTTCCAGGTATGATCTTGTGCATATATACCAATTATGGTATTTTTAGATTTTTTGCACAACCTACACAGTTTTTATGATCTCTGCAGCGATTAGAATGCATTTTAACTGCCAAGGGGAACAATATTTATGTTTTAGTTTCTTAATTATACACTCTTGGAAACTTTTATACGTAGCATAACAGAAATTATGCGACAAGTTTGCATATGAATATAGCCACAAGTTTTTGACTTAACAGTCGAGTACTGCGTCCCGTTCTGGGATAGTAATTGAGTCAGGAGACTTTTAATTAATCTTGTCTGTCCACTTGCCATAAGGTATCGGCTAAATCAGGACGCTCTTAATTTGTTAGCTTAAACTAGGATGTCTACTTTGAATACTAATAACATATATAAACACAACTGGACAGACATTCAGGTTTCATTATAACGTCAATCGCGGATATCTCCGTGACTGTTAAGAAATTTGAACTTTCCATCCAGCAAACCACCTTTGGTTGCTATTGCACGCGGAATAAACTAATCAATATCAGTTATTTTTGCTTAGCAATTAGTAATTCTCATGCACTTAAGATATATACAAACTGTATACACAGACTGGGTATCTCTGGGGAGAGCGAATACATTTGAAAAGTGTCATTTCCTAACATTTAAAAAAAGAAATGCTGCTAAATATGGTGCGAATTGCATACTTTTATAAAGTCACTCTCTCACAACGTATATAAGGCGTTTGCTGGGTGGATAAACTGCTTGTTTACCTATATAACAGGGGATTTTTGGTACATTACATAAATTCGGGAAGAAAAGATTACTTGGGGAGTAGAATGCACCATTCAGTGTTGGTCAACGTTCGCGCGCAGGAGGAGTGGATATCTTCATATCAATCCAAAAACGTATTTAGCCTGAATTTTCTGCACTAAAAGCATGCACCAATCTTTAGTCTCTAGCGGTTGCTTTTGACTTGAGAGTACCGTAGGCCATCATGGTCCTGGAGGATGGTACATCGCACGATTTATGATTACATCCTGTTTTATATCGTTTCCCAGAATTCATACCTCCTGTATGTTTGACTTGACCCAACACTGCTTGAGCAGACCTCAGGCATTATGACGTGAGATGCCTTTCCGTGACTATTAAGACCATTTTCTCTGCGAAAATAATTCAGACAGATGTTGAAGTTTTCACAAGGAGTTTTGGTCTTAATGGTGGTTATACGTCCAGGATCGTCTGACGGCATAATCCATAGGCAATCCGAATATCTACGATTATAAGTTTAATAGGGGCGAGGATTGGAATGGTGTGGGCTTGTAAAGTGGGAGAAATGTTATGATATATATATAAATTCTCGAAAACAATCGTATCTGTGCACTTTGTCTTTGTAGCAACCTTGTATAGCCACGCATGGCTAAAATTCAAACCGATATACCTCGTTTAGGAAAAGCCCTGATTTCATAGGCGTGGTATTTTCGCGAGAAATACGCCTATTTGCGAAAATACAGACATTTTAAAAGTAAACATAGCAATTTTTACCACTACCATTGCATGTCACGTTCGACAATTTTCGGTCGAACGGAAGCTTTGTCTCAATATCTCGTTCAATTGTGAGAACCACTGATCTGGTGAGAACTCGCCTGAAACGTTTCAGGCAAAAGATTCCGCCTTGTGCCCTCCCCCCCTTAGGATAGAGAGTGCCCCCTCTCCCCCCTTTCTCAAAAATTCATGAACAGGTTTACTCGAAAGTCGGACATCTTGTAGTAATTGGCCCGGTTTGGAAAGTTTCTTTTGTTACACTCTACTTTAATAACTTTATGCATATAGTTGCAACTAATCCTGAGTCTTAAAGAATTGTGAGGAAATAACTACGAAAAAAGAGCTTTATAAGTTTGAGAAAATGTGTTGGGGTTGGAGCAGTAATTTAGGAAATTCTATATTAAAATTTCATAGGCGTCTATTAGTTTTTATTTATTTATTTGCCAAAATTTTGGGAAAATCAAGGACTGCCCCCTTGATCTCCCTTTCGCACCCTTTCACTGCTTTCACTACTGCTGTTAAAGTTTGCAAACAATCCTAGAAGATTCCAACTGTGTCAGTGATCACAGAAACTATGACAGTTTAACCCGAGCCTAACATGGGAGGAAAGATTTTGATCATCACCTATCATAGGAGCTGGGGAACTCGCTGTTCTCGTTTATGGAAATTTATGCACAATGAAAGCACTGTAGTGCTTTGTATAAAAAGACAATTGATTACATGGCTGATATGACATGAAGTTTTGTAGTCGGGAAGAAGTCTGGTTAAATTTATTTCCTGTTACGCTTTTTACGTGTCAGGTATGATGATGTCATTGAAGACGTAACGCCTTGAGTAAATCAAGAGCAAAAAACAATCGGTTCTGCTTCTTAATGTAATGTGTTAATATCTGCTATATTTTACAATATTCAGGCTGATTCAATCACAAATAATGGAATAAGAGACTGAGAATAGCATGAGTCCAATTTGACGCGATTCGAGGACAAACGAGTCATTCTCAGACATCATTGATTAGCTACAATACGTCATTCGATTGGGCTCATTGGGGTAAGTATATAAATATAATTTTCTGTTGGGTAATTTTATCATGAATTAACTTTTAACAAAACCAGTAAGAGATTTATTGGTTTCATCTTTATTGCTTATATGTTGAGCTCTCATATTATTTTAAGTATTTGCTTCCAAATCTCTGCCTACAATAAATGTTCAACTCTATTTACATATGGAAAAATTTATACATACATTTACACAAAGAAATTCACACCAAGAGGGATGCTATAGAGATATAAATTTTGTTAAAAAGTGACAGTTAAATAAACTGTTATGTTTCGTAATGTTGACATTGCTTAACATAAACATTGCCCATAGTGTTGATAATTACCCACTGTCTTAACAATATACACATAAATGTGCATAGCTAAATTTAGTTAATTAAAATAAATAACCAAGGCTATTGATTGAAATGATTTGACCATATGCAACTACCTGAACCTCTCAGGTACTTATTATATTTTACTCAATGCAGTTCTATTTTCTTCATTCTCTTCTGTAAATAGACATTGTGCCCATCCCTTATTTGGAGCTTTAAATGTCGCCAATAAACATTTTGATTTGTGGATTTGACACAATTTAGGTAACCTAGTATCATATCGCTAAAAAATTCTTATATGTCTTTTAGTTGTGTTGTATGTGCAGTATTCATGAAGCATCCAACTGAAAAAAATTGTTTTTCCATAAGTGGAGGAAGGATGGTTATTGGTTAGGCTAACCGTATCACATGATCATTTTTTAAGCTACATTATGAGAACCCCATCTTTTCTGATCAAAACAAAATTTAGGTTTAATATCTTTGTGAATCAAAGTTTAAAGACTAGGTTCCTTTTCCATGGAACAAAGCTTTATTGATTAATTAAAACAAATCTTTAAATGTTCAATAGGTCTTGTTAACCTCCCTGTCTTGTCTGCAGAGATGTTTGTTTTTATATTGATTACACAATCAACGTTCAACCTGCCTGATATGCATGAACTCACGATCCTTCTCTTGAATTTCCGGATGGTTCATGATGTAAAGAAGTTCATTGGACGTACCACCTCTTTTTTGATTGTATAATAGTTAGAATGTAACAATATTAAATTTCCAACAATTATGCAAAAAAGAAGTTAAAGGCAGTATATCTCCTTCCTATGCCGTGAAATTTATCAATTCGAGTATGCATGCATATTGCAGATTGCTTTAATTCAGATACTTGTATGTTATACCACAGTATTATAATACTTTCTTATTAAGGCATCCTATGATAACACATCATATCTCTAAATGGCGCTGCAGTTGGTGACAATGAACGACGGTGGGTGATCGTTGGTATATGTCTAAACAAAGTTCTCACTCCAGCATTGAGAGAAGTTATTGGAAATGAAATACCAAAATGGTACCAAAGCCTACTCCCACCTCCTCACGAGATCGATAAGCAGACATTAGGAAAACATAAAAAGAATTTGGCACCATCTACATTAAAATTAAATTATGAAAGCATCAACAACAATCGTACAAACACAAGTCGTCATAAATGATTATGCTGTTAAAGATGCAGTATCTCTAGCGAAGTTGTTTTGAAACCATTCATGGCTAAGTTTAGTGGTTTTGATGACACTATGGATACGTCTGCAGCTTTGTCACTCGTCGCTGAGGCTCAACCTTTTCACGCTTCTGGGGCTAGTGGTATGGCGAGAAAAGTAAGATCAGATATTAGAAATCAGTGGGCGCATTGTAACTTTGCACACTGGACTGACGTCGTTTACCAAGCAGCTCTAAAAGATATGGAGACATTAATAAATCAAGTCAACCTTACACCTTCGAAAAGAAAGGAAATGCTTGATGATCTTGTTGACTGGAAAGAAAAAGGTACTGAACCAACTGAGTTCCATAATCACTAAGTCTAAGAAGCAAAACGTGTAGTTTAAAAACATATGAAAAAACTAAAATTAGCTAATAAGCAAAAAGTTTCGTTGTCTCGAACTGTTATTCTCTACCCTGTAAGATGGGAATTCAACTGATCCTCGAGATAACGAAGTTTTTTTTCGGTCGTTTCCTGTAGTATCCGATATGAATTACATTCTCGAGTGACTGCGAGCTATAGCGTAGCAAACGAGTTGCAAAAACATGACGAATTAACTTTATGTGTATAGACAGCAGTTTGACAAATACACGCTTTTTAAATCATGAAAATGCTTTAAACACGAAAATGACAAGTTTTTCATGGCCAGCTGAGAGCATCCATTGCGTGTTGATTTCGATATCCCATTATATTGTTTCAGGTCTGAAACTTTGTTTTGGCGAGCCAGTAGATCCTGAACTGCTTGAACTCGTCCACACTGAGGTTGCTGAACTTAAAGATTTGGTAAAATTTGTTGAAGAGAATACAGAGGATATTCTGGTAAATTCAATTAATAGAATTCACTGAAATTATATCCGTCGTGACCCGCGCGTTGTGCATGCCGAAGAACATTCCAGATAATATTTTTTGACTTGTGGTTAAAGTTGATATTTAAATAGGAAAAGTTGAAATGGAATAGTTTGCAGCACAATATAGAGTTTTGAGAAAGGAAGCAATAAAGCAATCACACTACATTTGATATAAACTACTCGAAATGCATGGAAGCAGTAACCCCTGGCCATTTCAGGTAAAACGTGTGATTGCATGAGCTATCCCAACCCAAGCCAAGGCATGCAGTCTTACATTTATTAATAATATGAAATCACTCAAATGAGTCGATAGCTAATATATTTATATTAGTTATCGCCCGAAACAAATTTAATCACAAAAGTGAAGAAAACCTTTTTGTTTTCAGCATTAAACTGCAAATACTTTAATTTGCAATAATTTTGGGTGAGCTACATGTGCACTTGAGATTTTCCGTTTACACTAATAATATATTCTTTGCGTACAGAACGCATTAGAAGCAGTCGAAAAATCTTTGAAAGATGAAATCCAAGAGTTAAAGGAAAGACAACTCCGTACTGAGAAAGATGTCGAGCAATTGAGAGCTAAACAGGACGATTTACAGATGACCATCTCGAAAAGAAACGAAAAAGAACCACGATATCTTTTCATGGCGCCTAAACAGAGTGTCTGGTTTAGTGGCCGAAAATCTGAACTCGGTTATCTTCGAGACGTACTCGAGAATAAGAGAAGATGTGGCGAAGAAAGAGTCCTTGTCGCTGCCATCTCTGGTCTTGGAGGATGCGGGAAAACAAGCCTTACTGCAGAATATATACACAAATGGAAAGGTTATTATCAAGGAGGTGTTTACTGGTTTTCCGCAGAAAGCGATGTCAAGTTCAAAGCCTCGGTCGATGAGATAGCCGCGCAATTCGATACACTTTATAACGATTCGTTCAATGTTACATTGTACAAGACCCTAGCAGTTTTTTCAAATATTACAAAACCATGGCTGGTGGTTGTTGACAATATGGATGAAGCTGATCTTTCACCAAATTTGGTTAATTTGGTATCAGGGCCGTGGCAAGAAAACGTCGCGTGTTTTGGTCATCTCATCATAACAACACGACGAACACCTCAGGATTTAGAAGAGAAATTATCTGGTATCGAAGAATCCAATTGCCTCAAACTCGAATGCTTTGGTAGTGAGGAGGCGAAAGAATTCGTCTTCAGAAGAACTAACATTACTCGTGATGAACAAAAAGGTAAGTTTATATAAAAATTTTACTACAATAGTTATGGTAATACGATGATTATCTATTCTGCGCCACGATCCACGAGCAAGTCCATGTAAGGGCTTTGTTCGCTCACCTATACAAGTGGAACTAAATAAAGAACATTTTATAAAAGCGGCCTGTACATTTTCGGCATAAATTTGAATAAATTGGGTGAAAAGTTGCAAAAGTAATTCATCGAAATTCGAAAAGGCAATTGAAAAAACGCCACTTTGTCAGTTCGAGCCTTTTATTTCCCTTGAGTTCTTAATTGTCTTTAATATCAGACGCAGTAAGATTTTAAGATTAATTTAGATTAGTACCGTGAAATTAAGCAACTTCAGACTGCTCTTCCCCTCATAACGTAGCAATATCAAATAAGAATTTTCTGCAACATATACTTAGCTCCAAAAGTACAAATTCATTCGAACAAATATCTGGCATTTGCTACATCTTTAATTCAACATAAAAGTTACGTCGGTGTAAACAACAAATTTACCTTAACACTATTTACTTTCCGTTACACAGAACTTTCCGCGGACTCGCTATGTCAAAAGCTTGGTGGCTTACCATTAGCATTAGAACAAGCTTGTGCATACATCAAGTATCTGGGATGCTCACTATCTGAGTACTTAGGGTCGTACGAGGAACATTCCCTCCAACTTCTAAACAAGAAGAAAGCTACCTCTTTTCATGGAACTTCCCCAGAACGATTAGCCGTTCGTACCACGTGGCATCTCAACTTTGAACATATCAAAAAAGATGAAAACGGGATCGTCGCCATTCGTTTTTTGAATGCTTCGGCGTTTTTGGATCGCAATGAAATTCAAAAAGACCTCATTAATGTAGGCGAACCCCGTGTTGACGAAAAATGTATTGTGATCACGTGAGCTCTGCTTTAGGTTCCCTCGAAGTCCTGAAACTCTTGACTGACTTTTCTCTTTTTAAGGAAACTCACGATTCTTCCCTCACAGTTCATCGTTTAGTCCAAGAGGTCATTCGAGAAAGTCTGACCTCGGAGGAGAAAGTTGAAAGCATTGTTGACGCAGCCCGTCTGTTACGTTTTGCCTTCTTACAATGCCCATCTCCTGATAAAATTTCAGAAAGTGTGGTAACTGAATATGGTGATCGATCATCCCTCTATCCAAATGATTCTTCTAAATTTTATAAATGGCATAAGTTGTGTTTACATGCACATGAAATTAGAAGGAATCTTGAACGTCTTTTGGAAGTCGTCCATGATGTTACCGGGAAAACCGTCTTTCTGCCAGAGATAGCGAGGGTTGTTTACCAATGTGCTTTGCATTTGAATGTCAATAATTTGAGTAGGCAGGCAAAAATTGTTGGAGACTTTGCCAATCGGATTTTTGACTGTAGTCGCCAAGAGATTTCGGAGAATGATTTGAGGGTTCTCTCTCCACATACGTTTCCTCTGTCAGAGTCTGTACGTAGGTTAATCAAATACTCCTGTGAGGCTCCCCCTGAAATAGAAAAGATCAATACTGTTATTAAGACCTCTGCTTATGATCCCATGAAAGCAGAAATCGATAATTTGCGATCTGAGGGTAATGACCTATTCATGAAAAGCAATTTCGAACAGGCTGTAACAGTATACTCTTCATGTATTGATAGAAGTATAGGGAAGAATTTTTTTGACCCTAGGTTATTTAGTAATCGTGCTTCTGCTTATCTCAGGTTAGAGCAGTTCAAAAATGCTCTGAGCGATGCTGAGGAATACATTAAGTATTCTCCTGATTGTTGGAGAGGCTACGCTAGGAAAGCCTTGGCTCTTCACGGCTTAAATGAACAAAATGCTGTATGTGCTGCAGCTTTGGCCTTTTATTATAACCCCAGTATCTTCGAGAAATACGAACCGTTCAAAACTTCATTTCCCAATATGAAAGAACGTATTCATATTTGTGATGACGTTCCTTCACTTGTTTCTTTGCTTTCTGCTCCGCTACATGATGGGATGTTGTTTGATAGCATGTGCAAAATCATTCTCCTCAAACCAGGCAAATATTGTCTCCTCGCCAAAGATTTCGAAAGTGATCGAATTCAAGATGAAAATATTCTCAATGTCAATATAAAGCGGTTGATAACACTTGATTTTTGCATTGTTGGTTTGGGTGATAGCTCGCCTTCACTCTCCTTCGATCGTAATTTAGGTCTGCTTTCCCGCAACGTTGTGGCTTATAACATCTCTTTTATATTTGATGTTGCAAACTGGGGTACCATGCAGGATTCTACAGTCAAGCTGTTGAACTGTTCGTACACATGCAATGATGCTTTTGTGTCAAAAGGATATCTCAGTGTGAAAAATTGTCTGTTTAACAATTGCAAAAATACTGCCCTGTTCATTGAAGGAGAAGCTGTTGTTGAAGACTCCGTCTTTTCTGGTAACAAGTTAGTTGGAATAGAAATCTTCGGTGGAAGTCTTTGCCTCAAAAACAGCAAACTTCACGGTAACCGATGGGGTTTATTTCTAAAGAATGGCAAATGTCGTATGACTTGTTGCCAAATTTATGATAACGAGAAAATTGGTATATGGGTCCAGGAAGGAAATGCAACATTTACACGTAATGAAATATTTCACAATGACTGTCATGGTGTATTTGTTCATAAAAAAGGTTCCGCGGTCATAGAGGAAAATGAAATATTTGAGAACAATTGGCTGGGTATTCGAGCGTTCAATGCTTGGTGCCATATTTCTCGGAACAGAATCTACCAAAACAAATGTGGCGGCATTCATGTGATGCCAGTAACAAAAGCGTCAGGTCTGCAGCAATCAATTATTGAGTCCAATCATATTTTTAGGAACGAGGGGCCTGGTATTGACCATGCCATAGGCTTCGATGATGAACTCGATAGTGCGATGCCGAATCTTTTTGAAGTCTTTTCCGCAGTTGGTGAATTCATGCTAGCGAAATGCAGTGACAATGAGCTGAAAAATAACATGGAGACAGGCAGCCATCCACCACTGAAGGAGTTCACTGACATTTGTTTTCGTTGTTACAAGAAAGGCCGTTGGAAGAAATGTGACAACTGTTTTATCGCAGGATACTGCAGCCCAGAATGCGAAAAAGATGACTTTGAAATCCACAAAAATTGTTGTGTTCGGCTATTGGAAAGATATAGCGTTTTGGTAAAAGTTTTTCCATTGTCATCCGGTCTCATTGGCGACAAGATGGTTTCAGACGAGGGTAATGAAAGGGGGATGCCATGGTCGGTCCTTGAGCCTTGTGGACGTGCACACGCGCGGCCGCCCAACAACGGTGAACGTTTCGTTGTTAAGATACAAGCCTGTGATGGTCCAAGACGATCTAATCGCGGACGTACCCTTCTTTCTATAGGAGATCGTAGCCTGTCTGTTAACGGAAGTTTGGCTATGGGTGACCATTGCGACGGCATTTATCGCATTGTAAGAGAGTGTGGCTCCAACTGTGAATGTTTAGGATGGAAGAAGAAGTTCTTTTGGGCTGTCCTTGCAGAAGATTACCGTACAGTGCGCGTATTTCTCACTGATTTACCAAGCTATCAACTTTGGTAACGACAAATATTATCTCTCACTCAGTTAAACAGAGAATCAAACACATCCATAAAGTAACGGTTCAAAATTGTGCACTAGGCATTTAATATGTATAGTTGATTGAATTGCTTTTAGCATGGTAGACTATATTTACAAAATATAATATATGCGATGAAACTGGGTGTTTTACACGTTGTGTCGAAGAAGCGAAACACCTAAAAATCCGCTATTATTCTGATTCTTAATGTGATTTAAATTTGAACTCGCTACTATTTACGCACAATATCCACTATAGGACAATCTTCGGGTTCTCCTACGTTGTACGCATTGGAATGTTTTTTAACTTCCATTAAAAATGTTTCGCGTGACAAGCAATTTTGGCCTAATTCAACAGATACTTAATACATTGCATCCCTTAATTTACTTTTACCTAGCTTCAACATGGCATTATTAGGACGATGAAGGATATTTGTGGTTTGTCTTTTTCGAGACACACTATCCACGCGGATTTATCCAAATAAAAGAGACTTATAGAAATTACCCTTGAGCCTGGTATTCATTTAGTCGTCACTGTCGTGATTCTCACGAATGTGAAATAGTCATGCGTAAATTTGTCCATATACTTCTTAATTCAATTCGGGCATTGTTTGACTACACACCTATACACACCCATTGTTTGACTACACACCCGGAAATGTTCTATATCACATGGCCAACGTGACATGTCACGGCAATGAAGTCTAAATGGAAACCAGGCATCATCGTGCCCAAGCACAAAGGGGGTTCCTAAGGTCTTTACATCCTGTATAATTTAGATATAACATAATATATATTTTTAAAACGTGAGGCAAAAAAACAATTTCTGAATAAACAAGATATCTTGAAAACATATAAATGATTTATGCTCACGACACGAAAGACACAAAATTGAAACTTAAGACGAATTTCAATTGTATTATGTATTTTATAAAGAAAGTGTTGATTTAGCGTTCCAGGTCTATATTTATTTTATATGCCCTATATAAAGTATAGCAACTGAGATATAATGATACTGAGGTTATGTCTTTAATCTTTCTGAATATATATTTGATTTTGAGCCCTTGCACATGCATGATCACTTATATAATGTAGCTGTGTTAAATATGTTTATAGCCTATTGTTAGCTAATAGCTTAACTATATAACATGTGCAGGATGACATCGAATGTCTCAAAACGCTTTATATACCTGGACACCTGCTGTGTACATGAAGCATGTCAAATGTGGAAAAAATATTACTAAACTGTTGCCAAATGTGAAGTTTGCGCTGGATGCATGCTCGCATCTCATTAATCAAAGAACCGATATCTATACGCGTTTCCCTTATCACACGACGAAATGATAAACAAAGTTATGAACGAGTACTGTTTAGACGACTAACTGGCAAATTTAGAAAGAGGCTAAAGTAATTAAGTGCAGTAAGTGACATCTTAGAAGTCATTATTTCGAAAATATATTAGTTTGTCAACTAGTAACCAACATCGTTCCTGGGGCATTTGCTTCCAGGGTAAGACAGCTGTGAAAATAGCTGCATCTTTATTCACAATGTTTTTTGCAACGTACTGTATCCTATATTCCTATTGGCCAGTAGAATACTCGTAATTTATGAGATTCATCATATTCATGCACGTGGAATGGAAAGAAACAAACTGTTTGGCAAGAATTGATGATATTCGCCGTCGCCTTTGTTTATAGAATATATTAGAATAAATTTCTTAGTTTATAAAACCTAATTAATATAATTCCTAAGAAGGAATTTCGTTCTAAACTATAATCAGCCAAATTGTATACATTTTTCAGGCTAAGCCAATAAAATTGCCTACTTTTTTAATACTTCATGTAGGGTAAATAATGTACCTCTTTCCTGGAAGTTGCTAAAACTTACGCTTTTGATTGGGTTACTGAAAATGTAGGCAAATTTGCAGATTGGTCCCAAATAAAATCTAATCTACTCGAATCTAATGAGATATAATAAACCAATCCAAAGTTTTCTTGAACAAAACCCAATCACTTTTTAAGTACATGTATTTGATTTTTGTGAATACAATTTTAATTCATATATTACTACGTAGAAGCTTTTTAAAAAAAATTAGTCAGAACGTAAATCGTGCTTTAGAATAATCATGTTCAATGTTCAATGTACTTTCAATGAATATTTACTGCTGAGACGTGTTTACTGCATAAGACATTTTACTTTTAATTATCACAATTCGCTTTCAGTGCTACATGATTTGATAATGAACTGGCCCAAACCGTCTGAAAAAATACTACCAGGGCTCGTTACAATTGAATAAATTCATCCGGGTCTTGGGATTCAGTATATGTAATGTATATCGTGGCTCAGAGTACTATATAACTGATTATACTGTTTATGCAAGATTCAACTTTCTTTTCCCATTCAGTGCTACAGTATATAATATGGTAACTAATATGCTATATATTAATTAATTTTGTCCCGATAACATCATACCGAACATAAAGTCTGTGAAGATTTCTAATCTCCGAGACCTGACCGAATATGCCATATCTGTCATCTCAGTGCATTTTAACATTTTAAGGCTTAGAAAGTTGTTCAATTTTAGCAAAACTTGGTAGCCTTTGTGTGCACCGTTAATCATTCAGTCTCAGTTTCGTTCTAATTCCCCAATCATTAAACTTAACTGAAGTTCATTCCAAATCTCATATCGGTTGGTTTCCATGTTAACTTGTAGTCATTATACGGAATTACGTTTTTACGCCTGTCGTGAATTCTTTTGCCTTTTCGGTGCCACTTCTCTGCTTGTGTCAGTTGACTTCGGCCTCCGTCTTGCTTGTTTCTATATCTTTCAAATCATCGGCAACAGCTTTCATCTCCTCGAATTCCTTCTTGTGCTTTTCTACATCTACTCGTAATTCATTCATTCTTTCTGAGGTTGGGGGAAGCGCTTAACTAAAGCATTGAGAGAAAATGTTGGGTAAAATGTTTGCTGCCCTTGTTGAGAGGTTACTGTAAGGTACTTTGGTTGTTGCTGCAGCTCGAACCTATGCACTTCATTTTCAGCTCTATCCAGATGTCTTTGAGCTTCGTTCAAACGTGCTTGAGCCTTCTCCTTAGCAATTCCTGCCTTTTCCGCATCATCGCCAAAAGTTTTGATCACAAACAAAGCAGTTTTTATCGGCTTTTCTAGGCCATAACTTCTAACCTTGGCCAACGTTAGCCTGACATCAACTAGTTGAACTCCTTCTAGTGTTGCAGGATCATAAGTCGTCATAGCACACACGTTGTCCAGCATTTCTTCATCATTGCACAATGGTTATCTTTGTCCTTTATCCATCGTCCTCGAATACTGTTGTTTGCCTTGCCAACATAGACTTGTGTTTTATAAATGTTCTCTCTTTCGTTGCTAGGGTGGAATTCCTCATCGTCAAGAACTGCCCAATAAAGAGTACGTTTATCCAAGCAAGATGCCATGCCTTCGTCTATTTCCTTCTGTTCATTTGCATTTTTTGTAATGAACTTGCGAATCGATGGGTTAATCCAGAAAAGATCATTCTCATATGTCTTCGTCGTCTGCCTGCCATGATGCCCATCCATTGGCAGTCCTTACATACACAATGGGACATAAATTCTCTTTGATAATTCTTCGCATATAAGCTACACTGGAAACTTTTATACGTAGCATAGCAGAAACTATGCGACAAGTTTGCATATGAATATAGCCACAAGTTTTTGACTTAACAACTTGTGTACTGCGTCCCGTTCTGGGATAGTAATTGTGTCAGCCCACTTGCCATAGGGTATCGGCTAAGTCGGGACGCTCTTAATTTTTTAGCTTTAAACTAGGATTTATCTACTTTGAATACTGATAACATATATAAGCACAACTGGACAGACATTCAGTAATTTCAGTTTTCATTATAACGTCAATCGCGGTTATCTCCGTGACTGTTAAGAAATTTGAACTTTCCATCCAGCAAACCACCTTTGGTTGCTATTGCACGCGGAATAAACTAATCAATATCAGTTATTTTTGCTTAGCAATTAGCAATTCTCATGCACTTAACATATATACAAAACTGTATACACAGACTTGCAAATGAGAATACTATTTAAATTTTAAAAAACGCAAAAACGAGAAGTTTACCCACTTAGATTTCGTTTTTGGGTATATTTTTACGTGTTATAAGTACGAGTATTTTCATATTTAAGTTTTTGTATACAGTTCGTATATGCGAAAATATGCCTATAGGAAATATACTAGACGTGAACTATATGGCGTGAACTGAAGCTAGAAACCTGTGGTTTCCACTTTACATTATACGTGCGCATGTTATCACTAAAGTAAATAATTCAATGAAAAAAGCTAAAAAACCTCCTGGGTTATTCAATATTCCAACTTCTCCGTTAAAGAACGCTTCAAATAAAAAGCTTTAAATAAACCTCGTCTCCTGGGTATCTCTGGGGAGAGCGAATACATTTGAAAAGTGTCATTTCCTAATATTTAAAAAAGGAAATGCTGCTAAATATGGTGCGAATTACATACTTTGATAAAGTCACTCTCTCATAACGTATAGAAGGCGTTTGCTGGGTGGATAAACTGCTTGTTTACCTATATAACAGGGGATTTTTTGTACATTACATAAATTCAGGAAAAAAATATTACTTGGGGAGTAGAATGCACCATTCAGTGTTGGCCAACGTTCGCGCGCAGGAGGAGTGGATATCTTCATATCAATCCAAAAACGTATTTAGCGTGAATTTTCTGCACTAAAAGCATGCACCAATCTTTAGTCTCTAGAGGTTGTTTTTGACTTGAGAGCACCGTAGGCCATCATGGTCCTGGAGAATGGTATGTCGTACGATTTATGATTACATCCTGTTTTATACCGTTTCCCAGAACATACCTCCTGTATGTTTGACTTGACCCAACACTGCTTGAGCAGATCTTAGCCTTAGGCATTATGACGTGAGATGCCTTCCCGTGACAATTAAGATCATTTTCTCTGCGAAAATAATTCAGACAGACGTTGCCGTTTTCACAAGGAGTGTTGGTCTTAATGGTTTTACGTCTAGGATCGTTTGACGGCATAATCCATATGGCAATCCGCATATCTATGATTATAACTTTAATACGGGCGAGGATTGGAATGGTGTGGGCTTGTAAAGTGGGAGAAATGTTATGGTATATATAAATTCTCGAAAACAATTGTATCTGCGCACTTTGTCTTTGTAGCAACCTTGTATAGCCATGCATGGCTAAAATCCAAACCGATATACCTCGTTTAGGAAAAGCCCTGATTTCATGGGTGTGGAATTTTCGCGAGAAATACATATATTAACGAAAATACAGACATTTGAAAAGTAAACATAGCAATTTTTACCACTACCGTTGCGTGTCACGTTCGTTGGGTTCTCTTGGCAAATGTCGAACTAATTTCACCTAATTGAACATGTACATTAGTGTACACGCGTTAGCCGTCATGTTTTTGAACAACAGGATTCACTAAGATACGGATGCTTGAATTAGGGCAATTGTACATTATAGCATTCATAACTATTCGCATATTTGCATCTCTCATGCAGAGAAGAAAGTCGCAGCCAAAATTGCAAGTGTAAAGCCTGTTCTCTGTTACGCGAAGAATCGATTCCATCTCTTTTTAACTATCAACTGGTTCCTTGGGAGTTTTTAATTGGCAAAGCTTGGTATAATTTTTCGGTCGAACGGAAACTTTGGCTCAATATCTCGTTTCAGGCGAAAGATTCCGCCTGGTGCCCCCCCCCCCCCTTAGGATCGGATCGCAAAAATTCATGAACAGGTTTACTCGAAAGCCTAACATGGGAGGAAAGATTTTGATCATCACCTATCATAGGAGCTGGGGAACTCGCTGTTCTCGTTTATGGAAATTTATGCACAATGAAAACATTGTAGTGCTTTGTATAAAAAGACAATTGATTACATGGCTGATATGACATGAAGTTTTTAGTCGGGAAGAAGTCTGGTTAAATTTATTTCCTGTACGCTTTTTACGTGTCAGGTATGATGATGTCATTGAACTTGAAGACGTAACGCCTTAAGTAAATCAAGATCAAAAAACAATCGGCTCTGCGTTTTAATGTAATGTGTTAATATCTGCTATATTTTATAATATTCAGGCTTATTCAATCACAAATAATGGAATAAGAGACTGAGAATAGCATGTGTCCAATTTGATGCGATTCGAGGACAAACGAGTCATTCTCGGACATCATTGATCAACTACAGTACAATGTCATTCGATTGGGCTTATTGGGGTAAGTATATAAATATAATTTTCTGTTGGGTAATTTTATCATGAATTAACTTTTAACAAAGCCAGTAAGAGATTTATTGGTTTCATCTTTATTGCTTATATGTTGAGCTCTCATATTATTTTAAGTATTTGTTTCCAAATCTCTGGCTACAATAAATGTTCAACTCTATTTACATATGGAAAAATTTATACATACATTTACACAAAGAAATTCACACCAAGAGGGGTGCTATAGAAATATAAATGTTGTTAAAAAGTGACAGTTAGATAAACTGTTATGTTTCGTAATGTTGACATTGCCCAACATAAACATTGCCTATAGACTGTTGATAATTACCCACTGTCTTAACAATATACACATATATGTACATAGCTAAATTTAGTTAATTAAATTAAATAACCAAGGCTATTGATTGAAATGATTTGACCATATGCAACTTAATGAACCCCCTGTCTCAGGTACTTATTATATTTTACTCAATGCAGTTCTATTTTCTTCATTCTCTTCTGTAAATAGACATTGTGCCCATTCCTTATTTGGAGCTTTTAATGTCGCCAATAAACATGTTGATTTGTCGATTTGATACAATTTAGGTAACCTAGTATTATATCGCTAAAAAATTCTTATATGTCTTTCAGTTGTGTTGTATGTGCAGTATTCATGAAGCATCCAACTGAAAAAAATTGTTTTTCCATAAGTGGAGGAAGGATGGTTATTGGTTAGGCTAACTGTATCACATGATCATTTTTTAAGGTACATTATGAGAACCCCATCTTTTCTGATCAAAACAAAATTTAGTTTTAATATCTTTGTGAATCAAACCAGGTTCCTTTTCCAAGGAACAAAGCTTTATTGATTAATTAAAACAAAGCATTAAATGTTCAATAGGTTCTTGTTAACCTTCCTGTCATGTTCGTTTTTATATTGATTACACAATCAACGTTCCAACCGTGCCTGGATATGCATAAACTTACGATCCTTCTCTTGAATTTCCCGATGGTTCATGGTGTAAAGAAGTTCATCTGACTTACCACCTCTTTTTTAATTGTATAATAGTTAGAATATAACAATATTAAATTTCCAAGAATTATACAAAAAAGAAGTTAAAGGCAGTATATCTACTTCGTATGCCGTGAAATTTATCAATTCGAGTACGCATGCATATCGCAGATAGCTTTAATGCGGATACTTGTATGTTATACCACACAGTATTATAATACTTTCTTATTAAAGCATTCTATGATAACACATCACATCTCTAAATGGCGGCTGCAGTTGGTGACAATGAACGGCGATGGGTGATCGTTGGTATATGTCTAAGCAAAGTTCTCACTCCAGCATTGAGAGAAGTTATTGGAAATGAAATACCAAAATTGTACCAAAGCCTACTCCCACCTCCTCACGAGATCGATAAACAGATATTTGGAAGACATAAGAAGAATTTGGCACCTTCTACATGGATATTAAATTATGAAAACATCAACAACAATTGTACAAACCCAAAGTCATCATATGATTATGCTGTTAAAGATGCAGTATCTCTAGCGAAGTTGTTTGTGAAACCATTCATGGCTAAGTTTAGTGGTTTTGATCACACTATGGATATCTCTGCAGCTTTGTCACTCGTCGCTGAGGCTCAACCTTTTCACGGTGCTAGTGGTATGGCGAGAAAAGTGAGATCAGATATTAGAAATGAGTGGGCGCATTGTAACTTTGCACACTGGACTGACGTCGTTTACCAAGCAGCTCTAAAAGATATGGAGACATTAATAAATCAAGTCAACCTTACACCTTCGAAAAGAAAGGAAATGCTTGATGATCTTGTTGACTGGAAAGAAAAAGGTACTGAACCAACTGAGTTCCATAATCGCTAAGAAGCAAAACGTGTAGTTTAAAAAACATATGAAAAAACATAAAATTAAAAAGCAAAAAGTTTCGTTGTCTCGAACTGTTGTTTTCTACCCTGTAAGATGGGAATTCAACGGATCCTCGAGATAACAAAGTTTTTTGTTGTTTCCTGTAGTATCCGATATGAATTACATTCTCGAGTGACCGCGAGCTATAGCGTAGCAAACGAGTTGCAAAAACATGACGAATTAACTTTATGTGTATAGACGGCAGTTTGACAAATACACGCTTTTTAAATCATGAAATTGCTTTAAAACATGAAAATGACAAGTTTTTCATGGCCAGCTGAGAGCATCCATTGCGTGTTGACTTCGATATCCCATTATATTGTTTCAGGTCTGAAACTTTGTTTTGGCGAGCCAGTAGATCCTGAACTGCTGGAACTCGTCCACACTGAGGTTGCTGAACTTAAAGATTTGGTAAAATTTGTTGAAGAGAATACAGAGGATATTCTGGTAAATTCAATTAATAGAATTCACTGAAATTATATCCCTTATAACCCGCGCGTTGTGCATGCCGAAGAACATTCCAGATAATATTTTTTGACTTGTGGTTAAAGTTGATATTTAAATAGGAAAAGTTGAAATGGAATAGTTTGCAGCACAATATACAGTTTTGAGAAAGGAAGCAATAAAGCAATCACACTACATTTGATATAAACTACTCGAAATGCATGGATGTAGTAACCTCGGCCATTTCAGGTAAAAGTGTGATTGCATGAGCTATCCCAACCCAAGCCAAGGCATGCAGTCTTATATTTATTAATAATATGCAATCACTCAAATGAGTCGATAGCTAATATATTTATATTAGTTATCGCCCGAAACAAATATAATCACAAAAGTGAGAAAAACGTCACCCGTTTTTGTTTTCAGCATTAAACTGCAAATACTTTTGCAATAATTTTCCGTGAGCTACATGCGCACTTGAGATTTTCCGTTTACACTAATAATATTCTTTGCGTACAGAACGCATTAGAAGCAGTCGAAAAATCTTTGAAAGATGAAATCCAAGAGTTAAAGGAAAGACAACTCCGTACTGAGAAAGATGTCGAGCAATTGAGAGCTAAACAGGACGATTTACAGATGACCATCTCGAAAAGAAACGAAAAAGAACCACGATATCTTTTCATGGCGCCTAAACAGAGTGTCTGGTTTAGTGGCCGAAAATCTGAACTCGGTTATCTTCGAGACGTACTCGAGAATAAGAGAAGATGTGGCGAAGAAGGAGTCCTTGTCGCTGCCATCTCTGGTCTTGGAGGATGCGGGAAAACAAGCCTTACTGCAGAATATATACACAAATGGAAAGGTTATTATCAAGGAGGTGTTTACTGGTTTTCCGCAGAAAGCGATGTCAAGTTCAAAGCTTCGGTCGATGAGATAGCCGCGCAATTCGATACACTTTATAACGATTCGTTCAATGTTACATTGTACAAGACCCTAGCAGTTTTTTCAAAAATTACAAAACCATGGCTGGTGGTTGTTGACAATATGGATGAAGCTGATCTTTCACCAAATTTGGTTAATTTGGTATCAGGGCCGTGGCAAGAAAACGTCGCGTGTTTTGGTCATCTCATCATAACAACACGACGAACACCTCAGGATTTAGAAGAGCAATTATCTGGTATCGAAGAATCCAATTGCCTCAAACTCGAATGCTTTGGTAGTGAGGAGGCGAAAGAATTCGTCTTCAGAAGAACTAACATTACTCGTGATGAACAAAAAGGTAAGTTTATATAAAAATTTTACTACAATAGTTATGGTAATACGATAATTATCTATTCTGCGCCACGATCCACGAGCAAGTCCATGTAAGGGCTTTGTTCGCTGACCTATACTAGTGGAACTAGATAAAGAACATTTTATAAAAGCGGCCTGTACGTATAGGAGCAAATCCAAGATGGCAAAAACATTTTCGGCATAAATTTGAATAAATTCGGTGAAAAGTTTCAAAAGTAATTCATCGAAAAGGATATTGAAAAAACGCAGCTTTGTCAGTTCGAGCCTTTTATTTCCCTTGAGTTCTTAATTGTCTTTAATATCAGACGCAGTAAGATTTTAAGATTAATTAAGATTAGTACCGTAAAATTAAGCAACTTCAGACTGCTCTTCCCCTCATAACGTAGCAATATCAAATAAGAATTTTCTGCAACATATACTTAGCTCCAAAAGTATAAATTCAGTCGAACAAATATCTGGCATTTGTTACATCTTTAATTCAACATAAAAGTTACGTCGGTGTAAACAACAAATTTACCTTAACGCTATTTACTTTCCGTTACACAGAACTTTCCGCGGACTCGCTATGTCAAAAGCTTGGTGGCTTACCATTAGCATTAGAACAAGCTTGTGCATACATCAAGTATCTGGGATGCTCACTATCTGAGTACTTAGGGTCGTACGAAGAACAGTCCCTCCAACTTCTAAACAAGAAGAAAGCTACCTCTTTTTATGGAACTTCCCCAGAACGATTGGCCGTTCGTACCACGTGGCATCTCAACTTTGAACATATCAAAAAAGATGAAAACGGGATCGTCGCCACTCGTTTTTTGAATGCTTCGGCGTTTTTGGATCGCAATGAAATTCAAAAAGACCTCATTAACGTTGGCGATCCACTTGTTGACGACAAAATGTATTGTGATTACGTGAGCTCTTCTTTGGGTTCTCTTGAAGTCCTGAAACTCTTGACTGACTTTTCTCTTTTTAAGGAAACTCACGATTCTTCCCTCACTGTTCATCGTTTAGTCCAAGAGGTCATTCGAGAAAGTCTGACCTCGGAGGAGAAAGTTGAAAGCATTGTTGACGCAGCCCGGTTGTTACGTTTTGCCTTCTCGAAATGTCCCTCCTGATCTTATTTCAGTAACTGAATATAGTGATCGATCTTCTCTTTATGCAAATAATTCTTCGAGTTTTCATAAGTGGCATAAGTTGTGTTTACATGCACATGAAATTAGAAGGAATCTAGAACGTCTTTTGGAAGTCGTCCATGATGTTATCGGGAAAACTGTCTTTCTACCAGAATAGCAAGGGCGGTTTACGAATGTGCTTTGCATTTGAATGTCAATAATTTGAGTAGTCAGGCAAAAATTGTTGGAGACTTGCCAATCGGATTCTTGACTGTAGTCGCCAAGAGATTTCGGAGAATGGTTTGAGGGTTCTCTTTCCACATACGTTTCCTCTGTCAGAGTCTGTACGTAGGTTAATCAAATACTCCTGTGAGGCTCCCCCTGAGATAGAAAATATCAATACTATTATTAAGACCTCTGCTTATGATCCCATGAAAGCAGAAATCGATAATTTGCGATCTGAGGTAATGACCTATTCATGAAAAGCAATTTCGAACAGGCTGTAACAGTATACTCTTCATGTATTGATAGAAGTATAGGGAAGAATTTTTTTGACCCTAGGTTATTTAGTAATCGTGCTTCTGCTTATCTCAGGTTAGAGCAGTTCAAAATGCTCTGAGCGATGCTGAGGAATACATTAAGTATTCTCCTGATTGTTGGAGAGGCTACGCTAGGAAAGCCTTGGCTCTTCACGGCTAAATGAACAAGATCTGTATGTGCTGCAGCTTTGGCCTTTTATTATCACCCCAGTATCTTCGAGAAATACGAACCGTTCAAAACTTCATTTCCCAATATGAAAGAACGTATTCATATTTGTGATGACGTTCTTCACTGGTTTCTTTGCTTTCTCCTCCGCTAATGATGAGATGTTTGCTTATCGCCCGTGCAAAATCATTCTCCTCAAACCAGGCAAATATTGTCTCCATGCCAAGGATTTCGAAAGTTTTCGAATTCAAGATGAAGATATTTTCAATGTCAATATAAAGCGGTTGATAACACTTGATTTTTGCATTGTTGGTTTGGGTGATAGCTCGCCTTCACTCTCCTTCGATCGTAATTTAGGTCTGCTTTCCCGCAACGTTGTGGCTTATAACATCTCTTTTATATTCGATGTTGCAAACTGGGGTACCCTGCAGGGCTCTACAGTCAAGCTGTTGAACTGTTCGTTCACGTGCAATCTAGATTGGCGTGCTTTTCTGTCAAAAGGAAATCTCAGTGTGAAAAATTGTGTGTTTAACAATTGCAAAAATACTGCCCTGTTCACTGAAGGAGAAGCTGTTGTTGAAGACTCCGTCTTTTCTGGTAACAAGTCTGCTGGAATAGAAATCTTCGGTGGAAGTCTTTGCCTCAAAAACAGCAAACTTCACGGTAACCGATGGGGTTTACTTCTAATGCATGGCAAATGTCGTGTGGCTTGTTGTCAAGTTTATGATAACCAGGAAATGGGTATAGGAGTCCAGGAAGGAAATGCAACATTTACACGAAATGAAATATTTCACAATGACCGTGATGGTGTATTTGTTCGTGAAAAAGGTTCCGCTGTCATAGAGGAAAATGAAATATTTGAGAACAATTGGCTGGGTATTCGAGCGTTCGATGCTTGGTGCCATATTTCTCGGAACAGAATTTACCAAAACAAATGTGGCGGCATTCATGTGGTGCCAGTAACAAAAGCATCAGGTCTGCGGCAATCAATTATTGAGTCCAATCGTATTTTTGGGAACGAGGGGCCTGGTATTGACCAAGCCATAGGTTGGGATGATGAACTCGATAGTGCGATGCCGAATCTTTTTGAAGTCTTTTCCGCAAGAGGTGTGAATTCTTGCTAGCGAAATGCACTGACAATGAGGTGAAAAATAACATGGAGAGAGGCAGCCATCCACAACTGAAGGAGTTCACTGACATTTGTTTTCGTTGTTACAAGAAAGGCCATTGGAAGAAATGTGACAACTGTTTTATCGCAGGATACTGCAGCCCAGGATGCGAAAAAGATGACTTTGAAATCCACAAAAATTGTTGCGTTCGACTATTGGAGAGATATAGCGTTTTGGTAAAAGTTCTTCCATTGTCATCCGGTCTCATTGGCGACAAGATGGTTTTAGACGAGGGTAATGAAAGGGGGATGCCATGGTCGGTCCTTGAGCCTTGTGGACGTGCACACGCGCGGCCGCCCAACAACGGTGAACGTTTCGTTGTTAAGATACAAGCCTGTGATGGTCCAAGAAAATCTAATCGCGGACGTACCCTTCTTTCTATAAGAGATCGTAGCCTGTCTGTTAACGGAAGTTTGGCTATGGGTGACCATTGCGACGGCATTTATCGCATTGTAAGAGAGTGTGGCTTCAACTGTGAATGTTTAGGATGGAAAAAGAAGTTCTTTTGGGCTGTCCTTGCAGGAGATTACCGTACAGTGCGCGTATTTCTCACTGATTTACCAAGCTATCAACTTTGGTAACGACAAATGTTATCTATCACTCAGTTAAAAAGAGAATCAAACAAGTCCATGAAATAACGGTTCAAAATTGCGCACTAGGCATTTAATATATGTATAGTTGATTTAATTGCTTTTAGCATGGTAGACTATATTTTTAAAATATAATATATGCGATAAAACTGGGTGTTTTACACGTTGTGTCGAAAAAGCGAAACACCTAAAAATCCGCTATTATTCTGATTTTTAATGTTATGTTAAATTTGAACTCGCTACTAATTACACACAATGTCCACTATAGGACAATCTTCGGGTTCTCCTATGGAAAATGTTTCGCATGACAAGCAATTTTGGCCTAATTCAACAGATACTTAATACATTGCATCCCTTAATTTACTTTTACCTAGCTTCAACATGGCATTGTTAGGACGATGAATGATATTTGTGGTTCGCCTTTTTCGAGACACACTATCCACGCGGGTTTATCCAAATAAAATAGAAATTACCCTTGAGCCTGGTATTCATTTAGTCGTCACTGTCGTGATTCTCACGAATGTGAAATAGTCATGCGTAAATTTGTCTTTACTTCTTAATGCAATTCGGGCATTGTTTGACTACACACCCATACACACCCATTGTTTGACTACACACCCAGAAATGTTATATCACATGGCCAACGTGACATGTCACGGCAATGAAGTCTAAATGGAAACCAGGCATCATCGTGCCCAAGCACAACGGGAGTTCCTAAGGTCTTTACATCCTGTATAATTTAGATATAACATAATATATATTTTTAAAACGTGAGGCAAAAAAACAATTTCTGAATAAACAAGATATCTTAAAAAACATATAAATGATTTATACTCACGACACGAAAGACACAAAATTGAAACTTAAAATGAATTTCAATTGTATTATGTATTCTATAAAGAAAGTGTTGATTTACCGTTCCAGGTCTATATTTATTTTATATGCCCCTATATATAAAGTATAGCAACTGAGATATAATGATACTGAGGTTATGTCTTTTATCTTTCTGAATATATATTTTATTTTGAGCCCTTGCACATGCATGATCACTTATATAATGTAGCTGTGTTAAATATGTTTGTATTTTTAGCTAATAGCTTTAACTATATAACATGTGCAGGATGACTTCGAATGTCTCAGAACGCTTTATAATACCTACACACCTGCTGTGTACATAAAGCATTGTCACATTGCATGCGGAAAAAATATTACTAAACTGTAGCCAAATGTGAAGTTGCTATCTTTGCGCTAAATGTGGGCTAGATGCATGCTCGCATCTCATCAATCAAAGAACCAATATCTACGCGCTTCCCTTATCACACGACGAAATGATAAACAAAGACAAAGTTATGAACGAGTACTGTTTAGAAGACTAACTGGCAAATTTAGAAAGAGGCTAAAGTAAGTCCAATATAAGTGTACATCTTAGAAGTCATTATTTCGAAAATTTGTCAACTAGCTGCATCTTTATTCACAATGTTTTTTGCAACGTACTGTATCCTATATACATTATTGGGGGGGGCTCAGGCCGAGGATGGAAAGTCTCACGTTGGCGATAGAAATAGAAGCAATCACGCCACTCGTCAACCCCAACTAGCTATGTTAGTGAACTATCGCTAATCAAATGTTAAAAGGTTTCTAACATTTAAAAAAACCGAACACTCGCTTTCGATTCTCGCTCGCCGCAATAAACTCGTTTGCGACTGTTTTTAAATTTAATTCGTCTGTTTTATCTTGATGCACGTGAATCAACATTAAGTTGTTGAGTCGACTATCTCCTGTAGTAGATCTGAGGTACGTTTTTAGCCTTTTTAAAGCTGAAAAGCTTCTTTCACTAACTGCATTCGTGGCCGGAGTGACAAGAGAAGTTGGGCCAGTGTAACCACTTCATATAACAAACGTTTTTCAGCGTTTTTCTTCTTGAAGCGGAACAAAATTGACTTTTGGTTTCCAGACGACATCACAAATCACTGACTTGCTGGTTTAATTATATAGTCACCAGCAATCAAACATATTTTAAACTTGTTTGGGAATCAACAAGTTGAACCTCCCGGCCAGTATTAGCAATATGTTCTGAAATCTTCACCTCCAAGCGAAGCTGGATGTTAATATACACTGGCGGTCAAAAAGAACTGCTCAAAACAAGTTAAAATGGTGACAAATGAACGTAACTGTCCCTCTAACAATACATACGAGCAAATATAGACTAGATTACATGCTAAGCTATATGAAATATTAATATTTTGTTGACCCTCCTTTGGCCTTATAATTGATGGCGGCTTTACACCGGCGTGTCATACTTCCTGTTAAGGTGGTAATCTTCACGGTCAAAAGAAATTCATCCTATGGACAGTCTTTACAGCAACGCATGCTTTATGAATGAATTCCTTTCTTGCACTATCCCCTTGACATTGTCCCACAGATTTTCAATAGGGTCTTAGTCTTTTGACTGTGCAGGCCAATCCATTTCTGTCACTCCCTCTTCCTGAAACCATTGTTTGACTATATCTTGGAAGCGTGGCAGCTTGCATTACATTATTGAAATATTGTTTGGAATAAGAGAATAATTATTATACAAAATGCCTATGAAGCTCTCTCCTATATTCGCTTCTTTTTTATCATTTTGTATCTAAACAGTTCCTTTTGACCGCTACTGTACAATAAAAAATAGATTGTCACGATTCCTGTTACATACGATAATAGCAACATTTGAGCAGTTTTTTTTGACCGCCAGACTAACTCGTGAGTTGTGAGTGTGACAGACGTATTGAAATTTACGTACTGTGCGCCGAGCTATATATTATTAATATATTCTTTCAAAATGCCGAGTGTGCATGTCTGTCAACAAGTTCAGCGGAATTTAATTTAATTGATATATAATTAATAATTAATACAAGCAAATTATTGGGGGGGCTGAAGCACCACCAAGCCCCCCCCTGGTAACCACGGGCCTGTATATATATTCCTATTGGCCAGTAGAATTCATAATTTATGAGATTCGTATTCATGCACGTGGAATGGAAAGAGACAAACTGTTTCACAATAATTGATGATATTCGCCGTCGCCTTCGTTTATATATTAGGGAGGTTAAGATCGACTTCTGCTACGTGTACCGATACCAATAATCAGTCACGCGCATGCGCAGACGTAACAATCGTCCTAATAATGTTTCTGCTTTGTTTGGTGAGACGTAATAAGGATTGTGATTAGAGTTTTTGATGTGAATACAGCCGCTATACTCCGCCATGTTTATTTACTTCTTACGGAAGTCACAATCTTAACGCTTTAAAATTTCCGCGCTGACAAACTGTAATACGTCATGTATTTTCGCATCGGTACTGGTAGTGGAAGTAGATCTTAACCTCCCTAATATCACGCATGTGACGAATCTCGCAACGGTAGCGGGAGCCGTAGTCAAATCTAAAGCTCTCTAATAAAAAATGGGTTGCAGCTATACGCAATGTATTTACATAATGTTGTTACAGTTTTGGCTTCACGTTACCAACGCCGTTTCTCCGTTTGCAACATCATTGCAATTTCATTTGTAATTCATTGTTTTCCATTTAAGAGGGGAGGTCAGTATAAAAGAGAAACGGTTTGTATGGTATAAGGAAAGGTATCTGGCTAATCACTTAAACGTTTTGAGAAGATTGAGATCTCCAACTCAACTAACGAGTTTGAGTGCATGTGAGTGAGCTTTTAGAATACAGGCGTTGTAGTTGGATGTGTTTAGTTTACTTCAATCTATGAAATATCAAAGCATGTAGCTCCCTTTTTATGTATAGAATTATTTATAAATATGGAAAGCAAAACTACAGAGCCATAACTACAGTAATATAACTACAGAGCCATATCTGTTCTATCATTAGTCGCTAAAATAAAATTTTTGAAAAAATAATGTCTAATAAACTCTCAGCCAGTGAACTCTATATATATGGCTCGCTCCAGTTCAAAGTGTGAAGCCAAACATGGCGGATCATGAAGGCTGCTTGGGTACCGAACCAGTCCTCCACGAAGCGTAAAATGCGCGAACCGTGCGTGGAAATTAAAAACACGAATTATAAAACTATGACGAAAAATAAAAAAGCAAACATTTAGGACGTTACAAAGTTTTAAAATTACGAACTAGTTTTTAAAAATGAATACATACAATTTGTTAATTACAACCTTACATGGCAATGTTATTTTTTCTAGAGAGGTAACTTATGCCGTATATTTGTGTTGTGTTTACAAAACTGAACGAGTTCAACTCCTACACGTTGCCGCCATTTTGAATTTTAACAGCTCGTGCGTGGAGGTCTGGTTCGATACCCAAGGAGCCTTCATGATCCGCCATGTTTGGCTTCACTTTTAGATTACGCAATGTACTAGAGAGAGCTTTCCATATATATAGAGTTCACTGCTCTCAGCCGTCAGCCGAGCATTTGGAAAATAACGGAATCATTGCTTCTCAACAGAATTTGGTGCCTTGCTTTATGTACGTTTGTTTAGTAAATTATCGAATTTGGGAGGAAAAACAGTAGAGTATTTAAAACAATATTTCTAATTCGAACGAAGTGTTAACTAACGAAGCGTTAACAAAATGAAAAGTTTTATTTCTCTAATTTGAATAACGAATTCGAACATATATTGACCGTGACTATATACAGTGTTTACACATTTTGATAAATATGAATAGCTAGATAAGTATCCCTCGGCGGATTTAGGATTGATCAAAATAAATGATAAAAGCACATATTTTGATATGTATTTTAGCATTTTAAAAACCTTTCAAATAAATTCAAATAATGAGGAGTTCTGAAATTTGAGTTCTGAAAGATGTTCTTTAGAAATTTAGAACTATTGGCATCTTTTTCTGGTACTTTTAAAATTGTGCTGCTATCAGTTGTTTTGATTTACCCTAGAACGCCACTGCGATTTACTAAAAGCAGCCTGAAATTGTTACTGAGTTAATCAATGCAAAGTGTTCTTCCATCAGCAGAGGTGATAGTCATGAAAGACGTACTTACTTCTCTCATTACTATTTAGGACCAAAAGTAAATGCAATAAATGGGAGAGGGGATGTCCGACAGATCTCCGGCTTTTATACGAATATTGTTTTGAAAAACTTTCTGGGGACGGTTGTATAAAACTCTTTAACTAAATTTTGCATAGTTAAATCCTGGTTAACTCAGAAATACACAACTCTGATTAGCCAATTCTGTCCTTAACTACAGTTAAAAATTAACTAGCTTTTTATACAACTGGCCCCTGTCGACCCCCCCCCCCCTCTAATTCTCGCGCTATTTTTTAGCCCTGTTGCTATTGTCAAAATTCGACAGCAGTATACAGTGTTAATGAAGATTATTATGAAAATATGGATACATGATAACATGGGTATATAAAAACGTGTATAGGTAAAAAGTATAACATTGTCAACTGATAGTTCTCACTGGCCTACCAACGTCGATAAGGTGGAAAATCACTTGTAAATACTCGAACTTTGTTTCCCTTTGCAAGTAAAGCCCAAAGAAACTTTTTTTTCCATCCATAACTGTTACAGTTTGAACCGCATTCTCTTACAAGATTATAAATTCCAAGGCATTGTTCGTCGTTCATATCAAGATCACCGTTAATGGTTTGGCTACGATCTTCTATAGCGAGCATAGCACCTCCGTAATTCGATTTTCTCCAAACATCGCAGGCTTGCACCTTAACGATAAAACGTTTACCAAACGTTGGTGCTTTTTCGTATTCCGGGCCACTTTGTTCCAACCACGCGAAAGGTGCCTTGTATTCATATTCCGGGGTGACAACGCTTTTATCGCCTTTTAATCCCAGTGACAATGGTAGAATTTTCACTAAAACGCTGTATTTCTCTAAAATTCGAGCACATTCTTTCTTATGATGTCCCCAGTCGGCTTTTTGGCATTCTTTATTGCAGTATCCTGATACGAAACATTTCATACACTTTTTTAAATCCACATTTTTTCGACAGAACCAACAGACGTCGTGTAAATTTTGTGAGGGTGGTGGCATGCCGTCACTTATGTTTTCTTCAAGTATGTTTCCCGTACATTTTGCTGTCAAAACTTCGTCATTTGAGAACGTGGGAAACGGACTATTCACAGAATCGGAGAATGCCTTCATTTGGTCAATACCTGGGCCTTCGTTGCCAGATATCCTGTTAAATTTAATAACTGACTGCGGTTGTTGGCGTGATACAGGTACTGCATGAATGCCACCACATTTATTTTGGTAGATATTATTATTCGAAACAAAACAAGACGCGTCACTCATCGTTGCAATTCCATAAAAACCGTTCTGAAATATTTCATTTTTTTCGATGTCTGCCCTTGATCTTCCAATGAGACAAACTCCATGTCGATCATTGTGGAATATTTCATTCTGTGTTAGCTTTACTTTCCCGCCATTTCCGACACCCACGCCTATTTTCATGTTGTCATATATTTGACATCCGGTAACATCACACGTACCAAACTTAACATCCAAACCCCACTGGTTTCCGTAAAGTTTGCTGTTCTTAAGCTGAAGATTTGCAAAACCAACAACTTGTAATCCAACAGATTTGCTTGCTGAAAATTCAGAATCCTCGACCCAAGCGTTCCCTTGAACGACCAAAGCGTTACCTTCACAACTTCGGAAAATAGAATTCTTGACCATAAGATTTCCTGAGGACAACAGAGCACAAGGAATGCTTTTACTAGTAACAGAACATTTAAAAACCTTAACTTCAGATTTGGGTTTCGTCGACCAGTTTCCGACGTTAAATACAAACGAAAGGTTGACTGCCATAAAGTTTCCAGAAAGCAAACCGAAATCATCCGTAAATGATAATGTAACATGATCTCCGACACCAACAAGAATAACATTCTCTAAATCTAATCGCGTAGAGAGAGTATACTCTCCTGGCTCGAGAACAATGATTTTAATAGGCATGCCTAAAACATCCCCAGACTGCCACTGAGAAAGCAGGAAAAGAAGTGCACAGGTTTCATGACAAATATGAATACATTCTTTCAACTTAGGAAATGTGGTTTTGAATGGATCATATTTTTCAAAGATTTTGCGATCATGATAAAATGCTAAAGCGGCTGCACTCATTGCATCCCACTTTTCATTCAGGCCTTGAAGAGCCAAGGCTTTCCTAGCGTGACCTTTCGAACACTCAGGTGAATCCTTAATGTATTCCTCGGCATCATCTAAGGCATTTTCATACTGCATTAACCTAAGATAGGCCGAAGCACGATTACTGAGTAACCTAGGGTCGAAGAATTGCTTTCCTTTACTTTTATCAATACCTAAAGAGTACCTTTCGATAGCCTCTTGGAAATTGCCTTTCCTGAATTGTGTATTACCTTCCAAACGCATGTTTTCAATTTCTGTTTTCAAGGATTCATTAACAGAGGTGTTAGAAGTATTAGTACTATTAAGACTGTTGTCTCCCTCAGTAGGTGCCTTACAAGAATATTGAATAAGCCTACGAAGGCGCTCTGACAGTGGAAATATATGCGGAAATAGAGCCTTCAAATCTTGCCCTAAAATCTCTCCGCGACCCCAGTCAAGAATACGATGAGCAAAATCTCCGACAATTTTTGCCTGACTGCTCAAATTATTGACATTCAAGTGCAAAGCACATTCGTAAACAATCCTCGCTATCTCTGGTAGAAAGACAGTTTTTCCGGTAACATCGCTGACGACTTCCAAAAGACGTTCAAGATTCCTTCTAATTTCATGGGCATGTAAACACAACTTATGCCACTTATAAAAATTAGAAGATTCATTTTGATAGAGGGATGGTCGATCACCATATTCAGTTGCAACACTTTCTGAAATTATATCAGGAGACGGGCATTGTGAGAAGGCAAAACGTAATAGACGGGCTGCGTCAACAATGCTTTCAACTTTCCTCTCCGACGTCAGACTTTCTCGAATGACCTCTTGGACTAAACGATGAACAGTGAGGGAAGAGTCGCGAGTTTTCTTAAAAAAGGAAAAGTCAGTCAAGAGTTTCAGGACTTCGAGAGGACCTAAAGCAGAGCTCACGTGATCACAATATGCTTTGTCGTCAACACGGGGTTTGCCAACGTTAATGAGGTCTTTTTGAATTTCATTGCGATCCAAAAACGCCGAAGCATTCAAAAAACGAGTGGCGACGATCCCGTTTGCATCTTTTTTGATATGTTCAAAGTTGAGATGCCACGTGGTACGAACTGCCAATCGTTCTGGGGAAGTTCCGTGTGGAGAGCTTGCTTTCTCCTTGTCGAGAAGTCTTAGGGACTGTTTTTTGTAGGCTTCCAAATATTCAGATAAGGTGCAACCAAGGGAAACGATATAGGCACACGCTTGTTCTAAAGCCAACGGTAGCCCACCGAGGTTTTTATATAGAATGTCGGCGTTCTCGTCTAGGAAAATATTTATAAATCAAAAACATGTGTTGCCAGACTGAATAAATTTGCCAAACGCTGTATTTATTGAGCGGATATTTGAGAAGATATATAACAGATGTAACCAGGGCCGTGCCTCCTGATCGGTGTGGGGTGTATTCCCGGACTTTAGGTATCTAAGTTTCAGTGATAAGACTATGAATAACTTTTCTCCAAAAAAGAACAATAACTAAGCCTCTCATTACAAAATTGACTTGACGTTATGATTTTTGTAGTAAATTCACAGTATTTGAACAAGAAAAAGATTCTAAATTTCGAAATTTCAAGTCATTGAGGTTTGAGATTTTCAGAACACTACCAACTTGGATGGGATGCTTGTATATAGAATTTGCGTTATGTTAAATCCCAGGAAGGCAATAAACTGTAATAACGTCGAATATTGAAGAAGAAGGGAGTGCCAAAAACCAGAATAACATCAACGTCTACAACCTCTCCCGCGTTATTATTACAATAGTATATTTTAATTTAGTCAACTGCACTAACCTGCCATCTCATCGCGACTAATCCCAGTTCTTTTGAACACGAAATTCTTCGCATCCTCGCACCCAAAACTATCAAGTTTGAGACAACTCGATTCTCTGAATCCAGATATATCTTGATTTAATTCTCGCGGCGTTCTCCGTGTTGTTATGATGATACGGCCGAGCCCTTTGGTGTTTGATTGCCACGATCCTGATATCAACTTGCGTAAATTTTGCGAAAGACTAGGCCCATCCATATCATCAATGACCATCAGCCATGGTCGTGAAATGCGCGAAAATACCGCCAAGGTTTTGGACAGTGTAGCATCGAGGGAGTCGTTATCTAGGGTGTTGAACTGCGCTGCTATGTCATCAAAAGATGCTTTTAACTTGACATCATCTTCTCCGGAAATCCAAAACATCCCTCCTTTGTAATAATCCCTCCATTTATATATATATTCTCCTGCAAGGCTTGTTTTCCCGCTACCTCCCAGGCCAGATATGGCTACCACGGTTACTTTTTCGTCAATACTTTCGCTTTCGTTGTCTAATATATCTCGAAGAGAAGTCAGTTCAGATTCTCGACCACTAAACCACACACTTTGTTTGGGTGCCATGAAAAGACATGGCGGCTCTTCGTGTTTTCGTGAGAAACTGTCGTACAATACGAGCTGTCCTACTTTCAATTGCTCAACATCTTTTTTCAACTTGTGGATTTCCTGCGTGAAAGATTTCTCGATATCCTCCAGCGCATTTAAAAGTTTACTCTGTATAATTTAGGAGGGAAAGGAAAAAATTGTTAAAATGATCTCTTTTTCGCATTAAAAAAATTTCGCTTTCGAATTAAGTCATGCAACAGTTTGGTGTGGGAATAAATGGCCGATCGAAAGCCGGGGCGAGTTGTTCTTATTTTATCTTTTCGATTATATTCTATACAGTACCAACCGTCAGTATAAAAAATGGGCACTACTTTGGTTGGGTAGTGTCGCAGCTCCTCGCAAGAATGATTTTCATTGGCTGAACTTTACCATACATTTCTGTTTCAACCAATGGCATAGCCTCGTTCTTATAGGAAAGCATTATCCAATTGGACGAAAGCTTCCGAGAGCTGCGGCATATCACCTTTACTTTAATAGTTAACTACATACAAACTCCAAGATATTTGAAGACCTTTTATAGCAAAAGCTGGCTTTGGCTGATACTTGTATGCCAAAATGAAATAAACGTTTAATATTTCCTGCAAATGTATGGGTGCATGTAATTAATTTTTTTTGCACCTAATAGATATTTCTAAACCCTATCGTTTTGTTGAAATATTTTACTTTTTTACAACAATTAAATTATTTATCTCCAATTTTACATGCATACATGCATGTATGTACCTGCTCAAACTCTGCATCCTTTCTCCAATCTTTCGAAGAGTCTCGTAGTTCAGCAACTTCTGCTTTCACAAGTTTTAGGAGTTCAGAATCAACAGGCTGACCAAAACACAGCTCCAAACCTTTGTACAATAAACATTTAGTAAGAAATATATATGTGTGCCGAATTCCTCCTCAGTCTTAGCACGGAATATTAGCACGGAATATTAGCACTTAGTAAAGTGCTTTATAAATGTTGATTATCAGTATTAGATTATAAATTATATAAAGTTGGAAATGATTCTGCACCAACACCTTATAAATACATCAACAGCTCATGCATGTAAAATCGATAAAAAGCATGAAATATATTTATTTGTAAATGTAAAGTCTGTTTTGGGAAATAGACCATTTCAGCTTACATGCAAATTCACCCATTTCAGATGTTGTAACCATGCATGGAATAAAAATTAAAGTGGTCCACTACAGAAATTTTTTTCTTAAATTTTGAAAATTATAAAAATCTGTCCCTGCCATATTGCAAGCCAAACCAAGTTGCTCTGAGTGAAAAAAGGAATCTTCAATCATTACAGTTATCCAGACCAGAGTAACCAGAGACCCAATGGTGGAAAATATAGACGATTTTTGTACCAGTAAAACGATAACAAACTAGATTTTAACTATAGAACGACGGAATTAGTGGCTTTATTTAGTTCTATTTGGTTTTATGTAGTACGTTTGCTTCGGAGCTGAACTAAAAATATAAAACTTGTCCAGTATTAAACGTTTTTGCAGGCTGTAAATATAAACTTCTACGATCTATCTGATTCAAACATCAAGAAACTACAATTAGTCCAAAACTTTGCAGTAAGAATAATAACCGGTGCATATAGAAGTATGAACATATATCACTCCTCACCAGCAAGTCCTAGGATGGCTCCCAGTCAAAGAACACTTTTAAGTGTAAATTAAAATTTACAGAGACTTGTTTATAATGTTTAAATACCGTAATGGTATGGCACCAAGATACCTTAGTGATCATTTTTTTATCCGTTCCAGTGTCCACGACCGCGAAACACGGCATATGAACGAGTTAGACATATCTTTTTTTAAAACGAAATCTGGGCGAAGGACCAATTTCGAGCAACTAAGAACGACTTAGATGATGAGCTTAAAGTCTAATAAAGACATTGGCAATTTTATAACTTTTAAAAAGGAGTTGAAGCGGACCATGCATGCTTTCAAAACATTTTTCTAAGGATTAATATTTCATTTTAACTTATGTAAATATTATATATAGAGTATATTTTAACCCGTTTTATATATTTTTGTAAATTGAACTGAAAATCCCGTTTGGGAGATCTATTAAATTGATAGTAATAATAATAATCTGAAATAACCAGTCGCCACTTTACTTAGACTGCATGAACGGATACAAAACTTTTATTTCACCCGCAAGCCAATTGTCTTTAAAGTCAACCATGAAAATTTTATCAAGTTCGCTTTATTACTTTTTGAGTTATCGTGTACGAAAGTATAAGGGAATCAGAATTTTAGTTTGCTAAGAAAAGCGACGAAAAAAGTTGCATACCTTCATAAATTATAGAGAACAATGCAATAGAACAATAAAATAATAGAATAAGCGCCCCAATCGACCCCTTTTGTTTGCTCGGGGTAAAACCCCAATTAATAAACTTCGTTTAATTCTCGCGTTCTTTGTATATTTTTTAGAAAAAATATTCAAGATGATTTGAAATTGGTTAATTTGCATTCAGGCTCAAAAGGCCTACTAATTCCGTCCTAACACAAAAGTTTGGATTTTAAAATATAAAAATAAAATTGAGCATGGAAATACTAGATACTAAAAAGCTGTCGTATTATATCCAGATTTTTACCACGGGGCCAATTAGTGTACACTTCAAAGTTCTGCTGCACATTAAACAATAAAAATAATTATAGATTGCCTTTTCAATTGTTCACAAATATGGCGGATTTCTGACGTGAGTTGAAACCGAATTTTATATCTGCTAATCATAAACATATATCATTCCTCGCTAAAGGTCAGCATCATGAAACAAGAAATTCATACTGATCTTTGAATTTATCGGCAAGAATCAAATATAGTACCTTTCTTTTTCCATCCATCGAGATCATCAAGCGTTTTCTTTTTGTCTACAGGTGTGAGGTTGACTTGATTTATTAATGTCTCCATATCTTTTAGAGCTGCTTGGTAAACGACGTCTGTCCAGTGTGCAAAATTACAATGTGCCCACTCATTTCTGATGTCTGATCTTATTTTTTTCGCCGTACCCCCAGCCCCAGAAGCGTGAAAAGGTTGAGCCTCAGCGACGAGTGACAAAGCTGCAGACGTGTCCATAGTGTCATCAAAACCAGTAAAGCTGGCCATAAATGGTTTCATGAACAACTTCGCCAGGGATACTCCATCTTTGACAGCATAATCGTATTTACGGACAGACGACTTGTGGTTTGTGAAATTGTTGTTGATACTTTCATAGTTTAAATTCAATGAAGAAGGTGGCAACTTCTTCTTATGTCTTCCTAATGTCTGTTTATCGATCTCATCAGGATGTGGGAGTAGGCTTTGGTACCACATTGGTATTTCATTTCCAAGAACTTCTCTCAATGCTGGAGTGAGAACTTTGTTTAGACATATACCAACGATTACCCATCGTCGTTCATAGTCAGAAATCGTGCTGACTGCACTGGCAGTAGCCATTTGAACGTGACTGATAATAGTGTATTAATCTAGACATAATAAAGGGAATTTTACCGATTAGGAAAATGAAACATAAGCTGGATTTTCACTTGCAGAGAAATAGTTTTCGCTTTTGACAGCGATTTTCTCCTTCTGGTGCTATTTATATATGGAATAAACAATAAATTTAATAGAGTTGATCACTTAACTAAAATATATATTTAGATAGATATAGATCGATATATAGACTGACCCGATGATTTCATTGGGTGAAAACATGATTAAATAACCTAGCGACAACGGAGTACCTCGAAACGAAACAAACTGCATTTTCAAGTCAGCAGACTGTTTCAGCATAAATCACACGCGTAGTCCACATATTTACTTTTTCATTCATAGCAATCGTATATATATACTTCCCTGGAATTACTCTTTGTTGCATGTTCTGACCACTTGTGTATTTTAACTGAATATTGTAAACTTTATAACCCGTCCTTTGCCATGATTCTGAGTAATTTTTGGCGCATAATGTACAAACCAATCAGAAAAACAGCCCATTCATTTTCGCGATCGGCCGGCGTTCCTATAAGCGCGTCCTTGTTGTTGCCTTGTTTGTTGTTACGAACGTAGTATAATATGTGAAAAATCTGGAAAAATTTTCTAAATTACGAGTGTTAATATAAAAAATCTTCAAAGCTAAAGGTACCAAAATAATCACAGAAATGTGTACTAAATGTCTCTACAACACTCTGTACTGCTTTTCGTTGGCGTTTTGGGCAATATTCTGTAAACATTAGCTACAGCTGTACTCCGCCTATAGGCTTCTTTGAGATGTGATATTCACTCAAAGGAACTATAAGCAGGATCGGTAACTTTTTTCAGGTTTGACACAATTGGCTCCATTTTCATGTTTCACTTTAGTTTTTAAACCTGTTTATCTTACATCGAGCACTCTGTCAATGTCAATGGTTTTAAGGAACTCAAATCTCAAACATTATAGATATACCTGCATGCATGGCAGGTAATGTAGGCGACGTGTTATAGGCAGTACAACGCGTTGCCCAAATTTGTATAAATGCTGTTGACTTATCCGTCACCATTTCGCTCTTTCCATGCAAGTGTTATAATACGCACGAAGCAAGCAAGACATAATCAATATTACTTACCAGTTGTATGAGAATATAATGTCATGATCAGCATAGTAACGCGGAAGTACAAAAATCGAAAGGGTGAAATGACGTATCTAATAATACAGTTATACGGATACAAATCATGAAATATAAAACGTATTCATGTTCTTTTGGTGTCTTAAGTTCATAACAATGCTAAAAGTGAGATCTTATTAAATTATTTTCATGTACTTTTTCTCGTTGGCCATTCCACTGCACAGCCAAGACAAAACCAAAAATCAAAATATGCATATTTATATAGGCAGAATATATTTCGCAGCCAGCTGCTAGCCAGCCATCCATACAATTCGAATTCCTTGATGCATGGATGTTTTAAAATTCCTCATTCTTAAAATACTATACCGAGAGGATTTCGATATATTTTGAAACCATGCATCTATATACATTTCAAAAATGATTTCTTTTAATAAAGTACTAGCGTGTTATTCTTTCGTAGCTTGGACCGAAATATATACAAATGGCCAGGCAAAATTCTTGCGTGATGTAGAACTGATTTCTACTTCCTGCAACGTTTAAAGCAATTTGCCGTCCAGAAACAACTCTGCGAGACATGTAAGCTGCTGAAAAATACCAGCAGATCTTGTAAGGGCAGCATTCTTCAGTTTTTTAAACATGCGCGAAACTGCTTCAATACTGAACAACTCATATAAACCAGAAGCTGCATGCCTAGACTATTGTAACGTTTAGACTCAACCTAAAAATTCCAACGGATACAAAATGCAGCAGAGATGTAATATTCCTCGATTTGGTCATATTAATTAACCTCAGCCGTCGAGGACCTATACATTGACTCCCAATGAAGTTCAGGATTGACTTTAAAATTCTTCTAATTGTTTTTAACTGAAGCACTTCACGGACTGGAACCTGATTATATTCGAGCTTATAAGTTATATTCGAGATAAAATTAGTATAGATCGAATAATGTTTTAAAAAACACTAGCGACTCTTGCATGGTGGCGAAATTTTGAGTTTACTTCGTTTTGCGCTGAAATTCCGAAATATGAAATTTTCACGATAGTAAATGTATTTGCATACTCCGTGAACTATAAAAGAAAGAAGAATTTTTCAGTTCTTACAATCTTTTTTGAAGAAAGAACATTATAATTATACTGTCAATGAAAGTGTAATTCTTTTCCTGTAGTATTTTAGGGACACCATCACCTCCCCCATGCACTAGGCGCTCCTATAGTAGCACATTTTAACATGTCAATTTCAATGCTTTGAACCCTACTCCTACAAGAAAACATACAAACGATCTAAGTATGAAAAAACAAAGGCTTAGTTTGTTTACTCTTGGTGTCATACGCCCAAAAAATGGTTTGGCCAATAGCAAGTATGCTACATTTACCGGTTTCAATTTTTTTTCCAACTCGTGCATGCGCATAACTTACAAAAAAGTTCAACGTCCATGAAATGATTGCGGACAATTTCACTTTCACATTGCATTCCCGGGCGCCGGATTAAAATCGCTAAGCAGATTTCGCCGGGTTAATACAAAATATAATATCCCACTCATATACGTAATAAAATTTTATTTATTTTATGATAGTTACAATGTAAATGAGTAAAAGTTAAAACTTTTACAATTGCTACCAAAACTGGTAAGGTGGAAAATCACTGGTAAATACACGAACTTTATTTTCCTTCGCAAGCAAAGCCCAAAGAAACTTTTTCTTCCATCCATAACTGTTACAGTTTGAACCGCATTCTCTTACAAGATTATAAATTCGAAGGCATTGTTCGTCGTTCATATCAAGGTTAATGGTTCGATCTTCCATTGCGAGCATAGTACCTCCTTCATTCGATTTCCTCCAACTATCGCAGGCTTGCACTTTAACAATGAAACGTTTACCAAACTCCGGTGCCCTTTCGTATTCTGGACCACTTGGTTCCAGCCAATCGTATGGAGCTTTCATTTCACTGAAATCCGGCAAAACTCCCTTGTCCCCGATTAAACAGATTGACAATGGGAGGACTTTCACTAAAACGGTGTATTTATCTAAAACTTTAGCGCAATTTTTCTTATGATGCTCCCAATCACCTCTCTGGCATTTTGGATTGCAGTATCCAGAAATATAGCATCTCGTACATTTCTTCAATTTATCATTTTTATGACAGAACGAACAAACGTGAGGAAGAACCTGTAAGGGTGGTGGTTCTCCATCTTCAATATTGTTTTTAAGTATGTTATCGGCACATTTTGCTTCTTGCAAGTTTTCGTCATTTGGGAGCGTGGACGGTGGACTATTTATTGAATCAGGATATGACTTCGTTTGGTCAATGCCTGGCCCTTCGTTACCAGATATCCAATTAGATTTGATAACCGACGGCGGTTGTAACTTTGATGTAGGTGTAGCATGAATGCCACCACATTTGTTTCGGCTGATTTTATTGTCAGAAACAACATACGATGACTCGTCGTTTCGCGCTATAATTGAAATTCCAAACCAACCGTTCTGAAAGATTTCATTTTCCTCAATCTTTGCTGATGATTTTTCAAGGTAAACTCCATCCCGATCATTGTGGAATATTTCATTTCGCGTTAGCGTTAGTTTCCCGCCTTTCCCCACAGCCACACCGAATTTCTTGTTGTCATACATTTGACATCCATTGACATCACACGTACCAAAATCAACATTCACACCAATTTCGTTTCCGTAAAGTTTGCAGCTCTCAAGCGTCGTATACGTACTTCCCTTTTCACCGTTAACCTTCAATCCATCAGAATTATTTGCTGAGAATACAGAATCCACAATCCGGGCTCTTCCATGAATAACACGCAAAGCGTCATTTTGGCAATTAGAAAAGCAAGATTTTTTGACAAAAAGATCACCTGATGACACAAAAGCACAATGATCGTTTTCACTAGTAATAGAGCAATTACAAACCCTAACTAACGAGTTGGGTTTAGTTACCCAGCTTCCATATTTAAATATAAAGGAAATGTTAACGGCCATAAAGTTACCAGAATTAGACAACCCAAATCTATCCAGAAATGATATTTGAACATTACCTCCAACGCCAACAAGAATGATATTATCTAAATGCAATTTTAAAGAAAGAGAATACTCTCCAGACTCGAGAACAATAATTTTCTCAGGCATGCCTGAATAACCCCCACGTGGCAAGTGAAAACACGCAGAAGCTAATGCCGAGGCCTCATTACGAATATGAATGAATTCTTTCAATTTAGGAAATGAAATTTTAAATGGCTTATATTCGTCGAATATGTTGCGATCATGATAAAACGCTACAGCTGCTGCACACATTGCATCCCACTTTTGACCCAACCCGAAGAGAGCCAAGGCTTGTCTAGCGTGACCTTTCCAACAATCAGGAGAATGCTTAATGTATTCCTCCGCATCGCTTAGGGCATTTTCATATTGCTTTAATCTAAGATAGGCAGAAGCACGATTACTAAATAACCTAGGGTCGAAGGAATTTATTTCTTTGCTTTTGTCAATACATAAAGAGTATAACTTTATAGCCTCTTCGAAATTGCTTTTCTTGAATAAATAATTACCTTTTAAACGCAGGGTTTTAATTTCAGAATTCGTGAAATCGTTAGCTGAGGTGTTTGGAATACTGAGGTCGTCTTTCTCAGGGGGTGCCTTACAAGAATATTGTATGCGTCTGCGAAGAGGCTCTAACAGGGGGAACCTATGTGGAAATACTACTTTCAAATCCTGCTTCCTGATCTCATTGCGATTCCAGTCAAGAATCCGATTAGCAAAATCACCAGCAGCTTTTGCCTGACTACTTGAGTTATTCACATTCAAATGCAAAGCACATTCGTAAACAGCTCTCGCTACCTCTGGGAGAAAAACCGTTTTCCCTCTAACATTCGAGACGTCTTTTAGAAGAAGTTCGAGATTACTTTTAATTTCGTACGCATGTAAACACAACTTATGCCACTTATAGAAACAGGAAGAATCAATTGAATGAAGCGAAGACCGATCGCCTTTTTCAGTTAATACGCTTTCTGATATGCTGTCTGGAGATGGGCACTTTAAGAAGGCAAAACGCAGCACTCGGGCTGCGTCAACAATGCTCTCAACTTTAGCGTCCAAAGTCAAACTTTCTCGAATGACCTCTTGGACTAAGCGATGAACAGTGAGTGAAGAGTCGTGAGTTTTTTTAAAGAAAGAAAAGTCAGTCAAGAGTTTTAGGACTTCAAGTGGCCCTAAAGAAGAGCTCACGTGATCACAATATGCTTTGTCGTCAACCCGAGGTTCGCCAACGTTAATGAGGTCTTTTTGAATTTCGTTACGATCAAAAAACGCAGAAGCGTTCAAAAAACGGATGGCGAAAATCCCGTTTGGATCCTTTCGAATATGTTCAAAGTTAAGAATCCATGTCGTATGGACAGCTAATCGTTCTGGCGATGTTCCAAAAGGAGTGCTTGCCGTTTTCTTGCTGAGAAGTTGCAGAGATTGCTTCTCGTAGGCTTCTAAATAGTCAGGCAAGGTGCACCTAAGTGAAACGATATAAGCACAAGCTTGCTCTAAAGCCAATGGTAAACCACCAAGATTTTGATATAGAAGATCTGCGGTGTTGTCTACAGTGAAGATAATTCATAATGATTACTAACGTCTTCGACGTTCACCTCCTCATGCTAAATCGACTAATTATTTCTCACAAGAGACCGGTATTCTTAAGGTCATAGAAAGCATACAGCATTATAGAACATTGATTTTTGTGTTTTGGAATTTCCTTAACTATATTTGATGAAATTCTAAAGCGACCGCTATTGTCCGCAATAGGTTACCATTTCAACAATGGAATTTGCATTATATAAAATTGCCAACAGGCATGCATATATATACATGCGTTCAACAGGGCCGTAACTAGAACGATAATTGGGGGGGTGTTTATTCATATATTCAGTTTTGCCCGACGGATTTCTATTGTAAGCTATTGCACTTACAAAAGAAACCCGTCGGGCAGAACTGAATATATGAATAAACACCCCCCAATTATCGTTCTAGTTACGGCCCTGGCGTTCAATAACTCGTAATTGTTAACTCGTAATAGAGGTCGCGTAATTGTTGCTCTCAAAGCAACCATATTCGTCTCAGACCAAATTCTAAATTGTTGTTACAACTTACAACACCATTGTTACTAACCTGCTTGTTCATCGCGACTAATCCCAGTCCTTTTGAACACAAAATTCTTCGCTTCGTCGCACCCAAAACTATCAAGTTGGAGACACCTTGATTCTTTAAAACCTGAAATATCTTCATTTAACTCTCGCGGTGTTCTCCGTGTTGTTATGATGATATGGCCAAACCCATTGATGTTTGCTTGCCAAGATCCAGATATCAGCTTGAGTACGTTTTGTGAAAGACTAGGCCCATCCATATCATCAATGATCATCAGCCAAGATCTTGAAATTCGCGAAAACACTGCCAAGGTTTTGGACAATGTAGCATCAACGGAGTCGCTGTCCAGGGTGTTGAACTGCGCTGCTATGTCATCAAATGATGCTTTTAACTTGACATCATCTTGTCCGGAAATCCAAAACACCCCTCCTTTGTAATAGTCCCTCCATTTATATATATACTCTCCTGCAAGGCTTGTTTTTCCGCTACCTCCCAGGCCAGATACGGCTATCACGGTTACTTTTTCGTCGATACTTCCGCTTTCGTTGTCTAATATGTCTCGAAGAGAAGTCAGTTCAGATTCTCGACCACTAAACCACACACTTTGTTTAGGTGCCATGAAAAGACATGGCGGTTCTTCGTGTTTTCGTGAGAAACTGTCGTACAATACGAGCTGTCCTACTTTCAATTGCTCCACATCTTTTTTCAACTTGTGGATTTCCTGCGTGAAAGATTTCTCGATATCCTCCAGCGCATTTAAAAGTTTACTCTGTATAATTTAGGAGGGAAAGGAAAAAAATCGTTTAAAATGATATAAAAAATTGTTAAACCGTATTATAACTTCGGTTTCTAAGTCATGCAATAGTTAGACGAGGGAAATAAATGGTCGATCGAAAGAGCGAGTTGTGCTCATTTTATCTTGTCGATTATATAGTTCGTATACAGTTCCAACCGTGAGTAGAAAATATGAACACCACTTTACTTAAATTGATAGTTAGCTATATACAAACTCCATGCAAGGTTATTTGAAGACCCTTTATAGTTAAAGCTAGCTTTGGCAGTCTGGCTGATAGCCAAATAGAGTAAACGTTTAATATTTCCTGCAAATGTACGAGTTCGAGTGTATAAAATTATTTTGCACTTAATAAATAGTTCCAAACCAAATTTTTTTGTTCGGCTGAAGTATTTTACTTTTTCCAACAAATAGATTATTCAATTGTTATTCACCATTTATACATGTGAATGTACCTGCTCAAACTCTGCATCCCTTTTCCAATCTTTCATAGAGTCACGTAGTTCAGCAACTTCTGTTTTCACAAGTTTTAGGAGTTCAGAATCAACAGGCTGACCAAAACACAGCTCCAAACCTTTATAAAATAAACACTAGTAAGAAATAATCTGAAATAAATATGTCTGATGTATCTGCCGAATCTTCTCTTTAATCTCTTAGCACGAAATATTGGCAGCCATAGCAAATGTTATGGTAGGTATGTTACAGTATAAAGTTGAAAATTAGTAAAAACAATTCTATATCTGTTAATCGTAAACATATATCATTCCTCACTAAAAGTCAGCATCATGCATGAAACAAGAAATTTACATTGATCTTTGAATTTATCGGCAAGAATCAAATATAGTACCTTTCTTTTTCCATCCATCCAGGTCGTCAAGCGTTTTCTTTTGCTCTTCATGTGTGAGGTTGAGTTGATTTATTAATGTCTCCATATCTTTTAGAGCTGCTTGGTAAACGACGTCTGTCCAGTGTGCAAAATCACAATGTGCCCACTCATTTCTGATGTCTGATCTTATTTTTTTCGCCGTACCCCCAGCCCCAGAAGCGTGAAAAGGTTGAGCCTCAGCGACGAGTGACAAAGCTGCAGACGTATCCATAGTGTCATCAAAACCACTAAAGTTAGCCATGAATGGTTTCACAAACAACTTTGCTAGAGATACTGCATCTTTAACAGCATAATCATATTTACTAACAAACGACTTGTGATTTGTGTGATTGTTGTTGATGCTTTCATAATTTAATTTCAATGTAGAAGGTGCCAAATTCTTCTTATGTCTTCCGAATATCTGTTTATCGATCTCGTGAGGAGGTGGGAGTAGCCTTTGGTACCACATTGGTATTTCATTTCCAAGAACTTCTCTCAATGCTGGAGTGAGAACTTTGTTTAGACATATACCAACGATCACCCATCGTCGTTCATCGTCAGAAATGGTGCTGACTGCACCTGCAGTGGCCATTAGTACGTGTTGAAGGCGTATTCAATCTAAACAAACATTTTTTTCAAACAAGTTTCTCTCTGATTATTAACGAAAGCTAAATTTCACTTTACTCCTGCATGTTTCGGAGGTTAACGATAGTTGAAAAAGTTGTATTTTTAAATCTTTTTGAAAACATATTTCCTAACAGTAGGATTTTAAACTATATTTTTATATAAGTAGTGGAAATCCTCATCTCTCACTGTTATTCTTTAAAGGTGTTTTTTCATTGTATATAGAAATGATGAATTCGAAAATTTTTTTTGTGCGTTCATTGGTGCATCGACCGACTGTTGATACACAACGCATCGTTATACAAGCTTAAAATTGGCACGTAAAATATATATATACGTATTATCCCAATCAAGGAGCTTTTATATATATAGGAGCCCATATCTATGCAAATTCGCATTTCCGCAGCATAATATAGCATGATATATCATGCATAGGCAATCAATGCGAAGTTGCCGAAGAGTGCAACAATCATGACAATGTTGCAGAATATCAATTTTGAAATCTCGATGCTTCTACCTTCATTGCCTTCACTTTGATACTTTTACCATTCCTGCATTCGGGGCACACTGTGCACGTGGTTGGTTTTGGTGACACAGTTCAAATCACAATAATTGGCAGCTGATAGGCGATGTCGACGGGTTATGTAGCACTAAATTCGCAACATGTATGCGGAATCATTCGATTCAGTCATTCTTAATCATTTCACCGGCTCTATCTGAGCATTATCGCCATAATTTTGTGGTTATAACGCAAATCATGCAAGACATAATCAACATTACTTACCATGCCATGCATTTAGATGAAAATATGAGTTCAGAAATGGAGACTCGTCACACGAGGCGATATATATGTAAGGCGGAAGTGCAAAATAACGATAGTATTATTATATACCATGCAAACTAGCGTATATGGGTATCGTATATCAATACTCTTTGTCTTTTTGGATTTTAGGCAACATCAAAAGAGAGCGTTTACCTTTATGTTTGGTCTTTCTACCCTGTAAGTCCTGCAACTGATTCGACTGTCTACACAAACCGGAATGCGAAAACAATAAATAATTGCCCAGGTGGACAACAGCCCCTGCTGAGAAAAGACAAGGGCGTCCCTGTATCGCAAATCTAGTTTTCAGTCCGATCGTACTTACTTTATTGCTCTTTTCAGCTGGATATTTAGACTTCTTGCTTATCTGGATTTTTAAGGAAATCTCGAGATATTACGGAGGCTAACTTGGGATTTTGACAGTATTACAGTTGACAAAGCTGAAAACAGGTCGACTGTACTTTTTGGATCCAGTATCTCATTCTTTTCCATTGTGTGGAAACGTGTGTAGAAAAAGTGGGAAACACCGATAAAATCATCTCCTTATTCTCTTAATCAAATCATTATGAACTGAAACACCAGCAATGTGGCTCTCTCTATAATCTTCGCATCCTTTGTCTGATCTCACCCTGGAAGGCCATTCATGCATGTTTGCTCAACTAACAACCGTACAACAGATGCACAGTTGTTAGTTGGGCAAACAAAATAAAAAATTAGCCGTGAAAATCCATCTAATCCTGCATGAGCTGCGAATTGCCATCGTAGGAAACTCATGAAGCCCCGTCTGTCTATACGCCAAAGAGAATTTGGTAAAGGAACACTGTAACACGTCTTGCCATGTTTAGACACCTAAATAGAACTCATACTGGATCATTTTTCGCCAAACTTTCCCAAACCATTTTTCGTTGAACATGCAGCTATTCCTGAATTAGTTATTCCTGAATTCCTAAACTAGCATTGGTTATGTAGGTATTTCCGAAATGAATCAACACCCCTAACCCCATGGAACAGGTAGCCTACCCATTAATATTATAGACAAGCAAGTTTTGTTTTTATTTATTACGCCTATACTCCTGTTTCATAAATCGCGTGTATCGAGGACGACATGCATATTCGCGTAAAAAAGACGCGTGTATACGATACGTGTAGGCGTCAAAAATTATAAGTGATAAAAGTATAGGTTTGTTTTTTAATTTTAGCCCATGTATATTTGACCATTTTTGAAACGAATGGCCTATCATACTAACTAAAATGGTTTAAAATTCTTTGATTGGTTAAAATTTACAATTTTGCCAACGAGGCCACGTGTGGAATTTCAATGTCATTATGAAGGATGTAAAATAGTGCATGTGTGTTGCCTGAGTTGCCTCACTCGCCTGCTCGCCTTGTTGCTCAGTTGCTGGTGGTCAAAATGTTCGTTGTAAACAAAGTTTAATAATTATTTGAATATGCTGACTTTGAACGTTTGTCTTTGGTCTGCATGATAATCGAAGCAGGATTTCGAAGTAAAGAATATGGAGGAGTTTTATGAGCGCTATCTTCGAGTGTGCAAAGAGTGTGTTGTTACTCCATTGGAATGTGTGTTATCTCAACTGCAGCGTCCTGCTGAAGACGATGGAAGGATACTTGACCTATCATCTTATAACTTTACTCCGGACGACTGCAATGCACTCGCTAAAACGCTATCGTACGATACATATTTTAAAGAAGTTCGTTTTAACGACTGTTTACTGAGTGAAGATGCTTCCAAGATGCTTTTATATGGTTTGCTTCGCAGTCGTTCACTTGAAACGATCGACCTAAAAGGCAACAACTTACGTTGTCCTGGCGCCGAGGCTGTTGGCATTTTCCTGAAGAAAAACCTATCGCTTCGCTGCCTGCGTTTGGACTGGAATTCTCTGGGTCTGTGGGGCACCGGTGTTGGAGCCATAGCCGAAGGGTTGGCTGTCAATCAAACTGTAGTGTTACTCGATTTGAGAAATAATCAAATATCCCATGAAGGGGCAACAGAGTTGGCTTCATGTCTCAAGAGAAATTCAACTCTTAAAGCATTGGATTTGCGTTGGAATAATGCTGGCTTACTTGGAGGACGTGCATTTTTAACTGCCCTGCAGTATAATAAATCCCTAACATTGTTAGAGTTACAAGGTAGATATTAAACATTCAGATTGAGTAAAAATATATCATATCATACTAAGTTTCTGCCAAAATATCTTCATCCATTTTTTGCAATTTATAATTGTGTATAGTATTACCTCAGCTGTTGATGCTTAGCATGGCTTTAACACTTAGCAACCGGACTTAGTAGCTCGGTTGGAGAAAGTCACAAATTGCTTGCCAGTGAGCTTGAAGTTAGATGTGTAACTCTGCTTGTTAGGATCTAAAACTATGCATATAAGTTTTCATCTAAACATTCTAGGTTTAATCACATGCACCTACAATTATTCCTAATCATGGGCTTCTCCCACATATTGTTACAATTACCTGCAATTTAAAATTTCCTAAAGAACATGCCCCATGATCAAATGGTATCACTGCATTAGATAATGTTGTGAACATCTAGGTAATGGACTTGTTCTAACTTCTCGTCATATGCAAGATTACTTGAGGTATTAGGCGCATCACAAAGAATGAACCCCTACCCCCTTCCTTCCTCATGGGACTACTAAAGAGTGATTACATGCAGTGTTAATGATTGTATATTGTGTAACTTTGTAATTGTATATATTGTGTAATTCAAAATGAACCTTGATCAATATATCCAGACTGGTAAAAAGAGATTTGGAAACTGTGAGAGAAATAATACTTGAAAACTGAAAAAAATATAATATTTTCCCCTCATGCACTTATCAATAGCAGCGCAATAAATATTGCAATGATTAACTACACAGATATATTTGAACATGATCTATTTTACAAAAAATCCCATGGACAAAATATAAAGTTATTTGGGTTAACTAATGGTTGATTGAGTGTAACCATGCAATTTTCCTATACTAATGTTTGTTCATTAGGTAACAATGTTCCTCAAGACATTCTCAAAGCAATTGGTGTTGCCATCAAGTTAAATGGCGAACGAGAAACAGCACGAAATAAGGAAAACGCAAGAACAGAGAAAATGATTCGAACAATTGAAAAGATTGAACTTGAAAATACAATGCAGGTACATACACTACAGATCACTGCTGTAGATCACTGTTTTTCCCCCAAAATTACCTGCAAAAATTAATTTTGCTTTAAATATAATTAGTTTGTCATTTAAAGGCAGAGCATTAACTTTATCGTCTTTTGAATTAGTTGCGTGAAAAGTAACAATTTTATGAAGGCAACGAATTCGTCGCTCTTAAAATAAAAGCCACAATGTATCAGGCAAATGTGGGAAATCTCTGCTGAATTTCGTTTTTCAATCGTTGTTGTTTCGGTAGTTTTGATAATAGTTTTATTTGCAAACCTTATAATATAAAATTAGTTGCATGAGCAAAGACCGTCGGTATGATATCGGACACACAAGAACAAATGCTTTCTGGGACTGTAGAATACAAACAGAATATGTGCAGCATATGTAGTACAGATTCATTCTTTTGAGAACTGTTTACAATTTTGAAAAATATCTTCTAGGTTTCCATGTTGCAAGATAAACTAGAAGAGCAAAGCAGAGTCAATGAAGAGCTTTCGAAATCAAATCATAGCAAAATCAAGCGGCTCAAAGAATCGCTGGACAAGAATAAAGCTTCTGCTGAAGAGATCAGCAAGGAACTGCAATCAACAAAAAGCGAACTGAAGACGAGAAACCGGGAAAATTTGAGTTTGAATGACTTGATAAACGAATTGAAAAACGAGTTATCTGCAGAGAAAGCAAAAAGAGAACAGCTAGAAAATGATGTTCATCTTTTGAAGGAAAGCCGTTCAAAACTGGAGCGAAATGTTATTGAATTGGAAGCAAAAAAAGAAGAATTACAAAACGTGGCGGGTGGGTTGGAAAATGATATCGCTAGAATAAATGTTGAACAATTAACGAAACTTAAAGAGATGGTCTCAAAGCACGAGGAGTCCGTTGCATACGCCAACGGCGAACACGCCAGTGAAGTGAAACATTTACACTCGAATTTCAAAGAAAAAGAATCGATAATGAAAGGCAAAATCGAAGTCTAGAGAAAGAGAAGATGGAAGCTGAAGAGAAGATCAGTCAACTCAAGTCTGAGATAATGTCAAACAAATTAAAAGCCGAAGAAGATGTGTTCAACTTGAAAACCCAACACAAACATGAAGATCTTGTAAAATCCAAACAATACGAAGACAGGATAAGCGCTTTGCAAACCTCAAGAGATGAACAGCACATTCAAATTAGCAAGTATCTCAGCCAAATCTCAGAATTGCAAAGGGAACTAAGCCTGAAAGAAAAAATGTTGACTGAACTTAAAGAGGAGACAGACGCTGCAACCAGAGAAATGCATCGAAAGGAAAGCAACCAAAAAACTGAAATAGGTCTCTTAAAGATGGACCTTGAATCAGAAAAAAAGGTACAAGATAGTCTAAGAGATCAAATGTCGAACCTAGAGCTGAACATAAAAGAGAATGGCAGAAAACAAAAGGAATTGATTGCGGAGAAGGATCGTGAAATCGAGTCCCTTGAAGAAAGGTTACAAACAAGAGAAACTGATCTCAAAAGACGACGCGAGGACGAAATCCGAAGAGCTGATCTTCTTGAATCTGCAATATTTACATATGTGAACAGCACAAGGTCTTCGAGACCACCATCCCCTTCCAAGTAATCTTCCTTCTTTTGTGTTACTCTGTTCATCATTTCTTCATTCGTGTCCAACTGTGTTATCAGTATCGTCGTGCAGCGCTACTAGGCACTTTAAACAGGATTTCAATGATATTTTATTTAAATATTGTGGTACTAAGGGTTCTGTTGTAGACTTGTGGTGAACTGGAAGCCCAAATACAGCAGGAACTGACTTGTGAACTATTAGGCGAGCACCATTGGTGCGAGCATTAGTTGTCTTGCATGTTGGAGAGTTGTAATATTTATGTATACTACCTAGAGAAAGAATGAGTGGGTGTAAAGTAATTGACTATTCAATAAATCGGTTACTACAAATCCCTCCAACTAAATTGCATTTGTAGAACAATTTTTTGACTTTGTGCACTGGATAAACGTATATATAACAGTGAACTGATATATAATAGGAATTGCTATTGGACATTTTTAGGCAGGTGGCCAACCGCCAATCTTTTGTGGTGATGAGGTGATAATGCGGGAAAACATAGGAATACGGGGGGCAACCAGGGGCAGCAAAGACCGCATGGTCATCATTAAAAAAATTATTTCTGGCAAGAAGAAAAACATTTGTACTTGCCTGATCGAAGTTCTTTTGGCCTTTTTGGCCTTCCCATCTTGTTCGTGAGAAAACATGGAGCGCGAAGACAAGTCCTTAGACGATTTCTTTGCTAAGAAAGACAAAGGAAAGAAAGGAAAGTCGAAAACCAAGGGGAAGTTTACGACAACTTCGTCCATTACCAAGCAGGTTGAGAAATCGCAAAAGCCAGTGAATGAACAAACCAAAGAACAAAAGCCAACTGCGAGTCAGCTTTCCAACACACAGGTCAGCATAAGTAGAACTGTTATGACGACTAAGGATGCACTAAATCATGAGCTTGATTACTTTAAAGTTGTGAGAGATGATTCAAAATTGTGAGAATCCTAACCTCATGTAATATGAAGTTGATTGCCTCCAGGAATTTCTTAAATTACTCCGGTTTTCTCTCACTCATAATACAAATCTTAGGAACTAGTCAATGGGCCACGGTGAATGTTTAGCACTTATATTATGGACAACTTGCTATTATGGCAGTCAATTAGAACTACTATTTAGATAGGTTTATACTATTTAGTATAAACCTATCTAAACAGGTTTTATGCGGGTCTGCAAGCTGATCAAAGTGTCAAGATCTTTAATTTGGCTTGTAAAACAACTATTGTTTGCCTGGAATTACAGTGAGTAAAATGCCCCTGGTAATTACGTAAAATATCTTGGTGATTGGTACAAAGGTAATGCCACATCATCACAGTTGCCCTTTTGGACATGGAATATATTGATACTCATGATACTACAGTCCCCCTCTGGGCCAAATTACTGTTAGATAGTTCTGCCTGAATGCATATTACACTTGAACAGTCTATTGTAACATTTCTTTATCAGTTTATCAATTTGTTGATTGCATCTGTACAAAAAAGCATACTCATTTTGAAGCTGAATATAAGTATTCAAAGTTTTAAAAACAGCTCCAAAATGCAGTAAATAACATTTTTTACAGGTTTTATTTTTTAACAGGTTTTATTTTACCAATTGATATTGTTTCACAACTGCATGGACCAAGAACTGTATTTTGACCTGTTATTCGGCAAGATTACTGGATTGTAGGCTGGCTAAAAACCTGTTACAAACCCAAGTTACTGTAATATAGTTTTTTAACTAGTTCTTAATATGTTCAATTATCATTTTTATGAGCAATAAGTCATATTTAAATTTTCTAGAATGAAGAGGAATGGGAGGACTTCAATGAACCAAAAGAAAAAGATTACTCCGGTCTAAAAGTACAATCCTTACAAATAAGGTAACTAAATACATTCTTGTCTAATGATATATACATAGTTGTTCAAAAATTTTTGATGGTATAACATATATATTGTTCTCATTGATTCAATTACCTAGCAGAAACAGTTCAGCAATAGGTGCTGTAATTGGTGTGAATACATTTTTATGTCTCTAAGAAAACAAGATAAAAGGATAATTCCACATTCATTACCATTCAGTTTCTAATAGATCTGAGTTTTTTCTTATTGCATGCATCTAATAGCTTTATTCTTAAAAATCATCACAGCCTCACAAAAGTCAATTGCTGCCAAAAATACACCTGAAGATGAAATTATGGGCAGCATTTATTTGCTGCCATTAATTTTTTTTCTTGTCACTCCTGAAGATTATTATGTGAATTATTTTCAGAAAAATCTGTAGTGTTATTACTGAGTAGTTAAACTAATGTACATGTCAAATTTGCCTATTAGTCAAATATTATATATTAAAAGAAATGGTTGCATGGATATCTTATTGTGGCTAAAATTAATAATGTTTTCTTGAATTTCAATCACTTATCATCAGCAGAGTCAAGAGATTAATGTAAGAACAACTCAGTTAACAACTTAATTGTTATCAAAGGCATTAACAACAAGTAAATACCTGTACGGCTGTACATAAGAATATATTGTGCCAATGCATCTTTAAAGAGGAATTGCCATTCAGAGACAAAAGACATTCACCGAACTGCTGCCAAACTTGGAAATATTGACGGTTATATCCCCCAACCCCCTACAAAAATTATCAAAATTGCCAGGGCTATCATTAAAGTTGACAAGACCTATGTATACTCATGATGGTGTACAGCAGAGATATACAGTGTAACAGTGGCAGGTTTTAGTACACAGACTTCACATCAATTTCCATAGCTAATTTTTACTGCACCTAAAATACTCTGAATAGTTCATCTTTCAAATGCCTTATATATGATACTGTATTATTCCAGGGATAAAGTTGATGAAGATAATGATGATAAACCAGAGGATGCTGAAGAATATGATGAAGGTAGATACATAAGTTACCAAATATTTATTGTATCAAAGTTTAGAAACAAGCTTTCTCTAAGCCTCATTTAAATGTAATGATAGTTTCAATGTAGCACCCTGCCAAGTTATATACAATCCAGTTATCAGCACACCCACTGGTACAGGAAAAGTTAAATAGAACTTTGATATAGTAATATTTTTTTAATAATGACTAGAAGGCTTTCTTAATAACAAATTTTATTAAATTGTAACAATGTTTTGGAGTTTACTTCAGCATCAGGTTACTCTTGACATTGAATATTTCATTCCCTCTTTCAAAGCTATGCTTAAATGTAACCTGATAATGGAGTAAATTCCGAAACGTTGTTACAATTGAATAAAATTTGTTGTCAATTAAGCCTTCTGGTCAATATTAAAAAAATATGATATCAAAGTTCTATTTAACTTTCTCCTGTACCAGTGGGTGTGCTGATAAATGGATTGTATTATTTGTATATAACTTGGCAGGGTGCTACATTGCAGTAAAGTTGTGTTTCACAAGATGTTGATGCAAGACTCTTGCTTTCTTAAAGCGTGCGTACACATATTGCACATGTACATTATACATGCATGTTCTGCAAAGAGTGATGAATAGAAATACATTATTTTCAAACTTTTCCTTATTGTATTTCTAGACTGTACAGAAAGAAAGGATAAATCAAGCAATGTTTGGCAAGTGAACCTGCAGCCAACTGTTCCTGGTAATGAATGATTTGTATACATGTTTTTGCATACATGAGTTGCCTTGTGTATAGCATTTTTGACATCTTGTAATTTTACCATTATGTAGCAAACCAAAGTTTGCAGGGCCAATTCCCATCATTGTCAAGTCTGTTGCTTATATAAATAGTAACATTGTTTGACCTTTTTTGTGGGGAAGGCTACCACAAAACTATGTTAGCTTAGTGGCTGGTTTCGCTCAGAATAATAGCATATGTGTTTTATACTATTTTATGTACATTCACCTATGCACTTCATAGCATAACATAAAAGCTATGATTGGCCGTTGAGAGCAATTTTACAGTAGTAGTTAGTGACCTTACAGTGAGTCGCTGACAAATTGTTGACTGGGGCTTCCCTTTCTGTCGTATGAAATTGTTTCGGAATGGGTTTGAATACTGTAGCTACATACAATCCGATTCTAAGTCCGGGAATATTTTATTTGTGTAGCAGCCTCCGCCCCAGAAGTAAAACAAGAACCGAAGAAGGAAGTTGGCAAAGGAGCATATATCCCTCCATCAATGAGAAGAGCCATGGCAAATCAAGCAGAAGGCAGAGATCAGTCGTGGAAATACAGATCGGGTGCGAGAGAAAGAGACCCTCGCAGACCTCCTGAAATTGCGAGCGAAATTGCATTTCCAACTCTTCAAGCTTCCACTGCTTCCAGCAAAAAGTAAGCTAAACTATAAAGATTAAATATTCGGGTTCATTAATTTCTCTTCCAGAGTTTGGGAGGGGGTCTTGTATCGATGTGCAGTACAAGAGGGGCTCCAGGCAAAAGTGCAAACGGATCTGCCAGACTACTTCAAATGTCATAAAAATCTGATTCATAAAAAGCTCTGGCATCGTATATATATGTAATCATAGGCCCTAAAGAGTCTGATGCAAAGACACGAGATGTTCCAAAAAGGTGGATACTTGGCAGTGGTGTAATCTTCCCAACAAAAGCATTTGCTTGTTTAGTTTTAGAAAAACTTGTTTCAATGCTTCAAAATCTTCTCGCCCTTTGTTAATTCCCGGGTAACCGAGCTCATGTAAACCCTTGTAATGAATGGATATTTTTGTCTCTCCAGTGAATCGTCATCTTCATCGAACTTCGAGGACGTTAGGCATGGCGGGCGTGCCGTGAGTGAACAGTCGTTGAATCGAAGAACGGATATTGCTGTCGACAACAAATTTAGTGCTCTGAGCAAGTGATTCCTTGATTCGCCTAGTCTAAGAAATTCTGATTATTCACGAGAATTAGTATATTAAATGTCTAGTTTTAGGGCAAGCAGCGACAAGATTGCTCAATTGTAGACAGTGAATTGACAGAATTCGTTACACGAGAACGAGATATGGACTTAAAAATTCTGCGAATTTCGAAGCGTCGCCATGGCGCCATGAGTTAAATGAACTACTTTGGCTATTACTTTATTACAAGATAATGCTTTGCTTCAAAATTCATCTTCCGTTGGAGTCTCTATAAAATTAAACATGATGGCGATAAAGGCGAGTTTTCAGATCATATCTCGTTATTAAGCTATACATGCATCGCATAGTTTTGAATGAACAGATATAGTGTTCACATACATCTAGCATGAACTATGAAATATGTTCAACGTTGTAACTGTGTAATGTAAAGAAAGGGATAGGAAGATGAATAGAAATACTTTAAAAATTCAATCGCGAAATTTACATGGCCAGAAGTTTTCTTTCTGCTTGTGTGAGTTGTATGTATTTCAAGGGTTATATTCATAGAATATCAAAGTGAAAAAATGGTTTTGTTTTTTAAGCCTGCTGTCACAATGTTCAGAATTTCAAGAGTACTTCTGCTTGCTTTCGAATGTCTTGAATTTTGGACGTTTTGATTTTCGGCGTATCAAAAAACATTGTTCTTGTTATTATGGTAATTATAGTGGTCTATCAAGTAGTAGCCTAAATATTTTATAAGGACAGTGAATAAGTTATATCATGAAAATCTTACAATCCTGGGATAGATTTTCCATGGACCTGAGCGTAAATTGTTTGCATTACTCAGTCGAGAAAAGAGTTTTTTGGAGTTCATCACCCTTTTTTATTGGTGGAAACTTGTCAAATGCTCGGTTGCGAATGTTTTCTTGCTAGTTGGAAAGCATTTTAGACTTCAGCGTGGAGTATCGGGAAACAGTCTTAAGTTACATACGATTGTCCTTGACTTTTTGCACGCCTTGCAAGATGGTGGAAAGTAATTCGGGTCCATTGGTTGTGTAAAAAAGTGCAACCTCGTAATTTCTTTGAGTTTTACATATTTTTGTTTACTGATTTAAAATTTGAAAGGTCCTAAATGTAATATTAGATTTCTACCCCATCGAAATTTCGGTCACGCTACTCGCGCAGCCCTGGTCCACCACTTATTATAAAATCTGTTAAAAGACGTATTAAATCTATATTGGGCATACGAAGGAAGAAAAAGAGGAGTGGTCAGGTATGAGAACGTCAAAAAAGCTTGATTTCAAACGGGTCACTTTTAAAACACTCTGTGTGGTTTAATGGTGCGAGCACTTTTCCGTCCCCTATGGATCGCTCTCGAATGGACGGGTGTGTCCCAACAGCTTTCAAATACCTTTCTATATGGTAGATGTAACAAATGATAAAAGCCTAGTTTTCCACTGATTTGCCGTGGGCTACTATTAAGAGTGACGGGTTTAGGAAAGGTATGATGACAAGTGCATGGGTGCAATGACACATGACAGAACATTTACATTTACGGAACCTTTCACATGAAAATAATTATTTGTCGCATACAGGCTATTTCGTCTATTTCTAATGTGGAAATCGATTTGCCGATAGACCTTTCTTATAATGACGTCAAACGCGCAAAGTCTGATGTTACACGAAATTTGATTGGCACAAAACTATCGAGCCAAACAAACTTCGACTTTCACACCAGACTTTCCGCGTTTGACGTCATTATGAACAAGGTCTATTGGCAAATCGAAAAGAAACCAAGCTTTACCTTTTTTTCAAGTTAAATAACCACAGCCATTCAGCGGAAGATCTGGCAGTCTCGTGGCGAATTCAATGGTCTCTCAAGTGATAACTCCATGGATCGAACCCTGGTATAGCTGTTTTTCATTATGTCCTTCAAGAAAAGAATAAAGTAAATTACATAACCATAGCCGTTCAGCACAGGATCTCCTAGACTAGTGGCGAAGACGATGGTCTCGCAAACGGTAAGTCGATGGTTCGAGTCCTAGTATAGCTATTTTTCATTATGCCCTTCAAGAAAACGGTAAAGTAAATGAAATAACCACACCCATTCAGCCCAAGATCTGGCTGTCTGGGGGCGAAGACAATGGTCTCTCAAGTGATAACTCCATAGATCAAACCCTAGTATAACTGTTTTTCATGATGTTCTTCAAGAAAAGGATAAAGTTAAAATTACATAACCATAGCCGTTCAGCAAAAGATCTCGTAGCCTAGTGGTGAAGAAAATGGTCTCGCAAATGGTAAGTAGATGGTTCGAAACCCAGCTTACCTCTTTTTCACTATGACCTTCGAAAAAAAGATAAAGTAAATTGAATAACCGCAGCGTTTAGCAAAAGATCTCTTAGTCTAGTGGCGAAGAAAATGGTGTCCCAAGTGGTACGTCGATGGATCGAATTCTAGTATAGCTGTTTTTCATTATGAACTTCATGAAAGGATAAAGTAAATTAAATAATCATAACCGTTCAGCACAAAAACTCGTAGTATAGTGGTGAAGACAATAGTCTTCCGACTGGTAAATCGAAGTTTCAAATCCAAATATGCCTGTTTTTCGTTGTGTCCTTCACGAAAAGAATTAAGTAAATTAAATAACGATCGCCGTTAAGCATAATATCTTGTAGTCTAGTGGCGAAGACAATGATCTCCAAAGTGTTAAACCGATGGTTCGAATCCCAGCTTAATTAACTCTTTTTCATTACGACCTTCGGGAAAGGGACAAAATAAATTAAATAACTAAAGGCGTTCCGCCCATGATCTCGCAGTCTAGTGGTCAAGATGTTAATCTCATGTGCCGACTTTCGAAAGTTCGAGTCTCGTTTGAGACGTTTTAGGTGAAAATTTTCGTTATTAATAATACATGGTATCATGAAGAATAAGTTAGTGTGGATTTCCAAAAATTACCAGTTAGCCTTGTGGTATAGTCGTGGACTACCAACTACAAGATCGAAGTACCAAGAATAGGATGGTAAACCGTTTTTCATTATGGACTTCTTTAAAAGGATAAAGTAAATTAAATAATCATAACCGTTCAGTAGAAGATCTCGTCGTCTATAGCTAGTGGTCAAGATGTTGGTCTCATGTGTCGACAGTCGAAGGTTCGAATCTCGTTTTAGGTGGAAATTTTCGTTATTAATATTACATGGTAAGGTTATGCAGAATAAGTTAGTGCAGGTTTCCAACAATCACCAGTTAGCCTTGTGGTAAAGTTGTGGACTATCAAGTACAAGATCGAAGTATCAAGAACGGGATGGTACGTTTCTCATGGCGGTAAAAGAAAAAAAAATGGTAGGTATGTTGCTCCTCCGGGGAGGTTTATACTCGGGTAATCTTTAGAAATTAAAGTTAATCTTTAGGGAAATAATTGGATAGATAGGGTGAATGAGGGGTATATGAGTACAAAAAGACTTAGTAATTGGGTGGCCTCGGGTGGCCTCAGCTCCCGGGGGAAGGGGAGGCATAGGTGAGAAAACAGTATATAAAATGTTTAAGTCTTTTTGTACTCATTTAAACCTCTTTACCCCTATTTATCCTCCAATTTACTCCTATCTATCCCTAATTTTTCCTATCCTCACATATCCCTAACTATCCCCTAACACAATTAAATGTTTGAAGAAAGCTCGTTTTGAAAGTCGGGAAAGGCGGGGGAAAGAGAACCCCCCTCAGTTTACTCCTCGCCCAAGGCGAGGGCATATTCGCCCTCTCGCTCTACTCCTCTCACACTCACAAATTCTCGCTTTAATACCTGTTTTTTTTCGGTTTATCCAGGGCTTGAACCATCGACTGTATACTTGGTAGATCACCGTCTTCACCACTACACCATCAGTTCTTGTGGTGAAAGCCTACAGTTTTTTATTTTGCTTAATCTTCTTTTGGAAGGATCTTTGATGAAATAGAAGAAAAAAACATTCCCATCTGGGACTCGAACCTCCGCCTTTAAACTCGTGGGGCACTGCCTTCGCCAGTAGACCGCACGAGCTTGCAGTGAAAGGCTATACCTTTGAATACCTTTTGGGTGGGATCTCAAATGTACTAACAATTTAAATGAGTTCCCTTTAATGACAATGTTCATGATTTTTTTTCATGTGTAAAACGCACACAACTGTGTCTTATTCGTAGCTTGTAACATAATATTAACCATTTGTGTTGTCGCTACTCGCTAAAATGTCACACTGACATATAGTTATGAAGTGTCCATCTGTCTGCAAGTTAGTTATATGCGAAGCAAATGAAGCTAACGGTTACGGTGCCATTGTTTTGTATTTTTAATGAAGTGAAGTCAAAGTAAAGTACAAGAATTAACAATGCATTTCAAAATAGGTTTAAAAGAAAAAAAGTACAAGAATTAAGAATAGCCGAATTCATATTAGTGACGGGAAACTCATCTTAGAAAAGATGAGGTAAAAACCCGCCTGAATATGAATTGGGATATGGATAAATTTATACGTATGATGGGTCGGGTATTGAGTAATAATTACGATAATAATTTTGTTTATTTTCGCTTAGCCTTGTTCCGTCCTTGACCGTGCTGATATTTTACAAACTCGTAGCGATTTATCCGTCTTTAAAACGAGTTTCTGTTCTAGACGGGATCCAGTCTAAGCTTACCCGTCTGTTAAGACGGCAAAGTAAGACGGGAAAATTCGGACGAGAAACCCGTCTGTGATTCACATCAGACGAGTTTCCCATCTTCGATGGGTTTCCCGTCTTTAATATGAATTCGGGTAAATTACCCGAATTCATATTAAAGACGGGAAACTCATCGAAGACGGAAAACTCGTCTGATGTGAATAACAGACGGGTTTCTCGTCCGAATTTTCCCGTCTTAACAGACGGGTAAGCTTAGACTGGATCCCGTCTGGAACAGAAACTCGTTTTAAATTCGCATGCATTTAGACGGATAAATCACTACGAGTTTGTAAAATATCAGCACGGTCAAGGACGGAACAAGGCTAAGCGAAAATAAACAAAATTATTATCGTAATTATTACTCAATACCCGACCCATCATACGTATAAATTTATCCATATCCCAATTCATATTCAGGCGGGTTTTTACCTCATCTTTTCTAAGATGAGTTTCCCGTCACTAATATGAATTCGGCTATTCTTAATTCTTGTACTTTTTTTCTTTTAAACCTATTTTGAAATGCATTGTTAATTCTTGTACTTTACTTTGACTTCACTTCATTAAAAATACAAAACAATGGCACCGTAACCGTTAGCTTCATTTGCTTCGCATATAACAGTAACTTGCAGACAGATGGACACTTCATAACTATATGTCAGTGTGATATTTTAGCGAGTAGCGACAACACAAATGGTTAATATTAGGTTACAAGCTACGAATAAGACACAGTTGTGTGCGTTTTACACATGAAAAAAAATCATGAACATTGTCATTAAAGGGAACTCATTTAAATTGTTAGTACATTTGAGATCCCACCCAAAAGGTATTCAAAGGTATAGCCTTTCACTGCAAGCTCGCGGTCTACTGGCGAAGGCAGTGCCCCACGAGTTTAAAGGCGGAGGTTCGAGTCCCAGATGGGAATGTTTTTTTCTTCTATTTAATCAAAGATCCTTCCAAAACAAGATTAAGCAAAATAAAAAACTGTAGGCTTTCACCACAAGAACTGATGGTGTAGTGGTGAAGACGGTGATCTACCAAGTATACAGTCGATGGTTCAAGCCCTGGATAAACCGAAAAAAAACAGGTATTAAAGTGAGAATTTGTGAGTGTGAGAGGAGTAGAGCGAGAGGGCGAATATGCCCTCGCCTTGGGCGAGGAGTAGACTGAGGGGGGTTCTCTTTCCCCCGCCTTTCCCGACTTTCAAAACGAGCTTTCTTCAAACATTTAATTGTGTTAGGGGATAGTTAGGGATATGTGAGGATAGGAAAAATTAGGGATAGATAGGAGTAAATTGGAGGATAAATAGGGGTAAAGAGGTTTAAATGAGTACAAAAAGACTTAAACATTTTATATACTGTTTTCTCACCTATGCCTCCCCTTCCCCCGGGAGCTGAGGCCACCCGAGGCCACCCAATTACTAAGTCTTTTTGTACTCATATACCCCTCATTCACCCTATCTATCCAATTATTTCCCTAAAGATTAACTTTAATTTCTAAAGATTACCCGAGTATAAACCTCACCGGAGCAACATACCTACCATTTTTTTTTTCTTTTACCGCCATGAGAAACGTACCAACCCGTTCTTGATACTTCGATCTTGTACTTGATAGTCCACAACTTTATCACAAGGCTAACTGGTGATTGTTGGAAACCTGCACTAACTTATTCTGCATAACCTTACCATGTAGTATTAATAACGAAAATTTCCACCTAAAACGAGATTCGAACCTTCGACTGTCGACACATGAGACCAACATCTTGACCACTAGACGACGAGATATTCTACTGAAAGGTTATGATTATTTAATTTACTTTATCCTTTTCAGGAAGTCCATAATGAAAAACGGTTTACCATCCTATTCTTGGTACTTCGATCTTGTAGTTGGTAGTCCACGACTTTACCACAAGGCTAACTGGTAATTTTTGGAAATCCACACTAACTTATTCTTCATCATACCATGTATTATTAATAACGAAAATTTTCACCTAAAACGTCTCAAAGGAGACTCGAACTTTCGAAAGTCGGCACATGAGATTAACATCTTGACCACTAGACTGCGAGATCATGGGCGGAACGCCTTTAGTTATTTAATTTATTTTGTCCCTTTTCCGAAGGTCGTAATGAAAAAGAGTTAATTAAGCTGGGATTCGATACATCGGTTTAACACTTTGGAGATCATTGTATTCGCCACTAGACTACAAGATCTTTTGCTTAGCGGCGATGGTTATTTAATTTACTTTATCCTTTTCGTGAAGGACACAACGAAAAACAGGACTTACCACTTGGAAGACTATTGTCTTCACCACTATACTACGAGATTTTGTTCTGTACGGTTATGGCTATTTAATTTACTTTATCCTTTTTTCACCATAAATGAAGAGAGGACATCAGAATCATCATTTTCTCAAAGACATAATGAAGAGAAGACATGAAGACATCAAATGAAAAACAGTTTTACTTAGATTTGAACCACCGATTTCACCACTCGGTAGACCATTGTCCTCACCACTATACTTCCACAACTTCTGCCGAACGCGGGGTAATTAATTTACTTTCTCATTTTCTCGAAAGACACAAAAGAAGAGAAGACATGAAGACATCAAATGAAAAACAGTTACACGTGAATTTGAACCACGGATTTACCACTCGGAAGACCATTGTCTTCACCACTATACTACGAAATCTTTTGCGGAACGCTTATGGCTAATTAATTTATCTCATCCTTTTTCTCGAAAGACATCAAATGAAAAACAGTTATACTTGGATTCGAACCACCGATTTACTACTCGGAAGACCATTGTCTTCACCACTATACTACGAGAACTTTTGCTGAACGCTTATGGGTAATTAAGTTACTTTATCATTTTCTCGCAAGACATAATCAAGAAGAGTTATACTCGGATTCGATTAATCGATTTACCACTCAGAAGTGTGGTATTTACCACTCGATTTACCAATTTATCGATTTACCACTCGGAAGTGTTGTGCTGAATAGCCATGGTTATTTCGTTTACTTTATCCTTCACACGAAATTCAGTCACGATGAAAACATTTTTTCCATGCAAGACTCGAACCATCAAGTTGCGAGACCACTGTGGTCTCCCCAAGACTAATTGTTCTTGGGGTAACTGACGGTGTTTTTATTTTACTTAAACCTCTTTTCAAAAGGTCATTATGAAACACATTTGACCAGTGAAATCAGAGCTTATTAAGACGGGGGCGAAGACAAAATTCACAGCGCCGCGTTTAAAGTTGCAAGATAGACATGGAGCCCAAAGACGCAGGGAGTACAACGCCGACAGCGGAAGTCTTCGTATATATGATATTGCTCAATGTAGTGATTGTGGGATTACTACGTACTCGTTCACTGCGACTGCGCAGAGTTTCTTAATACTTAATTAAATATAGTACACGTACATGCACCTCGCATGTCTGTAAATTTCTAGTTAGCATAATAAAATAAAATTTTCCGCGGATTTGAACCATAATCTCTTTAGTTGCGAGACCATACGTTGAATTTTCTTCACCAATACGCCATCAGCGATTGATGTTAAGAACTACATTTATTTATTTTAAGTAAACCCTTTTTAAATGTTATAATGAAAGAATGTCGTTTTCCTGACCTCATTCGATCAAGCGGGAAATTATTTTAATTCTTTGCTCAGTGAACATGATATCTCGTTCAATGAAAATTGCTTTCCTAACTCCACAAGTGGCTCATTTTTCAACTATAGTAAGATTTACCACGATGTACCAATATTCGTATGAGGAAAGCCAAAGCTTTTTTGGAATAACTTTCTATGTCATAAAAAATTCACGGAAATAAGCATTCAAAAAAATTGCAGCCACAAGAGGAATTTGCGGGTTTTTCAATGTGCTCTTCGAACGCTTCAGTGAACAAATGTAACATGCATGAAATGAGATCATGACAGTAATCGTACTCTAGAAGAGCAAGCATATTGGAACCGATATTTTAGGGACATAGTCGATTTTCCGGCTGTCATTGAAGAACGAAAGAATTAATTAAAAGTTCTTTAAAAAATGAAATTCGTTGGAATAATGTTCTTTGGTGTCATACTACATTACTTTTTGGCAACTGTTGTTGGCGAATTTCATTCCATCGAAGCAGGGGATCCTGAAATAAGGGATGCGGCAAGGCCACGTGGGATTCTTGCTCCACAACAGGCAGCCGAAGTAATTTACCGAAATATCCTAAGCGGTATAACCGACCGTCCAGAGATTGGTCAGATAGCTTTCCTCTATCTCCATGGCGTTGACCCAAATATCATTTACGGAAACGGTAACGTGAAAAACGCAATCAAGGAGAAAAAACTGGGTGCTAAACTTATTCCCGCAAGGCCGAATGAACGACCCGGCTTTTGGCCAATTAACCCTAAGAAGTCTAACATTTTGAATGCTGTGCCGAATCGAAGTGATCAAAGAGGAGAACGCAATTTTGGTCACGCTGAGCACAAAATTCTTGCCCAGCTAGAAAGTCTGCGAGAAGGATTTGCGCAGAACTCGAATAACCGAGCCGTTTGTCCGGAGTATGTAATTCTCGCAACTCACTATCGTCCCTGTTATGAATGCGCTAACGACTATGTTCTAGCCAAGGAAAACTTCGCCCAAGGGAAATGCCCGACTACAGCTTTCTATCTTTATATTACAGGGACATATGCTCCCGGTACCGATTTCAGTTGGGCATGGCCGAATATTGAGAATTTAATAACGTCAAATCGTATCCATTTATTGCCCTATCCCACGGTCCCCCCACAACCGGTATAGAGGCAAAACCACTTGCTATTTAGTTTGACAATTAGAAGTTTTATGCGGTTTTTCATTATATCAGTTATAGACATTGACTTAAATTGGTTGCCTACCAGGGACGATCCATGTCGCTGACGCTCGATAGTTTGATACCCCTAACTTTATACCACCTAAAATTGGCGGGACATTTACTAAGACTTTCTTTGTGTATATAGCCAGAAAATATAGGTATAAAAATTAACCGGCAATCAGAAGCCGGATCATCGACAAAACTTCCAGTTATCACTTTCTTCATTTCCAATGACTTTGGCACTGAAAAGCTTATGTAAAACATAACTGTTTTTTATTATATCTATGAAAAGTAATTCTTTTTTTTCCGCAGACACACGTTTTTCCATCAACTGTTTAAATTACAATTTAAATTTTTTCGCTTTTTTATACCATTATTTTTGGAAGAGAAGGAACAAATGATTCGAGACGCATGATAACTTCGTTTTGTCCATGCGCCTCATAACGTCTCAGATGAGCTGAAGGCGTGTGAGGTGGTGTAAAATCCCAGCATTCAATAGTGACTCGATTCGATTCGAATATGATTCGATTCAGGCAGCTTTAAACTCTTCTCCAGACCTCTTTTCAGATGTGTGCGGATTAGCGAAAGGAAACTTGGATTATTTGTCGGATCTGTGGTCGGATGACGTATACATTTTTATGACGTATTTCCGTATTTTTATTCAACAACAGGAACTATTATTCTAGGAGCAACAACAATCTCACCAACCTCGAATGCTAATTAACCCGCCTTATAGATTTATTGCACAGATTAGAACAGATTAATCTTGGATTAACTAAATGAGAACTGGCTTAATGAGGAGTAATAATAAGGAAATATATATGTATATATAATATGATTAATGGAAGAGCAACAAGGATGCAATAGCTACTTCTGGGATGCATAATTTATTTCTCATCTTTTGGGCATTGACTCTTGCTGTAAAATAACTCATTTGATATACCCATTGGTGCAATAGAAGTGGAATTAAAGTAGGTTTATCACTTTTTACTTTTTATTAATGTTTGTAAGTATATGTAAATTCTGATTCATCTATTTTTGAAAGCCTTGCAAAATATTTCCAGATGAGTTATACGTATGTGTATTGAAATTTATTGTATTTAAAGGTAATATAATTAAACAATTTCTATTAGGGAAGTCATATAATAATCTTTCAATTGTTGCTGACATAATTTTGCCCGTAAAATTACCTCCAATTTGCCCTCCCTTTGAGGCAGCACTTCACTGCGATAGAAACTTCTAGTAAGCCAACAGTCAATATTATAGAACCATATTATAGAACCATGTAAGCAAACAGTCAATATTATCGAACCATGTAAGCAAACAGTCAATATTATCGAACCATGTAAGCAAACAGTCAATATTATAGAACCATGTAAGCAAACAGTCAATATTATAGAACCATGTAAGCAAACAGTCAATATTATAGAATCATGTAAGCAAACAGTCAATATTATCGAACCATGTAAGCAAACAGTCAATATTATAGAACCATGTAAGCAAACAATCAATATTATAGAACCATGTAAACAAACAATCAATATTATAGAACCATGTAAGCCAACAGTCAATATTATAGAACCATGTAAGCAAACAGTCAATATTATAGAATCATGTAAGCAAACAGTCAATATTATAGAACCATGTAAGCAAACAGTCAATATTATAGAACCATGTAAGCAAACAATCAATATTATAGAATCATGTAAGCAAACAGTCAATACTATAGAATCATGTAAGCAAACAGTCAATATTATAGAATCATGTAAGCAAACAATCAATATTATAGAATCATGTAAGCAAACAGTCAATACTATAGAATCATGTAAGCAAACAGTCAATATTATAGAATCATGTAAGCAAACAATCAATATTATAGAATCATGTAAGCAAACAATCAATATTATAGAATCATATAAGCAAACAGTCAATATTATAGAACCATGTAAGCAAACAGTCAATATTATAGAACCATGTCAGCAAACAATCAAAATTATAGAACCATGTAAGCAAACAGTCAATACTATAGAATCATGTAAGCAAACAGTCAATATTATAGAAGCATGTAGGCAAACAGTCAATATAAGATAGAACCATGTAAGCAAACAGTCAGTATTATAAAATCATGTGTCAATATTATGAAATCATGCAAACAAACAGTCATTATTATAGAATCATGTAAGCAAACAGTCAATATTATAGAACCATGTAAGCAAACAGTCAATATTATAGAAACATGTGTCAATATTATGAAATCATGCAAACAAACGGTCATTATTATAGAGTCATGTAAGCCGTATGAAGTTCATTTAAAACATCAAGCGATTCGGTCAAAAGATCCTTTATAGCTGGCAGACTATGAGAATTGTCCACCAATTCCCTTTCGGCCAGTTTCGGCCTATGTTTGCCTTTCTCCCATTGTTTAACGTAAGCAGTGCTTCCCAAACAAATTTTTAGTTTCCTTTGGAAAAGGGCAAAATTCCTTGCATTTTAATAAAATTCCTTACACTTGTGAACTACAATTATGAATTATTACTGTCGGATTTTTTTCAAGAAAATAAAACTGTTTGAAAAAAATTGATTACAAGAGTTACAAATTGTAACTTTCCAGGGCTAATTAACGGGAGACGTTTTCCAGGGCTAATTAACGGGAGAAGATTGAAAAGATCCTAAAAACTCTTCAGAATTCCTATTTCTTAGGAATTATCCTCAAAAATGTGTTGGCCATGTAGCTCAGTTGGCAGAGCATCGGACTAGTATACCGAGGGCCGCTGGTTCGAATCCTGCCGTGGTCAAGTAGAATTTACTGTTTGCCATGGCAGGCCGCATATATATATATATATATATATATATATATATATATATATATATATATATACACCCATTTGAAAAAACGTTGGGCGCAGATAGATAGATAGACACTCTAAGTCTAATTAGAATTGCATGGGATTTCAATCATATTACACAAAATATGCAATTCGATAATTAGATTTCGAATATATATCTATCTGCGGCCAACGTTTTTGCAAATGGGTGTATATATATATATATATATATATATATATATATATATATATATATATATATAAATATAAGCACCCTGTAAATAACTAACTTTATTTTACAAGACTATGTCTAAAAAAAGGTCATATATATATAACAATTTCAACCGCCCATTGAAATAATCCTCGTATATTATCATTATGATATATTACAATTAGTTGCGCGCATCACTGACCGCGATATGAAACTGGACGCAAATCTAAGACAATACAAAAATATGGGAGATTTTTCTTTCTATTGTTGCCGTTTTCAGTTGACAAACTCTCTGATATTAAACCAAAGTCTTTGATTTGACTATTCATTAATAATACGTATTTTGTCATTCGCACCTGTCATATCAACATTCAGTCTCCAGGTGTTGTTCTTCGGAATATGGATGTGAAATTCATGACCACTGGGCAAATGTAGCGACATTTTATCTGCGTCAAAATCTAGGATTAACTTAACCTCGTCACCTTGTTTGGTCAGATTTACTAAAGTATTGTAATAAGTACGTGAACCTTCTTCCCATGCTCCTTGATAACCATCAGACCCGAGTGCCCAGCCATATGAACCACGCCATATATATGAACTTCTATCAGGTGGTACGAAATCTCCTTTAACTATTCCAATGAACATCCAATCATTATCTTTAAACGACTCCAACTTCAACTTGAGATTCACAATTCCTTGTTGGTAAATATTTTCACCAAGAACATATTTGTGTTCCCGTGCTCCACAATGAACTGCGACTTTCCCGTCTTCCTGAAGAGTCAATCCTGGGCAGTGCAAGTTGAATTTCTCGTCAGACACAATCTCAGTTGGAAAGATTTCATCACTCAACCCAAGATAATCGACCAAACTGGAAAACCACTTCATTTGACTTTCTGGGAAGTCAGGTAACGATGCGGGTTTTTTGCCGCTTGTAATTTTCTTTTCCCTTAAATAATCCAAAATATAAGCAAAATGTTGTGGATTAAAATCAAAGAATACAGCGCCATCTTGATCACGCTCGACACCATCTTCCCAGCGACCGCTAAACATTGCAGCGAGCAAGGAACCTTCAATCTGACAGAGAGTTGATCTTTTTGTTTTAAACTTTTGTCCACCAACGTTCAGATGAATGATATCATCGTCTCTGACTACGAAGGCTTGCATTCGTTTCTTCTCTTCGTTAAACGCTTCGACTTCCGCGTTCATCTTGACTCTCTCAGCTTCGATAATTTCGTCAAATTCATTCTTAAATCGCTTCACTAACCCGTCAAATTTCGTCAATAAATCTTCGTTGCTCATTTTGACACGTTGTCAGCGGAATAGAAATGACTTTCAGTTTAGTTTAAACACAGTATTTGTAAAGAATAATCGTACTATGTGAACTAGTATTTACTAGTAAGACTACCAGGCCTTCTTCTTTACCTTCAGGGTGTTTCCACTTCAAAACGTCAAAAACCTACTAGGGAACAGGCCCCCAACAGGCCTTTTACTGTTTTACAGTGCACTCCACCCGAAGCCCGATGTCCAATGGTGTGCTTGTTATAAACTCCCAAGGGCAATGTCGGTTGTAAACTCGATATTTCGTGCTAATCTTTTTAAAGGCAAAGTGGCAATTGTGACTGGAGGTGGTACTGGAATTGGGAAAGCAATCACACAAGAGCTTCTTCATTTAGGAGCGAAAGTTATCATTGCATCTAGAAATGAAGAAGTACTTTGTGCTTCTGCTAAAACGATGACAATTGATATACCAGATAGTGTGGTAAAGGCAGTACGATGTAATATTAGAGAGGAATCACAGGTTAATGTTGTATTATATTAATATGCTTCTATACGTTATGATGAGTTATTACTATGCTTCAGGCAACAATTTAAGAATGATAACATACTGTAAGGATAAGGGTGTTTGATCTTTCATTAATTAACATATTAGCTCTACCGCCACCCCCCCCCCCAGGGATGATCTAGAAGCTTAATTGGGGGGGGGTGCATATTCATATATTCGTCCTATGCCCGATTGATTTCTTTTGATAGCGATTGTTTTTAGTTTTTACCCTCTTTTAAACTTGAATATTTGAATATGCACCCCCCCAATTAAGCTTCTAGGTCCGTGCCTGCCCCCCTTGCCCTACCTTGTTTCTAGGTCTGGTTGGAAAGTTTACAATAGACTGAATAGAGCTAAAATTGATTTCATTCATCACCTGCTAACATGCATGCCCAAGAATGAATACTATCAAACCACTGCTCTCTCATGCAACTTAATTGCTATGCATTGCAATAATAATGCACATGTATTGATGCGGAAGCCTGCTTTTTACTTAATGAACAAGCTCACTAAGAGGCTGCAAAAATCTGCAAAGGACACTTGTCTGAGAGAATTCTATACATCCTCTCCTGAGAAAATTATTAAAAAGTGAATCATTGTTATGTAGCTTTATACAAATTTTTTCTTCACTCAGACCAACCACCTAGCCCAAAGGTTTTCTTTGCATGGCCCCCTTTCCCCAAAATCCTGTCATTATCAATATCATCAGCACTTTTACTGTTAATGCCTTCTCTAGTGGTGGCCAAGATAGCTAGGTAATTTGGTTTATAAGACTATAAATTTAACATTTTAAGCAATACCTTATCATATGTACATAACAATATGAGGCATGAATAATGACATTGACACATTATATTATCCGCCATACATGCAACCTTTCTTTTATATGAAAATCACGTCCCAGCAAGTTGGTGCCTCTGTTTGCTAATAAACACTTCAAAATATGCAAAAACCACTAAGTATCCTCAGTATCAATTCTTGTATAATTTGTGTTTGATTAATTTCAAACTGTATCTCCAGCTTAATTGAACACACAATCGGCCAAGTCTACAACCCACTTAACAATTTTGACCTGACATAGTAGGCACAACAGATGCAGCATAACCTTTTGGTAATTAAATTGCTTACTAACTTGTCAGAGGTACATTCCATACTGTTTAAGACTAGATAATTGCTTTGTTGATAGATTTTGTTTTGTCCCAACCAAGAGAACTGTACATAGTAATTCAACAACACTAAAGAATTCACTCACCTGATTAATAATTATTACAAACAAATAAATTTACCATGTTTGTATGCAGAGCTCTCCTAGCTAGGTCTTGCTTTACATGATCATTAAAGCGTCTGATCAACTCGAGTTTTATTTTCTTCTATATATCACTGTACAATTACGTCAATCTTGCGCAAGTACATGAACACCAGCATACATGTTTTTTCATTCAGCTATTGCAATTTTATTTGCATCAGCTCGAATTTGTGTTAATGCATTAATACCAGATATTTAACAATATGGCCGTGTCACGTGTATACTATTTGCATTTCACCATACAAATTGGCTTCAACGTTTAACCATAAAACACGCGGGAAAAATATGAAACTTGGCACCGTTTGCCGACCTTTAGATGATTACATCCATCACAGTTAATAGAATTTTAACCGTGCATCCATAGAGCAACTGTTCTAGCTTAACTGCCTAACATCTCCGCTGTAAATCGATTTATTTGCATTGGGTCTTCCTCAAAAAGGCAAATGAATCGATTACCAAACTCTGTCAGAAAACTGTACCCAATGCCTTTTCTCAACGTATTTTAGGGTAAAAATCCCAGGGAATTAGGTATAGCAATAATGCCAATATGCGTGGCTGGAAGGCAAATTAGTATACTTGCGACAGTGATCTTGTCACTAATTTCTGGTAATGAATGGTTAGGTCGAAAATTTAATGAAGATAGCATTGAAAGAATTTGGGAGAATAGACTATCTTGTGAACAATGGTGGTGGTCAGTTTGTTTGTGATGTTGCAGACATGAAGTCTAAAGGTTGGAAAGCAGTTATTGACACGAACCTAAATGGGACATTTAACTGTTGCCAGCAAGGTTAGTTAACTTATAAGTCTCAAACGACTACTTTCGTGCAGTGGCGGATCCATGCAGGATAAGTCATAATAAATTAGCAAAGCTATAACACGCAATCGCATTGGTAGATTTTTATGTAAATATATTTTTAAAAAATGAGTAACCAATAGACTTTTTCGATAATTAGCTACGTCACAACATTATCATTTTAAATTTAGAACCACCTTAAATAAAATGGATTTCATTATCAAAGCGTAATTATCGAAAAGGTCTATGCGTTGGTATTAAAGTATTCTGAATTGGAAATGACGACTTGCATAATAGACCAACTTTTGATTTAGGCGACAAAAAGGAAATTTCTGAAAAGAGCATACCATACTAGCCAAGCGAAGATAGCGAATTTTGTATACTTTTATATTATGGTCGGAGATTGTAACTAAATTAGTTACACATTTTCGCCTGTAATACAAAAGTATACAAAAATTGCCAACATCGCATTGCTATATTTTCCGTACTACTTCAGACTTTGCAGCTAAACTTGGCAATTATATTAATTTCAGTATGCTCTTTTTAGCTGTGGTGATTTATTTCCTTTTTGTTAACTAAATCATAAGTTGGTCTATTATGCAAGTGGTCCATTACAGGGTAGTTGCCAGATTACTGAATAAATTAACCAAATACTATCACCATAATCGTTGATTTCTTTGTTTCAAACAAAGCAATCCGGTAAAGAGCCGACTATAACAATGTTTGGCTTCTTTTTTCAGTAATCTGGCAACACTGACCATTAGGGCGTGTAATTTATTCTGACTTACCCTGAATCCGCCACTGCTTTCGTGAATGAGCTAAATATAATATGATGAATGATATAACGTATTGTACATGCTAAAGTATATAGATATATAAATAACTAAAGCCATAAAATAAATGTATGTTAACCTGTAGTGTACCAACAATGGATGAAAGATCATGGTGGAAGTATTGTCAATATTATTGCTACCGTTAGGAATGGTTTTCCCAGATTTGCGTATGTATATGATATATTAATTATATTGAATTATTTACATTTAAGTAACTTAGCTAAGTTAGCTTGTAGGTACACCACGTAAGTATTTAATACTGCAAAGCTTTCGGTCCATTAACCCGGGCCTTCATCAGTCCAATAAAGTCGATTGTCACCATGCAAGAATATTATTTACATTTAAATGCTATTATTATATGGCAAGCGTCACTTCCCGTGAAATGGAGCTCAGTGATTGGGTGAAAAGAATTAACTAAAAATGAAAACATAGTTAATGAAAACATTACTTTCCCGTAATGGATCGGCACTTTCTCGTAATGGACCGGCGTTACCGGCGATCCATTACGAGATGAAAAAGAGAGAAATTCTGAATGAAAAAGGCACAAATAAATGGTCAAGAGAAGATTTAATTGCTTTTGAAATTAATAAGACGTCTCCAGACAGTTTAGGTAAAGTAAATAATTCAATATTTTGTTTTTGTTTTTATCAAATGCTTAGCAGGCTACTAATATGAATTCATGCATTTCTTGTTTGTTTCAAGTGCCTTACATGCCTTATGCCATAAAATAAACATTTTATTAACCTCGCTTGCTCGGTCTTTACCGAAAAATATCGGACCTCGATCTTTTTGCACAAACCTCGCTCTACGAGCTCGGTCTGTTCAAAAAGACCTCGGTCCGATATTTCTCGGTAAAGACCTCGCGCTCGGTTAATAAGAAGTTATTAAAGGACGCATATAATATCCGTTAACTTTGCAAATTTAGGGAAAAACTAAAAAAAACTTGACCAAAGTTGAATTTTCGCGCGATTTTACGTTCCAAAGAGAATTCCACGAGAATCACGGAGGAGATTCTATGAAACGGGGGAATTCGAAAATGTTGCAATTATCCGACAAACCAACCATCCGACATGACCAGCTCCCTGACTTGACCACAGATAGACAACCATGCACTGCATGATAGAAATGCACTATATGATAAAAATAGTTTCCGCGCATCGGCTCTGCTTCTAACAATGGGGCCCCATTATAACATAAAAAGCCTAAGTTTCTCAAACATATAAAAACCTCATAAACCACAAAAAGCTCATATTCGTAAAGAAGTAAAGTGTTGTGAGACAGACAAACTAGAAGTAGAACGGAAGTGAGACAGCGCATTTTCATTTTATCAGGATCTCATAATTATGTATACAAGACAAGATAATACAATTATATACTCACGACGATTACATGTGTTTTTTAAACCACAACGGCTTTTACAAGCGCGCATTTTTTTGTGCTAGCGTCTTTAACACCCAAGCCTCACTTTGGTGTAAAGAGAGTATAATTATTGCTTTGAAGTGAGGGGTCTTGGTGATAAAGCAACAACATAAGGAAAACCCCCATAAGTGCTATTACTGCATTGATCCTAAATATGGTTAAGAGTTTTATACTAAGTCCTAACTATCCCTAGTTGCCAAGGAGTGATATATAAGTAACTGAATATATATATAAAGCAACTGAATTGGCTCCCCGTCGAGGATGTCTTGTATCTACGGGACTGCGTTATGACGTACAAATGTATGAACAAGTTAGCACCTGATTATTTATGTCAAAAGTTTGTTACTCGTTCTGAGATTAGCAATCGTGTAACACGGCAGAGTAAACAATTACATAAACCTCTTTGTAGAACTTCTAAAGCTCAAAGGTCCTTCTTATATAGGGCTTCATCAATTTGGAATAGCCTTGAGGACTCACTAAAATCTAGAATGACAGTCCAAAGTTTTAAACTTAATATGAAGAAAAACCTTCTCACGAATTTCTTAAATAAGTAATTCCTGTTAATGTAAATTTCAACCAATGTTTTAAATTGGAGTTTTTAAAATATTACCATGACATATTTGTAAATTAATTCAAACCCTTGTAAATATATCGATATATAGTATATTACTAAGAAGTGTAAATTAGAGCTGAAAAGCCTTTCGAGGAGCTTCTAATAAATGATGTATGTATGTAAGTGTTGGAATCAGAGAACATTACTGACCAAGCTTTTACTTAACTCCCACAATTGTTTGTCCAAATCTATATCTTGCGTTTCAACTTGAGTAACAATTTCCTGGCATCCAATAAAACATCGACCGCTTACACGACTCAGCTCACCATCCGTCGCGAGAAAAACAACAGCATTCGCTGCATTAGCAACCTTCGTCTGAGAACACAAACAAAAACAGGGGAAAATGTGCTTTCTGAAACAATTCTGACTAGAAGAAAGACTTGTCGGTGGGGCGTATCTTCCAGGATTGACAACATTGCAGGTTACTCCTGTACCTTCCAAACGTCGGTGTAATTCTTGGCAGAATAGAACTCTGGCCATTTGGGAATTATTGTATGCAGTACGGCCCGTATACGAGCCAGATTTTACTAGCTGAATATCGTCCACGTCAAGTGTGTGGAATTTACGGACTTGTTTTGTAATTGCCGAAGACGGCACCACAATTCTCGCTTCCAGATCGAACTTTGCTGTCGACTTGAGGACGTCTAAAAGCAAAAACGTCAGCAGGAAATGGCCTAAATAGTTCAAAGCAAACGTCTTTTCAAATCCGTCTTCCGTATAGATAGGTACTCTACTGCTTTCCCTATCCTTCCATTCCGCAGTATTAATTAACACGTTCAACTTTTTGCCTGAATCGTGAAAATTCTTCGAGAATTTTTCGATGGAACTTAAACTCGATAGGTCTAAAGGCATGTGAATAAGCTTAGCGTCGGGCGAATCCTGTTCAATCCTTGTGATAGCCAGTTTCGTATTTGTTTTATCTGGACTCGCCAACACAACTTCATATCCGAGAGCTGCCATTTTCCTGCTCGTCTCAAAGCCAAGTCCAGAGCTAGCCCCTGTGATGATACATACTTTGTGTATTCTTGCCATTTTTTAATTTTTTGTCACACGAAATCACTGCTTCTGTAATAACGCAATATATTTTGATTCTACAATAACAAAATATATCGGTGTATAGTTCGCTTGCTTGCCTTTTGTCAGTCTTGATATTGTGGTTTATGCGTGTTTACAGGTACTTTACATTTAATACGGAAGTGTTTGTTTTTTGAGAGAAGTGTCTTTGATATGACTTGCACGTTTTCACATGCATGCCAATAGGGATTTAGGACGGCGACACGATGACAACAGCTAAAATAAACTCCTTCAAATAAATAGTTGAAAAGAGAACTTGCCGTATATTTGAGACCTATGGATTCAGTACAATCAATCAGCGATTATTATCCGTCCTTTGATATCTAAAAAATACGACTCGAAATTTTAAATTTTCAAAACAGCTACAGTGTCGGTTTGGCCGCACTAGTTTTTTCTTTTTACTTTATGCACCATCTTCGAGAACCAGAATGCTTTTGAATTATATAATAGAATTAGATATCGTATTTTTTTACATGTGTCAATTTATTACGACATAATCAATTCAGTCTTACAATATATACCTCATTATACCTTACCGTATATATCAGAATTTAATATGAATAGACCATAATATCATTCCTGTACCATATATGGGTGGCCTGCCAAATATAGCATATCACACGCGGATACACATAAACCACGTCACCATGTACAAAAAGGAGCTTATTTACCGCATCACGAAAACCACATCATAATACCATATTCGGCCAGCACACTACACCGCATTCTGCCTTTTTTTAGGTATCTTTATGTAAATTTAGGTTATGTTCATCCGGAATCTGTCCGGTTCAGGTGTTCACACGGTAAAAATCACACAGCCCTCCTCCCCGAAAAAAAATGTAGCTAGAAAATCGTACACATCCAAACACGCGGTATGAAATTAGTCTGGCCCTGTGTGAATCAATGTAGCCTTTTGCATAATTTTAGACACACGGGAGCAGCAAGAGCTGGTGTTAACAATTTAACAAAGACTTTGGCACTTGAATGGGCAAAGGACGGTATAAGAATAAATTGTGTAGCCCCAGTAAGTACCCGGTCAATGTTTTGTTCCCTTGTATTTTCGAAGTATCAAGTGCGGGTCTTTTGTCCTGAAATGCCTAGCTTAAAGTATATTCGTATTTTAAAGACAGTCCCGGTGAATAATACTATACCAGCTTATGGTTATTTAAGCGGTAGTGATTAATTAACGTGCAAGGAAATCAGGGAATTGCCTCCGGAAATGTTACACGCTAGTGATACGTGCTCTCTTACTGTATAGGGCCCGATTTATTCTCAACAGCAGCTGCGAACTATGAAAGATATAATTTGAAGGTATTTGAAGAAGCAAAGAAATATATCCCCGCAAAACGCTGTGGTACTCCCGAAGAGGTTAGTGGGAAAGGATGATTACTCTAGGTTAGGAATTAGCGTTAATGGTATATGTAAAATATATCCTGACGATTTGAAATCCTTATTTTTTTGAAATTTCAGGTATCTTCTGCTGTGTGTTTTCTACTCTCCCCAGCAGCGGCATTTATAAACGGTAGTACGATGATATTGGACGGCGCTTTACGGTTTTACGGTGTTATGTTTGAGATACCAGGTAAGTGGAATCGTGATTAACCTCTCCAACTAACAGGTTCGAAAGGATCCTAGAGGACGTGCCGCTGACATGCATATACTTTTTGACGTTATCCAACACTGACGCAAGTACATGCAAGCCAGTTGGTCTAATTATGCATCTTTCCGATTTCTTTCTTTACAAAAGTTACAGTTTCTGCCTACACCAGTTATTATGAATTAGTGTTAAGGAACAAAGACCGGGGCATGTACTATCGAAATGATCCAAAAAAGTTTCAGACAGCGAAACTTTCTTTAGCTCTAAATTTTTGTTATCCATTTTTGGCTTTAAATTTTAAGGAAGATAAATAAAAGTAACCCACTCTGAATGCGCTTTCCTCCTCCAATCACCCCGAAGAGCGAAAAGGAACGGTCATCAATGATTACTAACATGTTACTAAAAAGCAACGTTGGTAATCTGCTTCCCGCTCAGAAGAAGGCACTACGACTCATCATCGTGGCTGCGAATGTTGTCTATGTTAGAGAACAAAGACGGGACACGTACTATAGAAATGATCCTAAAAAGTACGGTCTTAATGCCCCAGTTGCTAATTAGATATTAAATACTCGTAACCTCTATACAGCGCATGTGGTGCATAATAAACGTAACAACGCAACGGCGCGTGCCTTAACATAAAAATATGAAAGATTGCAGGATACATTTCCATCAAGCCAGAATATTGACTGCCGGACAAAAAATTAAATTTATTTAAAATGTCCCAGTACCTTCAAGCATGGCTATTTATGGATATTTTTATAAGAGAAATATTTTTATTTTCATTCATGTGCACGGCTGCACTATACGACACACGAAAGTCAAGTTTTTATTACTTCAAATTTTTTAAAATGAACATTAAAGGGGGGTTACAGTCGCTTCGATTCTGCGCATCGGTTCTGCTCGCAACAATGAGTAGTCTACTTGTTTCTAAATTGCTCAAATTTGGCATGATTCATATAAGCTTATAGCTCTGAAAATAAAATCTCTCTCTGTCATATTCATTTAAAAGTATAGCGAACTAAAAGCGTGTCAAATATTTTGAAAATGCTTGATATTTTAGAAAACATACGGATTCAAAATGTAAAGAAAGCGTTTGTGTACATATACCACCTTCGAAGGTAAACTCCCTAATATGAAGGGGAAGTTAATGTTAGTTTGGAGCGATTCGGACAATGAACTCATATGCCCTTATTCAGCCCAGAAATAGTTTTTTATTTTTTAATGAAGTAAATGGACCACTCTGAATGCGCTTTCCTCCTCCTATCACTCCAAGGAGCGAAAAGGAACGGTCATCAATGATCACTAACATGTTACTAAAAAGCAACGTTAGTAATCTGCTTCCCGCTCAGAAGAAGGCACTACGACTCATCATCGTGGTTGCGAATGTTGTCTATGTTAGAGAACAAAGACGGGACACGTACTATAGAAATGATCCTAAAAAGTACGGTCTTAAATTGTCAAGTAACAAATTAGATGTTAAATCCCCGCAGCCACTACATAGCGCATGTGGTGCATGATAAGCCTAACAACGCAACGTCGTGCCCTAACCAGAGTACGAAGTTTACGATTACGGCATACATTTTCTATCAAGCGAGAATATTCACTGCCGAACAAAGAATATAATTTTTTAAAATTTACAATGTAATGCTTCGAATTGCGTCTCAAGGTAATGCGCATGCGCAGTATATATCTGGACTAGTTCGGAGCCAGTTCGAATGACGGGGGGGGGGGGGGTGAGTGCCCGGCCAATCGAAATGATTTAAAGACACTAAAAGAAGTAAAACAATCTACTCAGATCACGAAACTGAGGGCATAATTAATGATCATTTATTTTTATGCTTGCTTGTATAGTTAACATTCCCAACGGCAACGGATATTCGTGTCCGGGATGCTGCTTAGAGGTTCTTGTGAGAGTTTTTCGTGTACTCCATTGCCAAGTACTGTTAGGCTATTTCTACTGAAAATGACGAGTCACAGTTTAAAATAAGATTCTGCAGCTTTATTCCACTCAGTTTTGAGTCGAAGTGGCTCATATGAACAACTCTGAGTAGGCTAAGCGTTATGTGAATAGGTCCAAAGTGTCGACGTTTCAAGCGAAACCCATTCGTCCAGAAGAAAGGCCCTAGCATGCTCGAAACGTTTTCGGGTAATCTAATCACTAACTCTTTTATTCCGCAGCAGAATCTTCCTAATCAGACATTCCTATACTTAACGCTGCTTTCCACTTACGCGTTTTTTATACGCACGTACACGTACGGAAAATTTTAAATGCTTTTAACTTTTTATTATTTAACATCTAGGTCAACTAATGCATACTAAAATATGCAGAAAACTAAGTTCCTTCGATTTATTCACTTAGTTTTTTCAAAGGTAACTTGTATAAGGATTTCGACTTTTACGTGCGTGTACGTGCGTATGAAAAGCGCGTAAGTGGAAAACAGCCTTTATACATATTAGGAGCTAGTGCATTGAACTTGTGTGTGGGCGTGTGGAATTAATACTAAGAATTCACGCCAACAGGAAGGACCGTGCTTAGCTAAACGGTGACACAAACTTAATAGCGTGCTTACGATGTTTAAGTCAACTTTGACCGAATGTTAAGTAAAATGCTTCTGTGTCCTTGCCCTTGATTATTTGATCGCCTTTTAAACTTAAAGCTTCGCGTGCCGTCTGGCGTAAAAACTTCGACAGCCTATGTTTTTATAAATAGGTAACCACTGCACTGGGCGACTAGGTTCCCCAAAACTCATCATTTTCAATTGCTGGTGCATGAGCATTTGATTTTATACTATTTCTTCCATTCACTTTATTGACAACTGTTCTGGTCAAAGCTATACGCCATTTACAGATTGCATGCCATTTTGTCGCGGGACAATGTTATTGTTAGTGTTTGTTATATGTCATAAAGGAATCGTAAAATATAGTTTCCATTTTGAAACTGTAGTGTAGAAGTACTGGATTTTCATCGGCAATGCCCATGCATACTAGCTATAGCAATACAATAGCAAACATTCTAGCTGATATAAATCTCTCACTGCATGTCTCTCTTTTCTAGAGCATAAGAACAGTGAACCGTTTACATGGTCGAAATCGCATTTATAAAGTCGCGTGATGATCTTGGCACAATCAAAGAAATTCATTGGCATTGGCATTGCACGAGACTTCCCAATTCTGTTTTGACGGATTTATTCAATATCAGACAGCGGTTGAGTCAAATCAGTGAGATATTGTGTGTGGACTACTCTTGTCTTGATCTCTGGCCCTGCACTTATGTTTTAACATAACTACAAGTTAGAAAATGATGTTTGATTTTCTCCAGTTTGAAATTTAAAAAAAATCGAATCAAGAAAACATCATCGATATGGGATAAAAATAGCAATAAATATATTCAAAACTGACAAAAAAGCTTTTTCCATCAAGCTTTTATAACTTTATTTTATTAGTATTACTATTAGGCTAACAGTCGAATTTGTGCTGTATGGCAGGCAACCACTTGATTCTGCGTTTTGTTTGGTTTAAAAGTATCTGCTTTAAAGAGATCTTCATGCAGCTCATAGCTATTCATGCACTATAGTATAGGTCAGGCTGTCCTAACTTTTAGTAATATCTCGGCTGGCCTGCATACGGTTGTTGCACGTTCGATTATATTCTTCTTTCTCCTGGTACCTGCATGAAGCATGAAACAATCGTGGGACGCCTTTCAAATAACAATAATAAAGTGTCCGTTGTAATGTTATGGAGACGTCTTCAAACTCGTGCGGGTTCTTGTCAGGAAAAATGAAATTGTAAGGAGTTCAACGTTTCATAGCCTGACTCCATTATCACGTTTTTATTATTGCCTGCTGTAGCGGAACGGTGAATTAGAAGTTTGAGTCGTTCCCGATGTAATGATGAATCGCCGACGTAGCCCTTTCGTTATTGACAATTATGATCTTTCGTTTTCGTCGTGTCTATCACACGATTGTGCTCTGCACTGCGATATGGTTTATGTGCAGCGTTCTGATTCTGATTTATGACGGACTCGCATTTTATATCTCGGCGGACCACGTCGAAGTCATGAAAGAAAATCATGTGAATGACTTACGAAGGAGGACGTGGTCGGCGAACTACGAAGATTTGCCAAAATCGCATAACCGCAACGGTCTCGGCGAGTACGGTGTTCCGGTGAATCTCAACAGCACATTTTCAGAGGCGATTCGGGCAGGTTACAAAAAACATGAAATAAATATTGTGGTCAGCGATATGATCTCCTTACATAGAAAGATTCCAGAGTTGAGAAGCAAAGCGTAAGTCCGATTATATTGCATGGCAATATTGATTATCTATTAGTGTGTCTCATTCCCTTGTGCAAACAAGGAGCTCGTGCATGTGTATATATTATAGTTGCTTTGTAGTACAAGTCCATTTCGACCGAAAAATTACACGTGTGGGTGATAAAACGGGATAGACATGAACGCGGAGCTTTAGTCGGCTGCCATACTAGTTCTGTGTGAAGCCGTGGAGACTGAGAACGACTTAAACTGTGGATGCAAATACTGAAATGCCAGTCTTCTTTCCTTCACTCATTTTTGTTAACTCAGCTTTGTGTTCAGTTTCCCACGTTTTGTTTGACTTGATGACATTTTTTAACAATTTGCCTATGAAAGCTGTCGCCAAGCTTTTGCAAAATTAATGGTAAAAAACAAATGCTGAAATGTGTTTGTTGTGTTGCTCTCGCGTAGAGGCTTAAGTTGCATTAAGCTTAAGCCCGCTATAAATGTGGTTCAGCAACTGATAAAAATATAAAACGTCAGTAAACATCTTGACGTTCGACCTAATGGCCCTCTTCAGGAGAATTAGTATACTTAGGCTTCTGTGTCAAGGCCCTTATAAATCAAAATGTCGAGAAGTTCGGTTCTTTGATATATTTTAGGCAGTTGTTCACTGTTACAAGCGCAATTGATTGAAAATTATTTGAAGAAGCTGCAGTAACTGGTTTAAATTTTTTATAAGAGGAAACGAAATGGCAAAAAAAATTTGACTGCGAGGCACAAGCATCATACTTAGCTAGCAGATGGAGGTCTAAATATTGGTATGTCTTAAGTAAAATATGTTACTGATAACTGATAGCATATCTATAAGATGTTAATATGGACTATAGAGTCCATTAAAAATGGTCAATAAACCAGGTCGCGTTTGCATTGTCAGGCTCACTGACGAGATATGCTTGCAAATATGCAAACAATTCGGGTTTATAATACCCTGAAGGCTATAAAATAGGAAGGCTATATGAAATGACATATATATATAAAACGGCAAAGTGCGAAGCCGAAATGACTGAAACATATCACACTATTACTCGCTACTAGGTTCAGCGTAAACGGGGACACAATCCAGTGATCGCTAAATGCACTGAATTAGATGCGGAATCATGCACTGAATTTTGGCTCAAAATCATTTTTTTGAAATATTTGTCAAAGGCGGTCTCCTTCAAAAGGTGTTTCAACCTAGCAACAACGTAAAAACGACAGAGCTTTTTGTATTTCGTTATATTGATTGTTGAAATTTTAATCTTGTTTCGATGGAGATGTCTGTGACTGATTAGCATTAAAAGGCCGTGTCACGCTTTGACACGTGTCCTAAGACTCGTCACTATACAAACAGCTTAGTTTAGCAGCAAAATTGCAGCAAATCTGAAGATAGTATTAAATCAGTGTTTTTTTAAATTTAAATTTCATCTTCAAAACATAGCTTGATAAAGTTTATAGGTTGTGTGCATATAATTTACCCTGTAGTTTTCGGCAAAAATATTATAGCTTTATGTGATATTAATTATTAGATGGATAGTTTATGTTGCTATAATATATCGGTACTTATATCCCAATTGCAAACTTTCGAAATATGTTTGACTTTGTCGATAGGATCGATGACAGTCAAGATTCATCTTACAGTACAGGCGTGCATTAATGACTTTGCTTTATAGTTTCAGCTGTATGCCGGCTTGTAAGGTGTATTTATCTGATGTAACTAACGAGACCGCCGCATATCGTCGACTCGCAAAACAGTACCTGCGAATTGCCACAGCATTGTCACATATAAAAATGATAATTACAGCCCAAGTCAATAAAAATTTGCTAATGCGGTGAAATCAGCCAATCACGGTTCACTTTGGCCAGTTCTCAAATGTTGCAAAAGTAAAAAGCCGCTGACGGTGTGCAGCGTGGGCTTCGAAATTGTAGAATATGGTGGCCAGAGAACGCTTGTATTTTGTTTATTGTTAATTTTTTCTTCTCTTGTGGATTTTTAATATGTACTTACATGGCTTATTAGAAGCTGATTTATAACTGTCCCAAGCGGAAGCATTTGTCGCCGTGTTTAAAGTGCCTTTCGTCTCAAAACAGGCGAACTATCGCGTAATAACATTTGTTCGGCATGGCCTTAGTATCAAGACGGCGTACCATATTTTACGGCATTATTTTTGCCACTGCACTGTGGTTTTTGTTCACAGTGGCGTTTTTCGTGAACGAACGTAATAGCAAGTCGTACTACGACAATATAGACTTCAATTCAGTGGAACTTGATAGAAAATTACGAGATAAGCGCGGACTCGCGAAGCACCCAGGCAACACAGCTCATTATGTGTATGCGGACTATGACAAGACACCTCATCGCAATCCTAACCAACCTGGCGAGCTCGGCGTAGCTGTGTACGCTGAATCTTGGGAAAAGGAGAAGGAGAACGAGGGCTATACGCAGCATTCTTTTAACCGTTTTGTTAGTGACAAGATTTCGTTGGAACGAAATTTACGAGATTTCAGGAATTCAAAGTAGGTTGAAATAATCCATAATTATGACGACTACTTAGCTTTCGTTCTATTATGTTCTATGAAAGATTAGTGTGTAGTTTGACAACGAACGATATCTATGCCATATCATATGATATTTATGCAATATCATGTGATCTGTTGTAATGACTAGTCAGTGTTTGATCAATTTGGCATTAGAAATTCCATTTTAGTATTGGATTTTGCAATTTTAGATATGTTTAACATTCTCACCCAAAATATTAGGTCTCTAGTGTCCTAAAATAGAGAGCATTACACCCAAATACCCATTTAGGTATTTTATTCTGTCTTTGCCTATATAACCTAATGCATTGTACCCAGCTCATCAGTTAATTGTCTACTCTATCCCATTTTATGCCTGAAGAGTGAAGAATTTGGGTATCCCATAATCAGTATTCTAATATCAAAGTGCATAAAAAAACATTTCTTTCAAATAACTTTTTTTTCATCATGTGGTTTAAGAGGTCACTACAAACAGTTTACACTCCTTTTCACCTAACCTTGCCAACTTTCTACACTAAAGGGATGCTTTAAGCGGCCAAATAGTCAAACTGGTCATATTTCAGATTGAAATAAAGTATTCCATTAAAAAAATGAAATGGTGAAACTGCATTTCCTGTGCTAGGCAGATATAAATAAGGATATATTTGAATGCAGAGTTCTTGAGACACTGTAAAAATAGTACCAATACTCTGTCTATATTGAAATTCATCAGGAATGGTTTTTATCTATTTATTTACAAATATTTATACACGGTAGCATCTCAACCATCAGATAAAAGCCTAATTATACATTAACTATAGTGAAATTTAGAAATGCATGGTCTGACCGTTTTTACCATATAAAGGAAAGTGCCCTAGTATTCATCTAGCAGGTCTTATTTCTAGACAGCATTAGGATCTCTCATTGTTTTAAACCTAAACTAATTTGAAGTTTGGCTTTGACATGGTTTCCTATTTTTCAAATTGGGTCTGCAGAGTGCAGACTACACACTAGCCTGAATATGTGTACAACTTAAAACTGAAATCCAGCATTTACGTATCTTGTTGTTTCTTTTCATTAAATTGTTAAAGGTATTATGGAATAGGCCAATAGGGTAAGGTTTGCTATCTGGATTTTGAATCTTGTTTCCTTAATAGGCAACTAACATTAGGAGGTCACATGACCTTTTTTTTCAAATCTGATTAACCTGATAAAAATGATATGACTGCACTTTTTATATTGGCCAGAGGGTCAATACAATGAATTCTTCTGCCTGTATTGTAAATGCCCCAATATAATATACACTTAATGTATGCTCCTGAGGGAGATAGTGAGTTTTGTTTTCCCAGGAGTCTGAAACTCACTATTTCCCTCGGGAGCATACATTAAGTGTTTTGTTATGAAAACGAAAACATACATGTTACATGTTACACAACAATTTCATTACAAAAATCACTTTGTTATAACAATATGCAGGCAACAATTTTTCCCTTGTGTCCTTGGCGGGAAACATTGCATTTATTTAAAGTCATGTGACTACGAAGGAGCCAATCACATTTAAAATACACAGCACCTATATAACAACACTTGCTATTCAACATGGGGCTATCATACCACTGAAATGCTCTGTTTTCACTGCTGACTTTAATTATTAATACCGAACGGTATAACTTTGCTACAGTTTAGAAAAGCAAAAAGTAATCAAAATGTTGTAGTATTCAACAATTATTAATGGTTTCCTTGTTTGGATGGACTGATCCAAACATGCAGGAGTGTTGCACACTTTTCTTAACTCAAGCAACATTCCCTAACTCTTGTCTCCACTGATTCAGCTGGTCCTTATAGTTTCTCAGAAATTTAATTCTTTACCGCAAATCGTTGTCTTCTTCGCGATAAAATTCCATTTCTGGTATATGGTTGGATCTTTGGAATAGGAAACTCGACGAGGTTATCAGCGGTAACTCTACGTCATCTTCAACATAGCTCAAAGGACGTCGGTTTATTTGAGTTTCTATGTCAAGTAAAACCTGGGCAAGCTCGTTCTAGTACAATTTCGAGTTTAACGCCGCTTCCGTTTGACTGAGACAACGCAATTCGTTCCATCCTCGAGGATGCAATCCTCTCCATCTCTCTCTGCGTCGTAAACAGTGTTTCCCTCGATATCTTCGCTTCGGCCTTTGATCCTGTCGATGGTTGAATGAACGGACTTTCAGGTCAATCCCCTCCCTTTTTCTCAACCATTTTGGACCGTTGCACTAAAACTTTGTCAACTGACCACCTCTACTTCCTTGATCCGCTGGATTTTGGCACGTTTGAACGTAATGCCACTTGACTGAATTATGAGAACGGATCATTGCAACACGATTTGACGATATTCTCCAGCTCTTTCAATCATGCAAATACTGGGCGGCGGTACTGTTCAACCAGCAATGTTGTTCGCTAATCCTATTTCTCCAAATAGCCCTCGCAACATTTGTTATCAAATTCACCGGTCGTATATGACCAACGATAAGTTCTAATCTAGAAATAACGAAGCCCCTCTTGGCTAGGCGTGATTTGATTGCGATACGAATATGCGTCTCACCCGACTCGTGTTTGGCTAGGCCATAAACAGCGGCTGAAACGCCTTTCCTAGTCGCGTCTGCGAGGGATATAATGGAGGTGAACTTCCTTGATGGTTTATTCCTTCCTTGAGGGGTTGATGGTTTAAAATCTTTCCGCGAAACCCATCGTTTTCGCAGTTTACTGCCGAGTTCTGAATCCCACATTGATGTAGCGTCGCATATCTCTCGGTGGACACTCCTTCCTTCGACGGTAATTGGAGACGCCAGTCCCAATGGGTCGTAGATCTTAGCGGGGTTACTCAGCCTGTCTCGTTTCGTCCGTATATTTACTTAGTTCTATGGCAATCGAAGAATCTTACTCTTGTAACTTCACCCATCACCATCACCCCCCTCCCTTGTCGACCGTTTGATCTTCAGTGGTTTTGGAACCATGGCTGTTTGTCTTCAAGCAAACTCACGTTTGATGTCCACTTGTGGGGTTTGGAGAGGGTGTCTTCGAAATTGATAATCACTGCCTCTTTTGTGTTGTTTCGCTTGCTCCACGGTCTCTTCGCCACTGATGGGATGATATCGTCCACAAACAGGGATTTTTCTAGCTCCTCCAAATCATCTTGTTTCCATTGTTCTAGATGTGAGGCGATGACTCCCTCAAGACGAAATAGCGACGAAACAAGGCCAAACAGCTCTGTTGTAAACAAAAAAAACGATGTGTTATCCTGATATGTGGATAGGTTCACTTTCCATGATAGTGCCGTCTCGTACCAACCTTCTGGTGACCTTGTCAGTTGCTCTTTAAACTCCTCGTAAACGCTAGCTTGATCATGTTCCGTCGTGTTTTTAGATCCGAGGACATCCAGACGGCAAAGGGCTTCATAATTTGCGAGGTTCAATCAATCAAATTTATTTAAAACATGGTAAAATCTTCAGTATAACATTTTACGAGAACAATAACGAGTAACTAATTACATATAATTACAATGTCACTAATTTACAAGATTTTCCAGTTAACATCAGATGGAACTCGCTTCCGGGGCTCATTATCAACCAACCCAACTTTGTCAACTGTGCTATTGTTTCTCTCCTAATTCTCGGTCTCTCTTCACTTTTGCATATTCCCTATATCCCCAGAACGATGTGGATCGGTAGGGATTCGACTCCGCATCGTCCAGCTTGACATCCGTTGACAGATCCTCGTACCAGAAGATCCTTGTTCACTTTTGCCCAGTTTTGTCTCACGTTTTACTTTGTAGATTTTGAGATGAACAACTTGCGACGTCATCAGCATGTCGATTAGGGTGGTTTTGGTCTCGGTAGATTTTATCACCAGGGTGTTTAGCGTAAGCATATAGAAAATACCCGCGCTACATTTTATACATGGTGGCTACATTTTATGCCGTTAATATTCACAACGACAACCGTTATCTGTTTTGCTGCTCATTCCCAACAAGCAATATTTTGAATAGATGCGTGGTGGCGTTTTCCGCCGAGTAAACATGGGCGCTTGCTCGAACAGTCCGCGCATTCGAGGGCATTTGTGTTAAGATTTCTCTACGATCGCTGACCTTAGTTATATCTTAATTGTCGCACGAACCAGGCTTGTCAGCTCCCCCTTCGCAGTCTACCCACATCTGCTCAGGACGGTTAGATAATAGCAGCCTTTGCGATTATTTGCTTTCTTCCTTTTCATTGTTATCGATAATCGGCTTTCGTCGCGTCCAAAATCGGAGAGCTTCGGATAGTTTCAAAAAGTACCATTCCTCCCAGTCTGGGTCTGTGCCCACCAAATTCTCCCTTATGGCTTGGAGTTTATTCAAGGTCATTGGCACCTGCCCATTTACCATCTCTAGTTTCTTCAAAGTGCGAAGAGCTTGGACAGCATGCGTCAACTGGTCATTAAACTGACGGATTATAGATATTCCATAATCAATTTTACGCAGGCTTTCATTATCTATGCATTCTTGCCATACTCAAGACCAGATTCCGACAATTTGCACTTCTTCGACTGCTCGTTTGAATTGGTCAGCTGTCCCTGTGATGGGGAGTACAATTCGGGATTAATGGTTCTTGCCCCAGTGGCTGGTCCAATTTTGGTAAAATTTTGAAACATCACGAGCTGTACGAGCAACACATGAATTAATTTTAGCACGAAAGATTAAAAGGAAATCATTCCGCAGCCAAACAAAAAATCAATGTTGATTTGCTAATGTTGATTTGCCAACATTTTTGTATTTTTATGTTCTCACAATGAACGCACGTTTGCCAATTTAGATTTAGTTATTTAAAAATTGCTCCAAATTTACACTTCGATATTACGTTAATCATGTGGTATTCTTTTAGATGTCGATGGAAGAAATATCCTTTACACTTACCCAAAACAAGCGTGATAATATGTTTTCATAACGAAGCTTGGTCAACGTTACTTCGAACCGTACACAGCGTAATAAATAGATCCCCACCTCATTTACTCAAAGAAATTATTTTAGTTGATGATGCAAGCACAAGAGGTATGAACTGTTATGTATACATCTAAATTGATCTTTATCTATCACCACGCATCTTGAATTTTAAGTTCCACAAATGCATTATATTCTCTTAAACTGGAATTTATGATCACTTTTTTCATTAACAAAAACTAAAGAAATACGTGCAAATGCATGCCTAACATTTATTGTGAGAAGATTATTGTATACTTCATTTATAGTGAGAAGATATATAGGTGTACCACATTTCGTCGTCAGGGGCTACTTTTTTAACCACCGGCTGTATAGTTAAAAATCTAATTGTAGTTAAATCCTTCAAAGATCCAGTCATTTGTTGTGCCATAACATCATCTACACTTTACTTTAAAAAGAGAAAGCGTTTCACGAGCTGCGAAAAATTCCCCTAAAATACGCGCACGCTATATCGAGCTCTACGGGTGCATGCCACAAAACAGCAATGACCATATCATGCAAATAATCCGATATTCCACTATAGAATACAATTAACCAACGACTAAAACGAAATATCAATAAGATACCCTAGCTTATAGTAAAAAAAATGTGTTTACCCCTTTTCCCCTTAATGGTGCATTAATGACAAAACAATAAAAAGTTCCAAAATAGGCACAATAAGATATCGAGCACGGTGGACACTTTAAAATAATCCCTTGTACTTTAGATGAAGTAAAAGATAAATTAGACGAATACGTGAAAACCCTCGCTACGCCGGTGAAAATTATAAGATTGCAAAAACGGGAAGGACTTATTAGAGCAAGGTTAACAGGAGCTGCCGCAGCGAAGGCAGAGGTACTTACGTTCCTTGATGCACATTGCGAGTGCACTATTGGCTGGTTAGAACCGTTACTGACTCGCATTGCCGAGAACAAGTCTAATGTGGTAATGCCAGTCATTGATGCTATTGGCGATAAGGATTTTAAGTATAATAGTGTGAGTGAGCCATTTCAACGCGGAATATTTCGGTGGAGGCTAGAATTTGGTTGGAAACCAATACCTGCTTATGAAATGAAAAGGAGGAAAGATGAAACCGATGGAATAAGGTACATGGTTTTAGTTGTCTATTTGTGATATATGTTACCAGTATACCATGTATTAAAGGTTTTAAAGACTTTATATGGGAAAATTTCAAACGGTTTGAATTAAAATTTCTTGCAACATTGAATTTTATTGCAAAAAAGGTTTATATATTATCACATGCTTGCTTAAATAGGCTGCCATTGAAAAGTTATCAGCAAAAAGTACTACGAATCTTCAATATTTTTTGCCCTATTGCATTGGCGAAGTAATTCTCTGCGAGAGTACACGAGGTAAAAGAGGTGTAGTGAGCTTCCTAAAACACGTCGCTCAATTTTCTCCGTTTATAGGACCCCTGTTATGGCAGGCGGCTTATTCTCTATCAGCAAGGAGTATTTCGAAGAAATGGGAACATATGATACAGGAATGGATGTCTGGGGCGGAGAAAATTTAGAGATATCTTTTAGGGTGAGATACCGATAAATTTTTCATACTGTATATAATTGCCACGAGCTTTACGCATGCTGTGTATTTTGAGAAATTTAGAATATATAGGTATAGAATCTAACATCGTTGATGAAACAAGGCATTGTGCATGTACGAACATACCTTATTTTCTGTTTGTACAATTACTTCATGTATTGGAGTAAAAAGTCTTGGTTTATGAATAATGGCGACATGCAGTAGCTGTGAATTTCTTTATTACTCCGGCGTGAGCGACGAAGTTGAATATTCATCTTGGTTTGGTTTTGTTTCTGTTTTTTCGCCGTTTAATGATGTGGTCGTGTATGCATGGCGCGTTGACACGTCGCACACGATTGACGAATACGGATCAAACACAACACGAACCATTTTCATCAATTCGTGAACATATTACACGCTAATATAAACTCTAAGGTTATCATATGTATGCTTATTAATATAAGCGGGAGTCCCAAAGACAAAGTGAAAGTCGTGTCCCTATATATAAACATATCTTGTAGACATGCATTTTTGAACTTCTACACTTTTTAAAGTACGACGTGCTTCTGAATGTCGAACAACATTTAGGTTCACAACCTAAATAGTCTTCCAACTATACTTTTAAAGCACGATGTGCTGTCTGAATACCGAACAACATTCAGGTTCGTAAGGCTTCTAAATCAATGAGTATGAACTGTAGTGTTTATGTTCAGAAGCTTTATGTAGGAGACTGACACGTGCGCGGCATGCCGGAGTTAACGCCAGAGCCGGCGTCTTTACTTTGTGCTGGTTTGTTTATATGTAATTGGTTTGCCGCTATATAGTGAGAATGATTAGCTTGATTTCTTTTGTTTTCAAACGAGAGAGAAAGATTTGAGGAGATAGAAAAATCGGTCTTTTTATCCGTCTGCATGACGACGTCAAATTTGTTAGTGCTTTTGAAAACATAAAAAACTAAGTACCAGTCTTAAATATAATGACGTAAACTTAGGATAAACCCTCACCTGGGAATTTCGAAGTAACTGACATCCAAACATCTGTTTCTTATTGCGCCTTTTTAGATCTGGATGTGTGGTGGTGTTATTGAAATGTTACCCTGCTCACGTGTTGGACACGTGTTCCGTCCCAAGTTCCCCTACTCGTTTCCAGCTCGCCCCGGGTCAAACATTGATCCTGTGAGCAAGAACTTGATGCGCGTTGCCGACGTATGGATGGACGAGTACAGCAAACATTTCTATAATATAAGATATGACCTTAATTCGAAACAACACGACGATGTCAGTGAAAGAGTGAATTTACGCAAGAGACTTAAATGTAAAAGCTTTAAATGGTATCTAGATAACGTTTTTAAAGAATTGTCAGTACCGGATTCAAATTTCCTTTTCTCTGGGGAGGTAAGCAATCTGCACCGCCTAATACTGTTGCCTGCAAGTTTAACTTTATAGCGCCTGTTTTCGAAGTTGAAAAAACTAAATTAGTTCAAATGTTTCCATGCAGCACTATATAATTTATAATAATAATTTGAAAACACTTTTGTCTGTATTCTAAAAGCTCACTCACTCAGTGGGAGATCTTAATAATCTTCTCATAACGTTTCCATGGCGGTTCCAGTCGTTCCAAGTCTATTTAGAAAGAACTTTCTCATTGACCAGTGACCAGCATTAATAATTGACCAAATTTATGTCACATTCATTGCGAGTGTGAGTGAGCTTTTGGAATACGGGCGTTTGTCTTTGTTTTTCGATGACTAATGCCTCACTTTCTGAGGAAAACCTCCAAAGCTTATTTTCACATAGAATTGGAGCTACAAAGAATTTGTAATAAATTATATCATTTTCAAAGGCACTATAATGGCACTATTATTAGAACAAAATACTTTTTTAATCAAATGCCTTTTACGGCTTTTACCAATCAAATATATATTTGCAGGGCACGCGCTGTACGTGTGCATAAACCATGTGAGAAATGGAGGAAACGGGAATTTTTGCAAATTATATGTCGTTTCGTTTGTCGTTTCGTATTACATATGTCTCTATATACATTATGAAAACGATTAATTTCTTTATCAATCAACTGTTTATTTTTTACGTGACCCAAGCAAAAGGAAAGCGTGACTCGAGTTTAATTTTAAACATAATTTTAGTTCATTTCCATGTCGTCCATACGTGCAGCATGGTCTTATGAATGAATTATTCCTTCCACTTTATTAGGTGCGTAATCCACAAAGCGGTATGTGTTTTGATACCCTCGGTAAGCGCGACGATCATCCTTTAGGCCTTTACCAATGTCATGGCCAGGGAGGAAATCAGGTAACATATTTTTGTGAGTTTAGTTCGAATACATGCATGTTGGTCTTGTCTTCAAAATACTAGAACCGTGCATGGCCTTTATGAAACGTTTATGCATGGGTCATGCACAGTTAAAGCAGTATAGTAAATACAGAGAGACCAACCTCGACATGCAATAATGTATCGACGAATATTTTACCTCCCAGTAATGGATTAAAATTTTTTTTGTTAATTTTTAGCGTTATTTCATGCTGAATCCATCGTTGGTTTTTCTTTTCTCTTTCAGTACTTCACTTTAAACAGCAAAGGAGAACTCAAGTCTGAGGACAATTGCCTGGATTTCAATGGCTACGATTTATATCTTAGAGAATGTGATGACTTAGGACAAAATCAAAAATGGGAATACAAAGTAAACAAACTTTCTTTTTACCGTTTAAAAATGATTTTATGGAAGAATTTGTCCACGTTCGTGGTATGGTCAAATGACTTATGGTCAAGCGATAAGAAAATTATTAATATTTTCGTCCACTAGTTTTTACATTGCCACTTGCCACTCAAAAAACGGCGAGCTTGTGTCTGAATGCTCAACTTAATAATAATACTTATAAGAAGTAGGACAACGTTCACTGAACCGCCCTTGAAGTTGCACCTTCCATGACTTTGACATAAGATGCGGAAATTTTGCCGCCTCATAACAGCGAGGGCGCCTTCCGAAATCCAGTGATTTTACTGATCGCTTGGGCGAGCAATACTTTAGAATAATTTGCATTATGATGCCATAAGCAGGCGAATTTTGTTCAAATTATTTTGATCGAAATATCCCCTTTACGAAATTTCTTTTACGGCGTATATAATCGACTTTTTTTCCTCTTTTACAGGATTCTAAAGTCCACAATATACGTCGCAATGTATGTCTTGATCGTGGAGATAGTAATAGTGAGTATGTGAAAGCTGTCGCATGCAGTGGACAAGAATCCCAGGTGTGGATGTTTGGAAAATCAAAGTGAATGATGATGTATCCGTCTATATATAATTCGTTACTGTTGGCTAATGTTTCCTGGTTACTATTAGCTTTCACTATATCGTAAGAATAATTTCTATAAAAGGTTAAATGTAAATGGTCATGGTTAACTGCTTGCCACCTTGACATGTTCACAGTGAAATTGAAACTAGGCTTGACCGAGAATACGATCTCTGATGCGACCTCATGCAGTTTTATAGTAGCCCAACAGCCAGGCGCTTTAATTTCTATTATTTTACTTTTTATTACTTATTATTTTTTATTACAATAATTGATATTTGCATGTATTTTGTTGAAGAGATGTTTATATTTTGGTCATATTTAAACTATGAATGTTTAAAATATAGGCTTTTCTTGCCAACCTTACATAATTATATACTATATGATGACATCATACCACAGTAGAGCGCCTATCTATTGGGCTACCTATGATATGGCGCGAAATGACTCTGAACGTTGGCTAGCGAATTTTAAATTAATATCGATTAATACCCATTGAATGAACTGAAATAGGAGGATAAATTGATAAACAGGATTTAAACTTGAGACTGTTGTTGTGATGATCTCAATCGCGCATTGATTATGTATATATATATATATATATATATATATATATATATATATATATATATATATATATATATATATATATATATATATATATACACCCATTTGCAAAAACGTTGGCCGCAGATAGATAGATAGATAGATACTCGAAGTCTAATTAGAATTGCATATGAATACATTTGCATGGGATTTCAATCATATTACACAACATATGCAATTCTAATTAGATTTCGGGTATCTATCTATATATCTATCTGCGGCCAACGTTTTTGCAAACGGGTGTATATATATATATATATATATATATATATATATATATATATATATATATATATATATATATATATATATATATATATATATATACAACAAAGAGTAGGAATCGAGACCATTAAGAAAATTAGCATGTTTTCATTTTTGGTTACCCAATCAGAATACCGCGGTCACACTACCATTTTACAAGAGGCATAAAAAATTTAGGCATTCTGAATTGGCTTTGCCTGTAAAATTTTAACAAATTTGCGGATTAGTTTAAAACGAAATTCCTCCTTGTTATTTGTTAAAAACCACCGTAATCATGCATCGCCTGAAAGATAGTCTTCTGTTAACCCGCTTTTACAAGAGTTTACTGCTCGAAACAACATCTCGTCTTGTTAACGCGTAATTTGCAAATGTTGTACCTTTTCTCGGTCGAAGTGAAATTCTTGCCGACGCCAGGACCATTTCGCGCCTTTTTTCATTCCGCTGAGAACATGCATGGAGGCTGTATTCAGCTCGACAGAATACATCGTGCAAAAGAAATCCGGAATTTTTTACGGATTCTCGGTCGACGGTAGAATATCTGGTTTCGACATGGGGGCTGCTGTGTAACATACAGTCTGTATATTAGCGAGCTTAAGATTTAAGACGGTGACGTGACAACGACGGCTAAAAAATTCTTATATAATACAATAATAGATGCGCGAAAATAAAAATTTAAGACATTGCTTAGGAAGTTGGAAGACGTTCACCTTCCAAGGCTTAAAATGCTGGTTTCTACATAAGACGCGGGAATCTGTGATTTGCGCCTCGTAAACAGCAAGGGCGCCTTCTAAAATTCCCAAGAGACTTTAATATTCGATTTGGTCATTAGCCGGCGGCGTTACGTCGTGGCTCTTAAACTCGCTAGGAACCCCGAAACATTCGTATGATATTTCTTTGAAAGTGGTTGGTATCGTCAGTGTATCGTGATAAAGGAGCATCCAGGTTCCGCAGATGAATTCTGCATATCGGCGTGGTACTGATCCTTAACATACAAGTTCCTGCTAACCTTCTCAATCTTCTATTCTTGTAAATATATACATTGAATCTTTTTTGCTCGTTTTTGACCTGGACACTTTTTGTAGCCAATTATTTCTGGGGAGAAACTCTCCAATTCAAAACAATAAAAAGTAGTTAACATCATTTTTGAACAGACAAAGGAACCAACATCAACAAGAAATCTTTTATTTTTTATACTGTTATACTTCATTTACTACTATGTATTCTTGGAATCTCATTTTCTGGGTCATGTTAACTCAGAATTAATTCAAGATTCCTTTTAGTTTCCAAATCTGTGGTGTGAAAACTGGAAATGGAAATGTGAAGCGCCATCTCGATTCCTTGCGAACTGCTAAGAAATTAATGTTTTCCTTTATGGAAACACCAATTTCCTTTGTGTTGTTTCCATGTTGACTGTAAAAATGTACGTTTATTGAGTTCGTTTGTGATTTTGAACTGTTTTCAAGGCAATTTTATGTTTTGTCATATATTATGGCCGTCATATAATGTAAGAATGTGTTAAGCAATTTAGATTGTTTGAAATATGGGCGATACTTTGTGGGAAGACCGCGATGTACGCTTTGACATCACTTTGCAGTAAGTCTTGTTGTGTTGTGTTGTGTACCGTAATTTTGTGTAGGATTTTTAACTCACTTTCAACGATGCAACTCACTTTCAACGATGCAAGTGTGTAAATTCGATAGTTATTAGCCTGAATTTATTTTCTTTACACTCATCAAATCATTCAAATGGGGCGCCGGGGGGGTGGGGGCATGCAAATGTAGGTAACAATCCCAACTCCCAAGGCATTCCTGGCTGACCTGGCAGCATATTTTCCCGAGCAATTTGGAAAAACAAGTGTTGGGAATGTAATGCAAATGCTGGGAATTGATAAGTATAACACATATATTATATTGCACATAATGGCCCTCCCTCTACTGCTGTGGTTTTGATTATAAATAGTTATATAAACAACAAATGTTAATCATGCAAGCTAGGGGTGTGAGGTTAAATCATATTTCATATGTATTTGTCAAATGCATTTAATTGTCAATATCAATTTGTCAAATGCATCAATTGTTTTTACTAATCTAATTTTTCCCCTTAATAGTAAACATTTTCTGTGTTTCTGTATAGTTATGGAAACATTAGGGGAGTTTGGGCGAATTATCATTTCCAGTTCTCCAAAACTCCCACAAGTGCTTCTATTTAACAATTAAACAATGAGTCTGAGTTGTCTATGAGTGAATAGTCATGCAGCGAAGGCGAAGCCTGAGTTGACAATTCTCTCATAGACAACGAAGGCGAGTACACCCTGTACCTAGATATATTAATTTCGAGAAAATAATCGATACACCGCAATTACACCGAAAAATAATTTAATTAATTCAATCTTATACGGTCGCGCAAGAGAATTTTCCCCAAATGTTCACCATCACGAATAGACAATGGTTGAGTAGCCAATCAGAATGTATGATTTGTGATAGATAGTAGTCGGATGTATACTAAAACTGTATAGAAACACAGGAAAAAACATGTTTTATTTTTTTTTATAACTCAGTAAAGAGATTTTGTACAAATATTTAATTCAATTCAATTACAAATTCTCATTACATTACTTCGCTTGTCAGTTTCGGCGACAATATCCCTGTGTTTCTATACAGTTATAGAAATACACTTCTCGACCAATCAACATGTGCATAGTATGCATAAATTTTATATTATAATATGTAATGTAATAAGGGTGATTCTCTGGTTACCAATGTGACATGTTTGGTACTCCATTTTCTTACACCATAGACAATTGTGAAAACATGTCTTCTGGATTGTCTATGGTTACATACAATATATGAATCCAGAAGAAACGCTCAGTGTAATGTGTGCGACCATAGGTAGCCCAGAAATGTTTTCGTTCTTGTGGCGCTCACATGTGTACGCTAGTCTACTTTGTCTATTAATTATCATAACATATGATTATCATAATAATAGATCAGACTGTGACCCGAGTAGACTTGCATACATGCGCGAGCGCCACAAGAACGAAAACATTTCTGGTCTGTTTTTGGTGCAACTGGGAAGCGCCTATAAAACTGCTTTTTTTTTTTCAGACAAATGAAAATGAGAAATGGAGAGGTATGGTTTTGAAATTTTGGACATAATTTCAGCTCTGTTTGGTGACTCGAGTGTTTACCTATTGCCTATTGCCTATAACTATGTTATTTCATTTTTCATTTGCTCATACATTTTTGTAGCTAAAATTTTTAGACAGTTTTATTGGGAGCCCCCTTTACTTGAAACCTGGAATCATGATGCCCACCAGGTGTCTCATTGACTATGTACTTTGCTACTGTGGAGTAATTTGCCTTACCTTTTAAAGGGAAGAACAAGCATAAAATAAAGATCACGGAAAGGCATGCATCTGCACTGAGAAAAAGTTAAATATTTTATAATTGTAACAATAAATACACATATTTTCACTGTTATTTAATTGCTTTTCATATTGTATTGATATGGGGACACAGCCTATTGGAAGATTTCAATGAACTCTCATGTATACATACCTTAGACAATGCACCACTAATATAGGTTTGAACAGCTAGAAGGATGCAACAAGGGCATATTTAGATTTTTAGAAAGTGTCCCAGAAAACATCTTCAAATTTTTCATTATAATGTAGAATGTTTAATTCCAGGTGCAAATTGACAAGCTAGATTCAGTAGAGGACACAAAGGGAAATAATGGTGACAGAGGTATTGTCTATACTATATATGATCATTCCAGAATAAACACTTCACATCATATTTCAAATAGTATTTGCAAATTGGAATTGCGACAAGTAAATATGGCAAATTGTAACCAAAATTTTAGACTAATTTTAGACTAACGGAAAACGTTTTATAAATCCATGTCTTGGCTTAATACCGTTTAATAACATTCTATTTATTACATGGACTTGCTTTTAGCGACAAAAATACAATATTTTAATAAAATATTTTAATAAAAGAAAAGAGTACAGCGTCTGACACTCAGACTAAATCCTTACCGTTGTTTGTTGGAGAAATATCCTTTAGTTTATAAATCGGCATTTTGTTAGGTTTTCGCATTCGGTTTCCCGCGACAGAGTTATCTGATATTTGTTGAAGAAATATCCCTTATAAATCGACATTTAGTTGTGTTTTCGCCTTGTTTTCCGCGACAGAGTTATTAACATCGTGCAAATCTTATTTCGAAAATAATATCAACTCATTTAAGTTAGTTTCCCGCCATTTTTCGTTATGTCACTCTACGCGTGGCATGGCATAGGTAGCCCAATGGCGAATGGTTTATTAGAAATAAAAATGCACTAAAGCCACTGTGACTAAAACATTAAAAATTTGAATAAAGCCATCGTAACTTTCATGAAAATTGTGAAATTGACAGATGTCTTTATTAACTTGGCAATGATAGTTGTTGCCTACAACGAGCGACGTGTGTTTCCGACAACTACAAACAATTAACAATGTAGTTAATAATACTTGCAAAAGCCGACTCCAATAATTCTTTTATTGTACATTTAAAAACATTAAAAAATAAACATGTCCAGGCACTCATTAGTCATTAGTCCTGCATATGGTTACAGTAACTGGAAATAGCTTCGTAATTTTTGACCTAGACATGCATCAAGCAAGCACTGTAGTAAACTACTTGCAATTTGCAAATCGTTTCTGTACTTTTTGTATTTTAATGTGTTTAGGACGGTTGATTGTTACAAACCTACGAATTATATGGCACTCTCAAACAATGCAACGTGTCAATCTTTGTGAGTATAAAGAAGCAGAAGCTACCAACTGCTACCAACTGCTCGTCATTATTCTTCATTGTCTTCAGACTTCACCATCATGTATCCGTGTTTTTCTTGATATGCTATCTTGTATCCGTGTTTTTCTGAATATGCTATATACATTGATTATATTTTACCTGTGATGAATATAATACCTGTGATGTATGTTTTACCATTTCTGTTGATATGAGAATTAACCCAGAGACACTGCAAAAAAATACGTCTGATAATTCCGTACAGTTATCAGATGTTTAAAAGAGAGCACTTTTTCAGTTGTATTATACAGTAAACCCGTTCCAATTTCCCATGTACGGTAACAAAACTCATTTGAATTTATAATCTAATATGCTGAAGGAAAATGTCGTTTATATATTTGAAATATGCTGTGCTTTGCACTTTATTTTGTAGCTGTTGGATTTGGATGTATCGTTAATCTCTCAACAAGAGTTGCAACATCAGTAAGTTTATTTGAACTATCAGAAACTAATGATACTATAATGTTTCTTGTATAATTTAAGCTTGGAAATAATGAAACATTTTGTGATTTACTCTATTCAAGTTGTCGCACGGTATGAAAAGCCTTGTTTATCTTTCCCTTCCAATTTTTCTTTTAAATAATGCTCAACCTTATATATATTCCAAAGTTATTTAAGTCCATTTTGGGCGAATGTCATCCACAAGTCGCTCAAATTTCTGCAGATACTGCATGTGGGTAATTTTGAATGGATAATGAAGATACTCAAGTTTATTATATTTGTCCAGAATTGGAGAAGAATGCTCCAGTGGGTCGAAAACGTTTTAAAGTCTGTCTTTAGCAAACGTCAGTTCAAATTATTGTCTAGCCTATATCGTTTATAAACTATGTTGCACATAACCCCGCCTGCCTTTTGGAATATAAAAGCTGTTTCACACGTTTTCGAAGGCTCGTAATGGCAGTGAAATGGAGCGACTTCGTTAATTGTATGTGCGTTCAAACAGGAAGCTCAAGAAGTTACATACTATACAAGAACCTGAGCTATATAAAAATATGTACCAGTTAACAAATGTATCTCAAATCCTGGTTCATCAAGTAGCCAATTCCATATGCTTTAAATACTCAACGATTGTTTTGTCTGCCAACTTTGTATATTTTTGGGTCTGTTTTAATTTATGTATTTACTCAAATAATGTGGTGACAGTACGTTGTTGCATGTAGAGAGCCAATTAAACCGATAGGTATAACATTAAGGGTTTGTATATAAACCTTAAAGGGGTTTTCCACTATGCGAAATTTTTCGATCGAACGAAATTTTTCGCTCGATTTTCTTTTCAATTGTGACCGGTGAAGGGAATCCGCTACGGTCGAATTCTGGGAATTAAAAAGAATATCAGGCGAAAAATTTAGGGATATTCTTAAATTGCTTATACATTTATTTAGAAACTTCGCGGCCAAACGGAATCTCTGTACCTTTTGACGAGGTGTAATCACACAAGATTTGAATTTATTTTTACTAACCTGGTGAGAATTGCTTCTATGTCATGTGTAGACGACTAGACCTATCCAGGCGTGGGTTAGTGCGGAGTTTGCTAAATAGAATTCTGAACTGTAAGATGCATACATGCACAGTATTCTAAAATTGATATGATCCAAACGTCATCCCAACTATAACTGTATTTGTGCATTTATTTCAGTTCAGTTTATAAAACAGTACAATGCAATTAAGCTCTTTGAATTAAAAAAAATTCTAGCCACAGTGAAAGGTCTATTCTCTTTTGATTCTGTTTCCTCTTCCTATTTTTTACGCATAGTAGGATTGCACGCCTTGGATGTTGCAGGAATAATCATTACGAAATGGTTCACAGCTAATTTGAACATGGTTTTCGTAGCGCTTATATAGTTCTCCTATTTATGTATACGTTGGTTACCGAAAACTGTCCAACGAATCGGATTTAGGCGTTTACGAGGAAGTCTATACTGTTCATATAATATAGCTATACTATATTGCTGTAACAGATTGTCTTTTATTAGGTGTCAGGAAGCCCAAGATTATTTTCGACTGTGATGTCAGTTTTTAGGTTAGTATTATATACGTTGTTCCAATAGTTATATTTATCATCACATTTTTATGGACATGCAGCTTTTTAATGGCCCGCAGTTTAGAAATTTTAGAAAATGCAAGTATAAATTAAATCATTTTGTAAACGCATGCACAAAGCGTGTTAGTATAAAATCGCTATATTATTAGCGTACTATATAGCATACTCATTATATACAATGCGTATCCATTTTGATTGGACTACATAGGGACTTCTAAAATATTATTCGGCATTTAGCTCAAGATGATAAGTAATGAAAAATGAAGTTTAAAAAAGAATCTGTATATGCATGGAAATGAAGATTTGCTGTTATATCTATGATAATATTCGATAAATTTAGTAAGAGGATGCATTTTTTCCTACCATTTTTCACAATTATTTTCCAGTGACAACAACGTAAGTAAACATGCATGGAATGCCACTGTTTGATATAATGTGGAATAAAATCGATAAACGAAAAACGAGACACAAATATTAACTTGGAGTCAAACTATTTAAGGAGCGCCGGGCTTTATAAATATTCAATATAGCCTATATTTTCCACTCTTCAGAGCTTATGAATCATCGAAACTATATCGTGACTTAAAGCTGCGGGGTGCTTTGATTGAAAACAAACAACTTCGTATTCTTCCTCTGGAACAAGTCTATGACAAGGTAAACTGAAGAAAAATAGCTCAATATATAGTAACTCGGACGTGCGGGGCTATATCATTGTAAGCAACGTTTATTCGCCATTTTTTACGCCACGTTCATACGCCGTCTCTAGCTGCATGACCTCGTTCTCAAGCTAAATCCGTCTATCATGCATGCGCACCAAAGAGTTGGAAGTAGTTCGAAATAGCTACTAACCACTTACAGAGATAGGCACCACGCATGATAAACAGACTTTTAAATAGACTAGGGGGTTTCAAGGTTGGCAGGATGTGTGTTTGAGCAAATTTTCTCGTCCACATCTCTTTGTTATACGCTTATCTATATATTGATGCATCCGTCTCATGCATGCATATATATATTTCCTGTTCTTTCCTCCGTCGTTTAAATTGAAAACAACAAAGATTGATTTTAATATTTTCTTAGATCAATGGTGTATGGAATTTATCAAGTGACCAGGTTTGTGACATCGCTCGTAATCATGTTCTATAAGCCTGTTGAGAAAGTTTGCACTTCAATTATTTCACTATGTAAAAGTGGAACATTAAGGTGCATGCGACAGTCTTTTCAAAAGAACTATTTGAGTCCGGCAGTTAAGGTTTGCTTTCTAAAAAACACCCTTTTGACTCGTACCAGATGAAACGCATCTAATTAACAGTTATTCTGCGAACTGGAGTCGTATATGAGCTGATAGCCGACGAGAGTGAGCAGAATAACTGTTTTATTATACACACAAACTTTAATTGTCGCCCTTTCGGTGCATTTTGGTGTGCTATTATCAACTAGGCTTGGATTTCTATTTCACTCAACTCCCCAAATCTTTCCGCCATTTTGTTTACTTTCTCTATACTAGACAGATATGAGCTAATATCTGTCTAGTAGCCAACCAATGAAATTGCAGCATACCTCATATCTGGCGCTTGTGTATATAATAATATGTACACTGTTATTTGTACTGGTGCATGTGGTTGTACATTTTGTTATGAATACTATACGGCATGGTTACGCGAATTTTTTTTCAGGGAATCTTGTGTTATTTTTATTTCAGGGTAATCTTGGCACATTTTACATAACTAACGTACGCTTGGTCTGGCATGCAAACATGAATGACAGTTTCAATGTCAGCATTCCTTATTTGCAAATGGTAAGTGCATGATATTTCTATTTACGAACAAAACCTTTCGATGGCGAATTTTCAATAATGTGAGAGTAATTTGAAATCTGAAAGATACACATATTATTATACGCAGTCGTTTAAAGAATATTTCATGTACGCAAAGAGAAACCCCAATCGCGATTTGGATTCTCGTTCCACAAATTATTAACATGCATGTGCCATTATGTTTTAGTGAGCAATAACTTCTGCACCTTTCTTACTTGTTATAATTATACTGTATTTGGAAATCTAACTTTAAGCAAAGGAAACAATTTTATCGCTAGTGATAACTTTTTCTTCCCGTAATAATATCGATATTGGAAGGTATAAATTAGTATATAATTCTTTTAGAAATCTGTTCGTATTCGGGATTCAAAATTTGGGCTGGCGTTGGTCCTGGAGACATCGCAACAGGTATTAAAATGGTTGATAAAGACAATATGCCTTAATTAAGATTTTGCAGTCAAACCTATTGCAATTTTATAGCTACCTGATTTTTCTAGTACTGCAAACACTATTTGTCTATAAATGACGTGAATACTTCATTGTAACTATTCTAAACCTAGGCTATAGTGCATTTGGAATAGATGGAACTCTTTTCGATTCTTATATAATGCATATACCTTGATATTTGCCTCTAACGAGGCGATATTTCCGTAAAAATCCCTTGATTGGAAGAGATATATCTAGGGTAGACAAATTAGGTATTCTTCAAACATTTTCCTGACTTTCTTATGCACATGAGGGCTGAGGCATTCTTATGGATGTAAGGTCCTAAATTTATGATGGAAGAAATAAAAAAGGCAGTTTAAAAGTAAGCACCTGGGTGTGAGGCTGCGTGCATGGCTTTTTGTTCATTATATATTCGATGTACTGTGGCTCCTTTGTTTAAGGATTCGCTTTAGCTTATCCCTAATCCTGCGGTCAACAGATTGACATTAAACTTGAGATTAAGGTTATCCATCTTCAAACCATGCATATCTAGAGCGGCGGGTACGTCCTTGGTTTCCGTATTGATCCTGCAGAAAAGTTACAAGATGCTGTCAAAGAAATTCAGAGTCTTCAACGGGTATGTATGCATGCTATAATAAATAGTATGTATGCAAGATTAATATATTAATCTGATCTGAAATCAATCACCTCGTTTATCTTAAGGTTTATAGCGCTAGTCCTATATTTGGAGTGGAATTCGAGGCAGAAGAGAGGGTAATTATGTCATACGTTTCTTGTCAAATAGTTGGAATTAGATCGCGATTTTACACATGCGTGATAGCCGTAAATAATAAGGCTTTTGTAAGTAATCGCAGTACATGACGGACCTTTCAGAGCGAGAAACAAATTTTGGCAGTTTTTAACTTTAACAGTTTTCAAACTTTAAAGTTTGGCGGTATAACATATTACTAGCGACCTTTTGAAGAGTTCTGCATGCATATGATTCCTGCATGTGATGTGGCTAACTGTAGGATATGACTAAGTAACATTTTTATAATTTAAATTTTTTGCCATATCTCTTGTCTCTCCATATGACCCTGGATTCACAAATAAACATCTGTTTTAACATGTCAAATTACATATTTTCAAGTACTATAAATATTTGATGAATTAGTCATGTTTTATAGCATTTCAAAAATTCTCATTCCTGGTAGAGACACTGTGTGAAAACCCTAAACACGATATTGTAGACTATTTTTTAGAATTTATAAAATTTTGCAGGGTATATAACCAATATTTCTTCTTACACCCATTTGTTTGTAGCCACATACTCTACAAGAAGCAACAGTTGACCCAGTACTCGATGATATTGAGATAACCAGTGAAGGCGAAGGAACTGATGCATTTGCAGTAAGTCTTATATATGAATGAATAATATAACTCTTAAAACTTAACTGAAGTTACTCGCGTTGAAAGGGCATAACCTACTTTTTTATTTTTTTTCCAGGCGTATTTTGCAGACGGAGACAAGGTGAGTTCCATGCATGTTGTGTGGTGATATTTTCTGAATGTACTTGAATTTCGCTACACGTGGATTTGAACAGGGAAGTATGCACAATAATTTGCTAATTGTGATGCCGATTTTCTCCGAACGAAAAGCTCTATAAACATACGATAATTACGATTTTTCATCAATTCCGAGATATCCTTTAACCATAATGTCAATGGTTTTCTAGTCTAAAGACCGCGAGCCTGAATATAATGCCGAACTTGGGTTGGCAATAGAGAAATTGAAAGATGGATTTACATTACAGGGCCTTTGGGAGGTTGTGCCAAGTTGATTTTCATGTTTTTCTGCCAAAAAATGTAAATTGTCCCATGATGTAAATATGGATGTTTTCCTATTAATATATTAAATAATTTAATTATAAGTGCATGGACAGTGCATGTTTACATAAAACAACAAAACATGTAGTAGCATCTTCGCTATAAGTTGGTTTAGCTGCAACTGTGCATCTACAGGGGCGTTCTAAAGATATATAAAAGCACATGCATGTTTTGTATATGCAAGCAAAACATGCGATAAGGAATGGGAAGTAAAACATAATAACAAAACACCTGCTTTCGTTGCCAAAACAATCAAGAGGAACTTAGGCATGGGAATTTCTGAATAAATGAAGATGTTAACATTAAAATAGAAATTTAAATTTCAAATATTAACCAAGTTAACGGATGCATGCATTGGTAACTATATAATAAGGAATTGGGATGTTAAATGTCATTGACATTTAATTATGTCATATATAAGAAGAGGAGAAAACGGCGCGCCTCAGAAAAGAACAGACGGCTCAAATTTCCTGATGAGTACCAAGGGTGAAATATTTCGTAACAGCCTCTGTGTTGTGGTTAACCACTGCCCACAAAGTAAAATTATCTGTTCTTCTTCTTTGGTGAATTTCCGTCTTTTCTATCGTTTTTTTATTGGTATTCGTATACGTAACACACAAAATACAGTACTGTGCATAGGCCCCCAGTCAAATTGTCACTTGTTAGTAAAATTCATTGTATTGCAAGACATGCTAGGTAGAAAGACTTGTAGTGGTCTTGCACTTGGTACAGCCACCATGAGAGCTAGACCATTATTGCGGCACAATGTCCAGTCATTGACCTAACAAGCTTGTTTGTTACATCTGGATCAACAGCCTCCAGAAAATGGGCTCTTTGATTCTTCCACATGTCGAGATGGTCTTCTATCTGACCTCTTGCTCACTTATTCCCAAAAATGTTCAATGAGGTTTACGTCAGCGATATCTTATAGCCCTGGGCTGGTCAAGTTCTTTCAGGCTCTTTTCTGTATGACATGGTGCCCCATCTTACTGGAAGATATAATCTCCACCACAAAGCCATCTCATCTATTAAGAAAGTTCTAGATACAAGCCAAACATGCCATTTTCTGTACCTAGTCGAAAATTTACGATCTTGGGACTTTCTAAAAGGTGGAGAGAGCTTTGCGGTTGAGACTTTATCTTTGAACAAGATAGGGTACCATGTGACAGAGAAAAAAGCCCCAGAGAAAGAAATATCAATCAGTACAGTGCAATGAAAGAATTCTGACCTTAATCTGTTTGAATATCTCTGGGAATAAGTGAGGGAGAGGTTAGATAGAAGACCATCTCGACATCTGGAAGAATCAAAGAGACCATTTTCGCATCACGCGAGTCTGTTGATCCAGATGTACTTATTAAACAAGCTTGTTGGGTCAATGACTGGGCATTTTGCCGCAATAATGGTCTCTCATGGTGGCTGTACCAAGTGCAAGACCACTACAAGTCTTTCTACCTATAGCATGTCTTGCAATACAATGAATTTTACTAACAAGTGACAATTGAACTGGGGGCCTAGAACTTTTGCACAGTACTGTATATAATCAAATTTTCGCACAATACTATATATGTATTTATAGGTGTAAGCTCTAACAGCATAAAAAACAAACAGGGATCCCAATTTTGGTATAAGGCTTGAAGAAAACGGTTAAGCACAATTGAGGCGAAGAAACTCACGAAAACGGGTGAATACACCTTTGCCAATGCAACGAAAGTAGTAGCTCATAAAATCTCATAATCCGTATATATTTAAATCGAATGGAGGACATAAAACGCGAAATGTGAAACATGATTCGAATATAGGTAGAGCAAATACATAAACCTTAATATAGCGTACCAAACCAAACTCTACAATACTAAATACAAGGGGATGACTAGTAGAGATGTCTCCTTAGTATCTCAACGTTACTTTATAAAACACCTTATTCTTCACTCGTACATCTTTTAGCTCTTTACCATGTTGATACCTCTAGAGTGTACCAAACTCTACAATACTAAATACAAGGGGATGACTAGTAGAGATGTCTCCTTAGTATCACAACGTTACTTTATAAAACACCTTATTCTTCACTCGTACATCTTTTAGCTCTTTACCATGTTGATACCTCTAGAGTGTACCAAACTCTACAATAACTAAATACAAGGGGATGACTAGTAGAGATGTCTCCTTAGTATCTCAACGTTACTTTATAAAACACCTTATTCTTCACTCGTAGATCTTTTAGCTCTTTACCATGTTAATACCTCAACCATACTTCCCAGTTCTGGCGGCTACAGCATGCCTTACACATGCATAATCTAATAAACTAAAGTTCCTGTGGTACTTATAAAATAAGGGTTATAAAACGTAAGTTTCCTGTGATAAGCACAGTTATCAATAACATAATAACCAGACTAGCAGTTCCAAACCTTCAAAAGGGCTCCTGCTATATTTCGTAGAGTAATCGTGGACACTACATCACTGTTTCACCATTAGATATGCCTAATTCGTCGTTCTTGTCATTCTGTTCTTCTTTGTCATCGGAGGTTTCTTCAGGATTATATACGTGCCACGAAAGCACGAAAAGCATTGATGACACACCTATACAATGAGTAAAAGAATACAAATTTACATAGATAGAATTTCTGAAAATAATAAGCTCGTTTTCGTATGGTAAAAACGAACAAAGCTAAAGTCTTAGGAAAGGATTAACAAAAAGTTATAATCATGTTAATCTATTAGTTTAAATTCATTCATGCATGACAGCATTTCACTTGAACGACTATCAAAAGCCATGCATTATTGATGATTAGGTTGCGATTGTTGGAGACATAATGAAAGGATGTGAACTTGTCATGTTAGAACAGGCCAACATGGAAGCAAAGGCATCATCGTGTTCCACACTACGATTTCGGGTACTGCCTTTTTGAAACAGTATAACTGTACACACTAAAAAAAGGTGTGTTAAATTTACACACCTTTTTTGTCCAAATTTTAACACACCTAAAGGTGGGTTTTGAAACACACCTAAAGGTGTGTTTAACACACCATAAGGTGTGCAAAAAGCATCTTCAAAGGTGTGTTAACACATAGCAAGGTGTGTTTTTGTGCACACCAAAAGATGTGTAGAACACACTAAAAGGTGTGTCAAAAAACACACCAAAAGATGTGTTTTTGGCTTGTCCAAATTTTAACACGTTCTAAGGTGTGTTTTCAAAGAAGGTGTGTTTTCATACACACCATGGTGTGTTTCATTACACAGCTAAAGCTGTGCTGAAAAACACACAAATTGTTTAAGTAAAAAGTTGCACATCTTTCTTAAAAGTAACATATAAACAGGGCTAGAAAACACACAAACACAATATTAATTTATAAATATATTTTAAGTTCCAATACTATTAAGAATTAACATGAAGTCACAGTAATGAATTATATAAATATCTTGAAGCATGCAGTTTAGTTTAAAATAATGTCTTACTCTATAAACAGTTTATTGACTTGATGTCGTCTCGACTTGACACTTGGTGGTGTTTTCTTGTCTTGTTGGTCACCCTTGTTCTTGTTTGTTGGAGTGTATGGTGCCTGCTCAACTGTTGCAATAACATCATCGCCTTAATTCATGATCTTCATAATCAACAAAGGTCACCTGAAAATATAAAATAAATGCATAAGAGGATCTGGTATTTAGAATTTTCCAATTTAAGATGTGCACAAGCATCTGTTAATTAATAGAACATGCTAAATGATACCCAATTTATGAGTTAAGATTTATTTTTGGTAAAAGAATTTAGGATGTATTGTCAGGTATAGGCAGGTATAATTACATGAATTATAACCTTCTGTTGAAATTTGAAAAATTGGGGTCTGGGCACATTTCCTATAGTTTCTTTAAAATGGGAAAGTTTTATTTTAATATGTATATATAGCTATCTTTCAGGATAAGTAGTCAAGTCTATAGTATTAAAAATCATAAACCATTCTAGAACACTCAAGTCAAATCAACTATCTAATATTTACAACATTTAGAAAGCAAATGCAGTATAGTGAGGACAAAAATTGGTCCTTTGGAATGTTACTAACCCCCAAAAGGAATACAAAATATTAAACATATAAAATTAAGACACAAAACAATTCATCAAGATTACACCTAGCGAATATTATATGCTTTCTTTATACCAAGCATAAACTATGGCATAAACAGCCTTATGTATACACCGATATACGTGTAAATCTCCTTCTAAAAGCACCTAGAACAATTAAATTTTGAAAGATAAAACGTAACACTCACCAAGTCTCTCTTGTGATGTCGAATCTGTTCGCGTCGCCATGCGCTTCGGTGGTCTCTGAATTATTAGGATGAAGCAGACTTTTCACTTTCAAGCTATTCGGGACCCTTGAAGTCTTGAATTTCTTTGCATCGTTTGTAACGGAACCATCAATTTATTCGCTACAAATAGATAGAGACAAACATATTGATTACACTCGTTGGCCATATTGAAATTGATACAAATGTTTGACACAAACGATTCGAAAAGCACTGCAATACAACTTACCCTCTTATAATTTCTTCTTTATACAACATCATAAGCTCTCGTGTGTTCATCTCCAAAAAAATCTTAAAATCGCCTTCACAATAAACATAATTTAAACTTGTAACAGACTCGAAGCACAGTTGTCACAGTAGAGAAGGAAATGTAAACACTAAACAGTGGTTTGTATTTCGTGCGCGTGGGTTTCACACCTCGCGACATTCTTATTGGTTAAAAGCGTATGACGTATCAGATCACTGACCTGTATGGCAGATATTCAAGTCTGTATGGCAGATATTCAAGTCTGTATGGCAGATATTCAAAAACAACCCACGTTAATCATTCTTATTACAAAAGTAAACCACAACGATCTGTAAATTCCCTTAAATCTATGTCTTATATAATGTTTAGAGTTTTTAATACTGATCAAAGCTGAAACGCAGGCCAAAGATAACAGGAATTTAAAGCAAAAAGTTAAATTTAAATGCAATGGAACAGCGTGAAATTTCCTGTGACTTGTGTAATTCCTCGTAAGGCTGACGCTTTTATCGACGCACTAAAATACTATAGGTAATAAATAAGGCCAATCAAGCATATTGTTAATAATTTAAAGGTGTGTTTTATAACACATCAAAAGATGTGTTTCTTGGATGGGTCAAGGTGTGCTGTCAAACACACAGGTGTGTTTTCAGTGAAAAGGTGTGTTACTTTACACACCTTAATGAGTAAAAGAAAAGGTGTGCAAAAGGAGGTGTTTTCGCTAACACACAAAGGTGTGTTTTCGAACACACGAAGATTTGTTTGCGTACACACAAAGGTGTGTTTCCTTACACACCAAGGTGTGCTTTCTAAAAGCGCGTAGAAAGGTGTGCAGAAATTACACACCATGGCGTGCAATTGAGCACACCTTGGTATGTAGTCAAACACACCTTGGTGTGTAATTCTACACGCCTGTTTTTTGTGTGTACTACTTCTTTTTAATTTACATCGGGTTTTTGCCCAAACGTGCCCCAGAAGGGCGAAACTGTCATGTGCCTCACCGATTATTACTGCTCCAAAGATACAGATATTCCTTTCAAGAAGATGAATATTGTAGTCGAAACACCTTCCTCTCTTACCACAGAGATCTTGCCACAATCGGCAACAAAGGTCGAATAGATGGCCCATAATGATAGGACCTGGAAGTAACCCGATTGTCTTCAGCATCAAATACTGTATTCCCGTTGCGAACGCTCTTTTGTCGTCCGGAACGCATCTGGAAGAGAATAAGTGAATGAAGAAATAATACTGGGCGGCTAAAATAATTGTTTCCTCTCCTTGATTCTTTTCAATAAAGTTTACCAAACACCTTGACTTATAAATTCTGTATAAAAGGCCTAAATTGCGAATAACGCTTTTCCACACGTCCAGGATCCGGCTGCACGGTTTCCTGTGCGGAAAATTATCAATATAAACTTTGAAGAAATAAAAATGTAGTATATAAAAGTAGTAGTCGAATAATGCGTCAAAATTGCATGCATGGATATATGTTAAGCATTACATCGCATATCAATGTAATAAAAATTGAAATCGAAAAATTTTTTTAAAAAATCCGAAATGGGCATATATACACTAAACTTATACCACTTTCATTCATGTATGACACGAATTTGCACTCTCGTCAAACACCGTGTGAAAAAAAAATTATCCTTACCTCAGAACAACAGTTTGTGTTGGAACGATCGACGCAAAGCGTGAAAATAGGGCAAAGCCAAGGAGGAAAAAAAAGATGGCCAGATTTTTACAATCTCTATCGCAGTAACCTTGCGTTGCTGTATCTGCATTGGTAGGACCAGTAAGGATACAAGAACAACTTCCAAACGTCTAGTGAAATATATAAACGGTGAAAAGCGGTGAAAGTGTGTTATTTAGCCCTGTATATCTATAATGCCGTGATCAATCTTGATTATAGAAAGTTCGAAACATCACCAGACAGGGTTTTTTGTATTTAGCGGTAGTTAAATAATTCCTCCTTGTTATCCCACCTACGTATAGGGCTCGGCTTCTAATGGAACATTTTCGACATGCAGTTTATCAATTTCCAAATATTTAAAGCCCTCTTTCTTCATGCATTGTCGCGGAGATTCACACGCACACGAAAACTGCACCACACAATTTTACAAACATTAGAAACGTTGCTAGATACATGGAGCGCTGCTTTGAAATCATATAGAGAATTCAATTTTTGCTGAAGAAGATCAGTGCATCATGTTTACGTACCCGATTCTTGTATTTAGCAGAACAACCAGCATAGCAGGGATTTGCATAGACAATATTGTCAGAGCCACACACGGGTATGAACTTATCTATTCTGCAGCTACAGTTGAAGTTACACTGGGAAATGAGTTTATCGTTGCTGTAACTTGTATTCGTATTTATTCTAAAAGAAATACAGATAGAAAAAGGGGTTATCAAAAAAGACAATTTTGAATTTGCTCTCAACTCAACAATTCGTTTCATGGCATGAAACATTTTTGTTGTATCAAGGCAGCCCAGTATTTATTTTAAAATTATGGTATCTTATTAATGTTTGCGTTTTCGTTCTCGTGGCGCTCGCACGTGTATGCACGAGCCTACTCATGACGTGATAGTCATAGTCTGAGGTTTTGAATTGAAAATTGGAAGTAGTGAATAGAAGATGGCCAATGAGAAGGCTAAGATAGTTATAGAAAAGTGTATATTCAATCTTGAATCAAGTAAATATATAAAGTCAAAAGTTGAATCTCCGTCCTCAGTACTTTAAGAGAAGACACGAGAATCTTCTAGGCGTTTCTTAGTCTTTATACCTGTCTCTATGACTATAGATAGTTGAAACTCCTGCCATGTTAACATTCGTACATCCAGGTATCAGAACTGCGAACGGTGCTACAATTACCAATATCTTTAAGAACACGTTGAAGAGAGCTGCTTTTTTACAGACATTTTTCACTGAAAATTGTCGAACCACAAATGAACCAAACAAAACACCAACTATATATAACAGAAAAAATGTGTTTGAAAATGGTGGCCCTGTGTAAAAACCGACTGCATGTACACTGTACACTATGAATTATGCGCTACATATATACTAAGAAACATATTTCACAGCGCATTTCGTTTGCGAAATTAGATAGTGCTATTTTTAACTATAACTACATTGGATTTATTTGCAATCGGTAAAAAACGAGTAACTTTAATATTGGTTTTGACTTTTGAGTTTTTGAAATTTGTCAGATATCCAGAATCCTTCGTCAGACATTTAACTATAGTCATTTTGGTTGAAATTTTTATAAGATTTTTATAGGATTTTCCGTTTCACAATCGCGTTTATGATAACGCTGCCTTAAGTTTGCTGACTCCCAGTTACATGTTCTAAGTCATTTATGTTAACCAATCACTAGTTATCGCAAGGTAATGGAGTCGGGAAACTCCTCGGTATACCACATTTCAATGCAGGAATTATTTTTGAAACAGGTGGAACGTATCTTTAAATTATAAATTATAAAATTATAATATATAACTTACAATTATTAAAAATTATAGAGAGAATAATACGTGGATGCGCGGAAATATGGAATTTATATGGAGTGTATTTTGTTTAAATATATTTATATGGAGTGTATTCTGTTTATTATATAATTAAAGAACTGTTATTTTTGAAAAGTTTTTATCCCCCTTCCTGATTCCAGATCGGTGGATCAAACACGATAATCGCACAATATGTTATTATCGCTTTTCAAAATGGCGGTTCGTCAATAAAACACTGCATATTATATATAGAATAAATTATCATATTATATTTTATAGACCAAGACATCTAGCCTAGATTTTCTAATAGGAATTATTTTACAAAAGCCATGCACTCTTTCGCGACCTGGGGAACAATTTGCGTTTTTGGACATACCCACTGTTGTTGGCGTAAGAATTGATGATAACACATATCCATTCTTCACAGGATCCAATTCAAACTTTAACTGAACTAATTTCGCCAAAAATGGAAGCAAACCGCCGTTGAAAATGAACGAAACAGATACTCCAAGAGCATTAAACAGGAATGTCAGATTCGAAAGTAACGTTTTCAACTCAGGAATAATTTCTTTAATGCTTGCTTCTTTCGTGCTGCTTTTCTTTTGTAAATTTCCTTCCCGGATGTGCTTTTCACGTCTTTCTTTTGATCCGGGTAACGAGCTGGGATAACCCGATAAAATAATTGCTAGCAACAAGAATAGTAAACCAAAAACGATGTATCCTAACCACCATGCTCCTATCCAACGATGATCTTTTGGAGTGAGGTTTAATCCCTCTGGCTATATAGATTCGCATCAAAAATACACTTTTTTAGATGTCTATACAATTCTTTATAGTTGGTGGATTGGTTGGTGGGTTGGTGGACCTTCGTGGAAAGCTTGACATCATTATATATAGGATATTACACGGTGTTGAGTAGCTATGGATTTTATGTTCGAGTGGCAAAAACAATATCCATATCTTTGGATGGAGATCATATACAGGGTGTCCCCCCCAAAACTCCCCCCCCCCTATTGAAATTGAAGCTTTTTGTTGGAATTTGAATGCATGATCAACGCAGCAGTGTGTAAATGGCATAGTTGAGGCTTCAACAATAAAGCGTCTTGCTTTCAATTGGGTTTATCATAATATTAAGCAATCAGATTCTAACAAAAGCTTGATTTCAATAGAGGGGACTTTTGGGGGGACACCCTGTGTAGCGCAGTCAATGGTGTGTTCAGAGACGTTGGCATGTATTTTGCTTTTTTGTTCTGTTTCCTTCCGCAGCACTGTTTAGCACTGTTTGTTGCTTGGTACGGGTAAATATTGAAATCTAAAAATGAATATAATTACGTGTGGTCTCATTTCATGCCGTGCAATTTTGGTGTAAAAATAAAGCCCAGAAATATTGAAAACGGCTGGTTCGGGTTCCTGCTCTGGGTGGCCGGATGCCGTGCGCTAGTTCATGGTATAGTTTCATTTTGTATATGTATAGTTTTATTTATGTCCCATGAAAACATTAAAGATGTATAGTATATATAGCGCATATCTTTGCCTCAAGACGATTCTTCATTGCGTCCCGCCACGCCCGCGCGGTGAAGCGCGCTTTGTTTTTCAAACCCGTCACGGTCACATGGACAGAATTTTAAAGGCCGCTTCGCCTGCGCGGGTTGAAGCGACCGTTAATGGATGATATTACAACGAACATTCTACTTAACGCATATAAAATTCCTTTCTTGACTCAATTTGATGTGGATAAAGGAAATTGCCTAATGTAGTATATACCTGATCAATGTCAACGTAAATGCTCAGGAATTGCCCACCCAGCAATATTCCAATTCCTGGACCAAGGAACGTACAGAGGTACAAAAGACCAAGACACATAGGCATTTGTTTTGGTTCAACATTTTCATCCAAGAGGGAAGGGACCAGTGAATACAATGGACAGATACCGGCACCAAGGATGAACTGTGCGATAAAAATATCATCATATAGTACCACGTGCTTCCACTACCATCGCTGTCGCACGTGCTCGATGAAGACGTTTTATTGGACAATAAGCACATTCCAGTTTCACTTTCTTCAAAGTCAGGAACATGATATGGTCCAACGATGGCATGAGGTAGAGTAAACAAAAGTACTCCAAAACCTATGTTTAAATTACATTACAGTTCAGTAATGTCTACAAGTATACGAAATCCTTGTTTAGCGGCCGAAAGAATTTTCTTTCAAGATTCGCGTAAATAACGTTTCGATCGCAACGATCGTAGCATGCATATATATATAGTAGCCCAAATAGCAGCATATATATGGCGTGATGATTTGAAAGCGAGAAAATTAAGCAATAATAAAATGTTTTGACGATTCCTATATGAGTGAGAAAAAATGATCGAGAGCCCTCTATAGAGAGGTTCGTTTTTGTGCTTCTGTTAGGTCTTTTAAATGTCAATCAGAATCTGTTTTTTTGTTTTCCAGAATTCCGGCATCGAAAACTTCCACGCAAGAGCTGTGAGCATTGCTAGGTCTGCGTGCAATATTTTTTATTTTGTAACTATGTAATTGAAGAAATCCCATTGGCTAGGGAGCGTTTAACAGCGGGCCGGTGTTTCTGTTGGAAAAAGTGACAAAACGCAAACGACTTGCTAATAAACATGTGATAACCTATCTGGAAAAGGCTAAAAGATTATTTAATGCATGTGAAGACTTTTTGCATCCAGACCTCGCAGCCGGTAAAAAAAAATAACTTGTATGCATCTAACCTGAAACGCCTGCTCCTCCTGCAACCCACTTGATCTTGTTGCCATAGTCACCATAGTAACTGATAAAAACGACACAGAGAAGAGCGGTGACGTCAGTCGCAGCTGTGATAATCCCCAGTTCTTTACCCGATAGACTAAATCTTTTCTCAATACTTGGCAGGATAAGAACAGGTAAACCGATCACTGATATGCCTAGAAAGTGAAAGAACTTTCAATTTCTCTATATACACCATACATTTTGTAAAACTTCTGAGGTTCCTATTGAGCAAAACCGATGCGCATATCCCAGTTCTGTTGCTGTCGTCATGTTACACGCACGAAATATTTTCTTTTTGAACCCAGTCTCTACAACCGCCAATCGACTTTCCTAACTAAAAATCACGAAATCCGTAACATAAATAACCCGTGTTGCTCACTGGATAAATTTATTCTCTTCTCACTTAGTATAGGATCCGGATTTCCTTGGAAGTAATTCGCGTAGTATAGGATTTCCCTCGCGTGAATCGCCCTTCAAGTGCATTATTATGTATCCATTAATATATATGGCCATATAGTAACAATATAGCCGAAATTTTGCACAGTTATCTTTTATTTCTATTCATGGATAGTTGAGGACATTTTGAACAGTTTAAAATATTCTGTTATGCTCGATATTTACATTTTCAATATTTACATGACATCTGTTACTTATAAAAGTCTATTAAACATGGTGATGACAATATTGTATCTTAAAATAGCGTTACACGATACCAATTACGTGCATGTCTGAAACTGTGCTATTCATTGATATTATTTTTTATTTATAGAAGCCCCTAAATTACCCCGAAGTTACTAGTATTACAAGGAGTCCTACTATGTAATATAGCGCAGCAATATTATTGTTTGCATAAATACCTATACCACAAAATACATGCAAACCACTGGTGCAGTTATGGGAACACTGTATGAATGACACCATTTACAATGGTGTAGTGTTTCATCAAGTATCCTATTGCATTCCATGCATGCAGGATTCAACACAGCACGTACAGATTCCAATAATATAGTAAACTATAGAAAACGAAATCGGAAATCTGAAAATTCACCAGAGTCAGAGAATGTACCAGCAATCATCCAAAAAATTAATGAAACCTGCCATTCAGAGCAGAGTTGAGCGCCAACTATATGTAGCAGTATTGCACGCACGTACGTTTAGTGGGTAAAACTCCACTGTCCTGGGTTGCTCTAGATTAAAATATGAATCAAAAGCCACGAATCTATGAAGCTACCTTGACGATCACCTGACATCCACTTTAATGTTTTGCCGGAATGTTATATATATGACACCCTGCATGCATGTTGCGCGTGTATAGTCTACAATAGCTAGGGTATCGAAAATGTGCTATTGACATTGCATATTTCATTTTTCCATTGCCTAGCTTCCAGCTATGGTGCACCCGTAATGCCAAACGTAGACAAACCATTCCGTTTAGGTCTGACACTTATTAAACACTGGTGTAGTGTTTCATAATGTATCTCTTGATTTTTGTATCACGCTCAGTAGTATTTAACTGGTATTTTGATATCTATGATTCTATGAATCAAGTCAAACCTCGATAATAGCCTGCAGGGAAAATATTAGAGAAACCTGTGAGTTAGCAAGCTTGAAAAGCGATGGCTATAACAGGGCTATTACCATAATATTTAATTTGTTCGTGTTGTGTGCTCACATGCCATGATTTGACGAGGAAAAAACATTTTTTTTAATTTATGATCGAAAAGAAATATTTCCCACCTGAGCATGTCGTATATAACATGATAACCAGGATAAAACATTTTGAATTGTACAAAAAACTTAGACATCTTGGTCTAAATCTCCCCCAACCAAATTTCAACGCTGTTCCATGATGACTTTGTAATTGTTCTGCAGGCAAATGCTTAGGCTCCTTTGATGTATCAAGATTACTGCCGCTTAAATCCATGGGTGTTAATATAGGTGAGAGACTGAGAGTATTCTTCAACGGATACTTTATCTTAGGCCCCGAGTCCACAGGATGCCGGAAGAATTTGAGCGCGCAAGAATATTTTTACGGTTACATACGTGCTTCCACCCACACTAATCCGGGCTTTTCGCCCACTGAAACCGGAAGCATTTGAAGACGATCTCCAGGGTGGAATACGATGAGATAAATTGGAAAGCGATGTGAAAACGATGACGAAACGTTTCAAATCCAGTTCAACCACTCGGCTACAACCGTTTTAAGCCCCGTTTACATTTGCAAATTTTGTTGCGATTTTGTGTGCGATTTTCTTCTTTTGACCGATGGAAACGAGCAAAAAGGTTATGAATGCTCTAAAATATAGGTCTCCTTATTTGAATAAGCGGGACTGGGCCTTTAATTAATTAAGCAAAACTTCAAGAGAGCAAGCAAGCTACTATTGTTTTCATATTGATGGATTGTTTTTTGCCCTAGTTAATGTTACTATATATAACGTCAGATGAGTCGTATGTAGGTCATTTCATAATGAGCCGATGATTTTCAACATCATGTTCCCGAAACAAGGATTCTTTGCGATAACCATGTCCAAACTGTCAGGTGATTTGGCGTTATATACCCGACGGTTTTTTGCTGGGTTTTTTTTACTTAATATATACTCAAAAACAACATTTAGAAGGAGCTCAAACTCGTCGTCTGTGCAAACAAAGTTCTCATCTTGTTTTTGCTTTGGATTTGATACATTTCACAACACACGTGGGTGGAAAACAATCAAACATGACGCTTCCTAAAGGTATACTGCAGGATCAAGTCATTTTAGCGTTTTCGAATCGTTTTTCTCTCTATGTGTGGACGCAGTAAAAGATTTTAGCAGAGAAGTATTTTTGCGTTTTCAAATTCTTTCCGGCAACATCAGTATTCGACGTTTTCAATTGGTGGCCGACTCGTGAAATTCTTCTTAATCAAACATCGATGCAGGGTAAGAAATTATAAAATCGATCAACGTACGAGTAATTGCGCTGCATAGGAGCTCGTTCAAGGCTGTCTTTTTAGATTCATAGACAGATTTATAGAAATTTGGGTGATATATATACACACAGAACGTGCTAAAGGTTTAGACAAGGGCAAATGGAATTCAAACTGCGTCTCAAATTACCTTTTTCACACTAAAAACTAATTCTGTACTAAACCCAATTACCATAAATATATTAGCCAAAACAGCGAGAACAACCGGCCAATGTGTGCACTATAAATAAGATTAGAGAGCTTAGCTTTCAAGAATGATCATTATTCAATCCACAAAAAATCAAAATTCTTGCCCAGACATATTTCATCAAAATCGTCAGATAAAATCCGATTTACGTCCCCTAAGAAAAGAATGTTACAGGCATAAGCATTAAGCGCTTTTGCCAAAAACACCCCGCCAGCTTGCTGAATCGCCGCCTGCTACATAACGGTTTCAAAACTTGATATGCCCTTTTCGTTCTTGATATTTAAATTAATAGATTCTGGAGTTTCTTTAGGATTATATAAGAGCCACGAAAACACTAAACACGTCGAGGATAGACCTAAAATGATAATGCAAAATTTTTACTTTCTATCTGCTATAATAATATGATATTGAATATGAATATAAGGAAATACAAGGAGGTTGGTTTTAGTTTTTTTAAGAGTTTTCTACTAGAAACGTTCCAAACAGTTTTTACAACTCTTATATGTAATATTAGTATAAGCGACCCAGAACTGTCTTACAGTACTAGTATATGCAGTAGATTATAGGAAATCTTGCAATCAGTAGCAAGAGACATGGAGACAATTTTCACGTGCGGTAAGACTATAGTCATGACAAGACAGGACGGTCAGTAATAATTTCATGTCCGGCAGAATCAACGAATATAATAATATTGATTCTAATCCTTTTGTATAAGCCGTTGGGTCAGGTTTAGGATTAAAAGTTATATTCGTGGATTCTGGATATGAAATTATTACCATCATGATGACGGAGGAGGGGTTTTTTTTCTTACACCGCTTGGCACTGCAACACGGTTGGTCGCATAGTCAAGGTCGCTGATACTGGTGTTATAATATTTCTTACCAATTGATATTGCTCCAAAAATACATATATTTCTTCCAGCAAGATCAACATCGTAATCAAAACATCTTCCTGTCTTTCCACAAAGATCTTGCCACAATCGGCAGCAAAGGTCCAATAGATGACCAAAAATTATTGGACCCGGAATTAGGCCGATTGTCTTCAGCATAACATATTGTATTCCCATTGAAAAAGCCCTTTTGTTGTCCGGAACGCATCTGCAAGAAAGTGCATATTAAGTAAATTATTATATATACTATTTAGTTCTGTCAAATGTAAAATATTATACTATCTAGAAAGTTTAAATTTTTTGTATAATGAAACAGAAAGGTGACAAGGCCACCAGCAAGTGTTTTAAAATTTTTAGACGATAAAAATAGGTCATGTGTATTTATCGTCTGAAATATACTGTCTAGTTTCAGACGATAAATATGCTAAATATGTACACATAGAATGCAATTTCATGATTTTTCTAATGGCTGCTTGTTTTTATTATCAATACAGTTGCGAAGACACACAAGGAAGTCGCTCCTTTTCTTCGCCAATCCAGAAATAATAAACACTTCAGTTTAATTGACAGTTGCAATAAGAGTTGACACAGATGAAGTCGTCTTTCGCGAGCGTGAGAACGCACCCCTCCCTCGCATGCAGGTTAGGAAAATTTTGTTAAGGAGAGTCGTCCCCCAATTTATCCTTCCCTAAACACCTGCTTATAACAAATAGAATTTTGCTACTTTTATTGCATAACAGAATTAAGGAAACGAAGAAATATTTTTGTTCATCACTCCGCACACATTCTGCAGAAAGGCAAACTTGATCCTTACCTCAGAATGACAGTTTGCGATGGAACGGCGGCTGCAAATCTTAAAAGCATCGTGAAAGTGATGAGAAATAGAAAGATGGCCAGATTCTTACAATCACGATCGCAGTAACCTTGTCTTGCAGTATTTGTATTGGTAGCATCACCAGCAATGCAAGAGCAACTTCCAAACGTCTATTGCAACATAAAAATACAACAGATTACGAATGCTACCACAATTTTCGCCTATCTATCCTATTATAGCTTGGTCACTGATAATATCTCATTCGTTCCCCAAAAAGTCATGTCGCATCAGAGTTTAACCTAATTATCAAATTCAATAATATCTCGATTTCCTAACTTTTCTTACTGAAAACCTCAAGAATTAAACTATATGATTTACTCACTTTATTGCTATACTTTGCCGAGCAGCCAGCGTAGCATGGGTTGGCATAGACAATGTTGCAGAGCCACACACGGGTATGAATTGATCTATTTTGCAGCTACAGTCAAGGTTACACCGGGAATTAAGATCATTGTTGGTAGAACTTGTGTTCGCTTCAACACGGTACGCACTTATTCTAGAAAAAACATGGAATAAATAAAATTCGCGGACACTTTCATTTTTCATATATATATATTTCATATTTTCACATATACCGCGATAACAATATATTCTCTAATATTAATTCTCTAAAAACAAATCATAAATAAACGACAATTCAAATTTATACTAGGTGATTTTAGAAGAACGAACAAAATTGAAATCACCTCGAAAAAACTAAGCATGGGTATTTTTGTTTTTGTTTGGATTTTTCAGGCACTTTTAATGTAAAGTAAGCCGAAAACAAAACAGATATGCTATTTAAATCCAGAAGGCGAAATTTGTATGTTTTGAATCTCCCTAATATAGGCGGGGACTTGCTCTATTCCAAGTGATAATTATAGGTAGAATAAACAGTTATAGGGCTAATAGTAATACAGTGGGCAAATCGTGTGCAAGATCTGTGTTTAACAATTGCACTTAATTTTATTACCAAGTAAAAAAGCAGAGTTGGGTATACTAAATGTTATTGTGTGATTAAATTTTCCTTAATAAAATATTTTGTTTCATATTAGACTATTCTAATTAAGCTCATTAGTATTCTTTGTATAAAATTGCTCACCCTCATAAGGATTCTTTATATAAAGAATATAAATTTTAAGGGTGAGATGTTTTTATATATAAAGCATCGCTAATGAGGTTGATATAGTATTTGAGCGGTTCTAAAGCAGTGGACTCAAATAAGACTGGAACGCTCACTCTGTCGGACGTTTGAAGCCAAGATAGAGATCACTGAAGCCTTTCTCGTAGGTATGACCCAGGCCTCCACGCAGAAATTTCGTAAGTAAAATGGCGGTAATTTTTATTTCTCCTTTGAAATTTCCGTGCTAGAGGCCTGGATCATACCTATACAAGAAAGACTTCATAATTCGCTATCTTGGCTTTACTCATTAATACGGGAAAGTCAGAGAGTGAGCGTTCCAGTCTTATTTGAAGTTCCGTCACTGTTCTAAAGATCGAGTTTTTGAATCATATGTAGGCTACACAGTACACACAGCTTTATCCTGCACATGCTAAAATTATACGACCAGGGACCGCGAAGGGGGGGGGGGTTTGGGGGGTTTAGCCCCCCCAATAATTTTCTAAATACATGTGATTCCTTTATAGCGATTTTTATATGGCCATAATAATACGAATAAAAACTCCTTATAGTAAGTTGTGTAATCATAATTATGTGTTCACTATCCATGTCGGTGAAAAATGTTTTCATTGAAGTGTTTATAAGAAAAATATAAATAGATAAGTATGGACCCCCCGAGGGTTCACTCTTTCGGCTTCGCTAGCCCCCCCCCCCCAATCCAAAAACTGCTCCGCGGTCCCTGAAAATATTTGACATCATAACCAAAGCATGGTTATACTATTTAATGTTTGTATATGAGAGCCAAACATGCTGGAAACTTTACATAGGACGAACATTTGACCATTAAAACAGCGTGATTATCCATTTCAAAATATTTGACATCATAACCAAATTTTATTGTTTAATGTTTGTATATGAGCACCAAACATGCTGGAAACTTAACATAGGACGAGAATTTGAGGATTAAAACAGCGTGGTTATCCATATCAAAATATTTGACATCATAACCAAAGCATGGTTATACTGTTTAATGTTTGTATATGAGCACGAAACATGCTGGAAACTTCACATAGGACGAGAATTTGACGATTAAAACAGCGTGGTTATCATTCAAAATATTTGACATCATAACCAAAGCTTTATCGTTTAATGTTTGTATATGAGCGCCAAACATGCTGGAACTTTACATAGGACAAGCATTGACCATTAAAACAGCGTGGTTATCCATTCAAAATATTTGACATCATAACCAAAGTATGGTTATATTGTTTAATGTTTGTATATGAGCACCAAACATGCTGGAAACTTACATAGGACAAGCATTTGACCATAAAACAGCGTGGTTATCCATTCAAAATATTTGACATCAACCAAAGCATGGTTATACTATTTAATGTTTGTATATGAGCGCCAAACATGCTGGAGACTTTACATAGGACAAGCATTCGACCATTAAAACAGCGTGGTTATCCATTTCAAATATTTGACATCATAACCAAAATATGGTTATATTGTTTAATGTTTGTATATGAGCACCAAACATGCTGGAAACTTTACATAGGACAAGCATTTGACCATTAAAACAGCGTGGCTACCCATATCAAAATATTTGATATAGCTTTTATATAGCTTTTTGTATATATATATATTTACCTATCTGTATAGGAAGTTGAAACTCCTGCCATATTAACATTCCTACATCCTGGTATAAGTAGTGCGAACGGTGCTATCATACAGAATATCTGGGTGGTGGCCATAAAGAAGGCCGATTTTTTACAAACACTTTTCAATGGAAATTTTCGAACCACAAATGAGCCAAACAAAACACCCACTATATAATACAAAAAATATCATTAGTCATTAGAGATGCAAAGGCTGTCCAACGGAACACAAAGAGGCCTACCAACAAACTATAACAACACTTAATATTTATTATTATTATCCTGATTTTTGGTGTGTGCATGCATGCATTGTATGATTTTTTGGCAGAGGTATATACATATAAGCAACTATCTGCATGATATAAATTATTCAACGAAGGTTCTAGGAAGTAGTTTGATCAGACTATACCCCATGCAGCAATGGTCTTAATGTCAAAAAGGTGAACTCAAGTATAGAATTCAATCACATTACATTCATCTGGGGCTAATAAAAAAGTGAGTTATTGTTATTGTTATTATAATCTTTGTAATACTAGAGTCACTTCAACATCATAAACAGGTTAACAATATAGAAGTAGACGTTTGAAAGAACTGCCGGGAATACTAGACACAATGGCAAAACATATATCTTTACATACATTTAAACATTGTACATTACTATGGTTAGTGACAGTGATTGACAACTATATTATTATTGATCACCTTAACTTCAATAAGCGTGTTTAACATACCCACTGTTGTTGGGATGAATGTTGCTGATATCAGATATCCACTGCTCACAGAATCTAAATCAAATTTTAGTTGAAGTATTTTCCCCAAAAATGGAACCAAACCGCCCATAAAGGTGAATCCTACAGATACCCCAAGGGAATTGAACAGGAATGTCCAATTCAAAATTAGAGATTTTAACTCAGGGATGATTCCTTTCAGGTTTGCTTCTTTTCTTCTGTTTTCTTTTCGTAAATTTCCTTCGCGTATGTGTTTTTCACGTCTTTCTTTTGCCCCGGGTAAAGACCGTGGGAAACCCGATACAACAATTGCTAGGAACAAAAATAGTAAACCAAAGACGAGAAATCCTAACCACCATGCTCCTATCCAACGATGATCTTTTGGTGTAAGATTCAATCCATCTGGCTATATAATTACATCGGTCAAAATAAAATTACACTTATTTGTACGCTGTATATAAAGCATACAAAATTTGCAGGAATTGTTTTCATAAAGAAGAGATTTCTTGCATATATATAACATTGTTTTAAAAGTCATATCGCTGTCGTTGGCTCGTTGCCACTACAGTAACTTGAAAATAATAAGCTTCTGCCTATAACATATCGCTGACGTAACTACGAAATGATGAAAGTGAGGAGGGTCGTAAAAACACTGAGAATTCACGCAGAATCCTTTGTTAAATTTCCCTTTTCCCCGTCATTTCCAAAAGAGAAAATATCTATAGAGTTGCAGTAAGAAGTCCTTGTTTCAATTTACCTGTTGAATGTCAACGTAAACGCTAAGAAATTGCCCGGTTAGCAATACTCCAATTCCGGGTCCAATAAATGAGGAGAGGTACCAAAGACCAAGATACACAGGCATCTGCTTCGGTTCAACGTTTTCATCCAAATACGAAGGGACCAGTGAATACAATGGACAGATACCAGCACCGTGGATGAACTGTGCGATAACAAATATCATCATATAGTACCACATGGTTCCATTATCACCGTCACACGACTGCGATGAAGAGGTTTTATTGGATAATAAGCACATTCCAGTTTTACTTGGCTGAAAGTCAGGAACATGATATGGTCCAATCATGACATGAGGCAAAGTGAAGAAAAGTACTCCAAAGCCTATAGGTTGAAATGGAATAAAAGTTCAGCTGTAGTGAAATCAACTTGCGACGTTGCAACCAAACCTGCACGGTGGGCGCCAATGATCAATGTCGAAATTCTCGAACTGTACTGAAGATGTGAGCTTAAAGTAATAAAGGAAATATCGGTAAAACCTCTCCCTCGACTATTTTATTGATTTAAATAGTATAAGCTACAAGGCTCTTAGCATTAAAGCCCATCTTGACCAATTATATAGACAATGGTTTACACGGTAGGGACCTTAAGATGCACCAAATCTACGACGCGGACGTGACATGAAATCGGCCGCAGAATTGTTAGAAAACCAGTTTTCATTAGTTTTACATACAGCTCTGACCTTGTTTACGAAAAGGATTCCATGATTTTTATTCCTGTTGTTGTGGAAATGAAGACAGTACTACTTCACGTCCGCGTCGTAGATTTGGTGGATCTTAAGGTCCCTAGTATCGAACCTGCAACACCCGCTCCACCGCTCACCCACTTTATTTTGTTGCCATAGTCTCCATAGAAACTGATGAAAGCAACGAAAAGAAGGGCGGCGACGTCATTGGCAGCTGCAATAATCCCCAGTTCTTTACTCGATAAACTGAATCTCTTCTCAATACTTGGTAGGATAAGCACGGGCAAACCGTTCATAGATATGCCTAAAGAGTAAAAGGAGTGTTAATTTCTCTACATCATACATTTTGTAAAACCTTTGCGGGTCGCCATTAAGCAAAACCAATGCGCAGAACGGATTTGACTTCCACTTTCATATTTCTGTTATACATAGTACAGTGCATGGTCCCTCGCTAACTCGAACTCCCAAGGGGAAAGAAAAATTGTTCGAGTTACCGGGGGTTCGAGTTAACCGGAGTTGGTGTCAGATTACGTTTATTATATAAGTAATACAATAAGATATAAAATCCAATCGAATCATTCTTTAAGGGATACCAGGCCTCTCAATATGAATGGTCAGCGAGAGTGGACGACGTTTTAAAATTAAAAAGATCGAAAGAATACAAAGGAACTAAAAAAGTTAGATCAATAACCACCACACAAAATCTTTTAAAATTTATAAACATTTATATACAATTATACACTGATTAACTTGTTGTTATTTTGATAGTTTCCAGTTGTCAAAATTCTATCTTCTCACATTTTAAAGTTTGCTGATCTATGATTCGAAACCAAAGTTCGAGTTAACCGGATATATTTGACCAAGGGGAAACAAAATTTGTTCGAATTAGCGAGGAGTTCGAGTTAAGCGAGTTCGAGTTAAGCGGAGTAAATTACTATAAAAACACTATCAAATTCAAGGGGAATTGGATTTAGTTCGAGTTAGCGAGGAGTTCGAGTTAAGCGAGTTCGAGTTAGCGGGGGACTACTGTATATACATGTTGCGCGTATATGTCTACAACATTGTATTTGGATCGATGACCAGCGGTTTGTCAGTAATTTGAGTAGTTTTTTGATTGACAATTGAACGGAGATATTTTAGAGTGAGAGTCCACATGTAGAGCACGTTTGAAGGAAGAAAGCTGATTTGTTCTGTGTCTGTTATATGCTAACCGGTGAATGTTTGTAATTTGAAAGATATTTAGAGCGCGAAAATCCGGCAAGAAGTAAGTTTAGATAAATATTTATGTTTGATTTACATATGATTTTCATAACATGCGAACGGAAATATTAGCACGTAATTCATTTTATACTTGATTATAATCCTTTATTTCTTATTGTATATAGATCGAATAATTTCATTACCAACTTCAATTTCAGTAAAATCATACAAATTATACGATGCCGTGTACTGCGTTCTGTGGCTGAAACACCAGTATTGATAGTATTGTGTCTTAAGTGTCACATGACACTAATTACATCTTCAACGTGCTATAACTGCTATTGAGATTATTACATTTTTGTATAATGAAGACATTCTTCCCGTATACGTGTGTAGCCATTGTTTAGGTGCATCCGTAATGGCCAAACTTACGCAAACGATGGGGTTCAACTAAGTGGATGGCATGCAGTGACCAGTGGTGGTAACGATTATTCAAGGTTAGTTAGGTTACTGATCTAAACATTTGCACTTACTCACTAGGGTGTAGTGTTTCACAATGTATCATTATGTTCTTCATGATTTGTAGATCACGTTTAGATTCCACTAGGAGTGAATCAGAAATCTATTATCATATTGTTTGGGCCATCTAGGAAGTGTCGACATCAGTATAAGAACAAATCTAGACTCAGAAAGCAATAGGCATAACAGTCCGTATTATTACCAATTACTATGCTATGCAAGTGTATAAAAAAATGGTAACCTAATTTTAGCACGCTTTTATGGGAAAATTACTTTTAAAACAAGTGTAAGTTTTTGATATTATGATAGAAGCTTTTCGCTGTCGAATGATATTTTTTTGTACCGTATGGAAAACAAAATAAGCAAATTATGACCTGGATCATGATGAAAATCGCATATTCTGAATATATCAGAAGATTTTTTTTCTCGATTTGTTACAAAAAGCAAAAAGCAAAAAGCCTGATCTATCTTACCATCACAAATTGCGCTTGCATGCTAATCAAGTAAAAAAGATTTTTCTTATAAATATATATAGATTTGTGCGTAGTAAACTCAACACCAATTAAATAGCAGAGCTTGCAAAGAAATGAATCAACAAATTACGATGTTAAATTTTAATTCGCTACACTGTCTTTCACGTGAACATGATTTTGCTCCAAAATAAATTTGGAGTTGCAAAAAAGGTAATAATATAGACAAAAATGTTCTCCGTGTTTACCTTACTTACCCTTGACGCAGTTGACAGGCATATTCACACCTAAGTGCATTTCAATATTTTATATGTTAAGAATGTACATTCACATTCATAATACAGTAAATCAAATCCGACAATATTTCGTATGCTTTTGGCTCATAACTCCGAAACAAAAAAGAGCCACCATAAACTATATATCAAAATGAATATTTTAAAACATATTTTATCGAAAAAGCAAAAAAAATTCATGTCATAGACACTTTAATGCTTTGGATAAATAAATATAGTATATAGTTGGCACCCGGCTCACTAACTCGAACTAAATCCAATTCTCCTTGGTTTTGGTAATGTTAATTCTTTATAGTAATTTACTCCGCTAATTCGAATAAATTTTGTTTTCCGACTTTTCTTGGTCGAATATATCCGGACAAAACTTTAAAATGTGAGAAGATAACATTTTTGACAACTGGAAACTATCGAAACACACAACAATCAATCGGTATAATTGTATAATGGATTATAAATTTTAAAAGATTATCTGTAGAGCCTCGCGATCGTTACTGATCTGGCCTTTTTGTTTCTTTTTGTAACATCTCTACTCTAGCTACATATTAACTTCAGTTAACTTTATTTTCCAGGAGCCGGTTGCATAAAAACGTAGTTAACTTTTAACCATATTGTTAGTGACAGAATTGACCAATCAGAGTAATTCATTTCTGAGTTAACTACGATTTAACTATGCGCAAAATGCAGTTAAGAGGTTTATACAGGGTGTCTAAAAAAAACGCAACCATGCACTTAAATATGCAAAACATTAATACAGCTCTAAAGCGCGATAGATAAGCACCTCTGAGCATTGAAAATGGCTCATGCATAATCCTTCATTTAAAATGCTAAAGGCATTTTAGCTGAACTATGGTGCAAACCCGAACAATATAAATATTCTTGCATATTTAAGTGGTTGCGTTTTTTTTGAGACACCCTGTACAACCGGCCCCAGTTAACCTTTACGTTGTAGCTGCTTTAATCGGTATTTCATTATAATATAAAGCAGGATTTTTTAGCAAATAAACGCATGAATTAACTGCGGCAATCCAGTTCACGTAAATACATATAAACGTAATCTGACACCAACCCAGGTTAACTCGAGTTTAATTGGGGGGTGTTATTCATATATTCATGTTTATATACCATAGGAAAAGCTATATACAAAAGAAATCATTCGGGCATATGACGAATATATGAATATGCACCCCCCCCCCCAATTAAGCTTCTAGCTACGGCCCTGACGATAAATTTGACTTACCTGCGCCTAACGTATATAATATGATAACCACGAGAAAGCATTTTGGATTGGCAAGAAAATTTAGACATCTTGGTCTAAACCTCCCCCAACCAAATTTCGACGTTATTCTATGATGACTTGGTAGTTGTTCGGCAGGCAAATGGTTTTGCTCTCCTTGTATATCATGATCAAGATGACTGCCGTTTAACTCCATGGTAGACGAGCTTTTTAAAGATCAGGAAACTATTCTAAAAGGGTACTTTATATTAGGGCGACACAGTATTAGTTGTTTCAGGCCAGTGAATCATACATATCAGGCATACGAAAATTACAACATATGGTACTGCTTAATAAATAACAAATTACATTCCATACGTCAGAGGTGAATTGCACCGAGAAAGTTGGATGCTACAATAGCTCATAGCTTGAGTAGATCAAATACAAACGGCTGAGCAAGGGGGGGGGCAGAATTTATAAACACGCGACACCGAGTCTCGTTGTCTTGTTCCACGTCCTCACAATATGGACAGAAAGCAGTCTAAAAGCATATTGTCAGTGTTCGGCTTACCAGTCTCGTTTCTAGGCCTTCCCTGTAACCTAGTCCCTTATTAATATTTTGATCAGTAGATTTCCAGCGTTTAATCCCAGACTCGCGAGTGGCTGCTATTTACTTATGGAGCGGTTTGTTATATAATGTTAAACTGAAACAACTGAACACCTTGACTCAGGATGTGGGAAAACAAGGCAGAATACTCAGGTGATATTTCCACTCTGTTTGAAAGTCATTGTCAAACTTGAAAAACGGTCCTTTGACAATTATGTTGAAATAGGCAGAACAAAATATATGAATATGCACCTCCCCTATAATTATCGCTCTAGTTACGGCTCTGGTTGCCACACAGATACTGCCAGACGGAATATAATACTCTTTCTTGCTCTGCGCACATTGCTGAAATAATCTAACGAATTGATCATTCTTAGCGACCAACGATGCCAACGCTAGGAAATATGCATGGAATATACTTCAGGATAACGAGTTTGCCACAGTAATCTAATGATGGATCAACAATGCGCGGAAATTCGAACAAACCGGGCAATATAACAACGTGCCAATGCGCCAACAAGTTCTACGTTCACGTTCGTCGGCGAACATGGCAACCTCGCAAGGTTGCGAACATAGCTGAAGCAACTTATAGATTACAATCGAATTTTATACCAAAGGCGCAGCACCATGCGTACCCTTAAGAAAAGCATGCACCAAATGAAATGAGATATACTGTACAGCTCAGGCCACACAGCTATTCTCATCACAACATATTTTATATTAGCCGAATTACAAAGTTTTAAACCTATTATAATTATGTATAATTGCGTTCAAAATAGAAAGCAAGTAAAATATAAACAATAGGTTGAGGCTGTTGAACCAAGGAACAATAGACACAATAGGGCTAAGCAGCCTTTGTTAATCGTCACTATAGGTTGAGCTAAAAAGCCTCCGTACAATCGTCCCAACACTTTCACAGCCTATTCGTCAGGCTGATCTCTCTACACGTGCTGCATGGTCGTAATCTCGTTCCTTTGGTGTTACCCATTTTAAAGGTAAATCCTGTTGGAACGAGTCTATTAACTAATTACCTAACTATAGCTTACTAACTAATTACTTATTTTACTTACTCTAGGTTGTGCAGGTGCTCCTAAAAGTACTGTCGAGTGTGTATTGACACGACGAACCTGCAGCCTGCTTGGTTTTAAGATAAATGATATATTGGCTTGGGCTTCGGTTAAAAGTATGTAGACGTTACAGGTACCGATGTTAAAACAAGTACGATTCTAATTTCTAATGCCTTGTTTCCGGCATTAAGTCATGCATTTAAGTGTGAATTTGAATATCTCAAGGTGCAGTGAACAGCGCACATGACCGATTTAAACACAGAAAAAAATGCAAATTTACAAGCGGACTATTTCTCATCGGGCCAATGACTCGTTCACTCGTTATTATTAAATGGCAACCAGCTAAGCTAAGTCTTTACTTAGGCTGTCATGCTTGAAATAGAAAATAATCAGTACTATAATTTCGAATAACTGAAAATTATATTTACCCATGCATTTCTTTGGCAAAAATAAATTATTTATCTGAAGTCATTCGCTGTCATATACCGTATTAACTATTAATCCCTATTCAATTTGTCCGACACTGACTTTTTTATTTTTTACACGCGCCCGCGTTCCTTACTTGTCCGCGGTCTCGTGTATTTCCGTTTATTAGAGTGATAGTATAATATTAATGCGTACGTACACCGGTAAATTGCTTGCACATCGTTATACACATTGAGAGCCTGTTTACATGGAGCGAGTTATCCCGGCTAGGCGAGGTGAAAACTGCATATAATGAACGACTAATCAGGTTAAGCTTTTGATGTGATACGCTTTTTATCTCGCCTAGCCGCAGGATAACTCACTCCGTGTAAACAGGCCCAAATGGTCAACAAAAGTTTATTCATTTATAATGTCGTTTTCAATTCAGACATTGAAGTGCAAAAACTTTGTCGTAAATGAAAATACACTTAAGTATTTTATTTTCGGGTAATTTGGGAAATTGAAAAATATATATCGACCCTCGACCGAAGTTTATATTCAATACCTGTTCGAGCTCAATTGCGATAGGAACATTAAACTTCTGTCGATTTTTTCAACCGTTCTAAAATTGCTCGAAAAGCGATAAAATTTCAGCTTGGAGGCAACAATTATTAAAGAGAATCTTCGATTTAGGAATACTAACTGATTTGATCAAAGTGGTAGCAAATACCGGGCGATTTTGAAGCGATTGAAAAAAACACTATCCGATGGATAGCGCTATCCGGCTTTCATACAACCGGCCCCTGGCTTATCAAATTTCAGTGCATAGAAGTTTGCGACATGGACGGCAAGCAATATCCCGGGCGTACATGCAGTAAACGAAATTGTATGCTCCGGCGTTAAAGCGACATCTATAGAAAAAAATGGCTAACAATCACTGGTATGTTAAATTTTTTAAATTTGATGTTCAAGTTATGCTTCAATTAGCTGTGATCGTATTTTGTTGTGAAAAGTTGTTTTGATACGCGGATATTCGAAGTGGGATTTTATTTACAACATAACTGGTTCTTGTCTTCTTGATAAACTTTATCGTGGTGCAGCGATTTCATACGAGCAACTGTGGTGATGTTATAGACTTTGCTATTAAAGTACGGGGGAACACAGTTAATAGAATATACATGGTTTGGAAATAAAAGTACAATACAACCATTAACTATGTTATTGTCCAGGTTTATGCAAAAATGGTTCCTTTCTCGTCACGTGTCTATTGTATTTTAGCCCAACTTACCAATGGCATTCATCTTGCTAAGCTCCTCTATGTTGACTGGAAAAATATGTGAATTATATAAGATTGCTATTGTTTTATCTGTGCAAAATACAATAGACATGAGATGAGAAAGGAACTTTTTTTGCATAAATCTGCCTCAACATATAGTTAATGAGTTGTATTGTAGTTTTATGTGGTCCGGCTCCAAACCATGTGGAGGAAATTAATCACGATGTCTCTGCTGAACACGAAAACCGAGATCGTGTTGGTAAGAGAAACGTTTAATCAAGATAATATGGATATAATATAACAAATATAGCAATATACCTAAAAATATAATGATTTAGGAGTGTTCCATGTGACAAGTTCGCCGGTTTGATTTCATGCCGCTTTGTTGTGTAACCTGATCAATTATATCAATATACTGATATCACAATCTTCATATGCTCAATATATTATGGTTATAAAACTAGCGAAAAATGCACTAGAATGAATAAACCTTCTCATTCAGGACTCGTTAGATTGTTTGATAATTGGTTTAGGAAACTGCGCAACAATATCTTCGAGCCAATTGAGCGGGTTTTGGAAGTTTTGTTTTGGAAGTTCAGTTGAGATTCGGTCGTATACTCATTTTATCAAAGCTCATATTGTCGTAAGATATACTCGACATAGCATCAAATGTGGTATAAGTGTATAACAACTGCCTAAAATAGACAAAACACTTCTCGACGTTTGGACCTGAGGGCATAACTCTCCAGACGAAGGCCCTTAGGTCGAAACGTCGAGAAGTGTTTTGTCTATGTTAGGCCGTTGTTATACCACATTTAATGCTAAGTTGTTTGAAGACGCTGCCACGCTGCTCCCTGGTTATATTGGAACGAATACACTGTAAATTCAAAAGAGTCGTTTTGACCAGGGCGAGTCATTTCAACACCTTTATTCAAAAGGTCATTTTTACTCCTCTAATGTGTCGTTTCGACTCTAATAGTCGTTTTAACTCCGACATTGGGTTAAAATGACAATTCGGAGGACTCGTTTAGTTCCTTTGAAGGGTCACAAGACTCTCGCAAGAGTCAATAGACTCTTAAGTAGAGTTCACATGGAGTCATGTGACTCGTTTTTGGAGCCATATGACTCTTTGTTGGAGTGGTGGAACTCTTTCTTAGAGTCATTCTGGCTTTTATAACAGCCACTTATATACAAAACAAATAATTTGCATGTTTAAAATATTAAATTGAAGTCATTAGGCATGTTACATGTATTACAAATCCTTTGTATTTGAAGCAAATAACCAGTCAACACATTAAAAAAATACTCAATTATTATGACACAAATAACTTGATATTAGTTGTTATCGTTTCTTCATGTATCGAGAAAGTCTTATAAATTTGTTAAGTTGCTTATATGTGTATGTTTGTGTCTGTCTATTTGTTGTGGAAGACATATCTCTGTGTGGTGATTCCAGCCACTGCATGTGTGTAGTTCATTTGTAGTTTATGTGTAGTTCATTCTAACTTTTTAACATGGCAAATTTATAAAATAAAATAAATATAAAAAAATATATTACGCTGCATGTATATAGGTTTTATATCTCTTGAAAATGTCAGCTGGAACAGGATATGCACACATAAAAATATATTATACATAAATCCATTTTAATAGTTCTGACTCATGCTGGTAAGTATATGCTGATATCAAAAATGACAAATAATCAACAAACGTTCTGATTGGCTAAGACAGAAAGTTTGAATTTCAATGAGAACGTCAGCAATTTAACTGTCATTTCGTAAACCTTAAACCTTTTTGTAAAAGCGTTTCATAAACTTTGTGCAAAGTAAAACGGGAAGAAACAAGATATATGAAGCATGACAGATACCAAAGATGAACAGGGATACAATCAAGACCGAAAGCCGTGTAAGAGAAATAATTCATAATCTGCATGCAAGCTTAATTATAAGTGTTTTCAAAGGGTGCGTGTTTACTTTGTTTCTTTCGTATTTGCTTCGCAATAAGGATGAGCTGTATTGTATAATTTTCAGCTTTGTATGCCGTTTATTTGTTTAATTTTCAGCTTTTTATGCAAACGGATAAACCTGCAAAAGGCTATTACACCTTTGCTATAACTTCAAAAAGTGTTTTTGAAAGTGTAATTTGAATTTTGATATAAAAAATACACACTATGAAGTATAAAACGTTTAGCCGTCGACTATAATTACAGAATAAATAACATTTGAGGCTTTTTCTTTGTCTCTGAAGTTTTGTACTGTTTTAATCGTTTGAAAATTCGATTTTAAACCATTACTTAATTAGTTGCTGCTAACATATGGCCATTTACCATATTTTAATTTTAAAAATGTATACCCAACCCATTTTTTAAAGACACCGGACATTTGACAGATGGCCTGTTGGCCGATATTTTAAAGCCTGCATGCTTATATATAGATATTTATTATATATAATTTCTCTTCAAAGAAACATATTTGCGGGATGCATGTATGGTATGCTGTAATACTCACTGCATATACCCAAACTCTGCTTTTGTATTATATGCAAGCTTCATGAAACTAATATTGGTGTACAGTACTATAGTAAAATTGATGCCACAGAATAGTCGTAATGACCTCAAATAAGAGTAAAATCGATGTCAAAGAGGAGTGGAAATGACTCCAAATAAGAGCAAAAACGATGCTAAAGAAGAGTTCAAATGACCCCAAATAACAGTACATTGATGCCAAGGAAGAGTTGAAATGACTCCAAATGAGAGTAAAATCGATGCTAAAGAAGAGTCGAATGACTCCAAATAAGAGTAATATTGATGCCACAGAATAGTCGTAATGACCCCAAATAAGAGTAAAATCGATGACAAAAAGGAGTCGTAATGACCCCAAATAAGAGTAAAATCGATGCTAAAGAAGAGTCGAATGACTCCAAATAAGAGTAATATTGATGCCACAGAATAGTCGTAATGACCCCAAAGAAGAGTAAAATCGATGACAAAAAGGAGTCGAAATGACTCCAAATAAGAGTAAAATTGATGCCAAAGGAGAGTCAAAAATCAAAATGACTCTTTTAAAACGACACTTTTGAGGAGTTAATTTGCATTTTAACTGTTGCAAGAGTCATTTTGAAACGACTCCATGGGTAGTCAAAATGACTCTAGTTAAAGGGTTAAAATGACTCTTTACAGGTGTCAACCCAAAATGAGTCAAAATGACTCTCTTCAAGGAGTCGTCCTGGGGTCAAGAAAACGACTCCTTTGAAGGAGTCAAAATGACTCTTTTGAATTAACAGTGTATACTCGACATATATATTATCGCAAAACTTGTCAAGAAAAATTTCGTTAATTCCCAAATTTTTCGCGTATGCACACGAGCAAATAAAACTTGGCAAGGAAAACCTGCTCACCATACACACGAGCAAGTGAACTGTTCTAGAAAACGTGTGAAGGAAAACATGTCCGTCTGTACGGGGCTTAAGAAGTTGTGTGTTTTGAAATATGACTCTTGCTCTTTTAAGATATGACACACGAGGCATCTAATACGGTGTTTTTTAGCGGAATCTTTCCTAGGCATAGCGATGAACTCTAACATGAGCCAAAATAATCGAAATTCCGATCTGCCGATTTGAAAAATTTTCTCAATCTGGACTTTTATTGTGATTTGAAAAATCCTAGATCCGCCCTCACTCACTCACTCGTTCAGTGCACAGAAAAATAATGCTCATAACTGAAATGTTTCTTTCAAGGTTATAGTTCTTCAAGCAGAACATGCTGTACGATTTTAATACAATATAGTCCATACAAATTCAATGAATTACAGTTTAGATGCTAAAACATCGACCTTCTATGGCCTATTAATTAATTTAAACTATATCCTAATTTGATCGCCAATTAAAACAACGAAATCGATTATCCAATCATCTAAACATGCAATTATATGAAAATATTAATTTAGAGACAAAAAAATCGTGATTGCATGACTATTTACTAAATTATCTTCATTTCTCTTGGAATGAACTTCATTAGGACAACTCCGTCTGGTTTCATAATCCCTGCATGTACAGTTGGATTAGCCTCGGTTTCCCCCGCGTATTCCAAACGATAACGGAGTAGTATTTTGCTTACCAGAGTATAGATAGTTGACACGGCCATTCTTCGTCCAACGCACATTCTCACTCCATAACCGAATGGTAATGTGGTAAACGGATGAAATTCTTTCTTCTCCCCAGTTTCATCACGCAGCCATCGCTCGGGCACGAACTGCTTCGCGTCTTGCCCATAATAACGCTCGTCGAGGGACAGCAAATATTCGTGCAAGAAAACATTCACACCAGCTGGGATGTTGTAACCGAGAACCTCGAGGTCTTTAGGAAACACGCGAGGAACAATATAACCTGCGACTGGATACATGCGTTGCGACTCCTTCAAAGCTGCTTTGAGAAGCGACGGGACATTGTTCGCTGATACTTCTGCGTTTGGACCAACGGCAGATGCAATTTCTTGATAAACTTTATCCTGGAAGTCTGGATTCCGGGACAGTTCGTACAAGAGCCAGAGACTTGTAATGCTTGTTGTATCAACGCCGGCGGCTAACAATCCTGCCATGGCCGCCAAACTCTTCGGCGTATTCATACCGTTTTCAACAAGATACTCAAACACTGATTGATTGTTGCTAAACTCTTTTTCGCGCTCCTGCTGCTTCGTTGCAAATACCTCGTCTATAATGTCCATACCCAGTGTATGGATTGTGGCAAGATTTTTCTTCAACCGATAGTACGGCGGAGTTCTGATATACTTGTTTAAAGGAAACGTGTAAAAGAGCATCCCAATATTGTATATCATATCCAGAGCTGCGTTTACAAACGCGACGGCTGCAGGTTCTGGCGGATGGTTGTAGAAACCAAGACGCCGATTGAACAGAAACGAAGAAAACGATTCCACCATGAAATACGTTAACTCCTCGTGAATATTGTCTACTACGCCGTCAGACTTTCTAAGTTGATCTAATCGCTTCGTGAAGTCATTCGCTACAGTATTTAGGATTGGAAATGTTTCCATGATTTCCTTTGGGCGCATCAACTTTGGCGATATTCTCGATCTGTCCTGATGCCATATTTCGTAGTCGTTTGATGCAAACCCAAGGCCGTTGTCGCCCTCAATGATTTCAGCGAGGGCATCGAAACCGGGCCGCATCTGAAATTTTTTTTCACTGCTTAAAACCTTCTGTATCGCATCAGCGTCGCAAATATTCACATTTTGTTCGCTTAGTAGTTTTTCGCTGTATATCGGACCAAATCTTTCAAAGCGCTTTGCCGCAACTTCAAGAATCGCACCTTTGTTCGACACGTAGTCGGGAATATTTTGAAATGTTCCCCTGGGGCCTGGAATATCAGCAAACGGCAACACTTTATTGTCGGTTGACGACGTGGAAAAGGATGGTAAACGCTTTTCTTTAATAGTCAACGACCGAGATAATCTGAAGGATCGTCTGAAGTGGAAATTGCGTGTAAAGGATGAATGTAGCAATGCCATTATTAAACTGCTCAACACAGCTCGCGGAATATCCTATCTTGGGAATAATAAGGTTCGTTAATATCGCCTGCTTAATAACATGCACGTTAAGACATATAACTCCTCATTATTAAGGCTTAGACACTTTTGAAATGACGTACATTACAGCGTAAGAAGATTATAACAAGAAATTTTTGGCACGATGATTGCCGCATCTGTACTCAATTTGCAATTATTCATACATAATGTCATCAACTTTTATTGCGAAAATCATGAATAATTAATAAGGTTTATACCCAACCAAATTTCGTTAATTAGGTCACATGTACACCCTGTATAACTCCTCATTCTTGAGGCATTAGAAACTTTTAAAATGACGTACGTTACAGCGTAAGAAGATTATAACAAGAAATTTTTGACACGATGAATGCCGCATCTATACTCGATTTGCATTTATTCATACATAATGCCTTCAACTTTTATTGCGAAAATCGTTTAAAAAGGTTTATAACCAACCAAATTTCGTGAATTAGGTCACATGCACACCTTGTATTCCCCATACAAATAAGATTGATAAATATGCAAATCGATTATAAACACTAGTGGTTGTATTTTTCTAATACAACCACTAGCGTTTGTGAGTAATTTGTATATTTATTATATATCGCGGCCGTGTTGTATTGAATATAAAAGGACCTTAAGATGCACCAAATCTACGACGCGGACGTGACATGGCCCTAGTGTTAGGAACCCACTTTTAATTTGTTTCATGCACATAGGGCTTTTCAGACGGCGTTGGCTTTGTTTACCAAAACGAGTCTTTAATATTTTAGTTCTGTTGTGAAACCCAGTGTCAAAATAACGCGGGACCCACCTCCTCCGCAGGCCCTTTTTGGGGCAAATATGGCGGGCGGTGATATTTTGCGTGTAGGCAGACGCCAGGACAGTATTACTTCACGCCCTCGTCGTAGATTTGGTGCATTGGATTGTATATTTAATATATTACACTGCGGGTCTTGTTGTAAACAAAAACTTACAAAACTGAAAAAATGGCCTTTGCCCTTGACGTAGGCTGTTATTGTCTGGCACAGTACAAACATTTTTCTTTGGTATTGGCATTTTTCCAGTCAGAAGGAAGTGTGTTGTATAATTGAACATGTTATTTAAAGTAGGCCTGGCGCAGAACTTTAAACTTTATGACTGAAATGTTATCATATCCAATTGATGTTAAAGAACCTTCGCCCGCCAACGGAACAACGTAAAAACGTGACACTATACTAAGAGTGTCAGAAATATATCTTCGAACGTTTCGCCACTTGAGTCTCAGAATTCGAATTTTTTTCCAAATGATCCCTCTGGAACATTTTCTTCCCAGTATTTCCAGTAATTTAAAGAACATATATATTTTTGTCTGCACAGTCAGCGTACCTATTTATAAAGCGATCCGAAAAGTTCAAAGCCATTTTATACCTGGCTGCATGTCGTCGAAGCAATTCCGAAAGTTTTCACCCCAAACTCTGTCTCTTTCTCTAGGTTGTGACCTACGATAATTTCTATGTAATGATGGCCTGGGCGTTTTTTATCACGCCACCTTTTCTGTGCTGTACTAAAATATACGAACGTTGTAACAATTAGCTATATATAATTCGTTAAATCGGCATGTGCTCTAGTACATTACCATTATTTTATCCAAAAAGTGTCATTTTCTATTTCAGTTGCATGCCTCTAATTTCAGTGCTAAGAAAACAGAGCTGGTGATCACCAGTCTCTGAGATTGCCAGCACCTCCTTATAGGGCTTGTAGTTGAAACGGAAGCGATAAATGAAATTTAATTTTTCTAACGTTACTTCTATTATGATCAGTATTAACATACTGTTCTACAAGGCTAGATGAATCTCCTAACTTAATTAGGGATATATAAAAGTTCTTTCAGAAAAGGACATATATCATTAAAACCCGTTAAAACAAATTTCTCATCATTTAGAGACAAATTTCTTACCATAAAAAAGGGACGAATCAGAACACGCGGGTTCTCAGGCGGCCACTAATCAGGTCTCTTCTTCAGTCAATTGGTTTACCAAATATAGACAGTGCTGTAGTGTATTTTAAGCAAATAGGAAAATCGTTGATATAAGTTCGGTAAAATAGATATAATTTAAACAGATCAAGATACGTCGTATTCCTGATACCGTATATTTTCAGTTCAGCCAATAGGTATCCTGGAGGGTCAACTGCGTTTTGAAATCAAAAAGACGTAATATAAGCAGGTCAGTCGGAAACAAAGTGACTATACGTTTCAAGAGTTTCGTGGTGATTAAGGCGGAATGTTAAATTTTCCCGAAAATGCGACCTCATGCAGCGAGCTGTCTACTGCTCTTGGCTAACGTTAACGCAAAGACTAAATATTAAAATAAAGATTTATCAGGTAAAGCATATTTATTTATAGCATCATCACGCTACATCACAGTGTCAAAACTTGATATGCCTTCTTCGTTGGTGTTTCCATGAACAGTGCTGTCGGGAGTTTCCTGAGGATGATAAAGAAGCCAAGAAAGCACAAGACACGCTGATGATATACCTAAAAATAAAAATTATTGCCATTCATATGTGACGTGGTAAACATAAAAAATCTTGGCTTTTGTAACTGCGGTTGTTAAATGTTTCTGACGATTCACAAGCAAAGATCTCTCGAATCCCAGAAAGCAGTGCAATAATTTGTAGAAACATGTAATTTTCTGAAACAATATCGTTTCGTCATCGTATCGTTTGTGAGAAAACAGTGCACTAATCACGTTGCAGCCAAGCATGCAAATAAGTTTTAAGTAAACTTAAATAAGTTTTAAGTGATAAAAAATTGCAGGGATAAAAAAACACATGACCTTGCAAGTTTTTTTATTGTTTCTCATTTATAACAATATGGTGAAATGTATTTTATCATATTGCATGTCATACAATTTGATAAATTGTACAATTTTATCAAAACACAATTTTATCAAAATGTGTCTCAAAAAGCGCGACTTCTAACGTTCTTACCAATTGTTATTACTCCAAAGATACATATATTTCTTCCAGCAAGATCAACATCGTAATCAAAACACCTTCCTCTCTTTCCACATAGATCTTGCCATAGTCGGCAGCAAATGTCCAATAGATAACCAATAATTATTGGACCTGGAATTAAGCCGATTGTCTTCACCAAAACATATTGTATTCCCATTGCAAAAGCTCTTTTGTCTTCCGGAACGCACCTGCAATTAAGAGAGTACGTAGCTACGGAGACTGGATATATTACACATAGTCACAGTGTACCCGTGCATTTAAATATGTATATAGTGAAGGAGGAGTAGACAAAATCTATATAAATCAATATACAATCTCGTTTAACTTGTTACTCAGCCTCTTTGCTCTTATATTAGTGAATATATATATATACAGTAGGAGGCAAAAGTTTGAGTCCAGTGACTGTATTTCATTGTTTTAGCAGCATATATTAATATTCTACAGAAAACCTTACCGATAAGTGAACTAGAAAAAAGTAAATAAGTAAACAGAAAAATACATGCTGTACAACAACTATGAGATGTTATAATATTCATTTTTACGTATGTTAATGTGCAAACATGCATTTACATGTCATTGCTTAGTATCCCTCTTTTTTGCTCTTGAAATGACCTTTATTCTTGCTCGCATAGATTCCATAGGTTTTTTAATGTCGCACGTTCAATACCTTGCCAGCATTCGTTGACCACTTGCCTCAAGTCATCCTGGCTGGCGGGTCTGTGCCTCGTCCTCTTCCGGTTAAAACGGTTCTACAAGTGCTCCATAAGTTTTAGATCTGGAATTTGAGGTGGAAAGCCATGAGAACGAGATCACCCAAATGAGTTTGCTTCTAAAAGATTTCTGGCACATAGAAGATGTGCATGTGCTTAGGGTGATTATCATGTAGTTAGACGTGCGATCATCTTTGAACCAAATGAAATTCCATGTCCTTGAAGAATTGGATGATACTTTTCTTTAATTAGGATCCTATTATATCTTTCAATATTGCCAAACCGAGCATGACCAAAGCAGCTAAAAGTTTGCTTGAGTAGGATTTAGTTTCTTCGAACCTCTCCAAGGTTAGTTGCATACCACCTTTTTAAATTCTCACTATTTCTGCGATCTTACGAGGAAAGAATCCTTCAATACTTAATGCAACTATTTGTCCTTGTGCACCATCACTTTGCCCTTTTTCCCACCCATCTTGGGCAGTGTAAAGGAATGAGAACTTTATTTTCTGATAATTTAGATCATTAGGCCAAAACAGTGTGCAATTAATATAGTTTACAGTACAGAAACATTAGCACGCATGTCTTAACTCGAATACGCTGCCAGGATTTAATACTGGAATTCTACAACTACTGGACTCAAACTTTTGCCTCCTACTGTATATATATACATATATATATATATATATATATATATATATATATATATATATATATATATATATATATATATATATATATATATATATATATATATATATATATCTTTAATATATAAGTTAAATTTGACTGTTTAAAAAATGATTGTAAATTACAAATTATTTAATAATTTTATTTTCAAAATGTACTTTTATTATCAGCACCCATGCAGATAAATTTTTTACATCGATCCGGGATATGGAACGTGGTCGCCCTGGTTGCCTATTACCTGAGAACAACAGTTTGCGATGGAACGGCGGCTGTGAAGCGTAAAAACATCGTCAGAGCGATGAGAAATAGAAAAATGGCCAGATTTTCACAATTCCGATCACAGTAACCTTGTATTGCAGTATCTGTTTTGGTAGGACCAGGATGGATGCAAGAACAACTCCCAAACGTCTATTAAAACACAAAACGTTCGAAAATATTTACTCCATATAGTACTGAAAACAATAATCCGTATACCACGATAATCGTAAAAGCTGAACCAATTTCCATCTACTGACCACAAGTAACGTTCTAATTCTTCTTTTTCCTTAACTTCGGTAGAAAATTATAAGAAACCATGTGATTCACTCACCTTATTGTTATATTTAACAGAACAACCTGCATAGCATGGGTTTGCATAGACAATATTGTCAGAGCCGCACACGGGTATGAAATGGTCTATTTTGCAGCTACAGTTAAGATTACACTGAGAGACAAGTCCATCGTTGCCGTAACTTGTAAATGCATGAAAACGGGACACGTTTATTCTAGAAGTAAATAAAAATTTGTACACATGTATAGAGTGATATAGCTTTCCATGAGTTTGGAAAGCTAGTTTTGAGTTTGGAAAGAATGCTACTAACGTGTGTGGAATATCTTTAAATAACATGCATAGTTTTGCCATTTTCAATGAACACAAATTTACTATTTCTTTTTGTCAAGCCTGCAAGAATTGTGGGTAAGGACGGGCAAACTGCACTGTGACTTAAAATACATTATCTACGCCATATTACGTCTTCAACTCGACCTAAGTTTTTACGCGAAAGAGCACGCTTTAGTCTCGAAAAAAATAAAACAAAAACGTACAGTACTGTCCAGTTAAAGCTAAAAAAACCCCGGTTAACCTAGGTCACACTCGGTCTTATCGCGGTTGAACCGATCGAGGTCATCAGACCGAGGTCGAACGGAGGTTTAACCACCGCGGTGAGACGGAGGTTTAACTTGGGCCTAATTATTGTGTTGTCGTTTCTCAGCTGTTCATAACATTCCGTTCGGAAGCGAACGGTAACCGCGATCGTATTTTTTCCCTTGCAGTCGTCTGGGGTTTCTATCGGTCGATCACAACCGAACCGCGATCGAACCGCAGCCGAATCGCAACCGCGTTGTTAGGTTATTTCCGGACAGTACTGTAGCTATCAAGTCTTCCAGCGATATCTTACCTATCTGTGTAGACAGTTGAAACTCCGGCCATGTCAACATTCAAACAACCTGGTATCAGTATTGCAAATGGTGCTATGATTGTGGCTATCTGAGAAACGGCTGTGTAGAGAGCTGATTTTTTACAGACACTTTTCACTGAAAACTTCCGAACCACAAAGGAACCTAACAAAACACCAGCTAAATAATAGAAAGAAAATTCTTATTAAAGAAGCCAGAGACGCACATTTACTTTACGCAAAATACGTTATGTTGTAATTTTTATACTCAAATTTAGTTTATTATTTGTGGGCAGTGTGCGTTATATAGAATTATAGAATGTTAATTTAGTCTAAACCTCGATATTAAAACTGTATTATTTTGTACTTCCCTGCATGCAAGATAGACGCATAAGAAATTTAATTTTACATGTAATTTATGGGAGTCCAAATTCCTCTAAGAAGCATGTTCTTCAAGTAAGATGCAGAAAAACCCGAAAGTAGTTTTAGCCTCTGATTATATAGTATACGTGATCATCTATAAGACTTGATACCTCAAAAAAATTATGGATGATTCCCTGTAGGCTATAGTAAAAACTCCGCCAGTTTTACTCCCCCAGTATTTTACTCATTCAAGTCCTCACCTCCTAAGGATTGTTTCATTAACTAAGTTGTTGTTTCATTATTCATTGACGTGTTAAAACATACCCACTGTTGTTGGCGTAAGAATTGCTGATATCAGAAATCCATTGCTTACAGGATCTAAGTCAAACTTTAATTGAACTATTTTTCCCAGAAAGGGAACCAAAGCGCCGATGAAAGTGAAGGAGACGGACAGTCCAAAAGAATTGAAAGTGAACGTCCAATTTAAAATTAGAGATTTCATAGCGGGAATTATTTCTTTAAGCCTTGCTTCATTTCTGCTGCTTTTTCTTCGCAAATTTCCTTCGCGTATGTGTTTTTCACGTCTTTCTTTTGCTCCGGGTAACGAGCTGGGAAAACCCGATATAATAATCGCTAGCAACCAAAATAGTAAACCAAAGACAAGGAATCCTAACCACCATGCTCCTATCCAACGATGATCTTTTGGTGTAAGATTCAATCCATCTGGCTATATAGATTCACAAAAAATACACCTTTTCAATATTTGAAATTCTATCAAGAAAAGGTTCAGATGGGAATTTCAGCAGAACATTTTTTCCAATATTGTATCAATTTGCACGGTTATAAACAGAGGTTATTTTATAAAACTGCCCATTTTATAGTTGCTTTAAGATCCAACATGAGTTGTTGGAGCACGAAAACTCAATTTTTAGAATTGCCCATCATAGGTTTTAGAACTACCCATTTTAGGTTTTAGAACTACCCATTTTCCAATTAGAACTACCCATTTTGGAAAATGGGAGATCTTAGGATGCCCCTGCGGTTTTAAGCAAAATATTGGAAATGGTATAAAAATGACATTTTCATTTATTGTTAAAAATGTTTCAAAACAATATCCATTGTATTGTGTATGATTTATGCCCTAACAATAGCAACTCATGGCTTTAATATCTGTTCCTGGTCCATAGTCTTATATTAGTGATACGATGTATTACAAAAATCCTAAGAAGACCTAAGGAATTATCTGCTGGTAATGATTTAGTAAATAAAGAATATGTAAGGAATGCCATTGCTATTCAACTCAGCGATGATGGAAATTAGGTGTTTCAATAGGCGTAATAATTATTTACCTGTTTAATATCAACATAAACGCTAAGGAATTGTCCGCCTAGCAATATTCCAATTCCTGGTCCAATGAATGCGCTGAGGTACCAAAGACCAAGATACACAGGCATCTGCTTCGGTTCAACGTTCTCATCCAAATAAGAAGGGACCAGTGAATACAATGGACAGATACCAGCACCATGGATAAACTGTGCGATGATAAATATCAACATATAATACCACATGGCTCCACCAGTATTATCGTCACAAGGCTCCGATTGAGACGTTTTGTTGGACAATAAGCACAATCCAGTTTTACTTTCTCGAAAGTCAGGGACGTGATATGGTCCAATCATGAGATGAGGAACAGTGAATAAAAGTACGCCAAAACCTAGGTTAAAATGGAATAATCGTTCACCCAGCCCAGGAATAGATAAAAGATAGACAGATGTCCATCTGAGTTATAAAATTTCTCAAAGCAGTCATCTTGCTGGCAATTGTTGATTGCGTGATATTCGTCATTTTCATTACACCATTGCTTTTATGCTCTCCAATTTATATCAATTAAAAGCCAACAAATTACAACTAAAACGGCAGAATTAGTAAATTAATTTACAGGCAGCCATCAATTAATCTAAATGTTTGAGCGTTCGAGCAAACGTTTTCAAAAAAATAAATAGTCAACCGCAGGAAACCTATAATGATTATAAATCCTTCATAGGTACACCTGTAATCCCCTATTGCGTTCTCAATTATATTATTCGTATTCAGAAAATATTCAGGGTCTCAATAAGTTAGCCTATCTTGACAATTTTATAATTTTTCCAAGCAGTGGTGTCTCACCTGCAACGACCGCCCCTCCCCCAACCCACTTGATCTTGTTGCCATAGTCACCATAGAAACTGATAAAAACGACAAAGAGAAGGGCGGCGATGTCATTAGCGGCTGCAATAATCCCCAGTCCTTTACTGGATAGGCTAAATCTCTTCTCAATACTTGGTAGGATAAGAACAGGTAAACCGTTCATCGATATTGCTGAAATAAACGGTTAAAGTTATTTCCCAAATTCCTGTGTAACAGATTCCGTTGTTGGTTAACTCGAAATCGGCACTCGGTGATTGCACAGAGGCCAAGAAGCATTTAACGACCAAATGATTCAATATACATAGCTTTATCTGAATTTCAAAAATTAGTGGACTTTTTCGGTCACCTTGTGCTGACTGTATACTGTATACCGGTATTTTCATTACGAAGGTTGACCATAGCATATACTGGTGTATTCGACCTTAACTGATTTTTTTTCACTACCAAGGACGAATATACCATATTCCCGTATATACTCGAGCTTCGGAATATTTTTACTACCAAAGGTCGAGTATACAATATTCTGGTATATTCGACCTCAACTTTTTTTCATTGCCATGGTCGATTGTACCATAATCCGGTATATTCGACCTTCACTATTTTTATTACCAAGGTCGAGTATGCCACATACGGACTACAGGGTGAAGAAACTGACATTATAGTAATGATCTCGTTGTTAAGGTGCTCTTAAACGGGCGTGACTACACGAAAAGGAATATAATGGCATCTTTATATTGTTTTTTTTTCACATGGGAATAAATCTAAAGACATACAAAATTGGTAAATTAGCCCACAACTTTCTCATTTCGTCAGTGTTGAAAAAAGGTTTTTAAGAAGTAGTTTAAATGAACTAAAAGCTGTACCTCTTTGACTGGCAGGGGCGTAATTCGGGGTGAATATATTCATATATTCAGTTCTGCCCGACGGATTTCTATTGTAAGCTATTGCACTTACAAAAGAAATCCGTCGGGCAGAACTGTACTTATGAATCCCTCCCCAATCATCGTTCTAGTTACGCCACTGTTGATTGGTGGACAATCTATCCAAAGGCGCCGCAAGAACCAGCCGCTAGGCCTCTTATAAGTTCCTTAGTACACGCGGCGAGGAGGGAACTGACTGGCCCAGAGCAAAATGTTTGATTTAAAGTGGGGACTTTTTGTTCAGCTACGGGAAATTAATTATTCTGTCAGGACTTTGACATATTCATACAAACGTTGCAATGTCATTCGCTGTTAATGCTATCTAGTATCGACCATTGATTAAACTCGAGTCCGTACGTACATGTTTATGATTATGATAAGCTTCTATCCGCCAATTTTAATTATTCTTGCTTCCTTTGTAACGGTTCTTGTTGTAAATTGCAAGCATATACTTTGTATAAACAATTTTTAATAAAAGTTCACAACATCAGTCATCAAATTGGCTGTTAACATTTGAAAACATTTTGTGCTAGGCCTCTCGCGCGTGTTTCATTCGGTGACGTCCCGGATTTTTAAACCTGCGCAATGAGGCCTAGGGACTAGGCTGCGCAAGAACGGGGAAGGAAGTATATTCATATATTCTTGTTCACAGAAAAGGACATTTTGATTAATTTGACGTTACGCGTATTTGGCTTACATGTCACCTGATACGTGTATGTTTACATCGTGCCATTAACAATAATCTAAAGCCGCGTTGATATTACGCTATGGTCGAGGAACAATACAATTATACTTTATACTTTATGCTGCATATTGTATCCGAATAACATGGTTGTAATGCATGAAATTCTAGTAATCATAATGTTTTTTCAAGCATCAGTGCAAACCTTTACTACGGCATAATTTACTACGGTGTAGTGTTTCATCATCGTATTCACTGTTTCTATATATAAAACGTTGGTCGTTATAGACTCGATAGGCGTTGCATTCGAAACGAGGCGCTATGTATGCCCAAAATTGGTATTAATTCTTCCGAGCTGGTAACACATGGTTGCAACTTCGCACCATTAGTTCACTCTTTCATTTTAAAAGGGGTTGACACCCCGACATTCAATTTAAGTGCTTGGAATGTTCGAAATGCTTGCACTTATGAGAACTCTTTACTTTAGATTTGATATGAGAAATCTTCAAGGTTCCAATCGTGTTCCAATAATATCAGACATAAGGTCGTACGGAAATTGCCAATTAACTACATTAACATCCGACTGTACATGTAAGAGCTAGCTACATAGGCTATTTAATGCATATATACTCTTTGTATGCGATTGCAATTCTATGTCGAATGATTGAACCTGTCCATATGTTGCCCATACATTACACGACAATTTTGCAAGATTACTGATTAAATCGTCGTAACTCACCTGCGCCTAACGTATATAACATGATGACGACAAGAAAGCATTTTGAATTGGCCAAGAAATTTAGGCATCCTGGTCTAAATTTCCCCCAGCCAAATTTTGACGTTATTCCGTGATGACTTGGTTGCTGTTCTTGCTGGGAAATGGTTTTGCGCATTTGATATGCCATGATCAAGACACTGCAGCTCACATGAATGTAATATTAAAGATCAAGTCTATCACACAAGGGCATTAATACATTCCCTTTATTTTTATCGCAGTATTTGTTTTCCCAGTGACCAAGGAAACACCTGGAACGATTCAGGTGAATGACTGAATGTAACCCGAGAACGTTTTTGGTGCTTCCGCTTGTTGGATACAAAAAAGCATTTCAGCAGCCGATTGTCCAGTAGACGATCGGTGAAGGTGAGGTTGACAAGAGATTGCTTGGGGAACATAAACAAAAAGCTTGTTTGCGAATTCCCAAGTAAACGCGCTCTCAGCTCTATATCGATACGACAGGTATAGCACTAGCAGTAAACTGCATTCTTCGGTCTGCACTGGCAAATATTCTATTTCATTTTCCCCACCTCATACAATGAGCTTAAGCATGTGACGTTTTTGACAACACAAACGGCATGAGTAACTTGAAAAGACTGGGTCAAGGATTGTGATTGGTGAAAAACAAAAACTTTATTTCCGGTTAACGTACGTGTTGTCAAAATAGTCACTTGCTTGAGCTCACTAATACAAAATTTAGTCTATTAATTATAGCGGAGATAATTTAACATAGCGTGAGATGACTTTTAGGTATTGAAAGGACTATATAAAACGAAACTCCTAGAAGTCATGTAGTCATGCATCCTTACAATAATAGCGTGTGCTTTATATATAGCTCCTTACAAGAATAGCAGTTTTGTTTCAGAAGGACTTATTTTAATACCTCAAAATCATGTCATGTTTCGTGAATCTCGGGTTCATCCCTAATCATTTTTGACATTTTTGAAAAGCTTCTTATCAGCTGTATATATATATACGTGTTATGATTTAGCTGACCTATATATAATTTGTTCTCAAAAGAAAAATTAAAGTATAGAGTATAATTACACTACATTATAGTTTCACAACTTGATTTGCCTTCTGCTTTCTTGTTTTCTATAACAGTGCTATCGAGACTTTCTTTAGGATGATATAAGAGCCACGAAAGCACAAAGAACACTGACGATATACCTTGAAGTAGAAATTATTGCTTAAATACTTGTTTGAGAATTTCTAAACTTAAAAAAGATCAGAAATGTAAGTTGTATTTTTTGCTAGAAAACAGTGTTCCTATAAACATGACGATGGAACACTAATAGAGGTAAAGTTCGCAAAGTATGCAATTTCGCATAATTATTCAGAGGTTATATAGGGATAGGACTGTCAAAAGAAGTAGACAACCAACTAAATTTTGAAAAAAATTATAATTTATGCACTTTAAGCCCTTGCAGTGGTGTGAATTGTTTTAATTTCGCTATATTTTTCAGGTTAATGTACCCTAAAATAACGGTTGGTAATTGTTTCCTACCCATTGATATTGCTCCAAAGATACAAATATTTCTTCCAGCAAGATCAACATCGTAGTCAAAACATCTTCCTCTCTGATCACATAGATCTTGCCACAAGCGGCAGCAAAGGTCCAATAGATGACCAAAGATTATTGGACCTGGAATTAATGCAATTGCCTTCGCCATAATATATTGTATTCCCATTGCAAAAGCTCTTTTGTCTTCCGGAACGCACCTTCAAGGAAGTGATGCAGGGGAAATAACATTAGAATTAACATGCTTTAAACGCGCATTGAAATGACAAGGAAGACAATTTAACAGAATTTACATGAATCCAAATGTATAAAATCTTGTTTGTGAAATATTTTATATGGAAATATTAGTATATCTACTAGTATTCTGTGTTTTTTTTTTGCCACACTACTATCTCATTGTGTAAAATAGGTCGGCGTTTCAAAGTATTTGTTTTGAAATGAAATGAAATGAAGAGAAGTTAAGTTTTAGTTTCGATCGATGTATATATATATATCTGATTTTTTCGTGTATAGAAATGTTATCCCTCGATATTTATTGTACCTGCTTTAAGTAACATTAATTTTCAGAAAACCAGTGACATTTATCAATATTTTTTAAATTGAATTATTGCTCAAAAGCAAAGTTTGGACTGAAATTTAACCTTTTCGAGTCTTTATTAGCACGTCAGGATAATTTTTGGGGTTTTTTTATCAAGCCAAAAAAATCTGAAAATACAAAAGTCTAGCTCTCTATGATCTTGATCTAAAATAGAAATTTTCAAAATAAGTATTTTGCTCTATGAGGCCTGCTTGCATAACACAGGAAGGGTTAATTTGCACTTTTAACTCAAAAGGGTCATAACTCTGGGCACCTGTTCGGGAGTGGTATCGACCTATCTGAATTTACAGAACGATCTATTACCTAAGAACAACAGTTTGCATTGGAATAAAGGACGAAAACCGTATTAATGAAGTGACAGCGATGACCAATAGAAAGATGGCCAGATTCTTACAATCACGATCGCAGTAACCTTGTATTGCTGTATCCGTATTGGTAGGACCAGCAAATATACACGAGCAACTGCCAAATGTCTATTGAAACACAAAGAATAACGTGTCATATAGCCGTGAAAAAAAGTTTGAAAAAGTCTCATGCCGATGTCGTCATATCGGTAGGTAGTGAAATTATGAGAATGGAAGAGACTGGAAGGGATGAAATGGAGGTACGAATAAGCTGGAAATGTCGCACCTAAAAGTGCCTGAGGCGATATTCTTCATCTTCGTATTTATCTACACATATTTCAGAGGAGAGAGGCTAGAGGAATGAAATAATCACAAGCATGCATACATGATATCCTTATAATTATGACTCCGCCCTGGACATTATTACCAAGCGAACAAACAACGTTCTCCGTCAGTTTAACTTAATTGCATTAGAGAGTTGAGGATATCCTGGTTATTCATAATATTACTTAAAGTTGACATGAAATCTGTTTGTGATTCCCTTCATGCAATCCGCTATCGTACCCACACTTTAGAAAAATGTAGATTTTTACTTTTCAAACAACGTTTAGAGTAGAGCTAAGTGTGATCTTGGTAATGTTCTTCCTTCTTTTTTAACTACTACATAAAATTTTAACACTATAATTATGTGATCTACCCACCTTATTGTTGTATTTAGCGGAACAACCAGCATAGCAGGGATTTGCATAAACAATATTGTCAGAGCCACACACGGGTATGAACTTATCTATTCTGCAGCTACAGTTGAAGTTACACTGAGAAATGAGTTTATCGCCCCTGTGACCTGTCAATGCTGAGCCACGGGAGATATTCGTTCTAGATGAAATGAGAATAGATTAATTAAAACTCGAAAAAATCATAGAGATGTTTGGTTGTATAACGTATCCTATCCTGACGTATCCCATAACGCTTACCTATCTCGATAGACAGTTGAAACTCCTGCCATGTTGACATTTAAACATCCTGGGATTAGTATAGCAAATGGCATTGCGATTGTGAATATCTGTGAGATTGCTGTGTAGAGCGGATTTTTTACATACACTTTTCACTGAAAACTGTCGAGCAATGAATGAACCAATCAAAACACCAACTATTTGTAGTAAGAAAAGAAGGTCGCATTGAAGAAACACAGCAGAAGTTTCGCATTCAGGGGAACCGGGGGGTTGGAAATTATTTACAACACAAATACGCGAACATCGCAAAGTTATAACGAATCCGCAGGAATAATATTCATTTTTTCTTTACGATCGGAAAGATAGATCAGACATATAAGTCCATCTACTGGCAGAAATACTTATCGTGTAAGATGCAAGCATTTAGGCTCTTATCTCGGCCTTTATTACAATTAGTGTTTTCATTCATACCCACTGTTGTCGGCGTGAGAATCGCTGATATCAGATATCCATTGGTCACTGGATCTAAGTCAAACTTTAGCTGCATTATTTTCCCCAAAAATGGAGTTAAAGCGGTGACGAAAGTGGCCGCAAAACATAATCCGAAAGAATTAAAAAGGAATGTCCGATTTAAAATTAGAGACTTCAGCTCAGGAATTAATTCTTTAAACTTTGCTTCCTTTTTACCGCCCTTTTTCTGCAAATTCCCTTCCCGTATGTGTCTTTCGCGTCTTTCCCTTGCTCCAGGTAACGAGATGGGAAAACCGGATATAATTATTGCCAGAAGAAGAAATAGTAAACCAAAGACAATGAATCCCAACCACCACGCTCCTATCCAGCGATGATCCTTTGGCGTGAGATTTGATCCACTTGGCTATGGATTAACATAAAATTAAAATTTACGATGGTGCATTAAAGCCCCCCTAACGTTTAGAAAAAATTTAGATTGAATAAATCCCCTAAAAAATTCCTTTGGTGGGCCTTTAGTAAAGTAGTAAAATATTCTTCGGAAAAACGTAAGCAACAAAATTAACAGAACTTGCTTTGGTTTGGTGCATGTTTTCCTGGGTAAAAGCGACCATTTCACCCATAAATGGTGGAAATTTGTTTCCAAAATTCATTGATGTAATGTGATTTGATTACGCATAGATATATATATAATGCCAGCCATGATAACAAATTACTCTATCAATCACCTGTTTGACGTCAACATAGATGCTGAGAAATTGCCCGCCTAGAAATATTCCAATTCCTGGTCCAATGAATGCGCAGAGATACCAAAGACCAAGATACACAGGCATTTGTTTTAGTTCAACATTCTCATCCAAATAAGAAGGGACCAGCGAATACAATGGACAGATACCAGCACCATGGATAAATTGTGCGATAAGGAATATCAACATATAGTACCACATCGCTTCACCACTATTCTGGTCACAAGACTCCGATAAAGACGTTTTGTTGCTCAATAAACACATTCCAGATTTACTTCCTTGAAAATCAGGAACGTTATATGGTCCAATGATGAGATGAGGGAGAGTGAATAAAAGTACTCCGAAACCTATAGATTGAGATGGAACAAACGTACACTACACTTAAATTTTTTTCACGCCACAGCCAAAAATGGGTACCCGTACCGAATTTCATTCGTGCTCGGCCTTTGTATTATATTGCATGAGCATGCACGGATAAAATTCGGTACGGATATATCTGTTTCTGCCGTGCCACATGAATTTTAATAGTTAACAGATTTAATCTAGAAAAGGGAAGTTAAAAAATTTGCATATCACTATTGCCGTGCCAAAAGATTGAGTTTGGTGTAAACGAGGCTTCTGATAAGTATGCCAGTAAATAGCTTTATATTGAACTCGTATAGTGGCTGTCGAAGATTTAAAATCCGACACCAACTAGTAAACTACTAACCATTCAAAATGAGAGTAACCGAACTTATTTTCGAGTAAAATGCGTGAATAGGTAAAATATCGGCAATATTGAATCGCCATTGGTACCATAACAACGGCAATGACGTCATGCTTATGGACAATCTCTGACTGTTAGACTGCTTGTGAACATATCTGGAAAATTTCATTTTCTTCAGCAAGAAATCCCTGCCAAAATTTTGAAACCTAAATCATTAGCTTAAAATTTTCCTAAAATTGTGGGGAGCCACCTTAATTATGCCAGGGCGTTTATATATATATACAAAAGCATATAAGGGCGCTTATATACGTATATAAAGGCGCTATATTTTGCTTCCAGAAATCAATTTATGCTCTTCTGAAAACTGAAAATTCGCGTCGCGTTGCCGCATCGCGTCCCGTCTGCGTCGATCTATACGATACCTGCAACACATGCTCCTCCTCCAACCCACTTGATCTTGTTGCCATAGTCACCATAAAAACTGATAAAAGCAACGAAGAGAAGGGCGGCGATGTCATTGGCAGCCGAAATCATCCCCAGTTCTTTACTCGATAAACTGAATCTCTTTTCAATACTTGGTAAGATTAGGACAGGCAAACCGTTCATCGATACACCTAAAAATGTGTTTATTTTTCAAAGGTGTCCACTTTTCTGGGTCACCGAAGAGCAATTATACTGCCAAGCTATTCAAAATGAAACAATAGATGAACTCTATAGCGTCCGGTCTTTTTGTTACGGTTGATGTAGCGTAAAAATTCGGCAAAGGCTAAAGATTATTTCGCAGGAGCAAGAGAGGCCACAAACTGTGTGATTTTGTGCCTTGAGATTGGCCTTGATTTGGTGGTAGAGCTATTTTTACATACAACTAACACGCTTCGCGAGGTAGTCACATGGGATAGAGAAAAAGAATCAAGGTATATGTAGTGCTGATGTTTCTTCTTGGTGTTGTATTGTTGAGCAATTCTTCAATGTATTGTTCTTATGGTATTAAATGCTGTAGTGAACTGAATTTCAGTATAGGGATCATGTTGAATTGACTTATATATAATGTATGCTTCTTTGCAGATTGGTTGATCAGTACTGGCATGGTATTGATTACTTGGCGTTAATTTGGAAACGGAAAGCGGAAAGTACGTATGCATTCTTCTGTTATATTTCTAGCAAATATTGTTCGGCGGCTCTCTTGTCACCTGGGCTGTATTAGCCTTGACATGCATAGCCTATCGTTGCGTTATGCGGGTTCACCAAACCATGTCATATCCATGTCAAACATTTCAATTGCTAACTTAGTTGATTTAATAACAACTGAGATATTTAATAAAAAGTACGTTCTGTGCATGGGGAAAATTCGTTTCAAGGAAAAACAAAATCGAAAATATTGCTTCATATAGCGTCGAAACCACGTGTTCCGCGCATGGCTTTGCATGATGACATAACTATAACACTGCATAAATTACAATCTCGCAAACTACGCACTTGTGCTGGTAAATCTAATCAAGGCCGTAGCTAGATTGGGGGGTGTATATTCATATATTCATGTTTATATACTGTAGGAGCAAAAGCGTACATACGAAATCAGTCGGGCATAAGACGAATAGTTATATGAATATACACCCCCCCGAATTAAGCTTCTAGCTACGGCCCTGAACCTAATGTAGGTTCGGAACTGCTAGTCATGTTTATATGCTTATCATAAGAAACTTACGGTACTGAGTACCACGGGAAATTTAGGTAATTAGATTATGCATGGTAAAGGCTGCTTTCCACTTACGCGTTTTTTATACGCACGTACACGTACGGAAAATTTTAAATGCTATTAAATTTTTAAAATTTAACATCCAGGTCAAATAATGCATACTAAAATATGCAGAAAACTATGTTCCTTCGATTTATTCACAGAAATTATAGTCTCAGAAATACAAATGGCAAACTATTCGTTCCTAAACCTAAAACTGACTATCTTAAACGCTCCTTCAGTTTTAGTGGAGCTTCAATATGGAATAGCTTGCCTGAGCCCTTGCGTCTCTCTGAATCTCTTTCTTCATTTAAAAGATCTCTAAGAATTAATTGTAATTCTATTTAGCTTAATCCGACCCCCACACGGCAACCTGGTAGAACAGTAGTTTTTATATATCGTTACATAATTTATATACTATAGTTTAGAGTAATTTATCATCTTTACATGTATTTTACTGAATGGTTTACCGTGTTTTAAATAAAGGCGATGTATGTATGTATGTATCAGGATTTAGACTCTACGTGCGTGTACGTGCGTATATGAAAAACGCGTAAGTGGAAAACAGCCTAAAGCATGTTTAAAAAACACACCTTTAAAAAAGACTAAGTGAATGAATCGAGGTAACTTAGTTTTCTGCATATTTTAGTATGCATTAGTTGACCTAGATGTTAAATAATAAAAATTTAAAAGCATTTAAAATTTTCCGTACGTTTACGTGCGTATAAAAGACGTGTAAGTGGAAAGCAGCCTTTAAGTATGCTGTAGCACCCTGGGGAGGATAGTTGAGGTATACTGACACGGTAAAGAGCTAAAGACCTACGAGCGAAGAATAAGGCAAGACTAAGGAGTTGAGTAAAGTTACGGAAAAACATCTGTATGATAGTTCCATTCTATATTCGTATTTGTAGTGCGCTTTTCGCATATTGTTAGTCTCTTTTGGGTTTGGTACAGTTTAAGTTCGGTTTAGGACAGTCACGCTATATTGATTTAGGTTTATGTATTTGTTCTATTTAGTTGAACCATGTTTCACGTTTCACGTTTTATGTCTTTATGTTTTATGGGTTAAATATATATACGGATTATAAACGTTTATGATCTATCATTGTCGTAGCCGTTGGCAGAGGTGCATGTATATATCTACCCATTCTACGTGCGTTTGAACTATTTCCTCACCTCAATTGTGCCCACACCCACACATAACTTTATATATAGCTATATACAATATCTGGACCATTGTTTGCGTTTAATAGTGCATATTAGAGCCCACATCCAATATTGCGCATGATTTGTATAAAACTTGGTTTAGCGAAACTATAGCACTAGACTATGCCAGAGTTGGTTGATTGTTATTAGCGGGCCTTTGATTTTTTATTTCAGACAAAAAAAATTATTATAATATTTATAGATAATCCGGCAATCAAGTTCAGTTTCAGTTTTTTTTCAGTTCAATAACATACAAGTGATATGTAAGACTTTTTAGTCTATTGCTGTTAAAACATGCAGTCACAATTATAATCTAAAGTACCTCAATTAAGAAAGTAAACGGCTAATGATAACGATTGATTATACACGGTAAGTTCGACTTTATTTATCGCCAAGTTAAGCGCATATCTGTGCACTCAGAGGTCACGCACACGCGGCACTTGTGAACTGAATTATCTTGTCTGCGGAGACCAAATTGAAATATTCTGTCAGCCTCGTGTTTAAAATCCAATTATCGAAGTTATTGGGTATTATTTTTTTTATCACACGTGACAAGTATATATGCCATGTGTGCGCTGAAGAAATAAATCATCTGGCATGAAATATCTAATGACACTTCGAAAAATGGAACGATTGAAAGCAGGGCAAATTTGTAAGACTAACTTGTAGATAAGTGGCGGGAATACCCGCGCATTTAACCTCACGCAAGACTCGTAATTTGAAAGGCCATTTGAAATCTTCTCGAAAACCTTCGTTTCATCCGTTGTACCGATGAAAAAGAACAAAGAAAAGCAAAATTAGTTCGCCTCAGACAAATAATCCTCAATTTCGTTCTCCACGTTTAGTTTTTTTATTTGATTCAAGATATCATTTGAATATTTCTTGTAGCATTATTAGTTAACATTTTTTCAACGACTGCTCGCGTTTATCACGAAAGATAAAACGTGTTTGATAATTGCGTTTTCGATACGATGTGACGGAATGTCAAAATTAGATCCCGCAGTCTAGCAATGCGTGTAGATCAAAATTTTCATATGCGTGCGCGCGCAAAGTGCACCAGTGTGCAGTAGTTAGGCTTAATACAACACTCTTCAAGTCGCATTTGAAGGAAGATTTTGGGCTCTTTTGTTTAAACATAATACAGTTAATACATGCAGTTAGAGCTGTGTCGTGAACGTCAAGATAAAGGTCTAATAGTCTCTAAAGCCGGGCGTATACAGTCGTACACTGGTGAACTTAGCACGCACACATGTCACTCGTGGGAATTGTCAACTTCACATATTCCTAGTCTGGTGAGAAAAATTTGGGGTATTCTGTCATTCGTGTCGTTAGATTGAGCTTGAATGATAAAATATTTAATTTGGTCCCTGTAGACTAGGAGGTGACAATTGTCACGAGTGACATCTGTGCCTGCAATACGTTAACCAGTTTGCGCCAGACTAAACATAATTATAGGTGCTACTTCTCCACTTCATGTATGTGACCTTAATTCAATTAATTCCACTTAAATTCCATAGATCATCACGTATTTAGCGAATACCTCCAAAAAAATGAACATAGGTAAAAAAATATTCAAAACCTATATTAGTATACAAGTTTTAATCAGTACAAGTACTTGGCGTGTATATATATACAAGGTTTTTGGATATTTTCGATATTTGAATTATAGTGATTTCTGCAAACCGACAGGCTAAAATAATGCGACTAATGTTTACAAAATACTACTTTTTCAAGCTTTAATTCCATAAGTTGTTTGCATGTTGCGCGGCACCATGCAACAACTTAAAAGACTTTCAATTTTGAAAATATATGATAAAAAATTGTCTAAACCGTAATAGCATTTTTGACATTACAGCGGAAAAGAAAAAAATAGATTGTGTAATGTAAAATGACTGAAACATCATCATGATTGTATAAACTCTGCCAACCAAAACTCAAAAATATGCCAAAACGCAAAAGTCTGGATCATGATTTTAATACCTGTTCTGAACTATACCAAAAAATGTCCCCTCTCATTGAAATCAAGCCTTTGTTAGAATCTGATTACCTGTATTATGATAAACCTAATTAGAAAGACGCTTTATTTGAATGCCTCAACCTGATACCTATGCTATTTACACACTACTGCGTTCATCGTGCATTCAAATTCCAACAAAAGCTTCAGTAGGGTGGACTTTTTTAGGACACCCTGTATATTAACCATTTGTTGGCACTTGATTTGGTGTCGGTATAGCTTGGCTTGTGAAAGTATGTTTGTACCTGCGCTACCCTGTGTAACATATTAGATAATTTTGCAAAACGTAACAGATTTCTTAATTTCTTAAGGAACACAGCTGAGTGAAACTATATAAGTAGTAACTTTGATCGCGATCAGTATCATTATTATGCGTATTTTTTTGCTATGATTTTCTTTTCTCGTGTATTACGAATTCCAGAAGCGGTAGCAAGAATCGGGGCGCGGAAATCACAGTATATAATGATATATGCATGTTCATGCGCTGTATGTGCACCACATGAAAGAATCTGCGTAATATATTATACTTGCTCACTTCCCTACATGAGTGGCCACCCTGCTGTTCACAATAGAAATTCTTTTGGTATACTTGTATTCGGGAAATTCTTTTAGATTGAATAACAGAAATTTAATTTCTTTCATTGAATAAAATTGGATAATTATGGCGTGAGATTAAATATTAAATTGTACTGTAAATACGTAAATTTACCAAGTACATTATAAACTCGGTAAGCGCATGCAAGAATAAACGCAAAATATTCATTATCATGGCCATGTTAGCTAATTGCATACTAAACTTATTCAAATTTTTATTTTTGATCTAAAGCGAAATAAAAATCAATGATCGATTGTTTACACTAACCTGCGCCTATGGTGTATAACATGATAACAACAAGGAAGCATTTTGAATCGGCTAAAAAATTTAAACACCTTGGTCTAAATTTTCCCCAGCCAAACGTCGAGGACATTCCATGATCACTTGGTTGCTGTTCTGCAGGCATTTGCTTTTGCTCGTTTGATAGATCATGATCAGTATAACCGCCGTTTGAGTCCATGGGAGAATTATTAGGAAATGGTACTTTATATTAGGACGTCCTATTTGCGTATCATCGCAGTATCTACCGTTTGTCGTTCAGTGAACTCATAAATAGCTGGAACGATTGGCAGATTGTAACCGGAGAACTTTTAAATCGTGTTTCCACATGCTTTTTGGCACTTCACTAGATGCAGGTAAATTCTAGAGGTTTAAAGGGGCTTAATTTCGAGTGGAATCATACACACTTCAAACTGAAGCCAGGAACAGTGAGTCAACTATAGGTCCCCGGCAGGAATCGAGCCTAGGTTTTTGCGATGCGGGTGTAATGCTCTTGCCCCAGAGCTACAGAGGTAGCTGACAAGAGTAAGCGTGGTTAATGTATATATGATGGTAATTCCGTGTTTCCACATGTTCGATTAAACCCGATAAAAACAGAAATCCATGAGTTTAGATTGGGGAAGAAAAAAAAATAAATTGCTGTATGTGCATTTGCATAAAGTGCGATGAGATATTTATTTAGAAATTGTATAGCCCATTCGCCTAAATTCTCTTATGCATTGGATTTATACCTGATGATATCATACGGGGATGCAGAATTGGGTTCAACAAGGTTAATCATGCATATGCCCAAAACAATGAAAATCACAGAAAATATCGTGTTAATTTTTCTTATTTAATTGTCATCATTTTTACTGATTAAGTCTCGCGAAATTAGCGGTGTATTCGCCCTCAGAGTGTGAAATGGTTGTCATTTTGCTTCATCAGAAATCCAAAGATAAGAAGATTTTTAAATTTGATTTGACGTGATGAAGGTGCTTTTTCAACCTGCTTCCCGCGTTTTCTTTCCGGCCTGTATTTTGGTCAGAGGTTTGTCCGCATTTGAACCAATCAAAGTCGCACACTATTATTACATGTCATCCTATTAGTACATATTATTAGCACAGAGAACGGAGCGAAGTAATAATGAATATGTCAAAATATGAATCACGCCAATTTCATCTAATTGACGCAATTTCCGCTTATATCGTTATGTTACGGATTTCGTGATTTCCAGTTAGGAAAGGGTGGCGCCCATGGCGGTTAAGGGTTGGGTTCAAAGAAAAAAATTTTCGTGCGCGTACCATAACGACAGTACCCAATTTCATGCAGGTGGAATCGTTGATTAACGTGTTCAATTGCGATTGCGTTCAATTGAGAATCTATAGACTTCGACTTAAATATTTTGTATTAATTAACTGTCCTAGCTAAGTCACACAACTAGTTACATCACATTCCACAAATAGTTACATCAACGCAGTATGTTGTAATGTGTAACCATATGGTGTAACTCAATTATATACCCGTTAACATTGCAGGCTTGCATGTATTTGGAAATTGGATGGCCTGATCACTTCTGACGCATGGAATGTAGTTTGTTGTTGATAAACCAGTACTGCACGCATTGGCTTTAGTTCACTGTCCATGTTCACGGCTAGTCAACAGACCATAAAATATCCATCAAAAATTGTGTTAATTTAATTGGATCCGACAAAATTGGATCGTGCGTGTAAACAAACCTACAGAATAAAAATAGCATAAATTGGCAGTCAGTCACGCACACCGGAAGATCTACTGTGTAGCTTATTGTAGAGATTTTTTTTGAGAATTTGCTGTGTATTATTAGCAGATTTCTGTCATTCGTGTCTTAAAATCCAATCATCAGATATATAATATAAAAGATTTTTAATCACGTTTGACAATTGTACCTAATGTGCGCTGAAGCAATTGCAAATGCGGATAAATAATTATTCGGTTTGAATTATGTAAATGTATCTCGAAGTATGGAAGAGGTGGAAAATGTTTCAAAAAAAGATTTTGTACAAATATTATAATTCGAGTCAATTACAAATTTTCATTACATCGCTTCGCTTGTTAATTTCGGCGGGAAAAGTCCCGTTTTCTATACAATTTTGGTATAAATTTCGAGGTGACTGGTCAAAATTCTCTGTTTCTGAAGCGATAGTTACTGGTGATACTCGCAAGTAATTATAAAAGATGCAATCATGTCGATTCAAATAAATTTAATTCGAATAAGTTCAATTCAATGAATTCAAATCAATTCAATTCAAATCAATATTTAATCAGTTCAATTCAACTCAATATGAATCAACTCATATCAAATCGATTCAATTCAGATTGAATCAACAGAAATCAATTCGAATTAACTCAAATCAGTTCAATTCAAGTCAAAACAATTGAATTTAAATCAATTCAAATCAATTCAAATCCAGTCCCTTACGAATACAATCATTCCATGTGAATAAAATTCAATACGGATCAATTCAATTCAATCAATATAATTCGATATCATCCGCAATTTAATTGAATACAATTCAATCGAGTACAAATCAATTTAATTTTGTACGAATTACTTTCGAATCATTTAATTAAATTCGAATTAGCTCAATTTAAAGAGATTGAAATACAATAAGTCCATTTCGAATCAATTCAATTCGGTATCGATTCGATTCAAATAAATTCGATTTGAATCAATTCAAAACAACTCGGATGAAAATCAATTCAATTCAAAAAAATTCGATCCTAATTAATTCAGTTCCATACATATCAATTCAATTCGTTTATCGGCTCATTTCTGATCAATTCAGTTCGAATGAAATCAAATCGAATCAATTCAATACAATATATTTTTAATTTATATCGGATCAATTCAAATAAATTGAAATACAATCATTCCATTTCTAATCAACTCAAGCCTATATCAAATCAGGAATTCGAATTAAATCGAGTCAATTCTATTCAAATCAATTCGAATCAACTCAATTTAAAACAATTCAAGTGATCAAGTCAAATCCATCCAATGCATTTCAATTGTATATCAATTCTATTAAAGTCAATTCAAATAAATTCAATTTGAATAATTCCAATTCGAATAAACTCAATAATTTGAATGAATTCATATCAATTTCAAATAAATCCAATTTAAGTCAATTCAGTCCAATATCTTTTCAATTCTATTTGATTCACAACAATCCAAATGAGTTCAAGTTGAATCGATTCATATCAATTCAATTGGAATCAATAGAAGTAGATTGAAATATATTCGATTTAATTCAGTTCAAATATATTCAGTTTGAGCCAATTCATTTCGAATCAATTTAGGTCCATTCAATTTGAATCAATTTAATTTCAATTCAAATCAAATTCAATTCCAATCAATTTAATTGTATCTGAATTCAAATCAATATCAATATGTAATCTCGTTCCCAGGCAACGAAGACCCTGACGTAACATTTTGCCCGAATAGATATGAGAAAACTGTCACTTTACTCTTTATATTTGTGGTATTTGAGCATTCGTATAATTCATTAATATAAATGATTACACATGATGAAACCGAATTCCTGGACCCGGAGCGGTGTATACAGAAGACCCTGAGAACCAGGTTGTGAATTTAATTGCACTGAATCCAATTAGAAATATTTCAATTCCAATGAATTCAATTCGAATAAATTCAATTCGGATAAATTCAATTCGAAATAATTCAATTTGAATCAGTTAAATTAAATTAAATTCAAATCACTCAATCCAATTCAAATCAGTTGACTCTGTATCAATTAAGCTCTACTGATATTGATTAGATTCAAACCAATTAAATCTAAATTAATTGAATTTGAATCAATCAGCTCAGACTTTCATATGGTTTGCTAGGGGAAGAAACTATAAAACTATGACATATTTCCCCTACGCAATACAGCGTGAATAATTTCAATTTAATTCAATAACAATTGAAATTGAATCAATTAAATTCATATTAATTATTCCTTTTCGATTCAATTCAATTCAGTATCCATTTAATTCAAATCAATTCATTTCGAATATAGTCAAATCGGTTAAATTTGATTTAATTAATGCAATTAAATTCAATTCAATGTTGTATACCAGTTATTTTGAATGTTTCCAATTTGAATCCCATTCAAATTCGTATCAATTCAATTCGCTTCAGGCAATTCAATTAATTTAAATCAATTAAATGCAAACTAGTTCAATTCGAATGAAATTGGAATCAGTTCAATACCTAAAAGTTCTATAATTATTTTTCGGTATACAAAATTAAATATGAGTATTGCTATTTTCTTGTCGTAATTGGCGCTAAACAAACGAAAAAAAAAGAGTAAAAGTAAGAAATTAATGAACGCAGAATGTATGAGCGATAATCAATTCATTTTAAGGATCCGTTACCGGCTGTTATTAGATACCGTAATATCATGTAATTATAATATTATATATTCAATGAACCTGTTAACCTTACATGCATGAGTAAGGAAATAGTTGCGGAGAACCTCTTTCCGCAAACCAACAACGTAACCGACATAGCTTGGTTTGGGGATAACCATTGTTATTATTTATTGAAAATGAGTCAAGAGTTTTGATTGGCCAGCAGCTGTTGGCGAAATCGTCATATCCGCTCGGCAGCTGCCCAAATTTGGACAGTGACGTCACTTCGTCGGATATGAAAAAAATTATTGCACGTTTGACGTCACTTCGTCAGATATGAAAAAAATTATTGCACGGTATGACGTCACGCTAATTTATGCGGCTTGTGCCAAAACCTAAAAGCGGGAAAATACGAATGGCTAAATCAAAGGAAAGGTAAATTTTTGCAAATAAATAATAAAACAATTATTGAATTCGGTTCTCGCAGGATATGAGGAATTATCAAGGCCTCGGTTTGTGTTATCCGCCTCAGCCTTCGGCTTCGGCAGATAACACAAACCTCGGCCTTAATAATTCCTCATATCCTGCTCAACTTCATTCAATAATTGTTTATTGTTGTTTACTTGCTTATTCACCCTGTATTGCGTAGCGGAAATATGTCATAGTTTTTCTCCTTGCAAGCGATATAAAAGTCTGAGTACAACTCGACAATTCATGCATTATTCAAAAGGAGCTAGCCTGAAAAACATCATTGCTTTAAAAACGAAATTAAAGAAGTTACATGAAAAGAAACACAAATCAAAAGAAAAGAGAACCGTTACGATAGAAAGAATAAAGAATTGTCAAGATATTCAGAGTTGTGCTCAGACAGACAAGTTGAACGGTATAAGTCATTTTAATTAAGTAGTATTACATATCAAAAGTTAAAAAGACGGTAATTGTTTAACTATAAGTATAGTATCAAAGAATAAATAATTGAAAAGTAATAGGTTTCACAAACTTTGTTGCGAGCGAATTGAGCCAAAAGCGCAGCCAAAAGTATTAAGCCGGACCCGATCGTAACCCGGCCTTTTATCAAAATTGCCTATCTTTATTCGTTAATATGCCTAAAATATGTATATCGTGTATATTTGTGAAAGAATGGAGTTTATCTGTCTCATGATTAATTTTCTGAAATAAAAATCGACTCGTGACTTGACATAAAGGAAAACTTGTGAAGCAGTGGTTATTGCCAACCGCAGTTATCCTTCGGCATCCACCCCTATGGCGTTTCCTGTTTTTCTGATATCTGCGATAGCGATATCCACCCAAATTCTTTGCATGTTTATTACTAATAATGGGACTTCCTTCTTTGCTGGAATTGATAAGTATATCTTTATAAATATGAAAACTCTGGAGCTGGGCTCCTTCTCAAAGAAACATCACTGGAGGCTGGCCTAGACCGCCTAGTCTTTTTACGTTGTCAACCCTGAAACCTGTTTGATATTTCCTATAAGCGACTACAAACAACACACATAGAGCAAATAAAAAATACACCGTCTTCATATACTTCTGTTTTTGATGCGATTTGGCAGAACTTCACTTTGTCAACGTCGTTTGACGTTTAAGGCTTACCCAAACGCAAGTCATGGCTATATTTTTATGCAAAGATCGCGCCAATTTTGTTATGCGTAATACTGAAACGCTTTCAATTACTATACATGGTCACTATACAAGAATGACCAATGATATAAAATCATTCTTGATTTTATATGGATTAAATCGCTTAAGAGGGATTTGCCTCATAACTTGACATATAATTTTACTCAGTTGCTTACCCCTTTCCCTCCTTTCAATGCATTCCTGGTTCACAAGAATTATGGCTTGCCATGCATTCTAAGTTTCACAGGCTCTGCGAGAAAACCCCTATTTTTTGCTCACCATCTACAATAAACGCTTTGCAAAGAGTCACCAAAGAATGAATTGGGATAATTGTCTCAGTTCTCATACAAGTCATCGACATTCGGCTACCGGCTACGTACAGTTAGTACCCAGCGATGGAAAATAACTTTGGAAAACAAAAACGCACTTTATGAGTCAGGAATCAGGGAAAATGGCCACGTACCAAATCAGTTAATTGCTGGGTTTCATGTTAATCCGGTTACCGTTGGTGCAATCTAAATATAGCTATAAGTTACCCGACTTAAAAATTTGAGTAGATTTCATGCCGATTCGAATAGCTTCTATCTTGAAATTCAATTCCAGAGACGAAAATATTGTATTTATGGCATGTAGTTTTTGGCGTTTTAAGTAATTTTGACAAGATCGTGTTTCTTATTTGCCAAAAGCAATTTTGAGCAATAATGAAGTGATGAGAAATATATGTATCTAAATTCATTTGGCCATTTTTTTGCCTTCAGGTGCAATCGCTAGCTATACTGAACTGGAAAATTTATGGTACCGTGTGACGTCGACCACTTCAGTAACGCTGTCAACACCGCCACTTTCAGGAGAAACGTTCATCTTTTGCATGGCAGATAAAACTATGATGGTGATACCTGGGTTGAACGATGAAAGAAAATGAGGTATAGCAACTCGTACTATGACTGATCTAACAAGAGCTGGTCAGATAAAACAAAAAAACAGCTGTTTGTTCATATAGAAAACTACAGGGTTTTTAGTCAAGATCTTGCGTATAGCATTTATCGCCAGCGAGAGTACTAATTCCGCTAGGATATTAGAAATAACACCTGGGTATAGTGAGAGAACATAGCGGAATCCAAAGTTCCCCAAATTCTATGTCATGGACGTTGGACATTTAGTGGTTGCGCATACTTTTACCTGCATTCTATAGGGCAATGTTTTCACTTTATGACTATTTTGACCGGATTATGGAAATATAAGCTATAAGAATAATATACTCAATAATTTAGACTGATTTGAGTTTTTAGTCATTTCATATTATAAGTTTTCATATTGTAAGTTTTATTCACTTTGCAAAATTTCAATGTAACGGCTGTCTCGTAAATTCCAAAAACATTGAAACGACGGCAAAAGCTTACATTGCAAGTGAGAAAACAAGGCTATATTCTACAGAAAGAAATTAACTACTCTTCGACAAAATGGTATTAATTATATTATAAATGTTCTCAATCGTTCGATAATTAACAAAACAATATATTTCTTGCATTCCTATTCTTTAACATATCACAGAGAAAAAGAATCTCATTCATGCAAGTAAAACTTATACTAAAAAGTACGTCATTAAACGTTCTAAACAATGCAATCAATCTATAATAACTACTAACATAAAATTACTCAATATATTATTATGAGTAGCTATATAACAACGAAGGATTTCGTTTTAGACCAATCAGAAAATTTGTTTACATTTTCATCAAGCCAATCAGAATGCATAATTAAATCTTGATTACTTCGGATAAAAAGTTAAATCATCTGGCATATGGTAAAACATGGACTGGACTGGTGGACATGTAGAGTACAACCGTGGTAGGTTGTTGACTACAGCGTTTAACAAACGAAACTAGTACTACAGAACTAACTAAGTAACTGTTGTAAAGCGGAAACTTACGTAAAAGTCCCGTTTTGTCGCTCAAACCACGATATATCATACATATTTATGTTTATATGACTACAAAATTCCTCGAAACATGTACTTTTCCAAGTACTTCAGGATACAAATACTAAGTCTAAAGTCTGCCTCCCAAATGTAAAAATCCAACTGAGCAAAAACATGATCTACCCAAAGTTTATAGCATCTTCAAATCGGAACTGGTTCTTGCGTCATATATAAATCGCCAATTAAGTAAAATGTTGCTGCTATTGTTTTTCTTTCTTAATCATCTTGAATGCTGCTATAGTTGTAAAATTTATAATCAACTTGGTCAGGATCCTATATCAGCAACGTAATAAAGAGTAAAATGTTTCTGCTATTGTTTTTCTTTCTTAATCATCTTGAATGCTTCTATAGTTGTGAAATTTATAATCAACTCGGTCAGGATCCTATACCAGCAACTTAATTCACAATAAATAACTGTCAATTTTTAGAGGCAGCAATTCTATTATATACCAGATGTTTGGAATATCTTTAATAAAATATTCCTGTAACCACAATGACTCCGTCGAGACATGAATAATTGAAGAATAAAAACATATGAAAGTTACAAAATATTAATGATCAATGCTGGGATCATCATCATTGCCAGTATGATTTTAAGTTGTTAAATTTTTTGGAAAACCACTGTAACACCTTGAATTCACCAGTTTGCACTCCTGGCCCTTTTTTGCTGTAATCTTGAACCGAACGTTGGGGCATTAAGGCTACAGTCTCACGAAATTGCAAGCTTCGAGATGATTGATCTATTGAAATTTCATCAAAAATTTTCTTCAATGATTTTCCGAAATGCTTGAGATTAAAAAGTTCATTTTGAAGTTGAATTACTTGTTCGGACGTAGTGCTAATACCTGTAGCCATAGCCTCGTCCAAGATTTGTTTTTCCTTCTCGTATGCAGACCGAAGCTTTTTTAGTCGTTCCAAAAGCTCGGCGTCACGCGAAATTTTTGGTGATTCTTTTGCTTCTTTGATAGCCAAGTCAAGGTAATCTCCAACGGCGTCGTTATACGGGATAAGAGCGTTGTCTTTAAGAAATGCTCCATACTTCGCGCTGACCTGCATGATTAATTTCTCCTCGTTTTGAAGCTCATTCAACATGCCGTCAATAAACGCCTGGTATTCCTCTTTTCGTTCTTTCTCTGTCTTCTTTGCCAGGATTTTCTTTTGGACATCCTTTGAAATGAACTGTTTGGAAACTTTTTCCAAGGTGTATGTCAAATGCATGTGATCATTATAGTGATGACGGCATTTAAGGCAGTATATCCCACTGATGCATTTACAACCTTGAAGCCTTGGATCATTCCTGGTCTCTGTGGGAACCCCGGAAATATTGCAATGATCGTGACAAATCTGCGTGAAATTCTTCCTGTTGACGATCTCATCACCACCAACAGCTACTATTTCGGTACAGGCGGAATTAGTACATACTGTCATAGGATACGGAAGCTTCTTTCGTTCCAAATCTACCCCAGTGATATTTAACTTTTCTTCCAACGCCTCCATATTAAGCGTATCATTCTTTATCTCAACCATTGCATTGTTTGCTTCTTGGACGTTCTCTTGTATTGTCTTCGCAACTGCGGCCATTGGTTTGCTCATAGCTACGACCACTCTGCGTGCTTCATTCATACTGATTGTTTTTTTAGTCTCATGTGGAGGTATTTTTTTGATATGACCAAACAATTTATTCGTCTCGTTTACTGCTTTTTCCCAACTTGCGGCGTATATCTTGACGTCCTCGTCACTGAAAGTGATCTCATTGTGGAGACACGCCAAAAATCGGAAAGCCTCGTTGTCAAAGCAGAAATAATTTTTGGGATTGGCTGTTATTCCGATTCTTTTTTCTTTCAACATTTTGTTTAAGGAAGGTAGGGTATCACCAGGCTGGTAAAATGTCCCTCTCGAGTTCGTGAAGCAGAATACGATATTATTCTTTGCGGAAGTGTGCAGCCTTACGAGAAGCTCTTGAATGCAGAACCGGAACATTGCATTTAGTCTTGAATTGTTGGGTTTTAACAAGATGCAAACCGCGTGGATCTCATCATAGTGGTTCAAGTAGGAAAGGATATTGTCAAAGTTCTTTCGATCTTGTTCAATCCCCCGGCTATCACCTATACCTGGCGTATCAATGAGACGAATCTTCAAATCACCAACATGGAAAAGATAGGATCTTGTTTCTTGGGTGGCAGAATGTCCAGGCTGCAGCACCTCATTTTCAGAAATCTCACCGATCTTTACCTCGACGGATTTGCCATCTTTTGTAAACAAGAACTGGGAAGGAATGAGGACAAGGAGATTGTCTGCTTCTCTAGCCTCGTTCAAATCAGCAAACGACAGGTAATTTACTATTCCATTAATCCATGTGGATTTTCCGACACCAGTTTCACCAAGAATCAGAATATTCATCTCTTGAATCTCTCGTAGGACGCTCAATTTTTCACGCAGGAGCTCTTCTGGATATGAGATGAAATCAACGCCATGACTGCTTTCATTGCAGCGAAAAAGGGACTCGGTAGGCTTCGATTCACCACACTGGCAGTAAAACAGAGAGGTTGTCAATCCATATTCTATCAATTCTTTACATTTACTGCAATGCCAGGTTATGGGACCACTGGAACACTCTTTTGTGCCGCTGACGGAGTTTGGACACATAATCTTAACATTCGCTCTTTTAATTGGCCTGCAGTTACAAGTTCCTGGTTTACCTTGCTTCACCAGGCACATTTGGGTTAATTTGCCCTCTTTTTCGTAAAAGTTGTCACAAGTCTTGAGACCATTCTTGTACTCTTCGATGATCTCTTTATTCTTTCTTTTCCCCCAGAGGTCCGGTCGAATATTTTCGTCAATGACTTTGAACATCGTTCCTTGTTTTTGAGAATAGATTTTCTGATATCGCAGGAAAAATTCTTCGTTTTTCCGGTCAGTGTTGGAATTCGGCTTATAAAGAATATACATCACGTCTGCATCATCAACAGTAAATTGATCTCTCTTCCCCAAGTAGATTATACCTCTCCTTTTCCAAGCTTTGATGGTATTAACTCTATTCAAGTCTCCCTGGAACTGTCGTATATGTTCGTCATACTTTGCAAAAAGGGAAGATTCGCCAGAACTTTCACTTACAAATTGATCAAGTGATGAAACGTCAGCTTCCTGTCGACGAACTTTTTTCACCAGTTCTTGCAGCTTGTGCTTAAATGTTGATTCATCTAGCGTGATAGAATCCATATACTTGTCGATGTCAGAAAGTGAACTTTCAGCGACAAATTCCTCAAAGGTATGTAAATCTTTTTGCACGTCAAATAACTTCTGTCTTTTGCTGATGACACTCTCCATGAACTGTGCGACTCGCTTGATGCTGTCTTCTTGTACGCTTGAAAAATGCAGCTCTAAGGTTATTGGCAATCGGAAAATCTTCGTCACTGCTTCAAGAGGCATTAACATGTACAATATCGGAACTCCCTTTCCCTTATTAGTTTGCTTAACAATCTTAGGGAGATTTTTAGCAAGTTCAAGTGCGCCTTCGAATGTTGTAGGGAGATCTTTATCTGTTGTTGAAACGTCACTTTTGCACTTGAATGTGAAATTTTCGAGCTTCTCTTTCTGAATGTCTTTGATATCAACTTTTGCGGAGCCTTCGACGTTAACGATTGCCTTTAGTTTCTCGAGATGGACACCTAAAGCTCCCTTGACAGTAGACTCGTCTTTGCCATCGCTGTTCTCAGACTGACAAGTGATCGAACATACAGCGCCCCAGTCAATACCAACAACGACGTGAGTTGCAAGAAGATCTTCACCAGCTTTCAGAATTTCCAAATCAATCTTGTCTCTATTTTGGCGCAACATAAATTCTTCGTTGATCGTCCTAATTTTGTACACTAAGGACATACTTTGCGCTCGAGCACTCTTCTTTTCTTCATTAAAGTAAGCGCCAGAGCCGTTCAACTTCACTAGACCTGCTAGAAGACTAACCTGCAGCTCAGCCTCAATGTTTAACTTGTTAAACTTATCTTGAATGCTGTCCGACATGACCAGTTCGACCGATGTATCGCCCAGTTCCATTGTGTACACGGAATCTTCATCTATTTTTGACACAAATAACGAATCATGCTGCAAGGTAGAATGATAGAACTTAATCAATGTACATATGATGGCGGCATGAACGCAGTTGTACAAGATCTAAACGTACAGGGGGAGCGGTCTCCGTGGCTGTAATTTGAATGAGTGGTTGATTGCATGCATTGAAAAAAGTTAGATCTTGAATTAAAGGAGAAATAGATTTAGACTGGGGAACATGGTATTAATACACATATTGCGATATGTGTATTGATAACTTACCTGTCGTTTTTTATTAATTTTAGTGTTCTAAAAGTCATTGTTATATACCTAGTTTTAAAAAAATTATTTTCTAAATTGCCATTGGGCAACGACCACCTTGAAGATGACTATAAACAGAGGAGTTCAGTGGCGAGATGCGATATCATTTTGATGAGAGAAATGAAGCGCTTCAAAAGAACTTGCGAACCCCGGAAACTATCTTCAAAGCTCTTATGCATCCCTGCTGCTGCTATGTTTTACTAAATTGATACATGCAAGCGCGAGTTGTAGCGCGTGAAAGCTCGCAGCAGGCTAGAACTCGCGAGCTAGGAAAGACCAGGGATAGAAAAGACCGTACGGAATTGCAAAGATGTTTATATAGGAAAAGGAAAATTGCCAGCGCCAAAGGCGCCTATCGGCCGCGAGGCGCAGCGCGCTTTATTTTCAGGCCCGTCACGGTCGTATATATATACATGCGCATATTTTCAAAAACCGCTTCCTCCGCGCGGGTAATTTTTCATTACGTCTTTCATAAGTTCGTCACAGCTGTATGAGCAGATTTTCAAAGGCGACTTCGCAAGCGCTAGCAAAGCGCTTTGTTTTTAGGCCCGTCACGGTCGCGTGGGCTGTCCCCATTGCGCTTGAGGTACTGTCCAGAAATATTGGAACACTGCGGTTGCCGTTCGGTTGCGGTCGACCGATAGAAACCGGAGACGACCGCAAGGGAAAAATACGATCGCGGTCGCCGTTTGCCTCCGAACATCTTAAGAAATGTCTGTCAGAGAGAGTTAGGCCGAGGTTCAACCTCCGTCTCGCTGCAGTTCGACCTAGGTCGTCTCAACCGCGATCAGACCGAGGTTTGACCTTGGATAACCGCGGTTTTTGTTAGGTTATTCTGGACAGTATACTGTATATGTAATGAGAAAACTCAAAACTTGTGCAACAGTGCATTCATTCTTTAAAATTTGCAGAGAAATTCAGAGATATTCATTGTGAATTATCTTAAGAGCTATAAAAATTTCCTACCCGCTAAAAGCGATGCTCTATTACGCCAAGATGCGATTCTCTATATTACGGTCGCATGCATGGGCAGATTTTCAGCCTTAAGTCGCCGTAAAAACAGATGAAACCATAGGCAGCCCAGTCAATGCCGGTATGCCATACTATCTTATGCATATAAGTTTCTTAAGCCTGGCAACTCTCTGACAAACAATATAATGCATACATTAATATAATACCATGCATGGCTTGAAACACAAAAATTGCGTTGGTTTCTTCAAAAGAAAACTAGATACAAAACACCTTGCCATATATTTGCTAAATTTATCTGACTTGAAAACAACTTAAAAATGCTTACATTTTGCAAATAAAAAGTGTATTTTTATCGAAATTTCGTTAAACAGAGGTGGGATCCATTTAATACTCGATCGACAACGCCATCATCGGAAAAATCGTCGGCAAATTTCTGATTGGCTGTTGAAAGTTCGGAAAATTAATGAAGGCCAACTCATTGAAGATAAAATGAAAAACTTTCAAAAGCCAATCAGAAATTTGCCAACGAATTTTTCCGACGATGACGTTTGTCGAGTAAATTGCATCCCGCCTCTGTTTTAACAAAATTTCGATAAAAATACATTTATATTTGCAATTTTTTGTGTTTCAACAAGCCATATGGTATTAATGTATGCATTATTTTACAAACGTAATTTTTGTGTTTCAACAAGCCATGGTATAGTGCCTCGAGAAAGTCCAGTTCTGTTCGGCAGTGCATGGGATTATATATGCAAATGCTCATATGCAAAATAGCTCAAATCTAGTTAGAATGCTCCCTATACTGGTATAACTTGCCAAAAATTACCAAATCTGCATACCAGAGTTTGGATAAAAACGTGTATCTTTATATTATAGGAATTAACCACATTTAGAGGCTTTGCATGTCATCCGCGACAATATTTTTTGTTAAAACCTAAATCCTGTACATCATGAATTAGGCGCTATTTCTTAAATAAAAATTATATAACGCAATTGTGCGCGAACCAGAAATTATGCATATATTTTTAAAAATTTAGTTTTAGTTTTAATTCCATGCACTAACTTTTAACTGCAGGTCTAGGCTTCCTTGCATGCATGCATGTGTTCTATATATCTTACCAAAAATTGCTCTGTTCTGACGTCATAAAGTGCACCAATGCTCGCAGCCCTTCCGAGCGCAGCTCTGTTGATTACCGACTGCAACATCTTGACCAAAACTATTCTTGTTCAGTTATGAAGTGATGAAGAATATGTAGTCTATGATTAAAATATAAAAATTATTTTGTGGGCAGCTATTGTATATAAGCCCCATCGTATATTTACGCCAAATGCATGCAGGACTGGAGTTTCCTAGAACTCCGCTTCCCGTACCACCGGTTTCACATGTTCTAAAACGCTTGAAGCATGGGTTCTAAATTTTAGAACGACGCAATTAAGCGTCGCCAGATTATAATCTAAATAATCTAAGCGACGCTTTCGTTAGTTCAGTGTTAGTTACCAGGACCGGCGGGAAAGTAAATAACAACATGGCGGCTCGTCGAAGTGCTATGTTATCCACATCACAGCGTCCAAAGCGCTTTAAAGCGGCGAAAATCAGTGTTTTGAGTGTTTCAACGTCGGGAAAAAAATCAAGAAAAAGCTTTTCTTTAAAAGTTCGGAAAAATACAATTAGTGACAGAAGTGTTGATAGACAATATGGCCAAGGAGAGTTAGATTCAGCGGTGGATAATATAAATCAAGGCACATTTGAACAGGAAATATTTGACGAGTCAGATCAGGAGGGCCCTGTAACGTCTCAACACAATAAACGGAGATTTAAAGAGTTCAGTAGCTGGGGAAATATTCGGGAAGAACTGTTAAACGGCCGAATTGAGACAGAGGCCGAGGGGTTCTTTAATAGCAGCCAGAAATGTTGTGAATGTGGGCAAAATCAGGTTGATGTTCGTTGTAACGAATGTGGCATTGAGCAGTATTTCTGCCTATTATGTGCTGAAAATATTCACGGGCGACGAAATTATTTCCATGTTTTGGAAAAGCTTCAGGTAAATGCAATTCATACTTTATTTTCATGTAGAAAATAAGTAAATGTTAGCAAAACACCATGCAATCCAGAAAAAGAGGATAGAGTGTCATTTTTGTTTTCTTTTATATGTAGGATGAAAACATTGTGCCATTCTTTGTCAATCATGTTGTCATTGGAAGAGAGCATCAACAAAACTGTCCATCAGCCCAACCTAGAAATGTTGTTTGCATTGATCAGTTTGGTAATTAATTTCCTTTGTATAAACACATATATACTTGTAAGAGTTGTTGTTATTGTTAATGGAGTTTCCAATACATCTCAGGATAGAGTTTATCCATGAAATTCAAACATGATTTAGATTGAATAATTAGTTGCCAATTCTGTATGATATTTAGGTCGCCAACATCATAAACAGATACTGTTTTGTGATTGTGAGAAGGATGCTGTAACATTGATGAAAATGAAGTTATGGCCAGGAAGTGCAACAAGACCAACTCTTGCTTTCCATGTTCAATTAATGGAGCTGGCTCGAACTCTTCTATTGGAGTGTCATGTTTCCCTGAAAAAGTTTTGTGATGCGCTAGGAATTTTTTCCAAAAAATCAACTCTTCCAAAATGGGTATAGTATTGTTTGTTTAAACATGCATTATCATTGCTACTAGAGGCTCACATTAGACTTCCACCACTGTGACCATTATATTAAAAAACATAACATACACATATCTTATTAATGGCTCACCAGATCACAATTTTTTGGCAGGTTAACAATATCTACTCCACACTAAATACTGATTCATTTGATGAATATCGGTAGAGTAACTATATAATTATTTTTGATATGTGGTACTGGTAAATTCAGAAATGTAGAATGCTTATATGTTTGCATATCATATAATGCTGTATATATATTTAAAATCTAGCTATCATCAGTATTTGCTTGGAGCTGGCTTTCCCATTAGAGAACAAACCATCACAAAGCACTCATGTCCTCTTTGTCCTAAGGTACAGTGGTAGTATTTATTAATTAACTGCCACATTAAATTTCAGGTTTGATTTAGAGCTGTATTACCTGTATATAGACATATAGTAAACATTGTCTTTGCACAAATGGCGTTGTAAAAAATAGTTTTGCAAGTAACTTGAATTTCTTCTTATAGGAAGGGGAATCTGGTATTCTTATAGAATCTATGGATGCTTGTTTTGGTTTGGTGCGAAAAAAGTCTGCTGCCAAATGTATTCTTCCCCCACGGCATCAACTGACTATGTTCGCAAATCAAACTGATGTTGATGAATTTGTTGAAAATTATACATCCAATGCCAAAAAAGCTGATACAGTAAGTATGCAATTTGAACCAATAATCTTGAACAACTGAAAGTGTTTTTATTAAGTCTTTTTCTATTATTTAGAGCTGCAATGAGTTTAAGGCTGGGGAAGTTAACAGTATGCTTCGGTCCAAAGGAAAAAATAGATTATATGATGAGAAAGGTGTTTTTGGTCGTGTATGCAGACATGATTATCCAAAAGGCTTTATAAATATCAAACATGGTGAAAGGTACAGTAATGTGTGTACAAATTGCCCATATATGTTTCACATGTTAATAGTTAATCATTTTACAGAATTGCATACTCTGTACATGAGCTAGAGCGAGTAATCAGGACTTCAGATGAAAATTGCAAGATTAGAATGACATATGATATTGCTTGCACATTGGTAGCACATTTAAAGGTAAACAAATGTACTAGTAAAACTAATTGAATTCTTATACTGGACTGTTTTTTCAACAAATTCGATTTTATTTAGCAAACAACTAAAAACATTTCAAATTTTCAATGCATTTTTGCTAAGTTGCATTATTGGGACATGTATTTTGGCAAATCAAAAATGTATATGCAGTATGGTATTTCTTTAGAAAAATTCAAGACAAGATATTTTGGACCGCATTGGGTTTGCAATACCTATTTTTCATTGCTATGGCCATAAGTCATCATGCCAGGTGATTTATTTGTTCTTTAACCACTAGTCTCTACTAATGTAGATGGTAAATAGCAAGGCTTTGATTAAATCAACAGCTTTATTACTTCAAAGGTTATAAAGAAGACTGCCACTATATAGTATCGCTGATAATATTGTTAATGTACTTCATGAAGTTCATACTTTACCTACCTGTTGAACTTCAATATTTGAACCTCTCAGGTGAATTTAGTCCAAGACGACAAGAAGGGTATGGCCTGACAGATGGTGAAGGCATTGAAAGGCTGTGGTCTTACCTAAGAGGGTTTTCCTCAATCACCAAAGAAATGAGTGCTGGACGACGAACAGATGTGCTAACTGATGCTTTGTTACATTATGGTGCTCGTCAGCTTCGAAATTTCGGTATAGAATTGTCTTTAGGAAAAATAAGTGTGTAAAATAATTTTAATGTGCAACAATTGTATTGTTCAGGAACTTCATTGCAAGCGAAACTTAAAAGGTGCTCAAGTATAATAGTGCATACATTGTCGCAAATACAAGAACTATTTTCCAAATTGCCAGGTAATTTAAATAAAGCCTTTATATTAGTGTACTGACTATAAAAGAACAAAAATGTACAGAATATACGGTATAATAACTTCGTAATAATTTTAGTTGCATATGATCCGTTCCTTATTAACACTTGGATGGAAGAGGAACGCAAATGTATTCAAGAAAGGAATTCCAAGAAAATGCGTTCGTTGACATGGGAGGAACAATATGTTCAAAATCTTCTCCATCTTTACCAACTGAGGTAATTCTACTTTTGGACATTTGTATATTTAACTTAATTTATAACTAATGATCTTCTTTTTAATGTCTCCTAGAGCTCAGATTGGAAATATTCCAGAAGGAGATCACAGCCAACTTACAGATGTGGTGAAAAAAAGCAAAAAGTATAACAATTTTGTCGAGGGTTATAACTTGATGAATCAGCTTACTAGTGTATTGCATTCTCAACATTGTTACGTTGTCTCATGGATTCTTTTCTAATAGGGTTTTAAAAGCTGTTCAGCGTATAGAAAAACAACAAAAACTCAAAAAGAGATGGAAAACTGGAGAGAGTAAGTTCAACGCCGCCGCCATTTCTCTTGAACAAAGAAGGCAAGAGTCTGTGATGGAATTGACCTACTCTTCAGCGGTTGAAAGAATGTTTCTTATCTCTCTCAAGAACAAGTACGCAGGTAATGTATACGACAGGAAGGTTTTCAGGTAGTGTATTTTTATAACTTTAATATTTTTTGGTAGATGGGCAAGCAATTGCAGTCAAATTGTCCAAACAAATTTCACAAAGAACCAATGCCATCAAAGCTGCAGTTACCAGGTACAATGCATCATTGAATTCACTGGAAGACTGGATCCAAGAATTACCAGCAGAAATGCAATTTGAGGAAGCCAAAGATCCAAATTCCGTCATATACTCCCACCTAAATCACCAACAAACCAACGACACAGTGCCCTCCGCTGTGAAGAGAGCTGCAATTGATTCACATAATTTCTTAGAAAGGTGCAAAGAAGAACAGAGTATTCTGCTTTTAGAAGTCGAAAGGCTGTTTCGATACTACGTGGACAGAAAAGAAGAACTTGATAAGTACTGCATCACGCACTCTGGGGATCAACCAAAGCTCGTGAATGGTTTAATTGCAATGGCAAAGCAAGAAATTGTTGAAATATATAACGCATTATTTTTATTGAAGTCAAACCTTTCTGAGCACCTCAATGTGGAAGATATAATGATGAATGAAGTATGTATCAGAAAAATTGAAGCAGAACATTCGTGTGCTAAAGGTATGGGAAGAGAATTTGAATCCATTTCAAGTTTCGATGACGAAGTAGACGAAGAAGACACGCCATTGCTGGATTTTTCCGAGGACGATTCGGAAAGCTCCGATGACAGTCTAGAATAAACAAGTGAAGTCACTAAGACACACGCAGATAAAAAAGTGTAAATTCATATTTAAATACAATGTGGTCATGGGATCCTGTAAGCAGGTCATGTGGTCGTGTAAACATGTTTGTCCTACTTAAGGACTGTGTACTAGATTAGAAACAAATTATATGCACACATATTGTTCACACTCCAATGTATTTTTGTGTGCTTCATTTACATTCTAATTTAATTTATGTCAACTTACCCCATCTTAGGGTGCTTTACCACACTAACATAGCGTAGGTCACCTTAACTTGCCGCATAGTGGGGTGCTCAAATTGATACTTAAACGTAAGTTAGATCATGTTGATTCTTGTGTAATTTTTACATCTTAACCTAAGATGTGGTCATGGGATCCTGTAATCAGGTCATGTGGTCGTGTAAACATGTTTGTCCTACTAAAGGACTGGGTACTTGATTAGAAAAAAATTACACGCACTGCGCTTGTTCACACTCCAATGTATTTTTGTGTGCTTCATTTACATTCTAATTTAATTTATGTCAACTTACCCCTTCTTAGGGTGCTTTACCACACTAACATAGCATGGGTCACCTTAACTTGCCGCATAGTGGGGTGCTCAAATTGATACTTAAACGTAAGTTAGATCATGTTGATTCTTGTGTAATTTTTACATCTTAACCTAAGATGTGGTCATGGGATCCTGTAAGCAGGTCATGTGGTCGTGTAAACATGTTTGTCCTACTAAAGGACTGGGTACTAGATTAGAAACAAATTATACGCACAGAGCTTGTTCACACTCCAATGTATTTTTGTGTGCTTCATTTACATTCTAATTAAATTTATGTCAACTTACCCCATCTTAGGGTGCTTTACCACACTAACATAGCGTAGGTCACCTTAACTTGCCGCATATAGTGGGGTGCTCAAATTGTTACTTAAACGTAAGTTAAATCATGTTGATTCTTGAGTAATTTTTACATCTTAACCTAAGATGTGGTCATGGGATCCTGTTATTAAGTCATGTGGTCGTGTAAACATGTTTGTCCTACTAAAGGACTGGGTACTTGATTAGAAACAAATTACACGCACTGCGCTTGTTCACACTCCAATGTATTTTTGTGTGCTTCATTTACATTCTAATTTAATTTATGTCAACTTACCCCATCTTAGGGTGCTTTACCACACTAACATAGCATAGGTCACCTTAACTTGCCGCATAGTGGGGTGCTCAAATTGATACTTAAACGTAAGTTAGATCATGTTGATTCTTGTGTAATTTTTACATCTTAACCTAAGATGTGGTCATGGGATCCTGTAATCAGGTCATGTGGTCGTGTAAACATGTTTGTCCTACTAAAGGACTGGGTACTAGATTAGAAACAAATTATACGCACAGAGCTTGTTCACACTCCAATGTATTTTTGTGTGCTTCATTTACATTCTAATTAAATTTATGTCAACTTACCCCATCTTAGGGTGCTTTACCACACTAACATAGCGTAGGTCACCTTAACTTGCCGCATAGTGGGGTGCTCAAATTGATACTTAAACGTAAGTTAGATCATGTTGATTCTTGTGTAATTTTTACATCTTAACCTAAGATGTGGTCATGGGATCCTGTAATCAGGTCATGTGGTCGTGTAAACATGTTTGTCCTACTAAAGGACTGGGTACTTGATTAGAAACAAATTACACGCACTGCGCTTGTTTACACTCCAATGTATTTTTGTGTGCTTCATTTACATTCTAATTTAATTTATGTCAACTTACCCCATCTTAGGGTGCTTTACCACACTAACATAGCGTAGGTCACCTTAACTTGCCGCATTGTGGGGTGCTCAAATTGATACTTAAACGTAAGTTAGATCATGTTGATTCTTGTGTAATTTTTACATCTTAGCCTAAGATGTGGTCATGAGATCCTGTAAGCAGGTCATGTGGTCGTGTAAACATGTTTGTCCTACTAAAGGACTGGGTACTAGATTAGAAACAAATCATACGCACAGAGCTTGTTCACACTCCAATGTATTTTTGAGTGCTTCATTTACATTCTAATTTAATAACTGCGCTCTAACGAACACTCTAACATCACCTTGCCCTATCTTGGGGTGCTTGGTCACACTCAAACGTAAGTTAGATTATGTCGCTTGTTGGTGTATTTCAAAAAAGTAATCTTTAATGTACATGGTTTACTTAATTACAACATTGAGCAGAACATGATGAACGTAACAACAGATAGTTTGTAAATACAAGCCCAATACAAATGCAGTGTTTCCCTATGATGACGATAAAAATTTGGGTTGGGACGAGCTTGTGGCATCCGCAGTCAATCAGAAGCTCTCATTTCTCTTTATGATATTTACAAACAGCAGAGTCTGCCAAAGAGCCGCTTGAATTAACTTCAAATCTTAACTACAATATACTTAATTAAGAAAATCCCTGATGCTCCAAACACTTCACAATTGAAGTGTCAAAATCTACTGGTAGAACAATTGTCGTACGATTACATAGGAGCAAATGTTTCTTCAGCCGCAACGACCCCAGATTGCCATCAAAACAAATCACATTTAAGGCTTTGATTGATGTCTTTTTATGGAGAAGTTTAAATTCTAAATTTGAGGTCGCTTTATCCAGCCAATATCCTGAAATGCTGTCTTCTGGACTTAGAGATTCTATCTCCGTTGCGGTCCCAGGATGATAGAAAAGCCAATATGGGTCTTCTGTCTCGGTGTAAACTGGTAGAATATAACCTTTGTGTCTGAAACTGCTCTGATAGTTCGCGATAAGCGCTGACATAGCATCCTTTTCAAAATGACTGTGTAAATCTGTCATCAGGACTTGGAAATCACTTGCAGATAAATCCGGGTCAGCAACTTCTAAATCGTCCTTTAATTGACGTTTCTCCTGACAAAATTCTACCAATTTTGTCACTGTCTACAATTTTTGTTAATGCTTGGGAATGCTTTGAAGTGAGTTGAAGTGTTTCTTCACGGTCACTAGCCTGATTTTCAACGATGAAAAACTTTATGTTTTCTGAATTCTTCATAATGGCTTGAATGGTATTAGCACCATAGGAAGTTGGCTTTTTGAACTCTACACCATCAGGTAACCCTGTTACCTCAAACCCACCCTTATGGTAAGGTACACGAGCACAAAGTTTTCCAGAAGCCTCACCTGTCAAGCGAAATACATACACATAATAAATTTACAATATATAGGTACTAAATAGATTAGTTTGGCATTCGACGCATGTCATGAGTGATGATTGAATAATTATATTTTGTACAAATATAAATGTAAATTATGCTAAGCTTACGGTATTTTCTGTTGAACATTGCAGCAACATCTGATGCTGAATACTTTTCGTTCGGGCATTCTGCAAAAAAAATAAGAACACAATGATTAAACATCTGTAGTCAGTATTTAAAACATAAATGTACATACACATGTACTGTTCATACAAACCAAAAAATTCCATAAACTTTATTGTTGCCTCATTGTTCTCACTAAGGTACTTCAGACCTTTGCCAGTACCATAGTGGCTAATTTCTTTCGACTCATGCTCAAAAATCATGACCGATGCATCACAACCAAGGCTTTCCAAATATGACAACTAAAAAGATATAAAACACTAATTTGTTTTATATTATTAACTAGAATGACTTGTATGAAATATAAATGTATACCTGTGCTATTAGTTGTTTCTTTGCTTTCAATACTTGAGCTTTTTTTTGTTTTGGTGTTAGCTCTGTTGTGCAATTATTAGCAAGTTCTCTAGCATTTTCTTTCCATTCTTCACATTTTTCCAATGAAAGTGATTTCCACTTATCAACTGCAAACTTCATTTTAGCTGACTTGCTTGATAACATTTGGCATTCGTCTAAATATTAGATTTCATTTATGTAAGTCATTTTACATACAAAATTACAGATTAAATATTGTTATACTATTTAATACTTTTTTGGTTTTGCAGATTTACAGAAGTTCTAATCAGAAGCAATCCACCTGGTTGCTTCTGTTGTGTTTGTCAAATTGTTCATGGAACTTATAACATGTTTTTGCACTGATGAATGCCCAGGTTATACTGCACATAACAAATACATGTGGTATTTACAAAGAAAAGGTACCAACTTAAAGACCCTTAATGGTAAATTATTCATTATTTTTTTTGCATTGACAGAGTTTAAAGTTTAGCATTGCTCAAGTATAACATTTTTTAAATTAGTCACATGTTAGAAGAATACTGAAACCTGAATTCATCATTTGGGAACAGAAAAGATTATATCCAGTGATTGCACGTTTAGATGGCGGCTTGTTGGACTGTCTCTCTTCCAAATCATTTACAAAAGTAGAGCTTGCTCTTCGCTTTCTCCTTTCATTTCCTATCCATTTCTAAAAACAATAATTTATTTTACACATTATGGGTAGTCATGGCATGCTGACCCATGCATTTGCAGAAGCATTAACCATTATATACTATAATTAGATATTCAAAATACATGCTTAGAGAACACATTAATTTAATGTCTTTTAATTACAGTTGGGGTAGTTGTTTTTGGTCAACTAGTATTAAACAAATATATATTCTGCCAATTGTGCAATAGAATCTTTTTATTTCAAATAGTTTTCTATTGCATGGTTGCTTTCACTATTCGCTTTTTTAAATGGAACATTCCATCTTTCAAGTAATTATGTAATATAATTACATCCTTACCATTGCACGAATGAAAACAATCTGACATTATTAGTTCATTATAAAATGTATAATATAGGATACTCAAATGCTATAAATACGATAAACAGGCATAACTTTACAACACCGTACTAAATATAAATTGAATTTACACGAAACCAAGTAATTAAAGCATTATTATATACACCTAGAAACATTAATTTTGTTGTGAAACGATCACAAACGTTTAATAACATAACGTTTGCCATTTGAAGGGTTTATTTATATTAGAACAAATTCACTAACCTTGACTTTATCAACACTAAGATTCGCTTCTTGCGCAGCTTGGTCAATGAAAGCATGCATGCATGGAGACGTTGTGGTCATGCCTTTATCATAATATTCACAAAGAATTCGTTTTTTTTCATCGGTCAAGACAGCATAACAACCCCTTTCTGTCGCCATTTTGTTTATGTTCAACACGTTGTAATAGTTATCCCAGCTTGCTTTGCGCGTGCGGATTAGATTATTTAGATTATAATCTGGCGACGCTTAATTGCGACGTTCTAAAATTTAGAACCCATGCTTCAAGCGTTTTAGAACATGTGAAACCGGTGCCCGTACATACCTTAGAGAATTACCAGGGTAGGTATGGATTACGAAAAATATAAGACAGACAACCTTCAGCAGACCTAAAACGATAATGAATCAATAATTAGTCTCATCTTTGAATGCATCATGCAAATTATTTGATATATGTATCATAAGGTGTGCAATATTCGTCCTAACCCCTCGTTAGTCTAACCAACCCTACATCGAAACATGTATAAAATTCTTCAATATCCATAAACTTTATACAGGGTGAATCAGAAAAAGGTAGATGATAGTGAGTAGTAAAAGTAGATAGAAAATGTGTGTATAATTCCACTCGAAATTAAGACTCTTTCAACCTCTCTCTCTATATATATCTATATCTAAATACAAATTTGGATTTGTTCGTAGTAAATCAGCCCGTGCTCAATACCAATTAAATAGTAGAGCAAATAAAGAAAAAAAGGGATAAATCAACAATATATATATATAATATATAATTATATTATATATAATATAATATATATAATATATATATTATATATATATATATATTAGAATAAAAGTAAACCAAGACAGTAAAAATTTCAAAACATATAGTTTACTGTACAGTTTCGTACGTGAAGCTATGCTTACACGCACTCTTCAGATCTTTGTACAAATTTGTACACTTAAGTGTCGTCTTCTTGCATGCTTATAGTGGTTGAACTACTTTATGTAAGTATAATATAAGATTTGATATTTTCCGGAAATACACTAGGTTACCTTGTGAAAATAAGCCATATATAAGCCATACATATAATTTTCACCGATAAATATCCGACTTCGATCTTTCTGTACAAACCTCGCTCTGTTCAAAAAGACCTCGGTCCGATATTTTTCGGTAAAGACCTCGTGCTCGGGAAGTTAATGATCTTGAAGATTATAGCTACTAGCCAGAATAAAATGGAGAATAAAATGTGGAAAAACAAGATAAAGACAACCAGATAAGTATGACGGAAACATGGGTGTAGTTCAAGACTAGTTTATATTTGTATACTTTTGTGCTGCGGCCAAGTTTTACTAACTGAAAGGCTGTTACACCACCGCAGTTTAAATTCAAAAAGTGTTTTTGAAGGTGTAATTTGAATTTTGATACAACAAATTTCACTATAAGAGTAGACTGCAATCAATAAATATTCGAAAGATAATGTTAAATTTTGACGCTTAGTCTTTGAAAATTTTGTACAGTTCCGAAGCGGCGGGAGTCCATAAACCGTAAAATACCGCCGTGCAGAATGATATAGAAAGTTGAGCAATTGTTTACAGGCTGGAAATAATTTGTTGCCCAAACCCATTTAATTATTATATAGTCAAAAACAATCAATAGAAATCTATATTTATTGTATGTAAATGCAATTAATTAAGACGCTGCGGCTCAATTTCCTATAGAATACAGGGCATCATGAATATTACATAATATGCCTTAAATGAAACATTATACAAAATTATATACCTTTATAATTTGTTTCAAACGAATGTAACTCCGTTGCACATTAAGAGAAAACCTTATTAAAAATAGGTAGCTAGTCAAAATCTAGCTAGCAAAATGACAATAACTCCTCGAGTAAACACACTCGATAAGACGAAACACTGCACGCAATTTATCTAGCAACTAAATACTGAATGAACTATATTCTTACCTTAATTATATTCAATCTCACTTAATCTGAGCGTCTTAAATATTGATTGAATTCAACTTGAATTTTTTTGTCCTATACCGGGATCAACCACCTCCGTGCATGACTCACCGTGTTGTGAATGTGTCACGACGCATCCAATAATTTTATGTCTGGAACCGGATATATTAACTCGTGGTAACAAAAATTTCGCCCACGTCTTACTTAGAAAATTGCCATTGCGTCACTGTTCCCCTGAATAGATGAATGCTTTGCTGATAAATTTTTAAATTCCTGAAGCAGATATAGCTAATACCAATTATACTTCGTTCCAAATATATAACACTGATAAAAATTATTCATGCACTCACTTAAATAACAAAACACTAATTCGATTCCGTGCATATTCTATCTGAAATTCGTTCAATCTATTTAATTTTGAGTGATTTTATTGAATTCGTTCTAAAACTATTTCTACTCTATATAATGATAAATCAATTCAACCCTTCGGGAAGCTATTATCTAAAACGCGGTTTGAGCGTGATATACATTCCACTCGAATTGTGTTCCTGCTCCCTTCTTAGAAAGAGTGCAAATAGAAGAATGATTTGATGATAAATCTTTAAAATTCCAAAGGCAAAGCAGATATAATACCAAGAATCCTTCGTTTCTAATTCCAGGAATCACAAATATAATATACAACACTGAAAAAAAATATTCACTCACTTAAACTAGTTTAAGTGAGTGAATATTTTTTTTCAGTGTTGTATATTATATGTGTGATTCCTGGAATTAGAAACGAAGTTCCCTTCTTAGAAAGACTGGGAATGACCAGAAGAATGTTTTGATGACAAGTTTATTAAAAATTGCGCATTGCCTAATAATAATTGCATTAATAACCTACACCGCATCGCAGACGTATAGGTTCAAATGTTGCGTATGATCCGTAGTTTACGAATATTTCTTAGCTCTTCCTGGTTTGAATTCGAGATGTGTACGACTTCCGATCGAAATTTAGACCATTAACCTAGAATATTTGCATCCTGAAATATAACAAATGTTTGCATATATGTCACAAACAGTCAAAAGTCACGTGTATTGTATGTGCGATTAAGACGCTGCGGTTCTTTTGCAATTTCCAGGAATATAGGGCATCGTACGCGGCAGAATGATGATCGCGCCTAATTATGTATATTACATATATATGACATAAATGAAACATTATTAATTTTATAACAATTATACTGTATAATAAGCTTTATTTCAAACGAGAATTTTATATTAAGAGAAAACGTTATTAAAGAATTATATAAGTAGTCAAAATCTGGCTAGTAAAACGACCATATAACTCATCGTGTAAACATGCACACTAATAAGAAAACACAATGCATGCATGCATGCAACATACCTGTAACTAAATATACTGAATGAACTATGCTTAAACAATGATTGAATTCAGTTTTAAATTTTTTCTCCTCCACCAACAACCTCTGTACATGACTCGCCGTGTTGTGAGTATGTCACGACGCATCCAATAAATTTATAATATCTGAAACCGGATAAGCTCGTGGTAACAAGAATCTCGTCCAAGTACGCCTTACTTAGAAAATTGCGATTGCGTTTAACTTACTGTTATACCATCTTAGAAAAACAGGAAATACAAAAATGCTTTGATGATGAATTTTAAAACTTCCAAAGCATATAAAATACCGAGAATCCTTCGTTCCAAATTCTCAGAATCACATATACATAAAAAACACTGCAGGATAAAAATATTCACTCACTTAAACAACCAAACATGCTTTATCTAAAATTCATCAAATCTATTTAATTAAGAGTGATTTTCAGTATTGAATTTGTTTTAAAACCCTATAGCTATACTCTAATGATGAACCAATTCAATCCTTCGGGAAGTTAGCTATTATCTAAAACGCGGTTAGAGAATGATCATGTGTGCCGTCAATAGCATATAGATTCCACTCGAATTGCGTTACCGTTCCCTTCTTAGAAAGACTGGAAATGACTAGAAGATTGTTTGATGACAGATTTATTTCAAAATTGCATTGCAGATAAAATAGTGTGCATTCTGTGCATGTCTGCGTTCCAACTTAACCAGATACACTTAATAACCTACACATGCAGCTCGCAAAAGACATAGGTTCGATTTCTGCAGTAGGACCGTATAGTCGTCAAATATATTTCTGATCTGTTCCTGGCTTGAATTCGAAATGTGTAGCACGTCCGCTCGAAATTAAGGGCATTAACCCAGTATATCTGCATCCTGATATATAACAAATGTTTGTACATATGTCACAAACCGTCAAGAGGCTCTATATATATATATATATATATATATATATATATTTATTATATACCACTTGTCAAAGTTTTGTTTTCGTAGCGTTTCATTGGTCGAGAGCGAATCACGCGAGAGTGACGAAATTTTGATGTCGCCAGCGCGACCCCCTGCAGAGTGAGATAACGTGTTATCTCATGGGAAATAACAACTTTTAAGTTTTATCCATTTGAAATTATATCTTTTATAAATAGATATTTCGTTGTTTACCTTGTAGTTTGGTTTTTCTTTGACAAGTGGTATATAATAAAACACTTATTTACCGAAAACTCAGAAAACATTATGTTTTGTGGACCCTCGACCATCGATATTTTACTCGGCTTCGCCTCGTGAAATATCGACAGGTCTTGGGTCCACAAAACATAATGTTTCCTTCGTTCGTAGTAAATAAGTGTTAAATATTGTATGCAATAAAGAGGCTGCGGTTCTTTTGCAATTTAGTTGAAATTAAATAGCTATAGAGCATCATGTATATTACATAATATGACATAGCTAAATGTAACATTATACAATACTATTTAGCTTTATTTTAAACGAGGATTTCGGATGTATAACTCCGTCCCACATTAAGAGAAAACCTTATTATAAATATAGGTAGTCAAAATCTAGCTGGCAAAACGACCATGACCCCTCAAGTAAACACACTGATAAGACAAAACACTGCATGCAATTTACCTGCATGTAACTAAATACTGAATGAACTATATTCTTACCTTAATTATATTCAATCTCACTTAATCTGATCGTCTTAAACAATGATTGAATTCAATTTTAATTTTTTGTTCTCCTTCACCAACAACTTCTGTGAATGACTCGCCGTGTTGTGAATATGTCACGACGCATCCAATAAATTTATAATATCTGAAACCGGATAAGCTCGTGGTAACAAGAATCTCGTCCAAGTACGTTTTACTTAGAAAATTGCGATTGCGTTTTACTTACTGTTATACCATCTTAGAAAAACTGGAAATACAAGAATGCTTTGATAATGAATTTTAAAACTTCCAAAGCAGATATAATACCGAGAATCCTTCGTTCCAAATTCTCAGAATCACATATACATAAAAAACACTGCATGATAAAAATATTCACTCACTTAAACAACCAAACATGCTTTATCTAAAATTCATCAAATCTATTTAATTAAGAGTGATTTTCAGTATTGAATTTGTTTTAAAACCCTATAGCTATACTCTAATGATGAACCAATTCAATCCTTCGGGAAGTTAGCTATTATCTAAAACGCGGTTAGAGAATGATCATGTGTGCCGTCAATAGCATATAGATTCCACTCGAATTGCGTTACCGTTCCCTTCTTAGAAAGACTGGAAATGACTAGAAGATTGTTTGATGACAAATTTATTTCAAAATTGCATTGCAGATAAAATAGTGTGCATTCTGTGCATGTCTGCGTTCCAACTTAACCAGATACACTTAATAACCTACACATGCAGCATCGCAAAGACATAGGTTCGATTTCTGCAGTAGGACCGTATAGTCGTCAAATATATTTCTGATCTGTTCCTGGCTTGAATTCGAAATGTGTAGCACGTCCGCTCGAAATTAAGGGCATTAACCCAGTATATCTGCATCCTGATATATAACAAATGTTTGTACATATGTCACAAACCGTCAAGAGGCTCTATATATATATATATATATATATATATATATATATATATATATTTATTATATACCACTTGTCAAAGTTTTGTTTTCGTAGCGTTTCATTGGTCGAGAGCGAATCACGCGAGAGTGACGAAATTTTGATGTCGCCAGCGCGACCCCCTGCAGAGTGAGATAACGTGTTATCTCATGGGAAATAACAACTTTTAAGTTTTATCCATTTGAAATTATATCTTTTATAAATAGATATTTCGTTGTTTACCTTGTAGTTTGGTTTTTCTTTGACAAGTGGTATATAATAAAACACTTATTTACCGAAAACTCAGAAAACATTATGTTTTGTGGACCCTCGACCATCGATATTTTACTCGGCTTCGCCTCGTGAAATATCGACAGGTCTTGGGTCCACAAAACATAATGTTTCCTTCGTTCGTAGTAAATAAGTGTTAAATATTGTATGCAATAAAGAGGCTGCGGTTCTTTTGCAATTTAGTTGAAATTAAATAGCTATAGAGCATCATGTATATTACATAATATGACATAGCTAAATGTAACATTATACAATACTATTTAGCTTTATTTTAAACGAGGATTTCGGATGTATAACTCCGTCCCACATTAAGAAAACCTTATTATAAATATAGGTAGTCAAAATCTAGCTGGCAAAACGACCATGACCCCTCAAGTAAACACACTGATAAGACAAAAACTGCATGCAATTTACCTGCATGTAACTAAATACTGAATGAACTATATTCTTACCTTAATTATATTCAATCTCACTTAATCTGATCGTCTTAAACAATGATTGAATTCAATTTTAATTTTTTGTTCTCCTTCACCAACAACTTCTGTGAATGACTCGCCGTGTTGTGAATATGTCACGACGCATCCAATAAATTTATAATATCTGAAACCGGATAAGCTCGTGGTAACAAGAATCTCGTCCAAGTACGTTTTACTTAGAAAATTGCGATTGCGTTTTACTTACTGTTATACCATCTTAGAAAAACTGGAAATACAAGAATGCTTTGATAATGAATTTTAAAACTTCCAAAGCAGATATAATACCGAGAATCCTTCGTTCCAAATTCTCAGAATCACATATACATAAAAAACACTGCATGATAAAAATATTCACTCACTTAAACAACCAAACATGCTTTATCTAAAATTCATCAAATCTATTTAATTAAGAGTGATTTTCAGTATTGAATTTGTTTTAAAACCCTATAGCTATACTCTAATGATGAACCAATTCAATCCTTTGGGAAGTTAGCTATTATCTAAAACGCGGTTAGAGAATGATCATGTGTGCCGTCAATAGCATATAGATTCCACTCGAATTGCGTTACCGTTCCCTTCTTAGAAAGACTGGAAATGACTAGAAGATTGTTTGATGACAAATTTATTTCAAAATTGCATTGCAGATAAAATAGTGTGCATTCTGTGCATGTCTGCGTTCCAACTTAACTAGATACACTTAGCTAATAACCTACACATGCAGCATCGCAAAGACATATAGCTTCGATTCCTGCCGTAGGACCGTATATAGTCGTCAAATATATTTCTGATCTGTTCCTGGCTTGAATTCAAAATGTGTAGCACGTCCGCTCGAAATTAAGACTATTAACCCAGTATATCTGCATCCTGATATATAACAAATGTTTGTACATATTGCACAAACCGTCAAGAGGCTCTCTCTCTATATATATATATATATATATATATATATATATATATATATATATATATATATATATATATATATATATATATATAAATGTATATATATATATATTTAATATATATATATATATATATATATATATATATATACCTTAATTATATTCAATCTCACTTAAACTGATCGTCTTAAACAATGATTGAATTCAATTTTAATTTTTTGTTCTCCTTCACCAACAACTCTCGCCGTGTTGTGAATATGTCACGACGCATCCAATAAATTTATAATATCTGAAACCAGATAAGCTCGTGGTAACAAGAATCTCGTCCAAGTACGCCTTACTTATCGCTACTCTGGTTTTAGTAAATGAAAGTAATCACCACACAAAGATTAACTTTCACGAGGTCGTGAAAGTTAATCTTTGTGTGGTGATTACTTTCATTTACTAAAACCAGAGTAGCGATAATTACGATGGATTATATACCTGGTTGCCGTGAACTCATAAACTTCAATTCGTTGCGTTTTACTTCCTGTTATACCATCTTAGAAAAACTGGAAATACAAGAATGCTTTGATAATGAATCTTAAAACTTCCAAGCAGATATAATACCAAGAATCCTTCGTTCCAAATTCTCAGAATCACATATACATAAAAAACACTGCATGATAAAATCATGTGTGCCGCAAGGGCGGCGGAACAGGGGGGCTAGGGGGGCTTTGGCCCCCCGAGAAATAAAGGGGGGGGGCTTAGCCCTCCCAAAAATTTTATGAAGAATGTCAGAATCACAGATTGGGAGAGCAAATAATAATACAAACTACGTTAACATGAAGTCAAATTAATGCTCGCCGGCGTATTAAATGCTAATAAGAACTTGATATCCTATAATATTATTAAATCATAGTTGTCTTTAACAGCAGAATATTCGTGGTTGTACATTGTTATTATTTTCGGACCGTCATTTTGTTTGGAAATTATTTTGAGAAATGATTTTTCAAATGTAGAAGATAGAGCTACACGCACTGTGCCGTTTTCAGTTTGTGTTTGAAAGCGGCAAGTAAGACTCTGAAATGGGCATTTCTGAAGATCTAGAGCATTAAAATTCCAAAAAAAATTCGCTCGGCGCCAACCATGGTGGAGCCTCGTGAAATTAGCCCCCCGTGAAATTATGTTCCGCCGCCCCTGGTGTGCCGTCAATAGCATATAATTTGCGCGTTACCGTTCCCTTCTTATAGAAAGACTGGAAATGACTAAAAGATTGTTTGATTACAAATTTATTTCAAAATTTGCATCGCAGATAAAATAGTGTGCATTCTGTGCATGTCTGCGTCCCAACTTAACTAGATACACTTAATAACCTATACACATGCAGCATCGCAAAGACATATAGCTTCGATTTCTGCCGTAGGACCGTAGTCGTCAAATATATTTCTGATCTGTTCCTGGCTTGAATTCGAAATGTGTAACACGCCCGCTCGAAATTAAGACCACTAACCCAGTATATCTTACATAATATGACATAGCTAAATGTAACATTATACAAAATTATTTAGCTTTATTTTAAACGAGTATTTTGGATGTAACTCCGTCCCATATTAAGAGAAAACCTTATGAATATAGGTAGTCAAAATCTAGCTAGCAAAACGACAATAACTCCTCGAGTAAAAACACGCACTCATAAGAAAAACACTGCCTGCAATTTACCTGCATGTAACTAAATACTGAATGAACTATATTCTTACTTAATTATATTCAATCTCACTTAATCTGAGCGTCTTAAATATTGATTGAATTCAATTTGAATTTTTTTCCTATACCGGGACCAACCACCTCCGTGCATGACTCACCGTGTTGTGAATGTGTCACGACACATCCAATAATTTTATGTCTGGAACTGGATATATTAACTCGTGGTAACAAAAATTTCGCCCACGCCTTACTTAGAAAATTGCCATTACGTTACTGCTCCCATCTTAGAAAGACTGAAGAGATGAATGCTTTGTTGATAATTTTAAAATTCTCGAAGCAGATATAAAGCCAATTTTCCTTCGTTCCAAGTATATAGCTAACACTGATAGAAAATATTCACTCACTTAAATAGCAAAACATTAATTCGATTCCATACTCTATCTGAAATTCGCTAAATTTATTTATTATATAATACGCAGTGTTTTATTGACGAAGCGCCATTTTAAAAAGCGATAATAACAAATGTGCGATTATCGTGTTTGATCCACCAATCTGGAATCAGGAAGGGGGATAAAAGACTTTTCAAAAAAACATTTATTTCTCGTGTTGAGAAAGATATCTCACTCGTTCGATATCAATCTCAACACTCGAAATAAATTCCATATTTCCGCGCATCCATGTATTATTCTCTATTTAACTATGAATTATTTTATTGAGTTCGTTTTAAAACTATATATACTCTATGATTATAATGATGAATCAATTCAACCCTTCGAGAAGTTAGCTATTATCTACAACGCGGTTAGAGCATGATATAGATTCCACTCGAATTGTGTTACTGTTCCCTTCTTAGAAAGAGTGCAAATAGAAGAATGCTTTGATGATAAATTTTAAAATTTCCAAAGCAGATATAATAGCAAGAACCTTCGTTCCAAATTCCAGGAATCATACATAATATATAACACTGAGAAAAAATATTCACTTACTTAAAACAATCAGAAATCAAAACCGACAGTAGCAGCCTTTCCTTTCAGAGCGACGATAGCGAAATAGCGAAAAACGAGGTGTCCCGAGTGGACAGCGGTACTGCTTCAAAACGTATCGACATTTCGCAGCACTCTGTGAAGCAAGTGTGCGAGATTTTGAAAGGATTGGGTATGGGCAGATATATTGTTAAGAAATTGGTATCGTTCGAAAGCGGAAGCTCTCCTCTTTCGAATGACACCATTTCGTGGCGGTATGTATTTTTGTTCAGGAGATATTTGAGTGCGAACGAGCGGACTTGAAATTCTTGACATTTGACCCGACAGCAATGAGTTAAATTACTTGCGTTACTGTTCCCTTCTTAGAAAGACTGGAAATGACTAGAAGAATGTTTTGATGAGAAGTTTATTATAAATTGCATTGTAGATAAAATGCCAAGTAAGCTATCTGTGTGACCGCCTTACCATCTTAATTAAATACACTTAATAACCTACACTGCATCGCAGACCTATATAGGTTCAAATGTTGCGTATGATCCGTAGTTTACGAATATTTCTTATCTGTTCCTGGCTTGAATTCGAAATGTGCACGACTTCCGCTCGAAATTAAGACCATTAATCTAGAATATTTGCGTCCTGATAATTTATATAACTAATGTTTGTAAATAATTATGTCACAAACAATCAAAAGACACCTGTATTGTAAGTGCGATTAAAACGCTGCAGTTCTTTTGGAATTTTGAGGAATATAAGGCATCAACGCGGCACAATGACGATCGCGCCTAATTATATACATTACATATATGACATAAATGAAATATTATTAATTTTATAATAATTATATAATATAATTAGCTTTATTTCAAACGAAAATTTCACATTAAGAGAAAACGTTATTAAATATAGGTAGTCAAAATCTGGCTAGCAAAACGACCATAACTTCATGGTCGAGAATACCGAAAAACGGTATACCCGACCATGGTCGAATATACCGAATACGGTATAATGGTGATATGACTGATATCAACAGTTTTGGTTTTTCGAAACAACCTGTATATCCCATGCAAATTAGTCTGAATTGATGTACAAATTTGCCACCATAGTCGAATATACCGAAAAACGGCATGTTATGGATGATTTCAATAGTTTAGGGGGTTTTTGGGACACAATGTATAAAAGATATAGCAGAAAATTAACAAAAATCAGCAATTAACAGTGACATGTCGAAAGTTAAGGCGCTTGAGTTGTGTAAATTTAAATATTTCTACCCTTATTTGTAAAGTGTAATATTTGCATTGGTAATAAAATTCATTTGTGGGTACAAACAAACTTTAATGCCTAAAAAAAATAAATAAAATTGCTTAAAATTTATAAAATGCTTATGTGAGACATTTATACACTTGTGGATCCCAACAAGGTGCTTCAGGCATTCAAAATCTGACTATTACATTGTTATGGGTGGTTTCAATAGTTTTGGGTTGTTTGGAACACCCCGTACAAGGTGTATAAAAAAAGAACTCTAATTTGTATGCACGAGATCATACATTTCAATTTGCTGTGCTACTCTTTCAACAATACTTTGGCAATTTACTCTTTGTGTGAATTCGAATCAAACTTGTGTGGAATTTCTCAAAGTATAATGAAATAAATGAAGAGCATAAAGATTATTGTTATTATTAGGATTTCACATTCAATAACATACTAAATACGAGTAATAAAAGTAATAAAAAGCCTCAATTTGCCGATATCTGCTCAATCATATGATCCATAGGAAATGACGTGTGCCTTACAAGAACTGAAGGATGTTATCAAAGAAGTGCTTCCGAACGGCCAGAATGAATAAATTTTAAAATTTCACAAGCATGCAGCGAGAATGTTTGAGTGGTTTTAATTGAGAGACACGTCGCTTTCAAAGTGATAGCTGGAAGCACAAGATATACCGAATTGTAATATATCGTGCCTAAAGTATTCTTTTAAAAGTTCTATAATTATTCTACGGTATACAAAATTAAATATGAATATTGTTATTTTCTTGTCGCAATTGGCGCTAAACTAACGAAAAAAAAAGTAAAAGTAAGAAATTAATGAACGCAGAATGTGTGAGCGATAGTCAATTCACTTTAAGGATCCGTTACCGGCTGTTATTAGATACCCCAATATCATGTAATTATAATATTATACATGCATTCAATGAACCTGTTTACCTTACATGCATGAGTAAGAAAATAGTTGCGGAGAACCTCTTTCCGCAAACCAACAACGTAACCGACATGGCTTGGTTTGGGGATAACCGTTGTTGTTGTTTACTTGCTTATTCACCCTGTATTGCGTAGCGGAAATATGTCATAGTTTTTCTCCTTGCAAGCGATATAAAAGTCTGGGTACAACTCGACAATTCATGCATTATTCATAAGGCGCTAGCCTCAAAAACAAAAACGCACTTTATGAGTCAGGAATCAGGGAAAATGGCCACGTACCAAATCAGTTAATTGCTGGGTTTCATGTTAATCCGGTTAACGTTGGTGTAATCTAAATATAGCTATAAGTTACCCGACTTAGAAATTTGAGTAGATTTCATGCCGATTCGAATAGCTTCTACCTTGAAATTCAATTCCAGAGACGAAAATATTGTACTTATATGTAGTTTTTGGCGTTTTCATAATTTTGACAAGATCGTGTTTCTTATGTGCCAAAAGCAATTATGAGCAACAATGAAGTGATGAGAAATATATGTATCTCAATTCATTTGGCCATTTTTTTGCCTGAACTGGAAAATTTATGGTACCATGTGACGTCGACCACTTTAGTAACGCTGTCAACACCGCTACTTTCAGGAGAAACGTTCATCTTTTGCATGGCAGATAAAACTATGATGGTGATACCTGGGTTGAACGATGAAAGAAAATGAGGTATAGCAACTCGTACTATGAGTGATCTAACAAGAGCAGTTTATCTGACCAGCTCTTCAAGAGCTGATCAGATAAAACAAAAACAGTTGTTTGTTTATATAGAAAACTGCTGGGTTTTTAGTCAAGATCTTGCGTATGTCATTTATCCCCAAGCTGGCGCCAGGCGCCGGCGAAGGTACTAATTCCGCTAGGATATTAGGAATAAAACCTGGGTATTGTGAGAGAATATAGCAGAATCCAAAGTTTCCCAAATTCTATGTCATGGACGTTGGACGTTTAGTGGTTGCGCATACTTTTACCTGCATTCTATATAGGGCAATGTTTTCACTTTATGACTATTTGTGACCGAATTATGGAAATATAAGCCATAAGAATAATATACTCAATAATTTAGACTGATTTGAGTTTTTAGTCATTTCATATTATAAGTTTTATTCACTTTGCAAAATTTCAATGTAACAGCTGTCTCGTAAATTCCAAAAACATTGAAACGACGGCAAAAGCTTACATTGCAAGTGAGAAAACAAGGCAATATTCTACAGGAAGAAACTTAGTACCCTTTGACAAAATGGTATTAATTATATTATAAAAGTTCTCAATCGTTCGATAATTAACAAAACAATACATTTCTTGCATTCCTATTTTTTAACATGTCACAGAGAAAAAGATTCTCATTCATGCAAGTAAAACTTTACATTTTCATCAAGTCAATCAGAATGCATAATTAAATCTTGATTACTTCGGATAAAAAGTTAAATCATCTGCCATTTTACCTGAAGTATTAAAAATTTAGGCATTCTGATTGGCTTAACCTGAAAAATGTAAGCAAATATACAGATTAGTTCAAAATGAAGTTCCTCCTTGTGTCTATCGCATGCAATATTAAAGGTGAAAAGATCAAATCATTGCCATGCAGAGTACAACTGTGGTAGGTTGTTGACTACAGCGTTTAACAAACGAAACTAGTACTACAGAACTAACTAAAGCGGAAACTTACGTAACAGTCCCGTGTCCCGTTTTGTCGCTCAAATCACTATATATTATACATAATTATTATGTTTATATGACTACAAAACTCCTCGAAACATGTACTTTTCCAAGAACTTTAGGATACAAATACTAAAGTCTGCCTCCCAAATGTAAAAATCCAACTGAGCAAAAACATGATCTACCCAAAGTTTATAGCAGCTTCAAATCGGAACTGGTTATTGCGTCATATATAAATCGCCAATTAAGTAATGTTTCTGGTATTCTTTTTCTTTCTTAATCATCTTGAATGCTGCTATAGTTGTGAAATTTATAATCAACTCGGTCCGCAGGATCCTATATCAGCAACGTAATAAAGTGTAAACTTAAGTAAAATGTTGCTGCTATTGTTTCCCTTTCTTAATCATCTTGAATGCTGCTATAGTTGTGAAATTTATAATCAAATCGGTCAGGATCTTATTTCAGCAACTTAATAAAGTGTAAACTTATGTAAAAAGTTGCTGCTATTGTTTTTCTTTTTTAATCATTTTGAAAGCTGCTATAGTTGTGAAATTTATAATCAACTCGGTCAGGATCCTATATCAGCAACTTAATAAACTAAATAAAGTGTAAACTTATGTAAAAATTTTTGCTGATATTGTTTTTCTTTCTTAATAATTTTGAATGCTGCTATAGTTGTGAAATTTATAATCAACTCGGTCAGGATCGTAATTCCAAGTGAGGATTCCCTATTTTGAAATGAAAACATGAATGTGGACCGTTCAATTTCCAAGTCAGAATGCTCAAAAATGCAGGTTTTCTAATTCATTAATGTAACAGCATATGCTAGTATTGCTCAAAGCCATGCTACACGCCACGTATATGTATGCCCTTATTGTGGAAGAAAGAGGCACATTCATTTGAAAACCAGAATTTCATAGTTATATGCTTGTTGTTCCCAAATGTATCCTGGGATAGCCTTAAAATATTAGGTACAGTGGTTCATTCTTTAACTCTACGTCACATGCAGTGGCGTACGGGAGACGATGATTTATATATTCATGTTGTGCAAGATTAATTTCTTTTCAAATCTATTGTCTTTACAGTTCTGTTAACATGAATTGATGAATATGTGCCCACCCCCCAATGATCGTCTCCCGTACGCCACTGGTCACAGGAAATTTAACTTCAATTATTGCCAAGTCATCGAGCACGAACTTCCTGTTATAGATACTTTTAAGAACTCGGTTGAAGTTGTGTAAGTACACAAACCACTAACAATGCATCAGCCTATGATGGTTCGTATAGATAATATGTTAAAGACCTATACGGTGGCAAACTAACAGGTGAGCTTTGAAATCAGAGAAATGATGAATTTTAATGCCTAATTTGAGGATTTTGTGACATGAACTTCGAGTGATGTATTATGTTTGTCTACGGAAGTTAATATGAATTCTATTCGCTACTATGAAATCACTATTCACTACTATGTTCATGTTGCCCATTGCAAATAATTATGTAGCCCCAGTGTTTTGCCACAATTTTGTGCCTAAGATAAATGCTTTCAAGTCAGAAATTCTGACCGCGCAAGCATATATGCCCCTATCTAATTCAGACAATGATGTGAAGGAAGTGAGAGCCAGCTAGTCAGTTTGGTCGTTTGGTACAACCTATTAATCGATATATGTCTACGATATTTGGTACCACTTAAATGTATCACGTTTGGTCGTTAATCTATGTTACATCATTATGGAAATAAACGGTCCTATGTTTTTTATAACTTGTATATAATCGATTATTTAATAAATCAAATAAATAAATATCTATCGAGCATATGAGAACACCGCTGAGAAAATTTTAATAAGTAAACGATGTTAGCGACTTCAGTTGGATTAATATGCTTGTAAGTTTGCATGGTGACACCAATATACGTAAATTAGCTTGTAGGTGCATATTTAAAATACTTACGTGGTGTACCTACAAGCTAGTTTGCTTATTCAGTTGGATTGCCTAATAATAGGTTGTCTGGAAATATTTTAACGAACCAAATGAACTATATCCCAAAAATGTTGTCCAGACAAATATATATAAATACATATAATTATATCGATCACGTGATCGTTATATATATATATATATATATATATATATATATATATATATATATAATTTTGTCTGGACAACCTATATATATGGTATATATATGGTAAGTGGTTTCTTTTTAAAAAAATGCTCAACAAAAGGAGCTATATACACCGTTTAAGAAGGCTATTTACACATAAAAAACTACAAATTTGTTTTGAAAGCACTCTATCGAGTGCTCTCTCTGCTTATATAACGCCTTTATATATTGCAGGTGGTTTTAAGGCTGTGCAGCACGAACATGCTTTTGTTGACGAGCATCCGAGTTGTAGTCTAAGGTTCCTAAATCCGCTGAAAAGTTTCAGTTTTCAATTCGTGGCGCATTGTATATCACACAGCTTTATGGATGACCAAGAGGATGAGGTTATTAGGGGGGAGAATGCGAGCTGTAGCCACCAGACACAATATAGGGTTGAATCACATGGACCAGGACCCACCTACATAGGGGATGGTACGACGGTGAACGTTAATAAAGATGAGAGGGCAACCACAAACTTTGTAAAAGTATCTTTCTATCAAATTAATATCGATCCGCAGTCGAAAGCTGTTGATAAAAAAGGTACATGCGGGTGTGACTAAAGAGAGAGTCATCAACTGGAGAGTTATCTCAGAGAGCTCTCAGAGAGTACCAAGGTATGATTTCGTAGAGTTATATTGGGATCACGCCTAAACCACGCCCATTTTCCAGAACGACCATGCCCAATTTCTTAGCTCTCTATAGATGTTGAGTTGAACTAAGATGAGAGAGTTGTGTTTCACGTAACACTCTCTCCTTAACTCTATGAAGATGTTAGGAAGTTAACCTGTTTTTTACCTCTTAGTGTTCCCGATTCTGAATATGTCAAAGAGAGTTATGTCAGTTTTGGGAAAGAAACTCCAAATCTTTAACTAAATCTATAACAATACAAAAAAGCAATATCTAACAAACGCGCGTGCATTACCAGAAATTATTTTCAGAATGAGAATGCGTACTCTCACTTGCGTACTAATATAAAGATCTAACCTAAGTCTTTTTTGATGTTGCTTAGCAAGAAGAACAGCTCGTTATATATCACACTTATATTATAATATCCTCTGGAAATTGGGTTGAACGGCATCTAATTAAAGACCGTTTGATATTTCACGTTTGACTTTAACAGGTAGATAATTCCAAATAGGCTTGATAAAACTCCGATACAATGCAATTTTTGAAGAGTATGGATTTTATACGGTGCCGGGATAGGAATTTCATAAACGTTTTGATTAAATCGGTCGTGTCACAATTCATTGACTTGTTTCACTATGTTAGTATTAAAATTCCCACTGGCGTGAAGTGCTCAAGTTTCAAATATATTAGGATTTAGAGGTTTTTCCCAAAATTGAAATAACTCCCGTCATAATTAGAATTGTGAACACGGAGAGTTAAAAGATAATTGTTGACTCTTGACTCTTCAACATCTTCATAATGCTACCGATAGAGAGAGTTACGTCAAACATGACTCTCCCATGTTAGTTGAAGAAATATCTGGAGAGTTGAGAAATAAGCGTGATCGTTAAGGGAAGTGGGTGTGATTTGGGGGTGTTCCAAACATAACTTTCCGAAGTCGTAACCCTCCCAAGTCGCAACTCTCCGAATTACATAAGGCACGAGACAAAATTTTAAATTCAAACAACTTCTATCTTACATATTGCAGTTGCTGAGTTGAATTTAAGACAGGCAGAAACTCATTACTGTTTTTCATATTTTTGTCTCAACTTTAACAGCTTCCCCGTGTCATTCCAGCAAGGCGTTATAGCTACTTGCTATATAACAATTATATTGCAAGTACTGTATATATAGCGTTGCTGAAATCACATTATTGGGGTACAGGTAAGACAAAAATATAAAAAATTGGCATAATCCTACTTTCTGCCCATCTTAAATCAAAATCGCGAATGCAAGATATGTAAGATAGAAGTTACCTTAATTTCAAATTTTATACCTCGTACTTTTAAACTTTTATAATAATCCTACTTTTCACAGTCAGTGTACATACCACTTTCTTTGCTAATATCATTGTCTTGTGAAGCTGAATCTGTAAGACCTGTTTTACGTAAGAGCAATCAGATGGGAACTTTTTTAAAGTATACTAGGAATTGCAAAAGTATCACACTAGGTATCATACTCAATTGAGTCTATCATACTGCATTGATCTTTAAATTTTAGAAAAGTATCCCGGGCACAAAAGTATTTGTTCATCCCTTTAGAGCTTCCTTTTGGTCAAGTATAACTAACCTAGATATATTAGCATCAAATGTGGTATAACAACTGCATAAAATAGACAAAAGAGAATTGTTTTGTCTATTGTTATACCACATTTGGATTTTGAGACGCTACGTGTTTTGAGCGCACGCCGCTAGTTATATTGGAACTAACCTAGATATTGCATGCAAAGAAACAGATGTTCTTATTACTAATTCCCAAAAAAGTTTTAACACACCATTGTTAACATTTGGTTGTATTACCATATATAGTTTTAGACTATCTGACTCACACATCATAGACTTAATATGCCCTACTAAAACATATTTGTGTGTATCTAAGATAATAAAGTCACGCATTTGATCGGAGCTTTTTAGCTAACTGGCAAAATAGCAAGCATGCATGTTTCCTTGAAATTTGAACATGCACGCATCGTACAGCACTTAGGTGTTTTCTATATTCTAACGCTATTGGTTTGGTCCCAATATTCAAATTGTGTTCCATATAATACGTTGTTATCACTTACTAAGGTCCACATTATGCATACTGAAATTATATGTTATATGATTTCCGCTTCCCGAATTTAACCCAGCGTAGCGTACAAAGTATCTAAAACCTCAATCCTATACATGAGTATATTACTTACACAGGGACATAGGATTATATTAAAAACATAAATATAAAACAAAATAATAATACCCGACCATATATAGAGTGAAGACCAGTAAACAAGCAGGTAGCTGAAAGAAAAAAAAACTTTTACAGCAGAATTTTGCTACACAATATTCAGGTCAAACATTAAGCCCTATAAAGGACACAAAATTTTCTTAAATACTACCAACACCAAAGTTGGTTTGTTGCAAATGAGTTATGTAGAACAAGTACCCTGTAACAAGTACTCCCAGGTAGGGGGCAAGGGTGCTTTAGAAAAATTAAAACTAAGTTGCTATGAATATAAAGTATAACGAGTCAAAATTTCCTAAAAGGCAAAAGTAAAATAGACTGAATTCATTCCTAACCTAGTCTAAGACCACTCAGAGATAATGCTAAAATTTGAAGTGAACTAAGGATATGCTAATAGAACCCCTCTCCAAAGAATCGAAAGACTGCTTTTGGGTTGATATGCTAGCACATTCTTACTTTGTTAGACAAACATTAATATTTTGAGTATAATATATCAGCCCTTATTTACTTTCTAAAGACGGATTACATGTTATGACCACCCTACAAGTTATCAAAATCATAAAGTTTAATATAACAGGGCATCAATATTCTATGTTTCTCTCCACAGAATAAGGGGTAAGGGATATTAATGTTTCGCTCCATAGAATAAGGGGTGCAGTACACTTATAAGTATACTATAGAATATGTATCTAGACTCTAAGTTTATTGTATTTTATATCGTCTTGGTACTTCATATGACTTTATTCACTACAAATTTGATTTGTATAACAAGCGGTGCTTGCCACACTCATCAGGTCAATTTAAAATTGAACTGAAGTTCTGTTAGAGAGAATGCATAAATAGAGTTTCATTTCTTCTTTGTATAGGATTGCCTCCAGATGGTACCGTTCAAAAGTTGGTTAGAGTTTTGGAAGAAAACCAGCTGAATGAGGGTACATAGACTTTTTTCAATGCACTCATAAAACTTTTTTATGTAAATAATGTTTATTTAGAATATTTTTTGAAACGAATCGTTAACATTTATTAAATTTCAATTAGATTAACAATTACTGATCATTATTTAAGAATAAGGTAAATTTCAATAGCTTTTAAGAGAAGTTCCATAAGCATAACGGAACAGTCTATAGAAGCAAAGCCCAAGAGCAGGTTAATTTAAACGTTTAATACTTTTAAAGTATGTGCGAATTACTAACCGTTTCCCTACATGTCCTTAATTGTTCACTGTCTTAGCTTCCTGCGAGGATTATAATGTATATAAGATATAAAAACGTAATTATCGCTACTGTGGTTTTAATAAATGAAAGTAATCACCACACAAAGATTAACTTTCACGACCCAACGTTTCGACACTCCGGTTTAGTGTCTTTATCAGGGGTGATCTGATGTTGAAACTCAGTTCCTTATAATATACTCTCAAAATGACGTCATCTATCAATCAGATGTAAATATGTGACAAAAGAATGAGTTCTACGAGTGTTTTAGCTCTAAGTAAAATATGTATATATACAACTAAAACACTCGTAGAACTCATTCTTTTGTCACTTGGAGAACTCATTCAAAGTTTATTCCTTTGCCCGGCATTAAACAAAAGCTAATATTAAATAACATTGTGCGATATGCCAATAAAAATTTGAAATATTCATTTTAACGAACAGAAAATCATTAATATTTGAATTTAATTTCAATTAGATTAATCTATTAATTATTGAATAATTAAAGTGAATTTCAATAGTTTTTTACGCGTTAAAACACTCAGCAAGAAAGATATATTGAAAACTCTTACGATAGTACAATGACGTATAGAACTTTCAGGACGTGTACATAACGATACTGAAAAAGCTGACATGTCATTGCCGCTGATACTGATATTCATCTGATTTAAATTTAATTCAAATATTAATGATTTTCTGTTCGTTAAAATGAATATTTCAAATTTTTATGGCCGTAACGCACAATATTATTGAATATTAGATTTTGTTTATTGCTGGGCAAAGGAATAGACTTTTCTTTGTTACCTGATACCGTAATATCATGTAATTATAATTATAATAGCGTTATATACTTACTATAATTAAGAATTAAAAAACGAGTCGCGTGCCTTTATGGTGTAATAATGCACGATGGGGGAATGTTGGGAGAATACGAGAGAAGCTTGTAAAACACGAGGCGTAGCCGAGTGTTTTACAAGCTTCTCGAGTATTTTTCCAACATTTCCCCGAGTGCATTATTGCACCATAAAGGCACGCGACGAGCTTTTTTAATTCTTTTATGATATAAGAAGAAATTATAGGGCAACAACAAAATTTATTTATTTGATCAAAAATGAAATTCTCCTTACATGTTATTTAAGATGTTGCTTAGCAACAAAAACTTCAAAAGCCAGAAGCGTGCATTATGGCCTCACAATGCACGCGCGGTAGCAAATCAAATTGCTCGTTATATCATACTTATATTATAACTATATATATGATACATTCGATGAGCTTAGTAAACTTAAACTTACATGCATGAGAAAGCAAATAGCTACCCACACATTATCCTACAAACATGTAACAATTAAGGTGTCGACCACAAACCACGATAGCATGTGCTACAACGCACTGTATTGCGTATACTGAGGGGAAATGACTTGTAGTTTTATAGCTTCTTCTCCTAGCAAGCATATAAAGCCAGAGCACAAACCTTTAAGGCATGCATTATTCATAAGGCATTAGCCTGAATAACATCACAATGAAAAGAAATACCGAGGGGCACGCAAATACTGAAGAGAGACAAGAAGGCTAAATTGAATAGCCATACACCTGACGATGCTAATTTAAGCTGATTAATGTCAACACACATCTACATGGATTTCCAACTAGAGAGCTATTGGCTGTTTAAGTTATCAGTCAAGCTATCGAACTATGTTACTCTTACCAGATAAGTTATGTATTAAGAAATATGATAATGTTAATCTGCTTCGTTAAGTTTAAATTCCTGTAGTTCACTAAAAGTTTAAAAATGCTCAACACTGTTCTCAGTTTTTGTTCGTCATCACCGGCGAACGTAACATCTTTTTTAGACTGTAATCTGTATTTTTCTAATTCATGTTTCTTGCATACTAATTTAGGAGAAATCATGCAAATGTAGGAATAACTTGTTTCATTACATTATAACAATAGCAATAATTGTGATGGAATATATTATAGTGTTTTTGGTTTACATGTTGGTTGGCTCCTTTTTTTTAGCCACATCGAGCAGTGATGCGTGTGATTTTGAAGACTATGACGATGTGTTGGAAATGGGTATACATCTTGAAAATTATTATTGTGTTTTTCCTGAGCTTATTTCGATGCAGCTTGAAATTAGGCACTTTGAATAGCGTATGTATAGACTACAGTACATGAAAATTAGGTCAACAAGCGACGTATTGAGATTTTAGTTATATTGAAATTTTGCTTATGAAAAAATGACTCAAATTCTACAGGATTAGAAATATCAGTTTTTGATGGGTTTTGAAAATATCTGATGCAAGTAAAGACCACAAATCACAAAGTCTTTGTATTATTATTATTATTATTATTAACTTCATCTTTAACCAGGATACCCACGTCACCGAAGTGTTTTTCAGTGGGGTCCTGCATCTATATGTTACATGATTTCAAAAGGAAACATGCATTATTTACAGCAACACATATATACAACACAATACAATACAATACTGAACGATACCATCCCATACTATGCCAAACAATACAATACTGTAACAACGCAATACAATATAATACTATATGATGCATTGTATAGTCTTTACAATGTGAGAGTGCACACTGATTTGAATAGCAAATTTCTAAAAGCAAAAAAAACGAAAACTAATAGTTTCCAGCTTTTTTTCCAGTGGATGAAAACGATGGATATTTGCAACCAATTGGGGAAAGCGTACGAAGAAAAATAGGTATATAAAATTTGATAGCCATATATAATAGTAGTTTTAATAATAGTAACAAGCGAGTGCAATTATTAGCTACAGAAATATTGCGGTTATACTTTTTCTTATATAATGTTTCCGCATTTTCATAGAAGCCATTAATGATCTTGGTCACGAAGCAGAAGCAGAAGTAAAAAAGAAAGGTATAGATGAAGTAATAGCTACACAGCATTACCTAGATAATACCTAGATATGGCTACACTGTACACTTTTTACTATTTAATAATAGGAACTGTCGATCTTGGTTACACAGCAGAAGTCAAAGAGAAAGGTAGATAAAATTATAAGGTGGTTTTCTTATTACTTTTGGTGATGTTATGCAAAGCCATACCAAGCATTGTAATTGTTATTTTTATTACTTCACATCTTCGCATTTTAATAGAAAATCTGGATATTGATCACGATACAGAAGCTGAATGGAAAGGTAGAGAAACGTTTTGGCTACAGAACATTACTTAGCTAAAGCGAAAAAGGTGGTCATAATTTTTTATGTGACATTTTATAATAGAAACCCTTAATCTTCGTCACGAAACAGAAGTAAAAACGAAAGGTAAATAAATTATAATTAAGCAAAATAAAATACGAAGTACAGTAGTACATGATCTCAAGAGAGATTGTAAGTAGCAAAATAAAAGTAGCTAAATGAAACTACTTCGCTGTCACTGTCTTCATATGTGTATGGAAGTATTTGGTTAATTTTGGTACATGTGATTACTATTATGAGAAAGTGCCCTATTTTATTAGTGCCCCTCCTCCCCGCTTCGAAATGGTTGGTGCGCTTGCAAAACGCTTGCCACAGAGATAAATGTAGTTACACAATTTTTATTGTCACATTTTCGCATTTTTTATCAGCAACTCTTGATCTTGGTCCCGAAGAGGACGTAAAAAAGAAAGGTAAGTCAAAACATTACTCAGCTACGGTGATAAAGGTGGGTATACTTTTTCTTATATTAAATTTTCACATTTTGATAGAAAACCGTGATCTTGGTCACGTAGAAGACGTAAAAAAGAAAGGTAAATAAATTTTAACCACATTAAGGCATTACTTAGCTGCAGAGAGAAAATTGGTTATGCTTTTTCCTAAGTCACATTCTCGCATTTTAATAGAAACTCGTAATTTTGGCCACAAAGCAGAAGTTAAAAAGAAAGGTGAGTACAATTGTAGCTACAAAGCATTATACGTATATAGTCTAGGCGATAAAGCTATGGTTATTCGTTTTATTGCATTTCACATTTTCTCATTTTAATAGAAACCATCCATCTTAGTCACGGGGAAGAAGAAGAACACAGAGGTGAATTAAATTATAGTTATATATATAATTAAATTTTAGCCACAACAATAAAATTGGTCGTTTATTCTTTCATCATATCACATGTTCGCATTTTTACTAGCAACACCTGTTCTTGCTCACAAAGCAGAAGTTAAGAAGGAAGGTAGGTAAAAACAAGGGTGATTATTATATACTACTTGTCAAAGTATGGTGCTCGTAGCGTTTTATTGGTCGAGAGCGAATCACGCAAGGGTGACAAATTTAAATGTCGCTCGCTCGACCCCTGGAGAGGGAGATAACGCATTATTTCCCAGGGGAATAACATATTTAATCAAATGCAGCGCAACTGGACATACGACCTTTACACTATTTCTCTATTCGAAATTGTCTTTTATGAATGAATATTTCGCTGTTTCTCTTGTTGTTTGGATTTCTTTGACCACAGTCAATAGAATACACATGCTTTAGCGACAAAATAAAAGTACAATACAACTCATTAACTATGTTATTGTCTAGGTTTAGGCAAAAAATGGTTTCTTTCTTGTCACGTGTCTATTGTATGTAAGCCAAACTTACTAATGGCATTTGTCTTGCTAAGCTCCTCAACCTTGGCTTGATTGCTATTGATTTATCTGTGCATAATACAATAGACATGTGATGAGAAAGGTACAATTTTTTGCATAAATCTACCTCAACATAGTTGAGTTGTATGAATGAGTTGTATTGTAGTTTTACGTGATCTCCAAACCATTTAACTGTGCTTTGACAAGTGGTATATATAATACACAGCAGCGTAGCCAGCCTGTCGATTTGTCCCGCTATGCTAATATTTGGTGTTCACTGACTGTGAAAACAATACATTTCTAAAGAATAAATAGTTATAATAACTCGAAATTTACATATAGTGGTACAAAATCGTAAGGCTGGCTACGCCAACAACCAACGGGGGAGAGCGTACAAAGAAAAATAGGTATATTAAATTTGATAGCCACATATAATAGTAGTTTTATAATAATAGTAACAAGCGAGTGCAATTTTTAGCCACAGAAATATTGTGGTTACACTTTTTCTTATATAATATTTCCGCCTTTTCATAGAAACCATTAATAGTCTTGGTCACAAAGCAGAAGCAGAAGTAAGAAAGAAAGGTAGATGAAATAATAGCTACACAGCGTTACCTAGCCAAAGATATAAAGGTGCATGGGTACACTTTCTATTATATAACATTATCCTATTTTATAATAGGAACTGTCGATCTTGGTTACACAGCAGAAGTCAAAGAGAAAGGTAGATAAAATTATAGCTACAACAAAAGCATTAACTTCAGAGATAAAGGTGGTTTTCCTTTACTTTTGTGATGTTATGCAAAGCCATACCAAGCATTGTAATTGTAATTTTTATTACTTCACATCTTCGCATTTTAATAGAAAATCTGGATATTGATCGCGAAGCAGAAGCTGAATGGAAAGGTAGAGAAACGTTTTGGCTACTGAGCATTACTTAGCTAAAGCGAAAAAGGTGCAGTCATCATTTTTTATGTGACATTTTAATAGAAACCCTTAATCTTCGTCACGGAACAGAAGTAAAAACGAAAGGTAAATAAATTATAATGAAGCAAAATAAAATACGGAGTACAGGAGAACATGATCTCAACAGAGATTTTTAAGTAGCAAAATAAAAGTAGCTAAATGAAACTACTTCGTTATAACTGTCTTAATTCATATGTGTATGGAAGTTTTTGGTTAATTTTGGTACATGTGATTATTATTATGAGAAAGTGCCCTATTTTATTAGTGCCCCTCCTCCCCGCTTCTAAATGGTTGGTGCGCTTGCAAAACGCTTGCCACAGAGATAAATGTAGTTACACAATTTTTATTGTCACATTTTCGCATTTTTTATCAGCAACTCTTGATCTTGGTCCCGAAGAGGACGTAAAAATGAAAGGTAAGTCAAAACATTACTCAGCTACGGTGATAAAGGTGGGTATACTTTTTCTTATATCAAATTTTCACATTTTGATAGAAAACCGTGATCTTGATCATGTAGAAGACGTAAAAAAGAAAGGTAAATAAATTCTAACCACATTAAGGCATTACTTAGCTGCAGAGAGAAAATTGGTTATGCTTTTTCCTAAGTCACATTCTCGCATTTTAATAGAAACTCGTAATTTTGGCCACAAAGCAAAAGTTAAAAAGAAAGGTGAGTACAATTGTAGCTACAAAGCATTACTTATATAGCTAGCCCTGGCGATAAAGCTATGGTTATTCGTTTTATTGCATTTCACATTTTCTCATTTTAATAGAAACCATCCATCATAGTCACGGGGAAGAAGAAGAACACAGAGGTGAATTAAATTATAGTTATATATAATTAAATTCTAGCCACAAAAATAAAATTGGTCGTTTATTCTTTCATTATATCACATGTTCGCATTTTTACTAGCAACTTCTGTTCTTGGTCACGAAGCAAAAGTTAAGAAGGAAGGTAGGTTGAATTATAGTTACAAAGTATTACCCACAGAAATAAGGGTGATTATTATATACTATTTGTCAAAGTATGGTGTTCGTATAGCGTTTTATTGGTCGAGAGCGAATCACGAAACAGTGACGAAATTTGATGTCGCCCGCACGACCCGGGGAATAACAAATTTAATCAAATGCAGCGCAACTGGACATACGACCTTTACACTATTTCTCTATTCGAAATTGTTTTCTATGAATGAATATATCGCTGTTTATCTTGTTGTTTGGTTTCCTTTGACCACAGTTAATAAAATATGCATGCTTTAGCGACAAAATAAAAGTACAATACAACTCATTAACTATGTTATTGTCTAGGTTTAGGCAGAAAATGATTTCTTTCTTGTCACGTGTCTATTGCCAAACTTACCAATGGCATTTGTCTTGCTAAGCTCCTCAACCTTGCCTTGATTGCTATTGGTTTATCTCTGCAAAATACAATAGACATGTGATGAGAAAGGTACAATTTTTTGCGTAAATCTACCTCAACATAGTTGAGTTGTATGAATGAGTTGTATTGTTGTTTTACGTGATCTCCAAACCATTTATATTCTATTAACTGTGCTTTGACAAGTGGTGTATATAATACACAGCAGAGTAGCCAGCCTGTCGATTTGTCCCGCTATGCTAATATTTTGGTGTTCACTGACTGTGAAAACAATACATTTCTAAAGAATAAATGAAAATAATATAAAACAAAAATAAATTCCATATTAGCCATTTCCCAGTCGAACTGGGTACTGGGTCTAGTCGCCAACCGCAAAAAATCTATGGACTGTTTGACAGTTTGAGGGACAGGAAACAATCATATATATAATATATATATTTTGAATTTAAATAGAAACTCTTGATGTGTTTCATAAAGAAGAAGCAAAGAAAGGTATCTTAAATTATAGCGACAAATACACTCTATGTGATGTATTATATAGAAACAATTTATTTAATTTTGATCACGAAGTAGAAGAAGACAAAAGGGAGTGAAATAGAGCTAGAAAGTCTTACATGCACAGGGGTGGACCCAGCACTAGTGCACTAATTTGCATTACAAAACAAAATGGCTATTTTGAGCAGTTTTCTTGTGTCATGCAATTTAGTGCACTAGTGCTGGATCCACCCCTGTACATGCATAACCACTAAGAAGCTAGGTGGTTATACTCTATACATTATATCACATTTTGCATTTCAATAGAAAATTTTGATCTTGTTGACAATGTAGAAGTAAAAAAGAAAGGTAAGTAAAATGATAGCCACACAGATAAAGGTATTTATACTTTTTTATTACGTTTTTGCATTTTACATCTCGAGTGTGAGTGTGGGGTATACAGTTTTGAGTGTGGGGTATTGCGGGTTTTGAATATATCCAAATTTTAGGATATTTTGAAAAACTTCGCAATTCATACATTTTGTTATTGACGATATCCCGATTTGACGTAATGTCCGTGATGTATCATGTAAATTTAGTATTATAATTTATAATAGTAGTGCACATTAGGTTAGATATTTAACCCAAACAATCAAGTTTTGAGCGCTTTATACTTCTATAGTACTCGATCCCTTTGTGTTAAACGCGCTTATGCCATACGTATGCCAAAAGTAAATTATAGTCAAGTTATGCTAATTATGATAACACATGCGAGACAGCCAAAATTACACATTGTTGCTTTTATAAAGAATGACATGAAAGCGTTTAGTGCCATTGACCAAGGGTTATATCATGGTAAAAAAAATACCAGTTTGAAAGAGAAATACACCTCCAATTTTGGCCAAACCTCCAACGTATAGGGGAAACCCTGTTTCTGTTTCATTGCTAACTTTACCGATAGCAATGTCGCCCTGCGCTCGCCCGCCAAAGTCAGCGCCCTACATGGCAAAGCCCCTGCGTGAGATTTTGAAAACAGCATTGTTTCCACGTCATTCTGAAGCATCTAAGGTTGTATTTAACAGTAATTTAAATTTTAAAACGTTTAGTTTAAAAATCAATCGAAATCGTTTCTGTTATAGGACAAACGTTTGTCAATCACGCTAAGGATATTACTTGCTTAGACGTGGCCAGAAGATTAATGCATTAATGTATTTCTCGTATCAGCCACAATAACGACCCCCCCCCCTATCCGTACTGACCCAGGAGTGTTTGACAGCATTATTCACTATTCTTTTTTTGGGTTTCCATAATGAATGTTCTATAATAAATTTTCCCCCTCGATATTTCTCAATAACTTCGATAATTTATTTTGTCGGATCATTTTATTTTGGAATATGCAAATTTAGGTGCTGATGGTTTGTACTATGTTTTCGCAGGTGCTGAAATCAACGAAACTGAAACTGCTGAAGAGAATGATCGTTTTCGTTTTTCTATATCATATCGAAAAAAAGAAATCGCGAGTTTCGAAAAAACGGAGAGGCTTGATCTAATGATAGATGAATATTGCAACGCAAAACGTGGATTAGAAAAGAAAAAAATGAAGGAGATAATTCACACTAAATTGAACTCACTCAGCGTAAACTACAATGATGACTGTAATATATATCAGGCAGAGTCGAAGCTACGAGCATTCTTGCTTCAAAATAACGACACACTCGTAAATGGAATTAGCCTCTATGCATCATTACTGACTCTTATGGCGCAAAATTCATTTCAACTCGATGACGAGAAAACGTTAAAGAGTCTTCTGACAAATTTAGAAAGGGTCGTGCAACCTTCTAACTTTTCGCGCATGTCTCGTGTTCGTCGAGATATGGAAACCGTAATCAGTTTGCTTCCCGCATTCATTAAGAAGCTTAAAGACAAGAAGATAATAAATGTAGCCAAGCTACTTGCAAAAATCAATAAAGATCCGCAAAAACAATCGGTGGCTAGTAATCTAAATAAATATCTGGGAAGCAAATGTTGGATGCAACATTATCTGTTGATATCTTCACTTAAAATGCAGGTAACGTTAGGTCAATTACTATTGTAGTTTCCAGGAATTATTAGTCATTAGTGTAGCGAAAAACTCCCAATGCACTAATGTCATACACCCTTCCTTGTTTGAAAGGCCGGGATATTGTATCTATATGTATATCATATCAGTTTTAAAGTCTTAATTATAAATGCAGTGGAATAGCATTCAATACTGACAACTTTGGTGATCGAATTTCATTTCCATCACTGTAGTACTATTTTCAAACTTATATACGTATGGCAGATAATTTATTTCCGTTTTTGTTGTGTTTTAAGGTTTTGAGCCAGGTCGATGAAGGTCTTCTCACAGCATTCTTGCAAGTTATCGATTGGTTATCAGCGTCTTTAAATCAGATGGGTTCGAGTCATCTATGGAAATATGTTGTTACTGTTGTTGAGAGTCTAGTTCAAATTACAGGAGAATCTCAAGGTTGGTGGTCAAATGTATATTAATTTTTTACTGTTGGGGAAGGAAACATGTTAAAGAGATGAGTTGTGTGGCACTTGGACATTCGATAGGCCTATGTTAGAAATGTAGCTACGTTCGCATATACATAATAATTATACTGAAAATCGATCTCTTACATTCAAGGTCATTAGTGTTTTGGATAAATGTAGTATGGTTTACGAAATACTAGAGAGCGCTCAATTCCGTAGAACGGTCCAATTCCCATCTGCGGAAAGATGTGACTTTTTTGGACTTTTTTGCCAAACCATGCAATATTCGTTCATTTTCCAGCGGAATGACGCGTACATTCATGGGTGTCATTTGAAAAAAAAACAACTTAGCAATGGTGTAAAAATCAACCAATTTTGTCACATATATTCTGCATACAAATTGTTTTTGTTATGACATAAAGTTCGGATGCAATTCACTTCTGACTTACGGAATGCAGTCATTATTTATATGCGGTGTAGCGCTACAAATTGTGTTTTATTGACCGTTTCATACGAACAAAAACTGAGTTTCTTCATCTTCGCATGTAACCCCAGCAAAACGACTGAAAACGAATTTGATCTTTCAATCACCCAATGTGATATACCATTTTTTTATGTATCTCAGTGTGATATAGTTTGTATATTAAGTTTTTATTGGCTTTCTTTGGACAGATCCTGCACGTAAAAAAGCAATCAATGGTCTATGCAATTTATATTCTGTTCTGCAAAAAAAGAAACTTAACGATTGTATGGGCATATTTCAACAACGCGCACGAGTTCTAGTTTTCAGTCAAGATATGAACACTCGGAGCTTCTTATTAGAAGGAGTTTTCAAAGAATTAGTTACAGATACGGAAGAGATGTGTAAAGAGAGACTTGAATTTTGCAAGGATTTGGCACTTAGTGCAATCGAGAGGAGACTTCACGGCGGGAAACACTCATGGATTTTTTCCGCGTATGCCAACGGCTTCGAGGTAATTGTAAAGTGCTACAGGGAAACGCGGGCCGAACTTCTTAACAAGCGTCTTGGCTCACGACCAAGTTATTGTGAATACGAATGCAAAAATTTAATCGAGTTGCAACATCCAAACATCATACGGCTTATTGATTTTGACGAGCGTGTCAAGTGTGTGCTGTTAGAGCCTGTCTCAATTGGAAATCTGCTGAACTACCTAAGGAATCGCCGATCCGATGCACTTGGGCCTACGTTGACGGAGCTGTTGTGGATTGCTGTGAACATTGCAGATGCGTTAAAATATTTAGAACGGATGGGCATTCTTCATCTGGCAGTGCAGGCGGGAAATGTTCTTCTCCATGAAAGAAATATTGCAAAGTTAACAGGGTTTCAGTTCAGTCGAACATGGGAACAGATAAAGGAATCTGGAGTGAAGAAGGCCGTCGAAAAACGACATTTTAAATGGATGGATCCGCAAGCACTTCGATTTGAATCTCTTAATCGGAAGACTGTGTCGTGGAGTTTTGGTGTCTTTCTTTATGAATTGCTGACCTTGGGTTGCGTTCCTTACAACCACCACGGGTCATGTTCAGAACACGAGGATTTCAAAAGAAAACCGTTCACTTCGCTCGAAGCAAGAATTTTTGTAAGTGTAAAGCTTTCCTTGACAAACATACTCCATACTTTTTATACCTTATGTTTCATACGAAAAGAAATTATGTTTCATACGAAAAGAAAATGTTATTTATAATTGGTCACATTTTTAATCTCATTGATGTTGAATTTTACAGGTAATACGCGGAGGAAAATTAGGACGAGAACCTTGTATTCCCAAAGCCATATACCGCTCAATCATAATAGAAAAATGTCTTCAAGATAATTATTCATCTAGAGCCTCGCCAGAAGAACTTGAAGGACTCCTTCGCAGTCAAATAAGTACGTAGCTAGTCTGCTTAGTTGAACGATCTCTCGACGTTTAATTATAATTCAACTCCCCTCGGTATATATTTTCATAAATAGTTTATGCTTGATAAAATGTTCATTATTTGCACGATAAAATTACGGGCTGCTAATTGGTCGAAAGGAAAAACATATATTTCATTATTGATTTATTATACATCTTCTGTAATCAATAATTGCAAAATGCAAACATCTTTCGAAGACGTCGGTCACTTTGAAGTTCTTCGAACGAAGATTTTGAACACAGACTTTGGGCACACAAACTTTGCTAGTGTAAACCGGCCTTAAAAGTTGGTGGGAAGGAATGCAAATTAATGCAACAGCGACAGCCATTTTGCCAGTAATTTTTGGTAATGTTGTGGCAAAATTTATTGAAATTAAATTGTATTTTTGTCCTTTTTTGATTACAGAAGATATATAATTGATAAGTATTAAAAGAGTTAAGTCGTGCATTTAATGCAAAATCATACTCGTGGTTAGCAAATCAATCTCCCGCTTGACTGTATAAACAGTCTATGATTTTGCACTGCTAATTGTTCTATTACGATTATTTATTGTACTGCAGTACAATTAATTATGTTGTTATAATTAATGCGATAAAGCCCCTACCTCCTCCGCAGGCCCTTTTCCCGGAAAATATGGTGGGCGGTAATATTTTGCGAGTTTAGATAAGGCGCTACAAATTCGATTTTATCAGACAAAAAATAAACAAATAATCATGCTGCTGGTACATTGTTCGATACATTATGTCCTGAAATTGGACGAGTCGCCAGGGCAAAATTTTCAAACATCACTCGCAATATAAATCCTGAATAGACCTTTCCCTTATTAGCTTTCAAGCGCGCAATGCGTGACGGTAGTTGATTATCAAGTAACTTTGAGTTGCAATATCGCTCTGCTTAGAAGCGATTTTGTTTGTTAAAAACCTTACTGATTGTTTTTGCTCCTTTGTTGAACTAAATCGCTCCTCAACATGCATGGCGAAATCACAACTAAAATTGACCTTCATAATCAACTTCCGTCACGCATTGCGCGCTTCAAAGCTAAAAGGGAAAAGGTCTATTTTATGATCGACAACGCATGATTACCTATACAAATCCTTCATCGTAACTTACTAATTTGTATAGCTTTTAATTCCTAGAAAATACAAAGCCATCCAAAAAGATCTCTGCTCCTCCGGAGATAATCCTCGAGAAAGAAGATCGAAATCCAGAAAATTACAACCCAGGGGTTGGTATAGAGGTTTTATTAATTTTTCAACACAATAGTAAATTTGGCTTTTCGTTCAAAGATTTTCATTGGGCTAATTAATATTCACGTAAAGGAAATTTTAAAACACCTTAGTAATTTCAATTTCATTATTTCTTACCAGTGTCCCAATTTAATGCTAAATTTTTCTTTAATTTTGTTAGATCGACGATGATGACGATTTTCCCTTTGCCCATCTAGATGTTTTAGGTACTTTCACGGTTCTTTCTTTTCAATATGTTCTTAAATTTTTTTCAATATATTCTGTTTCTAAACTATATTCATTCGCTTCCCATACCCATGAAGAATCCAACATTATCTGCTTCCATTTGAGGTTATGCAGCCATTGCTGTTATCATTTATTCGAAGCGGTGATTCAAAAACGTTTATTTCCAGTTAGGTCCATTCTTCCGAAAAACCTTCAACATTTAAATAAATTCATATCAGAAAATGAAACTATGCCAAATCTAGTAGACTAGTTGTGACCTTAACAACTGGCGCTACACAAATATATTTACGGACGTGAATTTACACCTCTCACCATTGTACAACTGTCGTGAATTACTTTTCAATTGCAGAACACGTTTGGAATGAAAAATACCATTGCAATGAATTTTTTGAGGTACGATTTATGTTAATTAGATAAAAAAATAGAATCTGCACTCACATACGATATCCGCAACTTTGATTGCAAATAACAGTAACTAGAAATTATTTTGTCCTCAAATTTGTGTCCTCAAATCTTCCCAAAATGTACACGTCATGCACATGCCATGACACTTGCTGGGCTGATGGCTGCGGGCTGCCTGTGAATTTTTTACTCTTTCTGCCGTTTTAGTAGGAATTTGTTGGCTTTTAATTGATATAAATTATTAGTGAGACAAGTGGAGTGGTAAAATGTGCTACCGAGATTCTCCCGCGCTCTTGTACTGAATTTTTTGTAACACCTGCATGATCAATATTTTTTGCGAGGCAGACACTGTTTTCGAAACAGACGCGATGGCGACGTTTCTAAGGACAACTCCTACAACGAAATGGTCTAAACTTAGAGCATTTGTACAAAAATATTGAGTAAAATGGTTTTTTACCATGGCTTCTGTGCAAGCAATGGAAAAGGTGACATTGATGTAATGTTTAGAGGAAATTAATGCTTAAAACTAGGCGAAAGACGGCTACTCGAGCAGCAAATACAAATCATGAAGAAGATAACGTTTCATCAAGTTTTGTATATTAATAGACAACACATTAGAATTAAAACAACCTAGGGCTATTACGAATCCGTGTACTATTACGAATGCGTGTACTATTACGAAAAAAAGTCATAAAATAACTGCTCGAGATGGGCAGAAAACAGCCACAAAAGCTAATGATGTAATGATGTTGATCTCGATGTTGATGATCAAAATTGTGTACAAACTGAGACAAAGGATAAACCTGCAAAAAATAGGTTAAGTTTCCGTCCTCTTTTTTCCCGTCCTCTCGAATCGTATATAGCACACCAGAAAGGAGAAATAGACAATCAAGGGTCAAAAATTGAAATACTTTAGCAGGAGTTAGCAGATTATATACAGCGGAAAGAACCCTTACCTGGAACTCTTTCGTGTTGCAGCAAGTGTGACCGTAAAGAGGGACATAATCGCTTAAATTGCCCATACCCAAAAGAATGCACTTCTGCCTTGCTTTTGCGGAAATATTGAAAAACATCCTAATGATAAGTATGACGGTCAAATAAAAAACTAAGAATGTCGCTGGTGCTTCCCCGGAAAATATCCGTTCGTACTGTCACCGCAAGCTTTTAACACAGAGTCGATAATCTCGCCTTTAAATTTATTATACATGCTTTAAACATGCTTATTATACTTTGCTTATTAAACATTAGTTTGTTGTTCACCAACTCGTCCAGTGAAAAATAGCCATCACGCGCTGCAAAAATGATTGATCACGTGGTACAAAAAATTAAAAGAACGCGGGAGAATCCCGGTAGCAGATTTTACCACTCTACCTGTTTCAATAATAATAAATTTATTTTTAAATGAATTGTCATCTCCGCAAATGCCAAAACATTAGTGAAACGGCAGAGATCATGACGTATATCACGCAATATCACGCAATAAACACTTGCAAGCAAGATGGCTGCCTTGGCCGGACATTTTTATGCTGAGATGGACACCTGTCCATCATTTATCTATGCCATCATGCATAAGCATCTGCGTTATGTCCCAGTTAAATTCCTTTTCATTGATCCAGACTTTCATCTATAAAAATCTCTTCTTTAGGATGGATACAACAATGCAGATCCTTCTCATTATGGACCAGTTTTGTGTGCAATGAAACGGAAACTGGAGGTATGTACATAGGAAGCCCAGAAATCTGTCTGTGACTGAGTCTTCGACTACAATTGTTTACGCGCGCGGTCAGCTTTACACTGACTCGTACTCGAGAAAAAGTTAAATTGAGGTAAATATTAAGATACCTTTACTAAATTTTCGTAAATTTTCGTAAATTTTCGTAGATTTTCGTAAATTTACGAAAGTTTACGAAAATTTACGAAAATTTACGCAAATATTCGTAAATATTCGTAAATTTTCGTAAATTTTCGTAAACTTTCGTAAATTTTCGTAAATTTTCGTAGAGTTCGTAAATTTTAAAAGGCAATAAAATAATGCCTTTGTGATTCAAACCAAAACTCAAAAGCTGCTATCAGGCAATTTGCATCCCGCATGCATGGTCAGAACAAAAAATTTAGCAAATTTGTAAAAAAATGTGCCGATTCTTCGATACTTGCAGTGTCGTTTACGACAAAAGAAATGGCTAGTAGTTTAGTTGTTTTCTTCGAAATTAAGTCGCCAACCTTATCAATATATAGTACAGTCAGTATAAAGCTGACCGCGCGCGTAAACAATGTAGTCGAAAACTAAGTCACAGACATATTTCCTAGGTATATATATATATATATATATATAAATATATATATATATATATTTTTATATATATATATATATATATATATATAATATATATATATGTATATATATATATATTATAATATTTATATATATAATATATAATATGAATATATATATATATATATATATATATATATACATGTTTTTTAATAACAAAGTCAATGAAATGAGGGTATATAGGCATAGCATCATCTAGGATTGTTGCAAAAAAAATTAATTTACACATTTGATAAATGAATCTACCATGGGGAATTTAGGAAATGCAGCTATATTATTGTTGCTCTACTTTTCATTCCATTTCATGCAGGGTAATGAACACAAAGAAATCTGTGTGCTAGAATACATACCATTCAAAGCTATAAAACTGGTCGAAAAATTGAAAACTTTGGATTGTCCGGAACTTATTAAAGTTATCGCGGTCAATCCATACGGTCCGCATACATTGGAAATGGTTAGTATATAGTCACTTTTTACTTTTGCGCAGGGTCGTAGCTAGAAGCTTAATTGGGGGGGTGCATATTCATATATTCGTCTTATGCCCGAATGATTTCTTTTGTATGCTATTGTTCCTACGGTATGCAAACATGAATATATGAATATACACCCCCCCAATCAAGCGATCTAGCTACGGCCCTGCTTTGCGGGTAAAATAAAAAACGGCCGTCACGTCAAATAAAAAACGGCTTGCGCACAAACGACCACTAAACAAGGCTTATTTTGTTTCTTTATTAATATCAGTATTTTTCGCCTAATTAATATGACATTTAAGAAACTTTCAAGACAGATTTCCAACGATTTCCCATAAAATTAACGTTTGCAGTGCAATCATGTGATCGATATTTACGTATTTATATTAGCCATTTCAAATCGAGCATGGTACTGGGTCTAGTAACGAACCGCAAAACATCTATGGACTGTTTGGAGAGACAGGAAATATAGGTCTGAAATCATTTGTCTCTCGATGCACAGTTTAAGTTTAAGTGTAATACGAATATTTATACAGTCCATAAATGCTTTGCGGTTCGCTACTAGACTCAGTACCCTGCTCGATTGGGAAATGCATGGTTAATTATTTCCGGCTGACGACATACATAGTAAAGTAGAAACAAAATTCGAATTATACAAGGGCTGTTCCAGCCTGCAAGTATAATTTCGGTTATATGAGGGAACGAAGGGAGAAATATATGAGAATACAAGCGGTATGGCATACCAATCTGTGCTTCACATCACTTTTTTAACCCTGAAAAATATTTGGTATTACCCCCCCTGAACTGACCTGTCCCATGATCCTGCTGTGGCTTATTTAACCCTGCATGAACAATGGGAGGGATTAAGGGAGGGCTCATATATTTCTCCCTTCGTTCCCTCATATAACCGAAATTATACTTGCAGGCTGGAGCAGCCCTTGTATAATTCGAATTATATTTCGGGAACTCCGGTCGAAATATATGAGAATACAAGTGGTAGAGTTCAACACTACAACAGTAATTCGTATTTAAACTTGTTTTATTACTCTCTGTAGAAAATTATCAGTCCAAAGACTATAATATGATTAATTTAACACAACACGACCAAAGTTTGATGTCGATGCTATAGGTCTGTAATAGAACTGACGAAACGTGGACTCTTTATTCCAGTCAGCCATCTTCAGTATCTCGTCTAAGGGAACAGATCCATTGACAGCTGCCGAAGTTGCTGCTCCCCTGACTGAATGTGCTTTAAAAATTTTTGTGTCTATACCAGCCGGACCTAGCATTGAACGAATCCAGCAAGCCAGTGTTGCTGAACTAACTGGTTTATGAGGTTTAATAAATGAAAGAAACAGCTTATTGGGTTGTTCTTTTGAAGTTTCTCTAAATTCAGCTGTCGTTGAAATGTAATGATTAAAACATGCCACTGGACATAACCTACTGTCATCCGGAAAACAAGTATAAAATGGCGTAACGGTTTCATCCGGTCGAGTTGTCTTTGTGGTAAATAATGTAAACGTTAGACCCTCTGGAGAAAGTTTGTAGTGATTGAGGTCAAAATTAGAGAGAGACGAGACTCTTTTTTGGCAAGTTAAGGTGAAGAGGGTTGCCAGCTTCAAAGAGAGCTGTTTTAATTTGAGTGTGGTGTTTTCTCCCATTTGCTTAAAGTACGCTGTTACTGAATGAACATCCCATGTGTGGGTATATCTAGGCTTTGGAGGACGATTGTTTAAGACACCTCTCATCAGATTTATAACATATGGATGTTGCCCAATAAGATAACTGTCGATTCGGGGATGGGTTGATGACAAAGTTGATCTGAGGACATTCATAGTTCGATACTCTAAACCTGAATTAAATGAATCAGCCAAAAAGGTAAGAATGTTGTTCAAGGTCGCTGAAACTGGATTAATTTTCCTCGTAGAACACCAGCGGCTCCAACGCTGCCAACTAGATTCGTAGGTTTTGCGTGTGGAACTACGAGTTGCTGAAATGAGTAGTCGGCTAACGTGTTCAGGAAGGCCTTTTGCTTGGTATCGTCGTTTGAGATGTGAAATACGCCCAGATGTAGACGTGGATACATTGGATGAATCGAAGAAAGGTTCGATGGGTCTATCAGGAGATGTTTGTTGTTTGGTAGAAGAGTCGGTTGTTCGACGAGAAGGCTGATTAGTAAGGGCCAACAAGGCTGGGCTTGCCAAATCGGCGCGATTAAGATGATCTCTGTTTGGTCCGACATAACTTTTTTGAGCACCATAGGGATTAAGTTGAACGGTGGGAAGGCATATCCCGCAAGTCCTTTCCAGTTGACCGTGAAGGCATCCCAATGTTGGGCTTCTGGGTCCGGTCTCCAACTGATGTAATTTTTCAGTTGTCGTGTGAGTCGAGAGGCAAAGAGGTCCGTTCGACAGTCTTTCAGGAATGGTCTCAAGATTTTTGGATCGACCATCCAGTCGCTGTTGTCCAGAAATTGTCTGGACTCGAGGTCTGCTTGAATGTTGGTCTTTTCTGGAAGGTGATGAGCTATGACAAAAAGGTCTCTCTGATTGCACCAATCCCAAAGTTGTAATGTCAGCTCTAGTAACTGTAACGAGTGGGTACGTGCCGCCCTTGTGGTTTATATAGGCAACGGCCGTGGAATTGTCCATGTTCAGTGACACAGTCCTTGCCCAATTGTTCTTCAAGAGGGCTTTCAAGCCGAGAAAAGTAGCTTTCAGCTCGAGTATATTGATGTGTAACAACTTCTCTGTGGCTGACCATTTCCCGTTGGTGTGATTGGTGCTGCTGACTGCTCCCCACCCCAGTTTCGAGGCATTGGAAAATATTGTTACATCCGGGGGTGGTATTATAATTGGGCTGCTATTGATAGTCGTAATATTTCGAAGCCACCACTGGACTTCCGCTCTCTGTTTGTCTGGAAGACAAACTTTCACTTCGTAATTGTGGTTTGAGCTGTGAAGGTTGCGGATAAGTAGAGGTTGAAGGAAACGGAAATGAAGGGGAGCTTTCCAAATTGCTGGGCAGTAAGATTCTAGCACACCCAACAGTTGAGCTATGCTCCTTAATGTATGTTTCCCTGTTTTCAGCAATTGTTGACACAGCTCTCGAATTTTGTTTATCTTTTGCTGAGGTAAGGAGATGATCATTACGTTCGAGTTGATAATGAACCCCAGAAATTGGATTACCTGAGTCGGAGACAGGATGGATTTCTCCTGATTGACTATAAATCCTAGGGACTCCAATAACTGTACTGCCATCACCGTGAATCGGCTTGTCTCCTCCGGTGTTGCCCCTATGATCAACATATCGTCGAGGTAAACTATTAGCAGAACGCCTCGTTTCCTAAATAACTCGCAACCGGTTTCATTAACCGCTCGAGTGAAGATCATTGGAGCTATATTGAGACCGAAAGGGAGAGCTTTGAATTGATAGGTTTTGTTTTTCCAACAGAACCGAAGGTATTTTTGAGATTGTGGGTGAATAGCGATTGAAAGGTAAGCATCCTTTAGATCTAGTTTTGTCATATGATAACCCTGTTGTAGAAGTGTTTTTATCGAGGAGAGATGCTCCATCTGAAAATGATGAGCATCTATGTACTGGTTTAGTGAGCTCAGATCTATGACTGGTCTCATACCGCCGTCTTTTTTGGGAACTAGAAACATGCGACTGTAATACGCATCCTTGGTAAAGGGAACTTTGCAAATTGCCCCCTTGATCAAGAGGTCGGACACTTCTTTGTCTATAAATGTTACTGACTCTGAGCGAATCTGAGTTATTTGTGCAGTCTTTTGAACAGGAACGCAACGAAAAGGAATCTTTAAACCGGTAACAATCTCTAGAATATATGGGTCTGCTGTCAGACCTTGCCACTGTTTGAAGTGGCTTGGTAATTTGGCGGCCGTTGGAAACGAGACTGGGAGGGACGAAAAAACCGACCCCGCTTGTTTGGAGTTTTGTATTTTCCTGACAAGGGAAAGCTTCTGCTCGAATGTTTAGAGTCCTGGTTATATAATCGGGGGACCGTGGGTGCCAGGTTTTTTGCCAAGCCCCGCGATAATTCGGCTTCTTTAGATGCAAGGGTGGGAAAGTCAGGTCCGAAAAGCAACCTTTTGGCATTTGGTAAGGGCTGGTTTGCCAAATCAACTTTTGATTTGTTAATCGACGTTAGTACCTTCTTGCGACGCAGTATGGATAATTGCGTGTTAGCCGAACCTAAAAGACATAGTGATTGCTCAACAAGTAATTTGAGATCTGTAGGGTTAACAGGAATGTTATTCTCTAAACGGTCATGTAATGTGCATAATGGACCTGTGATGTTTAACATGGCGCGTTGGACAACTGAGAGCTCTTTGTCTCTCTCCTGAACAAACCTTTTGTCATGATAAGAAATATGAGATAACATTGGAGGATTTAGAGTAGGAGCGACCAGTGCATCGACTTGCGGAATAGCTTGATCCTCTAAAATATCACAAATGTGATCAAAGTATAGTTTCCTTCGGAAATTCTTTTCTAGAAAGTCGTTAAACTCAGAGGATGGTGACCACGAGGTCGTCACGGATTCGGGGTCGTAAAAACTTGATTGACCCTCGGTGGATTTACTATCATCCATTGTTTGTCGATTTGTCGTGCCTCGTGTATCATCGCCATCGGTATCGAGACAAGGATTTTGTTGTGTGGTAGAGTTGAGAGGCTTAATAGCCTGTTCTGGTGGCTTAATAGCCTGATCTGGTGGCTTAATAGCCTGTTCTGGTGGCTCAATAGCCTCAAAGTCCTCGCAGTTCAAGGGATTGTCGTTTCCCGCCAAAATCGAAAGTGTGTCATCGTCCCGTTCGGAATCTGCTTGATTTCAGAATGAGAATGTGTGATGTTTTCGCAAACCATGGAATCTTCAAGTTGCGAAATTCTTTTATTACACACTTCCATGTTTGATTTGAGATCAGAAACTGTAGATGAGATAGTGCGAAGCTGGCGCAGCATCTCCACGTTAATTTTGTTATGATTTGACTGCTCTGTTTCGTGCGAGGATTTTTTAGACTTCGAAGATCGGTGGCTGGAGTCGCGTGAATGAGATCTTTTTCGCTTGTGGTGATTAGACATGGTCTAAAATATACGTGCCTAAAGAGGTCGACAACACAAAAAGGAAACGTGTAAAGATAGAAATATTTGCTTACCTGAAGCCTTACCTGTTCGTGTGTGAAGCAAGGTAAAAAAGCCACAGCAGGATCATGGGACAGGTCAGTTCAAAACACACAGGACAGGTTAAAAACAAATTATTTGAGAGAAAGCGCCATCTGAATTTTTCTCTAAGTCATTTGTGATCAGGGACTTGTAGTTTGTATAAAGTTTGGTTGTCGTTTGCGTTGTTTATTCCTTGGTTTTGATTGTCTGTTTACTTGGTTGAAGAAAAATTTTTAGCAGTTCCGTTGAGCAACGCCACTTGGTATGCTGACGATGCCACACAAGTTTAAAGGAAAAAGAGCGCGTGCGCCTCTGATTATTCAAAAGAAATACGAGAAAATCGCGGGAGAACTTGAACAAAATCACTGTGGATGGTGTAAGTCATGTATTAAGGACAGTGTAGGCTGTCTCTTGATTGTGATATCATTTCTCTGGCTATGCCTACGAATAAAACCATCATATATTCCATTGGAGAATGCATCTAACAACAATGTTATTAATTCCGAACTTACGACACTACCAGAAAAACTTTGTTGTATATGGTCAGCTACTCGAGATTTCAAACAGAGAAAATTTAATTACACGCCCAAGCATCGCTATGGATTGAATCTGGACACTAATCGTAAACTGGCTCACTTATTTCTTCTTATTCTTCTCGCTGGTGATGTGGCTTCAAATCCAGGTCCTATCTTGCCAAGTAATTTAAATAACGATCGTTTCATAAACAACTCATTCAATTGCTTAGTAATAAATGCGAGAAGTCTCAAGAGCATTCATAAAGACGGAGAATCAAAGATACCAGTCAATAATCTTCATCGATTCCAAGATTTGGTTTACAGTGAAAATTCTGATGTTATTTGCGTGACCGAAACGTGGTTAAACAACACCATTTCTGACAAAGAATTATTACATCCTGATTACACAGTATACAGAAAAGATCGTAAAGACCGCAGCGGTGGTGGAGTCCTAATCGCGATAAAAGCTGACTCGTTCAAATCGGTCAAAGAATTCTCTCATCAGGATCAAGAAAATTTGGAAATTGTTTCAGCTGAGTTAAGAACGGTTGCCGAAAAGAAAATTTTGTACTGCTGTTGTTATCGTCCTCCCAATGAAGATCTATGCTGGATGGCCAAATTTAAAACCTTTCACACAATTTGTGACCGTTACGATAATATTGTAATTGCTGGAGACTTCAATCTTCCAAACATCCGTTGGGAAACAATGGAGAGCGCAACTGGTGTCAATGAGCTTCTGTTCTTACAACTACTGAACGATCATTATTTGTCTCAACTAAACTGTATCCCAACACGTGGCAATAACGTATTAGACCTTGTAATCACCAACGTGCCCGACAATGTTAATCATATGCACATATTATCGCCGAATGACACTTCTATATTTACTGACCATCACTCCATCGTGTTCGATTTCTCCGCTTTTGTCAAAAAATCAAAAAAATCAGTAAGAACAATTTATGACTACACGAAGGGTAATATGGATGGACTATTTTCCGCCTTGAGAGAGAGCAATCTGTCTGAAATGATTACCAAAACTGACGACATTAATACTGACTGGGAGCGTTGGAAGTGTACTTTTCTATCGTTTGTTGCCGAGTTTATCCCAACAAAGAAACTTAGAGGTCGGAATCCATTACCATGGATCAACAGCAATATTCTTCACTTAATCAAGAAGAAAGAATCTATTCGCCGAAGATTGAAATCCACTCCCACTCAACATCTAAAAGAAAAGTTCAAGTTCATGCGATCGGAAGTCAAACGTTTGCTACGCGAAAGCCGTGAAAAGTTCTTCTCTTGTGTCAACGATGGCTTTAAGGACAACCCTAAGCGCTTTTGGACTATTCTAAAGCAGAAATCAAAAACCTGTAGCATCCCTGATTTCATCTCTATGCCTGCCACATCCAATCCCGCCAACCAAAATGACCAACCCTCAACTAGACTAACGGCCACAAATCCTTGTAAGATATCCAACATGTTCAATACTTACTTTGCATCTATATTTACCTCGGACAACCCAGCCTATCAACCAGAAATGTCAAGAATTAAACCAATTATTACAGAAAAAAGTCTGACTGAACTTGAAGTGGAATCGTCATTACGTGCTCTTGATATTAACAAAGCTTCCGGTCCTGATGAAATCCCTGCACGTTTACTCAAAGAATCTGCCTCCATCATCGCCCCATCTCTTTGCAAGCTGTTTAATAAATCTTTACGCCTAGGATCTGTTCCAGATGAATGGAAGTTAGCAAACGTCGTACCCGTGTTTAAGAAAGGAGATAAAGCCAAAACTGAAAACTACAGACCTATCTCACTGTTATCGATTGTCTCCAAAGTATTAGAACGCAGAATTTTCTTGAATATCAAACATCATTTATTTCAGCTGATCAACAAATGCCAGCATGGCTTTCTCGAAGGCAAATCATGTGTAACAAATCTGTTAGAAGTTTTGGACTACGTTGGTAGAATTCTAGATCATGGAGGTCAAGTGGATACGATATATCTTGACATGTCTAAGGCTTTTGATCGGATTAACCATCAGACTTTACTAATCAAGATGAGAAATTACGGTTTTGGAGGTAGTCTGCTGAAATGGTTCCAATCGTATTTATCAGGCCGTCGCCAGCGTGTAACAGTACTTGGTGCCACCTCAAACACTCTTCCTGTATCATCAGGTGTTCCACAAGGATCAATTCTTGGACCAGTTTTGTTTCTGTTGTATGTTAATGATCTTTTTGAATCAGTCAATACGTCCCAAGTAGCAATGTTCGCTGACGATACGAAATTGTTCTCTAACATTAAATGCCAGGAGGATTCTACGTTACTTCAGAAAGATCTCAAAAAGCTGGAACACTGGTCATCTACATCTGGTCTGACTTTTAATAAAGAGAAATGTAAGCAGCAACGTATAACCAGGAAGATTAAACCAATATCATCTGAATACAATTTAATCGACCACCAATTACATCGAACTAACATTGAGAAGGATCTTGGAGTATGCGTATCGTCCAACCTTACGTGGAATGCACAAGTTCATCAACAGGCATCTAAAGCTAACAAGTTGCTAGGCTACATTAGAAGAAACACAATGTTTATCTCGAGTTCAGCACCAAGACGGACATTATATCTCGCATTGTTCGTTCTCACTACGGCTACTGTTCGCAGATTTGGGCACCACAAACCATTGAACTCATTAACTTATTAGAAAGAACACAGAGACGTGCAACGAAATATATCCTCAACCTTCCATTTTCGACAGATGAAACGTACAACACAAGATTGCAAACCCTACACCTTCTTCCTATATCCTACTGGCATGAATACCTTGACCTAACCTTCTTCTTCAAAATTACTCATGGCATGATCGAAACGACTGTTTCCCCTGTAATCCAAAACTCACGTAGAAAAACAAGATCCTCATCAAGTAACAACACTAAATATGATGTTCCTAGATGTAAGACCACAACCTACCAACAGTCATTTCTTATCAGATCATGCCGCATATGGAACGCACTCGTGGATGAGTTGGATTTTGATACGGACAGTTATAGTTATTTCAAAACAGTCTTGCTAAAATATTATTATAAATCTTTAGCAGTGAATTATGACTCTGAAAATCCTCGAACATTCAAAACGATATGACTAAAATGTAACTTGGCGCGCAGTCTTGCGTGTCCAATATCCTGCTGTTGTTAGATAATACGAGAATGAGAGTTGATAAGGTCTACTAACCTATACATATATTCGACGTGAATTTCTATTTCATTCAGTTTTATAAATTGACTGATCGAGGTGATCAGTTTTCATATTTACTCGATCTTATCCACTCTTGGTCTGGTGTTGTATTAACTTTGTTTCTTTGTTATATGTTTGTTATGTTGTGCTTTGTTGTTATGTTAAGTAATTATTCGGTCCGCGGTAATTGGCAACTAGCTGTTGCGGCTCCCGTGTCAATTTATTGTTATTACATTGGCAAAGTTATTAAATTAGTTCAGGGGGGGTAATACCAAATATTTTTCAGGGTTAAAAAAGCGATGTGAAGTACAGATTGGTATGCCATACCGCTTGTATTCTCATATATTTCGACCGGAGTTCCTGAAATATAACTGATCCGAATAGACAGACATCTTTGATCTTTGAAACTGTAAATGAATCAAGTAAGATACAGGTTGACAGTTTATTTCAAAGTACTCTGAGTAATCATTCGCCTTATGATCGTTTCAGAAGAAACGTGAAACATTTCTGCATGCATTGATTTTATTTCATTTTATCAATTGCTCTATTAAATTTTGATATCGAGCACTCTTTCATCTTGGATACTTCACTGATTGTATATATATCATGCACAACGCAGAGAGAGAGAGAATCGATCAATCTATCATGTTGTTGGAAGGCCGATTAATCCAAGCGAAGCGAAACCTGATGACGTGCATGGCGAATAAAAGTGAATTTGTATGATATATTTAGAGCAATGTTTATATAGTAAAAAGATTAAGGCCAGTGTTAAGAGAAGGCTTGTTGTTTTTGATGAGGAGGGCTTCAAGAAAGGCGAGAATGTTGTAGCTGTTAGTCGAATGAAGTATTTTGTAGTTAAATCTAAGTTTTCAACAGGAGAAGGGTTTTCTGAAGGTGTAGGAAGATCGTTAAGTTGTGCATGTGAACTGGTCTTGTAGAGTGGCTAGGAACTGAGATGTTAACTTGCTATAGTGCATGTTAGCATGCTTATAAGTTTCTAATCAAAAACGGATAAGTCTTTTGCTGGTATGGACGATCGGAGCTATAATATAACACATTTTAATTTAAGTCCCATTTACACTACACTCGATTTATTGGCAGGGCACTGCTCGTGCCCATTTCACCCATGCCCGGCCTTTGTTTTGGTGGCCTAAACACTAATAAAATTGGGCTCGGGTACCTATTTTAGCCGTGCCGCGCCGTACCAATAAATTGAGTGTGGTGTAAACGAGGCAATTATAGCCATGCAACTGAAGAGAAAGGACGCGTAAACCTCTTGAATATATGCGCTGACTTAAATAAAAAAATTATTTTTCAGATTTCCGAAAGCTTTCCGCTGGGTAATGTTCTCGATGCAATGCTTCAAATTCCCCTGCTTCGTGGGTCGTATAATTCGTACATTCATCAAGCTGCGAAAGCCGTTGCCTATCTTCACACACACGGAATCGTGCACGGAAATTTAAAAGTTGAAAACTTTCTGTTGGTCAATTTTGACAAGGTAGGAGTATCACACATATCTCGTTATCATTGAATGTTTGACCAAACTTATGTATTGTGTTCATTAATATATTGTTTTTCATCATTATCAATTCTAATTAGATCAAACTAGGCCGTCTTGGAATGTCTATTGGAGAGGTGGATCCGAATGCTATATACTGCGAACCTATTGATAAAGATCCTCGATGGTAACTATATATACTGACTTTGCGGTTACTTACAACTGTTTGCTGTGTTATTGAAATAATACCTGCCAACTAAAATCTTAAAAATGACATCGCACACGCCAGAATTTAGTCGACCAACAAAAGCGTACGACAAAAAGCGCGTCCTGTGCGCTTGGCTTTATGTGGTACATATAGTCATTTGCGATTAATTAGCAACCGTTAAACTCAGAAATTAAAACTTAATGAAAGTCCGCCTAATTGATGACTGCATGGATGCGTGAAATGCAATTTGAATTTTAGTCTTCCCATACTGCATTAGATATAAAGCTATATACAAAACGTGATACATTATGGTTGTTATAATTTGCAGTTGAGCAAGCTTATGAAATGGTATAAGAAAGCTTGCATGGATTTTTTTTCAGGAATGCCCCAGAAGTTTTAAAATATGGTTACTACTCACAAACAAGCGATATTTGGTCCTTAGGAGTTGTTATTTGGGAGTTTATGAAAATTGCAAACAGTTCACCAGATGCGAATAGACAAGATGTCCTCCCATACAGCAATATACCGGATGATGAGGTATATACATTCATTATTGGCCTGCATTATTTATGCATAAAACTTTGTTTAAAACCGATAACTCATAACCCCATGGTAATGCAGCGCGAAATTGAAGCGATGAAGTGCGGGGTCTTTACTGTTGCCGGAATAATTAATACCGATCGCGTGTCTTTTAACTTGTTCATATACGCTAATCAGACCGTATTCTTGGACCAGGAACTGGTCCCTAACCGCTGCTAATCTTCCTCTTCTTCTTCTTCTTCTTGTTGTTAGGGGGCGACGCTCTTTAAAAAAACCCTAAGGCTCTAGCATTACTTGTTTGATCGGAATGAAACTTGGCACAATTATTCTAAGCAATATTCCGCATCGATTGACGGAGTTCGAATTTTTACTTTTGACCTTTGAAGCAAGTTACAAGCAATTCTTGATATATTTGCAGCAAATAATATATACATATCATTAATATTCAGCCTATATACAGGGTGAGTCAAAAAAACCTGACACCTTTCAAATTCAAATTAGCTGCGAACTTATGGCTGGAATATGACAATTCCCATGTACAATCAACAAAAACGTTTTGATAATACTGTTCTTTTGTATTTACAGAGCAGAGAATGCATTTTAACTCCCAATGGGAACAAACTTAATGTTTTACGTTAATTAATATGATATGCTTCGTATACCTATGAAATATTTTAAGCAACTTCTGTCACATTACAGCCACTATGCGACTAATTTGAATTTTAAAGGTGTCCGTTTTTTTTTTACTCACCCTGTACAGGGTGTCCCAAAAAAAACGAAAACTATTGAAATCACCCATAACAATGTAATTGTTAGAGTTTGTATACATACGTGTACATGTAAACTAGATCGTGCTACACTAGTCCTGTTTCAATAGCACAAGAACTGTGATGGAGCCTTATATCACACAGAAAGCGTTCATTTCGATTAAGATATAACCGAAAGTTGCTGCGGAGGTGATATTTTATCCGTTGTTTATGCTAGACGATAACCGAGAGTGAGGAACAAGTTCGTCAGTCTGTTCCTTTGGCTAGGCGTTACCAAGACCACCTGTTAAAGTGAAGAAACGAAGTATTTTAAAGAAGCTGCCACTACCCAAAAAACAGATAAGACTAACTTCAACCTGTCAAAAATGGTTCAGGCGCCGATTACATCAATCGCCGAGTGACAAAAAATCTTAGGGATATACGTCCATTGTATATAAAAATAGATTTAATCACAAAAGATGAACAATTGGAATTGAACTCTTTTTGCGAAAAAAACAAGTTGAAAGGGTCATTCATGATATCTTCCAGCCATGATGTTTTTTAATAATTATAATGGTGCACACGAGCGTCGTTTTCGAGCGTTTTCAAAATCGTTTTTGACTTTTGTCTATGGATTTTAAAACATTTTCATTCCTAATCGTGCCTCCATGGCTTCTCGACTGATTTTTTGGTGCATTTGCCTCGCTTTCGGTTTTTGCGTTTGCTTCCACTTCCGGGTTTTGTACTAATTTGTCCTGATAATGTTTGTTCTAGAATTTGTTCTAATAATGCATGTGTCCTAATTTCATCTGCTTTCCGTATTTTGTGACAATATGCTGTTGTTCCATCACAATACATAGGTTTAATCAAAATACCGCGGGTCGGAATTATAACTATACTACCCCTACTCGCTTCACACCGGCTCACGAATACCACAGTTATGGAATTGTTAGAGTCGGTAAACGTGTTTATATCTGTTAATTTATCCATCCATCCATCCGCCTTCAACCTTAAACCGAAAAACTGAAGCAAAAAAACAAAGCGTTTTACGCCACTTTTACGCCCTATAGCTAAAAAGTAATGGAGATTTCCATTTACTCATGCATGTATTCCTGCGCTCGATGCCGCAACATACATTTTGGCGAAGAAAATGCGAAAGTCCCCCATTCTATCTAACGCCGATAAATAATTGTGTAGATGTAGATCTCCCAAAAGACATATACGTAAATTTTTGACGATTTAGTTCCCGGTAGTATGATTATTCATTTCCTAAAAATTTGACACAGTTGATGAGCACCACTTAGTGCACTAAATTTATTGGCACGGCATCGCTAAAATTGGTAACCGTATCTAATTTTATTAGTATTCGGACTATCAATACAAAGGCCAGGCAGGGATTAACTGGGCACAGTACCGATTCTAGCCGGCCGTGCCGCCCGATAAATTAAGTCGCAAAATCAATCGTTTCTTGCCACGACTGTTCTTTGGTATATTTATCATCATCATCATAAATTATCATCATCAATGTTTATAATACATAATATATAATATTGTACATTTTACACCACTGCAATTAATTTTAAAGGTATTCAACGTGGTGAAAAACGGAAACATGCTTCAAAACCCAGACCCAACTCGACCATTTTTGTATCAGGTCTACAACAGATGTTGTGATTGCGATGCAAAAAATCGCCCGAAAGCGACAAATGTTGCCCATTTAATGAAGAACCATAAGTAAGTAAAATAACAAATTATATATAAATGACAATTAAATTATTATGAAAATTAGTTTTTCTAAATCAAAACTCAAAATTTTGCGCATTAAAACATATTTATTACCATTCAAAAGTTGGATATTCTTTCCAAAAGACTTGATAATGCGCTAAATGTGTAAAAGTCTTGAATATGATAATTATTTTTTAAGTCTCACTGCTATATTTCCCTAAATTTCCTATATTTCTAAATTGCCGCCAAAATAACATACGACAATTTTTCATTTGTGAAGAATATCGTACGTCTAATAAGATTGCATGAAGTTAATTTACCCAGTGAAATACGATTTTTATTTCCTCATTCTGCTGTGCATAGTCTCTATACACATATAATAAAATATTGTATTGGGGAAGGATCGACTGACACTAAAATATTACTATAGTAGGACTGTATTGTCAGGCCCCTAGCTACGCTACGGCTAATTACCATTATTTTTAATAATCGTTTCTTTCTTTAGGGATAACTTTTTATTACAGAGACCTTTACCTATAATTCCTGGAGAGACAAACATGTCAAACCTGTATGCTCCTCTTGGCGGAAGGTAAGTGTGAAATCAGAATATTTCACTTGTCTCTTTGTTTCTTTTTCGGAAGCGAACTAGCTGCGATTAGAAAAAAATTTTCAATCAGTTTAGGTACGATCACAAATCGACACAGACCGAACGCAATGCGACAACGCGACGCGAAATTTCAATTTTGAGAAGCATATAAATTAAATTCTGGAAGTGATGTTTGGAATATATATGGCCAGAGCAGTCAAAATGCATTAATCGTTAATAAGGATTACTAAAGAATAATTATTTTGATAGGTAAAAGGTTATTTGCGTTTGGAAAAGTAAAAAACCGCGTTCGTTGCCAGATCGCTTTCTGTCTCTTTGGGCCTTAAACTCTCAATTCGACTGCTTGTTTACAAGCATAGAATAAAGTTTGATCTGAAAAGGCGTGATATAACTAGTCAAAATGGTTGTCGCCTGTATACTAATTTGCATTTCATCCATACATCATAGCTTCGAGTTTTACTGTAAAATACATGAGAATACAGTGTGAGAATACAAATATATAACCACAGACTTCGAACGCTATCTGCCGCCGACGTCTTGACCGATAGAGCAGCTGTTTAGCCACGATTTGGTTTACCTTAGGTATTTCTGCAATCCGCTAAATTGAGAAATATATTGCTCAAAGTTTTAGCCGTGTTTTCTCAGCAAACTTATCAAAGCCTCTGACCACACACCTAGGCGGGCAGGATGCCAGGGTCCCCCTCCCTCCAGATACACATATCAACACAATCAGGGGATCAAACGGGGAGATACTTAAGGAAAGTAATTCGATCATCAAAACAATGCGATGGACGGCTCTACTATTGATTTAGAGGTCAGCAAACAGTGGGCAAGTTACTGAGAACTCGAAACGGTGATTTTAAGCCTTGTATTTTTGCTAGGTATATGTATTTTATAGTAAAGGTTGAAGGCCATTGTTAAATATCAGTATACATTCGACACTCATCATGACCCAAATTTCTGGTAATGCTTGTCATTTGAATACCACTCATCTAGAGCTTAGGATCACTTTTTGTGTATGCTATACGATTAAGTTTTGCTAATACCTCGAATTGTTCGCTAACACAGAAAATTTGCTAATACTTTTTGAAAACTAAAAATGTTGCGTCTTCAAAACATATGTATGGGCTGTAAACAAGGTAGTAACTTAATTTATGATGCGGCTCTGGTAGCGGCGCTTTATGATGCGGCATATACCTTTATTATCCATAAGATTGGTGACAGTGAGTTTGAAGAATGAGATGCAAGGAAATAATATTTGTCTATTTTGGAGGGAATATACAATATACCCATCCTAACGGTGTAATACCACGTTATTACAGGACGGAGAGCACAGAAAATATATACCAAAAATACCTTCCTGTTGTTGATTCACATGGCAATGGTGAATACTCAGAAGACGCGAGATCAAATGTTCATGGCGGCAACTTGCAAGAGGCATGTGGTCATCCTTGTAGATTTACGACGAATACGAGCAGGTATATACAACGAGATGAGCAAAAAATGTTTATGAACATTCCTTTGTTCAGACGATTTTAGGTGGCTGTCTACAATTCTCAAAGAATAGTCATTTTGCGCACCTCGACGTTCAATCTAATTTAATTCGAGTATATACACAGAAATAACCCTACGAGCGTTTTTATGGAGTTGTGTCGATCGTTTGCACTTTACTGCGCTTTATTTTTTGTCTCAATTTTTTGTACTTTTATACCGCACTTTTTTGTCTCACTTCACCAATCAAACGACAATATATCTTTTTTTTCTTCGGTGAATTTTTCTAAATTTTGTGGGAAGATATCGTCGACACTTCCCGTGTCTTCTTTAATGATCGTAATGATCATGATAATGATGGTTGCCATGGCAACCATAATGTTCGGAATAGTCATAATAATCATAATGATCATAATGATCATGATTGGTCACATCATCAGTAAAAACTTAGATATAGAAATTGCACATTGATCACATTCCAAAAGTTAGCAAACGAGTACCCTTAATTACACCGTTAAAAAGCTGAAATTCCTGATACAAAACAAAACTCGCTTTGACATGGCCATGACCATGTGAATCCGCCATAGTGTAAATAGAGAATAATACGTGGAAATTTAATACGTAATCTCACGTACTCATTTCATTAGCTTTTCATGGACTATTTTAAATTTAATTGTGATAGATTATCACGGTGTACAAGACAGATTGCGTCTACCTAGGGTAAAATTGGAAGCTGCAAAGAAGTCGTTTTACTACAGGATGTCCCAATAAAACCGGAACCAACATTATATGTATTAATTATGCATGTACTCGCTGAAATTAAATTAACATTTACATAATTATTTTTCACTATAGTTTAAAACTTAACAAGCCTTTTAGAAAGACGCCTCTCGTCCAATCAGCACGTATGTTGTGTAATTCGTTCGGAATTTTTTTCGGAACATTCGCATGGTAAGAACTAAGAAAGTGGTTGAGTTTAAAAGATGAGCCAATATAAATTGTTTTGCAGGACGGAAGAAGACATGCACCTCACTCGTGGTACAATAGAGGACAAGGAATCAGAAGATGTTAATTACGACGTACAAGAGGCACATGATGTTTGTGGAGTTACTGCGAGCGAAGATATACCGGGGTGAGCTTTATGCTAATTTTCATTTTACCTTACATAATATATAATAGCCCTTGCGTTTTGCTATAAAATACATTGAGTGGGAACAGCTGCTGAACAATTTAATCTCGCTATGCTAATATTTTGGTGTTCATTTTCTGCGAAAACGATAAATTTCTAAATAAATGTGTAGCGATAAAGTAAAACGATGAATTTCTAAATAAATTTGTAGAAATAATGTAAGCAACTTCAAGCAAGGTTAACGGCGACGTTGCGCGTTTTTGTATAAGTTATTGGCATGCGTGAGTCGAAGACGAATTGAAACTGGTAACTAGCAAATGTTGGAAACTTAAGACTGGCTAAATTAGCAATACATACATGAAAAATCCCTTTGCCTATTAAAGCAATTAAACATACATATATATATTTCGAATAGACAACAGTGAAAAAGTATAGTACACGTATCTATGATTACCATCCATTTAAATCAGTTTTTGTCTGAAGGCGTTTTTCACACTTCCTTTCTATCAATTTTACGAGTTTTCTGTATATTTTTAAAACGACCTGAGATCAAAAATATAATTTTCCGAGAGTTTTAAAGAGTTTGCAAGAGTTTTCCAAGTTTTAAAACGAAATGCGGACAGAATCCAAATTTTAAATCGCACGCTTGCAACGATTGCTATAGTTATTAGTAATTAATCGTGTACCTTTAGAGACGAGTCAAGTCATGAATACTCCGAAGTATGTGATGATGATGATAATGATGATGAGTTTAAAACTGATAATGAAGAGAAGTATAAAGAAGGTGATCATTCACGAAGGCCGAATGTGTTGTTACGATTTTATTCCCAAGAATGGTATATTTCTCTTTGATTATCTCTGAATAATTTCACAATTTCATATTAATCTGAACGAAAAATTTCAAGTGTCAAGCGGGAATTGAATTAGTTACATCCTCGGGTATCTAGACCCTGTCTATTTTTGATTTAGGGTGGAGGAGGGTATTCATGAAGATGACATTGAAAGAACAAATACACATGAAGATAAAAAGAGGTAGATTTATTATATAGAAAAATTATTAAGTGAATTGAACGCATATACTAGCACATAATATTATATAGACTTGTACAAAACAATATAGAAGTTCCGTAAAGAGTAAACAGTTTGAAAAATACAATTTTTCTGAAAAAGATGATGACTATACCAGTCGAAAAGTCGAAAATTATATTTTTCAAAATGTTAAAATACTCAGTTGTTCCCGTAATTTTAAGACTTGTACATGCATATAGCGTTAATAATATGTATCTACCGTAGTTTTAACAAAAAAACGCATCCATCCTTCTAAAGTGTAGCCCCGTGCATCAAAATTTATATTGATATTAAATTCATAAATGCGACATTTGAAATATTGCTTTGAACCAAATGTATTCAAGAAAGACTGTATCATTGATCAAAACTTGGTGTACCTTATAGTGACCCGGCCACTTGCGAGTATTTGATGGAACAAGACTCGTCGCCTTCTTCAAATATACAACCGAATGAGCAACCGAATGTGCAAACAAATGAGCAACTGACTGAGAGAGAGCATGAAAGAGAAGTTGACATCGATATCGCTGAGAACATTGGTAGTGAAGGTCACGTTAAAAATGTGCGGGCAATTTTTTCTAAAGAATAGTAAAATTGATGCTCGGCGGATAACACTTCTATTTTGGGAAGGTCATTTGTATACTTCATTGCTACTCCTCAGTTTCACTAAAAGGTTCATATATACAAGACACTATTCTTATATAATTCTTAAAATAATTAATATACCAGTTCTGTGTTTTTAAAATTTGCGTCAAGCATGTTAGCAAATCATTCATCTATATCCTGTTTTTCTAAGATGGGAACAGAAACGCAATCGCAATTTTCTAAGTAAGGCGTGGGCGAAATTCTTGTTACTACGAGCTAATATATCCGGTTCCAGACATAAAATTATTGGATGCGTCGTGACACATTCACAACACGAGTCATGCACGAATTCAATCAATTTAAGACGCCCAGATTAAATGAGATTGACTATAATTAAGGTAAGAGTATACACGTAACGGCTATCAGCTCATATAATTATATAAGACTCGAGCTCGTGGTATAATTGTTACATATTTAACAGTTATTCTGCGAACTCGAGTCGTATATGAGCTGATATCGGCCATATATACGACGAGAGTGAGCAGAATAATTGTTTTATTATATACACAAACTTTGTCGCCCTTTCGTTGCATTTTGGTGTGCTATTATCAACTAGGCTTGGATTTCTATTTCACTCAATTCCCCAAATCTTTCCGCCATTTTGTTTACTTTCTCTACTAGACAGATATGAGCTAATATCTGTCTAGTAGCCAACCAATGAAATTGCAGCATACCTCATATCTGGTGCTTGTGTATATAATAAATATATATATATATATATATATATATATATATATATATATATATATATATATATATATATATATATATAATAAAAATAATATTGTCCGTACTTGAACAAAGAGTGCTCAATATCAATAAATAGAGCAAAATAAATAAATGTTTAATCTAAAAATATTTTCATCGCTACACAGTGTTTCACGCTCAAGGCGATCATCAGGCGATTGGATACATTTAACGGTTTTTCTGAAGCGTAAGGATAGCATACTAGCGCGTGCGCTATATGCACGCAGTATATATATACATATATGTATATATATATATATATATATATATATATATATATATATATATATATATATATATATATATATATATATATATATATATACATACCGCTTTCCGGCCATATTCGACCATGGTCGAGTATACCGTTTTCCGGCAATATTCGACGCTTGCAAGTTGCAACTTGATATAGATGTTTGTATATGAGTACCAAACATGCTTGAAACTTTACACAGCACCAGCATTAGACCATTTAACCTGCGTGGTTATCCATATCAAAATATTTGACATCATAACCAAAGCATGGTTATTTTGTTTAATGTTCATATATATCACCACAAAATATGCTTGCAACTTTCCATAGGAACAGCATTTGACCATTAAAACAGCGTGGCCAGAATTAGACCATGGTCGAGTGTGAAATTTTCCGGTATATTCGACCATGGTCGAGTATGCCGTTTTCCTGTATATACTCGACCATGGTCGCGAGTATGCCGTTTCCCGGTATATTCGACCATAGTCGAGTGTACAATTTTCCGGTTTATTCCACCGTGGTCGAATGTACCGTTTCTCCGTATATTCGACCGTGGTCGAGTATACCATTTTCCGGCGTATTCGACCATGGTCGAGTATACCGTTTTCCGGCCTTATTCGACCATGGTCGACTATACCGTTTTCCGGAACACAGGCCTATGTATTTATTTAGATATTGCTATCCTTATTTGTAAAGTGTAATTATTGGGAATAAAATTCATTTGTGGGTACAAACAAACTTTACTGCTTAAAATAAATAAATCAAAATTGCTTAAAATAGGTAAAATGCTTATGTCGAACAATTATACACTTGTGAGTCGCAACAAGGTGCTTAGGCATTCAAACTCTAACTATTACATTATTATGGGTGGTTTCAATAGTTTTGGGTGGTTTGGAACACCCTGTATACAGAGTGTATAAAATAAACTCCATAATTTGTATGTACGAGATAATAAATTGGAATTTTAATGAATGTGCTACTCTTTCAACAATACTTTGGCAATTTCCACTTTGTGTGAATTCGAATCAAACTTGTGTGGAATTTCTCAAAGTGTAATGAAATAAATGAAGAGCATAAAGATTATTGTTATTATTAGGATTTCACATTCAATAACATACTAAATACGAGTAATAAAATTAATAAAAAGCCTCAATTCGCCGATATCTGCTCAACTATATGATCCATAGGAAATGACGTGTGCCTTGCAAGAACTGAAGGATGTTATGAAAGAAGTGCTTCGAAATGGCTAGAATGAATAAATTTTGAAATGTCACAAGCAGCAAGAATGTTTGAGTGGTTTTAATTGAGAGACACGTCGCTTGCAAAGTGATAGCTTGAAGCACAAGATATATGCCGAATAACATATCGTGCCTAAAGTGACGTATAGCGTAGCTATAATAATAATACAACATGTACAAAGTATTCTTATAACGTTAAATCACAAGGACACACCTACGTAGGGGACGGTACAACGGTGAATATTAGTAAAGATAAAAGAAAAACCACAAATGTGTTAAATGTATATAACGTTCACATCGTGAAGCCGAATAATGAAAAATATAAAATTAACAAAAATTAATTTAAAATTTACCATTATACATGCGAAAACACGTACACATATAATAAATTTGGCGCTACCAACATTTTTTAATGACATATTTTATCAGATGTATATGCTTGAATATGAAATTTCAAATTTGGACACATTCCAATCGAAGACGATCGATTCATTAGACTAATATCAAAATTCCCTCTTTAAGTCAATCAAGATGTAATCATTCTGTTCTGCAGTTTAGTGAAATTGTAAAAAAAATTTTGATTTTAATGGATGGTAAAAATCTACGATTTTGAACCTTTTTTAGAATGTGTATCTTAAGGCACGTATTTATTTATTAACTAAGGCCATGTTAATTAACTATCTCTTTGAAGTTAATTGGAATTAGGTAAGAAGTCATTTCAAACTATTAAAGTTTAATAAAGGTGAATCTGCTTGAAAAGCAGTTAAAATTTCGCTAAAAATTGTAGTATTTAAAACTACTCGTAGCACACTTATAGCTCGAGAATATTTTACTGTTGGAATTATGTCAATTGCTTCAGGCGAGGGAATATTTTATTGCATGCCTGTATTCTGGTTGCAGATATAATTCAGTGATATAATCCAGTTGGCTTGCCATTGTGTCATGGATGTTGTGCAATTTTCGAAGTTATGCGCATGCGTGAGTTAAGGACGACTTGAAACTGGTAATTATATAGCAAACGTTGTAAACCGTACGATTGGCTAAATTGATTAAATAAAACTCTTTTAAAATTATGTTATTAGTCTCTGATCATCTTGAAAATATGCAGAAAATTGTATTTAATTAAGATGAATATTATATATGTATATCGAATCCGAAATTATTATATTATACATACCTTTAGTAATATAAAAGTTTAATTATCATTGACTATTGTATAATTTTATCAGTCCAAAATTGTAAAGTGGGTAAAATTATCTTTTATTTAAAAAATTATTTTGCGGTTTTTCGCCGCTTCGTCTGAATTTTTTGGGGGAAACCCACTGACCATAACTTTTTTGGGGAAACCCACTGAGTTAATAATACGCCTCGATGCACGAGGAATGGTTATTAAATGTATGATTTTCTTAGAACGCGTTTAACAATGCAGGGCGTATATTATATAAAACTATTGCTAAATGTTTCGTAGCACTTGGTCATTAATCAATTCTTCACTGTTAACAGTGTTCGGTGGATATAAGCAACAAGTCAAGGACGTGTTTTATCTTAGTAAGTATTGAAATAAATCATGAATTAATATTTTGACTTGCATTTATAGTATATAATCATGGCATTCAACTATTCAAATGTATCTATGTAGTATATGCAGGTAATGCAGTCTTTATAGTATTTGTTTCTACTATATTTTTTTTGAAGTGGTCATCTGGTCGTTCTTACTGTACGTAATACATTTAATGATATTATCGTATTGTATATTGTCTCCCACGATAGTGTCAGTAATTTCTATGACTATGTTGTAACAATTAACTATAAATCCGGCTGGAGACAGCCGGAATGTGGGAAATCGTTCGTTTGGCACAATATAATTGTCATTAATAGCGATACTGATTTCGAATTTGAACCGTAACCACCAAGTCTAATATCCTAGCAGATTAGTGAAGAGAAATTTGGGTATGGGATGAAGTATGGCTAACAGTTATATTCATTAGACAGCACATTGGTTCTGTTAATAACTATGGATATGGACAGGCCTGTTGAAATGAAATTGCTGAAATTCTGCATTTTTCTCATTTTTCCAAACATATAATTCAGCTCATATATACAACCACAGCGAACCAAAATATTGTGAAATATTCTGACTGTTGTTCTTAATATTTTAAGAAATATAGTTTTAAAAAGAGCATTTGTTTACAATATGATATGGACCATAGTGGAGGTCAAGTCCATAGGTGTAAACAAATTATTAGAGCATGTTAAATTGCTTGTGGGATAAATGTCTTAAAGAGCACAGTGGATAGTACACCTGTTTAATAATAGACTAAGCATGTTGATCGAGCCATTTACCAAGAGGCATTATTGTCAACCAAGAGTTTATTTGTTTTAGCACTGTCAATTGTTGTAAATCTATCAAATTCTTCCTTTTTTGTAATATTGTATTATTTGTATAGTTCTTTATCAACATGTTAAGTTAACATTGTTATAAGCATGGTGCCAATTAAATCTTTGGCCAGCATGACTGCAAAAACAAACAGATGTTTTGAAAAATGTACCACAAGAAAAGACAGTTATAGTGGCATCATTAATGCTAAAAAAGATTTAAACAGTTTTTTTTAAAATAAACCTTGCATACAAATTATTTCAATGTCTTTCCTAATAATATATATTACATATTTATAATATATTATCACATTTATCATTTATTAATATTGTCATCAATATTTTAACTTCTCTCTATAATAATAGTAGTAAATGGTTCTATGCACATTTTTAGTAGGTTTCCTTTAGCCTCCTCTGCAGGCATCTCTTATGTATTAAAAATATGCATATTTGGCTTAGGCTAGCTGCGTGGAGATGCATGTGGAAGAGGCTAGATTTACTCTACATTGAAGGTTATAATTTGGTAAGTTAACTTTGCATTAAAGGGATCAAGAAGGGTTTCAGTTTGGACAGGGTGCCATATCTTATCCAGCACTTGCAACCCTAATAGGGTAATAGGACTCCACTTTGTAATGTCCCACCCACTTGCAAGAGTGGTTCTACATTGTATGTAAACAAGATTTTGATCTCTTATAGCAAGATCTATAAGACTATAACGTCTGATTTCATCATTTTTTAGTCATCCGTTTTACTAATTATAAAATCAGTAAATGACAGTATATATATAGACTTTAGTTGTTTCAGTCATTTTATATATATATTTGGCTCGTTATCAGCTGTTCTACTTATTATTCAATATTTTTGTCGTTCCAAAAATTGGTAGAGCAGCCGACTCTTTTATTTCAAGAAAAATACATTTACACACCAAGAGCTTCAGCGAGTCAATAATAATAAAATTATGATTATCGTCGTCCTGTTATTAATGGCATGTGCAATTTTCTTTTATATTGAATGAATATAATGTAATCTGATTATATGAATATCTGCTTAGGTAAATCATATTTTTCTTATTACCAGTTTTAACACGTAGTTATCTCAATAATTTTTCAGATAGCAATTGCTAATGGCGAATGAAGATGAACCGTGTTGCCGCACATTTACGTCTGTTTGCCTCAAATTATCTCGAAATGTGCCGCGAGACAAACTGAAGCAGTTAAATTTCTTGCTTCAAGATATCATGCCAGAAATCGACATTCATGACGAAAAACCATTTGTGGAAGTGATAAAGAAGCTTGAAGCCCGTGGAGTTCTAAACCGGAATAAACCTGGGCAGAACGAGGCAGTACTACTCTATGAGTTATGTGATGCAGTTTCATTGAACAGTCTGGGTGACGAGATATGTTTGGATTTTGCACTTGAAAGAGGTACAGTATATTTAATTTAAACAAATAAACAAAATATGAGATAAAAATATTTAGGGGTAAGTAGAACTGACAAAAAGCAACTTTCTGTTCATGAAAACGGGTTTTTAAATTCAATTTGACATTTAAACGTTCAACGAAAGCCTGTCACACAACTAAAGTGTTTATTCAATATTTTTTTGAATAGCTGATTATAATAAGTAGTATTTTCAACTTTCAAGACTCAAGTAGTAGAACTAAATAAAGCTTGGCTATGCCGCTGGATACTATACTGTATATTACTGATATAGTAGAGTTTATTTATCGAAATGGTCAAAATTTCACGTGTAATAAAATATGATTATTTCAATGCACATTATTTGTAACAATCGACAAACATCTTTACTAGATCCTTTGCATCATATGCGTATCTCGTCATTCAGAAAACTTCTAGTAAAGTTATCTGACGAATTAAACCAGGATTTTCTTATCGATAAAATGAGGGAATTCTTAGCCAATACATTAGATGGTGAAATTCCACACAGTTTGGGCGATGAAGACGTTTCCGCCATAAGTATCTTTCAACGCATGGTTCAAGCTTGTTTAATCTCGGAACAAAATTTATCATTGTTGGAAGAAATGATAGTATTTTGTTCAAGAAATGATCTTCTGCAACGCATTGATGATTTCAGGAACAAGAACAATATTTTCAAGAAAGGTACGTTTGTATAACACCACGAAAAACGTCTGCGCATGCGCCAAATTATGAAAATATCATGGGAATTTGAATACCAACTTTGGAAACAACTAATGCGTACTAAATGTTAAAATTTACTGTCAGTTGAAGCATAAATGCATTTCATATGCATTTTGATTTAAAATAAAATCAGGCGAAGAAATGTACGCCGTTAATTGCACCGTTTCCGATAAGTCGTGTATTAAATGGACGACTTGCGCTTAAAGGCGGATTTCCACTTACAGCGAAATCGTTCGCTGGCGAAATATTTGCATATTTTCTTTTGAATTAAGAGCACTCAAGTCGCACTAATTTATTTATGCTGTTTAAATTCAAAAGAAAATATGCTAATATTTCGCTAGCGAACGATTTCGCTGTAAGTGGAAATCCGCGTTTAGACTAATTAACTTTTGATCGAAGTAATAAGAAGAAAATGAATCACCACAGCTACAAAGAGCGTACTTGAATTACTCCAATGCAAAGTTTGGCTGCGAAATTTTGTAAAATTCGGAGCCATGCGAGGTTGGCATAATTATTTTGTATACTTTTGTATTATACGCACGGAATGTGCAACGACCCTGTAACTAATTTAGTTACAAACTTCCGGCCGTAATACAAAAGTATGCAAAAATCGACAACTTAGCATGGCTATATTTTCCGTAATTTACAACAATTCACAGCCAAACTTGGTAGTTTTACTAATTTTAGTAAGCTCTTTCCGAAAATTTCCTTTTTACCGCTGAGATAAGATATTAGTCTAAAGCGCAAGTCTTCCATTACATGTCGAAATGTTTTTTCGTGAGTATGATAGGACTCCTATAATCTCGCTATTGGGACGTCAAATTGAAAATTGGACTCTCTGTCTCTTCACTGACATTTAAATCCCTTGTTTCTGACAGTTTTAATTTTGATATCGTAGTTCCGTTTGGATTGCGCAATCTTCCTCGAGACATGGTGGAACGCCAAGCAGAAGTAAACGACATATTAAGCTTGCTCAGTGCAGGCAATAACCTTGTGGGCGTGGTTGGGGTTCGCACCGGTGACATAATTGGTATACGCGGTATGGGAGGCCTAGGGAAGACTGTCTTAGCCCAGGCTATTGCGTGGAAAGTGGCAATGACTCGTCAGGTTATCTGGCTTGATATTGGTCAAACTCCTGACTGCTTAGCACTGATAAACACTCTCGTAAAAGCTCTCGGAGGGTCAATGTCATTTAGTGATATATCCAGCGCGCAGGCCTGGATACGAGCAAATACGGTACGCACATAAATTTGCACGTAACATCCTGTATTTGTGTCTCTAATTGGTTAAGATTGATTATAGAAGCCGCTTAATTGTACTGACTATTACTATGCGGAAAATAGTGATTTTTGGTTTGACACACTAATTCGAAAATGAGCATAATCACGTAATGTAGGCCCGGATCCTTTGTCAAATACCTTATTAGGCTTATATCAGTTCATGCATGAACCGGGCAAAATTGAAAAATTTGTGATGCATTTTGAAGGACACTGTTCTCACTTTGTCTGTAGTTTTTGTAATTTTGTCTCAATTGTTCTGTTTTAATGTATTCTGTGGACGTTTAAACCCAACGAAAAAATAAGAATACACAACCAACTAACTCACATGCACCATTTGTGTGTAGGTGAATAAGGACTGCTTGGTCGGATGACGTCTGGAATGTTGACGACGCTGGGTCTTTGATTATCTTGGAAAATGTCAATATTGATAACTACCAAGATTCGATGTCGTTCGGCCTAAAAGCTTCAGCTCTGTACGAACTACAAACTATGGCACAGAATAAATCGAGGGCGCTTTTATACCAAAGCGCACAAGTTACCGATGACGAAAAATCCATGTTTAGCACAAGAATGCAGGCAATTGTTGTCGAACTACTGGAGCAGTGCCGTGGCTTGCCACTAGCTTTGTCACTCGTAGGCTCAAATTTAATTGACTCCCGGGCCGAACAAGACTGGCAAGATGAGAACTTAAAGGATGCCAATTTGGAAGAACTAAGGTCTTTTTTTCCAAAAGATTCTTATCCCTACGATAACCTTTTGGCTGCCATTAACGTTAGTTTTGAGCGCTTGGAAGAAAGCCATCGAGAGAGGTTCCTCGACTTCGCGATATTTCCAGAGGACACAGATATACCATCTGATATTCTTGAGCTCTTTTGGTCTTCGGGCGATTCTGGGAAACGCACGTGCAACGCTCGGATGGGAAGGCGCATTCTTACTGTCCTTGAGAAGAAATCATTGATTCAAAAAGGTATTTATAGGACAGGGGACAGAAGGAGCTAGAAGACGATTAGTACAGCAATATAAAAACTTTTTCGACAAGTCTAATTACTTCAATGCTGCTGGACGTTAATAGTAGAAACAACCAAATACAATGAAACTCTTTTCCTATATTAAATAAATTGTTCACAATGGAGCAGTGATCCCCCAAACACTTTTCAGCGAAAATAGATACAGGCGCTTAGTTGCAAAATAGTCCTATATATAGGACTGAGAATCAGATATAGCTTGCGCACGTTAGCAATTTGTTGGGTTGAAGGTGTATAACTTCTTAGACAGACTGTAACAGATGTGTTGGGGCATCGGTTCTATATACGTACAAAACAGCCGGATAACTATTTCTTAAGCATGCAGTAAACAATCTTAAAATATCAGAGGATATTTTTTTAGAATAAACTGCATTTGCAATACGTCTTTATCTCGTGCGTTCTACATCGATTTAAACTGAATGTTATCATTGGTCTTTTAGGTCCAACACTGCATGGAAAGAACAGCTACCGTGTCCACGATCTGCTCTTAGACTTTGCGCGAGGAAAACTGCGCGACACAATAACTGATGTCCAGTGCATGTTTATCGAGGCACTGAATAGAAAATGTGTAAACGGTGAATGGGCGAAATTCCAAGGCAATAAAGATTATTACTATCATTATCTTCCCTATCATCTGCACTCTTCCGAGCAGTATGGGGTGCTGCTTAATCTCTTCTTTGACTTTCACTGGTTGGAACAGAAAGTGAAGGAGACAAATTTGCCATCTTTAATTTCCGACTTTCGCTTTTTGGGTACGGATTCGTATGAAATTAAATTACTGAAGTCATCTTTGATGTTATCTGCAGACGTGATCGAGAAAGCGCCTGATTCAATTGGTCCACAACTGTTAGGTAATGAAAAACAGTTTTTTTTATATGAGCAGTTCTTTCAATAGAACTCGATTATTGAATTAGCAACGCTTATATTATGTCTGCACATGGCCAGTTCAGTACCGGGCTAGATACACGTAAACAAAACGTGTATAACGATTTCTCGTTGTTCTATAATTATATCATTTGTTTTCGAAGGACAAAATATGCACATTAATTTATTTTCAAAACCTTTACAGTTCTACCTTATTCGTTTGAACCCAGTGAATTTATAACACACGACATAAGATACGCGCATATTTAGTATAATCTCCGAAGGGTTTCTCCATCTGTCTCTTTTATTTAATTAGTATTTAAAAAGTATTGGGAAATCGTTGCTAATCTGTTTTGAGGTGATTTACGAGTTTCATGCAGGTATAACAATTTTTTCCATACGTGTCATATACGCATGTGTACCACGTGCAGGTAGATTGCTATCGTGTGCTGACGAACACCCAGCCGTGAAGCGGCTATTGGAACACATCCGTGAAAGATGCACTAGAAAATGCCGTCTTATGCCACTATTTTCTTGCCTCTCCGAACCTGTTGGACCGCTGATCAAGATATTTAGAAAGCACGTCGATAAAGTGCTCGCGTTAACCACATCCGTTAGTTCAACGGGTACAATTGTCATCTCTGCATCAACAGACCGTTCAGTTAAAGTTCATGATCTCGAAACAGGTGTGTATAGCTATATGCAGCCATAGGCAGACCAGAAATCTGTTTATACTCAGTCTTCGACGGCATTGTTTACGCGCGGTCAGCTTCTCCTGCCTGTACTAATTACTGTATTATATATTAATATATAAGACAGTAATTAGTACAGGCAGGAGAAGCTAACCGCGCGCGTAAACAACGCAGTCGAAGACTGAGTGTAAACATATTTCTGGGCTGCCTATGGTTCTATGAAAGCCGGATAGCGCTATCCACCGAATAGGGATTTTTTCAATCCCTTTAAAATCGCCCGTTTTTTGCTATAACTTTGATTAAACCTCGTGCAGTATTTCTGAATCGAGGATCCTCTTTAATAATTTTTGGTCCCAAAGTTCAAATTTTGATTACTACTCAGCTGAAATATTTCAATGTTAATATTTTAATTGTCAATGGAAGTATACATATTAAATCCATAAGATGCAGGTTCAGCCATTCACAAGATCTGTGTATAGCGCTATCCGGCCTTCGTACAACCGTCCCCTGCATTTTCCAACAGAATTAGTACTCATCGAGCCATTACATCAAATTTTCAAGTAATAAATCTTTTCATATTAATGTTATGTATACAGGCAAAGAGTTGCAAGTGCTCAATGGTCATACGATGGCAGTGTATTGTTTAGCTTTGTCCCATAGCGGGACAATTCTGGCCTCAGGGTCTTATGACTCCACCACTAGACTTTGGAATATGGACAGCTATGAACAGCTGTTTGTTTTACAAGGAGATGGTGGCTTTGTGAATGCATTGGATTTCAGTGCGGACGATCGGCGTCTTTTTACTGGGTCAAATGATGGTTTGTGTAGCCGTGAATAATTTATTGATGTATTGTAGTGTGGAACCTATACGAGAAGGTCCATGCAGCATCCGGATGCAGCATTACTTATGCTGTACGACCGCAAGGATGTCATCCATCTTATAAGAAACTCATTTTTCATAGGGTACCTCAGGGTGTGGCTTGTCGCTACAGGTGAACTGTTTAGTTCCATTCCTGCACATAATGGTCATATCCGTGGTCTGTGCACGACCAAAGATGGTTTGTACGTTGCAACTGCATCCCTTGACCACACCATCAACCTATGGCGTTCGGATACATTAGAATTTCAGGGTTGTTTCATTGGCCATATTGATACTGTATACAGTATAGTGGCAACAGGTATGTAGTGCGACATTTATTGATAAGTACAACATCGACTGTAATGTTATGTAGCGTGCAGCTGTGGTTCTTTATTTTCTGTCCTTTCCTTCATGTTTAGGTGGTGACAAACCAACGCTTGTGTCCGGTTCCGGCGACAAGACCGTAAAAATCTGGGATTTGAAAACATGCAAGGAAGTTCGTTCTCTCTGTGGTCACCAAGGCGAGATTTATTGTGTTGCTGTGAGCCCGGACACGAAGCACGTTATCTCCGCGGGCAAGGATTTAATTGTGAGATTGTGGTGTTACCACACGGGAAAATTGCTATTTAATTTTCAAGGACATAGTCAATCGATCAGGTATAGATTTATCTGATATAACCATAAGAGTTAAGACAGTTTTATCTCGGCTCAACACAGGATGGTAGTAACATTCCTTTTCGTGAAATCTTAAGATTGACGTTCACGGCAAACCGCGAACTGCAAACTTTCAGCCATATTTGATTTGGTACGGGTACCCATTTTAGCCGTGCCGATCAATTGAGTGTAATGTAAACAGGACTTAAACCCCACAGGTTTTTTGACAGCCCTATACAACAGGGTTTCTAGATCTCAAAAAAAACGCAACCACTTAAATATGCAAGAATATTAATATTGTTCGGGTTTGCACCATAGTTCAGCTAAAATGACTTTTAGCATTGTAAATGAAGGATTAAGAGACATTTTCAATTCCCAGAGGTGCACTTTAGAGCTGTATTAGTGTTCTTGCATATTTAAGTGGTTGCGTTTTTTTTGAGACACTCTGTAGTTTAAGGGGCTGTTTACATGAGCCCGGTTACCCGAGATTCAGCGAAGCGTGAGAGGACTTTGAGGTATTGAAATAAGTCTTTATGGCACCAAACAAGCACATGCTATTGTTGTGGTGATTACACGACTGCCAGGATCAAGTGATCTGCTCATTTCAATACCTCAAAATCAACTCACGCTTCACTGAATCTCATGTAAACAGCCCCTAAATCTTATGCATGCTGCAATTTGCATGGCTATTGTCCCAAATTCATGAGAGCTAATACTACAGGGTGTATCAAAAAAAAGGAGACCTTTAGAAATCAAGCTATTGTTAAAATTTGAATGCCATTTCAATTGCATTTGCATGCACATATGCTGAACCGTAGTGCGTTAAATATTGATGGTATGCATGCATACATTAGAAAATGAATTGACGTTTGTACACAAGATTGTCTGCTCCTGGGAATTTGAAAATAACTTTAATAGCATAAGGAAAAATAACGACCCAAAAATATTCAAATGACTAAGCACACTACCAGAACAAAAATGGTTCAACTGACTTCGGAGCAAAGAGTTTTTGTAGTCTTAACTTATACCCAGCCTGCCGTCATCAGAAAAGCAGTTCGCGATATGCACAAGCGTACGGTAGTTTGTGTTGAGAGAAATGGAGGCCACGTTGAAGGTCATGGTCCATGACATTCAGTTCTTTTGATGTTCAATTTATGAGTAATTTTCAATCTGGATCGAAATGTCAAGTGAATCTGTGTCAGATCAAGTTGTAATTCATTCCTGACTCATGTAAACATTTTAATAGGCAGATTTCGTAAAATGGGATGCTGAGCCATTCCGGAATAATCCGGATTCAAAGTCAATTCTAACTCATGTGAACAGCCCTAATGCTCGCACGCAGTGTTACTGAAAAATTATTGAACAAATGATTTGTTCATGTTTTAAAGGAACAGCTAAAGCAATTTACCATGCACGCATACTGTTATCGCTTTTGTGCTTAGTCGTTTGTGCTTAGTCATTTGAATATTTTTGGGTCGTTATTTTTCCTTATGCTATTAAAGTTATTTTCAAATTCCCAGGAGCAGACAATCTTGTGTACAAACGTCAATTCATTTTCTAAAGGTCTTCTTTTTCTAATGTATGCATGCATGCCATCAATATTTCACGCACTACGGTTTAGCATATGTGCAAATGCAATTGAAAAAGCATTCAAATTTTAACAATAGCTTGATTTCTAAAGGTCTCCTTTTTTTTGATACACCCTGTAGTTTACTAAAGAGTATGATTTTGAGTTTGCCGTTTGCGATTAGCGATTAGCCGTAAACATTAATCTAAAGGGATTAAGGGATGTCCATTCGGGGTCTGCTCAAAAATTGGGACCTTCTTATAGGTTCATTCAGGGTATTAATATTGGATTGTTTAGATGTCGACAGTTGAACAAATTAAAAATATCCGGTTGATTTACAATTTTTATACTCCCCCCAGACCCTACCTTTTACGTTACTTAGCAATGTTTTAAAATAAAAAGTGAACAATCTATATATCCTTATGAATTATTCGGCGAAAAGGATGTTGTCACGCTTGTCTTATAACTCAGGAATATAAGACCGTTTAAGGCTGGCTAGTGCAAAAAAAAGCTTTTTTCGATGGTTTACAATAGATGGTAAACAAAGTTTCATGAAAGTGGAGAGAATTGTAATTGAAAATTAGACTAATCCGTTTGTTGCCTTTCAGATGCGTTTCAATCATTTCCGATGGTTGCAAAGCTTTGTCTGGCTCCCAGGATAAAAGTTTTCGAGTGTGGGACCTCGACACGAGTGCATATATGAAACGGGAGAGAATACGTGGTCACTCTGATGATGTCATGGACATAGCAATCACTCGCGATGGGTCGAGATGCGTTTCCTCCTCAAAGGATGGGTCTTTAAAGATCTGGAAATGTGAGACTGCAGATGAACGCTACGCATTGACAGGTATCTGAAACTTGAATGAAAAATGAAAAAACGTTATGCTGACAATAGGATGTATAGGTACTTTCAGATGGGCAACCAATTCCAAATGGTTAATTATTCGCACTGTTAGTATCATAAACCGTTCTAGGTCACACGAAAAGAGCAATAAGTGTTGCTATTTCAGTCGACGATCGCTACGTTGTGTCGCTCGGAAAAGATTCTTTCATAAAGGTATACAGGGTGTCCCAAAAAAATGTCCCCTCTATTGAAATCAAGCCTTTGTTAGAATCTGATTGCCTTAATATTATGATAAACCCAATTGAAAGCAAGACGCTTTATTTGAATGCCTCAACCTAATAACTATGCTATTTACACACTACTGCGTTGATCATGCATTCAAATTCCAACAAAAGCTTCATTTCAATAGCGGGGACTTTTTTTTGGGACACCCTGTAGAGTATATTTTAATGCATCTAAACGGGGTTAGGGGATGAAATAAAATGGTGGGGTAACTAAAATATTGAATTTAAAGCTGGTTTAAAGAAAAATAACAATATAAATATTTTTTATAATAAAATTCACCATCCATGCATAAAATGACTGACATTTAGGAAGAGTCCACATGCCTCTTTATCAAACTTAAGAATATTATATTATAATGCTTGTTATAAAAGGGTCAAAGACGTGTTAGGGTGCATTTTTTCATCGTCTTGAAGTGGGGCAATTTTTATTAAACAAAAAAAGGAGGAGGAAACTGCAGACTGATGCGACTGATGCAAAAATTTCACAAGCCTAAGCTAAGACTAGCGTTCCTGCTTGTTAAAAGTACTGATGATGAATATTATTCTCGACCGGTTTAACTAGTCAATGGAATGGTATGAAACAGACTCACACGATATAAAAGTAGTGAAGGTCGAATATACCGGAATGTGGTATATTCGACCATTACAAGGTTGAGTGGTATCTTCGATATTGGTAAGGTTGAATATACCGGAATATGGTATCTTCCATCGTGGTAAGGTTGTCTCAATAAGTTTTATCTCAAGGTCCCAGTGTATATGATATGGGGGGGTTACGGTATGTAGATACCATTGGTAAAAAACAAGCAAATATAATGTGAAACGTGATGATTTTTGCCTTTTAAGGTTTGGAACATGGAATCTGGGAACGAAACAAATGTAATTGAAGGCGACAAACAAGCTCGGTTTGTTTGCTTCAGTCCGGAAGGAGAATTAGTCCTAATTGGATGCAAAGACGATCGTTTTTTTATGTGGAATTGGAAGAAATACGATGTGCCTATCAAGTGCGTTAAATTATCCGCATTTACCACCATGGCCATCGCATGTGACAGGAATTTAGTTTACACGTGTGGTAGAAATAGCGAAGTGTGCCAAATTGATCGCTCATCTTCGCTACAAGTGACAGCCATTAGCACAGGGCCCAATCCGAACTGTACATCGATGGTGATATTACCTAGTGGTGCAGCAGTTTTGGCAGGAATACCTACATATAGTGTATTCATCTATTGGGAACTGTCATCATGGCGAGAAATACGATATGACGCGGGTATGTAGGAAACATGCACGAGTAGCTGACGTACCCGGGGGCGTACTGGATGGTCCATAGAGATACCAGAATTTTCTTAGGCCTCATGATTTATTCAACATTTTTGTAATGCAATTCACATCCACCTCGTATGTCTAGTCTATTATGAGTTTTAGGTTGTGCCCAAGTTTTCTCGACATATCATGATTTCTTGAAACCTTGGCCTTGGGGGTGATAACTAAGACCTTTCTTTTGCCTATAGCCAATATTTTACAGTTATTTTGCCTGAGTATAAATTTCCGTTATATAGGCATGCAATAGTAGAAAATATTGACACATGCGGTGACATTACCACATTCATTCGATACTTGAAATGATCTGCTTTGTGTTTGATACAGTAAAGCTGGATAATACTTCCACCCTATGATTTTCGCCATTTCCTGAATTCACGCTGTATACGTATTTCCTCCATAAATATGCCTCTGCTTTAAAACTATGGGAAGCCTCATTTTTAACTATGTTTCACAGTTTCCTGTGAAGATATTTTAATATCTTTTTGGGACAAATTATGATCTGGTCAGTAAAATTAGATCTATATATAGTGTTTTTCTTTCAGGACATCCAGACGAATCAATCGTAACTGCAATTGACATAACCTCAGATGGCAAACTGGCATTGTCTGGAAGCAGCTCAGGCACTATTTCTTTGGTGAACTTAGAGAGCTCGAAAGTATTGCAGACTTTCACAAAGACCGAATCTGGGGATGGCATACGCTTGCTTCGTATTCTGAGAGACGATAACAACTTTGTAGTTGTGAACGAGACTAATACAGTAGAAATGAGAAATTTTGATAACAGATCTGGAATGGTCATGTCTCAACCACCTTTTAAAGTTAATTGTGTAACCACTCTTGGTTTAAAATATATTCTCCTGGGCTGTGCCAATGGAGATTTATTATTGTACGATTATCTAGAATGCCTTGATCGCGAGTACAAGTACCAAGGGCATTCCGAATCCGTATCTCAAGTTGAAGGTCATCCAAGCAATGAATACCTCTACTTTTTATCCGGATCTGAAAATGGGTCAGTAAAACTGTGGTATGTTACAAAAACAACGCCCCCAGTATGGAGTCAAATGTGGTCACGTGACTGCATCCACTCACATCCAATAACTGCACTGGCTTTCGTTCCAAACTCCGAGGATGTCGTGAGCGGTTCCTATGGAAACGAGGTTTGTTTATTTTTTAGAACATTGTAATAACTTGATTTGCACGACAGCCTGTTTTAGTTCTTGTGAAGGAGAGCCTAACGGTATAATGGTAGGGTAGCGTTATTTGTTTTAAACAAATCGGCACGTTTGTTCACATTTTTCCGTCTTAGCCAATCAGAATGCCTAAACTTTGTATACTTCATGTAAAATAAAGTACTTTTTACTGAATGTAGCAAATGAATTTGACAGGTACACCGAATAAACGCGACAGGAATCGTGCGTACATACAAGTATAGAAGTTATGGAATCGCAGCGCTGCGTGTCGTGGGCACCTCACTTGTTGCCGCCTGTATTCGTGGTCTTACTGCGGTGAAATGGAGTTTAAGCGAAGGCCATGTGACCAAGAAAGTTCACACCGGCGCTGGTAGGGAGCAAGTATCACGTTTCAACCACACTTGCGATCATGTGGCCTCAAAAGGTTATTAGTTATTACTATACTATACTGATTTTTATCAATTTGCCATGACATTGCTATCTTACTTATATGTTTATGCAATTTTTGCAATTTAGGTTCTCGTCATTCTCTGTTGTTTTGGAGTCTCGAAACTGGAAGAACAATCCATAAACTTCGTGGACACACACATGATATCAGGGCCTTGGCATTTGTGCCCGGAGGTCAATTTCTATTGTCAGGTTCGCGCGACAAGACTCTAAAACTGTGGAATCTACGATCTGGTTGCTTAGTTGAAGAGTTTCATTTTGAGCGTTTTGTTCTGGCCATTGCGTGTGCTCCAAATGGGATCGTTTGTGTAGGATTGCAAGGCGGTCAAGTCTGTTTTTTACGCCTCAATAATTTATAACCGTTTACAAGAAGCTTTAACAATAATCCTATCCTAGCACTTGTCTCTTTAAGCGCGAATGAGAGCTGGAAACGCATAAAGAATATACATGCTTATGTATTTCACATGATATTTCCTTTGTTATCCCAGTCTGTTGCTTTGTTTCTACATTGTACTTTTGTAGATAGATCTGGAATGTAATATATCAATTCCATTTTATTAAACCCTGCACGAGTTTCAAATAGTTATTAGTTCCATGCGCTACTACACCTAATGATCAAGAGCAGTCATGTCAAGCACTGAAAAGTACGATGAGCCTCGTGAGCGTCAAGACTTTTCTGCTGCGACTTCTTTGTCAGAATATGTTTCTGCTCCATAGAAATCAGGGTTTTTTCACACTAAATGACAAACGTGACATTTTTTCGTACAAATATCTCTCAGGATGTTCCCACTGAGTTGTTAGAAAAGTATGCCTGTAAATGAAAATGAAATTTTAGGGGAACAGGCCTCGATTCCAATAAAATCCGTTGGGTATATTTGATTCTATTATATTTAAAAACAATTATACAGAAGATTAGAGCGAGTGATATATAATACCCAATGTATCCTGCACCCGCTGCATGATCCTATGATTCCTATCTATATTCTATCTACTCTATTCCATCCTCATTCTATCTCGATGTAATATATCCCTCCATCGGTCATGAAGCAAACTTCCCAGCCTGTTGGGAGAAGAATTTCTTTCTGACTTATTCTTAGATTAATTATCGTGGATTGCTTGCAGCTAAACGGAGATAACGAAGCGGCTTGATTCTGTCGGTTTCTACCTCAATCATCCATTCCGCGCTACTGCTAGCGTTCCGGTGGTAGAACGATGAGTTGATAAAGGTGGGCTTACTGGGCTATACCTTCCATTCTACCTTACATACCAGACGCAGTTTCTCTATTTTCTAGAAACGCAGTTCCGCGTAACTTGTTTTCTGTACTTTAAGATCTAAAAGGCAAGACTATATTGCTCCGCAGCATTTATGTTATACCGGCTTTATTTCCGAATAACAAACATTATTTTCTAAGATTGATGTTCCCTGCAACTGCATGTTTAAGCCTTTGAGGCTGTTGCACAAGTGGAGCGCGCTGCTTCATCATGACTCAGCATTGTCCGAATTTAATTTTGTAGATATTATAAACTTCAACAAAGCTTGAGAAGAATACCTGTTTTTTCAAGTGGAAGTAATTCCGGTGGTTTCAAGTTTCACAGAAATTAGGAACATATCAGTCTATCAGCTGAGTAACTTCAAAGACTTCAAGAAGTTGTCGAGCTGACGCTTCTCCTAATCGTCCCGAAGATATCGTCCTAAATTAAACGTGTTTTCAGGTAGGTTGCTATTTCGAATATATTTATGTCCATTAACATTGCTTTTCACCGGTAACAGGTTTGCGTGCGAGAACAATTTCTAGTAGGGAAGGTCCACTGGCACTGTGAAGGATTTCATTGTATTTAAATAAAGGCGCTCGCTTTGTATGTGACAGTGTTAATTATTTCACTCATTTTATTCTTTTAAACCATGCATTCGTTTAGTACTTTTTGAGCACGCACATTATTTGCCATTTTTATGATCACATTTTTATGACACAACATTCCACGTAATCGGAGATCATAAAATACAGGTACTAGATCATTTTGCTGATTCATGCTTATCTGGCATTTTGCAACTCTTGTAATTATAAACTGAGGTTGCCATACTGAGCAAAGAGCTCTTGCAACAATTTAATCATTTCAGGGCCTGGGTTTAAATTTTCCTAACAAACTACGTATTAAAGCCCTAACAAAATATCATGTGCAATAGTCAAAATATCAACAAAATATCATGTGAGTGTTGCAAAGTTTAAATTTTATTTTGAACATAGCACCAGAGCAAAAAAATTGTAGTTCATGGCAATTCACAGCTGAATTGTGATTTGTTTACATTTTTCTGATATAACCTAGGAGCTGAAACATGAATTAGCATTTTAAAGCTAAGCTATGAAACCTCATTTGTATTTATTTAATGAGACTGCATTGTGATTCAGATTAGTTAGTCTTTATAGACTTTGAGGTGAAACCTTTTAATTACTGATGTATATATAATGAGGTTGATTACTGATGTACACAATCAGTCATGTTCTATTTAATGCATGTAATAAACAAAACTAAAATTTTTACCTATATTAATCCAATGTGGAGTCTATGAACATGTCCAAACTGTTCACTGATAATCAAATATTAAATTGTAAAAAGCATTTACAGAGAATGTCCAATTCTCAGGACCATTCAAAGTAAATTCTTCAAATATTGAGCACATACTGGATTTTTTCTGAATATTTATGGTTACTATTCATGCTCAAAATATAAGCCCAGTGGTATGCAAAAGTGTGTATATCAATTATAAAAGTTTTCCTAAATCACATGACCCAACCCCCCCCCCTCGTCCCCAATCATGACTTGTTTGCAATGCCCTCACAAAGAGTTTTTGGTCCTATGAACCCTACTCTGCTTATTCCTGTTGTCCATATATTTCCAAATGATACAATTTAAACTAAATCATAAGTCAGGGAATATTGTAAATTATTTGAGATTTGTATCTGAGTTTCAGTGCTTAATAGCTCATGCAAATTAGGGTTTCAGAAGTAAGATATAGTGTATGTACATGCATATCGCCTAACCAAGGGGCTACCTCATTAAAATTACCATTTATAATAGTAGTTATTAAAATAAAGCTTTTCGACTGCATTTTAGCTTTATATTAATTCACAGGCAAAACGGGTATAGAAATAGTAAAATAGTAATAACATGGAATAACTAGTACTCGGACTGGGGTCCAGAGACCAGAGGACTGTTTTTTGCCAGATATGCAGCATATGCAATGTTTTGTTAAGCAGTACGTAATTCGCTTCGTTCGCTTGTACTACCCTAATAATAAAACAATCTGAAAATATGTTGTTCTATGACTCCAGAATTTCCATTGTTTAGTGAAAAAAATTCATCCTACTTTCCGAAAGCTCTTCCGAGAAGATCATAATTTGAATTGAATTGAAGCAAAGTATTTCGATAACAATACACTTAAGTGCAGTGTCCTTGAAATACTCTGAATAACCTGTAATTTATCTATCGTGTAATAAATAAAGCGCCCTTGGTATGAAGATATATTGTCCAGTTTAGATGACGATATCAATATTGTCATTGAATTTCTCTGCCGAGCGACAGTGCATGTCGAAACACGGATTAGTAATGCGCACTTGTATGCATTGGTATAACTTTTTATGGGCCTGCAATGATATTTGAAATATCAAATTTTGCATAACTACAGGCATATAAGAAGACGCGTTTACCGTTTTCCGCGACAATTTGCTTTTCCCACATAATGATCAAAGGATTTTACGAAAGATTCATGTGTATCATGTAAATTTGTGTGGTATTCGGCGGTACGTAGCTATACACCTGTGGGGAGTAAAAATCTTGCTGTCTCACATTGTATTTTCTCTAATCCATGCGCGCAGAAACTCATCGTGTCTCTCCTTTCCTTTTGGGGGAAAAATAACTCACAATCTCGTGTGGTCCGCAAAAGATACGGCCAAAGGGCAAAGAGGTATTAAATACTCTTGTCTGTTTCAGACCAGAAGTTCTTCTAACCTCATACGCCAGCCCGATCCAAGTATTTTATCCTTTATTTACCAGAAATAATTATACTCAATCCTTCTTTCTCATGTTCATCCATTTTACAAGCTAAACTTAAGACAAAACTTAAGACATATACTCATTTGTCAAATATTTTCGACCTTCTCGAATATACTCACGGTAACATTTGACCATGCACATGCAAAATCAAAAAATGTACGCAAATAATGAAGCGATAAACTGGATGAAGACATAGAACTCGTAATGTGAATGGTGTTCGCTATCTCAAAGTATTTTTCTCAGTTTAGCACATTTCAGAGATCAATTTCGTTCGGCGGTCCAAATAGCGAAAAAAATCCAGTAATTACGCGTTATGGTTACCTTAAGTTACCCATTCATTTTAGTCATGAAAGACGAGGACCTTAAAATTGTGCAGACCTCTGACCTCAAACAGAAATGCCCTTCATTTCAAGAAGGCTGCCCATTCGCCAAAGTTGTTGATAAGCAGCTGATGCAAAGTATCGAAAAATGTCCGCAGTTCCAGAACGGGTGTCCTTTTAAAGATGCAAAAAGTCTTGCTGACATTTACGAGGAATTGTCTCATGTGCCACACTCGGCTGGACATGAAAGTGAATTCTCCGGTCAGAAGTTGATTGAGATATTTAAGAAAATGCACGACACTTCTGAGTGCCTGGAAGAAAAGATGGGAGATTGTCCGGTGTTTCATAAAGACGACGGATGTCCATTCAAAAATGTCCGCGATGTAGAAGGCAAGCACTTGGTGGAACCTGTTGAGTCTGTTGCCCATGATCAAGTATGTAATTTATTTTTTTGTCGCAAGAGACCAGTAAATACAATAACTATACAATAATGTCAATATCAAATGTGGTCTAACAGCTTCCTAAAATAGACAAAACACTTCGCGACGTTTTGACCTGAGGGCCTTCGTCAGTAGAGTTATATAGTATGAAAATAGATCTGGGAGAATACAATGTTTTGTATGAAGGCAAAATATGGGGTTTTGTTTCGGCCCTGCGCGGCGGTTATTAAACAAAACAAAGCTCAGCGTTGAAGCCTTAAAGGAAAATCACACCTAATGTAACATTTTTCCAGATTAATCTATTTGATTTTATTTTCTGATAAGTTTGAACCTTTCTTTTACTGTTAGCACGTCATTGAGGAGCTACAAGAGATCGATGCCACGCAGTTACAACAGCATTGTCCTGCATTTAAAGATGGCTGCCCATTCACCAACCTGGAAGACCAAAATATGAAAGATGCCATTGCAAAATGTCCCGAGTTCAAAAACGGTTGCCCATTTAAAGATGCCAAAAGTTTCGCAGAAGTTTACGAGAAGTTATCCCATGTTCCACATTCCGCTGGACATGAAAGCGAATTATCCGGTATAAAGATGATTGAAATGTTTAAGAAAATGCACGACACCTCTGAATGTCTGGAAGAAAAGTTGGGAGACTGCCCCATATTTCACAAAGATCAAGGATGTCCATTCAAGAGTGTCCGAAATGAGGAAGGCAAACATTTAGCGGAACCAGTTCAGTCCGTTGCTCATGAACAGGTACGTAACTTCAAGTCTGCTTTCCACTAGGTGATTAATAAATAGCGAAAAATCGAAAAAATGTTTCTCTAGATAATCAAATTGCCGAATTCATTGTTCACGCAAACAAGTGCACTCGTTAAAAACCCCCGGATAAACTGAGATAAAAGACGCGCTTCTAATCTGCGAGTATAACGGTAATCGTGAGCAAAATAAAGATCGTGATACAGTAGATATGTACTGTATCTCTTGACTGGTTTGCAACTTTCTTTCCTTTTAGCACGTCATTGAGGAGCTACAAGAGATCGATGCCACGCAGTTACAACAGCATTGTCCTGCATTTAAAGATGGCTGCCCATTCACCAACCTGGGAGACCAAAATATGAAAGATGCCATTGCAAAATGTCCCGAGTTCAAAAACGGTTGCCCGTTTAAGGATGCCAAAAGTTTCGCAGACGTTTACGAGAAGTTATCCCATGTTCCACATTCCGCCGGACATGAAAGCGAATTATCCGGTATAAAGATGATTGAAATGTTTAAGAAAATGCACGACACCTCTGAATGTCTGGAAGAAAAGTTGGGAGACTGCCCCATATTTCACAAAGATCAAGGATGTCCATTCAAGAGTGTCCGAAATGAGAAAGGCAAACATTTAGCGGAACCAGTTAAGTCCGTTGCTCATGAACAGGTACGTAACTTCTAGTCTCCTTTCCACTATAGGTGATTTAGCGAAAAATCGAAAAAATGTTTCTCTAGATGATCAAATTGACGAATTCATTGTTCACGCAAACAAGTGCACTCGTTAAAAAACCCCGGATAAACTGAGAAAAAAAGACGCGCTTCTAATCTGCGAGTATAACAGTAATCGTGGGCAAAATAAAGATCGTGATTTGTACAGTAGATATGTACTGTATCTCTTGACTGGTTTGCAACTTTCTTTCCTTTTAGCACGTCATTGAGGAGCTACAAGAGATCGATGCCACGCATTTACAACAGCATTGTCCTGCGTTTAAAGACGGCTGTCCGTTCACCAAACTGGAGGACAAAGAAATAAAAGAAGCTATTGCCAAATGTCCCGATTTTGAAAACGGCTGCCCGTTTAAGGATGCCAAAAATCTCGCAGACATTTACGAGAAATTGACCCATGTTCCACATTCAGCTGGACATGAAAGTGAATTATCTGGTAAAATGATGATTGATATGTTCAAGAAAATTCATGATACTTCGGAATGTCTGGAAGAAAAGTTTGGGGACTGTCCTGTGTTTCACAAAGATCAAGGATGTCCATTCAAGAGTGTCCGCAGTGACGATGGCAAGCATTTGGTGGAACCTGTTGTGTCTGTTTCTCATGATCAGGTATACACCGTTTTCAACTATATAGCATCGATTTTTGAAAATTTCTTTTGAAAAACATCAAATAATTCTATTAAATCTATGGCCTCTTTCCTAAGAATATATAGAGTGTCCAAGGTTTGGGATTCTGGACAGTACTGTATGCCTAATATGCAAAAATAGGTGAAGGCCACAAGAGAATTATTTTGCTGCGTATGACTTGACGAATTCGGTTTCCCTTATGCACGGTTGTATGCAAAACTTGCAGGATATAGAGAATTATAATATCGTTTAATGCAGTCGTTTTCAGGCAGACAAATTTTATATGTTCAAAACTGATGCTGGATCTATATATTTTCTGATTTTTCATGTTTCTACCCTTGTTTCGTTGCTATAGCACGTTATGGAGAAACTTCAAACTGTCGATTCTGTTGACATAAAGCAGAAATGCCCTGCATTTAAGGATGGCTGCCCATTTACAAAGCTAGAAGACAACGATATGAAAGAAGCAATTGAAAAATGCCCGGAGTTCAAAAGCGGTTGTCCGTTTAATAGCGCTAAAAGCCTTGCTGAGGTTTATGAGAAATTGTCCCATGTTCCACATTCCGCTGGTCATGAAAGTGAATTATCTGGTCAGAAGTTGATTGAGCTGTTCAAGAAAATGCACGATACCTCTGAATGTCTAGAAGGAAAATTGGGAGAATGCCCTGTGTTTCATAAAGATGAAGGGTGTCCATTCAAGAGTGTTCGCGATGACAAAGGCAAGCATTTGGTAGAACCAGCTTCGCTTGTCGCTTCTCCCCAAAAGCCGGTACTTTCCTGTCCCACGAAGACGAAAATCATGACAACAGAGGTAGTCAACTTACAAGAAGCTTGTCCTGCATTTCAACCATCCTGCCCTTTCGCCAACGTTGCCACCAATTCGGATGCATTTAAAAATGCTCTGAATTGCCCGAAATTCAAGGACGGTTGTGCTTTCAAAGAGTGCAAAAGCTTAAGTGATATCTATTCCAAGCTTGATGAAATCCCCGAAATTGAAGAGGAGCAGGGAAGTCACGGCGAGGTGCTGGAAAGTCTAAAGATGATTCATGAAGTGTGTGTCGAAATGCAGAAGCAGATCGGCGAATGTCCTGTCTTTAAAACCGATGTTGGTTGTCCGTTCAAGACAGTGTGTAGCGATGGCAAGCTCATGATTGCTAAAATTGAAGAAAATTTAACGAGCAGAGTGATCGTTGAAAGTGCACAGGAAGCAGAACAAGAGATTGGAGCTGAACTGTTGTTGTCTTCATCTGGCATTGTTCTCCATCAAGAATTGACAGAAAATACGAAAAGTATTCACAAGAAGACTGAAACATCACCCTTTGTCAGAGGTTTAATTAAAGGCAAAATCGATCCTGCCGGATATAAATTATATTTATCCAACCTATACTTTATTTACAGGTAGCCAAACTTCGATATTTGCTTTATACTATTAATGTAAGATAATTGTATAGCCTTTAACAAACAACTCAGCCAGTCTAGCCGTACCCCCATAATCGTGAATTTACGCATGCGCAGTATACTTAATGTTTTCCCCCAAAAAAAAGGCTGACATCGCACAATCAGTTATTGAACGTTCCGCTCTTGATTTAACTAGTGCAGTGCATGCACACTTTTAATATAGGTAATCATGCGATAGCGAATACAATTCGGGATTAATAGTATGAGTGATGTTTGAAAATTTTGCCAAATTAGACTCGCCCTTTCTTTGTTTATTATATTAGCTGAAAGCTTTCCGCCATTTTTGGTTTATTTTAGCTAAATCATTAATTGTACTGCAATACAATTAATGAAATAATTGTGCTCCTTACGAACAATCAGCAAGCAGTAATTTTAGTACGCTAATAATAAACTCCGAAATCACATATTTTCCGATATAAGTGCGATGACCCGTGTAATCATCTTTTCCATGCAACTTTGTGAATTTTATAGGCTAGTTTGGCGTTTGAACGCGTATTTTATAGCTACCTTTAATACAGCTTTTTTATTTTTCTAAAATATCCTAACTACGAAATTATAGACTTTCCTGAAAAGAAAATTTATAAATAATTCTTAACATGCACGTAACTATGCAAAACTTAATTTTTTTTCTCTTTAAATTGGCTAGCACTTTGGAGAAGGAGGGAGACAAGCACAAATCTCACCCGAAACTCAAGCCCGTTTACTTCCCAACTGAGCTGAGGAGAACACCGAAGATTGTAGAAGATTTGGAATATTTTTATGGAAGCGACTGGAAAGACGAAATCGAACCGCTGGAGGCAACGAAGCGCTACATGGCGCGACTTCGACAGCTGAGCGAAGAAGACCCAATGTTGTTGGTTGCTCATCAGTATATTCGATTCATGGGCGACCTCTCTGGAGGTCAGGTTTTGAAGAAGATCTTTGTGAAAACGTACAACCTCTTTGACTCCAATGGCATCCAATTCTACGAATTCGATAACATTCCCAAGGTTGGGGAGTTCAAACAGCGGTATCGTCGCGCACTTGATTCGCTGCCGTTGGACAAAGAAGAGGCCGATCGTGTTGTGAACGAGTCCATTAAGGCTTACCATCTCCACATCGAAATGTTTGCTGAGATGGCGGAGCTGTGTGGTATCGAGTCTGACCTTCCAACGAGGATTGAAAGTAAACCCCTGATGAAAAAACCTAGCGCACGACAAACCTTTGAAGAAAATCCGCTTGTGAAGCCGGACCATGCCAGCAATTCATCAAGTGGCGTTCTCTTCATTATTTTGGGGCTGGCCGTGGCCATTTTTGCCATCTTGTATTCCTACTTGCTCTCGTGAACATATAAACGTGCTTAGAAAAACTTTTAGTGAAATAAATCGTGGACCGTTTTCATGTATTGATTATAATTATTTGGGGATTGATATACTGGCTGATCGATTACCTAATTCGATTATACCAAAGTTTGACAACAACTTAGAGTTTTCTTTTTTCTACTTGGAAATTTGAACATAAGTTGATTGATTTAGCGTAAGAATTTAACTATATCTACTATTTTAAAGCTACTTGGAAATTAGTGATTATTAATAAAATTGGTTCACATAAAGAAAATTGTTTATTATAACAACGCGCATGCATGTACATTATGTATGTGAAAAAACGCAACTCGATTCAACCAAAACTAAATCGCAGCATTTTGAGCTTTAACTCAATCATCCTGAATGAAACTAACTCATAATTTTTAGGAAATAAAATTCCACCTAGCAAAAGTCTAAAATCTGCAGAGTTTGTCAATTGAATTAGCTATTTCTCTAATGAAAGCGCAGTTCGTATCTAGTTGAGTCAGGAACCGAACTAAGTTTCGTAGTGAATAATAAAACGGACGAAACGTCCAGTTTTGTTAACGAAATAACTATTAAAACTTAAACTTACTTGTGTTTTATATCTTACATGTTATCCATCCATCGGATGCTGCAAATTTATGCAAATAAATACCTTATTTCGAACTCAGGCTACTCAGCACATACCTGAAATAGCTTTTCAGTTGGGTTTTCCCCCGAACAAAAGACACGTATATGACTAGAATTCATTTTGCAAATAAAATCGTTCTCGCGAACATAAAATCGTTATTTAAACTTCGTAGAGGTAATTGATGCGGGGATGTCCACAGAAAGCGAGGATCGCGTATTACCACCGCCAGAACTCGACTGGATACTTCCAGAAAAGAAGGAAATTGGATCGGAACGTTACGAATGGTTGAGTGATGAGATTCAATCGCGGCTTCCTATTGACATTCTGTTAGTTACTGCAACAGACCACGAATTCAACAGTTGCTACTCGTTTTTGAGACTGAAACCTATTCGTCGAAGTTGGTGCCCTGACATGGGATTGGGATTTGTGGATTTCGGTGAATTCGATGATGGAAATCCGCGAAATACGAATGTGACCGTGGCGCTGATGCGATGCGAAGCCGGACCGCTACCGGCTGTGATTGTTGTCAAAAATGCTACCGAAGTTTTGAAACCCAAAGCTGTGCTTTTCGTCGGAGTGTGTGCCGCCCTCGACCGGGAGAAGGCAAAACTCGGCGACGTGATAATTTCGGCGAAATTGGCGAATCACGCATTTAAGAAAGTCAAGGACGACGGCAAATACGAGCATCGTGGTTTCAAAGAGAACGTCAGCAGGAATATGGCAAAGCTTATTCTGTCTGCAGACCATGGTTGGGAGCCACCTATTAAAAATAAAAGTGGTTTTCATCCCAAAGTAAATAAGAAAGCTGTAATGTTAAGTGGTCCTGAGTTGATTGACTACGACAAAAGACGGTTACAATTGCTGGAAGATTTTCCAGACGCTGATGGTCTCGAAATGGAGGGTGAAGGTAGGTTACTTTGACGTATACGTAATTCTAATACTGAATAATGTGGCAAATCTCTTTTGGGTGACTAAATTCTATATGCATCTTTTTGAGTCACTATTTTCTTTGAGCAACGTTTGCATATTCAAATCGCATTGTGCATGTGAAAAGCGAATATGATCGAGCAGTTTTTTTGAAGAATATAAGAAGCGTACAGTTGTCTAATGACAGCTATTGGCAACGTAAATCGATCCTTTCAACGTATTGTTCTTAATCTTCCATCAGGTGCAAGGACGTATTTTCATTATTCGACAATACCTTGTCCGCATTATTCGACAATTCCTGATCCATAATCTTGCATGTATGCATGCTATTTTTTCTCTTCTGTTTTCTTTAATTTAGGTTTGTTTGCAGCGGCATATGATCTTGGTATAGAGTGGGCTGTTATCAAAGGTGTGTCAGATTTTGCAGATGGGAGTAAAAGAGCTACAGAAGATTGGCAACCATTTTCCAGCACAATGGCTGCGTCTCTGGTTTACAACATGTTCAAGTCCCCTGATGTGACAAGATATTGGCCGCATTATCAAAAGACAGAAGGTATAGGTAACTCTTATTCAGACAGTCTTGATATAGGCCTAATTCGTTTTCAGGTCGTTTGCTACAATTTTTTAAGCAAAACCACGATTCAGTTTACGCTGTAAACGTCCACTGGTAAGAATAAAATTGGGTCAGCTAAGAAGAATAAATTGGGTCAGCTAAGAAGGTGTCGAGTGGCACCAACCGAGTTTTGACTTTCATTGATTACGTGTTTTCTCGCTCCTGTGAAATATCATTCCGTATTACGTCACTGCTATCATTCTGTTAGCTTTCTGGCTGCCTCCTCGTATTGACAATCGGCTTACTTGTTTGGTACGTGCCCTTTTCGAAGTCACTGCCAGATTTTCTTGAAAGGGGCACGTGCATGTAGCCAGCACACGCGATGACAGTTAAGCTCTCTTTTGAGCTTTGTTATGTCATTTACACAACCAACTCAGTCTTGAAGTTATAATTTGATTGATTTTGTTTGTTGCTTCTCTGCCATTCAGTAGCTGTCACTCGGACATCGCTCTCATTCCGTATGCTTTCTGGCTTTCTTCTCGTATTGATAATTGGCCTACTTGCTTGTTACGTGTCATTTTGGAGGCCATTGCCAGATTTTCCTGAAAGGGGTACGTGCATGCATTGTACATTATCAGTACCTGGGAATGCGGTCTGAAGTGACTGCTAGACACGACGGTAGTTGTTATGTCATTTACATAGTCAATTAAGTCAGACTTCAAGTCAGACTTATAATTTTGTTTGTTGCTTCTCTGCCATTTAGCTGTCACTCCGACACCTCTCTCAATCCGTATGGTTGCTGGCTGTCTTCTCGCATTGATAATTGGTTTACTCGTTTTGTATGTGTTCCGTCCGATGCCGCCGCCACATATTCCTGAAAAGAGTACGTCATTACTATTATTTTAAGTGATCAAGGGTGAACATTAGTACCTGGGGTAGAGGTCAAGGCAATTTAATCATTATAATTGGTACTGGTTTATCTTTAAGACCCCGCCAGGTCCATAGGCGTCCTTTCCAATTCGAATATTACAAATTTCACTATAAATTCCTTTATAGTTACATCGCCGCCTGTTCCCACAAATCCACCGTTTACCCCTATTGAACAATTTCTTAGGGGCATTGCTGGTACAAAGGAAGGAAGAGTATGTATATATATAAATTATGGAAGTATTGCCCTGATAGCATGTTATCTGACAGATTTTCACTTCTGAAACTAGTGAATTCTCAGCCCAGTTCCCATTGACTCGTTACCTGTCGTTACCAGGCAATAAGCCACTGGATTATTCCGGGGGTTAATATATTTCTGTGATCAGACAACAGACAAGATTATTTCATATCTACCATATTCTGTGGTAGGTTAATTAGATCAAGGCAAATAGCACCTAACTCCTAAAATCCTTTCAGATATTGTGATTGCGTAATTCTGCATTTTAGCTAATTTGCAAAAAGCCTTCACGAGGGATGTGTTGTTTTTTGTACACAGAGAGAATATAATGGTCGCATGATCGAGTACTCAGTTTCAGGAAGAGTTCATTCATTTGATGAACCTTGGGTGTACGATGGAACAGCAAAAGATGTTGAATCTGGTATATTTGCAAAGAAGAAGCATTTTGAACATGCAGACGAAGCTATTAATGCAGCAATTGAAGAATTAGTCAAAAAGCTTAAGGAACGCAAGATCTTGCAAGATCAATCAACATAAGAAAGTCAATCGAAAATTTTTTATGCTTCACATTCGACTTTCAAACTCGTCCCGACTTTTACAATTTAATTACAATATGAGTATAAATGCAACTGTTTCCCATCAACCTTAATTAAGTTAAAGGTCTATAATGCAGGTAACTATTATTAGGCTACAGGTAACTGTGTTATGATTTTATTAGCTACGATATTTTATTTTTTTTTAAATGACAGTCCATGTAATTGTCCATTTTCATGGCAGCATTTGACACCGATTTGTTCAATGGAAATTCTTGTTACATGTTTTATGACTGATGTAAACTCATGCTTGCCTCAAGAGGCTAAAGCGGACTATACTCGAAAAGGACTGTCGAGGTGAAGTTCGAAAAGATTGTTAAACACCCAGCAATGGTAACTTGTGCAAAATAAGGCCACCGGAACCAGGACAGGGAATCTTAACCTTTTTACCAAGGTTTATCGGTCATTTTAATATCAATTGCTTTATTTCTAGTACTGTATGTCTGTATTATAATATTCCTTTCACTTTTTGGCTAGTTTTTGATGATTCATTTGTACTGAATAGTACTGTACTATTATTACTGAGTTAGATCTGGGATTTATTATTTAGACTAGGCCATCAATTTAAATAAAAATAAGAAAAGGATATAATTATGCACCGGAAAATAACGAGGGGAATTGCGATAGTATAACCGGTAACTAAACTTGCGGAACCGCCATAAATTATATTAAAGGACATTGGCAACGAAAATTTTTATTCGCTATTTTTAAAGTGTTCAACCGTCTAATTATGGATATGGTGTTAATTTATTCCAAAAATGTTTCGTTTATGAGTTATTTTCACCACAATTCAGCCAAAATTTGGACCTCGTCCGCCATATTGGATCAATTTTTGAAAAAATTATATTTGGCGGAAGTGACGTCATTTGATGGGTTCCCTAAACACATCAATATATTTTACTAGCGTGTTTACTGTGTTTATCGAGATTTTTTGCTTTAAAAAGGGAGTTGTAGTTTTTTTATGATTGTCATGGAACATATTAACGAAAACCATGCAGTTAGAGGAAGTGTTGCCCTACCAATATGAGCCAGAGGCGCAGGGAAAATCTTGTGATATATATCTAACGATAGCGATGCCGAAAACGGTAGTGATTCATCTTCCTCTGACGAAGATTTCGATCGCGAGTTCGAAATAGCGAATGCGGGCGCCTTGAAAAACTTACTTGGTGTAAATGTGGTGGACATTGCGCATTATTAACAAGGGCTGTAGAATGTTATTGCTGCTATGAAAAAGCACTAGAGTACGACGAATACGAACATTTCGCAAACTCGCGCTTCGTCGTGTGGTCACTCAAATAATATTTTGTCGTGTCGTATGACATGTTCATTTGATTTCTCTCACATGATACGGCAATTCCTCTAAAAGGAACAAATAAACCGTGCGTTTGATGCTGTTCGATTAAGTTTCGATTTAATTGGGGAAAGAATATATTAAATACATGTAGATTCTGGTCCTATTTTAATATTATCGCTGCTATTTTGCCGTTTAACAAGATATGATCACTTATGGTTGCGTTGACACGTCGCAGTTAATTTGCACAGGATTGAAGATTTAATATATAAAGCACGAATTCCAAAGTGTAAGACAAAGTGAACGTATCATGCGGTTTATTTACATTTTTGAACAATTAAACTTCTATACTTTTTAAAGTACAATGAGCTTCTGAATTTCGCGATCGAACAACATTTAGGTTTGCAAGGCATCTAAATGAATATGAACTGTATAAAATGCACCGCATATAATGTCAATTGCACGGTATATAAAGAGAAATGCACCGCGTATAATGTCAATTGCACGGCATATAAAGAGAAACGCACCGCGTATAATGTCAAAAGACAGCATATAAAGAAAAATGCACCGCATATAATGTCAAAAGGACAGCTTATAGAGACAAAAGCACCGCATATGATGAATATATACCACGTAAGACAGCTATGGCATTCCATAGTATTGTTTATGTTCAGAGCCTTTATATTGAAGACTAGCACGTGCGCGGCACGCCGGAGTTAACGCCAGAAAAGGCGTCTTGTTTATGCTAAAATATAGTAAAATTGTTAGCAGGGGAAAATATGCGCGCCTTAGCTTTAGTATAAATCTAAATATAAGTAGAATTCTAAACTTTGGGAGATTGGTTATTAGTTGTGTTGTGTTGCCACCGTAACGTCCTGTTGTGTATCGACGTGCACTGCATGTGTAAATATGTGTGTACATAGTTCATATTCAATGTTCTCTTCCAAATATTTTGAAAAACATGTCCCCGCAATGTTGATGCATTAATTTTGCATAGGTATTTGATTCTGTCCCCCCTCTATACTCTATTTTACCACGTTTTTCAAGTTGCCATATGAGAATACAACAATAGTTTATATAATCATATTTCCCAAACCCATCAAATGACGTCACAAATGTATGCTAGCATAAATTAGCATAAGGCTCGATTTTCAAAATGGCGGACCACCGATGAACATTTTTGGAAATTTTCTTAAGAACCAAATACGATAGACACACAAAAACATTAAATTAAGTATTTCCTAGATGATTTCAACAGATTTGGCAAATAAAAATTTTCGTTGCCAATGTCCTTTAAGATAGGTAGTGCTGAAGCGGGCTTTCAATATCATGACTTGCATTGAATGATATTATACCGTTGACTTTTCCAAAATAACAGGAAGTCCAGCTGAAGTATTAGGCTTTCATAAGCTGTATGTGCATCAGTGCATGGCTTTGCATATAAACCAGAAATATTCAGCGTTCCCCTTTTGTATAGCTATGCTGATTACAATTTTCCAAACTATATATTGAAATCCCAATTCCCAAGAGCTAAAAACTTTCTAAACCTAATCTTATCTATCGCCCTCTAATTTTAACATGATTATAGCTACAATCAGGTTCATCAAATTTGATACATGAGGAAAACCAAATTGCCACCTTTTTACCCAGTTTAAACTGTTTCGTTATCTCCATAACCTGCAGTTTACCTACAGGGTGTATCAAAAAGCTGCAAATACCATAATTTGTATGCCGGCACGACATTAGAATTTCAATGACTGTGCAACTGATTACGCTTCTGGGATTTGAAAATACGTTTCCCAGGGTTATCAAAACAAGCATACAAAGTGAATTAAACTTATGAGTTCGATTACGAATGGCTCAGTTAAGAACAGAACTAAGATCCCAGAAGCGTAATTAGTTCAGTGCACAGTCATTGAAATTTTATGGTATTTATACAAATGATGGTATTTGCAGTTTTTTTTATACACCTTGTATAGATAAAAATCATACCCCGAAATGCATAAGCCTAAAATTGGGCTCGTGCATGAATATCTAAATGAATAAGTTTTTCAAATTAATGTTCACTATTTCGGGATTATATATATATAACTGTTCTAGTAAATTTGTTCGCCTCAGACTTTCCGACGGACTTATATACACGAATGTGTTATTCAACTCTGGCATATGTTAAAGATTTACCGGCTCATCAGGTAATTCAGGTTACCAAGGTGAATCATCATTAACGGCAGTTGTATTGTGTCGTGGTTCCTTTCAAGTCTTGTCGTGTAACAGCGTAGGACCGAAAATCCTTGGTATTTTGGTTAACAAACGCAGAGAATACTCGAGATATTACACACAACAGGTGAGTAAAAATACGGTTAACACTGATGCGTGATCTTATAGGAGAAGGTTGTATGTTTGTCACACAACTGTGTCTTATAGTATAGGATCGATATTGACATCTTCTTGTCTTTCAGCGTATGCTAATATTCGGTTATATATGAACGTGATATGTCTTATATTGTATAACTAAACGCATTAACTGCCATTGGGAACTTCTATCTGAGAGTATAAGTTTCATGTTTCGAATTTCGGCGTCGCTATACCAATGAAATCGAAAACTGCATTTTGAATAGAAGCATATGGCTGTCTCGTGTTTGTGTCTATTTTTGAACGCATTTACATATTTGTGTTTGTTTCGACGAGTATTATATAACTACATATTCGACCGGTAACGATTTCTTGCGCAGATTTTCTTGCCACAACACCACAGGCCTCTATATGTCTTAGCAAAACTTTGCAAAACTGAATGTGAGGTCTAAATGTCTATTAATTTCAAAGGTCGACATTGTTGCCTATTGTATTATAATACTAGCTATATTGGAACCTCTGCACTATACTCTGTCTATAGTAATAAAGAGCATGGCCATTTGGGTTTGCATATGAAGTTATAGTGAATATAGTCTTTCATGTTATATGTCACGATTGATTCGCTTGCCATTGAGAACAAGCGAATCTTGAATGCTTTAGTAGGAATCAGACAATTGTATCTAGTTGTACGGTACTTTATATCAGAATTCATTGTCGACACTCGTGAAGTACACGAAGAATATTTTTACTGACACACACTTAAGCAATTTATGCACCAGGTAAAACGAGCCGCACGGTACGCACTTATCCCTTGCGTACGTGCTCTACTAGATTCACTAAAGTCAATGACCTCAAACACTGATCTAATGCTTTTTCTGTTATATATTTGCGTTGTCTAATGTCTAGTCCAACATTCATATATTCAATTCAATTCCATACATGAACATATCATATATTCCCGTCGTTGCTCTTTGAGATCGCCTAGCTCGTATTGTACAGAAATCTATGAAGGGTGATTTGACGCGCAATTCATCTCTTGGCGATCACAGCAGAAGTGACAGGACCACTTGTTGTGCTGAATTTACGTCAAAACAATTAGAACATTCACGTGAACGCTTCATGCAACATATCCTTCCAATTAATGAATGAGGCCAGAAGATTCGGATTTTTACCTCATGCTATTCCGGGAAAATTTGTTTAGAAGGGTTGCGGCAAAATGTAGAATTTGGCTCTGTGGTATATAATTTTTTGTTCGAATTTTTTACCCGGTAACATACAACGCAAACAAACAAATCAATCAACAAGCCTGGAACCAATCAACAAGCGGCTCAAGGCATCCACTACGTAGGCCAGCAGAGCATCAGATAAAAAGAATAGTTGTTTATTTTGGAATAAAATAAAATAAACAGTATTGGTGCAGCAAGAAAAGCTGCTGCATCAGCCTGCATGCAATTAAGAAAGGGTGAAGCTCCGCTCCCATTATTTCTCAAATGGAATCTACATGCAGTTCCTCGATCGTGGAGCCAGTGAAGTCCATGATTTTTCACAACGTTCCTGGTTTATTCACGAATCGTGATCTTTAGTTCTCGACAGACAATTTGCGTCAATATATACACGCATATGTTTCGCTACTATACAGGCCGGTGTCCCCAAAAAAACGAAAACTATTGAAATCACTCAGTTTAATGCAACTTATAAAATGCTCAATGCTTTGTGTTGCTAGAGAAAGGGGACATGTCGAAGGACATGGTCCTTGAGATGCACATTAAAATAATGTTATCCATATTTGTAAATTGTAAATATTGTTAGTAAATATCATTTTTGCGAACAAGCAAATTTGACTGCATCACATGCATGCATAAAAATGCTTATGGCAACCCCGATTTATACACCTGTGGGCCCAACAGAGTGCTTAGGCATTCAAACTCTAACAATGGCATTGTTATGGGTGATTTCAATAGTTTTCGTTTTTTGGGGGACACCCTGTATGTTTGGCTTGCTCTCCGTCCATTTTAGACAGTCAATAGTATACAACAAAATTATTCATACATGAGGCGGAGAAGACATATAATTGATAACCCCTCTGTTCTTTGCACCAGACCAACGGCTATCACGGACATATCTCTCTCACATAAATCACCCTCCCCCCCTTGACTTCCCTCATTGCAATGTTGTGATACCGGCAATAGTTCTGGGTCGATTTTGCATAGTATTTGTGCGAGTAAATTCGTGCTAGATTGTGCATAAATACACGTCTAGAAAATTTATTAAATTTAGAAAATGATTATGTTTTAACTTTTCAGAAAAATGGCAGAAGAATTGGAAGGTGTGAAAACAGATCACCTCGATAAAGAATGTCCGGCATTCAAAGAAGGTTGTCCGTTTTCTAAAGTGGAAGATAAGCAGATCAAAGATGCAGTTGAGAAATGCCCTGAATTCAAAACCGGATGTCCATTTAAAGATTCCAAAAGCCTTGCTGAGGTTTACGAGAAGTTATCGCATGTTCCACACTCAGCTGGACATGAAAAGGAATTATCTGGTCAAAAGTTGACTGATATGTTTAAGAAAATGCACGATACGTCTGAAAGTCTGGAAGAAAAGTTAGGAGATTGTCCTGTGTTTCACAAACAGCAGGGATGCCCATTTAAAAGCGTCCGTACTCACGACGGCAAGCGGTTGGCTGAACCGGTTGAATCCATCGGCCATGACGAAGTAAGCGATATTAAGTGCCTTCGGATTATTTAAATACCTTTTTTGCTGTAGCTATAGGTGAAAAGGTATCTTTTAAAAGGACTTTTAAAAGATAAGATTATGTTTCAGTTCTGAACGTGATATTTGAGTACAACAAACCTACTAACTTTCAGTTTTCTGGAAAAATATCTCCTACGTTTACGCCCTATACCGGTTGGTGTCGAAGCTGACCTAATTTTGAATATCTTGATGTCGGAGACCACAAAATAGATAAGCCGAATGCCGTATGTAAATTATTGAATAGCATTTGTTATTAAAACGAACTAACGAAGGCTTCTTAACAACAAACCATTGAAGATGTCGTGATCAGCAAATTCGGCAATGCACAGAGCCGGGACGTAGTTTCCGGGTGTTTTTCTTACCTTACACTCCCTGACTGCAATGTATTCTGACGAAATATAAATCTATCTCTGCTATAAATCGTCTCTGCTATTGCTCACTATTCAGGGACTATTGTAGCCGATTTCAGGGACCGCCTGCAATGCAGGCTAGGGCTATTGCTGTGGTAAACTCTCTTCAAACCTCTTTTCCACTTCTTCATATACGGATCAACTTGCTATTTATCCTGCAGTGATCCCGAGAAAAATCCAACAAAAGAGACTTGAAACACGTCTATAGCAAATTTGATGCCGTTACGACGCATGTAATCTCTAGTGCATGGACTAATTAGGGCCCGTTTGCACTTGCAATTTTTACTGCGATTTTATTTGGGATTTTCTTCGTTTGATAGATGTGAACGAGTCGTTTAGTTACTGATGTTTCAAAAAGAGTTCTTATACATCAGAGCATTCGTAGCTAATTATATAATTACTCGTTCACATCTGTCAAAAGAAGAAAATCGCACATAAAATCGCAAGTGTAAACGAGCCTTTAGGAAACTTTGTCAACTTTGTTTCAGCGAGTGTCGAAGAAGCTGAGGACTGTCGATGTCACTCATCTTAAGCAACAATGCGCTGCATTTCAAGAAGGTTGCCCGTTTGCTAAAGTGGAGGAAAAGCAACTAGTGGAGGCGATCGAAAAGTGTCCCGAATTCCAAAACGGCTGTCCGTTTAAAGATGCCAAAAGTCTTGCTGAAGTTTACGAGAGGTTGTCCCATGTGCCGCATTCAGCTGGACATGAAAGCGAATTATCCGGTCAGAAGTTGATTGAGATGTTCAAGAAAATGCACGATACGGCAGAATGCCTGGAAGAGAAGTTAGGAGATTGCCCTGTGTTTCACAACGATCTAGGATGCCCATTCAAGAGTGTTCGCACTGAGGAAGGCAAGCACTTGGTGGAACCTGTTGAGTCTGTTGCCCATGATCAGGTACATAACTTTACAAGACCATTTACTATAGACTAATTTAGCCATAAAAATTTCAGATATGCCATTAGTTTATAACAAACTAAATGATTTCTTTCTAATCGTGTTCCGAATTTTTCCCGGGCGAACACATGCATTCCCTTAGTGGGAAGCCTCCAGAATGAGAAACAGTTTTGTTGCTAAAGTCGAACTGTTTGTTAGGCAAAAGAGAGCTTACTTTATTTACTTGGAAAAATATGATACTTTGTTTGACAAAATGATACATTAAGACATTACATTATATCTTTCCTGATTGATTTGTGCTTCCTTTCATTGTTAGCACGTCATTGAGGAGCTCAAAGAGATCGATACCACGCATTTACAACAGCATTGCCCTGCTTTTAAAGATGGCTGCCCATTTAGTAAACTGGAGGACAAAGATATGAAAGAAGCCATTGCAAAATGTCCCGAGTTCCAAAATGGCTGCCCTTTTAAGGATGCCAAAAGTTTTGCAGAAGTTTACGAGATTTTGTCCCATGTCCCACATTCAGCTGGACATGAAAATGAGTTATCTGGTAAAAAGATGATTGAAATGTTTATGAAAATGCACGATACTTCTGAATGTCTAGAAGAGAAATTAGGTGATTGCCCCGTATTTCACAAAGATCAAGGATGCCCATTCAAGAGTGTCCGTACTGAGGACGGAAAGCATCTGGTAGAGCCTGTCAACTCCGTCTCTCATGATCAGGTATACACTGTGATTTTCTATCGATAGTATGAATCCACTTGATTGGTAACATTGTAGATTTTGTAAAAATGCATTGGAGATGTACTCTCGATGGATCCGGTGAACCAAAGGGACTGCTTCATCCACAGGTGTTTTAATAACTAGAGGGGATATATATGAGATATCGACGAGAATTCTTTTTCCTTACGTAGTAATCTGGGATGTGCGAAAGAACATACGCCTAGTTAAGTTAAGATTCTAAATTCGTCGAGTACACGAGCAATGCCTTTTAAGATGGGAACCGGAATACCCCATAAAAATATCACATGTCGTAACTGTTTGAAGAGAAAATTTAATATTTAAAGACTTTATTTAAAGGGAACGCTTAGTTTTCGGTCTGTCGTTTTGAAAGTCGTCAGAAAATTAATATTTTGGTGTATAATTGAAGCAGTATATGCACTCTAGATAAAAAATAGACCAGGCTTTCTATTTTGTGGCGGGACTTATTTCGCTATAACAGGCATTCTATTGTCTACATGGCAATAAATCTTTTGCCATTCCATTCTTTCATTTAGCATGTTATTGATAGCTTGGAATCAGTTGACGTGACTGAAATTCAAGAAAAATGCCCTGCGTTCAAAGATGGTTGCCCGTTTGCGAAGGCTGATGAAAAGGCATTAAATGAAGCGATTGAGAAATGTCCCGAATTCCAAAATGGCTGTCACTTCAAAGATGCCAAAAGTCTCGGGGAAGTTTACGAGAAGTTGTCCCATGTTCCGCATGCGGGAAAGGTGGAAGAGTTGTCTGGGCAGAAATTGGTTGAGTTCTTCAAGAAAATGCACAGTACTTCCGAATGCCTCGAAAAGAAGATTGGGGATTGCCCTGTGTTTCATAAAGATGATGGCTGTCCTTTTAAATCCGTCCGTAGCAACAAAAAACATTTAGTGGACCTAGTCGATTCCGTTGCTCATAACTAGGTTTGGTTTTTGTAAGAGTGCCTTAAAGAGGATGTAACTTCTCGGGTAATTCATCGTAATTTTTAATGCTAAAATAGGTCAGATACTATCGTATGAAACTATTATCTCCTGTAGTGTGTTTGGTATAGTTTTATACAACGGCCCCTGACCAACATTTGTAATGGTTTTATCCAAAATACGCGATTCTAAATTGACCTTTCATCAACTATGCTTCAAATTTAACTGTTTTTTATTCAACTGACCCTTTGTTTACAGCGAGGTATGAGTGTAGCGCATCCATAAAGCCATATTTAGAGAACTGGGTTTAATATACATACTAGTACTATGCTTCCGTGATGGTAGTTCTTGGTATCCTGTAAACCAGGGGACGGTGGTATAGAAATGCAGTTATATAATTGTAACTAATGTTAAAGAAGTGGAAAATCAGAATTAATGATTTTATATCGATCAAATAATAAGTTTTGTTGTACAAAATAATAATTCATTGAATTCATTTGTTATTGGAGTTATTGGAGAGTAAACTTTGAGGTTTTGCATGACAAGATAAGTATTAAATACTTGTTAAAAATTAAGGTTTAAATCGTAAAAAGCGAAACATTTCAAAATTAGTAGATGCTGTATGATTTTTTCTGGGATAGTATAGTTTTTTATTAATTATTGCAGTACAATGAATCAAATAACTGTGCTACCCTTAGCCAATGGCGAGTTATTCAATGGTGGTTCGAATCCTAGGAAAATTGTCTTTTATCATGTCACATGCGACAACGATTTATTTTGATTGGCCAAAGCGAAGATTGGCCACGAAAAAACTGACCGATTTTAAGATTCTCGCTTTAGCTCGAGTTAAAAACCCTTCGCTGTCGCAGTGAACGTGTAATAATCCCACAATCACCACATTGAGCAATGCCATATATACTGAACTTTCGACTCTTGGAGTCTCATTCATACCCACTGCGTTTTTTGGTCTCTGGGTACTTCTTGGCAACCTTGAACGGGGCGCTGTTGGGTTTGGTAAAACAAGACGCCTGTTCTGGCGTTAACTCCGGCGCACGTGCCAGTCTTCAATATATAGAGCTTCTGAACATACACAACACAGTTCATATTCGCATTTAGATGCCTTGCGAACCTAAATTTTCGATCGCGAAATTCAGAAGCACATCGTACTTTAGTATAGAAGTTTAGAACTATAGAAGTACTAAAGTATAGAAGTTTAATTATTAATTATTATTATTAAAAACTTTATTTACCCACGCTAGCCTCGACAGCATATTTATATATAGCTGATTTCCACGAGGGGCGTCACACAATAAACCGCATGATACTTTGGAATTCGCGCTTATATAGTTATATTAAATCTTCAATCCTGTGCAAACTACGACGTGTCAACGCGCCCATACACGACCACATCATCTTGTTAAACGGCGAAATAGCAGCGATATTATTAAAATAGGACCAGAATCTACATGTATTGAATATATTCTTACCCCAATTCAATCTAAACTTAATCGAACAGCATGAAAAAAACGGTTTATTTGTTCCTCTTGGAGGAATTGCCGTATCATGCGAGAGAAATCGAATCGCGCATCGGAAAATTAGCCAAAGCTGTGCACCACAATTCTTGGGAGATAAGACTGGGACGTAGATATTATGAGTAAAGTTCTTCGAAAAGCATTAGGTCAAATAAAGAACAATAGTTTTCGACAAATGATGTGGTGGTCTAGTGGTCTCGGCCATTGCGAAAGACTTGAATTTGAAATAAAAAAAACGAAAAAAAATTCTCGCGTTCAAGGGTACCTGAAAATTGAAAGAAAAGCACAAGTAAAATGTTTAAAAACATATGTGTCTCCTAATCATTCCCGCTTTTAAAATATTCATGTTTACTTACCTTAATATTTTTTTCACGAAAATTTGACAGGGTGATTTTCTCGAGAGTGAAAAAATTTAATTTTTTTTCACTTTTTTTAAATTCTCTGAGATTTTCAAAAAAAGTAAAAAAAGTTTAATTTTTTCACTCTCGAGAAAATCACCATGTCAAATTTTCGTGAAAAAAAGTTAAGTAGAGTAATCATGAGTTTTTTATAAAAGTGGGAAATTTTAAATTTTTATTTCTGCCTGACTTTCTTCATTTTCAGGCTTTTTAGCACACCTAATTTTAGTGTGCAGTGATAACCAATTTGTGCATTGATAAAAGTAGAATGTGCAGTGATAAAATGAGAAATGTGCAGTGATAAATGGTGTTTTCTCAACAGAACTCACTCTGCCGAGATGGCTTCATAACTATAATTGTCCCCCAAAATGCTGGAAATCAAGTCACAGGGACTCAAAAAATACGGAAAATTTTCTGCAAGAGGTCATGCAGACCCCATACAATTCCCCCATCTTCAAATCACCAATTTCCAGTTAGGACCATTTTTATCATGCCCCTCTCTCTCCACTATACTATTGTGATGATATGTGCAGTGATAAAAAATTTTTAAAATTATCTATGCTTTTTAGAAGACACGTGTTTTTAAAACTTTTTTCATTTGTGCTTTTTTCTCAATTTTCACGTACTTTTGAACGCGTGAATTTTTTTATTTCAAATTTTTTTCAATTTACAGTCTTTCGCAAAGGCCAAGAAGTCTTTTAGCTCTTTTAAAGCTTCCAAATCACACCGAAATTTTTCAGGCTATTTTTTGCATTGCCCTGGATATATATGCCAAATTTATCATATTAATAAGCATTTACTAATCGTTGCTCCATAATGGAAATTGGAAACGAAGATGTTGTGACGAGCGGATGATACCGTGAAAACGCAGCTTAAGAGAAGAAGAGTTATTTAATATCTGTTACATTATGTTGGAGATTTCGAGCATAATTTCAGCCGTGAAATAAGTGGCAAAAATTCTAATGAATCTGAATTGCCATTTTCCTCAAATTTTAATTTGTGACCTGTACAATCAGACTTGCCTTCATTAAAAATACAAAACAATTGCACCGTAACCATTAGCTTCACCTGGGCCGCATATAACTAGCTTATGCCGACGTAATACTGCTCCTTTGCTCAATGGAATCCATACCTGTGGTATTTTAGCATCAGCGCAAATGTTGAGAGTGGAGTTAAAACACAAACTTTGCCAGCGGTTGGGCGTTTACCGTAAACGTCAAACTAAAGGTCTAATATTAGGTTAAAACTACGGATAAGAATCAGTTTTGTGCGTTTTAGACAAGAGAATAAATTATCATTATCAAAGTAAACTGATATAAATGTATGTAAAATCCTTCGAAAAAAGGTTGAGTAAAATAAAATAGTGCAGTAATTCGCCTGAAGTTCTGCTGGTCTAGTGGTTAAGGCAATGCTCTACCATGTTTCAATCCTGTGGTTCGGGTTCAAGCATGAACGTTTTTCATTATGTCTTTCCAGAAAAGGATAAAATAAATCAATTAACCATATCCATTCGGCACATGATCTCGTAGTCCAGTGGTGAAGACAATCATCTCCCAATTGCCAAGTCGATGGTTCGAATCCAAGTATGCCATTTCTTCATTATGTCGTTCGTGAAAAGGATAAAGTAAGTTAAATAAGCTTAGCCGTTCAGCAGAAGATCTTGTAGTCTAGTGGCGAAGACAATAATCTCCTAAGTGGTAATTCGAAGGTTCGAATCCTACCATAACCGTTTTTCATTATGAACTTCGTGAAAAGGATATAGTCAATTAAATAATTATAACCGTTCAGCAGAGGATCTCGTCGTCTAGTGGTCAAGACGTTGGTCTCATGTGTCGACTGTCGAAGGTTCGAATCTCGTTTTAGGTGGAAATTTTCGTTATTAATATTACATGGTAAGGTTATGGAGAATAAGTTGGTGTAGGCTTCCAACAATCACCAGTTAGCCTTGTGGTAAAGTCGTGGACTATCAAGTACAAGACCGATGTATCAAGAACGGGATGGTACGTTTCTCATATCGGTAAAAGAAAAAAAAAATGGTGGGTATGTTGCTCCGGGGAGGTTTATACTCGGTTAATCTTTGGAAATTAAAGTTAATCTTTAGGGAAATCATTGGATAGATAGGGTGAATGAGGGGTATAGGAGTACAAAAAGACTTAGTAATAGGGCGGCCTCGGCTCCCGGAGCAAGGGGGAGGGTATAGGTGAGAAAACAGTATATAAAATGTTTAAGTCTTTTTGTACTCATTTAAACCTCTTTACCCCTATTTATCCTCCAATTTACTCCTATCAATCCCTAATTTTTCCTATCCTCACATATCCCTAACTATCCCCTAACACAATTAAATGTTTGAAGAAAGCTCGTTGTGAAAGTCAGGAAAGGCGGGGGAAAGAGAACCCCCCTCAGTCTACTCCTCGCCCAAGGCGAGGGCATATTCGCCCTCTCGCTCTACTCCTCTCACACTCACAAATTCTCACTTTATTACCTTGTTCTTTTTCGGTTGATCCAGGACTTGAACCATCGACTGTATACTTGGTAGATCACCGTCTTCACCACTACACCATCAGTTCTTGTGGTGAAAGCCTACAGTTTTTTATTTTGCTTAATCTTCTTTTGGAAGGATCTTTGATGAAATAGAAGAAAAAAACATTTCCCATCTGGGACTCGAACCTCCGCCTTTAAACTCGTAGAGCACTGCCTTCGCCAGTAGACCGCACGAGCTTGCCGTGAAAGCCTATACCTTTGAATACCTTTTGGGTGGGATCTCAAATGTACTAACAATTTAAATGAGTTCCCTTTAATGACAATGTTCATGATTTTTTTTCTCGTCTAAAACGCACACAACTGTGTCTTATTTGTAGCTTGTAACATAATATTAACCATTTGTGTTGTCGCTACTCGCTAAAATATCACACTGACATATAGTTATGAAGTGTCCATCTTTCCGCAAGTTAGTTATATGCGGCGCAAGTGAAGCTAACGGTTACGGTGCGATTGTTTTGTATTTTTAATGAAGTGAAGTCAAAGTAAAGAATTAACAATGCATTTCAAAATAGGTTTAAAAGAAAAAAAGTACAAGAATTAGCCGAATTCATATTAGTGACGGGAAACTCATCTTAGAAAAGATGAGGTAAAAACCCGTCTGAATATGAATTGGGATATGGATAAATTTATACGTATGATGTGTCGGGTATTGAGTAATCATTACGATAATAATTTTGTTTATTTTCGCTTAGCCTTGTTCCGTCCTTGACCGTGCTGATATTTTACAAACTTTTAGTGATTTATCCGTCTAAATGCATGCGAATTTAAAACGAGTTTCTGTTCCAGACGGGATCCAGTCTAAGCTTACCCGTCTGTTAAGACGGGAAAATTCGGACGAGAAACCCGTCTGTGATTCACATCAGACGAGTTTTCCGTCTTCGATGGGTTTCCTGTCTTCGACGAGTTTTCCGTCTTCGATGAGTTTCCCGTCTTTAATATGAATTCGGGTAATGTATATGACGCGTATAGTCATGAGGCAACAAGCATTACATCTGAAATCGCAAATGAAGCAATCGACTATGTATTTCAAAGACTTTAATTGTGGCCGTATAAAAAGTAGAGATACTAGTTGTTCTAGCCGGTTCGTCGATTATAAAATACGCTAATCTAATACTTGAAGCTTTGGACTCAAGAGACCAACGTCTTAACAACTGCTTGACGACCACATCGTTTGTCGATAAAAGTTCGAAGAACTTTTAAATGAAATAATTATGAATCGTTGCTGTAATGTTGTTGAGCTGCTGTTTGTTTGTTGGTTACCGCAGCTGCAGAAATTGCGCTTTTGAACAAAACTTTTTTTCTTCGCGTATTTATAATCGACGAGTTATAGCTAGTAACCTTTCTTCATTTGCGATTTCAGATGTAATGCTTGTTGCCTCATGACTATATACGCGTCATATACATTACCCGAATTCATATAAAGACGGGAAACTCATCGAAGACGGAAAACTCGTCGAAGACAGGAAACCCATCGAAGACGGAAAACTCGTCTGATGTGAATCACAGACGGGTTTCTCGTCCGAATTTTGCCGTCTTAACAGACGGGTAAGCTTAGACTGGATCCCGTCTGGAACAGAAACTCGTTTTAAATTCGCATGCATTTAGATGGATAAATCACTAAGAGTTTGTAAAATATCAGCACGGTCAAGGACGGAACAAGGCTAAGCGGAAATAAACAAAATTATTATCGTAATGATTACTCAATACCCGACCCATCATACGTATAAATTTATCCATATCCCAATTCATATTCAGACGGGTTTTTACCTCATCTTTTCTAAGATGAGTTTCCCGTCACTAATATGAATTCGGCTAATTCTTGTACTTTTTTTCTTTTAAACCTATTTTGAAATGCATTGTTAATTCTTTACTTTCATTGACTTCACTTCATTAAAAATACAAAACAATCGCACCGTAACCGTTAGCTTCACTTGCGCCGCATATAACTAACTTGCGGAAAGATGGACATTTCATAACTATATGTCAGTGTGATATTATTACAAGCTACGAATAAGACACAGTTGTGTGCGTTTTAGACGAGAAAAAAAATCATGAACATTGTCATTAAAGGGAACTCATTTAAATTGTTAGTACATTTGAAATCCCACCCAAAAGGTATTCAAAGGTATAGGCTTTCACGGCAAGCTCGTGCGGTCTACTGGCGAAGGCAGTGCTCTACGAGTTTAAAGGCGGAGGTTCGAGTCCCAGATGGGAAATGTTTTTTTCTTCTATTTCATCAAAGATCCTTCCAAAAGAAGATTAGGCAAAATAAAAAACTGTAGGCTTTCACCACAAGAACTGATGGTGTAGTGGTGAAGACGGTGATCTACCAAGTATACAGTCGATGGTTCAAGTCCTGGATCACCCGAAAAAGAACAAGGTAATAAAGTGAGAATTTGTGAGTGTGAGAGGAGTAGAGCGAGAGGGCGAATATGCCCTCGCCTTGGGCGAGGAGTAGACTGAGGGGGGTTCTCTTTCCCCCGCCTTTCCTGACTTCACAACGAGCTTTCTTCAAACATTTAATTGTGTTAGGGGATAGTTAGGGATATGTGAGGATAGGAAAAATTAGGGATTGATAGGAGTAAATTGGGAGGATAAATAGGGGTAAAGAGGTTTAAATGAGTACAAAAAGACTTAAACATTTTATATACTGTTTTCTCACCTATACCCTCCCCCTTGCTCCGGGAGCCGAGGCCGCCCTATTACTAAGTCTTTTTGTACTCCTATACCCCTCATTCACCCTATCTATCCAATGATTTCCCTAAAGATTAACTTTAATTTCCAAAGATTAACCGAGTATAAACCTCCCCGGAGCAACATACCCACCATTTTTTTTTTCTTTTACCGATATGAGAAACGTACCATCCCGTTCTTGATACATCGGTCTTGTACTTGATAGTCCACGACTTTACCACAAGGCTAACTGGTGATTGTTGGAAGCCTACACCAACTTATTCTCCATAACCTTACCATGTAATATTAATAACGAAAATTTCCACCTAAAACGAGATTCGAACCTTCGACAGTCGACACATGAGACCAACGTCTTGACCACTAGACGACGAGATCCTCTGCTGAACGGTTATAATTATTTAATTGACTATATCCTTTTCACGAAGTTCATAATGAAAAACGGTTATGGTAGGATTCGAACCTTCGAATTACCACTTAGGAGATTATTGTCTTCGCCACTAGACTACAAGATCTTGTGCTGAAAGGCTATGGTTATTTCATTTACTTTATCCTTTTCACGAAGTTCATAATGAAAAACGGTTATGATAGGATTGGAACCATCGATTTACCACTTGGGAGACCATTGTCCTCGCCACTAGACTAAAAGATCTTCTGCAGAACGGCTAAGCTTATTTAACTTACTTTATCCTTTTCACGAACGACATAATGAAGAAATGGATTCGAACCATCGACTTGCAATTGGGAGATGATTGTCTTCACCACGGGACTACGAGATCATGTGCCGAATGGATTCGGTTAGTTGATTTACTCTATCCTTTTCTGGAAAGACATAATGAAAAACGTTCATGCTTGAACCCGAACCACAGGATTGAAACATGGTAGAGCATTGCCTTAACCACTAGACCAGCAGAACTTCAGGCGAATTAATGCACTATTTTATTTTACTCAACCTTTTTTCGAAGGATTTTACATCCATTTATATCAGTTTACTTTGATAATGATAATTTATTCTCTTGTCTAAAACGCACAAAACTGATTCTTATCCGTAGTTTTAACCTAATATTAGACCTTTAGTTTGACGTTTACGGTAAACGCTCAACCGCTGGCAAAGTTTGTGTTTTAACTCCACTCTCAACATTTGCGCTGATGCTAAAATACCACAGGTATGGATTGCTTTGAGCAAAGGAGCAGTATTACGTCGGCATAAGCTAGTTATATGCGGCCCAGGTGAAGCTAATGGTTACGGTGCAATTGTTTTGTATTTTTAATGAAGGCAAGTCTGATTGTACAGGTCACAAATTAAAATTTGAGGAAAATGGTAATTCAGATTCATTAGAATATTTCAACATTTGCCACTTATTTCACGGCTGAAATTATGCTCGAAATCTCCAACATAATGTAACAGATATTAAATAACTCTTCTTCTCTTAAGCTGCGTTTTCACGGTATTATCCGCTCGTCACAACATCTTCGTTTCCAATTTCCATTATGGAGCAACGATTAGTAAATGCTTATTAATATGATAAATTTGGCATATATATCCAGGGCAATGCAAAAAATAGCCTGAAAAATTTCGGTGTGATTTGGAAGCTTTAAAAGAGCTAAAAGACTTCTTGGCCTTTGCGAAAGACTGTAAATTGAAAAAAAATTGAAATAAAAAAATTCTCGCGTTCAAAAGTACGTGAAAATTGAGAAAAAAGCACAAGTAAAAAAAGTTTTAAAAACACATGTCTTTTAAAAAGCCTGCATGAAAATGAAGAAAGTCAGGCGGAAATAAAAATTTAAAATTTCCCGCTTTTAAAACACTCATGTTTACTCTACTTAACTTTTTTTCACGAAAATTTGACAGGGTGATTTTCTCGAGAGTGAAAAAATTTAATTTTTTTCACTTTTTTGAAAATCTCAGAGAATTTAAAAAAAGTGAAAAAAATTAAATTTTTTCACCCCCGAGAAAATCACCCTGTCAAATTTTTGTGAAAAAAAAGTTGAGTAGAGTAAACATGAGTTTTTTAAAAGCGGGAAATTTTAAATTTTTTTTTCGTGTGACTTTCTTCATTTTCAGGTTTTTTTTAGAAAACACGTGTTTTAAAAACTTTTTTTACTTGTGCGTTTTTCTCAATTTGTACGTACTTTTGAACGCGAGAATTTTTCTATTTCAAATCTTTTTTCAATTTACACTAGACCACCGCGTCATTTGTCGAAAGCAATTGTTCTCTACTTGACCTAATCCTTTTCGATGAATTTTAAATTAAATGGTAATCTCGGTGGGAAAAATGGGACCCGTTAGGACCGTGCCTTAACCTATAGGCCACCGGATCGATATCTTTTATAATTTTTCTAAAAATGTGTTACCACGCTAAAAATGGCTTCGCACGTTTCCTAAGACTATAATCTCAGTAACTATAATCTCAATTTTCGCCGTCGTGGGTAGGAGTATTCTTACCATTTTGGCCAAATTTGACGACTTTTGAAAATTTTAAAAAACTGTGTTAAGATGCTAAAAATAAATGTTAAGATATATTCAAATATTTCCTGAGACTATAATCTCTTTGGTTTTTGAGCATATTTGGTTGCTTTTTAGAGCATTGAAAAAGTCGTCAACGTTGCCTAATTAATTTTTCACAAGACGTTTGCTAAGCGTTTACTCGAGCTAAAGGAGCTGTTTTTAACAGAGAAAGTTTAAAAATAAAAGCAGAAAATTGGCAGTCACTGCGAAAACATCGCAGGTTAACTTAAAACAAGAGCTATCTTTAAGAGGGGAATTGCATGCATGTGTCTGTGAATCGTCGATTGCCCATAGGGCCATACCCATTTTAACAACATAATATATCATTACTAAAATATATTAGTGTTTAAACCTTTATCAGCACCCAAAGAAAAATATGCATTGTTATATATACATTACACAATATTTTAAAATCCGTCATGCAAATAAACTTCCATTACGCCTTTCGCAGTTGCTTTGCTTTACTTCCGAGAAAAAATTGAAGCTTCGTATAGCCAGGGCCGAGGGTTGAATTGTTCGCTACTGTTTCACCGCAAAGTATCAGTAAGTAAATGCTCCTCAACAAAAACTGAGCAGGTATGTATTGTATGTATTTCACTTTGGTATGTACCAAAGAAAATTCCCGAATTGAATTGACTTTTGCTGGGTTCAGCGCTATTCTTGTAATTCTTTAGCAAAATCTGTTAATTTCTCCATCCATTTACCCACGTCTGCATCCTTGTTATTTTGTCGCAAATCCAGCAAAGTCTCGCACAGATGCCTTTCTTCTGGGCTCTTAAATTCGTCCAAACTCTGTTCAAAGATCTAACAAACAGGGTATCAAGGACATCAATCCATATAACAAAATAATTAATTTTTGCTAAGGATGACATGCATGGGTACAAGTATGTGCGAACACACCCTGAAATACTTATTCCAAAAAAGGTCAGGCAAATGTTTCTACAAGGATATTGTATAGCTGTCACAACCATTATAATTTGTATAGGAATTTGTGGGCAAATGGCAAGATAGTGTTTGCTACGGTCCAACCAAAAGCATTTATCTGACAGTGTGTGTATCAAAACTGCATTGTGTGTTCGTGAAGTTGAAACCAATGGACCATTCCCATACTAAACTAGGAAAATTCGTCGGTACAGAATAAGTAAAATCGAAACGTTTGGTTGGGATATGTTTGAAATATGAAAAATAGCTGTGGGAAGTTCGCAAATTTTGCGTAAAATTAGTATTACGCGTGGAAAAGCGTTGCCACTTTTTAGAAAATTTATACAAAATTTTTACTAATTTATACAAAATTTGCCATCTACGAACGGTATTATTTTCACACTATACGAAATATTTTTTCTAATGATTTTTCCAGCTGTACTGATGAAAATTCCAAGCTTTAAATTTGGGAAATGGTCCATTCCTAGGTTTAAACAGACAGTCTGTTGTATAGCTATACTATATCATGCATCCCATGATACCTCATCCTCGATGAAGAAATCATCCGGTAACATCGGAAGGTTGAGCACATCCTTCGACTGTCTAATTAATGGATGGGCCTAGTAGATACATAAAAACGTCAATGTAAAACACATATAGAAGCTTGGTGTATTGCGGGATATTTTTTATAGCTATCGAAAAATATATAAAATGTAAAATTAAGACATTTTTTAATGTCAGAATAAAAACGCTGTTGAAGGATTAACAAATTACATGATCTATATAAGATTGAAGAAATGCTATTGGCTAGCTTAAGACACATGCACGTGCTAAAATGTGACTATCATTGAATATTCATTGATTCCAGTAGTCGCAGAAGACTTATATCTTTATACCTTATCTCTTTCTAAAATTTCCAGCTCATGTTCAAATTTTTCAAGTTGTTTCGTGAGATCGCCAACCATTGCTGTCTGTTTATCCAATAGTCTAGAAAAAATGCGAAAATAAATAGCGTATAGTCATTTTGGAGGGAAACGGGTAAAGTTTTAAAGTGTGCATCATCACAATTAATGAAGATTCGGGCTCCGGTTCCAAAGATGTATCACGATCGTTATTAATATATATTGAAGCTGGGTATGATCCATGCAGGCATGACAGCCGGTGAATTGTGATTTTTACACGAAAGACATTAGGGATCTTATGATGCACCAAAACTACGACGTGGACATGAATTAATACTTTCGTAATTTTCACAGTTTCACAATTATCACGAACTATAAACAGTTCGAGACATTAAAGACATTAGTGGGGTGAAATACTTCTAGCCGGGGAGGGGGGGGGGTTTCAATTGATTAGACGAGGGTTGGAGTTCGAAGGGGGAATGCCAGCTGCCAGCGACGCGAGTTATGACAGAAATAACTTATGCTAGAAAAATTATTGGTATCATGTAGCGTACTTTTGTTCCTCTTCGATTTTCTTATTTAAAATGTTCAACTCCCTTGACTTTTCAAGATAAGCATCTTCAGATAATCTCTGAAAATAAACATGCAGAATCAATTACGTATATATGCACTGAAATCATACGTCTTTCGGCAGTCGCGTACATTCTCTGATTCCATTTTTCGATAATCTCCTTTCGTGTGCGGTGCCTTCAAAGTTGGAATTCTTTCCATAACCCTTAATAAGAATCAGACAACATAAAATGGTGCGCCTATGCACGCCAACTTGTGCAAGCAACATCTTGCATATCCATCGTTTATGCACTAAAAATGGCATTTTTAGATTATTGGTATAAATAGTAGTTGATAGTGATTTTGTCGTACTATATTCATTTAGTGTATTCTGAGGTTGTCTTTTGTTATAGAGAAAACGTTAGAATTATATACAGTAATAAAAGTAACAAACCTTCTTTTTAACGTTGCAAGACATTTTCCTGCGCCCTCGTCAGTTTCCAGATTCGCTTCGGCAATGACACTCCTTAATAAACAGTATATAAAAGTGATACAGACAGATCATGATGACAATTTTTCTCCCAATTTTTGTCGTTGTTACTGAACGTCGATCAAATGTTTCAACAGATCTTACAGTGTCACAGATTTCATGATATCCTCCACGAACGCTATTGTTACTTTGGACAAAGGCTTCCACTTTTCGAAAGACTTCTTAGTCACTTTAAGATCCCTTATTCGATCTAGAGCCGTATGTATTCCCGACGACTTCCTTGATTTAGGTCTGCCTCTGGTACCTACAAGTTTGTAAGCACGCAGCTCTACATATGCACCGTACGAATGAAAACAACAACCGAATGATGGCGGCATGTGGACCAACCAGTGAACTCTAAGTGTATGCTGGAATGATAACTTAGCAAGATAGCTTAACCGCCATCTTTCAAGTCAAATTGAAGGTCGCTATTAAAGATCCGAAGCCAAAAATACACTGTTTATCTTGACCAAATTAGGCAGTAGGCACAGAGTCACTGGGGGGCGCCCATGTCAGTTAACTCAACTCTTAGCCCCAGGCCCCCTGCATTCAATTTCGTGGTGCCGTCACTGAAAATTCATCCATCGGAGCAAGATTAGAGCATTCATACTTGAACCTCCGTAAAGACAAGTTTTGGGAACGCGGAAAAATGTTTACCTTTTTTTCAAGAGCAGGAGTTTTCATTTACAATGCCAATCACCAGAAATATGGGATATTTTGCGGTCGCGTTATGTCAGCGGAAAATCTCGACATAAGTATATAATTCATAATGGCGACCATATATAAATATCTACAATATTAGTATGTAAATCTGGTTTAAATCAGCTTTATACAATGATCCAATCATAAGATTTGAGAGCCTTTATTACTGTAGTCATCATTTCAGTCTACTTGAATTTGAAGCTATCTGGTAAAAAAAGCCGTTTCCTCGCAAATTTTTGCCAAAAGCACACTTTCCTGCTCATTGACACCCTCCCAAGTCCTTTTCAAAGTGTTTTTCTCGTGGAATCATGACTTGAGAGACTTCATCGCCACAGTTAGCGTTCCGGTCTACTTCACTGGGATACAGCTATACATTGTTTCCTTTTCATCATACCAGCGAACTCTAATAAATAACTTGAACGATAAATCAAGGAGGCGGTATCGTTCCAGTTATCTATTAGAGTTCACTGCATCATACGTTATTAATGCATAGTTGATAGGGAGAAAAGGCACAGCCAAAGACATGCAACTCAGAAAGACAGGGGTACAGTACGTGATGTTTCGGATTTCGGATGTTATTCAAAAGTAATGTTGCTATTTGGTTTACTTACTTGAGGATGTTGGAGTGAGAGAGGAGTTTGCTGGAGAAGCAGTCTACAAGAGATTGTTACGATTTATATATTATTATAATATAGCAGGATACAACTAAGCCTAGTTTCAATTTAGTCGTAATTAATTGATGTAAGCTTTTAAAACTGCCCCAAAAGATCTCGATAAATCGTTAGAAAATTTTATCATGCTAATAATAAACAATGATCTCATTTTTTATGTGGAGTATATTAACAATCCCATTTCTAAAGGTGCAGTGCCTGTCTTGATTACCATATAGCTGATTCTGTTTACATCAAAGACAGGAAGGTACTAGTGTATGTATTATGTAGTAACAGGTGTATTAAGTACTGTACCTTTGACGTTTTGCGTTTTTTTGCTTCACGACCGGGTGTAGCCTGCAGTTCCTTTTCACCAGCCATTTTCCGTTTTTGACTGGTTTTGGATGACACCAGAACACCTGTCGAATGTTCTATCGATTGACTGTCGGAGCAGCTATCCGACAACTTACTGATATGGTTATTAGAAAGTCTGCTGATACTTGATACTGAGCTGTTAAATGCTTTGGCATCACTATCGACATTTTCCCCTCTTTTGAGGGTATGCCCTGTATTAGATTGGTGGTGACTAACTCGTCTTCGTTCTTTGTAAGCAACAAAATTGACTGAAGGTCGTTTCCTTTTCTTAGTCTTCGTGCTTGTTTTCATTTCCTTTTCCTGTCCTCCCTACGTACGGTTAAAGAGCAAACAAACCACTGAGTGAAGAGTAAATTATTCGTATGTTACGTACGTATGTACGTATATTTTGCTCAAAAATTAAAAATCTTCTTTTGGCATTGCTCTTTTAAACAGTTCTGTTTTCCTTGCTTCATTTTGGAGAGCGTATACAAGGCAGTGCAACGCTGGGAAACACGTGTGACGCATTTTAGAGAGTGCGGGCAGGGCCGTAGCTAGAAGCTTAATTGGGGGGGTGTTTATTCATATATTCGTCTTATGCCGGACTGATTTCTTTTGTACGCTATTGTTCCTCGGTAGGCATAAGACTGATTTCTTTTGTACGCTATTGTTCCTACGGTATATAAACATGAATATATGAATATACACACCCCCCCCCCCCCAATTAAGCTTCTAGCTACGGCCCTGAGTGCGGGAAGGCGCAATTTGCTCAGAGGAATTTGCAAATGTACATTTCAATATTTCACATGCGCTAAATTGATCATGGGTTATATTGCAGTTGTACCACCCTATCTTATATAAGCTCTAAAGCCAGGCAGTAAACTACCTTTTTTATTGCAGTAGAGAGACACGAAAGAACCATACTAAGTATAAATAGGCAGGAGACAAGATGCAACTGGAGGAAATGTCTTTCACAGAATTGTATTATCACATATAATCATTTGCACTTCAGAAAAGGATGAAGAGACACACTTAATTTAGAATAAGATATTATTTGTTATCAATAAATACTACATTGGAAAACCGTACTACATTTAGATTTGTTAGATCATATTTCCAGAAAAGTTTATCAGTCGGTTTCTCCTGCTAAGTGCTAACATTGTCATTTAAGGACAATTAAATTGGACGCAGGCAAAATAGTTAAACTTGGACCACAAAGACCTAAACCAATATGTGTTATATATTGTGAACCAGGGGCCTAAATACAATGAATACTGACTGGAATAATAAATTTTGTACAGTTTTGCACAGTTGATCATGCATCAATAGCTAATATCCCATACTTATAAATTAAGCAATTCCTTTTCAATTAATTTAGAAAAATGTCATGTAGAGCAACAGTGAAATATCAAAGAGCTATGTAAGGAATTTAAGGAATCATCAAGGAATTTGAGTATGGCTTTTAAAAAAACCATGTTATTTTCATCTTATGGTAGGTATAATATTATTTCAAACACAAGTTGTGATTATAGTTGTATAGTCAGCCAGTAGGTACAGTAGTCATCATTTTTTTTTTAATATGCGAACAGTCGACAAGACAGCAGACCCTCATTATTCGGTTGTATAAAACTCTTTAACTGCATTTTGCATACACTTCGTTCTGATCAAAACTGACTCCCCGACAGTCAAAATTTACTGCTTTCTAATTATGCCATCTATGCTAAGTATTGTTCGGGAAATTGGGGGCTTTTTTGCTAAAGAAGGTAAGAACATTACCACAGAGAAAATATATTTAAGATATTTAATTGAAAGTTGAAACACAGTTTCAATGGCTTTTTCTCACATACCTATATACTTCAGCTTTTGCTGAGGCACATTACAATAGACCCTTTGCACATGACGTCACATTAGGCATCTGGAGGACAAATTAACGCAGCATAATACAGAAATATTTAATAGGACAACTTTTAATGATTATGACGTCAGTGCAATAGGTCTATAAGTATAAAACGTATTGGTGCTCCACAATCCGCTCCCTCGGTAAGGCTGGTATAAAAATTCTGTGTATCACTGTATGGCCAGGCTAAAAGGCCCCCCTCTCTCCCAAAATGGACTTATACAGCAATATCTTAAAGACTTAAACAGCAGCCTCGTGACTTACTTTATCGGTCGCAGGTTTTCTGGCAATTTCCTTCGTAATGTCATGGTTATCATTTTCTGTCGTGATCACAGTCGTGTGAGCAGGCCTCCCACTGGTTTTCTTCTTTTCCCGAGCTACTGGAGTCTTTAAAACGCTTTCCGAGCTACTGTCATCTCGATGTCCTGTTGGCGATGATTTCGGTGTCGAAGAAACTATTTTGATTCTTTTATTACCTGACGATAAGTCCATATCTGAGTCTCCATATTGCGAGTCTTGGTCTCCATTTTCCGGAGTGGTCTTTTCTTTTGGCTTTGATCTTTCTCTTGGGGTCAAAAAGTTTATCGATTGACGTTTCTTGCGCGGCTTTTTAGCACTTGAAATGCCACTTTTGGCCATTTTATAAACCATGAGCAGAATCTCCACTGTTTACCCGGCGGCCATATTGGAAATAAATGGCGCGAATTTTCTTATTTAAGGTGGCTCCACCAGTGGGCAACCAGTGGGCTCCACTGAGTGGCTCCGTGCCTTTTTTTCGTACCATAAAACGAGAATGGCGGAATTATTAAAGTTTTGTGTAGCAATAGAAATTTTTGAGGGAAAGTCAAATAAAAAAACTTAACTTCTACCCTCCAAATATATCGCCATATTTAGGAACTCAACGTTTACCATTTATATAAAATAGGATCGACCTTGGAAGTTCTTTTCAGATGGAAAATGATCATCCCAGGACGTTTGGTCTATTAGAATTTGAACATGAAAACCCTAATCTACTATAATTAAACCACTTTAGTCTATATCCATTATATCCATTATAAAATTTCTTTTGAGATTTTGCATCCTTTCTATATAATGTAATCGAGTCGGTGAAAAGCAACGGTGAGAGAGACTACGGTCCCGGCAGGACCCGAACTTGGAATTGTTTCACCCGAAGTAATAGCCTTATCCATCAGGCTATTGAGGACAATATGGGATTCATCGACAAATCAGCATTGGATCAAAATGGATGTATTAAAAATTGTAAATAGTCCGCAACTGGCTTAAACGTTTAATTGAGACCGTTCTATTGAGCCCATCACATGCATTGCATACGATATAAAACATTTATTGCATGTCGTTAAAACTAATAGTGCTTGCTCACGGACACTTTTTTCTAAGAAATTAGAGTTCACTATTGAACGTTGAAAGGTACACTATTGCCCTTGTGCATAGCGAAATATTTGTTACACCGCATGCGTTATATAGTAAAATTCTCTGACTCTAAAGAGGGAAAACGAGGAACACCTAATTGTTGGATAGGAATTGGTTCCGTCGCCATATATTTAGGCTTTTCATAACATTCATTCCTTCTGTGCGCAAAATCTTGTTTTTCCAGTAAAAAATCAAGCAGTTGAATGTCGAGTTCATGGAGATTAAAGTTGAGCACCAGAACCCTGCAATGTTTACATTGTTAAACGTGTGTCTAGCCCTCGGCTTGTTCTCTAGCGCGATGTAAATACACAATGGAATAGAGAGCACCACAAAACAGGCAACGGCCAGTAGACAACTGGATACATTTTTCAAAGAGAGCCTTTTCATCCGGTCTTGTGAAAGTCTGACTTAGTCTGTTGCTTCTACGGCATTTCCTGACGACAACTAACAATTTGAAATTGAAAAAAATCATCGGGAGAACGATGGCTGCGAACGTAACTGGAGCAACAACTTGTTGGGGAATCAAGAAGTCCTCTGTAGAAATCAACAACAGAGTAAGTTCGACAGTAATTAGTACCGCAAGAAGAGCTGAGAGTTTTCTCTTTGTTACCCAGACTTGATGAAAAAAAGGATGCGATGTCGCCAAATAACTTTCAAAATTCATTACCAACATGGCAAGTAAAGAAAAGCCAAGAAAAACTGCCGAAGTGTCGAATGAGATACGCACCCATTTTGGGTATGCACTGAACTTTCCAGTGAACGACAACAGAGCGACAATTGCCATGAATGTATGATTAATTAAAACAGAAAGAAAATCGAAGCACGACGACACCATGACCATGAAATGACATAATTTCTTCCATAGTTGTGCGCATCTCCAGAAACTAAGAATGACCAGGATATACAATCCAGTTCCAGGGAAGAGGAAAAGAACATTCACAGCAAATAGGAGTTTGATGTTGAAGAAGTAATAATCGAGGCCCATCGACTTGTTGTGGAGAACGAAAAAGTTGTGTGTTTGAAGAGAGACGTCAGGCAGGTGAAAGAAAAACAGACATTTAAACATAGACAACTGGGGCCGGTTGTTCATTGGCGGAGATTTAACGCCATAGGTTAACGCTAACCCAGGGTTAAAAATGCTTAACCCAGGGTTAAATTTTAAACCTCGGTTAATTTGTGTTGCACAAAGCCCGGTTAGCGTTAACCCTGGATTAAAGTTGATGAAAATTTTAACCCATCTAGCTAGGTGGTTTAACTTTTTAACCCTGAGGCTGAGTTATATACGAAGAGTCATGGCGGATCCCTTGCAGTTTGTCGTCCCAATACGGAATTTTGTGCGCAGACAGCGACGATATCGTCACGACAACTTAAACATACATGGTTTAACTGATACAGAATTAAGAATTCGGTACAGATTTGGAAGCCAAGCAATAAATTATATCACTAACTTACTCTATGAAGACCTTGTTCGCGACACGGACAGAAATTTTGCACTAATCCCCGACGTTCAAGTTCAATTGCGCTACGGTTTTTCGCAAGCGGTAGCTTTCTTCAGGTCATTGGTGACACGTTTGGCGTTGATAAGTCCATCGTATCGCGAGTAATTCGAGACGTATGTGTAGCGCTTTCAAGCAAGCAAGCAAGAGCAATTCATTCGTTGGCCGACAAATCAAATAAAAGAGGAAATTAAAAACGAGTTTTACGAGATGGCCCGTTTTCCATGCGTTATTAGCTGCATTGACTGTACCCATGTTCGAATCCAGGCACCACACGAAGACGAGAATTTCTATGTCAACCGGAAACGATATCATTCCATCAACGTACAAGCTATTTGTGACACTAAAGGTAAATTCCTAAACATATACAACGCTAAACAATGTATTTTCAATTGGTATATTAAAGACCCTACAAAATAATGACGAATGTGTATAATGGGAGTTTAATTATTTTCGCTTGTGTAACAATATTGTAGTAATTTTGTGCTATATATGTAGTATATATTTTAGGAAAGTTCACAAATATAGTAGCCCGCTGGCCAGGAGGTACACATGACACTGATGACAGTCACATATTCCGAACCTCCCATGCAGATAAAAGATTATTTAGAAGAGCACCACACATCAATAGAAGATGGACTAATGTTGGGGGACAGTGGATATGCACTGAAACCGTATCTGATGACACCTTACTCGGATCCTATAACACCACAGCAAAGATAATTTAATCGTGCATTGCGAAAAACAAGAGTGCTTATTGAGCAAGTATTTGGCCGATGGAAGAGGAGATTCCATGTACTACATTCCGAAATATGGATGGAACTTGGCCTGTGCGAGGATCGAAATTAAATTTCTATTAAAATTTTTCTTTCTTTCTGATCTGATGGAGTTCGGATGAAAAGCAATGAAACACAGGGTAATGGTCAAATTTTGAGAGAACACGGGATCGTCTCATCGGAAGTGAGACGCCTTACTAAGAATTTCCGTCGGAAATTTCCGGGAAGTATATGATTCGGGAATTTCCGATACCGTTAATTTCCGATTCTCGAAAGTAAATAATATAAGCACCCCTGGTAATAAATTTTACTTTTTAGCGTTTAAATTCCTTTGGTGCATCATGGTCTTACGTTACTGATTGCTTCGTTTCCCAAATAGTTGAGAACAGATATAGAATTTTTGCTTACCAAAAATCGTCCACCACAGTCTGTACATCCGAATAAGAATCGTATGTAAATAATACAGGGTGAGTAAAAAAAAACTGACACCTTTGAAATTCAAATTAGTCGCATAGCGGCTGTAATGTGGCAGAAGTTGCTTAAATATTTCATAGGTATACGAAGCATATCATCATATTAATTAACCTAAAGCATAAAGTTTGTTCCCATTGGGAGTTAAAAAGCATTCTAAGCTCTGTAAATACAAAAGAACAGTTTTATCAAATCGTTTTTGTTGATTGTACATGGGAATTGTCACATTCCAGCTACGAGTTTGCAGCTAATTTGAATTTCAAAGGTGTCAGGTTTTTTTGACTCACCCTGTATAATCACAAAACAAAAATCAATTAGTGTTCAGCGAAGTGGTAAGAGCACAGTTGCTGAAGGAAATACATATCTTTCAATACATACGCCAGCCTGGAATGTGCATTTGTCAATACATATCTTTCAATACATACGCCAGCCTGGAATGTGCATTTAGCTTAAAAGTTGCTAAACTCAGAACGTCATAAGTTCATATATAGCTATGTCTAGCGACCTAGAAATTCTAGGCGCAGCGTATGGAAAGGCCGATGTCACTGCAAAAGTAAGGGAATATCAGAAAGGACCAGCACTTTCGGTTATAGCAAAAAACAGTGTATTTGGGGATACCTGGCGCGGACACGACAAGAGCCTGGTCGTGGTTTACAAGTACGGTGATAAGGCAGCAGAAGTAAAGGTGGTAAAAGAAGGCAAAACTTTAGAAATTAACGGTCCACAAGTCAATTCACGAACAACTACTGAATCTTCACAACTAAATATCCTTGGTGCCGTTTACGGTCTCTGCGATGTCACCGTGAATGCTCGAGGACTCATAAGCAATAACGTACTCGACCAACCAGTTTCTAATGATTTATGGGGGCAGGGTTGGAGGCGTCGCAAAAAAACCTTAGTCGTTGTTTATGAATACAGATCTAATGTCATGGTCGAGATCGCTGTTCAAGGTGAGAGAATAAATATTAGTGAGCTTAAGCAAGTGACGTTTTTAACATCACAAACGGCATGAGTAACGCCAAAAGACTGGGTCAAGAATTGTGATTGGTGAAAAATAAAAACTTTACTTCCGGTCAACGTACGTGTTGTCAAAAACGTCACTTGCTTAAGCTCACTATTATTGCATCACCCCCTCTTACCATACTTGGTGCTGCGTATGGAGTGAAAAACGTCACCGATAAGGCTCAAGAGTTGGTGAAAAATTGTTCACTGAACGTCCAAGCGGATGATTCTACATTTGGTGACGGGTGGCGTAAGAATCGTAAAAGTTTAGTGGTCGTTTATCAGTACGGCGGAGAGACGCCATCAGTCGCTGTTGTACAGGAGGGCAAAAAAATGGTAATACGTTATTCTCGGAAGGGAGATTATCATGGTCCAAGGGATCCGGGTGAGCTCGCAATCCTGGGTGCAGTTTACGGGTTAGGGGATGTTACAACTGAAGTTCGACGCAAAATTAAAGATAAAAGTACACTTGATATAAACGCCAACAATGATACATTTCGTGACAGATGGCGCGGTAAGAAAAAAAGTTTTGTCGTGGTCTATCAATATGGCGGAAATGCACCAAAGATATCTATCGTAAAAGAAGACGCAAATATCCACATTGCAATTGCTAGTTCAAGCCAAACGTCCAGTCTATAGTCAGTCCGCACGACAACATACACTGATTGTCAATTGATAATTACATTACATGACAAGTACATTGATTTAGATTTGGTACGGGTAAAATTGAGATTATTGAAATTTACATATGATCGGAATTCCATCCGTACGTATTTTCATCCGTAGCAAATCCAAAATCGTCCGTAGTGTAAAGGCTTGTTTTAATTCGTGATAATTCTGCATTATTGACATATGTAAATCATCGTAATTCGTTATTTAATCAATATGCTAAGCCCCCCACCGCCACATACATGGTTCGCATATTTTTACTGGAAAAATTAAACTTGTAATGTATTAACTAAATTGACCATGATTTTGCTAGTAGAATATGATTGAACACATTAGAATGCACAGCCACGGGTTATATGTAAATCACCGTTACAGGCAAGCGTGATCAAGCTTTTCCAGGAGAAAAACATTGTATTATCCAGATATCATAAGCTAAAAACACAAATGCATGTGTATTCCGTGTACACTGCATTTGAAAGAGAAAGTAGTGTCTAGTGACCACAACTCTTGCATGCCAAATTAATCCGATATCACCTAGTATATGTAAACTCGAGCTCACACAAATATATCCTTCAAATATATGTATTCGAAATTAAATAAAATGACGCGTGACTCCAGCATTAGCTGCAATCAAAAAGCTGAAAAGCGCCGTTCTATTCGGTATGAAAGTTTTCTTTCGCTGTATGTCTGTCTTTATTTCATGCCGTCAAGTGATGTATCAAATTCCAAATCTCAAATCCGCTGTATATATAACAGTTGAGGTAACCTCGTCTGATTGTTGCAGTGGTTGGAAATTAATAAGGTATAATTGGTATTTCAAATCTCCAGAACAATCACCCTCCATAGATAATACCCTCTCAAATCCACTCTGCGGTTTAAATTTGGAGTTGCAACACAGGTAATAATATAGGCAAAAATGTTCTCCGTGTTTACTATACTCACCCTTGACGGGCATATTCAAACCTAAGAATGTAAATTTGTCCCTTTCCCTCACCAGCTCACTCGTTAAGAGTGCCTTATATACCGGGTGGCGCAAAAAAATGTTCCTCCTCTTTGACTTAATTTAATTTAAAAACTAAAAAAGATATCATTCTCAAGTAAAGTCTATTGAGTGGAGTGGTGTTTAACTTAAATTTTAATGTAAGCCTTGTACATTTCTATGCAATATTAGCTAAGATATAGGCGTTTAAACTCAAGGTAGCGTTTCTGGGAGAAGCAAAAAATGTTTTAAAATAGAATGAAAACATCACGCAACATGCAGTAAGAACAAATATTGATAGCTTCGTCTGGCAAATCCTCACTGTTTTTATGCTTGGAGATGGAGTATTATTCCAATGATTTTGCCATCGACGTAAAACTTCTCTTGCATTGTTAGTCCTCACATATTCCAAAAAAATCCAAACTCGTTGCCGTATCGTTAAACGAGGCATGTTTATAACAAAGCGGGCAAGCTCCTTTGCTTTCGTTCCCTTGTGCATTGCAACTCCTTGTTCGAACGATGAACAGTATTATTTTAACATCAAATACACTTACAAGATACTTCGAATACCTTAATCTAAGAATCTTTAAACATGCAAAGACAACATACATGAAAAAAAAAACGCTTTAAAAAACGCCTATCGTGGAAGTTGAAAATAACTTAGTTGAGTCGCGATATTTAGTCATGTTATTCGCTTCGTCAAAAAATGCACCTCTATTTTAAACGGCTCGATCTCGACTAATATTGTGCAGAATTGCTCAAGACATATATCAAAATTTAAGTTAGACATTACAGCGTTTAACAAACTTTATTTGAATAAGATATCTGTATTAGTTTTTTAATTACGATAAGTCTAAGAGGGGGAACATTTTTTTGCGCCACCCCGTATATATATATATATATATATATATATATATATATATATATATATATATATATATATATATATATATATATATATATATACATATATATATATATATATATATATATATATATATATATATATATATATATATATATATATATATATATATATATATCTTGGACGAAAATGATTGGGTAAAAGACTTTTAGACAATGCACGATTGGAAATTATTCGTAGGGGTATTTAATTTACTCATGCATAATATATGTCAATTTAATACTTATCGTAAAAGTTATTTTGTTACATTTTTATACTCTGATAAAGATGATAGATTCTAAATGTTAGAATTGTTAATGTCGGGTAATAATTCTTTATAAAATTAGCTTATATAGAATCAGGGTTATATTTAGGATTAGAGATAATCCTAATAAATTTATCGCGCGTGTCGTTTTAATGTCAATTAAGGTGTCTCCCTACAGTTTCTCGAAAATTTTAATGCACATTTTAAACAAGGATATTCAGCATCTAAACGTTTGACTAGAAGACTAAAATTTTATACATCTTTCTGGCAACATACCTAGAGCCGAAATCTATTCAGAACTTGTGCTTGGCAGTCGTTGCTATAGCAACAGAGACGTTTCAAAATGGCCGCTAAAAAGCATTTAATCGAGTTTATATCGCAAACGAGTTCGGTAAACCCCAATTTTTTTTTCATCATAATTTCACACCCTAGATGCTTTATCGATAGTAAAGTTTTAAAAAAATTCTGTCTAGTGCGTTTTTTTCTATTGCAAAAAACGTTATTTTAGCCCTTTAAAAAAATCGCACTAGACAGAATTTTTTTAAAACTTTACTATCGATAAACCATACATGGAGTAAAATTATGATGAAAAAAAAATTGGGGGTCACCGAACTCGTTTGCGATATAAACTCGATTAAATGCTTTTTAGCGGCCATTTTGAAACGTCTCTGTTGCTATAGCAACGACTGCCAAGCGCACGTTCTGAATAGATTTCTGCTTTAGGTATGTTGCCAGAAAGTTACATAAAATTTTAGTCTTCTAGTCAAACGTTTAGATGCTGAATATCCCCGTTTGAAATGTGCACCTAAAAATTTCGAGAAACTGTAGGGAGCCACCTTAAACCAGTTAGTAAATGATCATGATACATGCAGCTACCGTTCCGAAATTTCAGTACTATTTGGCATGTATACGACGTACACGAACAGCTGGGAAAAGGCCTTTAGATACCAAAAGGGTCGTTAACGACCCTGCTGGGATTTATATGGGTTTTACTTTACATTCTGGGACAAAAAAGGATAGAATGGCTTGCCAAGAATTTCAAAAACCGCAAAGAATTAATTTGGTATCTAAAGAGTAAGCCTGCATGAGTTTGAATGTTTTATTACAGTTTTATCAATTAAGATGGTACTCACGATGATAAGCTTGGATAGTTGGTTGAGATGATTCCAGAAATGGTGTATTATGACATATACATGCAGACATTTATTGTAGTTTTATTCTTGAGACTGAAAAGTTCACCTATTTACATGGATCAATATGAAAAAAAGTCGTTTACGACAATTGCACAAAATTTGGCCAGGTTTAAGAAATCGAAACTGTCATATACATTCCATAACGTTATATATACTCTTGTATGTACTTATATATTTGAAAATACAACATATAAAGGCAAATGAACTAGACATGGCGGCGAAAAGACTGCATGGCAAAAAGTGATAAAATACTACTTTATATAAACAACTTGGGTTACTATATATTTATAAAAAGAGATCTTTAGCGAATGTTCATACGATACATATTATGATATAGAATGTAGCAATGTAGTTCCCAAATCTTAGTTTTGACCAACTCCAATGGCGAATAGTTAGTGAACAGAGCACAAGCAGTGTATGTCAGTTGATATATACAATGCATCACGCGAAGTATTATTATTCCTTTAGTCCAGGGCCATTCTAGTTTAACTTTTGTCCACCGCCATGGCTTCTTGCGTTTCTGGTACGTGGCCAGTTTTTAACATCATTTCTAGTTTTTGCACTTCTTCCAGGGATTTAGCATTAGCGATGGCAGCCTAGGAAGAAAAAGATTATTTTTTCAACCTATATTTCAACAATTGTGCGGGGATTATATATAGATATATATGGCATCAAAAACGGATTTCATAACATTTGGCATGCAAAAATACTTCGGAATCATTCTAGTCTTATTGACTCTATAAACTTAGCCGAGTGACTAAATGAGTTTACTGTTTCCCTGTTTGCCTATACCGCGTAAGAACAGATGTTGCAGAATCACAAAAGTAATTAACGGGAATTGTTTTCCTATATATATTTGACCTGCCGTACGTCTTGTTTTATAAGTTGAGTCGAGTGCTACCGAACATGCCAGTAGTTGTACAATGATATAAATACAAAACCTTGCTATCTGTCGCAAAAATTGCTATCAGTTTGAGCGTGGTTGTAAAGTATTGGATTTTATACTAGAATGTTAAGAATTGCAAACCTTGATTGCAGCAATGTTGTTCCGTTGTGGATTTTTCGGCGGTGGGGCTGGAGGATTAACAAGAGGCGCCCCAGGAACAAATCTTAAACGGAACAGTACAATAAGGAAGATTATAGAATACGGACTAAACATGCTTGCCTATTTCATGCGATATATTTTACAGGTAAAAGGTTTTTCTCGCAGAAAATCTCAGCGCCGTTATCCACTGGACACTGGACAGTAATTTTTAAGACCGATTAAAAATTAGCGGTATCTTCATCGATTGTGAGATGAATATTATACGCAGTTTCATTGTGCAGTAACATTCTTACAACGGTTAAAAAAATCATACGGTGGATAGCGTTATATTCTAGCTATATAGAGCTACACATATCCATGCAGGTTTTTAAAACCGATAACTTCCATCAAAGCATGTGTATTCTTTCCTCTCTCTATACGTCCACTATCTGCTTCCTTCATCGATGCATCTTTGTTTCGGCTGTTTGCTTTTAGTGCATGTCGCTAATCAATGCGCTATCTCATGCACATGCATGCACGTGTTGCTCCGTGTTGTTAGCAATGTATAATATACACTTAATGTATGCTCCCGAGGGAAATAGTGAGTTTTGTTTTCCCAAGAATCTGAATGTTTCCCGAGACGAAGTCGAGGGAAACATTGAGACTCGAGGGAAAACAAAACTCACTATTTCCCGAGGTGTAGCGAACATTAAGTGTTTTGTTATATAGGAACAAAAACATGCATGTTACATGCACGACAATTTCATTTCAAAAAACTTTGTTATGACAATATGCGGGCAACAATTTTTCACTTGTTTTCCTGGCGGGAAACATTGCATTTATTTAAAGTCATGTGTCAAGCATCATGTAAAGTCAAGCATCGCATGACTGCTGTTAAATTGCGCTAAAGTAGAGTACGACATACTTATTGGTTTTGCTTTTCATTGCACCATTCACGAGTTTTTCTCCTTTTTTCCCACTAAACATCCTCGCGGCGGCTTCGCGTTCCTGAGGGAGGCAAAGAAAAGATGACAGCTAGGATCACACGAAGTTTCCAATGTATTAACGTATCCAATCTATTTTACAATGTATGCCATTTCTTTGGAAATTAAAATATGTCGCCATAAATAGTGAGAAATTTCTCACACTCGATAAGAACATCAGAATTTTACAGTTGGACGCCATAAGAAGTATATATTGTGTGTGAACATTTGCACATCTTACCCGTTGTTTTATTCTTTGAAAGTCCAGGACTCTAAGTTGAGGCAAACTATGGATGACGTACAATCTGTAGTTTGGTTTATTTAGTATAGGATTACGCATCAAACTGAAAATATCAAAATATTGTTATGTAAATGTACGTATGGTGCTTATACTGTATATACAAAATCATATATAGTGTATATAACAGAGATCGAAAACCTAGATCGATTTTAGATCAGTCCAAATAAGACGTCAACAACAACATTAAATAATGCAAAAATGGCGATAAAGGTCACTTTTGTATATTTGCGGGAACGTTATTTTGAGGTCCATCATATGCATTATATACGATATAAAAGGCTAAAATTTCCCTCAAAACTAATAGTGCCCAAGCTCGCGGTCATTTTCTTCCTAGCTAAGAAACTTAGATTCACCCGAAAGTAAAAAAAATTGGTTGGTTGACAAACAGATATACTGTCTTTGTCCACTGAGGCCTGTTTTATGTATTTGGAACAGTATTGCACATTGTAGCTGCGTGCGGGGTGAAGCACAATATTCCCTGTAATCCCGATGACTATTTAACTGTATGATGTATTTTACAGTACAAAAAAACTTGTGCTATGTTATGTAAATAGATCTATACTATCATATTTGTAGCTGCCAATACATTATATATCTACATTACTCACAAGTATCATAAGTATAATTGCTTATCAAAAATCGTCCACTATTGTCTGTTTAATCCGTATAGGAATCTTCAGGTGGTAGACAAAATAACGATATGATTTTGATGAGGAGAACGTTCCCGCAAAGAAAATTTTGTTATTTTTTTGCCACCTGAAGATTCCTACACGCGGATGAAACAGACTGAAGTGGACGATTTTATTTTTAGGTAAGCAATACTTTTATATATGCTCTATCTACATGCACTCTCAAGTATTTAAACGCAGTTTATATATATAAACATATATATACATTATACATGTACATAAATTCAAATAAACATTTACGTTTCCAATACTGACGAACATCTAACTGTTGGATAGGAAACGGTTCCATTGACAAATATTCAAGTTTTTTATAACTTTCATTCCTTCTGTGCGTAAAATCTTGTTTTTCCAGTAAAAAATCAAGCAGTTAAATGTCGAGTTCATGGAGATTACAGTTATACTCCAGAAACCCGCAATGTTTGCATTGTTAAACGCGTTTCTTTTCTCAGAATTGTTCGCCAGCGCGATATAAACACACAATGGAATAGAGAGCACGGCAAAACAGGCAACAACCAGCAGACAACTCGATACATTTTTCAAAGAGAGTCTTTTCTTTCGGTCGGTTGAAAGTCTGTTGCTTTTACGGCATTTCCTTACGACGACTAACAACTTAAAGTTGAAAAATATCATCGGGAGAAATATAGCAGCGAACGTAACTGGAGCAACAACTTGTTGGGGAATTACAAAGTCCTCTATAGACATCAACACCAGGGAAAGTTCGACGGTAATTAGTACCGCAAGAAGGGTTAATAGTTTTCTCTTTGTCACCGAGACTTGGTGAAAAATAGGATGCGATGTCGCCAAATATCTTTCAAAGTTCATTACTAACATCGCCAGTAACGAAAAACCAAGAAAAACTGTTGAAGAGTCCAATGAGATTCGCACCCATTTTGGGTATGCACTGAACTTTCCAGTGAACGACAACAACGCGACGGTTGCCATCAATGCATGACTAATAAAAGCAGCAAGGAGATCGAAGCACGACAACACCATGACCATGAAATGATATAATTTCTTTCGTAGTTGTGCGCATCTCCAGAAACTAAGAATGACCAGGAAATTCAACCCGGTCCCACAGAAGAGGTAAAGGATATTCACAGCAAATAGGAGTTTGATGTTCAGGAAATAATAATCGAGGCCCATCGATTTATTGTGGAGAACGAAAAAATTGTGTGTTTAAAGAGAGACAACAGGTGAAAGAATGGAACAGTCGTCTAAACTGTCATCTAGAATGGACAGCAGGTGATACTAGTGATGGAGGGACAACCTACAAAAGAGAGCCGATGCAACTAAATACCGGTGTGAATTCGAGATAATTCTTTTGCCACGAGAACGTACATCCATATTTTCTCGCAACCATTCAATGTTAGATTTATACTATATGTGTAGATACGATGTTAATAAGAAAATTAGCGAGAACGCAATTCCATCAAATTTCATTAGCACTTTATTCATAAAACGTTGAAGAGACCATAATTTGCATATAAACATAATTTCTTTGAAAGACTCTTTCCTACGGTCCAGTCACGTGTGAAAGAGTTATACGCACAAGTCACAACGTGCCTCGGACGTAGCTCTCGTGCATTCTTGCTTGTAAAATGCTTTAGCCTATACATGAGAAAGCGGCATGTATGTAGAAGGCCTGAGCTACACATGCAATGTTTCAAAATTTTTACAGTATACACAATACACTTGCCTAAGCATCTGCATGTCTCGGCGGTTTTGTTTGAAGATACGATGTCCTGAGAGGGTTAGCGGGGATTAATGAAATGAAATTTGTTAAAAGCACATTTGTCTAGGGAAAACAGACCTGTGAACGATTGTCCGCGCACGTTTGCAACGGTGTGAAAAATATTGATATCGTATAGGCTACTAGACTGAGTTATGTTACTTCAGTAGCTACATTTAAAATCTTCACCAGCCCAATAGTCATGCAGCTGTTTCTCGTTATTGTTAATCAACACAATCTATTCTTATCTACCCCATAGCTGACTCTGTTTCGTTTCTTGAAATGCGTACTGCATTGCACGCACAACAACGCACAACGTATTTGTACTTCTTCCTTTAGGTTTCTATCGAAAACAGATTTCTGCATGAACTAAGGACATCCTTAATCACCTGTCAACTGAATGATTTGGTCTCAGGCCAGTCTTTTAATGTAAGTATACACGGCACACAAGACTACCTTAAGTGCTAAAGTGCTAAATGTGCCATCCCATCAAATTTGGAGCAGTTTAAAAGTTGCGAAAAAAGAGTCGTTCCTTCATGGCATAAGTTACATAGCCCATGCATGACTACTGAGGACAAACTGAAGCTTTTCGGAGTGTGTATAGTTTTCATTCACAACATATACATGCATGGTATATAGAATTTCTCCAAACTTGTTGAAGAAAAAGTTAAGTAAGATGTACACTACAGTAATAATTTCTACAATAAACAATATTCACTGGTAATTTTCATAAGTTGAGACTGAATCAGGCCGTCATAAAAGAAGTAAAACAATTTTCCAAACGGAAAACCTGAAATTGACCAGTCGAAGCTCCTCGGCTCGAGCATAGTGATAGTGATTATGAAACTTGTATGACTTTGTATTTAAAAGCGCTAAAATAATACGTTTCGTATATCAACAGCTAGTTGAATTAGGCTCGTCATTCAACAAAGCGGCCGTTGCACGAGAAAATGCACAGTGATATGCGCAGTGGTAACCAAATGCACTGTATATTGCATTTTAGATTTGCCAAAAGCTGTGGGCATGCATGAGAACGCGCCCATAAGGACGTTTGTCTACTAGTATATGGGAGGTCAGCGAGGAAAGTTTAGTGATGAAGGCAACAAAATAACTAACACCAAACAACTGAGCCATGAATAGAAATTTAAGGTACTGTGTGGTATTATCATACAATACTTTCTTATCTAAAGTGAATAAGTGATGGTTCTTTTCTTTGATATTTATCATTATGGACAATGGAGAGTGGACTATACTATGGAGAATGGACATTATGGACTATACTAAAAACATTCTGTAAAATACATTGTCAATCATCAGAGGCAAATAAAAAATATCTGTATACTATATATAACTTTTGTTGAAGCTAGGCCAGTATATAGTACTAGTAAGATTGACCCTACCTCAAATATCTCAATGATTTGACACTTTTTAATGTTTCCAAATCACTCTATATAGAAAAAAAGGAGTAAAATGAATTTATTTCTTTGTTTCTGTATTCAAATGATGTAACAGATATAATAAAATCTTTGACCACCCTACTATACTTTAAACAAATCCTTTTGTAAAGGTTTTAGGTAAAAAAAAAGTATTGTAAATCATGTACTGCAGTGCATTATACTAAATTTCAAGTATGGATGATTTCTGCAATCAACAATGAAAGAAGGAAAATCTGCTCATCTGCCAAAGTACTTCTAAACATGTTTAGCATGTCACATACCAAATCTTGCATACTGTTGTTGGTCAAGACCAGAGTTTCCAAATTTGGTAAACATGTTTCTAATCCTTCACCAATTCGACTATAACAAAAATACAAAGTAAACAAAACAAGACCTTCATACACAATGTTATGATTTGTTGAGTCAGATTTTTTTACATAAAATGAAGACTTTTAAATAGAGAGAACTTTGTAGATTGGTATTTGTCTTTTGGCTTGAAAATAAAAACCCTGAAATTCCTGTTTAGTTGTCTAGCTATGCATTGGGAACTCATGTTTTCCACAGCTAGAAGTACTTTTTTCTTTGCATATCTGGAATTGAGTATTGACTAAGTTGAAGCACCATTACCTTGTAAACATATAATTTGAATATATGACATTATCACTCTGGAAATTGTTATATTGATGAAAATGTGCCTTGCATTAATCAAGTGATTTTTGTTCGATAACAACAAAAAAAATGCTAAAACAATGGCAGATTGAAGATTTAGGGCCTGTTTTCACAGCAAAAATATTAAGACTACCAGTATTCAAAATATAATGCATTTCAAACGTCTATTGTTCCAAGCAGTGATTTGGTGAATAAATTATCTATGAACAATGGAATTAAGGAATTTTTCTGGGTGACGCCATCGATAGCTTACCTCAATTTGGTCCATCCACACTTGCAGTAAAAATATATATGCATAAAATCATTAGATCTCATTCAAAACACTTAAAGTAACCTAATTTACATGGGTACATGTATTTTTAGGTTTAACTTTTTCATAGACAGGTATTAATCAAATCAAGATTAACAAGCAATAATGACCCTGTAGCTACATTTTTTTTACTATTATACATAAGAGGATTTTTCAATTGACTATTCAATTGAAAGATCTCAGAATGGAAAAATAGCTTCTGGGTCATTTTCATAAGCCTTGTTGAAATGTATGAAATAATACGAAGATATTTATACCAGGAAAGAATGATGCTGTGTAATTTGCATTTTGGAGAAATGAAACATTAATAGAAGAGATTCAGTTAAATGTGATCTGGGAGAACGCATAATTTTGTGTTACCCATCAGTATATTAAGGATGTATAAATATCTTTATTTGCAAAAATAATATCCATGCAATGTACAGTGTAAAAGAGGAGTTGTTTATATAACATCTGATGGCAACAATAATAGATAACATCACTAATAGATAACAGATTTTTCATCATGAATACTCACCAAACTCTGTTGTTATTCAGCAAGAGACATTTCAATCTCTTTAATAAGGGAAATCCTTCAAGTTTCTTGATATCATTATCTGAGAAATTGATTGTGTCAAATTGGTCCTAAAAACACAATAGCAGTGAATTGAAAACCCTTTATTACTGACAATATTTGCCACTAATATCTCCAGTTTTCCCAACCTTTTTACCTTTGACATGTTGAGAAAGGGTCCCCTTCCCATTTCTCAACATGTATATAAAAAGTAGCAAACATATTGGATTAATGCTATCCTAGAATATTCTCACACTGCTAAAATCAATTAAATATTGTTCAGTCATGCCATTTATGGGCCATATTCTATATATTTATCAATTTCAATTTTACCTACGGTACCTAAACTTTGTATTTCTCAACTTATCTTTAAAATATTATTATATTGATTTATAGGACCTTTCAGATAAAGTTAATTAATTAAGAGAAAAATGTTGTTGACCCAGCTAAGCAAGTTGGCCTGCTTTGCAAAGTGACCTGTTTGCTTATTATTGTGTTGCTTATTATTTTAACATTTCTATTGCATGGGAAGGAAATGTTCTCATCGTGCTGGGTTGTAGCTTGCTAAGTCAACTGTAGCTTACCAAAGTTGCTCCAAGGTTTTCAATGACTGGAATCTTGTAACCTATATATACAAAAATGACTGATAGTGATGGATCATGGTGGATTAATAAACTATGACTGTACTTTTCTTGAAGCACTTTTTGACACAAAGTTGCAAGAATTGATATCACTTATTACTCGTGCTCTAGGAGGGCACGAGTCTAGGTTTCGTCGTGTGTCGGTCGCGTTTTGGACCTCGATGACCCAGAATGCATTGCGCACTTGACCCAGTAATGTATGACGAAATGTAATTATTCGACAATACAAGCCACTTTTACAAACAACACGGCAAAATATATTGCACAGAAGACATTACTACGGTGCAACATTTAACGCATATTCCTTGGTGCGATGTATATTTTTAAATTCCTATATGAAAGCAAGATATATGATCGATGTTTTCGCAGTTTTAGACCTACAAATGCTTATAAATCACACTTATTAATACCTAAATGTTTGAACCGTCGACTGACATTACGAACAATGCGAATCAATACTATTACAACTAGATTTTTGAAAGCTTTCGTCGGAACTAAAACACTGCAGTCTGCAGTCAATATGGATATAATAGAAGCATTGAAACAGTAATATGTCACGCCGTGCAGATTGTTTATAGGCTACCTATAATCGGCATTTGTGAATTGTGATAATAATGTAAATGTATTATTTTATACTTGTGTGATACATTTTTGTCGTGTAAGTCCTCCCAGGCCAGGGTAACCATAAAGCCTTAACTTACGCTATAGGTTCCCACAACACGCCATGATTGTGTCCCTCAAGTAATGCTATTAAGTCCCTAGAACACAATCCCTAGAGCACGAGTGTACGCCTAAGCCGGCGTCTTGTTCGTAGTTTGAATTGACAACTTTATATATAAGTATTGTTTTATAGTGGACTGTTGATTGATCTCGTGGATTTGAACTATCCGAACATTTAATTCATTCCCATTTCCTAATTACCTAAATTTGAAGCAGTTTCCCAACAGCGAACGAAATTATCACAATTGTTTGCAGTACTGTTAGTTCCAGGGCAAAAAAGGCATGAATCAAACTATAAACGAAGTAAATACCTCGAAGATCAAGTTCTCTGTCTTTGAGTGCATTTGTAAACTGTGCTGACTGCAAAATCAGATCAGCTGTAAGCTTCATTATATCTTTGAGCGATTTTCAGCTTATGTATTCTCCTCACTTCTAGCAAACTGCGGTTAAGTAAAATCCGTTTTAAAGATCACCAGCAACTTTTATTTTCTTTACTCTTGCTAAAATTTTCGTTCCAAAACGTTCTACATATAACACACATGTCAGAGGCAAAATCTCTTGTCTCCGTTCTGCGCATGCTTGATGGCTTTTGCTTTGGACCAGTGAGCGAAATCGCGGGCTCCAATTGAATCTCGCGCTTTTTCCACTATATTCCATTATATAGCTCAGTGGCTTTTTCCTTATAAAAGTCAAATATGAATATCAAACAGAAGACTGGTTCTGGCTTCTGATTGGCTAATTTCCTCAGCTCGCTTAACACTGATCTTTATGTATTACTGGAGTGATTGTCCTAAAACTGTGTTCCAAACTAATAAAACGCACAGGGCTTCCACTTGCAAGGAAATTTCCCTGCAAAAGGAAATTTTGGCTTTTTCAAGGAAAAAGGCAAGGAAATAAAATTGAGGAGGAAATGGCCAGGAAATTTTAGCCTGGGCAAGGAAATTGCAAGGAAATCTTGAAAATTGTTTATATTAGACTTAAAATTGAATAAAAAATAATAAGTTTGCAAAGATTTGGTTCTTCAAGTATATAACCATTTTCCTCACTCATTATAGGTGTAGGGTTTTGTTTTCTTCCGGGAGGGGGGCTTAAAACTTGGCTAACCAAGGTATAGACTTCATGTAAGCCGAGCTAAAAGTCTCCCTGTATAAAATGAGGAATACAGAAAGTAGTGGCTGCGGATCTAAACTTCGTATTTCAGAATTGCTTTTCTAAGTTGTTTGATATATTATTATATGTTATTATATTCACTAATAAAACTGTTTCATGTGTATATAAGGATGTCTTTTTAAAGATTCAACATTGCTAAATGAATAATATGATGCAATTATTACCTAGTAAATTTTTTACCCTAAAATTTCTCGGGGGGTTCTAGCCCTCAGCCCCCCCTCCCCAAATACTCTACGCCTATTTTACACTTCTATCAAAGTTTCTGTGGTTAATTTAATAAAAAGTGACCAATTTTTTGGATGAATTTTGGAAGTATTTTTGTATATGGAATATATTTCAGATGTATCACTTAAAAAAATATTGTTTATTTTGTCACTGAGAAAAATTTGTTCCATTAAGGCCGCTATTTGCAAGGAATTTGCAAGGAAATTTGGAAATTTTGGCATGGAAATATTTTTAGAAAAAAGGATTTTTTAGCATCTCAAAAGGAAATTTGGTAAATCAATTGTGGAAGCACTGAAAACGCATGTACATGTGGAGTTGATCAAAGTAGTGAAAGTAGGGGTATCATTAAATTTACGGAATTTGATCTCGTTTATATGGCCGAGAGGAATATTCCCGTGGTTGATGTGCATGCGGAAAATGTCAGGGAATATTGGCCAGGACTTATCTTGGCTATTAAGTCTGCAACTTTTATTGCACTTGATCTGGTGAGACATAATTATATATGTACAATCATGGTAATAATCTAAACTATGGACTATAAAACGGCAATTCTCACAGAGGATAGGTTTAGGCAGTAGGGTGCACAGTGACAATGAATTAAAGAAAGCATGTTTTAATGTACATTTTTGTCGCAGGGGTATGGAGTAATATTGAAGATGTATGGTAGTTTTTGGTTTGTCTAGAAGTCCAGAACTAGAGGGTCAGGGGTGTGGTCATAGCTAAAAGCTTAGTTGGGGGGTGCATATTCATATATTCATTGTATGCCCAATGTAATTCTTTTGTTCACCATTGTTTCTATGATATATGTAAACATGAATAAGATTGATAGGTTTAATTGATTCCTGAGGAGGCAACACTGGTGTGAAGATGTGTGCATGGCTTTAATGAAAGGCAAAAGGGAATTCACTTTTTTTCCCCTTTCCCATACACCATATGTTATAAGATACCTAATTTTAGCACATGGGGATGGCAAATACCACCCCTTGCCTCCCCTAGTGATGCCACTGCATAAAATTTTTTATTTGTCATCTGCATTAGCCTGTTTAAATCGCTTGATGAAGTACAAACGTTTTGCTCATTATTTTTACACATGTCAAATATATGTTTCTTTATTTGTCAACGTAAGTCCTAAAGTTTTTTTGTTTGAACTCTTTAAAAAGGTAGGTTATCTAATATGTACTTGTATTAGCTTTCATGCTGGAATATTAGTCTTTCTAAAACATATGATCATTTCCTGCTGACCATTAAGCAAATCGATCAATTTCCTGCTGCATTCTTTCCTGATAATGTAAAGCTAGTTAACGTTCTAAACTGGTGGTTTCATCTGCAAACTTTCACATACGTGATTCTATTTACCTAACGGAGTGACGGGCATAGATCATAGATAATTTCTAGACAAGAACCTAATTACATGTTCCTTGAGGTATTCCAGGTGGCACATTTTTTCAACCAGAAAAACTTTGATCGTGTAATTTAATTATTTGTTGTGGGTGAGAAAATCATTAAGCCAGTTTATGGTTCAAGGTTTGACATTAATTAGGTTTGTAGAATTGGCAATCAGACTTGAGACGTTATGAGCTATTATATTGAATGCCTGGGAATGCAAGACGAATTGCTGCGTGTCTTCTCCCCGAATAACCATGCATTAAATTCATAAAGAATTTAGACATCATCATAATTCATTGATAATATATGTCTTTAAGATGTGTTGTTCTTTTTTTAATGTGTTGTTCTTTTGAATTCCACAAAGTTGTCTAAGTTCTTGCTATACTATCTTGTCTCTAACTGCAATAATTTTATTAGGAGATGAGCGGTATAGGTAACAGAAAAGACACCATGGCAAGGTAATCCTAATAGAATCTTAATTTCAGAAATTGTTTTAATAAAACTAGCAGACGTCTTTGTTAAATGAGATTATTTTCCACCCCAGAGATTCGAATGAAAGATACAAGGCATTTTGCGACATTGCAAAGACACGTTCTATACTGTCTGTGGGGATTTCAGTCTTCCAGAAAAGAGCTGAAAATACACAAGTTGGAAAAGGAAATTCTGATTTTTTTGTTCAAACATATAACGTGATGCTGTTGCGAAAAGACAGTTTCACTGTCGAGCCTGCCTCATTGAAGTTTCTATTGGAGCATGGTTTTGATTTCAATACACATTATGCCAAAGCAATTCCTTACTCTACGCCTAACGTCAAGGTACGTGACAGTGTGTCAACGGAGCAGTTGTTCCACTGAAATATATGGGGAGCTGTACACTTGTAAGTCTCTGGCATCGGGTGTTTTGGATATTCTTATAATTTACCAACTCAAAATTTAGATATGTATACGATTTTTGTTATGACACCATTTTGATGCATAACTCAATATGCTAAAAGCACATTTACTGATCGCGGAACAGAAATTTCTGTCCTGCTGATATTTCAGATATGAGCCTTTGGCTTTAGTGCGTGCATGCATGCAGGTATCACGAAATAGTCTTTTCTGTGAACCTAGTATACGTTCTGTTCGACGCATGCATGCATTAGCTATATTACTTTTTCGTCACTTTAAAAAAACGTACTGTGTACTGTAATTCACTATCAACCCACTACTTATTAGTGAAATAATTAACTATGAATATTTCAAGTTATTTCAGTCAATTTACGATAAAGGCCTTAAGTTTATAAAGGGGAATGCATCTAATAACGATTCACATTTCTCACTAATTATAACATAAATTTGAACATATGTATTCAAGACGTCGCATGCCTTAGTGCTATTATTTTATAAGTCGTAGTCATGATCGCTAGTTTAATGTTCAGCCTTAGGAATATGTAAAAAATTGCTTAAAGATAGTCCGTGTATACCCGTTGGCCGTTGTGTCATCTTAAACTCCCTATACTGAAAATCTCAGCTAGGAGGGGAAAATATTGATAACTTAATACGATAGGTGGGACAAAATATAGGCATGAAATCTTACATTAATTTTTCCCGCCTTCACGAAAACCATTGCGAGTTCTCTCTTCATTGAAATATGATATCTCAATTCAATCTACTCTACGTCCCATACACTCCGTTGCCCCGGTGTCAGAGCAGAAGTCCGACGACTGAATATATACATATTACAGGATGCCAAAAAAGATGGAAACACGATATCAGAGTTGTTTTTCGAAATCTTGAGGTCTTCCAAACCAATTGCATTACACAATGGGATAATGGATCTCGTGTTCTTATATCAGAATTTCTACACTGATTTGCCTTCGTCATTATCGACCTTTCTTGCTGATCTCTCGGTAATGTTTAATGCTGGAGTAATAGATACGAAATACATTGCTGAATTTCACGCGGGTTGTTCCGCAACCTACCTGAATTACATTTTTAAAAAAAGGTACAGTATGCCAAATAATCTTATTTCTGTTAGCCGGGTTTAGAGGTGATGAAATCAATTGGACATTGTCAAAGATTATAATTATTATAACCTGTCATGCATACTGTATCATTATATCCATAACAGTATTTCCATTTACTATAGCTATATTATAATATAACTTTTATAGTACGCATGCACTGATCTTTCCTTTGCCCCAATTTCCACGAATTACTTACAGATTCAGTCAGTTTGGGTTAGGACGAATTCCTCACATCCATTTCTCCTTAGTTGGCGCGAAAATATCGAATATGAAGCAAGTGGTAAAACGTGTGTGACTATTGAATGCTGTAGTTATCCATCAACCGCTGATGTCTCGATCAATGGAATTATCAACAAGATATCAGTGTCTGCGGGCTCAGCTCTACCTTGCGAGCAGTATGCGGTGGGTTTAGCCTAGTAATCTAGGCCTTTCGCTCCCTGCTTTGTGTAATAGTGGCCGCGCAGAATATGGGTTGACATAGATTTTGCCAAACTTTTGGTTATGTACCAGTGTCCTGGATTGAGCAGCTTTATTTCAAGAGGGTATAGACCACTCAGCCCTGTGTCGACTGGAAGGATAACAAATTTAACAAATTTAACAAATTATATAGCTATATATAATATATTATGTATTTAAATGCCATGCAAATGTAAAGACAAGGCACTTTATTCTTTATAGACTTTATGCATGAATCAAATATGAAATGTTCAATTTTGATTTCCAAACTTCTAAAAAATCCTTTCTCCTTCCTACAGGCGCATGGCTATTGTCCTAAAGGAATGCAATGTGAGATGTCGCATGACATTGATGTCATTTTGAATTATGAACAGCAGAAGAAGGCCAAGAAGAAGAAACGGAAACGAAATAGAAAGTCAAAACAGAATATTTCTTCCAAAGAATGTGAAAATGATGAAAGTTGTGAAATAAACGGCGGTGCGGATTGTGATATCGCCGTTGAGTCGAACAAATCCGAAAACCCATCAGAAACGAAAAAACCGACGAACACCGCCACGGGAAATCACCGTGCTGGTTTTGATGCTTTTATGACTGGGTTTTGTATGGCGTTTTATTTTCATCGCTTTAAAACCAAGGACGCATCATCTTTTGCTGAAAGTGTTCCCGATTTTGTTAATAAGTTAAACCTGAGCGGCAAAGATATACCCTTGAAAGTCGAAAAGAGTCAATACTGTAAGACTTCTCTTCATCATAACGAGGTCTGGAAAAGGGTGACATCATGTTAAATAATTTATATGTAAGTATAACCTAACTGTTTACGTTGTTCGACAAGATGTTAAATTCAATCGTTTAAAATTTGTTGTAGCCTATAGCTAGAGGTTGAAACCCAGTCGCATACCTTTCGAAATCGAGCTATATTTGCGTCAAAAATACACATGCACGGCGAGGCAATGTCTAACAACTGAACTGTAATAAAACCTGGAACGATAACTCTTATGGTTCAGTTCTATATTTCGTGGATGCAAAAGCATGAAGCAAAAAGCTGAGATTTTGACTCTATTAATTGCCTGATAATTTTTCTGCATGCGAATTAGCAAATCAACGTATTTTACTTCTACTATTGTTTTTAAACATTCCCAGATATTTAGGTATTTAATAAGCCAGTCTTAAACGTTCGAAAACTCAGAAAAACCACCTTCAATTTAGTTATAAAAGATGTCGACGTAGTTATATTGTTCCAAGTTTTTTACAGTTCCACAAACTCAAGTAATTGTCAAGTAATTTATACGGCTGCTATCATGTGGCAACAGAACCAAATGTTATGTAGAAAGATATTTATATTACAGGTAAAAGATGCATATATAGGAGATGGTTAAAATTGTGTGAAAATAATAATCCGCCGTGCAATATTAAACCCACTCACAATAGATATTCTTTCAATTCTATATTTGATTCGAAAAATATATCAATGAAGTCGCTACACAATTGACAGCCAGATTTGATATGATTTTCGCCACGAGAAATTGGGTTCTAGACTTTAAAACGAGGGCACACGGCCCGTCTCGGTTTCACGGAGTAGTAATTGCAGCATTGCATTACTGCGCGGTTGTAATAGAAGTAGCCACAGCACATATGGCCGCCTTTTTTCTCGTACACTTTACCGGAGCAACAGATTTGCTTGGCGGGATTGAATATAACATTGCCACAATCTAAAAGTTGAAAAAACCCAAAATGAATTTGATCGTAGCGGATTGTATTTTTTAAAGAGAAATCTCGAAAGTGATTCCAGCTGTGCGATATATACTTACAGAAGTATGGACAGTATGCGAATTCATATGCGCAGGCCCAATTAGCACCCGTCTGACACGTACTATAGGTTAAAAAGATGAGGTCGCGGAAGTTATATAGGAGGTGTTAGGACGTGGTTCCACGTAAAATGCGAAAGATTTTGCCTGTTTCTTTTGAATTGCGACCACTTGAATAAATTGCTAAATCGTCGAGCTACGTTATTCGTAAAGCCTATATAATGCGCACTATAGCTATACGCACTGTCTCTAATGTCCAATAGACCTTTTTCATAATGACGTCAAAGTCTGATCACGCGGATCAGTTCCGTCACGCGGAAAGTCTGATCTTACACGAAGTTTGATTAGCTCGATGGTTTAGCGGAGCCAATCCAATTCCGTGTATCATCAGACTTTCCGCGTTTGACGTCATTATAAGAATGGTCTATTACCTAAGGAAAAAAACTCGTGTGCGGGTATGTCTGACCATATTTGCCTGGCGTTGATCTTTGTATCAATTTTTGTGTAATTTTTGTACTTGCGACTAGTGAAACTATTTCACTCACCATTTCATGCAGTTACAACGAATGGCGATGCCAGGCTTGTGCCAAACCTTGATGCCCCAGTGACACACTAAAAAGTTAAAATGGAAAACGAAAGCATATAATCCGTAAATAATATAAGTCTAGATTGATTGGTTCTTCCTACGTGTGTTCAATAGTTTTTGTTTGGATACATTCCGGCCATTATTTTCTATATATTTAGTCACGTATAGCAATTTCTAGTTTTAAGTCTTAAAATACGTCTTATAATATCGAGAAAAGTGTCGAGGCAAACATAACTCCTAAATTATGATATTTCCAACGAATACAACTGAGAAGATAGTGCATGTGAATAAACATACGTCCTTTATTCGCGATACTGTCCGGGTCATCATTTGCAACGGTTGTGAGATCAGTCGACGTTTGAATGTTCATGTCTTCCATAACAATTTTTTGTTGTTCATCATTTGATGTCTCTTGAGTTTCCTCCGCGTTGTTGAATTCATCTTAAAAAATGAAACGGAATCCCATTGATTATTTCTCGTTCTCCCAAACTGCCACGCGTGATTGTCGGAGTGAATAATATATAGGCTTGTAATCACCGAAGTGAATATAGGCTTGAAATCACCGAGCCTTTTTCTAGTATATATACATTTTCACCTCGGAGGTGTTTACAAGTAAGAATAAACACAATTTCATAAAAATTTATAATTACTTCAAGTTTCTTATTTTAAAAAAAGCATCAAAAAGCTAGCCTATAGTCATGCAGTGATGCACTGACCAGAATGTAGAAAAAATCAATAGTCACCTCGAAATTTACACTATATAGAAACGCGGAAATTGTTTTCTATATTGGCTATACGTACTAAAGAAAAGCCAGATATATGCATGAGGTATAATTATTTATCAAAAACGTGCCGCATGCATGTTCTGCACTTAGAAATTATGTGCATGCAACATGGTGGTACAAAAGGCGTCATAAACCGACTAAATATAAAAACTCAGTTGACTATAAATTATACTATTTCGAATTTCCAGGTAGGTATATGAACGTATAAATACACAGTATGCATGCATGTATACTATAAACGCAAGACAGCCTTTATAACTCACGTGCCATTATATTCTTATGAACAAATATAGGATTTATTTAAAGATTCTTTTTGTAACACATTTGTCTTTTACTCACTCACTTTTGCCGTTGCAAGACACGCCAGCAAAGTTAAAACGAAAATTTTCAAAGACATGATTTTCTTCACTCTGGCAACTCGTAAAGTGGTTAACTTTCTGTAAGGCCTTTCGATGTGCAGGATCTCTTTATACAAACTAAATACAACTTGAGCGTGGAGTTTTACGAAAACCCTTTTGTGTGACAAACAAAGGCTTTTGCGAGGTAAAACGTTTTTGTAACACGAGCTCTTTGACGCAATATAGTTATATTTATATCCATCCGCCTAAGAGGACTGATGTATTGGCTTTATGGCGTTTTTAGAATCACCTTGAACTGCATGTATGTACAGTAATGGCGAAAATTTATGCTTATTGTTCTGATTATTTTGTGATATAGGTATAGCTAGTATACGACTAGATTGTGCTTATACGCCTATTGTAAAACTCAATATGTGTACTCACAGTCTCACAATAATATATATACACACATTTCATCGCGAAATATAAGTTATGGATAATTTAAAATTTTTAGCTATTGCCTGGGATGTCTCATATAAATACTTGCTCATGCGTGCTTCGTGGTTTAAAAACTGTTGCTGTTGTTGAGCTGTTATTGAGCTCAGGATTACGAGGAGAAAGAAAATCGAAACAATTCCATTTTCCTTCTAATATTTCCTTCTTATTACTCACAAGCGCCGTATCCTGTTCCAGCACTCTTTAAATTTACAATAAAAAGGGTTTCATTTCATCAAGTTAAACAGGTGATTGCTTGGTCTAAGACGGCCGGTAATTTGAGAGTTACTTGCAATGAATGCTTGCATATATATGCGTAACGTTTTAATCCGTGGTTATTACATGCATATATATTAATTCCACTACTATAAGGGCCTGTTTATATGATCCCGTTTAGCCGGGACGGGATGTTTTCATCCCGCTTAGCCGGGAAACTCGCCTAGGCGGGATGGCGTGTTTATATGGAGTTCATTTTGTAGTGCAGGTTCCTTCGACAGCATGTTTTATTGTAGAAAACGAATATGCCAATATATACACATGCTCCTAATGTATGTTAATCGCGAATCATCCCGGCCAAGCGGGATGGAGTGTTTATGTGGCAATTTCTCGTCCCGTCTAAGCGGGATCCCGGCAAGAAGTGCCGGGATCCCGCCTAGGCGGGATGGAAAAGTGGTCATGTAAACACTAATTAGTGTTTGTATTACAAGCGGGATCTCGGAAACTATCCCGTCCCGGCTAGGCGGGATCATATAAACAGGCCCTAAGTCTATATATTATTTTTAAAGTAAAAAATATTGGATAAAAGTTCGGAAGGACTGTCAAAGCGGGGACTGGTCTAAATTTCACAAAATACATTATATATCATTCAAACAAAGGTATAAATATATTTGTCCTACAATCAATAATCTCGATATTTCTATACCGAATGCTATGACATTTGTTTTCAAGATAGATAGGTTACTCGTGAATCGTGATGTGCATAATTTATCTTTATGCCCCAAACCAGCCCCCGAAGCTGCTCATTCATTATAAAACATGAAATTTTTAGCGGATATTTATTATTCTACAAGTTCGTCTATCCCACAATCGTATTGAAAAGCAATATCGTATTGACTTTTCTATACCGCCAACCGCTTTTTATATATCTTTGTATATACATGTTTTCCCAAAGGCAAAGCGTATACACGTCACGATACTCTTGAATAAAAAGACAATAGAGAGTCTTTCATTGAACCTTTATTGGATGGGAAGACAAAGATGCTTTATAGTCTGCCACCTTTGTATCCGCGCGCTTAATATTCCAACGAATTTATTATTCTTGTAGGGATTCGTAACGTTGCAAACGCGAGAAATATACTTCAGGCCATATACAACGAATTGGCCATGTAGATTAACAAAGAGATAAATTTTGAACCCTACTACAATGCCATGCAGGTAAATTTTACTCCAAAGGGTTGATAGATCAGCGAACAAACTACTCCATAAGTAAATAGCAACCAAAATAGCGAATACTTGGGATTAAATGGAATATTTAAAAATTCAACTAGGAACCAGGTTAAGATGAACAGCCTTCATACACTGGACTCTCCTTAGAGACTCCCTAAACACCCTTCGTACAGAATTCCCGTAGGAACGAGATTGGCAATCCGAACATGATCATGCTTTATATAAAAACTACAATGAAACACGCAATTTGATTGGTTCGTAGGCGTGCAGTATGAGACAATCCTGTACGCAAAGTTTACAATGCCGCTTTGCGCGGAAAATTTGACCGTCGTTTCACTGTAGTTATTTTATAAAGAAACTACTAAATGGTTTTCCGTGCAGGATTGCGTGATATTCGCCTACGGCTCGTGCTTTTTCACGCTTTCCGAAAGTCTCGCAATTTCCCGCGTGCAGTATCACGCAGTCCTGCACGGAAAACCATTTAGTATTCCTTTATTCAGGCAGCATTTCCACCTATGGGTAACCTAGTATTTATTCGCGCGGTAAGCCCCCTTGCACTTCACCGAACTAATGAAGCCACATGCAGCCTAAAACTTCATGTTCCTCAGAGAAAAACGTCATATTCTGAGGAACCTCAGAGAGAAACCTCATATTCGCAAAAAAATTTTTGTGGAATATTTTTTTCGAAAAACTAAGAGTTGAGAAAAACGTCGAAAAGTTTTATTTTTTGATATGTGGATCGCAAAATGTATGAAACCCTTTGAAGTTATGTTCATTAATTACTGATTATAGCTGTTTATCCGTGAATTTGAATTGGGAAGAAGCAGTTATCTCAAACCAAGTTTATAGGTGAACCTCAAAAAACCAGTTTAAATTTCGCTAAAAATTTAAGTATTAAAACTATTCGTAGCACATTTATGTAGTTGACAAAGCCCTAGATACTTGATTCTACTCAAATATGTATGATTGTGAAGTCGATCAGTTAATATAGTTACGAGTAGAACTGCTTTAAAACTTAAAAACTTAGAACTTAGAAATGCTTTTACTACCTTTGAACAAAAACTCAGTGAAATAATCGTCTCATCGTAAAGATTATATGGTAGAATGCTTTCTATTGCTACGAGGAAATATTGCATGCCTTTCAAAAAGTACGGCGAAAGATTGTTAGCACATGCATGCATGCACGCGTTATTGGTATGAATGAATGAATTTATTTGTTCCATCTTTGGGTAAAAAGTACAATGAATTTACAGAAATATATACAATAGCTACATACAATATTTACAATATTAAAAGAGAGCTAACTATACATATTTTTTTTTTCCGTAAGATCGTATGAGTTTTCTCTGTAGTCCGGCAACAAAGTATCTAACAAAACTATCAACCCTTTCTATTTCCTCATCTCCACTTCGGATGCGAGGTGGTTCTGGGATTGAATCAGTGAAACATATCCACATATCCTTTGTTTTTTTCGGGTTCAAGACCACGAATACGGACTGTAACTCATTCTCGATCAGTTCGTTCGCAACTGATCGAGAATGAGTTACAGTCCGTATTCGACATGCATCCGTTGAGAAGATCGCAGTAGCATGGCAGAGCGGGTTTTTAATCGCTCGTTTTGTAATCAGCACAGACGGTGATTTGTGACAATGTCTGTTTATCGCTTCGACAATTCTCTAAAAACTTCGCAGCGACCGTTTCTCGAAAGGTTCCAGGCCCGGCACTTATGAGATGTCGCGCCCGAGATAACAAAGTTAGGTCGACCAGTGCGATAATACCGCGATCAACCACATTAGACGGGGGTCTGTAGGTTACGCCTTGGGATTGTTTCACTACATCATCATGAACATCTTTGAAAAAATTCTCATCATAATGATTCTTACTCCGGAAGCGAACCAGCCAGCTCGAACCGTATTCACCCATATCCGTGGCGACGTAAACACGAGATAACCCTGTGATCCTTTTTAGAGCAAACAGGGCCTGTAATAAAGATTTTTGGTCGGATATTTTTTTAAACTGTGATTTGTTAGGTAACTCTATAATTGGTTATAGTTAATTCTAAAATACGAGCATGTATGTACATTCCAAATCAAAACATAGGCGACTTCAGAGCTCTTGACTTATGCCTGCATGGGCTTGTATAGCTGTGATTATTGTCATCAACATGGAACCAGGTTTGTAAATAATTTTGTAAAAAAGTTATGAGCAAAAATACTTCGCATGCATTTTGCTCGCGTTGATGGATGCAATTTAAACATCAGATAATGAGATGATAAACCTCATTAAGATTCCTATTACCATTTCATTATATTGATATGGAAAGGCCAGTGAATGGCTGAGAAAATTTCAAAAAGCTGTTAGCTATACTGCATTGTATACGAATTGCATTTTACGCGATCAAAATGCGACGTGCAAAACTAGGCCTAATGTGCAATTCAAAGAGTCGAAAATCAGTGCAATACGAACCTGAAGTACTAGTTGAATACAGTCTCGAAGATAACTGATGGAAAATTCACGCAACATGAATTCACTTCGTATGTACACCGCAATGTAGTTTTGTGACAGTATCTCATTTTGAAAACGCTCGACCTCTTCCATGACAGGCTGCCCTGGCTTCAAAGCTAATGCAAGATCGGTTGATGAATACTTCATACGGTCTTCACTGAATTTCAAGCGATATGTAGGACCTTCGACTCCTCGCCAGACGAATATGTTCAGGCATTTTTCATTCTTCGCAACATCCCTTTCAAAGACTTTCCAATCTTGTATGATATCTCCGTTCACACAGTACTGTTTGCCAGGAGTTTTCGCCATAGCTCTATCCAAAAACTCGCATTCTGTCCAACCCTTTCGAGACGTGTTCTTCACTATATCGTTGTAAAAACCTTTTTCCAAGCGTAAGTTCGCTTTAGTGAAACCCATCGATGCTTCCGAGTTGTCAATGAAGTGCACGCTTACATGATCCGGGCTATTTGGCGGACATTCCTTGAGGTACTCCATCTTGTCCACAAGTTCGGCATAACCAGAAGATGCTAATAGGCTTTCCAAGTATTTAACATCGTAATAAGTGTCCAGGGGAAGCCACGAATCGTCAGAACGAAGCCTCGTTTGTTTCACTGAGGGTTTCACAACCTTGCGCCCCGTTGTGCCAGCTTGCGCGCAGAGGCTAAGAAACGCACGAGTGTTTACCGAAAGTTGGTCGGTGTATTGGTAGTACGGAAAAACGTATTTCCTCGCGGAATATCGTTTAAATGCCTTCGAAATGTTGATAATTTGGGGGAAAACCAATGCAGTGCAATTTGCAGTTATCGTCGGTTTTCCGGTGCACCTCGTCTCACTTACATTCAACTTTAGATTTTGACCAACACTCTCTTTTATTATTGCGGGTAAGTCTTCGAACTCCAGTTCTGCTATGCACTCACGTTTTATATATATTTGATCGAGAACTTCCTCTTTCGTTTTAAAAACCAGATGCCAAATTGGAAGAAAGAAAACGCCGATGAACACGAAAATCGGAATAATAAACTGCAAAGTGAATTTCCTCCTATACAAATATACAATTATGCACTATATGACCTCCATATATAGCTGAATGCAAGGTTGAATGATTTTCTATTACGAGGCTGGAATAATCTATAGTTAACATAGGTGAATCATCGGGTAAAGACTCAAGGCTTGTATCATTTTTTACATTGTAGGTAGTTCAGGTCATTTAAATGGTGTAGCTATATATAAGTATACTATAGGCTGGAAAATTTTACCAACGCGTCTTATGTAATGTATATATATAAATATCTATATTTCATCTAATGGCATGAATCAACATTTCCTTAACTGCAAAAATACAAATCTAACAAAACGAAATTGACCAAAGTAATATTGCTCAATGAGAATATAACTATAACATTAGAAGCTGGCACTCCAAAGTTTAGGTATATATAATATATTGATCTATATTCCGTCTTGTTTTTGAGTTAAATTGACTGCAATGCAGTTAATTGATTGCTTAAGTATATACACATATATTTAAATAACGTTTCGCGTTAATAAAGTATAGTTTTCCATGATGTCGTCAGTGTTACAATATGTTAATTTCTGTCGGAAAGTGCACGCTCCTATGTGTTATTGGAATTACTAGAATTACTGATTTGCCACAACAATAAGAATTCTCGTCTACACCGGCTTGCCATCAACGGAGACGAATAGCGGGGTAAGCTAGTCATAATTATATGTACTTTCGTAACTTTCCATCATTCCATGCACGGCAAAGATTCCAGAGCGTTTAGCATGACATTTTAATTGGTCGATAGTATATGCGGGCAACCGAATGACCTGAACTACGTTAAATTAACAATATTCTGTCGGTTATTAGTCGTCAACGATGTTAGAAATATAGTTACAAACCTCGACCTGCACATGGTTTGAAAAATCCATGAACGATATAACCTCATAGTATTATAGACCATGCAGACTAATTCTGGGCTTTGTTTATACGTATATCGCTCTATTTTCGAGTGAATTTAGTTTCTCGAAAACCGTGGTAACCTTCTTCATATGAGCAACACATAAATACAATGTCTTGTCAAACACGACTTTTTCATTATTTTGGCTATTGGGATTATTTGTGACTTATTTGATGGAATCATGATGTGTCACAACACGACAGCTCAGCATTAATAAATTCGCAACTTCGTACCCAGGGCTTCCTCCTAGATGGGAAGAAAAGGCCCTGGAAAAGGCTGCCCACGTGACTCCAAATTATTTTGAGTATTCACTATTCAGGTACTAGAGGGCTGCTCCATTTACTGTTCTGGATAATTCAGAACACTGTGCGAGAAGTGTGTGTAATGGAATGCACGTATTGTTCTGGAACAGTGTTCAGTCTATTTCATATGCGTTCAACTATGCGTTTTATAATTGTTCGCATAATACACAGTATAATGATTTCGTCTATTTTCATGTCAAAATGCACTTTTTAGACACTTTTACACATTGAACCTCTCACAACTATAGCCACCACATTCCTGAAAATAGACTATGTCTATGGATGACGAAAAAGTCTTAAAATAAGACCAACATAACATCACACGGTTAAACACATTATCTATTATCATCACTTTGAAACATGTGAAAATTGTAAGTGTCACGTGTTATGTTCTAAATACCCCCACTTAAAAGTAAGGGTAATCAGAACAGTTCCGAACTTTCACGTGACAGTGTTTTGTTCCACTCCGTTACTGCTCCTGAAATCTGGAGAACTCCGAACAGTAAATGGAGCAGCCTGCAGGTTGACCGAATACTCCAAAAACTTTGGAGTCACGTGGGCAGCGTCCTCCCCCTACGAGAAGGCCATGGGTACTAGGTTGTAATAAAGTCTGGTGTAACAGGAAATTTAGCCCTCCCGGAAAATGAATCTTGAATATTTTTTTAAACATTTCTCAGTTCTCACGACTAATGATAAGGACAGTCCGGTTCTGCAATTTTTGTTTTCTCCTCATTCTCAGCCGAACGAATGAAAGTACATTTGAGAGTCGATTTGAGTCATTATAAAGCATGTCATAAGGATAACCAAGACCATTCTTCATAGTACATCTTCATGCCACTCTAGCGAGTTCCAATTTCACTGCCGGCTTAGTGGGGTTAGTCCGAATAAGTTATATAGGGAGTTATAAGCGGTAACCCGAATTTGTTATATAGGAACAAAAACATACATGTTACACAACAATTTCATTTAAAAAAAAACACTTTACTAAAAGTTATGACAAGAAGCGGGCAACAATTTTTCACTTGTTTCCCTAGCGGGAAACATTGCATTTCCCACTCGTGTTTCTACAACTGTATATAGAAACACTGAATGTTTTCTATTTCTTAATTATTTAAACGACGCTAGCCCCGACATGCAGCTACAAGAGTTGATTTCCACGGGGGCGTCTATATGTAATAATATTACAATATAAAAGAAAATGAGGACACTTATAATACTAAACTTTACAATATATGCAACGAGGCTAGAAGTCACTCACACAAAAGCGTGTGAATAAAATTGCTCTGTTACTGAAATCGAATGCGAATACTGATACAGCTTGCTTAGCTTCAGAAGGAAGATTTTTCCAAAGGCAAGCACAACTATACTTGAAACTTCTAAAAAAATTCTCTTTCTCGTTTTGGAAGAGCCAAATTAAATAAGAACCGTCTAGATTTTTTCAACCAAGAGATCGAAGAACGTCAGCAGATCTAGTCTCAAAACTGGCGCCAACTATAATTCTAGCAGCGCGATTTGGCAATTTCTGTAATGATTCTCTCAGTGTTCTATTACAAACTCCCCAAACGGGTGAGCAGTAATCAAAGTAGCTAGGCTGTATCAGAGCGTTATAAATGGATATGAATATATATATGTTAACAGGAATACAGGTTTTCATTCGCTTTAAAATTCCAAGACTCACTCCAACTTTATTGCAAGTTTTAACCCACTTCACTTTTCATCAAGTTTGACTCCCAAGCACCGCATGAGAATCGGTTGATAGGTAATCATAACGGGAAGCTCATTTTTAATGGTAGCAAGGTTATGATGTGATAGCAATGGTAATTGCACTGAGTGGAGTGGAATTTGGTGAGAAATCAAATGCGTGGTTACGAAATCACAACTGTTTGATTTCACACCAAATTTGCACGACACGAAGTGCAATTTCCACTTTATTAAATTCATTTTGAAACTATACAAAAAATTAAGCAAATTCAAAAGGATTTATTGGCTGAAAATACCGTAAACGGTGTAAAATGCGATTATAATTTTCATCTATTTTTTTCAAGAAATTTTGCGGGGCATTTAAAAATTCAAAGACAAAATAATAACATTTTGTGCCATTTTCTCCTGTAATTTGTACTGAAATACTAAATCTGATTGGTTATTGTGGTGAAGACCTTCAATCTTATTGGCTTATAAATGATGTGATTAATGATCAAAAATAGTGCGATTTGGGAATTGAATTCACAACAATTCACGCTCTAATACACAACCGTAACTTACAACAGTGATTCTACCTTATATTTATAGTAACAAAATAGGATGCTTTACCAAACAATGATGCATTTCCTGATGCATCTCTTACAGAACTACAGGATGTTTTTCTTTGGTTTTCGCTCCGCTACAACCCACATTTGCGTCCGCTTACGTTATTATGTGGGACATTAGTTTCGCGGTTGCTACAACGTGCTACCTCAAAACCTCCATTTCCTATATGCTATATAATACTACACTATTGACATTACTTAACAATTTCTTTAACAATACATATACAATTTATAACCATATCACTATATATTTGCTTATACGCGTATATACTATGTAAATGACCATAACTTATGATTGGTGTACTCAACCATGCTTTAACCTAAATTCCGCAATAAATCGGACGTCGCACATCTTGACACGCTCACGACACTTACGATTTTATGGAAATTAGGTATTATTTGGCTAAAAAACGTCAAGCAAAAAAAAAGGCAATATATGAAGGCAATAATACATCCTGATTCTGCATCAGCGCAAATTTTCGTGCTGCATCTACAAACTAGCATATATATAACTGATATAACAAATATTTTTAATGAGTCATCGCCTTGAAGTTCCACCCATTCCTAAATATAAAAATAAAAAGACGCGATGAACATTATATTACATTTTATTGAAAAAAATGTGGATTTTAGGTGTTTTTATCTGTATATGGGATGTATATATGAATTGGATCTAAAATTTATACTGGGTGCAGTATACGTAGTTTAAAAGTGCTTTATGGATATAAACCGAAATATGTTATAAATTTAATCTCTTAACAGTAGAGAGGGATTCACTGCCTAAAGCTAGAGAGAATTGTATAATAACACATAATATAGAAAAATGCAGATGGGTTGAAATTAAACTCAGATGAGAGCTAGTCAAGCTTGAGACAAACACGGCAAATGAATTTAGCTAATGATGATGGATTTTATTTAAACAGGATTTTAATTAAACCTGTGGCCCTATATATAGCTCCGTTTACACTACACTCAGTTTACTGGCACGGCACGGCTAAAATGGGTGCCTGTGTGGACCAGTTCATCCTTGCTCGGACTTTAATTCTATACGGGTACCAGATTTAGCCGTGTTGTGCCAATAAATCGACTGTGGTGTAGGATTGATAATCTAATTTCTTTATACTTCTGGGCATGAATTCCTTCTCAAAAGAAAGAACCTCAGAATTCTTCTTCAATAAGGAAATTAATAATAAGTCACACCCATGTCATATGTAAACAAAAAACGGAAAATGAATCGACAGAAGACAATATTTACGTCATGAGAGATATCGCATCCAGAGAAAACGGGAGGCAGCCAATACTACAGCTGTAATGTTTCGTACAGGAAGGAAAGGCGAGAAAAATTTAATAAATGCACTTTAATGAACGTTTTGAACACATGACAGTTCTGAGAGGTAAACTAAAGGAGCAAAAAAAGCTAAAACGCTTATAGCTTTTTACTACACGACAGATCAAAAACGTTTTACTAATAATGCTTTCAGCTATAATGCAGAACTAGTTACAAAAAAATGCTGAGTAACATCAAAGTGCTCGGAAGTGTTATTGTCTATATACTAGTTAGTAGTTATATACGGTTGTGTCAAATATACGTAAACCAGTAGAAATAAATATAGAAATAAATACATTTTACTCATGCGTTTTCGACGATGTTTCCAAATAAAATGTAAACTCTATATATAATATGAACATTCTCATGCATACGGCTAAAGATAAGATCATTTGCAGGAAGAAAGTTTAGCCGGCATCTCGTGCATTTACCTCTTTTTCTTTTCGGTTACCTGCGCCTGCGGAAACCTATTTCGGATTTCTGCACTTGTTTTGAGAAGCCTATCATACACGGAACGCCCTCAATTACGACGATAGGAAATATCTCAAGGTATAGGCTATGACGTATGGCAGTAGCATAAAAAGGGCAAATTTTACAGGCAAAATAGTATAGTACGTATTATAGTCGTTCGAAGACGTTTCATTGTCGAGCGAGCGTAAACACAACTGGTATGGCAAGGACATCGACTACACTGATCCTAATGTTTCTTTTGCTCAGTTTGGCTGGTAAGGTTCATCCTATTAAGGTTAAGCTTTTTTACAGCTATGTAAATGCATGTTTACAGTAGCTGTACGATATGTATAAGATATACAGCAGTGTCTCGTTTCGCCCTAGTTTCAATATTAATTTTCAATGCATACATAGGTCTATATAAAGTTCGCAACTAGTCACCAGAATACGCCCGGCCAACTGTAGGTTTAGTAATTGAAGTGACAACTGTTCGCGCATTAAGAAATCATGCTAATATTAATAAGTTTCGTTGGTAACCCGAGCATGCATGGATAAAAGTCGGTATACGGCTACTCATTTCATTGTTGCTCAAAATCAGGTGCCAAGCTATCTTTCCCTAAATATTCAATTAGAATTCCCTCATCCGTCATCAAGCTGGTTATTCAGACGCCCGTACGAACTCACACGTGACGAAAAAACCGGCTGGTATACATGGAGATGCAAAGATGCTAAAGGAACTGATGGATTTTCACCCGATAAAGCACATGCAAAAGAAGAAGCCAGAGCGACATGTGGATGAATTAGAAACTTCTCGGAGAAAAAAAAGAAAAAATCGAAGAATCTCTTTCTTAATTGTAACCCATGTATAGTCTTTATGGAATTATGACTTATTATACGCACATGCAAGCCTCATAAAAACTATATTCTCTGTAAGACTCTGTTCAAAACCAACTATTAACTAGAAATACATGCATGCAGCAACCCCTCGCCTCGTTAAACGAAATTAGTTAATAATTGTTAGAAATTTTATGTGGTTTGGGGGTTTTAGAGGGTACATGGTATCTGATGATATGTTAGAAATAGAAATCGAGAAAAGTATGGAAATATTTTTCTCCACGTGGAAAAACTGTAGTCATAGCAACTCGCAACGGCGTATATTTTTAAAGAATTAAAGTTTACCCTCATATTTTTGTGAAAAAATGGTAAAAATACGACATGATTCTTACCTTTTTCTGAAGGTTAAGTTACTCATGTATAGTCAGTGTAATGGTAAATTATTTTAATTATTAAATACCATGAAATATAACATCAGACGTCTCATACAACACTTCGACTGGTTTTTGTACGGGAATGTTTTGATTTTGTTTTCTTTTTGTCATTATGAAAACGGAGTTTATAAATAAAATTATAATGTCGTTTATCACATAACACATTTAGGTTTATAGTGAAAAACATTTGAGAATATTAAAGTTGTGTTTGCCAACAAAAGAATTACTTTTTAAAGCTGTGCCGGATGAAATATTATTAAGTGTAAAATATTCCGAGTTCATTATACACGGTGAATTCGGTCGAAAATTTGATCTTGTTATTTGTTAAATCGTGAAAAGTCCTGACCTCATTCGAGTTTCCCTCTAATTTAGTAAAAATACATATATTCCATATAATATAAAAATATAAATTTGTAAATTTCATCAAAATTTTGCAAAATGACAGTTATTCATTGACGTTTGAAAATACAAATTTTTGTCTCGACCAATCAAGAGCTTAGTAGTTCACACTGGCGCATGCGCAAAACGTAGAAGACCGTCCATGGCGTGAGGTCCATTGCATAATGGCGGACAACTTTGATTTCGCATTTGCATATCGTGGGTATAAATATCCGAGCGGAATTAGTACCCTCGCACGGTGCTCCGCATCGGCTCGGGGATTAGTTCTTTGTATAAGATTAATTGGGATAGACTGCATAGTTTTGTTATGATTTATTATATTTTTTTACACTGCGTTTCAAATTCAAAACTACTTCAAAAAGCGCCAAAATTCAAGCACGAAATTCGAATAAAAATATAGAGAAACTGAATTAGGTCGGTAAGTCGTAATATATTTTGTTGGTTAATCCGCAGATCGTGCAAAAATAATCTGTAGGGTAAAAAACTAACCACTTTTACAAGCAGTCGAATTGTTTCAAAAATCCAGCAATAAAATGTCCAGAGAAAAGCAAGGTCTATATTAGTATAAATAACGACATAAATAATTAGCCTTACTCATGAGGCAGTACGTTGTCTCAGACTCTGTCGCACAATGGCTATTGCACTCATATATGATCTCGAGAGAAACTCGTGCAGTCTATTATTTTTACAAAAAGTTTACTTGCCTGAAGTGGTCCGAGATCCACTGCTTGGTGACGATGACGATGACGACGAGTCGCCAAAAGACGAGAAACCATAGGAATTATGGGAAGGTCGATAAGATCCGCTTCCTCCGAACCAATTCCCAAAAAATCCGCCTGAATTTCGAGGTGAATACTGATAGGATGATCCCCAGCCACCGCCCCAATCCCCGCCCCATCCTCTGTTGTTATAGGGATTGTAATGGTAGCCTGTTCTCGTTCGTCTAGAAAAGGGAAAAAGGATTGAATCAGTCTTCTATTTCGTAGTGACTACCATAAGAGGTGTATCACTCCTACATACCTGGGGGACATTTCACCGTTAAATATCGCTAAGATTTTTCTGGAATATCCACAGCTATTTTGTGAATTGTGAAAATCTACGATTTTCAGCACCATGTAAAAATTTTCGAGAGAAGACAAAACACTGCACACAAGCTTTTGTCCCTCTTTGATAGGTTTCATTGCAGTTACAATAGGGACCTTATAAATATGTAGAACGACTACACAGCGTCGGACGAAGTTTGTTGTACTACTTACCCGCCGAACAAGTATCCAAGCAGACCTCCAGTAGCCGCACCTACATGCAAAATTGACACACAAGAGATAAAAGCGTAATAAATCAAGTTTATTGTAATTGGGAGAAATTGAAATTCCACTATTTTACTATCAGAATTACTCAAACTAAGTTGACAGTAATAACAATTGACCTGCGGAATTGGCGTGAATGTGAATTAATTGTAGAGAATTTTTACTGCTTGTTGTGATACAAACTTTCGGAATTGAACCATATGAAACCTACCGGTCCAAAATCCAGCATTTGAGTTCGTAGCAGATCCAGTTGTTGTACTTCCAGCGGCACCTTTTTTTGCAAGGCAAAAAATAAATTAGAATAATAAATATATAATTTATGCTATGCGTGAATACTAACTGAAAGTCAATGCAAGAAGAGGGATTGAATTTGTATATTTCTTTCATCAACGAGTTTCTTCCAATACTTTGGCATTTAATGCTTTAAATATTGATGTTTTAATAGCTAAAGCAATTACTTGCAATTTTCTGTGTCCGTGGCGAGCGATACGGCGCAATTGACTATGATTAGCCCGCAATAAATTCAAATCTCACAAACCTTGTGTGTACTCGTTACGGTATCCAGGTTCCTGATATGGAGGCGGGGCTGTGTGACCTAGTATACGAAAGGAATATACAGTCTATACGCTCTTGAACATTTTCCTCATGATATTAATTGCTTCCTACATATGAACTGCTTAGTTCAATCAGATTGAGAATCTCCCAGAAGCCACACTCAGACTATTTTACGTATTATTACACAAAAAGGCTCCCCAATTTGCGCGTGATACCTCTAGTACGGAAATGTATATACCTTGTGTATATTCTCGCTTAAAGCCGGGAGGGTCTGGTCCATAAGGTGGCGGCGGGGCACTTGGACCTGGCATGAAATATTACCATTAATATGCAGTAAAGTACTCCTAATCCTTATTCTTGACAATAATATGCGTCCGTGCATGCATGGTAAAAGGCATACCCGACAGACAAGTCTAACATGGCCGGGTTCGAATTCTGAAGACATTTTCCTACTTTTAATTGAGACATTAGTTTCACGGTTTTCCATCAAATTCGATTTGATCGAAAAAGGACAAAGTTCATTGCTTTGGCTTGATCACTTTTTAAAGCGAATAGACCTTTACAGCTTGTATAATATGCAAATCAACCCATCTCAAATTACATGGTCTGAAATGGCTATTCAATGGTCACAACATCTGAAATGGGTTAATTTGCATGCAAGCTGAAATGGTCTATTCCTCATGCAAGTTTAACTATTTTCTAAGTGGGCCTCAAAACATCGGTGTTTATATGCGTTGTTATAAACATATAAATTTAGGGCTGTAAAAGCATTCCCCTAAGCTGTAATTTGATGGAACTTTAACTTAGTTTTAATTTTTTTACGGGTGCCGTATTGTCATGAGATATGTAATGTTAAAAGGTCACTTCACGGACTTATCATTTCCAACCAGGATGATATTCTTCATGATCACAATAGAATTGAAATGTATAACCTCACCTGGCCTTCCCATGTTGTTCGGATCCTGGTTATAAGGAGGAGCAGTTGTCTCTGTATCTGTGCGCAGCGGTTAGGGAGAAAATACAGTGACATTGTTATATTTATCAACACTAATAACGGAAGAAAATCTTGGGAAGCCAGGCCGGGATAATAGTCCTACTGCTACTTTCGGTCTCAATGATGAACAAGCTCAACTTAAAACAAGTTAACGGTATTAGTTAGTTCAGCCTTTCCCGTAAAGGGTTTCAAAATACTTTTAATTCTAGGTAGAAAATAAATTTAAAAATCTTGAACCATGGTTAATCGATTTTTTAAGTTAGTGTACTTGCATGTAGCAATGCCTTTTTTTTAAGTTAAAGTAGCAAAACTCATCATTCAAAGGGCTCAATAGCATTGACATAGAATATACACCATGAGATGATTTTTTCGAGTATCGAGTCCGTTCTTTCTATAAATACTGCGAACGGCCACACCTCGGAAAAAAGCTTCTAGTGTCTGCACTGTATTCATACTGGTACCCTACTTTCTTGAACTAGTTCTATCACTTTGAATGTTGGGAAATTTTTTTGGCACACTTAACCTGCAAGCGAATTTAACAGGCAGTTTTGTAGGCACTAGGCAATCCTGCAGGCAGAATACTAATTCAAATACACACAAAAGGATATATATGTGGATTAGATGTACATGTCTTGAAAACCATGTAGAAAATGACGGCAATAGCAATGAACATGACCAGTTCACCGAAACCACTGGAACTGTTATACCTACCGGAGTATATAGTAACATGATGCCGAGTGGGGAACTTTAGTTTGCATGTTTCTGAAGAGTAAAAGCAAAAAGACGCACCTTTTACGATATCCACCTTGATAATTGTCATATCCATGATAATTTGACCACCCTTGTTTTTTAGCATTCCCCTCTTCCGTTAATTCGATAGTATATTCCAACTGCAAAAAAATATTTAGTTAATGCACGAAATTTACTGAGGTTACATTTGCTTTTTTTACAGATTGCGTCGTGCTATACCCTGCGATACCATATCGTATATCAAATTATATACCATAAGTCAACATATACCAATATAACAAACCACACCAAACCTTACAACACCGAAGTATACTGTGTCATGCCATACTCTAATTTATGAGAACATATATACTGGATGAAATTAGTTAACATACCCCACACGATCCTCGAAGAATATAGGGATCATCCGGATAATCATATCCCTCACAGCTCACGTCAATCTTGCCGAATCTGTACTTGCTATCCATGTCTGTCTTACATTCCCACTAAAATGAAACAATGACATAAGTAATATGATATTGCAAGAGACTATGCATGGGGTTACAATACCTGGGCGTCATAGCCATCCCAGCCTCTGTTGTAACACTGCACAACTTGTGGGACAAAAGCAGAACAACCCGCAGATCCACCAGAGCATCTCAACTGAAGAACGGGAGTGCTTCTTCTTCCCGTGGTCATTTTACCTTGATACAGGGTTAATACTTCGACGTTACGGATTTGAACTCTATCAGAACCTTTAGAACAACATGAAAACAAAAGCACTGTCGAATATCGCTTTTTTAAGCATGGTGTACACAGAGCCAAGCCACTATACAATGAGGCTATGAGCTGATAAACGTATAGAATACCATAAAGTTTATCCAATAAATGTATGAGGAGAGACACCGGGGTACTCAGTGATGCCCCCCTCTAATATTAATTAGCTATATTTCTTCACGAGCGCTGTACCTCTCTGAAATGACTTTTAAAAGATTTCTAAGCACAAGTAGTATTTCGTACAATCATCAACACATCGATTAAGATAATCTCAAGTGCTTTAAAAATAGGGGGGGCACAGGCACCACTGCACGTTTTGCGAAGCCAATCAAACTTTGTGTAACATCAGACTGCGTTTGACGTATTATGGGAGACTTCTATTATTGAGATTTGGTTGGTGCATTGTTAATCCATCAGAATTGCGTATTAAATTCAAAAGTAGATGAAAACTTTGCCCAGGTGATCGAGGTAAAATATCTACATTTCCCTTTATATGAGTTTTCTGAAATCTGATTGGTTGAACTGCTCAGGGTACAGTATATGTATTAACCAATGACTGACAGTTAGTCCTTTAAACAAAATGGCCGACTATTTTCGTCAATGGTCAACACGAATACACGATGCAAGAAATTTAAAAAACACTTCCGAAATATGCAGTTATAATAAGTTAAGACAAGGCAAAGTAACAAGATATAGAATGCAAATATTTCATCGTGGTAAGTAAAGCAGACAAAAGCCCTTATGAAATAAAGTAGGCGTTGTTGTTGAAATTTAGTTTTGCATATAAAAAACAATCCAAATATTGGAAATTTATTAAACATCCTAGTCAAAACTTTTTGTGAATTTACTGCTGTTTAAATGATGAGATTTAGCTATATTATAAACCAATTATGTGTGGCGATTGCACCTATGGTCGTTATTGGTTGATAGCCAAATTGATACAAATCTACAGCCTCAGCAGTCAGCACCTGGTTTCATTTAAAGTTTTAGGCAAGACGTACGACTATAGAATATTTTGTATCTTCTGCGTACAATATTAAAGTGAAAATCAAACCCGTATATGTAAATGAATGGTTTGTTTAATACATTTTGAACTCCATACTTTTTGAAATACAATGTACTCACTGTTTTGTTTTAATATCTAATACCATTTTGGTTTGCTCCACCTTCAAATTACCATGAACTAAACTTTATGTTCAGGAAAAAATAAAATTGGCATTTACAATATAATGGGCAATTTTTAAATCAAAATGTTATGAGCATAACTGAAGATAAGAATAGACTTCACTGCTACTTTAATGAGTTTATTTCCCAAGATGTATTTTTTTAAACTTTTATATAAGGAATAGATAAAAAAAGTGACCCAAGTACGTTGTGACTCCTGTGAACCTCTGCAGGGAGTTTAGCACAATGTGTGAATGTCACTGCATGGCATTAATACTATGTACAAAACTGCAGGTGTAAGTCTAAAATAGTAAAAATTACGAAATCACAATTATGATTTTGCTAATTATATACATCCATTGATTTTTATGTTCATGTTTGGCATTGTCCAACAACTAAAACTATAGGTGGCCCACTAAATATTGCAGAATAGCTCTTTGTGCAATTTAGCTGTGCATGTATATAAATTGAGCTTAAATCTTTGGAATTGGCAATATAATTTGCCAATTTAAAGTTTTCTAGAGTTTTAATGTAAACTGATGACAAAACAGTTCATATGCAAACTGTATGCTAAGACCATGATGATTTGTGAGAGTTATAGATTATAAACATTCTGGTCTTAATAGGCACTAAGGTAGGTTGATCTTAACAGTCAGGTTCTAAAGGTTTGTTTTCCTAAATTGATCCGTAGTTTCCAGCATTAAACCTACTTAGTAAGCTAGTGTTACTATAGGATTTGCTTTAATTTGTTAGGACATATTTCAATAAATGCATGCAATTGTGAAGCAACAAATATTTAGTATACAGCCGGTATACTTTGGGATTGCTATTGCCAAATAACCTGTAGGGAAGTTTATCACTTATAAGCAAGGTCTCTGCAATATAGGCGGACTCACTGGATTCTGTATGGGTGGAATGGAACTCATGGAAGCCAGACTAATATATAAACATACAGTATATACTTATGTAAACCTTTATTGTGATGCCATTAGGAGCATAAATAGCAACTCCTTATGTCTAGCCTTTCTGGGAACATTTCAACTGATCATTGGGTGCTATATTTCATTGCTAGGATTAAACTGGTATAGGAAATCCCTTCTTTTTGTATGCAATTTCGTATAATGTCTGCCATTCCAGTAAGACAGCTGACTAAATAAATAGACTTAAGTGTTGTCAGAAGACTAAGTTGTTAATATAGCGATCGAGCCCAATAAAATATCAAGCTACGCCTGTGTCTGTGAGGATTATCCATAGTTCATAGGGTATTTCAAAACTTCTTGACTCGTACATTACGTTCAATTATTGCACCATGTTCAACAATATTTGCTGTAGTGTAGTGTAGCAGCTTGAAAATGATGAACATATAATATATAGCTACAGTTTATAATGCATTGCACATTCCCTCAGAGTTTGCCAGAAACGGATGAAAGTAGCTACGACTAATTTTCTATACTATATTATTGAACAGGTTGGTTGACTTTTTCTCATCAAATGAGGACGCTTTTTAAGATACTTTTTTATCTATTAGTTGCAACGCTCCATCATTGCCTTGAAGTTTCAATAGTAATATACTCACCGACTACGAATTTTAGGTTCCAAAGGAGACAATTTATACACAGAAGTAGAAAAAATGTATTTCGTCGAGAATCCATACTAGAAATATACAATTTTCGTCATACAATTTAGATTGAACAGTTTTTATACGGTTTGAAAATTTAAAAGAGTTTGGATATGAACAAGATATTATATCGCTTGTTTATATACATTTATTTATCAGAAATGACGTCATTATTTTTGCGTATTTTTGACCTGTTATTGCTGGCAGGCTGCTATTGGCCAACGCTTTTGCTTATTCATCTAGGTGGTATAGTTCCATAATGTTTCATCAGCTGTAGGATTTAAATTTTAATGATTTTTTCTTGACCTTGCAAAATTGATTTTCGTATCAGATTTACTGTGAAGCAAACTAGAACCTGTACACATTAGCCCCGTTTACACTACACACGATTTATTGGCACGGCACGGCTAAAATTGGTACCCGTACCCAATTTTTTTAGTGTTCAGGCAGTAAATCAGGCTACCAAAACAAAGGCCGAGCACAAATGAAATGGGGCGTAATCGGGGCTATTGTCATTGGTGGTTCAGGTCGATCGATCTGGGGCCGGTTGTATGACATCCGGATAGCGCTATCCACAAAATAGTGGTTTTTCAAGTCCCTTTAAAGTCGTCTGTTGTTGGGTGCAACTTTGATTAAATCTTAGTATTTCCTAAATTAAGGATCCTCTTTAACAATTGTTGGTTCCAAAGGCTAAAATTTTATTGTGCATGTGCAAGCACGGGTGAAAACTGAAATCACTATTAAAAATCACTACGCAGTTACTGGGTATCCGATCTAATACAACTTTCTTCCCTCGTTTTTCCCGCCAGTCATATGCTCTTGAAGGTAGTTTTATCATTACTAAAGTCTAAAGTGATCTAGGTAACTAGAATTACAAGATTAATAAAGTATAAAGAGCTTTAGAGCGGTATGAAACACGAAAGGTTAACCCAATATATTTCAGCCACCATGCATCTTCAGTACAATAATTTGGAACTAAGATCTATTTAAAAAAATCCCAGTACCTACTGACATTGTAAATATAGCTCTATATTTCGCGAAATTAAGCTCTGTTAGGCAGTGTTAGTGACATGAAAGATCGATCTCGGAGTCGCATCGACTTCCAGATCAATCCTATAGTACTGAATAGAAAGCTAAGGAACCGTCCTGGATTGTGGAAATACAGTCCTTCAGACTCCTTCTCGTTTCACCTGCAATCTAGGAAAAAGGGCCCGTTTGCGACATTTCTGCATTACTGGAACGACATCTTCAGAGGCAATAATTAAAAGCCCTTTTTGACTCTTATATTAGTCAGTTGGTCTTATACTTATCTATTGTCATAAGCTTAGTTTCGTCCTTCAACACAGCAAATTAGGTGAGACCCCTGTTTGCTCCTGATCCCGGCGCAACTGCGCTGTCCCCTCCGCGCCCGCCTCAACAGTCAACACCCCTTTTGTGATTGGCAAACAACGTGACATATAATTCAACAGCCGCTATCGATGCACTGGGGCAATTGGAAACGAAAAGTTCACACCGTGGTCCCAGCCGTCTTTTCCCTTTGGTTTGGCCGAGATGCATGCATTTAATGATAATATATAATGTAATAAAACTACCCCTCAAACAATCCCTCGTGTATGAATAATAGTGAAAAGTGTATTTTACAGCTTGATACAAGTAAAATCCACAGTAAATAAAAAGAGAATTTATTTTTATAACAAGAATCTCTTTCTTCGCCTTTACAAATTTAGCCTTGGCCAAAGCCACGTTTATAATATTATTTGTCCAATGAATTGCAACGATTCACTTTCAGACATCAGCGGCAAAGAAAGTCCACTAATTCGAGCCTTTCAAGGCATCTCTCGGCGCGGGAGTGGATCTTTGTATACTTCGGTATATTTAACAAGTGCCCCTAGACCAGCTAATGCCAGTGAACAGCCAAGTCCAACCGGTATTCTTCGTGCTGAAAAGAAAAACGAGGTAAACACACTGCTCAGCCTCAGTGTTGAGACACACTGCTCAGTGTTGAAATACACTGCTCAGTGTTGAAACTGACATTGCTCAGTGTTGATGAAACACACTGCTCAGTGTTGAAACTGACATTGCTCAGTGTTGAAACTTGACATTGCTCAGTGTTGAAACTGATATTGCTCAGTGTTGAAACTGACATTGCTCAGTGTTGAAACTTGACATTGCTCAGTGTTGAAACTGATATTGCTCAGTGTTGAAACAGACATTGCTCATTGAAACTGACATTGCTCAGTGTTGAAACTGACATTGCTCAGTGTTGAAACACATTGCTGAGTGTTGAAACTGATATTGGCAATTGCTCAGTGTTGAAACACATTGCTCAGTGTTGAAACTGACACACTGCTCACTGAACCTGAGAGAGGTTATGAGATGGGCAAAAATGTGTTTTATCTAAAATACACATGAATAGAGACAAGAAATTGGTCTTCTCAAACTACATACTAGTGCCCCAATGTCACATATAAATAAAAAGTGGGCAACTCTATGTAAAGACAATTAATACCTGTAGTCATAAAATGTCAATATATTTCAGTGTTAATAAATATCTAACCTTGTATACCAAATATTGAACCAGCTACTGCTCCACCAAAAGCCCAATTTTTATAATCATCTTTATCTCGTATTGAAGCCAATGCACATGTTGAACCTGCAAATACCGCACCTGCACTACCTGCAAGAGATAATACAGGAAATAGGATCTATTTAAAAATGGGTGATTCTCTGGCCACACAATCATGTGACAATGCTATTTTATTTTGTTACATGCAAAATATGAAGCCTGAAAAAACAGCAATTGATGTGATGTATGTCACCAGAGAATCACTCAAATGTCCAATAAGGTCTGTTTGCACTGTAAGTCTATTCTTTTAATATATATTCATAAACACCCAGGTTTATGTCAACCAGAATGCTCTAATCCACTTGGTCACATCTATGTATCAAAACTTGGGAGAAAATTTCACTGAATGTCATGTACTGGTTTAATTTTTGTTAATGCCTTAAGGAACTGCCATTGTGTTATACAATATTGGAATACTATGTAAACTTACCTATGAGCAAAGTGTATCTGCTAACAAGTCCCATTGCTTGAATTATATTTGGTTTGGGATGTGGAGCAGGCGTCATAAAAGCTGCGGCAACGCTACCGTATAGAGCTCCTATGGTGATGGAATAAATGCAAAATAATTTTCGCCACTGATTGACAAGTAATCGCTGATGCATGCAACTGTGAGGATCCATGTTGTATGCAAGTTTGGCCATGTTTTTTAAACTTAATTTCCTAAGCAAAATAGTTTAGTCACTTCTTCCAGAGACACTGCTTTCAATTATTCACCACCTAAAGTTAATCCCATGCATTTGAAAGGATTAAACCCACTCTCTCTTAGCAGATGTTTTGGTTAGTGAATACACAATTGTTAAAACTGTAAAAATAGTTGTGTTAACCAAAGATTTTTAACAACTTCTTAACTCTGAACTGTCAATCATTTTATGGTGGTGTAATTGTGATTTGGCTAGGGATCATGCACGTTGCAAAACAAAAAATATTAAATAGTTATCAGTAGGCTTTGTTACTGTAAATTAATTAGGGATTTTCATATAGGATTGATGTCTTATATAATAGATTTTTATTATTTAATAGGGGTTTATAGATATAGTCGGACGTATTTCACCTGCAACTGCTGCATTTCCACCAAACGAAACGACACGATTGATACAGTGGGAGCCATCAAACTCGTCCAAAGTTAATTCAGAGCTCATTTTAAACCATTTGGCAGATAAAATACGATTTAAAGTGCACACAACACAGTATTACAGTAAATAATCAGTAAATTTGCCAATATTTTGTATTCGGGAGTCATCGGTTGGCAGCCGTAAGGTGTCGGGCACTGGTCGGTCATTCAGTCACTACCGTGCTTCCAGTTTATATTAGAATTTTCATAAATGTGAATCCCCCGGTTTCCGATCTACACACCATAATAAACACTTCGCTATAAAACGCTATAATAGAAACTTTGCCGCTGCAATCTCCCAAACTATAATAATATATATTGATAAACGCAAGACAAAGATATGTACAGGGTCACAAAAAATATTCCACATCAGTTATAGTATGATTTAGAGTCATTTTATAGTTCACCTTGCCCTAGTGAGACGCTACAGAAAAGTAAGTGCATGTAATTGAGAAAAAGCTCTGAGTTTTCCGAAACTTATCCATGATCAGTCTCGCTTGCAATAGCCGTTAATGCGTTGAATCGTCCTTCGGCGCATGTTTCCTCATTGCGTCGTGGGTTATGTATTTCGATCTGTCTGAAATATATATATCTTTTTTCTCGATGTTTTAAAATAGCAATAATCGACAGTCTTTACCTGCTTCTTCTCAGTGAAAAGTTGGCGGTGCAGGATGCAATACAACTACATATAGATATACGCGTTGTATTAAGTCGTGGGTATCTTTAGTTATTATGAGTACATGTATTTGAGATATATTTCATTTCTACATTTATTTACCCTATTATATATTGATATGTGACTTTTTCCGGCGTGAAGTGGAAAACGAGAGGAACGTTGAATGTCAAAGAACCTGAATCACATTATCAAAGTATTTCTCTATCCATGCACAGCCTCGTACCCAGGCGCTTTATTGGAAAACATAAAGACTGCATTCAGCGTAATATGAAGATCTGTGGCTAAGATGTGCGAGCGCGCAGGGGTGCTTGGGGAGGACGCGACAAATAAAGCTTCGTTCTCCCGTCGCGTCCTCCCCAAGAACCCCTGCGCGCTTGCACATTTTCGCCACATATACAATACAATACAATACAATACAATACAATACAAACAATATCTCTGTATTACGCTGAATGCAGCTTTTATGTTTTCCAATAAAGCGCCTGGGTACGAGGCTGATCTATGCATGTAACGTGCACATGCGAAGGATGCAGTAGACCATTTTGGTAATTACGTCACAACATTAAAACCCGTGCATGAAAAATAATTTTTCATTTTTATGTACTACTTTGTGTATAGTTTCTGTTAAAAATGCTCAGACGATTTTCAGAAATGACTGTTCGGGACACTTTGTATCATAAAGTATCTGCTGCATATAAAATTTTTAATTGGAATAGTTAATTTGCCTTTTAATTGCGTGGGCATATCTTTAAGTGTTGCATTTTCGCAGAGTGAACCCTCTTTATATACATATCTACTCTTTGGTTAGTTGAATTGCTCATATACTTTTATTCGAAACAAAATTTATGTCTAGCCAATCATAGGCTTGCTTGTTACTCGTCTTAAACTCAGGCATGCGCGTAACAATTAAAAAGACCCAACCAACGTCCATGACCACCGACCTCTTTATGTCCGGTACATAATATCGAACAACTTTAATTTAGCAGTTGCATTTATTTCTGGCAAATCATGCACTTTTTACAAACCACATTCCCACCAACAGCTATAGATGCACAATACCAATGCAAGTAACTGATCTAACCTTTTCGATTGTCGATTGATTACACAAAGTCAAAGAGAAGTAAGACAAACGAAAGTTACTTAATGCAGTTATAAATTATGGCGGACAACTAAAAATTAATATTTCTTAATTTCTAATTTATCGTTTTGAAACGTAGCTACATATCAAATATCTCCATATATTATACGTAAGGGCATTGGCCATTGGCCATTGCTATTTGTTCCCCGTATAATATTTAAAAAATAGAAAACATTTTCCGTGTTTCTATACAGTTGTAGAAACACGCGTAGGAGTTTGGGAGAACGAGATATAATTAGTGGGAAAACGAGCCAAATGTTTTCCGGCTATTTGTTTTATAATATAACTCGATCAAAATATTTGGTACAAATATTATAATTCGATTCAATTACAAATCCTCATTACATTCTTCGCTTTTCAAGTTCAGTGGGAAAATTCCCGTGTTTTTATACAGGGTGTCTCAAAAAAAACGCAACCACTTAATATTCTAAAATTCATATTGTTCATAAGCTCAATAGATTTTATGCCCCTGGGATTTTAATCGTACAGTTCAACTGTTAATAGTCAAATCAGCTAAACTAATAATGGTGCAGCTAACAACCGAAAAACGAGTTTTTATTGTCGTGCATGATGACTTGAATGCTAACTGTCGACCTTGTAAAATAAATTGTAAATAAAATTTTACTCGTTAAATACTTTCAATTCAGCTCGTTGGTTTACGCTCCCAACTTTGTTTACCGACGATTGTGCCGCTAGAATATGATAACAAGCTTTCTCGCATTCCAGGGGCCAAACGTCTTTTGTGTTGCGGAACAAAGAGGATATTCATGAATATTAAGTGGTTGCGTTTTTTTTGATACACCCTGTACAGTTTTAGTATACACCCGACTATTGTCTATTACAAATCCTACATTCTGATTGGCTACTCAACCATTGTCTATTCGTGATGGTGAACGTTTGGGAAAAATTCACTCGCGCGACCGTATAAAATTGAATTAATTAAATTATTTTTCGGTGTAATTACGAGTATCGATTATTTTCTCGGAATTAATATATCTATAGGTACAGGGTGTATACTAAAACAATTAGACAACTCGCCCTCGTTGTCTATTCGCTCACAGACAACTCGGACTCGTTGTCTAATTGTTAAATAGAAACACGCTTCTCGACCATACGACACGCGCGTACTATAAATGTTATATTGTAAATTGTATATTTATATAATATATTTAACAAGCGATCAAAAAGATATGTGAGCATTTGCGTTAATCGAGGTTTAGCATAACTGTATGGGTTTTAAACAAACTCGCCGAGGACAATAGATCGAGACTAGAAATGTAGACTGTATAGGAAAATAATAAAAAATGCCTCAATCCATTTGTTTTCAATGTAGTCAGGTGCTTGTAAGCGTAAGATTTCTTACTTGCTGGTGCGTAGTTTATTAGATGTTTCGACATTATTAGCCGAAATAATAAATTTCTGTCATTATAAGACATAAATAATAATGACGGTTTTCTGGCGGCTAAAAAAATAATGAAATTATATTCGCTTTTGTTTGACGTTATAATACCCGTTCGTTAATAATATTATTATCACCTATTACTCCACCCTCGTCAAGAATTCGTTTCCTTGCATCGTAGCATCGCAAAGTGTTTACGGTTTTTAATTCGTGCTTTGCTCATGCCCTGCTTACAGATAACAAATTTATGGATGCATTTAATTTGGTATAGCAACTGCCTGTGACATGAGGGCTTCGTCAAAGGAGACATATCAAACTCTTTCCCTATTGAGATGAACATTTGCTCAAACTTGTGTCCAGTGTTTTTCTGTCACAAAATGCGCGCCTTGTAAAAACAATATGGCGTCTAGACCAAAGCGCACATTATGCAAACTTCAACGTTTTGTCGACTAATTCTCGGTTCCATGTGAAAAAAAGTCACTTAAACGAGAAGCAAAAGACAATAACCTCTACGAGGTTGAGATTAAAGAGGTTGATCGAGAAAATAAACGTGTTCGTTCGGAGTCTGCGGTATTACGTCTGACTGAGAAAATCTTCAAACAATTTCTTACCTCCCCTTCTCAATGCCCAATCAGAACGGGCTCATGATAACGCTCTTCCTTATTATTTTATTTGTGATAATTTTAGGTCCCACGCCCAATGTGGAAACCAGCTGACTATGTTAGTGTAGTTAACTTAAAGTTTATCATCATCACTATCATTATTATCATCATCGTCATCATCATCATGGTTTATTCAGTGACGAAGCGCGTGTATAGTATATGACCACACATGACCATACAAATACCTTCATGCATGCAGAAACCCCTTGCTCATTTTTAACGGCAATCAAGTTAGATTTATTATCTGAAATGTGAATTTGGGTCGAGTTTATGTCGTAACTATGGTAACGCAAATACTTATGGCATTACACTCCACTCAAAAATTCAAATTTAGACTAAAAAAAACTATTCTGTGAAAACAAAATTACCACGACCTCTGGGTGCCCTACTGTTCAGTAAAACGTCATGCGGCCCTGGCTATGTACAAGCTTTTTCTACTCATCGCAAAATCAACTCGCAAGCTGCGAGTGTTTGCATCTTATTAAAATAAACTCAGGCATTGAGATTGGTCCATGGACAATCCAGAAGACATCATGTTACTCGCAGTCTAAAATACGGTCTAAGAGTTATAGTTCATGCTAACTGAGTATATTCTCCTGACGAAGGTCCTTTGAATTAACATCAAAGCGTTTTTATATCACATTATTGCTTCGTAATTTTGGAACGTATCTATATCCCCGTATACACTACACTTAATTTATTGACGCAGCACGGCTAAAGTGTGTACCCGTATCATGCAAATTCATCTTTGCCCGGCTCGAGTCTGAGACGAATAAAATTGGGAACGTGTACCAATTTTACACGTGTCGTATGCCAGTGAAATAAGTGTAGTTAAACGGGGCCTATAATCAGTGTTCTACTTTGTGAAATATCTTCATCATGTGCACCTATCTTTTCAGTCACTCCTCCCCCCACTAACATGCATGCGTTATTCAAATTAAACTAAATTGATATTAACTTTAATTCCGGACGTAACATGTGCGATGGCCAGCTAGTTTTGTTCAAATATTTAGATCAGTTCTGCAAAATATAGAATACTTCAATTTCGGAAGAGGTGAAGTAATTGGTTCCTGCCAGGATGGTCTTCGCGTCGCTGACGCCAGATGGAGCTTCATAGTTGATGTTAAATTCTGCCCTGGAGTCGATATTCGAAGCAGCGTTGTCTGATATAAAGATATCATGACCACCTCCAAATGTAGGTCCATAATGTGAGGCTGCGTAAATTGCAAGATGTGTCTTTTGGTCCTTCAGTTGAGCTGTAAAAGGCTGGAGATTTTCTTTGTTTCGTAATGAGAAAATGAACGACCCTTGGGCTTGTTTCCATCCTGTGTTTCCTGTAATAGCGTAAAATATGTATATATTTCGCCGAAGATTTAATTCGTCATGTTTATTTTGCGCTGTATATTCACGCCGTTTATCAATTGCGCATAAAACACCAGAATTTCCATATTAATTTAAATTTCAGTACACCTTTTAGAAAATTCTAACAGTTGGTTTCAGCCTATACAACAGTTCAGTATATAAGTATTTTCCAGCTGAAAATTACAGCTTTCCGTAGCTTTTAACACCTTTGCTGTACTGCTTTTAAATATACGCGACCTAATATACTCTGTTGTGTATAATGTCGCGCGAAAAACAGTGGAATCCCGTGGAATCAAGTCCTTATATATACGTCTAAATCTAAGAAACTCCAATTTTAAGAAAAATAGTAAGGCGTTTAGATTCGTCTGCTTTACCTTCCCATGATGCTGTAGCGTAGCCTCCGAAGATATATTGACCAGCTTTAATAATGGTTACAGTTGGCTTCTTGTGATCACAATTTCCATGGAAAGTAGAGGTTGATCATCCGTCACTAGTTGCACGCCAACAGATTGTCCAATTTCTTGTTTGGATCCACGTTGATAACGTTGCTCGTAAAGTTGGTTCTTCAAACAATACCACTGATTGCGCTAGGGCGTCTAAACAAGAATGAAGCAACCATATATATAACCTATCGTTACGGGACCATATGAATATTAACACATAAATAATTCCTATAATTCCTTGCATTTAATTTGTCTTGCCTTGTAAATTGATTAGCCATACTTACAAGTTTCGCAAAGATCTCCTTTGACTCCTTTTGGGCATTTGCATCTGTATGGATTAGATCCAGGTCCATTTCGAAGATCAATAATTGTTTTACCACCATATTTGCAACGCTTCATTTTATTGCACGGGACCTATATATAAAAGGGAATATTAACGCGGTTTATCTCCATGCTCAAAGGCTTGGACAAAAATTACAGGTCAACTGCAAAACCTTCCTCGCTGATATAAAGTGGGTATCCAGATAATAAATTAGCAAAATTAGTAAAGTTTGTTTTAAACGTCGCACTTTCCATGGTGATAATTAAAGCAAGATTTTGCAGTTTTGTGTTCCTTTGTAATTTTAAACAAAGGCACGCACATGACAAGAAAAATTAGCCAAACGTACTGTATTTAATGATTTTCATTTGAATATAATTAAATGACCGAAATTTCTGGTAAAGAATGCATAACCGATGGTGTAAAATCCCAGCCTCGTCCCCGGCGCGTGTTTTATTAATCGGTGTTTTATTAATATTAATCGCGTAGTAATGTTTGTCTCGCGGGAGGACACGCACGAAGCGACAGCGTGGGGGAGAACGCGCCTGGCAGAAAATGTTTCGAAATGTGAAATTTGTGTCGAAAAGTGAAATTTGCATTGTTGATAATCTTTGATACGTTCAATAAGAACAGCATTACAGTATTAAATGGTTAAAGAACTTAACAAATCGTTTGAAAACGTGAATATTGAAGGTAAATTCTTATATTTTCTTATATTTTCTGCAATCGCGCATAATACATCTTCGGATTCTTCGAATGTTTCTTCTGCCATCTTGAATACATTTTCTGCCTGGCGCGTTCTCCCCCACGCTGTCGCTTCGTGCGTGTCCTCCCGCGAGACAAACATTACTACGCGATTAATATTAATAAAACACCGATTAATAAAACACGCGCCGGGGACGAGGCTGATAAAATCCCCGGATTAATTATATTTCTGTTATTTGGACACCCGAGCGGAAAACGAATTCTAAAGGCCGATCTATACAAATAGACCTTTTCGGTAATTATGTCAAAGATTTTAACACCACAACGTCTTAAATTTAGAACCACCTTAAATGAGATGGATTTCAAGTTTTACTCTCATGAGCCACGTGCAAAGATGCAAAACATCCTTCTTCAACACATATATAAAAACGTTTTTTTTATTTTGACTAATAAATGTGGAAACAAGCCATAACACGAGAACGAGGCTCAGGGGCCAAGACCGCGAGCCTCGTTCTCGCGTTATGTCGTATTTCCATACTTATTTGTCAAAATAAAAAATACTTTTTGATGCATGTGTTGAAGAAGGATGTTTTGCATCTTTGCACATACCTTGTGACTGAGTAAAACTTGAAAACCATTTCATTTAAAGGTGGTTCAAAATTTAAAGCGATAAATGTTGCGACGTAATTACCGAAAAGGTCCATTCAAAAGGTCGATTCTTATCCTGATGTATCCCACTCTGTCTGTTCATCAGTTTCTAAGGAAATTTAAAATGTGACATCTTTACACGCATTTGTTCGAATACATTCGCAGCATACGTGTAGATCGGCCTTGAGTAAGGATAAGCCTAGCCAAGCAAATTGGGTTTAATTGTTAGTTTAATTGTTAGTTTTTCTTCTAAGTAAAATAATGCACGAAAAAAAAATTGGGGGTCACCGTGCTTCTTTTCCAACTATCCGAAGTAATTGGTCATTTTGGAGTGAATTTTGTACACGTATGTCGCCATAGCAAGGGACGATCTGTTGCTAAAACTAATACGATTCAAAAGTAGAGACATCAAAATATATAAAAACCCCAATATCTCTGGAATAAATCATAAAAATGCGTTGTTTGGACGTGTTAAACTGATGAACAATGGAATTTTTTAAAACTGTATCGAACCACCTTAAATTTACCTTTCTCGGGGCTAGAGGGTGATAAAATATCCAGCCCTTGTCATTTATGTTGCAATCACCAAAATCGTGGTCGAGCGTGTGTGTTAACTGGCAGTTTGGCTTCACTTTCTTTTTATTGAAGTTGTACCCAGCACAGAATGGATCTTGCAAACATTTCTGAGCGCAACTGCTCTGCAAACCATGCGTGGATTCAAACAACTTGTATTTGGTTAAGGGGCAGACATCTATATAAATGAAAGAATCACAGCAATTTAGGATTTTAAATAGGAATTAATTCTTCGTAAGTGTCCATGCACAGAAGATGCTCATCTGCTTATAAAACAACATTGCTGCTGGATAACGCGGCCAGTGGCGTAGCCAGAACGATAATTGGGGAAGCCCATATTCATATATTCGTGATACGCAGGATTAATTTCTTTTCAAATCAATTGTTTTAACAGTCTGTTAACATGAATATATGAATATGAGCCCCCCCAATTATCGATGCTGGCTACGCCACTGAACGAGGCATTTCCACACTGCCTGCATGCATGGGCTGCCAATTTTGCGGAAGACTCTTTAGTCGTGTTTATAATCCGCGCAGACACGAACAGGAGCAAGAAAGAAGCCTCTAGCAAGAATTAGAAAATATCTATTTTGAGCGCCCTTTGTGGGTGAGACAACTAAAATATCCAGTACATAAGAAACTAGAATTCATACAAAAGGCGTTTGTTAAATACAATTATTTTGACCCAAGCCGAGGACGCAATAGAAGCTGCTGTTAATAAGAGAGAGTTTCTTATTAAAGGCTTTTAAACAACCACATAATTAAAGGTGAAAAGGAAATAAAGAGAGTGATGATAATGATTAGAATTTAAACCAGACATGGTTCTTTAAATCTTGCTTAGCTTCGAAACCATTGTCTATTGCTGTAACTATTTGCGATATAATATCGTTGTTTCATGTCTTTGTCATTTTAACTATTTCGTCCCTTTTATGGCCTTATTTTAAATAGCAGATAGCCGAGAACCAGATACTATATATAGGCGGTTTATTTTGCGGTCTAAAACAGAGAAAATATTTCTCGTGAAATCTCGGAAGCTCTGCAATCTGTCTTAGCTATAGCAACCTGTTTTCGTCCCGACAAACAGCCCACTGAATAAAATTTATCAGTTTTCATTTCCGCATGTCGCAAAAATATTTCTTTGCCCCATCGACATTTCTAAATATACTAATATAAACGAAATAAAATTTAATTAAAGCCGTGACATCAGCTCTCCTGTTGTTTAATATAACAGGACTTAAAAATCTCTCTTGTACACGAAGTGAGCCTACATTCATTTTTTCTCTTCCGCGGTCCCACATCGTAACGGCCTTTGGCGGCTATCTTGTTATGCAATTTCGTTTTTCGTAAAAAAATATATATATACCTTTGCGGAAATATAGCAATATATTCTCTAAACCTCTGTAGGGACTAAGTTCTACAAACGATCGAACATCAAAATTTAACGCCTTACCTCTGTATAACATGCGAAAAGGAGTGGCGATGCTTGTTGCATCTTCGGGACTGCAGTATTCTTCCATTTTTACAGCCAGCGGCAACGAAACCAGGAATACAAACTTTACCGACAAAAATGCTTTTCTAAGAAATTGTTTCATTTTCTGGAGGGTTGACATAAAATTCGTTAAGATTGCTTTATCGTTGTTTGTGACCGTGTCGTTTGCAAAACTAAACTAAGCATATGTTTGGGGAGCTGTATACATATATATAAATTTACAAAGACGGGTTGCCACGAAACGTTTTTTCAAACTGGAATTAAATTCTTAATTGCTTTAAGAAAGCTCTGTTTTTCTGTTGCCTGGTGGTTAAACTGTTTTCATTCGTGACTAGCTTAACTCATGGGCGGCACAAGCAACAGCTGCTGACCAGCTTCCATGGGTGAACTATAATAATTATGGATTATTCTTTTAACATGAATGAGTTTATCTTCATCTATCTACGTTGTGCATGCAATGAACACATGGGGATTCAGTACATATATCGAACATTCTTAGTAAAAAGTTAGTCTATATACAGGCAATGTTATTGACGTTTTTATACATTCTATAGAGAAACGTCAATAACAACATCGCTTTTTGAGAGTGTTCCAAATTTGTCTTAAGAAATGTGTCTTTATCTATATTGACTATATAGCTATACTAAGATCAACCCTCGAACTGTGATATTCTTCGAAAAGAAAACAACGCGCATTGTAATTGTAAGTGACGCAACCGACGGTTTATCGAAGAGTCGCTATATATGAATATCGTTGTCTCAGGCCTGCATGGTGCACACGAGAACTATAAAGCGCCTAGCCAAATGTTAGGCGCGTCTAATGGCTTGGATTCATCGTTGCCGAATAACGTGATTCCAGCCGTTGAATTGACGTTGAGAAAAATTTGAAAGTGCAAATTGGATCAATTTTGTTTTAGAAACGTTTGAACGACGTTATAATAACAATGTTTCTCAAACGTTTTCTCATTATTGATTTTATGCAAATGTTTAAAACAATTAACGTCTCTTTCTGACGTTGCATCACCTTGCGAGAGAGATGAAATTGGTTGTTTTCGCAACCTTCATACGACGTTAATTAAAACAGCGAAGTGCATTTATTAAGAAGATTAATAATTAAGAAGAGACCAAGCTGGACGTCTGAGTTCTTTCCTACTTGGTCCATAAATTTAAACACTTTATTTTAATTTTGAGATCTAGAGTGATCAGTTATCGCGCTCTTACACTATGCAATTTTCGTTGCCACTTCCAATGCAATTATAATTTGAGGAATGTTAATTTGTAAAGTGTGTTCAAAATGCTAAGAAAGCTTGAAATGGGTTACTTTGCATACAAGCTAGAAAGGTTTACCCCGTGGTAAACGCCATCTATCTATAATCGTTGGGTGTTATGGGTATGGGTTTGAAGGTTATTTTTCTGATAGCTTCTACGGTAAAAAAGTCGGAAGGTGCTAAAATACTTAACTTAGACGTATATACACTTTTGAAATATTTTGATAAAATAATTGGTTTGTACATATTTACACCGCCGGTCGCCGTGTTATAATTCAGCGTGCCGATATTTGAAAAATTCTTTGCGAGAACATATACATAAGAGCGTGAAGAGTAAAGAGATTGACCAGATTCAATGGGCCGCATAAAATGCCCCTAATAAATACTCCTTTTACTGAGACATGAAAGCTATATCTATCTTGTCTATGTCAATATAAATATATGCAAATATATAAACAGAATTATGCGACTTTATACATATGGCTTATTTTGTTTTCTTTATAAATATCAATATTGTTCTCCTTACTATGACATGTAAATATATACATGAAATTATATCTTAAAATGAATTTATTTAGTTATCGCTACTCGGAGTTTCACGAGCAGAAGTATAGACTATAGTGTAGTGGTTTATGCAGCTGTAGTATGCCCAGGTTGAGAAATAAACCTTTTAAAGCTACAGAAAAAGGGTTATTCTTTTAAGAGGAGTATGTATACAGAAGAAAAAATTCAGAGAAAAGTTTTAAAGAAATTCGCTCATTTCACTCTTTCCCGTTCATTATGAATAGTCACTTTCAAGCTTCATTGCATATTAATGAGGTCATCTTGAAATAAGTTCATGTATTTCCTATAACTCTAACGCCTAGGTTTTGTTATGTTCTTTTTTTAATTATTTTTCGTCGTTGCAAGTGTGTTTTGTCGCGCTAAATAATACTAGTATTTGAAACAGAGCGCTTATTTATATAATATATAATATATATATATATATATATATTATATATATATATATATATATATTATATATAATATATATATATATATATATATATATATATATGTTATAATATAATATATATATATATATATATATTATATATATTATAATAATATATATACACCCATTTGCAAAAACGTTGGCCGCAAATAGATAGATAGATAGATACTCAGAATTGCATATGTTGTGTAATATGATTGAAATCCCATGCAAATGTAATCATATGCAATTCTAATTAGACTTCGAGTATCTATCTATCTATCTATCTGCGGCCAACGTTTTTGCAAATAGGTGTATATATATATATATATATATATATATATATATATATATATATATATATATATATATATATATATACAGTAGGAGGCAAAAGTTTGAGTCCAGTGACTGTATTTCTTTGTTTCAGCAGCATATATTAATATTCTACAGAAAACCTTACCGATAAGTGAACTAGAAAAAAAGTAAACAAGTAAACAGAAAAATACATGCTGTACAACAACTATGAGATGTTATGATATTCATTTTTACGTATTTTAATGTGCAAACATGCATTTACATGTCATTGCTTAGTTCCCTCTTTTTTGCTCTTGAAATGACCTTTATTCTTGCTCGCATAGATTCCATAGGTTTTTTAATGTCACACGTTCAATACCTTGCCAGCATTCGTTGACCACTTGCCTCAAGTCAGCCTGGCTGGCGGGTCTGTGCCTCGCCCTCTTCCGGTTAAAACGGTTCTACAAGTGCTCCATAGGTTTTAGATCTGGAATATGAGGTGGAAAGCCATGACAACGAGATCACCAGAATGAGTTTGCTTCTAAACGATTTCTGGCACATAGAAGATGTGCATGTGCTTAGGGTGATTATCATGTAGTTAGACGTGCGATCATCTTTGTACCAGATGAAATTCCATGTCCTTGAAGAATTGGATGATACTTTTCTTTAATTAGGATCCTATTATATCTTTCAATATTGCCAAACCGAGCATGACCAAAGCAGCTAAAAGTTTGCTTGAGTAGGATTTAGTTTCTTCGAACCTCTCCAAGGTTAGTTGCATACCACCTTTTTAAATTCTCACTTCTTCTGCGATCTTACGAGGAAAGAATCCTTCAATACTTAATGGAACTATTTGTCCTTGTGCACCATCACTTTGCCCTTTTTCCTACCCATCTTGGGCAGTGTAAAGGAATGAGAACTTTATTTTGTTATAATTTAGATCATTAGGACCAAAACAGTGTGCAATTAATATAGTTTACAGTACTGAAACACTAGCACGCATGTCTTAACTCCAATACGCTGCCAGGATTTAATACTGGAATTCTACAACGACTGGACTCAAACTTTTGCCTCCTACTGTATATATATATATATATATATATATATATATATATATATATATATATATATATATATATTATAATATATATAAAGCCCTGATTTAAAAAGTGTATGTGACCGTATTTATTACGTCACAGTTTTGTCTCCCATGCAAGAGTTGTGGTGCACAGCTTTGGCTAATTTTCCGATGCGCAATTTGATTTCGCTCGCATGATACGGCAATTCCTATAAGAGGAACAAATAAACCGTTCTTTTGATGCTGTTCGATTAAGTTTAGATTTAATTGGGGTAAGAATATATTTAATACATGTAGATTCTGCCATTGTGGTCCTATTTTAATAATATCGCTGCTATTTCGCCGTCTATATAACAAGATGTTGTCGTGTGTGGGCGCAAGTTTGCAAGTTTGCAGTTTGCACAAGATTGAAGACTTAATGTAACTATACCAGTGGTAATCAAAGATTAGGCAAGTGCGTTCAATTTTTTATTACCTAATGATTTTTGTGCTCTAAATTTTCTATGGATTTGTTCTTGCGAATATACGGCGAAATATATATAACTAGTCTGGTGCATAACATGAGACAACTATTTTTGAGGCGAATTCTATCGTTGAATTGTCTTTAAGGCGAATAACAAAACATTGAAAAAAAATTACGATTGCAGAAAGACTGCAGAACAAATGGGTGAACAACTTGTGCTAGAGTTAAAGTTCATTAATAGCAAAACTCAAGTGGTCGCATCCGTAAGAATTTGAGAGTGTACATGCAGTAATATAGGATTCCAAAATCGAGTTCGTGACACACGAAATCGAGGCGAGACGTGAGACATAGTCTATCCAAGATGGCGTCAAAGTCTAAAATCGACTGGATTTGGGACATTGGCGCGCAGATTCTATCTATCGCGTTTCCCCCCACCGTGGAATAAGCGTATAAATAGATTCTGTTATTCGCAGGCTAAATTCGGAGGCGCGCGTCGACAAATTAGACCTGTGATTAATTGTTTATGCTGTAAAATTTTGCCGCACACTATAATAGTCCATACAAACAATAAAAGTAAGCTGTATTAATCAGTGTCATTCTACAAAACATTCCTGGTCTTTAACTATAAAACTATAAGTCTAAAACTATAGATAGGTATATCAATAAGAACTTCGATTTCGATGTTACAATGGTTAACAATTCATGGTTCTCTTTAAGTATCTAATCAGCTTACAATAGGTAGTATACTTCAATTTCAGATGGAGAGAAATTGAAACTTCCCGCTAGTATGGTTCTGGTGTCGTTGACGCCAGGTGGAGCTTGATAGCCGACGTTAAAATTTGTACGAGAGTCGTAATTCGAGGCAGCGTTGTTCGATATCCAAATATCATGACCATTTCCAAACACTGGTCCAACGCTTGGGCTGGTGTGAATTGCATACCCATTTCTTCCCTGCTTCAGTTGCGATATGAAAGGCGGGAGACTTTCCTTATTTCGTAATGAGAAAATGAACGAACCCGGGGCTCGTTTGCATCCTCCATTTCCTGTAACCAGATATAGATTTTGTCGTTTTCATTCATGCATACAGCGTCCTATATGAAGAGTTTGGGCGTGTATTTCCGCGGAAAGGTTTTTCAATTTCTATAGTATTGCCAACTTTATCCAATTAACGTGAGTTTTACTAGTGTTCTAATAAAACTCGTATTAATATTTTTCTCCACAGGGTACGACGATTGCACAGAACCATTTATAATTGTTCAAATAATGGTTTTAAGTGCGATTTTCGCCTAATTTACATTAGCTCATCATCATAGCGAAATAATACATCTGTAGGCAACTTGTCATGTTTGGGGAACAACAATAGTTCAAAATGTAGGGTTTGTTTACATTACGGACCTTTAAAACTCGAACTATAATATTGAAAACCAAATAACGCTCGATGAACAAGTAATTTATGCACAATGGTACATATATAGTCTAGTCTAGACACATTATGTATCAGATTACTGAATTGCTGTATTAATTTGTATAAAGATATTAAAGCGCGCATGCGTCATAACTACTTGTCAGAGGAGTTGTTTAAGGTAAATAGTGTTTCAAAATAGCCTCACCTTCCCACGATGAATTAGCATAACCTCCGAAGATGTATCGACCAACTTTAATAATAATTAAAGTTGGCGTCTTGTGGTCACAATTAGTGTGAAACGAAGAGGCAGACCATCCGTCTCTAGTTGCCCGCCAACAAATCGTCCATTTTCTGCTTGATCCAACCCAATCAATTAACTTTTTTCGTAAGGTTGGTTCAGCAGACAATATCAATGAACTATCCAAATCACCTAATTGCAAGTATTTAAACAATTAACACGTTGCAGTGTACGAGACGGTCGATCAGACGATGTTAGGGAGCTTTAGAACAGTGTTAATTGCGCGGTTTTCGCTTAGTCTGCATGGAGTCATGTACAATTTATACAGTATTACGTCGCATGAAAACTTAAAACATCTTGTGAGTTTGCTAAAAAACGTTTTGCTGTCAAATTGCCTTTAGAAACCTAAATAATGTGTACTTTTTTGTACAAATATTAGTGTATTTTTTATTATAAGCCAAAACTAACATAATGATATATTTTCCTTCAAATGCAACAATATTTCAATCCTAAAAAACCCTCAGGTATTTGGTCGTCTTTACGGCTCACAGTTGTGAATGCTGCAACATGTAGTAAAATTTTTAAATTTTTAAATTTTTAAAAACTCACTAATTTCACAAGTATCTCCTTTGAATCCTTTTGGGCATTCACATCTGTAAGGATCAGAGCTTGGGCCATCTCGAAGATCAATGATCGTCTTTCCACCATTTTTGCAATGCTTCATTTTACTGCATGGCACCTATAAAAAGGTCATAGAATAATATAAAAGGGCGTTATCATTTTATATCTACGAAATATAAAACATTTTCCGTCGTTTTTATTCAGTTATAGAAACACGCGTGGGAGTTTGGGAGAACGAGAAATAATCAGTGGGAAAACAAGAACGTATATATATATATATAGGGCGAGTTTTTCCACGTTATTTCGAGTTCTCCCAAACTTCCACAAGGGTTTCTATTATAACTGTATAAAAACACATGAAGAAATGTTTCAATGAAATGAAAAATGTTGTTGTTGATGATGTTGAAATGAAAAAATTTCTTTTATAATATAACGCCATAAAAAGATTTTGTACAAGTATTATTATTCCATTTAAGGAAAATTCAGTGTTTCTATGCAGAAACACGCTTCTCGACCAATCATCCACGCGAGTACTATAAATATTACGTTACGTTACATTCTGTTACGTTACGTTACGTTCTGTTCTGTTACATTACGTTACGTTCTGTTACGTTACGTTCTGTTACATTACGTTACGTTCTGTTCTGTTACATCACGTTACGTTCTGTTACGTTACGTTCTGTTACGTTACGTTCTGTTACGTTACGTTACGTTCTGTTACATTACGTTACGTTCTGATGCGTTACGTTATGTCACGTTACATCACATCGCATCACATCACATCACATCACATCACAATGCGTCGTGCGTCAGAGTAGCAAGGAACCAAGTATAACGTCCGGCTTAATCGCATTTTTATGGCTTTGTAAAGTATCTGAGGCCTCATGATACGACATATTGGATGCAAATTGATCAATTGTGGTTATTCCCTTTTACCTTTCTTGGGGCTACAGGATGGTAAAATATCCAGCCCTTGTCATTTATGTTGCAATCACCAAATTCATGGTCGAGCGTGTGTGTTAACTGGCAGTTTGGCTTCACTTTCTTTTTATTGAAGTTGTACCCAGCACAGAGTGGATCTTGCAAACATTTCTAAGCGCAACTGCTGTGCAAACCATACGTGGATTCAAACAGCTTGTTTTTGCTTATGGAGCAGACATCTATAAATGAAAGAATCGCAGCAATTTAGGATTTTAAATAGGAATTCATTCTTCGTAATTGCCCATGCACAGAAGATGCTCATCTGCTTATAAAACAACATTGCTGCTCGATAACGAGGCATTTCCGCCTCGTTAATATATTTCCGCCGCGAAAATATTGCTCGTGAAGACTCGGAAGCTCTGCAATCTGTCGTAGCTATAACAACCTGTTTTCATCCCGCCAAACAGCCCATTGAATAAAATTCATCAGCTTTCATTTCTCATGATTTCTGCATGTCGCAAAAGTATTTCTTTGGCCCATCGACGTTTTTAAATATACTAATATACATGCACGAGATAAAGTTTAATTAAAGTCGTGACATATAGCCCTTGACATGTTCAGCTCTCCAGTTGTTTAATATAACAGGACTTAAAAATCTATCTTGTACACGAAGTGGGCCTACATTCATTTCTTTTCTTCCGGTCTCACATCGTAACAGCTAGCCTTTGGCGGCTATCTTGTAATGCAATTTCGATTTTCGTGAAAACATATATACCTTTACGGAAATATAGCAATATATTCTTCAAACGTTTCTAGGGATTAAGTTTTACAAACGATCGAACATCAAAATTTAACGCCTTACCTCTGTATAACATGCGAAAAGGAGTGGCGATGCTTGTTGCATCTTCGGGACTGCAGTATTCTTCCATTTTTACAGCCAGCGGCAACGAAACCAGGAATACAAACTTTACCGACAGAAATGCTTTTCTAAGAAATTGTTTCATTTTCTGGAGCGATGACATAAAATTCACTAAAATTGCTTTATCGTTGTTTGTGACCGTGTCGTTTGCAAAACTAAACTAAGCATATATTTGAGGAGCTATATATAGCTATATACTTATAAATAAATTACAAAGGCGGGTTGCTACGAAACGTTATTTCAAACTGGAATTAAAGTCTTAATTGCTTTAAGAAACCTCTGTTTTTCTGTTGCCTGGTGGTTAAACTGTTTCCATTCGTGACTAGCTTAACTCATGAGCGGAACAAGCTACAGCTGTTGACCAGTTTCCATGGGTGAACTATAATAATTATGGATTATTCTTTTAACATGAATGAGTTTATCTTCATCTATCTACGTTGCGCATGCAATGAACACATGGGGATTCAGTACATGTATCTAACATTCTTAGTAAAAAGTTAGTCTATATACAGGCAATGCTATTGACGTTTCTATACAGATTCTAGAGAAACGTCAGTAACAATATCGCTTATTGACAGTGTTCCAAATTCGTCTTAAGAAATGTGTCTTTATATAGCTGTATCTATATATGGTATAGTATATCTATATAGCTACTAAGATCAATCCTCGAACTGTGATATTTTTCAAGAAAAAAACAACGCGTATTGTAATTTTAAGTGACGCAACCGACTGTTTATTGAAGAGTCGCTATATATGAATATCGTTGTCTCAGGCCTGCATGGCGCACACGAGAACTATAATGCGCTTAACCAAATGTTGGGCGCGTCTAATGGCTTGGATTTTTCGTTGGAATAACGTGATCTCTACCGTTGAACCGACGTTGAGAAAAATTTGAAAGTGCAAATTGGATCAATTTTGTTTTAGGAACGTTTGAACGACGTTATAATAACAATGTTTCTTAAACGTTTATTATTAATTTCATGCAACATTGAAACAATTAACGTCTCTTTCTGACGTTGCAACACCTTGCGAGAGAGATGAAATTAGTTGTTTTCGCAACGTTAAATATCAAACTCTTGTAGTACAAATTGGGACATTTGCCCTAGCTAGAGTCTAGTCCCTTTTGAGAGCAATACCGCGCGGCCATAAAAAAAATGGCGTCGAGATCGAAGCGAATTCATAAAGCGAATTTTGAAGCCATCCGGCTCAGCGTTTTGCTGATGAATACATTAATAATAATGAGTTTTCGTCCGCAAGCACGTTGACTAAAAGAAGATTCATAGCCATAGGTTTCTCCGTTCTTTTGCTGCCGCTCTTTTGTAAGCTGAAATATAAAGACACAGAGTGATTATCAACTTCGAACAACTCCGAACAAATATATTTTAAACTTTTCAATATGGACAATCATCAAAAATTTATAATTTTAATACTTACTTACTTCGTAATTAAAAGAAGGAACTGTAGTCTGTAAAAAAGGCGTATTTTGTTCGTATTAATGCTCTATCCCTTCGACGGAATGGATTAATGAGGTAAACAAAACCAAAATCGAGAAAAAAACCCGGAATATCGAATATAGAGCCATTGGACCACTCTTAATTCGCTTTGAATATGTATAAATTCGGTATCAAAATTTTCGCAAAATCATGTAGATTTCAAAAATGGAAGTAACTAGACGTCACAATGTATTGCAACAGCGCTAGCTCCAGTTTCCCTATCACTTTCGCGAGTAGGTCACTTAAAAACCCCAAAGTCCAGATCTATAAAACAAGATCAATCTGTATGAAAATTGCATTACTAGACGTGCCGAAGGTGAATTTTTAAATCCCGCTGGTAACTAAAATTTTTTTTACGCACAACGCACGAGCAGGAAAAATCCAAATGAGTCAAATAATACAGCCGCGCGCAGCTTGAAGCGCGCTAACTTGAAACACGATATACCTTTTGTCTACACAGAGTTTGATATCGGCATACGACGTTAATTAAAACAGCGAAGTGCATTTAAACAGTGGAGATTAATAATTAACAAGAGAACAAGCTGGACGTCTGAGTTCTTTCCTATACTTGGTCCATAAATTTAAACATTTCACTTTAATTATGAGATCTTGAGTGGCCGGTTATTTAAGGCGCGCTCTTACACTATGCAATTTTCCTTGCCACTTCCAATGCAATTATAATTTGAGAAATGTTAATTTGTAAAGTGTGTTCGAAATGCTAAGAAAGCTTGAAATGGGTTACTTTGCATCCAATACGTATATACACTTTTGAGATATTTTGATAAAATAATTGGTTTGTATATATATTTACACCTTCGCCGTGTTATCAGCCTGCCGATATTTGAAAATTTCTGTGCGAGAACATTTATAAAAGAACGTGAAGAGTAAAGAGATTGACCAGGTTCAATGGGTCGCATAAAATGCCCCTAATAAAATACTCCTTTTACTGAGATGAAAGCTATATCTATATCTTGTCTATGTCAGTATAATTATATGCAAATATATAAATAGAATTATGCGACTTTAAAACATATCGCTTATTTTGGTTTCTTTATAAATATCAATATTGTTCTCCTTACTATGACATGTAAATATATACATGAAATTATATCTTAAAATGAATTTATTTAGTTATCGCTACTCGGAGTTTCACGAGCAGAAGTATAGTGTAGTGGTTTATGCAGCTGTAGTATGCCCTGATTGAGAAATAAACCTTTTAAAGCTACAGAAAAAGGGTTATTGTTTTAAGAGGAGTATGTATACTGAAGAAAAAATTCAGAGAAAAGTTTTAAAGAAATTCGCTCATTTTACTCTTTCCCGTTCATTATGAATAGTCACTTTCAAGCTTCATTGCATATTAATGAGGTCATCTTGAAATAAGTACATGTATTTCTTATTACTCCTGCGTGAGCGACGGAGTTGAAAATTCGCCTAGGTTTTGTTATGTTCTTTTTTTATATATATGAGACCTGATTTGAAAAGTGTATGAAAGTCAACATCAACTCAGTTCTAATTCACTAGAGTTAGGCGTGGGTGATTATTCTCCTGGAATAACCTACACACGATGGTTACAGCTACACCACCAACTACATTACCAGCTACTATCACACATCAGTGCCAGAAACGTTCACCCCAGCTCGAATATCAAACCATTTGCGAGCGTCAGATTTGGGTATTTATCGTCCTGGAACAACTCACAGGGAGGCTACACTACCAACTACACGGCCAATTACTCCTGGAATAATTCACACGACGGTTACAGCTTTACCATCAACTACATTACCTGCTGCTATCACACATCAGGGCCTGAATCAGTACGCCCCAGCTGTCAAACTACCTGTGCCTCGTTAGCGTCGTAACAGGAAAGCCGACCTTTCTGCTGACTTAAATTCTGATAACAAATGTATTCCTGTATACGAATCACCTCACGCCGAAAACATCAAAAGCGACGATATTATCAGCAAGCAAATAAGCCTAATCTGTCAAATATACAAGTTACATCAAGTAAAGCGGTAAACCAGTCTCCTTTTCGGGGGAGTTTCTGGAAGGATCGTCCTTCAATGATAAAACGGCCGAAGTTGGGGAATTCGAAAGACTGGTTAAGCTACCTAGATTTTGTTCGCGATCTAATGAGAAATTAACTTTTTTCGATGATGTAAATTCTGATGGTATAAATATCCCTGTACGAATTACCTTTCCCCGAGAGCTAAGATATCACCAGCAAGTCAATAGCCATAATTTGTTGAATATACATGTTACATCAAGTCAAGAAACATCTCCTTCCGTAATGTTACCCAGTTTCTATCTTATAAGCGCGCGTTCACTGTTACCTAAAATTGACGAGTTGTCAGTTCTCTTAAATATGCAGTTGCTGGAATTTGTTGCTATTACTGAGACGTTGCTTACCGATGAAATTAATGACCAAATAATATCCATAATGGGTACCACATCTTTCGAAACGACAGGTCCTACGGCCGAGGTGGGGGTGTATCAGCCTTTGTCTCTACCGATATACCATGTAAAAGGAGACGTGACCTAGAGAATGAGGCCTTTGAATGCATGTGGATCTCTCTACGCCCTTATCGCCTTCCAAGACAATTAGCTGGGCTTATTTGCTGTGTTTTATACAACCCGCCTGACACCGCTGTACAAGAAAAGAGGGATCTTGTATCCTTTATTATAGACAAATTAGATCTCGTTAAGCTATCCCATTCGGACTGGGGAGTCGCTATCCTTGGTGATTTCAATAATTTGGATGTCCGTGATCTTTTGATCCATCATAACCTAAAACAGATAGTACAAGTTCCAACACGAGGTGACCATATATTGGATTTGATTATTACTGATTTGTCTCAATATTTTTATGATCCGGTTGTTGTTGCACCGTTAGGTTCCTCTGACCATTGTATTGTTAAATGGTTTTCGCAGTCTTGGAACAACACTAAACCTTACGGCAAAAATACAACCAAGAAGAGCACGCGCTGTTTTCCAAAGTCGGCATGTGACGCTTTTGGCAGGTGGTGCTCAACACACGAGTGGTTTGCAAACGTTGAAAATACTGCAACTGCCTCAGAGTTGGCCTCTTCTTTAACCCATGAACTTATTTCAGGAATTGACTTGCAATTTCCAACAAAAGTAATTAAGCTCCATAGTACAGATAAGCCGTGAATTACTCCAGCTTTAAAACAGTCCATAGTCGAGAGACAGAGAGCTTTCTACTCGGGAGACCAGCAGCTCTGGCGCCATTATCGACGGAAAGTAAGAAATGAAATAGTGTGTAAACGTTCATACTACGCTAATAAAGTAGAGAACCTTAAATCTAGTAATCCAAGAAAATGGTGGAACTCCATTAAAATGTTATCGTGAAGAAACCATCTACAAATGCCATCAATATTGTTTAAGACGGTGTGACCCTTTCTGGCAAAGATCTAGCCCAGTTGTTGAATGACCATTTTGTTAGTGTAAGTTCTGACCTTCCACCGCTTAACCTTTCCTTATTGCCATCGTACCTTCCAGCCTCCTGTCCTGTACCTACCATCACACCTGAAGAGGTTTGTGAGAAACTGCGAAGGGTTAGCACCTCTAAATCACATGGTCCTGATGGTATCCCTAACCGTATTCTCAAGGAGTTTGCATACGAACTGGCAGATCCTGTTTCCACCATTTTTAATACATCCTTATCTACTGGAGAGGTTCCTTTGATGTGGAAAGATGCTATTATTACACCGGTCCCCAAGACCCAGATTGTATGCTGTGAAGATGAGCTCCGTCCGATCTCTCTCACAGCAAACTTATCAAAAATCCTTGAAGATTTCGTCGTTAATTGGATGTTAGATGATATTAAACATAAAATCGACCCACAGCAATTTGGAAGCCTAAAGGGAACATCAACGACTTTCTGCCTTATTGATATGATCAACAATTGGCTTAAAACGTTGGATATACTTCGTCCCGTTTCCTTAGAATCTGCTTTGTGGACTTTAGCAAAGCATTTGATCGCATTAACCATAATATTTTGGTTAGAAAACTGCTCTCGCTTGGGGTTAGAGAGTCACTGGTCCCATGGATTTGCGACTTTCTTTCTAATCGTCGCCAGTCTGTCAATATCGATGGCTTTAATTCTGATTGGGCTTTTGTTAATAGAGGGGTCCCTCAGGGAACAAATTGGGACCCATCCTATTCTTAATAATGATTAACGATTTGCAGTTAAAGTCACTTAATACAAATCATTGGAAATTTGTCGATGATGTCACAATTTCGGAGCTCCTGTCAATTAACGAGGTTTCAACTCTTCAATCTGACCTTGATGCACTTCAATCTTGGGCAGAACAGAATGATATGAAGCTGAATGGTAAAAAATGTAAGGAGATGATAATTAGCTTCCTTCACAACCAACCAGATTTACCTCGACTCTGTATTGATGGACAACATCTCGATCTAGTTTCTTCGTTTAATGTGTTGGGCTTAACGATGAACAACCAACTTAAATGGAAAGATAATACAGAAGTATTAGTGAAGAAAGCTTCCAAACGATAATATATCATACGGATTTTGCGTCGTAGTGGTGTCTCTCCGTCTGATCTTCTTGCGATCTATTTTGCCTTGATACGCTCAGTTCTTGAGTATGCCTGTCCAACGTGGCATTGTAATCTTCCGAAATACTTATCAGATAAAGTTGAACTTGTTCAGAAAAGAGCTCTACGTATAATTTATCCAGGGCTTCATTACGATGATGCTTTAAATTTAGCACAATGCCCTCGTTTGGACGATAGGAGACGTGATTTATGTGTAAATACTTTTAAAAAGATTCAGGAACCTTGGTCTCGCTTGTTGCATCATTTGTTACCCACCACTCGTGAGGTTTCACAGAACTATAACCTTAGAAATAATCAGAATTATTACCTCCCTAAATGTCGGACAGATCGGTATAAGAACAGTTTTATTCCGGCAATGTGTGATATTTTCAATTCTTCTTATCCTATATGACTTTTGTTATATCTAGAAGCTATTTTTATTGTGTAATAATTTGTTTTTTAACTAATATAAACTATATGTTAGACATATTGTAATTCACCTTATCGGTGCGAAAATATGTTTTTAATAAACCTTCATAATAATAATAAAAAAAAACATGCAGTAATAGGACTCCAAAATCGAGTACGACAGTACGTGACACACGAAATCGAGGCGAGATGTGAGACATAGTCCATCCAAAATGGCGTTCTATTTATCGCGTTTCCCCCCACCGTGGAATAAGCGTATAAATATAGATTCTATTATTCGCAGGCTAAATTCGAAGGCGCGCGTCGACAAATTAGACCTGCATGTGATTGTTTATGCTGTAAAATTTTGCTGCATACTATAATAGTCCATACAAACATGTAAAGTAAGCTGTATTAATCAGTGTCATTCTACAAAACATCTCTGGTCTTTAACTATAAAACTATAGGTCTAAAACTATAGATAGGTATATCAATAAGAACTTCTATTTCGATGTTACAATGGTTAGCAATTCATGGTTCTATTTAAGTATCTAATCAGCTTACAATAGGTAGTATACTTCAATTTCAGATGGAGAGAAATTGAAACTTCCCGCTAGTATGGTTCTGGTGTCCTTGACGCCAGGTGGAGCTTGATAGCCGACGTTAAAATTTGTATGAGAGTCGTAATTCGAAGCAGCGTTGTTTGATATCCAAATATCATGACCATTTCCAAACACTGGTCCAACGCTTGAGCTGGTGTGAATTGCATACCCTTTTCTTCCCTGCTTCAGTTGCGATATGAAAGGCGGGAGACTTTCTTTATTTCGTAATGAGAAAATGAACGAACCCGGGGCTCGTTTGCATCCTCCATTTCCTGTAATATATATATAGATTTTGTCGTTTTCATTCATGCATACAGCGTCCTATATCAAGAGTTTGGGCGTGTATTCCCGGAAAGGTTTTTCAATTTCTATAGCATTGCCAACTTTATCCAATAAACGTGAGTTTTACTAGTGTTCTAATAAAACTCGTATTAATATTTTTCTCCACTGACAGGGTACGAAGATTGAACAGACCATTTATAATTCCATGGTTTTAAGTGCGATTTTCGCCTAATTTACATTAGCTCATCATCATAGCGAAATAATACATCTGTAGGCAACTTGTCATGTTTGGGGAACAACAATAGTTCAAAATGTAGGGTTTGTTTACATTACGGACCTTTAAAACTCGAACTATAATATTGAAAACCAAATAACGCTCGATGAACAAGTAATTTATGCACAATAGAGTGCTAATTACAATAGCCTCACCTTCCCACGATGAATTAGCATAACCTCCGAAGATGTATCGACCAACTTTAATAATAATTAAAGTTGGCGTCTTGTGGTCACAATTAGTGTGAAACGAAGAGGCAGACCATCCGTCTCTAGTTGCCCGCCAACAAATCGTCCATTTTCTGCTTGATCCAACCCAATCAATTAACTTTTTTCGTAAGGTTGGTTCAGCAGACAATATCAATGAACTATCCAAATCACCTAATTGCAAGTATTTAAACAATTAACACGTTGCAGTGTACGAGACGGTCGATCAGACGATGTTAGGGAGCTTTAGAACAGTTTTACCGCGATTCGTTAATTGCGCGGTTTTCGCTTAGTCTGCATGGAGTCATGTACAATTTAAGAGTATTACGTCGCATGAAAACTGAAAACATCTTGTGAGTTTGCTAAAAAACGTTTTGATGTCAAAACTAACATAATGATATATTTTCCTTCAAATGCAACAATATTTCAATCCTAAAAAACCCTCAGGTATTTGGTCGTCTTTACGGCTCACAGTTGTGAATGCGGCAACATGTAGTAAAATTTAAACTCACTCATTTCACAAGTATCTCCTTTGAATCCTTTTGGGCATTCACATCTGTAAGGATCAGAGCTCGGGCCATCTCGAAGATCAATGATCGTCTTTCCACCATTTTTGCAATGCTTCATTTTACTGCATGGCACCTATAAAAAGGTCATAGAATAATATAAAAGGGCGTTATCATTTTATATCTAAGAAATATAAAACATTTTCCGTCGTTTCTACACAGTTATAGAAACACGCGTGGGAGTTTGGGAGAACGAGAGATAATCAGTGGGAAAACAATATACACTTAATGTATGCTCCCGAGGGAAATAGTGAGTTTTGTTTTCCCAAGAGTCTGAATGTTTCCCGAGACGAAGTCGAGGGAAACATTGAGACTCGAGGGAAAACAAAACTCACTATTTCCCGAGGTAGTGTACATTAAGTGTTTTGTTATATAGGAACAAAAACATTTAAAAAAGAAACCCACTTTACTTTGTTATGACAAGAAGCAGGCAACAATTTTTCACTTGTTTCCCTAGCGGGAAACATTGCATTTATTTAAAGTCATGTGACTACGAATGAACCAATCACATTTAAAATACACAGAACATATATAACAAGAACGTATATAGCCTACTAGAGCGAGTTTTTCCACGTTATTTCGAGTTCTCCCAAACTTCCACAAAGGTTTCTATTATAACTGTATAGAAACACAGGAAGAAATCACATCACATCGCATCGCATCACATCACATCGCGTCGCGTCGCATCACATCACATCACATCACATCACATCACATCACATCACATCACATCACATCACATCACATCACATCACATCACATCACATCACATCACATCACATCACATCACATCACATCACATCACATCACATCACATCACATCACATCACATCACATCACATCACATCACATCGCATCACATCACATTACATCACCTTGCGTCGTGCATTAATTTAGGTTAGCTATATACTTACTGTTTTTGGTGTTAGAGGACGATAGAATATCCAGCCTTTGTCATTGGTGTTGCAATCATGAAAGATATGATCAAACGTGTGCGTCAACTGGCAGTTTGCCTTTATTTGTTTTTTGTTGAAGTTGTACCCAACACAAAAGGGATTTTGAAGACATTTTTGAGCGCAACTGCTCTGCAAGCCATACGTAGATTCGAAAAACTTACTTTTTGTTAAAGGGCAGACATCTATAAACATAGGAATATATGGAATTTATAGCGAATTGGCGAATTATTATATATAGATTTATCCGTCTATGCGTGTTTTACTTTTGTCTCTGTTTTAAATTTCTCATGATGGCAAAAGCATTCGTAATTATAACTTGCGAATTATCGTTTCAATAATAGATTGCGCCATGCAAGAGTTGTAATTGCACTGTTGTAATTGAAAATCACTCTATTATGTATACAACTAGCCAATCATTATTCATGGTACAAAATATAAAATGGGAAACTTAAATTATGATAAATTTTATAATAATTCAAAATTGTATATACTGTTTACTAAGTGTTGTTGTAATAAAAATTATGAATTAAAATTTATATATTAATTGAAGATCAATAAAATTTATTACATCTCTTGATTACAGAAGATATGTAATTAATAAGTGATAGAGCGAACTAATCGTGCCATTAGCTAATGCCAAAATTGTACTCATTGCAACGTGCAGGTAGTCATGCGCGATGGCGAGTACATTCGGGATAAATTATTCGGGATTAATAGACGAGTGATGTTTGAAAATTTTGCCAAATCGGAGGAGCCGCAACGAATATGCGATATTACTTTGTTGAAAAGGGATGAAAAATACCTTTGTTTCGGGTAGATGTTCGATTCAAGTCGGGTTTTTTTCTGAACGTTATAAAAATCCGGGTTAGGGTATAAGTAAATTATAATTACGTCATCATCGAACAATCACCTGCCATATAAACGTCTTTATCTAGCTCACTCAGTGATTAAGTAAATATTACAATTGAGGTTTTCATCCTGTAAACGTAATGTTGTAAAGTGTTGCCAAGAAAAACACCTGCTATAGAAATAATAGAATAGCGAAAAATTCAGTACGAAAAAGGGCGTTCGTTAAACGTTCTAGTTTTCACCTAGCTGTATTTCAAAACCATAGAAGCAACGTTTTAATCGATATAATAATCCTATACTTTTTGAATGAAAAAAATAAAAATGGAAACACTAATCACCATCACCTATATGTATAGAAAAATTAATATATAGTTATACTCAAATTTATAGTGAACGAATAGGAATGCATTTAATGCCAAAATCATACGAGTGCAAATTACTAAGCACAAAACACGAGTATAAGTATTTGACACAAATATTAAAATGTTATTACAATGTAAACACGAGCAATGTACTTTTTTGCTGTATTTTTACTGCCGCGTTGTGCTTATCAACTACACAAACATGCAGGTGCATGTACGAGCTTTTGTCGGCAGTTGTGTAAGTTGGATCTGAAACACCATGCAGGGGCCAGTTGTTCAAAAGCAGGTTAGCTTAACCTGGGTTAAAGTAAATCTTTACATTCATTTTTTAATCGCTTGTTTACAAATTTAGATATTTTTTTTCATAAATATTTTCTGGACCGACAGAAGTAATATTTTCTAAAGTTTTAAAACGAACATTGGTTCAGAAGCACATAAACTAAAATACTGGATTAAAATTTAACCCATCATGCAGGGTTAGCGCTAATCTAGCTTTGAACAACTGGCCACAGTCTAGCTAACGTATCCTTGAAACACGTCTGCTTTTTTGGTTGCCAACAATGCATGCACTTGCCGATTCTATGCAGCAGAAGGAGAAAAAAAATTCAAAATTTCAGAGTCCCTACATGGCAAATAACTTTTCGGCCATTTTTGCGCTGAAATGCATGTTATATTAATAACAACTTTTAAGGTGCCGCGCGGCAATTGCATGAAGAATGCAAATAAACCTAAACAATGATTTCAGCCCATTAACATTAGGTTTGGGACATGAAAAAATTCGACATCTGAAACGGGCGCATTATATATATGGCTATAATAACTGTATAAAATAGTAGACTTAATTAGAGGCATGCAATTATATAGTTTATAACATAATATATAATTTAGATAAATATTTCTTCCCGTAATAAGGCGACTGAAAAGAAACTATACCTTTTAAGAAAATGCGAAAAGGAGTTGCAATATTCCTTGCATCTTCGGGCCTGCAGTATTCTTCCGTCTCAGAAGAAAATGGTAGCAAGAAAAGGAACAGAACTTTCACTGGGCAGAAGACTGTTTTAAAAAAGCGTTTCATTTTGGTCTTAATGCACTGAACAGAGCTTGTTCATACACCTCCTGATCGCGTCGTTATGAAAGCTAACTGCGTCACAATCATTTAAGTGCTATTTTCTGCTACGACAGGTTGTCATTTCTTGTTTGCTCTCCTTAAACTTCGTGCTCACATATAACAGGTTGCTATTCAAATGAGATTCCAAACAATAAAAATTAATGTATAGTCATATAGTCAAAATCAATGGTGGTTCCTTTTAAAACATTAATTGTTGCGCCTTTTCTCACAAGCCACATTCTCTTCTGATGAGTGGTAAGCTATAAGTCTATACGAGCACTGTAAATATAAGCTCGATAGCTTCTATCAGATGAGCTTTATTTATTAATATTCAGACATTCGATGGCATTTTTCAATGTATTTCATATAGCCGGTTCTCCTAAAAATCACGATCATTATTTCCAAACGGCGCAATTTGAATAATGTGCTAGCAATGAAAAGTAATTGAACTGCATGTTGCTTTCTATTCGCATGTACTCGTTTAAGCTAAACGACCAGCTGCCTCCATTTATTTACCCCGCATACATTCCAAGCGAACTGTGTAGTGAAAGTTGAGCTGGTAATGTTTAACTAGAATTTGCTAGAATTTCCTGTATTTACTCAGTGACAATATTAAATGATGCATGCCTCATCGCATATCAATTGACCAATGACGTATCTGTCGGCTTTACAGGTTATTAATTAAATTCAATATATTGTAAAATAAATATTTTCAAAATATTATTCTACTTAGTTTCCACTTTGGCGTTTTTCAAACATGCGACTACACACGCGGGAAGTTAATAAGATCTGCTATCATTTGTTGCATGGCGTTAATTTATCTAGTTATACGTTGTAATCTGGGTACGAGGTTGCGTTGTAGTTAGGACAAGTTTACAATATATACCCAGAGTCGACTTGTAGCAAGTCTATATATACCCGTGCATGGAAAGTTGCCATGCATGTGCAAATAAAATTTCTAATGCGCATATAAAATAATGGATCTGTAATAAAAATGAAACTATATATAAATTCAAATTATTCAGATTCCAATAATTAATTTGCCAATTTAAAACAAATTTACGCGTAGTAAATTTCAATTAATAATAAGAATAACATGGTATAACAACTAACAAACTTTGAGTTGTAGATTTTTTTATATAAACATGCAAGTATCACGTTACATGTATCGTTCCATATCTTCATGCAACACTGCAGTATTCTTCAGGGGCCGGTTGTATATAAAACTATTTAACTACACTTTGCATGCATAGTTAAATCCTAGTTAACTCAGAAATACACAACTCTGATTAGTCAATATTGTCCTTAACTACAGTTAAAAGTTAACAAGACGCCTGCTCAAGGCGTTCACTCCGCCTGCATGCCAACTGATGTACATAATTAATCAGTGGACCGTGTAACCCAGGGCTTCTCGGTCAAAAATGAAGTTGTCTTGGGTTAGCTATAGAAATGCCAACTTCTGTCGCCCAAAACTACGACCACTAAAAGGAAAAAAGACCATGGCATTTTAAGACTCCGCTGCGCATACGCAGGCGGAGTAACTAGTCTTTTATACAACTGGGCCCAGTTTTAAAACAGCCATGCAGTGCAAACAACAAGACAAGGAACAGAATTTTTGGTGAAAGAAATACTGTCTCATGTTGTTTCAGTAAACAAACGGAAGGCTTATATGGCTTATACTGAACTTGGTAGGAAACGTTGTACTGAGCGCTATTATTAAACGCTGACGGTATTTCATCAAGATATTCAGGACTGTTTACATTAAATATACTAGTTGCTGTAATTTTATATGCAATAGAATTTGGAAACTCGGAAAAAATGGACGCGTAACATAAGAAGAAGTTTGAAATCTTTTCGTAATTCAAAAAAAATAGATCAGGTCGCTACTGCTTGTTTTTAGTTAAAATATTTAACGAGGTATGTTGCAACACGAAGTCTCGGTTGTCACTTTTGCCATGTCAGTCAGGGTCAGATATTTCTGAATCCATATGACAAAATAAATTAATATGCATTGTACACCTAGTACATTTAAACAAAAAATAAAGCATGATAATATTTCATATGAACTTTGATGAATTATTTCAACTTAGTGATTTCACAGAATAATTACAAATGCACGGGTTTAGGAATTTGATATTTAGCCGGTGCTGTTTTTAGCTATCTTAGTATATCAATAATAGAATAGAGTTAACGAGGGAACGTTCATATCAAGGTGTGTCTTCGGTTTTGGCAAAAAACATATGTTTGCATGCGGGCGGCATGCCATGCAGACATGCGTCAAACCGGCGCTCCAATGCGTTAGTAGATCCAATATGGCATCGCACGCGAACATCATTTGACCTGCTCAATCCAACCAATTAGACTCCTTTTCCATTTGGCGCGAAAAAACAACCAATAACATTTCAGAGGGTCACGCATAAGCACCATGCGCAAGCTCAATCGTCCCACTTGGCAAATCGCTCTGTTCAAAGATACAGTTTGCAAAATTTAAAGCTTTGCTCTCGGAAACGAACAAGAATATCGAATAAAAGCGGGTTAAGAGACGGTCCAGCATGCAGACAATCATTTAAAGAAACACTAGACTTTTGCGCTTTCGCCGACGCGTCATGCGCATACATGACATCACGCGCTTGTGCGCATTTGCAGAATCCTAATGGGGAGAATATAAACCTCAGGACAACGATTTAAAGGCCATTTAAGAACGAGTCTTTGGGATGAAAGATTGACCACAAAGAATTACATCCTATAGGAGTGCTTCCTCTAAACCTCTTCTCCCACAAAAAACGCGTGTGTGTATGTGTATTCTTTTGCGCAGAAATCCCGCTTGCTAGTAATCATTAGAACGGCTTCGATCATTGATGCTTGAACAAAATGTAGCGAAGCGTGGTGCATGTGTATATCACTGTAAACATGAACGTGTGCCTTCCAGGTGTGTTTTTGTAGAGGTTGCAGGCTTTTTGTGAAGGCGGATAATAATTTGTTCACGTTTCTTGAAGACCAGGTGGACAGAATGTGCTAAAAACACATTTTATTTCAGTTGAGCTTTAGACATAAAACGGAGCACTGCACCACACTAATTATTATACTTACCAATTATAAGACTTTTTCACCTAGCATACTAGTAGCCAATTAAGCTCGCTGCGAGAGTATTCATCCAATGAAATACCTTTTAGATTGCCATTAACTTTAACGTTTCTATGTTACCATACATAGTTGGTTTGCATTAAAATATACAGTGAAAACTCTTTTATATGAGAAGATACTGCATGATAGAAGCTTTTCGATTGATTTTAATTACATGGTTTTAAAGTCTTTTTGCGATGAATGGGAAAGGGCCGGTATTAAGCAACAGAGTTGAAAGACTGATGGATTTTTTTTGTTTTCTTTTTTTCATTATTTTTTGTCGTCGCAAGTGTGTGTTAGCGCGAAATATATTTTAAGGTCCAATGCCAGCGGCTAATTTTTCATATGTAAACAAGTGGTTTATTTATAGCTATACATTTTTGAACTTTTGCATACTTGAAATTCTATACTGAGAAATTTTCTACTAAGATTTTGCAGCTAAATAATAGTTGTAGTTATATTCGGTAAATAAATTATTATGCTATGTCAAGTCTTTTCACGATAAGTTCACAACAGTTATTTTTTGTATAAATTATATAACCTCTGCTTTGGTTTTCAACGTTCGGTTAAAGTACTGAGGTCAATTACTCAAGGTAGAATACTTCAATTTCACGTGGAGAGAAGTTACGACTTCCTGCCAGGATGGTGCTGGTGTCGCTGATACCAGATGTTGGGGCTTGATAGTCGTTAAAAAGCGTGTACGAGTTGGTATTCGAAGCAGCATTGTCTGATATGTGAATATCCCAACCATTTCCAAAAGTTGGTCCGTAATCTGGGTAGGCATAAATTGCATACACTGTGTTTTGATCAATCATTGAGCTTGAAATGGCGGATGACTTTCGTTATTCCGTAATGAGAAAATGAATGAACCTTGCGCTTGTTTGCATCTACTTCCTGTTATAATGAAAAATATGGTAAAGTTTTTGTCGCGTTCATTTTGCACCTGTTACCCAATTTCGTTATTCCCGTTGAACACCAGATAAACGCATATAGAGTCAAATTATATTATATGATTGCCAAATCCTATCATTTGGCACAATTCTATTCGCTAATTCGTTATTATAATCGAATATCATGCTGCAAGTAATTTGTGGTTGAAAAATAGAGTGGGCTGGGGCGGGCATTCAAACCAATGGTAAGTCGATAAAAGCATTGCACAGCTATACGCGTTTGATGACGCCCAAATTCCGACCATTTTAGTGATTCATCACTACATTTTATTGTTATCATTCAAACATCTTTGAAAACCCTTAAGTAACCCTTGAGTAACCCTTCCACTCACCGTTAAACAACAACTCACAACTATATCACACAATATACAATTAAGTAAGGAGTAATAAAAATATAAACGCATGCGACCATAATAATGGTTAGGTAAAATTAGCATGATTATAATCACTATCATACGTATGCATGGCTATTATTGTCCAGTGGCCGGTTAGAAAATAGTATAAAAGACTGTAGTTAACTTCTAAGGACAGAATTGGCCAATCAGAGCCGTGTATTTCTGAGTTCACTATAGGATTTACTTTGCAAAATGTGGTTAAAGGGTTTTGTACAACCGGCCCCAGGAGAATAGCTATAGCTCTAGTGCATGCTCTACCACCATGCACTGGAAAGTTTCCCGACGTCTTCACAAACCCAGACAATTCATAGAACAGCAGATTCTTCCTTGTTTTTTTCTGCTTGTTTCTATGTACACAGGTACACTTAACTAAAACTCGTTGTTGAAGTACCAAGTCACCTTAAACTGCGTAACTTACGCGTTTTACGAAACTGTTTGTTGAGAAAATCACACTCACAAATAAAATCCCAATTAGTGTTCATGCATTGAAGAGCACACCACGTACTATTCAGTAGTTTTTCCTCTTAGTCAATTGTTTGATATTTGTATATTTCGTATATAAATCGTATAATAGATCATGAAACATATAATATATATTCATGCATATAGCCGTACCGCAACAAATCCAAGCCAAGCAGCTATCGTACTTTCTTTTTCTTCTCATTATCTTATCATGGCGCATTAAACACGCGCGTCCAGTAATAAAGAATTTCCTTAACACCCTTATTTTCTATACGTTAAAAGCTCCTGCCCCCCATCTATTTTGCTTTCTATACTTTACATCTCTATGTTACCATTTTTAGTTGGTTGATTTGCATTCAAATGTAGAGTAAAAACTCAATTTTAAGCGAGAAGAGACTGATACATGCAGGCTTGATAGTAAAAGACGCGAGGCGATTGGCTTTTTTAGATGAGTGACGTTATTATTAATAAACAAAATTTAAATTGTGTCCGCAGACTGCAGCGTTGCTTAAAATTACCGCAGAATGATATTTGTTTTGGAATGCGGGTGCATGGTTTTCTTCTTAAAAATGTCCTAGTGTAAATTCTTTGAGATATTGACTTTGAACTCGTAAAAAATGAATTAAAATGTTAATTCGGAGATGCCAGGAACTGTTTTTATAAAGCTGTTTTCATACGATACGATAAACATTCCTAGCAAGTTTTGAAAACAAAGTCGGTGGCAAGTAGGCGATTGAAGAAAGTCGACGATAGAAACTGCATTAATTTTGTACATAAAAGGTTTCACCACAGCTAGGTATAGGGCACATAAAGTCCGAAAAGAGACTTATAAATTGATGAATTTTTTACCAATTTATATCAAAATGTATAACTCAAAAGCCTATAGTTCGTGAAATATGCGCACATTGTGTTTGAGTGCTTTAAAGGACTTTTTGTTTGTCAATTTGTAGTTAAGAGACATTCAGTTCTCAAAATTTCACTTTTCACATAAATTTTGAATAATCTATATATAGCTAATATTAATATCGCGATATTTCAAATTAAAAGGTATGGATTTAGTCCTATTAGCCTTTCTCACGCGATGACGTTTTGGGGTGCTTTCAATTTTCTGAAATGGGTTTAAAAAATATGTTTAAGCATCAAAAGCAATTTTTTTTAATAAACAGACCATTTGAAGATTAAATTCAGCCTAAAATTAAAGACAGTCGCCGTAACCGAGCACGGTTTTTGAAAAAAGTACCCCAAAAATGATGGCATATTCGTCATCGTGAAAAAGGCTAATATTGTTGATGATTTCGTATATATAACTCGAATTTGGTTGCAACATAGCGTTTTCATTGGTAAGGCAAAGTTTTTTGACTATTAACTATCTCTTTAACGATGTGTTTCACGGTTTATTAATAAGTTTTCACATGCAACGCCCCCATCATGCATGAACATATATTTTCTAACTATATTATATATAAAAGCGCGAACCATACCCCTCTTCAATTTGTCATGAAGCATTTCTTTTAAAAAATCGAAATAATAATATACTTTATGTTTTATTCGTGTTTTCTAATTGTCTGATTTTAAATTTACTCATTTTCACTTTGATTATATCTATCGTCGAAGTGATTTCACCGCTCGCACAAAATCAACCTGATATAAAGTCGATTAATGCTGAAATGATAATATGAGAAGGCGATTAATGCTGAATGAGGTTGAACATTATATGAAGAAATATCAAACCGAAGTTTGTGGTTATCAACCGAAGCCGAGGGCTGAGTTGTTACTTGAATTGTTCGCTTAAATTTGTGTCGGTTTCACATTCCCGCTCCTTTGAGACGTTGATGTCTTCGTCATTGGTGTGACGTCATAACGTGGGATACGACTATTTATCACACGTTATGACGTAATAGCGTGCAAGTAAAGAGTCGTATCACACGTTATGACGTCACACGTTGGACATGACGATTTCATACATGGCTATTAGCCAATCAGAGGCTGTGAATTATTTTAGATAAATAATAATCACAATTAAATGATAAACCCACCACAAACATAATTTATTTAAAAATGGATATGATGAAGATTAAAATCAATTTGATGATTTAACAATTATCTTTCAGGAGTAAATATTCATGAAAAACGTGTGTGCAAAAATTCAGCTGCTTAAATATATTCACTCTATACTGAAATATATTCAAATCTCACAAAAATTCCTCTCATTTTTTAAATACTGCAAATAGTGAGGCGTTTAGAATCGCTAGCCTTACCTTCCCATGATGCTGTAGCGTAGCCTCCGAAGATATATTGATCAACTTTAATAATAGTCACAGTTGGCTTCTTGTGATCACAATTTCTATGAAAAGTAGAGGCCGACCATCCGTCAGTAGTTGCACGCCAACAGATTGTCCAATGTCCGGCTGTTGGGATCCACGCTGATAACGTTGCTCGTAAAGTTGGTTCTTCAAGCAATATCACTGACTGAGCTAGGGTGGCTAAACAAGAATGAAGCTTAACAGATAACATTGAACCGTTGTCTGTTCAGTTATAGATTTACTGTCGGTATGACGTTATTTGTGATAAGGACTAGATAGTGTTTTGTTTTCCCTACTTGGAGAAAAATAGTAAAAAAATTAAAAATATTGGACGCGTACATGATCTATAGGAATAGAGGAATGCTATTGGCTAGCTTAAGACACGTACTAAAATGTCTGACAAAATAAACAAGCAACGACTGATCAATTTGTTATATTATTATATAAAACTATATACTCTACCATATTAATATTAATATATAAATTCGTCATAGTTCCTTGCATTTAGTTTCTCTTAGAGCCTTGTAAATTGAATATATATATATATATATATATATATATATATATATATATATATATATATATATATATATATATATATATACTTACAGATTTCACAAAGATCTCCTTTGTATGCTTTTGGGCATTTGCATCGGTATGGATCAGATCCAGGTCCATTTCGAAGATCAATAATCGTTTTACCGCCATATTTGCAACGCTTCATTTTACTGCATGGCACCTGAATAAATAGGAATACTAACGATTTATCTCCGTGCTCAATGCTTACACAAAAATCACAGGTCAACTACATTACATAAACCTTTCCCGTTGATATGAAGTTGGTATCCCATGCCCATAGAAGTTTAGCAAAGTATTCAACAATAACTTGTATGGTGCTAAAAACCTCATTTGTCATAAACGTACTTTCGAAAGTGATAATAATAACGCACGATTTCGCAGTTTTATGTTGCTGTGTAAGTCGTGATAAATAATTAAGCATTTGTGCGAAATACGCAACAAACGTACGCAATCTGTCTAGTATAGAGCCAGAAAGGTAAACAAAATGGCGGCAAGATTTGGGGAGTTAAGCGACTTTGAAACAAATGTATTCAACTTTTTTTTACAAAAATGGTTTCGTCTCCGTCCTTCTGTATTAAAATGTTCAAAAAAAACACGATATACGGGATTCAATTATTCAATTTTTAAAAAGTGTATGCCACTAATGCGTGTATATATATGAGTGTGTGTCACTAATGCGAATAAATTTGAAAGATGTTTTTATCCATGCAACGCTTGTGTATATAATAAAACAGTTATTCCGCTCACTTTCGTCGTATATATGCAATACTAATAGCTCAGCGCATATACGACTCGAGTTCGCAAAATAACTGTTAATGATTTTTGACCCTATTATAAAAAATGAAATTAAATCTTCGAAATTTGTTGGAGCTTTCTAATTACGTAAATTAATTCGGTATTATTACATCATTCAAAATATTAGTTGGAAAATCGACTTCCCGTCAGATGCAACTCCAGCTATCAAATTCAACTCCAGCTATCATATATATTCAACAATAAATGTGCTATGAAAAACTTCAAAGAGTGTCATTCATTTCTTGGTAAATCCCCATATAAACTTACAACCGGCTTCGTGCTTGAAAATACTAAACTATATATATATTCAAACAATTTTACGATTTCGATTAAATGATATGAAGTATTTTGAAGTTTTGAAAAACTATTATCAGTATTATGAAAAATTTAAGTCAGTATGCTGACGCGAACCAAAATCAGTTTAGATTCAGCAAACCTTAACTTTGCTAGTTACCAGTTTGAACTTTGAACTCGTCTTAAAATCGCGCATACGCATATGCATGATTTACAAAAACGCCACGTCTATGACATAATGGCAGACAACTTCAATTTCGTATTCCGGGAGTAATTAGTACTCTTGCACATGGCTCGGGCAGTTAGTATTCGATGCCCCAAATATATTTTGTCTGTGATTACACCAAGATAGTGCAAATCTATAGATATATATCTAATTGAGGTTGTTGCATTTTACCTTTCTTGGGGCTACAGGATGGTAAAATATCCAGCCCTTGTCATTTATGTTGCAATCACCAAAGTCGTGGTCGAGTGTGTTTGTTAACTGGCAGTTTGGCTTCACTTTCTTTTTATTGAAGTTGTACCCAGCACAGAATGGATTTTGTAAACATTTCTGAGCGCAACTGCTGTGCAAACCATACGTGGATTCATATAGCTTGTTTTTTGTTAGAGGACAGACATCTATAATCAAGATGGACATTGAAAACTTGCTGTGCAATTTTAGTTCGCCACGTTGCTTTGAGCGCCATTGTTTTTTCTAATATTGAAGAAACGTCTTTAATTTTTTATTGTGTAGCATGAAACGATTGCGCTTGAAATTTTATATGAACTGTCCTACATTTTTATTTATCTATTAATGTTATAAACATAAACATGTATATATTACATATAGCTAGTAATTATATGTTTCGAAGCTTGTAAAAAATGGGATTGATAGATGTAGGTCTTTTTTCGCATTTTTATTCAAAATTTAGACAAGATCGTATATTGCTATCATATATCTGCGCACAGCGGGGAAATACGACTTGACCCTCCGCATACATAATTATAAAATAACTGTACATTAAATTATGAATGTTCAAACCATACTTAAACCTGCTTAAAATGACTCTTCCTTACATTATAAAAGTACAATTCATGATTCAACGTTTCTAAATGGTGGTATATAACGCTTTAAACCCAAATATAAACATGCATGCATGCATGTATTTTCAACCGAAAATTAACCCATACTGTTATGGCGGTTTCTCTCTACGCATCAAGCCTTGTTTGTGAGGTTAAATTTATGTCATTCAGACAAAAGAAATTTATATTGTATGCACGCATGTTACCTTTTAAAAACATGTGAAAAGGTGTTGCAATGTTCGTTGCATCTTCGTCACTGCAGTACTCTTCCATTTTAACAGCCAGCGGTAACAAGACAAGGAACAGAAATTTTACCGATAAAAATGCTGATTTAAGAAAGTGTTTCATATTGTTCTTACAAAACAGACAAAAGGTTGATAGTTGTTTTTCGTGTTCCTGCTCGACCGTCGTTGGAAACTGAACTGGAAGCATGGACGCATGCCTATATTAATATATTGTCCGCGCATTCGCATGAAGGTACTTAATTAGTCTTTATCGGACATTTAATTTACATGTTAACATTTAATATCTACATATGCATTACCGGTTTCTATATATAACCCGACACAGGTTGAGAAATTTATAGACATGTATAATAACTTTATCATAACTATGATTTCATAATGTGGTCAGTTTTTGAAAATTTTGCTTGGTTTAACGGTGGTTAAGTCGAAAACATCAATCAATTTTATAATCATCCAAATTAATTGCAACTATATAAGCTAAAGTAATTTAATGAAACTCTATGGTAGAGGCGTAAAGTTATATATTCATTGACTAACTTAATAAACAGTAAATTAACCTACAACTTTATTTTTCTAACGTTATATAAACATAATAAAATAACAGAAATTTTGCCGACCAAATTAAATTGGCGATCGTTAAATGAGTAAACAAATGAAAAGAAACTACCAATGCTAAAAGCGAATATAAAAATATTAACCCCCCCAACAATCTTTCACGATCATGCATTCTTATAAGAGATTTTTTTTCATTTTGCTCTTACAAAGCAAAGAGCTGCATGCAAGCTAAAATTGTCAATAAACTTCGGTATGGAGTAATTATATGCTTTTATAATTGTATGTTAATTTAGGGCACGCCGGGTTTTAATTAAATTTCTGAAGTGTTGAATCATTTCATTAACTGTCTTAATTGCAACTTTATTATCTGGGGTTAATTTATAAACATGCATATTTATATTTTCGTGTATATATTTAATGCATATATAGCTAGGCAGCCTTTAAACAACCGCGGTCTATAATATAATGAACTTCCATTAGTTCCGGCCATATAACATATTATTAGCTAATATTTTAAGGCTTTTAATAATATACAATTTGAAGATGTGGAAAACATTCTCATATTTCTATTAAAATGTCAAGGAACTAATATCATGCATGCATGCAATTAACTTCATATATATTAGTTTGAAATACGTGTGTAGCTAAAAAATATATGATATGCTAATAATTGTATGTTAATTTAGAACACGCCGGGTTTTAATTAAATTTCTGAAGTGTTGAATCATTTCATTAACTGTCTTAATTGCAACTTTATTATCTGGGGTTAATTTATAAACATGCATATTTATATTTCGTGTATATATTTATTACTAAATTGAACAAAAAGCTGAAAAATTGAAGCATAACATAAGCCGAAGGCTTATATTCCTATACATATAGGAATATTGTTTTTTAACTTCTAATTTTCCATCACGGGAAATTACTATCATTCGATATGAATCTATATGATATTACCATTTAATTTAGGTATAGGTTTGCTCTTGTTTGCATGCATTCTTCTCTGTACATAAAGCTTAAAATTGAGGTTCTGCTTAAAGGTTGTACCGTTGTAGACAAATGACAAAACGTTTGACATGCCTTTTAATTTTTAATTTCGGCTCATTGCAAGAAAACACCGGACCAGAAATTTTGGTAATCACGTATAATAGTTTTGCTCATTATTATATTCAGGCGCCTTTAGAATCCTTTAAAAATGTTCCACGAATGCCTTTTTAATACTTGCGCTGACCTGATGACCACAATGTGATGCAGAAAGAATCATGCAAATATGATGTCTATAACAATTTAGAATTTTGAGCAAAAGGTACTCGGGTTGTATATAGTACTTTGAAGGCAAAGTAAGCTAGAACATAGGCGGCCCAGACTGATCTCGCTAATCTCGCTGACCTCGCGCGACGCTCATGTTGTCTGAACAGTCTTATATTATGTCATAATATAAGACTGTTCAGACAACATGAGCGTCGCGCGAGGTCAGCGAGATCAGTTCTGGGCCACCTATGGCTAGAAATGGTATTTGTCGGTATTGAACAAATGTTGTATTGGTATTGATTTAAGGTGGCTCCCTATAGTTTCTCGAAAATTTTAATGCACATTTCAAACATCATCAGGATATCCAGCATTTAAACGTTTGACTAGAAGACTAAAATTTTATGTAACTTTCTGGCAACATACCTAAAGCAGAAATCTATTCAGAACTTGTGCTTGTCATTGCTATAGCAACAGAGACGTTTCAAAATGGCCGCTAAAAAGCATTTAATCGAGTTTATATCGCAAACGAGTTCGGTGACCCCCAAGTAGGTAGCCCCCCCCATATAGCGAGGAAATCACGCACCGCGTGGACCCCACGCGGGACGTCGGAGACTATCGGATTTTCCCGAAGATATGCGTGGTCTCCACGCATGATGAGAGTGTGACGTTAGTAAACCTTAATTAAGTACACAGTAAAGATTTGCCAGGAAAATATTTTATTTGTCAGGGTACACATTTAGTATTTAGTACGATAATAGTATTTTCATAACATTAGGACTGTTTATTTTAAAAGTTCGTTTTCTATGTATGCTTTGCGATGCTTCCCCTCTGATAGTTCATACTTTAATTTTTATTTGTTCGTAACATGTGTCAATATGCCCATAGCGAATGCACGAGCGCCATATTATTTCCATACACCAATTGTCATGTTATCGACAAGAGCATCCAAGATTTCATAACGTTTGTCAATATATCCATGACGAACGCAAGCGCGCCAAATCATTCGAATAAACCGTTTGTTTGTAAATGTTTGACTTTCATCTCAGATAGGTATCCATCTTTCTTTTGCCTTTTCCGTCAAATCATTTAGAATTTTATTTTCAAGACTGGAAAAACACATGTCGATACGTTGTATAAGTTCGTCCTTCCATAGAAATCTGATGTTGGCTGTCATAATGTCGAATGATAAGTAATATGCTGTAGCGTTTTCACAGTAAATGAAGCATCTTCGGTTACAAGATCCGCCTATTGTTAACGAAACTCAAACCTAATATCCCTTTTAATGTTGGCGATACTGCGATAGTAATGAATTGATAAGACAATAGAGGGATTAATGTGAATATAATTAATTATGCTAAAAGCATTGCATTGAAACGTTTCCCCTGGTTGGTTTGCTAACAAATATTATACACTAAAGGATTTGGGGTAAAAATTTTTTACTCAATTTACTAACCCTATTAGTGAGGTGGCTATTTTAATATTAGCGACACTGGGATAATAATGAATTGATCAGATACAGAGGGATTAATGTGAATATAATTAATTACGCCAGAAGCGTTGCATTGAAACGTATCCCCTGGTTAGTTTACATATAAATATTACACGCTAAAAGATGATTCAGGGGAAATAAGTTTACTCAATTTTCAAACTATTTGCCTTAATGCATAATTTGACTGAAGTGACTCTTTCACAGTGACATTGTGAAACAAAGCGAAAGTACGTGTGAGGAATAGTAACGATTTAGTTCATTGATGATGAGAATAATGTGTGTATGATTAATATGAAATTATTAATATCATAGAGATTTCGTTTACGTTCTTTCGAAAATTTGGGGGTTCTTAAAAAAGAACCGGTTTTTTTTCTTTTTCTTCTTCTTTTCCTTGCTTTAAATCTTCTCCAGCTACATCGCGAAGGCCTCAACTTCGACTTTGGCACAGTGTTGGTACGCCCAGGCATCCAAGAGTCTGCCACAGGTCTCTAACCAGCCCAGCTGATCAAACAGTTTTTCTGCTTTGGGGCAGCCAAAGCATTCCAAATTAACTGAAGGGATGCTTAGTTTTTTTAGAAAATCCCTTTCAATAATTCCGCCTTTGTAGGCAATCGTAGAGTTTGGGTTATTTTTTTTTTCCTGTAGAAATTATCCACGATTGCCTCCAACTGCGAAATATGGAATGCTTTGACGCCCTGCGGCACCCCAAACGGTAGTTTGTGGATTTTCTTCTGTACGAATTTGCACGCCTTTTTGGTCTTTTTCACTTAAATCCGACCAACGAAGCCCAATATTAAAAAAAGAAGGATTGCCCGTAGGTATCCCGACTTTGATGATACGGAGCTTCTTGCAGCGGAATTCTCTTCCTACTCGAAATCCGTCCATTCACGACAGCTACGATGTCATTTTTGCAAGCCATTGCGAACGATGAGCGTGATTTGTGAGCTGACTCAAATATAAAGCGAATTAATTTCGAAAGTGGGCCTGCCGTTCACACTTGGCTTAATATCTCGTAAACTTTTCATGAAGTTTTCTGCGATCGTCGCTTCACAAACCCTCTCCAATGCCTCGTCAAAGTACATACATATGCGGCTGGAAAGAAGAAAGTTTCAGATATGGATTAACGATTTTAACATTTATTTGTCTTGCAATTAGTTACAGCAATAAATAATAATTTCTTCTAAAACGTTTTTTTACCATTGGACTAAAGTCTAATTATCATCATCGTCATAATCTTCACTGTCTTTATTTTCCTCGTCATCATCAATCTCGTGGTCGCTTAAAAGCTTTTTAATAAGAAACTTTCTCTTATCAACTGCAGCTTCTATTGCTTCTTCTGGCTCAAAATCATCATTTTGAATAAACGCATCTTTTGTGTTCATTATTTTCTTATGTACTGGATCTTTCTTTAGTTGTCTTATCCACAAAAGGCGCTCTAAGTAGATATTTTCTAATTCTTTCTGGAGTCTAGGCATAATATTCAAGTAAGCTTTCTCTTTAGCAGAGTGCTCATCGAAACCTCTGTTTATGAGGCGTTCTTTCATTTCCTCGAAAGCTGTGTTACTTCTTTGTTTTGCTTCTTCTATTAGTGGTATCCAGGGATCCATTTCCTCTCCAGATTCTGAGTCAGTCGCCGTCGAACTTCCAGACTGCTGAGTAGAAGTTGTTGAGACATCGTCACGGAAATCTCTTTCTTGACTGTCCGAGTCTGTTTGAGACATGTTTTTTTCTTGTTCTCGTAATGGACAGTATTCCTGTTCGTGTCTACGCTGATTGTAACCGCGATTAAAGTATCTTCCGCAAAATTGGCAGCTCATTCCCTTAGCACTGGAGGCGTGAAAATGCCTTGTTATCGAGCAGTAATGCAGTTTTATGAGCAGATGAGCATGTGCTCATGAGCAGTTATGAGCATGTGCTCATCTGCTCATCGCATAAAATGGCACCCGGTTCAAATTTTTTAGGCCCAATATAATATAATTTATATTGTTCAATTTAAAAAAATATTGTCGGTTGCAATTTTTATGCGATGAGCAGATGAGCATCTGCTCATGAACAGTTATGAGCATGTGCTCATCTTCTCATCGCATAAAATTTGTAATCAACGCGTTGCTTGGACCATAAATTAAGACACGTATTAACGCTTGTAACAATATATCTAAGTAGAACAATTTTACAAATATCTTAAACATTTGTTTGGGGAAGTTTTTTTCCATTTCAAATTAGAGGTGGAATATCGGTTACAAATTTTATGCGATGAGCAGATTGCTCATAACTGCTCATGAGTACATGCTCATCTGCTCATAAAACTGCATTACTGCTCGATAACAAGGCATTTTCACGCCTCCAGTGCTAAGGGAATGAGCTGCCAATTTTGCGGAAGATACTTTAATCGCGGTTACAATCAGCGTAGACACGAACAGGAATACTGTCCATTACGAGAACAAAACATGTCTCAAACAGACTCGGACAGTCAAGAAAGAGATTTCCGTGACGATGTCTCAACAACTTCTACTCAGCAGTCTGGAAGTTCGACGGCGACTGACTCAGAATCTGGAGAGGAAATGGATCCCTGGATACCACTAATAGAAGAAGCAAAACAAAGAAGTAACACAGCTTTCGAGGAAATGAAAGAACGCCTCATAAACAGAGGTTTCGATGAGCACTCTGCTAAAGAGAAAGCTTACTTGAATATTATGCCTAGACTCCAGAAAGAATTAGAAAATATCTACTTAGAGCGCCTTTTGTGGATAAGACAACTAAAGAAAGATCCAGTACATAAGAAAATAATGAACACAAAAGATGCGTTTATTCAAAATGATGATTTTGAGCCAGAAGAAGCAATAGAAGCTGCAGTTGATAAGAGAAAGTTTCTTATTAAAAAGCTTTTAAGCGACCACGAGATTGATGATGACGAGGAAAATAAAGACAGTGAAGATTATGACGATGATGATAATTAGACTTTAAATTTAGTCCAATGGTAAAAAAACGTTTTAGAAGAAATTATTATTTATTGCTGTAACTAATTGCAAGACAAATAAATGTTAAAATCGTTAATCCATATCTGAAACTTTCTTCTTTCCATATGTATGTACTTTGACGAGGCATTGGAGAGGGTTTGTGAAGCGACGATCGCAGAAAACTTCATGAAAAGTTTACGAGATATTAAGCCAAGTGTGAACGGCAGGCCCACTTTCGAAATTAATTCGCTTTATATTTGAGTCAGCTCACAAATCACGCTCATCGTTCGCAATGGCTTGCAAAAATGACATCGTAGCTGTCGTGAATATGGACGGATTTCGAGTAGGAAGAGAATTCCGCTGCAAGAAGCTCCGTATCATCAAAGTCGGGATACCTACGGGCAATCCTTCTTTTTTTAATATTGGGCTTCGTTGGTCGGATTTAAGTGAAAAAGACCAAAAGGCGTGCAAATTCGTACAGAAGAAAATCCACAAACTACCGTTTGGGGTGCCGCAGGGCGTCAAAGCATTCCATATTTCGCAGTTGGAGGCAATCGTGGATAATTTCTACAGGAAAATAAAAAATAACCCAAACTCTACGATTGCCTACAAAGGCGGAATTATTGAAAGGGATTTTCTAAAAAAACTAAGCATCCCTTCAGTTAATTTGGAATGCTTTGGCTGCCCCAAAGCAGAAAACTGTTTGATCAGCTGGGCTGGTTAGAGACCTGTGGCAGACTCTTGGATGCCTGGGCGTACCAACACTGTGCCAAAGTCGAAGTTGAGGCCTTCTCGATGTAGCTGGAGAAGATTTAAAGCAAGGAAAAGAAGAAGAAAAAGAAAAAAACCGGTTCTTTTTTAAGAACCCCCAAATTTTCGAAAGAACGTAAACGAAATCTCTATGATATTAATAATTTCATATTAATCATACACACATTATTCTCATCATCAATGAACTAAATCGTTACTATTCCTCACACGTACTTTCGCTTTGTTTCACAATGTCACTGTGAAAGAGTCACTTCAGTCAAATTATGCATTAAGGCAAATAGTTTGAAAATTGAGTAAACTTATTTCCCCTGAATCATCTTTTAGCGTGTAATATTTATATGTAAACTAACCAGGGGATACGTTTCAATGCAACGCTTCTGGCGTAATTAATTATATTCACATTAATCCCTCTGTATCTGATCAATTCATTATATCCCAGTGTCGCTAATATTAATAGCCACCTCACTAATAGGGTTAGTAAATTGAGTAAAAAATTTTTACCCCAAATCCTTTAGTGTATAATATTTGTTCAACCAGGGGAAACGTTTCAATGCAATGCTTTTAGCTAATTAATTATATTCACATTAATCCCTCTATTGTCTTATCAATTCATTACTATCGCAGTATCGCCAACATTAAAAGGGATATTAGGTTTGAGTTTCGTTAACAATAGGCGGATCTTGTAACCGAAGATGCTTCATTTACTGTGAAAACGCTACAGCATATTACTTATCATTCGACATTATGACAGCCAACATCAGATTTCTATGGAAGGACGAACTTATACAACGTATCGACATGTGTTTTTCCAGTCTTGAAAATAAAATTCTAAATGACAAGGCAAAAGAAAGATGGATACCTATCTGAGATGAAAGTCAAACATTTACAAACAAACGGTTTATTCGAATGATTTGGCGCGCTTGCGTTCGTCATGGATATATTGACAAACGTTATGAAATCTTGGATGCTCTTGTCGATAACATGACAATTGGTGTATGGAAATAATATGGCGCTCGTGCATTCGTTATGGGCATATTGACACATGTTACGAACAAATAAAAATTAAAGTATGAACTATCAGAGGGGAAGCATCGCAAAGCATACATAGAAAACGAACTTTTAAAATAAACAGTCCTAATGTTATGAAAATACTATTATTGTACTAAATACTAAATGTGTACCCTGACAAATAAAATATTTTCCTGGCAAATCTTTACTGTGTACTTAATTAAGGTTTACTAACGTCACACTCTCATCATGCGTGGAGACCACGCATATCTTCGGGAAAATCCGATAGTCTCCGACGTCCCGCGTGGGGTCCACGCGGTGCGTGATTTCCTCGCTATATGGGGGGGGCTACCTACTCCCCCAATTTTTTTTTCATCATAATTTTACTCCATAGATGGTTTATCGATAGTAGAGTTTTAAAAAAATTCTGTCTAGTGCGATTTTTTAAAGGACTAAAATAACGTATTTTTCAATGAGAAAAAATCGCACTAGACAGAATTTTTTAAAAACTTTACTATCAATAAAGCATCTAGGGTGTATAAGCGCCCTTTTCTGAATAGATTTTGGCTCTAGGTATGTTGCCAGAAAGATATATAAAACTTTAGTCTTCTAGTCAAACGTTTAGATGCTGAATATCCCTGTTTAAAAATGTGCATTAAAATTTTCGAGAAACTGTAGGGAGCCACCTTATCGTTTTTCTTAGCGAACAAAATAATCCATTCACCCTTACATTCGTGCAAAATAACTCAAACGAACGACGTTAAACTCATTTGTTGTTTAGATAGATTAACTAAATAATTGTATTTCGTTTACTGAGCCTGAGTAAAATAACGACGTGTTTTGTGACAGATCGTAGAACTGAGTTTCATATTTACAGCTTGCCAAATGTTTATTTTTGCACCAATTTTAGTTGTTCCAGTTCAGCTCAGAGGCAAAATATTTACAGCTAAATAAAGGCAATTTCATTGCTTTAGGCTTAAAATATGGTAAATTATGGTTAGCTAACGTGTTCAGTTACATGCAATTTCCAGAAGCCGGGTCATTTTTCATCGTTGGGTGTGCCTGGTGTTTGTAACTTTGGTAACTACACATTAACACAAGTTTTTCTAAAGAATAGCTTTTAGTGTTAACGTAAAAGAGGAAAAAATGTTTCGCTGGTGGACCCATCACCCATAGTGGACCTCCTAAATTTTCTGTACCTTCAACTTTCAAGTTTCTAAAAAGTTAAACTGGTTCATCTACATGAAGTTCTTCCATTATTAATGCGCCTGCCGTCCTAAGATACGGATAAAGTTTGTCGAATGTTTATTGTGTAATAATTCTCGAATATTTATAATAATTCTTATTGTAAATATTGTGTGTTTAGATTTTGCGATCATAATGGCTGTAAACGTACCGAAAGCAGTTATATTCAACGTTGTATGTTTGGCTTCGTTGTTGATCATCGTGATTTTGTTTCAAGGTGTGGGTGAACCGTATCATAGAGGTTTCTTCTGTGACGATGAAAGTATCAGTAAACCTTTCAAGGATTCGACCGTGTCATCTACAATTGCTGGCGTTGTCGGCGTACTTCTTCCTGTATTTGCTATCCTCCTCATCGAATTACCAAAGTTTCGCGAAATGAGAAAAGACAGATCAAAGCCTTTCTACAAATCTCATTGGTAAGCTAGGCCCAAAGGGCATCTGTAGGAATATTTTATACAATATTTTATAGAAAATATTTAAAAAAGTCTTTGTTTATACACCGATCTTTGTTATATTTAATATATCGAATATGATCGTGAAATACAAATACGTTAAAACATTCAGCTAAAATTAAAACGCCATGTCACGACAATGTACAGGGTGACCAAAAAAAAGGGAACCCGTGTCATTAATTTATGGTATCTAGCCACCGAAATTGTAATTCACAATAATGTGATTATTATTCGCAACTGTTTGACACACACAACTGATTGTCTTTGCTTCTAAGAATTTCATATATATTTTGCAGTATATGTAAGCTGGTCAAAGAAAAGCAAAAGAATTTTATGTGGATTTCGTTTCAATGCACAATCAATGAATTGTATGAATGCTGCCACATTTTTCCAGTTTTAATCCATCTACTCTAATGTCAATTTGATCCTTTGCATGGCAATTTAAATAAGGAAATGGCCCCCAATATTCTCAAACAATTTTTTATAATTATACAGTAGAATTTTGCCATCCTGTGTACTGTTACACCTCCAATTTGTGGCGAATCCTAAGGAATACAGCAGTCAAGGTTGCCCGAGAATTTATACTAGTAGAACGGGTATACTAGTATCCTAACTTGTAGAATGGATAATGAAATGAAATGAAATCAATTTATTTGCACTCAGAAAAACAGTGTTACAAAAATTAACAAAACATTACTAGACATGCAATGGCAGAGAATTGGAGTAACTAAAGGAATTTAAATTTAGTAATCTCATAATGACTGATTCTCTAGTGAGAATTAAAACAAAGAGCATCAAATGTGGTTCTTGTGGTGTAACAACTGCCTAAAATAGACAAGGGTCTTCGTCAGGAGAGTTATGTACGTTAGTATGTCATACTAACTCCCCTGATGAAGGCTGTCAGGTCGAAACATTGAGAAGTGTTTTGTCTATTTAAGGCAGTTGTTATACTACAGTTGATGCTAAGTTGTTTGAAGATGCTGCCACGCTGCTCCCTGGTTATATCAGAAAACAAAGACTCTAGGATTGGAAGTGGTTCTGCTTGGTCTTGAAACAGTGGCATACAGTAACCAAAATCGATAATTGGGAGGCCCATATTCATATATTTATGTTAATAGACTGTAAAGACAATTGATTTGAAAAGAAATTAATCCTGCATATCACGAATATATGAATATGGCCCCCCCCCAATTATTGTTCTTGCTACGCCACTGTCTTGAAACCATACGGAATGTCATAATTATCAGAATAGCTGGATTATATTGATTACCAATATTTAAGATAATATTTATTAGGTAGGACTTAGTGTAGTTCTAGTTCTTATTATTCTAACATAAGCTTTCTGAATTCCAAGTAAGTATTTTCTGGCAGGCAGGATCTTGATATTCGGTAGAATACTGAAGATGGTACACGTAGTCTACTATGGAACTACACTAATGCAGATATCCTAAGAGCATGCTACATACCTGCTCCAGAACCGTTTTACTCTAGTCTGTTTTTAAAGGTCTTCTTTTACGACCAACCATTCAGATAAGAAAAAAACTCTATTCCTGATGCTGTGAATGATTTCATTATCCTTTAGGTTTCGATGGCTTTGTGTTGTTTACATATGTTTTCTCGTTGGTGCGGCAGCCACAGTGGTCCTCACTGATGTTGGAAAGTACACGGTTGGCAGATTGCGTCCACATTTTCTGGCGGTTTGTAAACCTGATTTTGCCCACCTGAATTGTACAACAGAATTTCACAGGAACTTTATAACAGACGACGTATGCACTGGAGATACAGATCTCATAAAAGAAGCAAGACTTTCTTTCCCATCTGGACATTCGTCATTTGCAGGTATATATTATTCAATACCAAATTTGATAATACCAAAAGGTGCGGCAACCAGTGAATTTTTTTAAATGGTGTAATATATGTTGAATATTAGTTCCACTTCTATTAAATGTCTCGCTCAACTACACTGATGGTAATCCCAGTCTACTCATAGTCATAGCTACAGCTGGATTCCACTTTAGCAAATAGAATGATCGATCAATTAAGGTGAAACAGCTCTCGAAAACAACGAGATCTCTCCAGTAACCATTAACGATTAAGATAGGGCTCAACAAAAGTTAACGTATTTCTGGTTCAGCGGCTCCCTCACGAACTGTCCAAATTTCTCTTAGAATCGCTTGTGCTGTAGATTGCCTATATACAGTATATGATTGTGTATGCAGTTTTCGCTGTAAAATATTTTATTACCATGAGCACACGAATATTTAGTCGCTGTTGGTGCCGTGTACACGACATCTTCTTCCTCAATTTAATTTTAATTCTATAAGCTGTCATCTACAGTACCACTCTACAGCTCGCAGTGCCATCACAAATTTTAACGTCATTAGATCACATTTATCATAACATCTATGTGGAAAGATTGCAAAACATCCTTATTCATTTCAACAAACAAGTGTGAAAATAAGCCATAACACAAGAACGAGGTCGTGGCCTAGTAGCCTCGTTTTAGTGTTACGACTTATTTCCACATTTATTAGTCAAAATTTAAAACTATTTTTCTTGCATGTGTTGAAGAAGGATGTTTTGCATCTTGGCACATAGCTTGTGAGAGTAAAACTTGAATTCCATTCCAGTTAAGGTGGTTCTAAATTTAAAACGGTAATGTTGTGACGTAATTTTTGAAAGGGTCTATTGTAAACACAGGACAAGAACATAAAAGGTTCCGACTTGATATGTAAAAAACTGTTCCGAACGAAGTTTTGAGATACGAAACTTTGGTTAAAAAATTGCCTATCAAATTGTGTTGACAAATGTTAGCATTTTGTCACATATTTTCCTCTTTATGAAGAGAAATTGAATTATGATTGACTCATTAGTCTTGCTAAACTAATGAAACCTTGCATGTATAACATGTGAATGATGTGACGCATTTTTTGTTTTATTATCATTCGAAGAGCTTAAAATGTTAAAAAACGACGACCCTGTATGAAGAATTGATTCCTTCACACCATTGTTTAATGGCCTAATTTCAGCGAATTTTGCAAGTCTACCAAAATGCGTGTTAAATATTTCGGGTAACGCTAAACGAACATGCTCGTTCTATACATCAAAACTTAAGTTAGGCCTTTCTTAATTCAGCAATGTTTATGCAAATTTTTTCTATCATGCATCAAACGTGTCAACCTTTTGTCATTTGCGCCATCAAAACCAACTTACATCGGTTCTATCTGTTTTTCAGCGTTTTGTATGATGTTCTTGGTGCTGTACGTGGATCTCCGAATGACATACTTTGCAAGTGTACGATTGTTCAAGCCTGCGGTTGAGTTTGCTTTGCTTCTTTTAGCTGTTCTCTGCGGTTTGTCGCGTGTCTCAGATTACAAGCATCACTGGAGTGACGTTTTTGCCGGCCTACTTCTTGGAACATTTTTCGCGTTCTTTTTTGTACTAAGAATTTTACAGCTGCATCGGTGCAGCACGGACGTACGCGAATGTCAAACTAGTAATGATTTTGTTATTCGTCATTCGGGCGACGTTGAACGAAGCGGCGAGACTGCTGATGGCATTCAAAGTTCGTAGGAAACAAAATTTCGTTCAACAAACACTTGGCCGCGTTGCAGATATCTTTTCTAATAAATTTGGTACAATTTTTCTTTCAAACTTTTTAGTGCTGTGATGAACAGCAAAAATTCAAACGAATCAGTCATACATTCAATCACAGTGTAAACGTTCGGGGGGGGGGGATGAATACTATTTATGTTTGTAGTGATTATTGCACATAGTCAATGATTGGAAGGTCGTTTAATCCTCTAATGTGATCGAAATAGTAAAATAGAATGTGAATTAAACAAATTATCCTTATTACATATGGAAAATTATTTAAAGGTTGTTCCTTTTATTTACCCTGCATATGGTGGACACGTTGAGCTAAAATATGAACTGCAACGCTCCCCAAGCCTTTCTTATAGACTAATTTCACCTCCAAATTACTTCCATTTATGTTGAGGCATTCTCGCGAGGTCCTCTCAGCAACACTTCAAGTTATAGTTATCTCGGGTAGATGGATTGGCTCGTCGTATCGAGCTTTTTGCCACGTGACATCTGTTTACGTCACTGGTGCATCTTTGGCCGGTTCTGCTGACCGAAAGTAACTTTGGAAGCGATTTGAATGTTTATTCTACAGATCTCAGGCAAAATGTATGGTACCTGATTTGTTGTATTGTCATTTATTTTAGGAATGTTTTAATCCTTTCTTAGGATTAAAAAAGTAAAAAGACTCCCCGGCCTTTAGAAAATACTGTAAATTGAAAAAAATGCGAAAGGAAAAACTGAAAAAATATTAAGTCAAAAAAATTTAAAAACGTGTGTCTCTTAAAATGCTATTGTTCTTTATTTGGCCTGATCTTTTTTGAAGAATTTTAAACCGTGCTTCAACTTTCAAATTTAAATTTTTCAATCAAGCAAGGCAGGAATTTCCATAAATTGAACAAAAATTCCACAAACAACATGTTTATTAAATCATTAAATTTCCACGAAAGGAATCAAGAAAAGGCAGTATATTAAGGCATTAAAGTTGTTTTCTTTCAGCTTCTATAAATATCAAATTATCAACAGTGTTCCATAATAATGCCAACAATTACTAAGTTGTTTATTCACTTTCAAAAATGATGATTTTCTAAAATTTTCTAAAATGTGTTAGCATGCTGAAAATGCCTTAAAATGGTTACTTAGACGGTTTTTTTCGTTTTTAAGCGCATCTGATTTTTGAAACATTGAAATATTCGTAAATTTCCACCAAAATTAACTATTTTCGAAAATTTTCGAAAATATGTTAACATGCTAAAAATGGCTTCAAATATTTACTAAGGCTAATCTTTTTCGTTTTTGAGCATATTTGTTTTGAAGCAATGAAAAATTCAAAAATATAATTTCAGCCAACATAGTGACGGATACGCATCCCTACCATTTTGGGCAAAATTAACGATTTTCGAAAATTTTCTAAAATGTCTTAACATACTGAAAACGAACAACAGCCCTTACCATTTTGCTGAAATTTTCAAGTTAATGAAAGACAGTGCAGTTTTTTAATTTCCAAGCCCTGAATAAATATACCAAATCTATCAAATTAATAAGCATTTACTAGTCGTTGCTTCATAATGGAAACGAAGATGTTGTGACGAGCGAATGGTAGCGTGTAGACGCAGCTTAAGAGAAGAAGAGTTATTTAATATCTTTTGCGTTATGTGGGAGATTTGGAATACAATTTCAGCGTTGAAATAAGTGGAAAATGTTGAAACATTCTAATGAATCTGAATTAACATTTTCCTCAAATTTTAATTGTGACCTGTACAGTGAGACTTGCCTTCATTAAAAATACAAAACAATTGCACCGCAACCGTTAGCTTCACCTGGGCCGCATATAACTAGCTTATGCCGACGGAATGCTGCTCCTTTGCTCATTGGAATCCATACCTGTGGCTGTGTTATTTTTCGTCAGCACAAATGTTGATATTATTAGGTTAAAACTACGGATAAGATTCAGTTTTGTGCGTTTTAGACAAGAAAATAAATTATCATTATCAAAGTAAACTGGTATAAATGTATGTAAAATCCTTCGAAAAAAGGTTGAGTAAAATAAAATAGTGAAGTAATTCGCCTGAAGTTCTGCTGGTCTAGTGTCTAAGGCAATGCTCTTCCATGTCTCAAACCTGGGGTTCGGGTCCAAGCATGTCCGTTTTTCATTATGTCTTTCCAGAAAAGGATAAAATAAATCAATTAACCATATCCATTCAGCACATGATCTCGTAGTCCAGTGGTGAAGACAATGGTCTCCCAATTGCCGAGTCGATGGTTCGAATCCAAGTATGCTAATTTTTCATTATGTCCTTCGTGAAAAGGATAAAGTAGATTAAATAAGCTTAGCCGTTCAGCAGAAGATCTTTTAGTCTAGTGGCGAAAGCAATGTTCCCCAAGTGGTAAACCGATGGTTCGAATCTTGTCATAACCGTTTCTCATTATGAACTTCGTGAAAAGGATAAAGTAAATGAAATAACCATAGCCTTTCAGCACAAGATCTTGTAGTCTAGTGGCGAAGACAATAATCTTCCAAGTAGTAATTCGAAGGTTCGAATCCTACCATAACCGTTTTTCATTATGAACTTCGTGAAAAGGATATAGTAAATTAAATAATCATAACCGTTCAGCAGAGGATCTCGTCGTCTAGTGGTCAAGACATTGGTCTCATGTGTCGACAGTCGAAGGTTCGAATCTCGTTTTAGGTGGAAATTTTCGTTATTAATATTACATGGTAAGGTTATGGAGAATAAGTTTGTTTAGGCTTCCAACAATCACCAGTTAGCCTTGTGGTAAAGTCGTGGACTATCAAGTACAAGACCGAGGTATCAAGAGCGGGATGGTACGTTTCTCATGGCGGTAAAAGAAAAAAAAATGGTAGGTATGTTGCTCCGGGGAGGTTTATACTCGGTTAATCTTTGGAAATTAAAGTTAATCTTTAGGGAAATCATTGGATAGATAGGGTGAATGAGGGGTATATGAGTACAAAAAGACTTAGTAATTGGGCGGCGGCCTCGGCCCCCGGAGCAAGGGGGAAGGGTATAGGTGAGAAAACAGTATATAAAATGTTTAAGTCTTTTTGTACTCATTTAAACCTCTTTACCCCTATTTATCCTCCAATTTACTCGTATCTATCCCTAATTTTTCCTATCCTCACATATCCCTAACTATCCCCTAACACAATTAAATGTTTGAAGAAAGATCGTTTTGAAAGTCGGGAAAGGCGGGGGAAAGAGAACCCCCCTCAGTCTACTCCTCGCCCAAGGCGAGGGCATATTCGCCCTCTCGCTCTACTCCTCTCACACTCACAAATTCTCACTTTATTACCTTGTTCTTTTTCGGTTGATCCAGGACTTGAACCATCGACTGTATACTTGGTAGTTCACCGTTTTCACCACTACACCATCACTTCTTGTGGTGAAAGCCTACAGCTTTTTATTTTACTTAATCCTCTTTTGGAAGGATCTTTTATGAAATAGAAGAAAAAAACATTCCCATCTGGGGCTCGAACCTCCGCCTTTAAACTCGTAGAGCACTGCTTTCGCCAGTAGACCGCAACGAGCTTGCAGTGAAAGACTATAGCTTTGAATACCTTTTGGGTGGGATCTCAAATGTACTAACAATTTAAATGAGTTCCCTTTAAAGACAATGTTCATGATTTTTTTTCTCGTCTAAAACCCACAAAACTGTGTCTTATTCGTAGCTTGTAACCTAATATTAACCATTTGTGTTGTCGCTACTCGCTAAAATATCACACTGACATATAGTTATGAAGTGTCCATCTTTCTGCAAGTTAGTTATATGCGGCGCAAGTGAAGCTAACGGTTACGGTGCGATTGTTTTGTATTTTTAATGAAGTGAAGTCAAAGTAAAGTACAAGAATTAACAATGCATTTCAAAATATGTTTAAAAAAGTAAGTACAAGAATTAAGAATAGCCGAATTCATATTAGTGACGGGAAACTCATCTTAGAAAAGATGAGGTAAAAACCCATCTGAATATGAATTGGGATACGGATAAATTTATACGTATGATGGGTCGGGTATTGAGTAATCATTACGATAATAATTTTGTTTATTTTCGCTTAGCCTTGTTCCGTCCTTGACCGTGCGGATATTTTACAAACTCTTAGTGATTTATCCGTCTAAATGCATGCGAATTTAAAACGAGTTTCTGTTCCAGACGGGATCCAGTCTAAGCTTACCCGTCTGTTAAGACGGCAAAGTTAGACGGGAAAATTCGGACGAGAAACCCGTCTGTGATTCACATCAGACGAGTTTCCCGTCTTCGATGAGTTTCCCGTCTTTAATATGAATTCGGGTAATGTATATGACGCGTATAGTCACGAGGCAACAAGCATTACATCTGAAATCGCAAATGAAGCAAGGTTACTAGCTGGTTTACTAGCTAGTATAACTCGTCGATTATAAATACGCGAAGAAAAAAGTTTTGTTCAAAAGCGCAATTTCCCACCCGCGGTAACAAACAAACAAACAGCAGCTCAACAACATTACAGCAACGATTCATAATTATTTCATTTAAAAGTTCTTCGAACTTTTATCGGCAAACGATGTGGTCGTCAAGCAGTTGTTAAGACGTTGGTCTCTTGAGTCCAAAGCTTCAAGTATTAGATTAGCGTATTTTATAATCGACGGACTGGCTAGAACAACTAGTATTTCTACTTTTTATACAACAATTAAAGTCTTGAAATACATAGTCAATTGCTTCATTTGCGATTTCAGATGTAATGCTTACAGCCTCATGACTATACGCGTCATATACATTACCCGAATTCATATATTAAAGACGGGAAACCCATCGAAGACGGGAAACTCGTCTGATGTGAATGACAGACGGGTTTCTCGTCCGAATTTTCCCGTCTAACTTTGCCGTCTTAACAGACGGGTAAGCTTAGACTGGATCCCGTCTGGAACAGAAACTCGTTTTAAATTCGCATGCATTTAGACGGATAAATCACTAAGAGTTTGTAAAATATCAGCACGGTCAAGTACGGAACAAGGCTAAGCGAAAATAAACAAAATTATTATCGTAATGATTACTCAATACCCGACCCATCATACGTATAAATTTATCCATATCCCAATTCATATTCAGACGGGTTTTTACCTCATCTTTTCTAAGATGAGTTTCCCGTCACTAATATGAATTCGGCTATTCTTAATTCTTGTACTTTTTTTCTTTTAAACATATTTTAAAATGCATTGTTAATTCTTGTACTTTACTTTGATTTCACTTCATTAGAAATACAAAACAATCGCACCGTAACCGTTAGCTTCACTTGCGCCGCATATAAATAACTTGCGGAAAGATGGACACTTCATAACTATATGTCAGTGTGATATTTTAGCGAGTAGCGACAACACAAATAGTTAATATTAGGTTACAAGCTACGAATAAGACAAAGTTGTGTGCGTTTTAGATGAGAAAAAAAATCATGAACATTGTCATTAAAGGGAACTGATTTAAATTGTTAGTACATTTGAGATCCCACCCAAAAGGTATTCAAAGGTATAGTCTTTCACTGCAAGCTCGTTGCGGTCTACTGGCGAAAGCAGTGCTCTACGAGTTTAAAGGCGGAGGTTCGAGCCCCAGATGGGAATGTTTTTTCTTCTATTTCATCAAAGATCCTTCCAAAAGAAGATTAAGTAAAATAAAAAGCTGTAGGCTTTCACCACAAGAAGTGATGGTGTAGTGGTGAAGACGGTGAACTACCAAGTATACAGTCGATGGTTCAAGTCCTGGATCAACCGAAAAAGAACAAGGTAATAAAGTGAGAATTTGTGAGTGTGAGAGGAGTAGAGCGAGAGGGCGAATATGCCCTCGCCTTGGGCGAGGAGTAGACTGAGGGGGGTTCTCTTTCCCCCGCCTTTCCCGACTTTCAAAACGAGCTTTCTTCAAACATTTAATTGTGTTAGGGGATAGTTAGGGATATGTGAGGATAGGAAAAATTAGGGATAGATAGGAGTAAATTGGAGGTTAAATAGGGATAAAGAGGTTTAAATGAGTACAAAAAGACTTAAACATTTTATATACTGTTTTCTCACCTATACCCTTCCCCCTTGCTCCGGGGGCCGAGGCCGCCGCCCAATTACTAAGTCTTTTTGTACTCATATACCCCTCATTCACCCTATCTATCCAATGATTTCCCTAAAGATTAACTTTAATTTCCAAAGATTAACCGAGTATAAACCTCCCCGGAGCAACATACCTACCATTTTTTTTTCTTTTACCGCCATGAGAAACTTACCATCCCGTTCTTGATACCTCGGTCTTGTACTTGATAGTCCACGACTTTACCACAAGGCTAACTGGTGATTGTTGGAAGCCTACACCAACTTATTCTCCATAACCTTACCATGTAATATTAATAACGAAAATTTCCTTCTAAAACGAGATTCGAACCTTCGACTGTCGACACATGAGACCAATGTCTTGACCACTAGACGACGAGATCCTCTGCTGAACGGTTATGATTATTTAATTTACTATATCCTTTTCACGAAGTTCATAATGAAAAACGGTTATGGTAGGATTCGAACCTTCGAATTACTACTTGGAAGATTATTGTCTTCGCCACTAGACTACAAGAACTTGTGCTGAAAGGCTATGGTTATTTCATTTACTTTATCCTTTTCACGAAGTTCATAATGAGAAACGGTTATGACAAGATTCGAACCATCGGTTTACCACTTGGGGAACATTGCTTTCGCCACTAGACTAAAAGATCTTCTGCTGAACGGCTAAGCTTATTTAATTTACTTTATCCTTTTCACGAAGGACATAATGAAAAATTAGCATACTTGGATTCGAACCATCGACTTGGCAATTGGGAGACCATTGTCTTCACCACTGGACTACGAGATCATGTGCTGAATGGATATGGTTAATTGATTTATTTTATCCTTTTATGGAAAGACATAATGAAAAACGGACATGTTTGGACCCGAACCCCAGGTTTGAGACATGGGAGAGCATTGTCTTAGACACTAGACCAGCAGAACTTCAGGCGAATTACTTCACTATTTTATTTTACTCAACCTTTTTCCGAAGGATTTTACATACATTTATACCAGTTTACTTTGATAATGATAATTTATTTTCTTGTCTAAAACGCACAAAACTGAATCTTATCCGTAGTTTTAACCTAATAATATCAACATTTGTGCTGACGAAAAATAACACAGCCACAGGTATGGATTCCAATGAGCAAAGGAGCAGCATTCCGTCGGCATAAGCTAGTTATATGCGGCCCAGGTGAAGCTAACGGTTGCGGTGCAATTGTTTTGTATTTTTAATGAAGGCAAGTCTGACTGTACAGGTCACAATTAAAATTTGAGGAAAATGTTAATTCAGATTCATTAGAATGTTTCAACATTTGCCACTTATTTCAACGCTGAAATTGTATTCCAAATCTCCCACATAACGCAAAAGATATTAAATAACTCTTCTTCTCTTAACCTGCGTCTACACGCTACCATCCGCTCGTCACAACATCTTCGTTTTTAAAAACTGCACTGTCTTTCATAAAGTTCAAAATTTCAGCCAAAATGGTAACGGCTGTTATTCATTTTCAGTATGTTAAGACATTTTAGAAAATTTTCGAAAATCGTTAATTTTGGCCAAAATGGTAGGGATGCGTATCCGTCACTTTGTTGGTCGAAATTATATTTTTGAATTTTTCATTGCTTCAAAAGAAATACGCTCAAAAACGAAATAGTGTAGCCTAGTAAATATTTGAAGCCATTTTTAACATGTAACACATTTTAAAAAATTTTCGAAAATCGTTAATTTTTGTTGAAATTTACGAATTTTTGAATGTTTAAAGCTATTGTTCTTTATTTGGCTAGATCGTTTTCGAAGAATTTTAAATTAAATAGTACTTTCGGTGGGAAAAATGAAACCTTTTCCGTGCAGGATTCGTACCTACGCTTACAATTTTGCCGGTCGTAGCCTTAACCAAAAGGCCACCGGATGGTGTGTTGATAGCAACCTTATATTATTATAGAAAAAATTTTGGCTAGGAAAAAATTTTAGAAACAAGAAAAAAAATTTCCCTGAAAAAATTTTAATAAAAGAAAAAGAAATTTTGACAGGAAAGAAGAATATTTAGGGGGAAAATAGACTGGTAAAAAAGTTAGGAAACATGACAAAAAAAAATTAAGATTATTCGTCGAAGAACATTTCTCACTTCCACCCAGTCTAAAACCCAATCTTTATGGACTTTATGAGACTACAGTCTACATACATTACTAGAGCTTCACATTTTATTTTGTTCTTTTGTCGTGGCAATCATTTGTAATGTCCCTTGTTCCTCGATGTTGTGATGCCTATTCACTACCAATGATTTGAACGCTAGATTTGAACGATTTGACCAAATATTATCTCGCAGTGTTTATCAATTACATAGCATCTCCTTCACTTGAAGAATGAAAATAAAAAAATAATTTATTTATTTTACCTTACTGTGTTCCTTCTTTCCTCCATTCACCTGTAGATCCATAACTTCGTTACATGGGGTTGAGCTCTGAGGGTTGCTTTCTCAGAAAGGAAAAAGCACTATCTTCAAAACAAAATGAATTCATCGAACTACCTAAATAAACGTCTTAAGTCGAGCAGTTTGTTCGTGCATGAGTTACTCATATTCAAATATCTCCAAGGCGTAAACCCAAATATCAAAATGTCAAATATCTCCAAGGCGTAAACCCCAAATGGTATTCTAAATCCAATTGCATGCAAACATCTTCGGTAGAATGCATATGTGCTCAGTTTCACTAATAAATAGTTCACTACCTGGGCAAGAGCATAGATTGTATCACAAAATAGAATCGTTTTTGGCATGACAATATTATATTGTTTTTTCATGTTGGCAATCCAATCCAATTTGGAAAGTATAAGTCTGGATGCCTGATCCTCTTTTACTTCTATCAAGGTACATAAAACCAAGTGTTTTTTACCAAAATATAATGAAAATATTAGAGATAAAATATATTTTCTTACCTTTTCCCGTCCACGTTTCCACAGTATGAGACTCATCCACGACAATAAAAGCAATGGATTGATTAATCGCATTATTGCTGTTCGTGAGCGAATCAAGAAATGCTTTATTCATTTCACTTTCCGCGCATGCATATAAATATATTGCGGTGGAGACTTGACGACTCCCGAAACGTTTTTATCCGAAAGTTCCACCGCTGAGCAGTCCATCGAAAGCGTCTCAGCTATATTTGATCCGATATAATACCATGCATGCGCGGAGGAGAAATAACGAGAACGCTACTACGTCCAACTTTATCTATTTTTGCCATATTTTCTATCGCTAACAAGAACAACTTAAAAATCAAGCTTTTCCTATAACCAGCCAGTGGGAGAACGGCTAAAACATGCTTCCCAAGAAGTAAATCTTTAACCGCTATCCCCTGCTTGCGTTTGAGAACCAGTTGTCGAGCGTTTCGATTTTTGAGAATTATTTTAAAACAACGGAGCGAACGCAATCGTTGATAAATTCCACCATGACCAGATGGTGATCATATGCGTGGAATATGTAAAATACTTTGATATATTCAAAGATAAGATATTTTTCTATATGTCACGTAATATATGTAATATACGTAATATATACCTTAGTTTATATACCTTCATGCAACAGTACTAAAATTTTTAACATTAAAACTGTTTTGCAAACCTGAAAAGGATCTAGAAAGTATGTTTACTGTATGATTTCAAAATATTATGAAAATGAAAAGATTTCTTGGGATACGCCGAGTAGAAAATGGCACTTGAATCTAAGCTACTTTTGTATTCATGTCAGTGATAACATAGCGTTGACATTTATAACATTGTTGATAGCCGCATTATATTTTGAAATAACTCTAGTCCTTTGGTGTTTTGAAATCACCAAATACAGTTCAAAACTTATAGTTCACAACATAATCTAAAGAATAAATGTAAACTAAATTAACTTTGAATGGTACGCCAAAAAGATTTTGTTTTGAATGTTTTCCCGCCAAAATACACAACATAATATATAAAAAACCTCCTCTTAAATGTTACATATTAACAATATTTACTTTTGATTGACAGCGGATTAGACTCGCAGCCAATCATTTAGACCGAATGCATAGTCTTGGTGTATAAGCATTTAATAATATTTTCATTTTAATCAATTTCATTGCATGCTTTTCATCATTATTCGGCTTTGACCAAGAAACGCGGCATGTTTTTGGTAGCTTTCAACATTTGAGGAACTTTCAATATTTTTGGTACTAATGCAATGTAAGCAGTTCCTCTCGCACTCTTGCAGATTTTGATTATAACTAAAGACTTTAACCACACAGAAATTGATTTAAACTATTTTAGGTCTCCATGAGAACATGACACAAACTAAGCCGAAATTAAATGTGTCTACTGTATATTCCTATACTGCGGCTCGTCTTTTTTGACCACAAGTCCACAAAATTATGTAGCTTTCGTGAACCAATAGACCAAAACTAAGTGTCAACGAACCCCAAAGGAGACCTGGTCGAGTACATGCAAACACGCCGAAAGGACGAAATATAAACTCTAACTATTTCACATCGTCAAAAACGGTTTGTGACATAAAAAAAAATCGGTGTTTAAAAGAAAATGGTATTCGATTTGTACACTTCCCCCGTCCCCATCCCATCCTACCCCCGTTGCCACCCCTCCTCAAACGTACATGTATTCACATTAAAATGCACGAAGATTCACGGTCACGTGTCCTCCGATAAGCATTCAGTTCCGTTAAATAGCAAGGGGGTGGCCACCTCTGCTGCTCGATTAGAACAAGGTTGTCCGTTGATAAACAGTCCAATTCTTTCTTCTTTTTGAATTCTTCGAAATTTATGGCAATATAATACAAATACTTGGAAGCTAGTTGATGAGCATTGTGAGTCTGAAAAGATACAAAAATCGGTAGAAACGGTGAATTTTCTCTTGTTTCAAGAGACTAAACTTGCAATGCCATTATATATCAATTTAATTGGTGCACATTCTTAGAAAAGCAACTATACAACTCTTCTAATATACACACACATATACAGGCCAAATGTATTTATTATTCATAATAAAGGAAATTAATGTCGAAGAGATGTTGTTATTGTCACGGGACCGGGCGTTGGCCCAACGGTATTATCTCCTACTGTTAGTATAAATATGACTTGCTTAGCTCCTACCCTTCACTTGTGCATTTGTCAACTCCCACCCTTCCCCTTCTGGTCCCCCTCCCCGTTTTTGGTTAACCAGTCCTTATCCCCTTGTGCCGGGGTTTGTTCTTTTTTCTTTTGTTCTAGTTTTATTGGACATTTTCGCGACTCCGGGTAGGCGAGTTTCTGGGATTCGGTAAGTTTTTTGTGGCATGCCTTGGACGTGTTTATTGTGTGTTTATTGTGCGTGTATTTCTTCTTCACTCCACGGATTCACCGCAGTGAATCGCGAGTGACTGTGTGATCTCGGGATGGAGAGGGTACCGTTTAGCTCCAGATGTTCCTGTTAAAAGTGTCTCCATCCCTACCGATCGGCAGCGGCCAAGACCTAGTTAAATGCGGTAGTATCGCGCGCGAGTTAACTTCTCTACTCGGGGTGAGCCTCGTTAATCTGTGAGATCATTAAAAGATGCTAAAATTTTAATCACCTTCTATACACGCATAAATGATGATTTGCCTATACATATAATGTCCCATGGACGAACTACTATCGTTAGAAGACACCACTGAAATATTGGCCCTGGCTTGAATTCTGTCCGTTCAGAAGAATTATGCAGGATTAGTTGAAACTTAAAATTCAGCTTTCAAAAAATATATATTTACCTGCGCGATGACGATCAGCTCAATGAGATCTCCGACTTTATCACTCTTCTTTCTTGTACTCGCCAGAGATGTCTCCATTTTCTTCTCCAGACAAACCTCACACAGCGAAATAAGTCGCGCAGAACAAAACTGATTGGCAACCTTGAGGACCTCGATGGGGTTGTGTCGCTCAAAGTTCACATCATCCGTGTAAAGATATTGAAGGAATCCAAGAAAACCGTGCAGTGAAACGGACGGCAGCGGAATCTAATGTGGGTATATAGAACAGTTTTGTGAAGACGCAGAAATGGGTGATGCAAGATCGATATACAGAAGGAGAGTGAATTTACCAGTCAATTTCTGCTTCAAAGCCTAAAGCAATAGACCTTTGCCCTGTCTTTACATTTCCCTAAATTATCAGAGTCTTATTGAATTGTGCATGATATCGCTGCATTCATTAGCGATTTTGTTCGCATATTTTTGCTTCTTTTTTAGCAAAGAATATAACTCTAACAAATCTAATGCCATCACAATTTAAATTGTAGGGACGACTTATACTGCAAAGGAGGGACGACCTATACTGCAAAGGGTCATCTTAACCTTTTATGCATAACTGGTAAATCCATGCAACCTTCTGTCGAAAGTTCGCCCTAAATACACTGCGGTTTGACGTGGACGTCAATATCAAGCATACCTCGTTTTGACCGCTTTCCTGAAAGTTTCCACTTAACATGGCGGCCATGAAGTCACAATGTGCAACGAGCACGCAACGATGCGCCCGGACAGGGTGCTCATCGACACAAAACGAAACGTCAGAGAATCGCGACGAGTTGCAAAACAACCTGCTGTTGAACGAAACGAACTCGGACTTCCATTGGTCGTGCAAATCAAGTTCGGACACTTCCTGGTCACTTTTTAAAAAGTCCGTTAAGACATCGATTTGAAATGTTTGCGCCACATCAAGAATAGCCGCAGTTTGTTTCTCGTCAGCTTCCGCCGAAAGACTGAGCTTCCCTGTGTACATAAAGTTGAGGACATTTTTAAAAGCATTTTTCGAGATATCTTCACTTAATGTTAAAAATATTCGTAGGGTCTCTTCAAAGTACACGCAATCATACGGCACATCTCGGTCACTAGACACCAGGACGAATCCGACGACGCGGCCACCGTTAATATCCTTACTGGTTAATTTTCCACCAACTTCATCGGGGTCCGAAGCATTGAGGTTCGATAAGGCCCGGTGACTGAGGAACATGCGGCGAAATAGCGAGGACGTGCAACACAGGACCAAGCGATGTGCTTCCACCGTGGTCTTGTCGGGAAATATAAAAGTGACATCAAGTCCAGAGCATGAATCACCCAGAAGGTTGGCCATGTTTGCTGAAAATGAGGACGATTCAATTGCTACCACTGGAAGTGGACCTGCCAACGAGTTTAAGAAGAATGATGTAATTCATAGGTGTTACCCCCATAATGTTTCTTCAAGTATCAGTAATCCTTATACTATATTCATGTTAGGAAGTCAAACTTACATGGGGGAGGAAGAAATGGGATGTTAGGTGATCTTCTATTTCGTCGTAATCCGCAGCATCCCACAGACGTTAGTCTCGGTTGTTGATGATTGTAATACCTTACAGCGGTCTGGAACACCTCTCTCACACCTCTATTTTCCTTTGCACTACTTTCACAATATATGGCACCTTAAAAAGCAGAGTGATATTCATTTCTGTCAGCAGTCTGCATGTAAGGCATCTCTTACACCTCTGGTGCTTTGAAAAGATGACTAAAGCCTGTTTTCCACTAGAGATAATTTTCGCGCAAAGTGACATTTTACTTTTGTTTCAGGGCCCGGTTGTATCAAGCCTCCTTCCTTGGGAGCTTGAACTACCCTTTCACATTATATGGACATGCCTTAAAAATCTCAGTGATATCACATATCTATTTTAGTTAGCTGTCTCAAACATCCCTCTCTCATACCTCTATTCTTTCTTATAGTTACTTTACAATATACTGTTCCTTTAAGTAGCATTTATTTCAGTCTCATGTGCATTACTGTACAGTACCTTCTCTTAAAGCCAGGCGCACGCCTTCCACATGTAGGACAAAGTCGTTTGAAGCGTCCTCAAGCTGGCTATAAATTTAGATAGATATCACAACAATTGAAGGTTGCTTGGAATTTAATCTGTCATAAATATTTTCACATTGTACATATTGTACTAGTTCATGGCAATGCATGTCTAAAGCCTAAAGGTTCTAATTAATAAGCAGTTACCCTGTAAACAATAATTTGATATACACTTTGTCAGCCTCATGGATTTCTTCTTCAAATTTCCTTAATCCCTTCGCTTATTTTGGGTCTACATAAGGGCCAGCTTCCATCCCAGTTAGTCTGTTGCTAATTACAACTAACAAACAAGTTCACACTAATTTATCTTATTTCACTAAGTGCTATTTATCTGATGGAGATGAAATGATGCTTAATATTGCAGTGTGCTATCAACATCTTTCTAAAAGAGATCACAGGCTTTCTAGGATAGTTTGAGGGCCATATGACTGGCAACTAATTCATGAAAAATTAGAAAGTACATTAGAAACTAATCCTTTGCAGAGAACATCCACAACTTTCTCAGAACAATGCACTCACTACTTTACATGTTCCGATGCATTTTGCTTTTTAGATAAGTAGCTCCACCTCTTCCCAAGGGTGAGGAGTATGTTATTTATTACCAATCCAATTATGCTTTCCGGATGTTTAACTAAATAACACTATGTGTACCTTTTATATTAGAGGGTGCATTCTTAATGCTATGCATTCTCTATTACCACCCATGATACATGGTAGTTTTCTTGAAATAAAACTAAAATGTCATGAATGGTACATACCCTTCTGATCTTATATCCATTTTATTGCCTACAATAATTATTGGCGTTCCATGCTGATACCGTTTCACCTCAGGAAGCCATGTATTTTGTAACTGGACAAACGATTCTCTGTTATTGATGTCAAAACAGACTAGGAACACATCTGTCTGGGGATAGGAGAGTGGACGCAAACGGATGTAGTCATCATTACCAGAATTATCCCACAAAAGCAGACCATATTCATTACCATCAACTGAAACCTCTTTCCAATAGGAATCAAACACAGTGGGGACATATAGACTAGGAAATGTATTCTGATGAAAGCGAATTAATAGGCTCGTTTTGCCAACAGCTTCTGATCCCACAAGAACTATTTTTAACGTGGCCATGTGGTATCGACTGGAATTGGCAGCCATGATCAAAGACCAAAAATACGAAGTGTTCACGAGAATTCGATATTCTACAATTCATATAAGTACGATGAAAATCCGCAAACGTCACAAGGAAATAAAATGCCCTCTCAAACATTATCCATTCACGATTCAGCTTTGAGTTTGAATAAAATACACTAAATATAAAAGAGACGAATTCGCCAGTCAACACAGTGTATGAAACAAATTCAAAGTATACACAAACAATTACGCAGGTTTACCTATGTTTATAATGTTAAAGATATGACCACAGTCACCACACTCTTCACATAATTTGTTAATTTTTTTTCATTTTTTCTCAGGTCTACATGATTGATTACGACGATTTCGCAGAACCTTTGCCAATTTTTTTTGTTTACGTCCGCACTAAATATTAACTGGACAAAAACTGGGCTCGTATCCAGGCCTTTGTGCAAGGCTATATAGCTCAGTGGGCAATATTATATTCTTCTAGGTACATTTAGGGATTTGCCTTGGGATTTGGCATGATAAGTAAGAAGTGTAGTAAAGTTGTAAACTGATAGAAACGAGCAGTGAACAAGTTCATTATTATGTGCAAAAAAATATAATAATACTCGGGAGACGCATTGTACCATGGCAAGTAGGGAAACGTACTTTATTCTGGCAAAAATGTACCCATTTTTCTATTCCTTCATTCCCATAACCTTCGCTCATCATTCTCAAAATCTTCCCCATTATCCCCAAATCAATCGATATCAATTGGTACCAAACTCATGAAAACAAAAGCAGGAAAAAAGAATAAAAAGTGTCATTCTGATTTTGGCGGCAATTTGTTTACAAAGTTCTCAAGACGGCGCCAAAAACACGAGTGAGATATCGCTTAAAAACAGCTTTCACTTTCAACACATGATGAAATATTTCGAAAAAGAATTTAATTGCCACTGAGCAAAATTAAGAAGATAATGAACGATAATAATTGTCCAGTCTCTCGGTAGCTTTATATTTGACAATGTGTCATTGCTAAATTCATCCGTCGATGAAATTCTGCAAACTACTCCATTGGTCATGTGTTCGTTTGTATGATTTCAGTTTTATTTACTGCATAGCATATCATTCAACGAAATATATACAGTATTTTTCGTATAACCTGAAGTAGTGATTAGTGACATCCAGTTTTTAAACCTCTAAAAGCATCAAAGTTATTCGGAATGGCATATAGACACATAGTTTCAGTTCTATGAAAAACGTACCGAAATTTATCAATCGATTGCATGTTTTATCCAATTAGAATTGTCTATCGCCTCGTCTACATTAATTATAACTGTGTAGGATAGACAATTTTATTCATGCACTGACGACTGTTCACCCAGTAGCTAGGTGGGTTAAATTTATAACTGTAAATAATAAACGACAATGCGATAAATATACACTGATACTTCTCCTCAAGGTGGATATAGGAGGATATAGGAGGATATTTTATTTTTATTGCCGCTTATTTATTAATAATCCTTCCCATGCCGGCTAAATTTAAGTCACTGTTTTATCTGGAACTGCAAGAGTCACTCTGGCTTAAATTGTAAAACAAAATAATTGAATTGCAAAAATCGACGTTCCAAACAACTATATACCTGCCGTTACAATCCTATTCACTATTTTCATTTTTAAGTAAATATCAGGACAATGATAAAACTCGCTCTAATTAACTGTAGTTATTGACTCTCTGCAGTCGAACTCGTTGATATACATATATGTAAGTAAAGTTGATGACTCATGAAACGCACAAGCAAAGATTCATAATAAAGAAAGATCATAGTCTTCATCGGCATTGACGTCTGTATATATTTTCAATTTTTATACAATGCATTTCGGAACTTAAAAAAATAATAATCTTTGCCGACAAATGCACATGCTGTGGTTCAAAACAGAGCGACGAGTTGTGTTCGCAGTAGGAAGATACGGTTCAACATGCAATAAGCCCTGAATCTGGCTATGAATGATCAATTTGTTTCACATCAATGTTTTTGAACGATATCAAGAGCCGGAGCCCCGATTACAGGAGTCGAATGGATGCTCCGAAACTCCCCAAATTTCAGCGGCAACATTCAATTATACTTCAAATTCACCGGGAAAGTGGTTACAACTATATTTTACCGGGTGTTTACAAGAAAGCAATATGAAAGTTATAGGTCGAGAACATTTCCTAAGACATCATCACAGGGCTTAAGAATAAAGCGGGTACTTTAAATGCTTTAAACAGAATGCGCGCCAAAACCTTCCTCCCCAGGTCAATTGAGATGAAAAGCACGTGGTTAATTGTTTTATCGAATGTTAGCTTTTGAAGATGCTTTGATCATAGTCATTAAAACGGACGCTTTTCCCGCTAAACCGAGTTGCAGCGGTCAAACCTTGTTGTTTGTTTTTGTACATCATATTCTTACGACTGTTATTGCAATGTTGGACGGCGGCAATCGTTTACACGCTTGATGAAGCATATAAGTGCTGGGACGGTGAACATTGACTGAAATGAGATAAGATCTCACACTTCAACACACTCTCAAGAGCGATAATTACAATGTTTTGTAAAGTCAAAATTGTGTTCTGAATTCTGAAACTAGGCTTTTCGCAATAAATATAAGCAGTAAATAGAAAACAGAACATGCAAAAGACTCCCGCAACTGTCAACATTTGAAAACAATATGAACAAAACAAATATTTGGGCGAAAATAACGGCAACAAAACACACATGTTTGTGCATCATATAATGGGGTCATTAACGAAAGATAACTTAATTACATAGCTAAGCTGGTTTTGTTTGTTTTAAAGAAGTATTAAGCTAACGATGTTAATCCTTTGGGTACAAAACTGGCTTAGAGCAAAATAAAGCTTTCTGAATTACTGGTAAATTCACAATGAACGAACACGCGATTGTAGGGGGTATTTTTCGATTCAATCCGCTCTTTTAACTTTGTTACTCCCCGTGAAGCTACTTTTGTCGGCTAGTAAATAACACTATTTAAGAAAGGTCGAGAAGATGTCAAGACCAAGCTCGTATCAACTAAATTAAGATCTATTATAGGATTGGCGACACAGTCATAACAAAAATTTCTATACGACCATTACAAAGTACAAAAAAACAGCGGTTTTGGTCAGTTTTCAAAGTGATCAATCTGCTATCTCGTGTGTACTATTTTGGTGTTTGGTTAATTTATAATTAAATTTGTTTACGTTTGTGACTTAATTTCCTGTATTTTTGATGTTAAATTGTACTAGAATATGGTCTATTCGCTTACGGTCTTGTTTAAATCAAAGAGATGGTCAGCCAGATAAGAATCGTAATTGGCTGGCAAATTTGAATGGAGAGAATAAAAGACTAATTGAATCGCCCAATAATTGAGACAAATTGTGATAAGATATACAATTGAAAGAAATATGGCAGGTGTTAAATTTGTACAGATTACAACCGACAATGTTTCTGAAATATCGGCTGTGCATGGTTTTGTTGTTTCAATACTGATTACACGTGTTTTGGCGGTGTAAAAAATCAATTATACTCTTAGATAATTTCGAGACTAAAATAAGACTTAAATAAATCGAAGCAAGCCTCTAAAAAAGTTATGTTTTTTCCAACATCGCGGCAGCTTGGCTAATTAATTGTAGCCGGTTCACTGCATGGTAGTATATTATTACCCTCATTCACAATATTCGATCGTTGCACCAGATCTAGTATATGAAACGTTGTTTAGGTACTATAATGGTATTAACGTTAGCCAGAATTGTGGTAACTGCATGCAACGTGATACTTGCAAAGCATTTTAAGCCCCTTAATTATTCCTTTTCTCTCGACATCTTAAATATTCCACATATATTCTTAACAACTAAGCCTACACTGGAATTCAACAAATTTCCACTAACATGAGATAAACAAGAACTTACTAAGAATCGACTTGGTTAGAGAACTGCACATATTCATGATTTTGAATGTATCTCATCTGTCACGAAATCCCGCAGAACACGTAGCTGCCCAGTTTCTCACTACAAGATTGTTCACAAAATCAGTGATACTCAAGATTCGACAGTTGAAAATCATTCCGACATTCCCTGATGACATTACCACTCGATTTAAACCTCAATTAGGATCTTTTGCAGCAGATTTCGTGGTAGTTGCTGACTTGCTGCTTGCCATAAGTGCCATATTGGCATTATACGTATATAATAGCAAACTGTTTGAAAACATCCAACTATTAAACTATAGATTGAACACTAGAAAATCAGTCTAATTTGTAAGAATAGCTTTGTTATCAGTATGTCATTGCATAAATATGTTCTATATATATACATACATAAATGGTGAACTATTTACAACTGACCCATGCAGATGGAAGTTCTTTCCTACTACGACATTTAATCTATGCATGATTCGTGCATTACATTACGTCACTTTGTTACTATCTACCTACTTTACCATGCATTACCAGTATGTTGACCACGCACCATTTCATAGTTAATTTCGAGAAGCTTATTCGAAGCTCTTGATAAGTTATTGACTTACTGTGGTGAAAATTTGATAAGTTAAAGCTCTTAATTTTGATAAGTTACTGCTGTTAGAAATCATATTGGAGGATTTTGAGGGTTATAACCCATGTTCATGATTGATCCAGATGAAACAGTGACATCTCGATCCTCAGTGCAATAACCTTCCATAAAACCTTAATTTTCAACCGATATATAAAGTTGAATTTAAATTGGACCATAAACAGCGTTTTCAGCCGAAGGCAGACAATCTAAATTATAATAGGAGATAGGAATGTACATGCAAGTCAATTCAATTTATCGTTTGATCTCGACTCAATAAGGCATGAAATTTGAACGACAGTTCGAGTGCTGTTGGAACATAGCAATGTCATTAGAAACGTGACGTTTCATAACGATGGAGTCCTGTAAGTTTGCCGTGATTTGTTTGTGATATTTTCCCGTCTTCGTCTTCTGAATGCTCTCTTTCATGCCTCGCTTCCATTTCATGCGTCGGTTCTGAAACCAAATCTTAATCTGATTTTCAGTTAACTTAAGATCGTTGGAAATTTCCAGCCTCCGTGCCCTCGTCAGGTACTTGTTAAAGTGGAACTCTTTCTCAAGTTCGACCAATTGCTTCTGCGTGAAGGTAAAACGCCGTTTGTGGCTGTCTGGATCCTCTTTAGTTTCCGTTGGTTCGCTTGCTTTGGCGGGTTTTGAATTCACGTTACCTAAGAAGGTGAAAAAAATACTAAATAAAAATGTTAATTTAAATATAGTTCAACTGCGTACCCATGCGTATTTGCGATGTCTTGAACTACTTTTGTTTAGATAACCAGGGAGCAGCGTAACAATAAACAATAACGCCAGGACAATACTACTGGCAGCGTCTTTAACATATAGCCTATCAACTGCGTACCCATGCGTATTTGCGATGTCTTGAACTACTTTTGTTTAGATAACCAGGGAGCAGCGTAACAATAACGCCAGGACAATACTACTGGCAGCGTCTTTAACATATAGCCTATCAACTGCGTACCCATGCGTATTTGCGATGTCTTGAACTACTTTTGTTTAGATAACCAGGGAGCAGCGTAACAATAAACAATAACGCCAGGACAATACTACTGGCAGCGTCTTTAACATATAGCCTATCAACCGTGCATGCATGGGGTGATGATATAAAAAAGTCTCGACGTTTCGAAGTTCGAACAGACTTCGTTGCCGATTATTTTGAAACTTTGAGAAGTTTCTTGTTGAACTTTTTTTCACGTTTCGGCCTATATTGATTTGTTGCTATATTCTTAGACAGAAGATTGATAAAGGTAGATCTAAAATTATAATTTGAACCAGATGACTTGATAACCTGAATATTTTCCTGTGGATAATTTCCTATTTCAATTGGTCGCGGTCCCCGGCCAACTTTGCTATAAATCTAATAACTATAATATAACTTCTGCGATTCTCCTAATGCATAGTAGCACTTTATATATATATATATATATATATCAATTTCCAATGCATTTTTTCTTTTGTATGCTTCGGTTCTTCTCACGAGAATAACAGCAAGAAGCAGGAATGTCATGCATATGTCATGCTCGCACTATAGTGCGAGGTTTATAAACCCTGAAGCCATGACATGCATGCAGGCGATGCATAAATGAATCAATTTTTTATCTATTTTTCTATACAGGAAGCAAAAAATCTGTTTGGTAAATATGAAAAAGCTTTGGACATTGTATCTATATACAATCAGTTTCGGCCTCAAATTGCCTCAAATCGGCTGTCAAACGATTCATGGCACCGATGACGGCGATGAGATTTTAAAATGTGATTTATTCACTGATTATATATCCTGTCCGCGAAACGATGATATATAAAATGTTTTCATGTAAACTCCCGATCGAATGTGTTCAGAAATTAATATGAAGATTTCTGTCAGATTTTGCTGTCGTATATATCTGTGTCGATATATTTGCCGACAAATATTTCGTAATTCGTACTGATCCAATCTTTGTAAGCAAATTTTCTTTTTATCACGTTTAAAGCATGCATGCATTTATTACTTTGTTGTTACTTTTTGAAGCATTGTATACTGTATACAAGTATAACCCAGATGCAATGCGTTGAGAGGCCTAATGAATAAAAGTTAAATATCCATAATGATCGAAATCCGTAGCAAAACAGATGTTATATACACAAAGTAAAGTTTAAAACTAAGGTTGTGAGAATTCTTACTGTCGGAGAACCGAAGTCTTCTATTTAGGGTGATATAGCACTTTGATTTATGGTATATAAGTAATCCAACAACATGCATTATTGCATGCATGGGCTTGCCGGATTGGGATTTTTGAAATAATCATGTGCAGTTTTTCAAAGGTGCATCACTCGTGAAACTTCTTTGTATATGCATGTATTCTATGTAGTTTCAGTCGCAATCAGAAAATGAAAATTTTTAGTAGGCCCGCGCATTAATTACCCGCGAATCAGCCGGTGTATTCTTCATGTATGAATCCATATTCACTGAACGTCTTTTTCAAAATCAGTATATGGGTGTAGCATCATTAATTTCCATAATATATCCATATGGAAATGGCAATTGCAGTGCCGGAATATCATAAATAGTTCTATTATACCGACTATTTCCATGCAACTGGCCGGCATATCGGCCATACTGTATTCCCTCGTTTGTCAGCACGGCAGTAAAACAGGGATAAAACCCATATGCCTTTAGACATATTTAGTGATTCTTGGCCACTATGTTATTATAGCCGTGAACAACAGCTAAATAGGAAACAAAGAATGCCAGTCTGGTCTTCATTTCTTTCTTTTAGCGTGATTTACAGATATCGTGTTACCCAGGACAAGCACCTGCATGTATATAACATGCAGACTGCCTTCAAATTCTTCTAAATAATTCTTCTAAATTAGCTAGCATATATGAACTTAAATGTTCTATGAAATGAAAGGATCCGTTTCAGGTGTCAAAGTAAAGTAAACGTGTTAATTCTGCCTTCTTGACAATGCCCAGCCACCTGCATGAGTGTCTCAAAAGACTTCGTGGCAGTCACGTATACGAATTAAATGACAATAATTATAATATTTCGCATTTACACACAGTTATTTTCGAGTGAGCGTCTTTTATGTTGTTCTTTATGTTTTAATCGATAGGTGAATGCGTGCAAAATGCATGAACGTGAAAAATATACCGTGAACTGTTTCATCGGCGTAATCAGTTAGTTCTTAATATTATGCTACGACGTATGATGATATAGCTACTGTATATGAAGTGTTAAATGAAATCGAAGTAAAATTATGGTATAAGTTTATATGTACTAAATTTGACATGATGTCGGAAAGTGCAAATAATAGGCTGAAGCCAATGAGCGCGTCAGGTGCCAGATCGGAGCAACAAAAACCTCCAATGCAAAGTTGTTCATAATATGCCGCGGAAAGGGCGATGCGTAATTTAATAATTTCCACATAAACAGATATAATCTTGTGCAAATATACATCATTTTAAGCTGTTTAAAGTCTATAGCGATAGCAGACGTCAATGTTAAATATTGAACACCACAGGCGGCTTGTGAAAATTCGATTCGTGAAAAATCGTATTATGTGGCTATACTATATTTAAATCAAAATATATATGCATGCATGCATGGCCATGATTCATGAATCTTATTGTGACAATTTAACGATAAAATCTAGCTATTGAGGATGAAGTATTTTTGTATGCCTGCATGTATATGCATGTGTCGGGAAAAGACTATTGTAGAGCGTATACGTGCACAATAGTTCGCGGTGCATTAAAAAAGGCCAATCCAGTCCTTTTCCTTTCGTTTGGCCAACGTGCATGTCTGTTGCATAGTGCATAGCCATAGTGCAGTATAGCTTCGTTTACGCTGGTTCATTATCAACTCAGTGGGACCTCCTTTATTAACAAAACAAATCTTAGTGTTGTAACACAGTATTAAAGTATTGCTGCGATAAATGTATATAGTTCACTATTTTTATTAAATCAAGTTTTTTTCGTGCGATGACAGTATATATAGCTACATATATATTATATAGCTACATGGCTCAGTTCATGACGATAATGTCTTTAATGAAGTTAACAATCAGCTGTCGAATTCAGTTCTATCGTATTTTGACAAATCATACATAAAAGAGCAACAGATGAAAAGAAAGAACAACAATTTTCTGATGAATGAGCAGAATTTGAAAAATCTGTGCATTATTTTTCAACACGCTGTATCACACTATAATTATATATAATATTTCAATATTTCTATCTGTCGTATACTATATATATTTGAATATTCAATTTCTCTTGCATTTTTAGACTTCGCTATCTCAATAGAAATCTCAATGACTTGTTAAGAGTATAGCAACTAAAAATGTACTAATCGTATCGTAACACCACTAAATGGCGTTTATTAATACATTTATAGGCATTTGTATGTATCCGCGTTGCTAGAAATTATATTAAACTGTATCAAAGCGAGTTATTAGGTCAAGAAGCATGCATCCATCCGCTATGCATGGTCAGGTTCACATTCTTCCGACATCCCAAATATTACAGCGCAATCAAAATTCGACCTAAAATATTTACGGATAGCACATGCAGTGTTGGCTATATATAATATAACACGTACGTAGTGGATCGATGAGGTGCAATTGCCTATTGTATCGCGAGCTCTTAACTGTGCCATGACATTCCGTTCAGAAACAATTTGGACACAATAATGTACAGTTCACCGCATTTACATTTGAAGTGCCTGGCTTGACTTTATCTCGTATGAGTTCAACACAAAATTTCATTCAATTTGTTAAATGTTCATCCTCAATATACTCGTTCGTCAACTGCATGTGACCGCTCCCGAAACTTTGGCTGCACTCAATAACGATGAAGTTCTCAGTATTTTCTATATTCAATCAATATATACTTTAGGTCTTAGCTATATGAAAGTCAATTCTCATTGTGAAGCTTATCTATACTGATTCAATTTCTAATCCTATGTATAGTAACCAAATCACTCAAGTGTGGTACGTTCATTTCACAATCTATAAATCACTGCATTCGGTGTATAGAAATCATATAGAATTCGAGTACACTTTACTTTTAGACTTCAGTAGTCAATCGTACATCGTTTTAGCCTGGCCCGGGAACGAGGTAATTCAATTTAAGTAGTCAATTATTAACACTTTGTAAGAATATCAGCAAGATCGCTTGAGATGCAATACTCCTACACGAAAGGAATATATAGTATTTCTGGATCCATGTATGCATGCACTTGATACCAGAAACAGTTATTCTCTTAAAATACTCTGCTATTCCAAACGAAAGGACAATTTTCCCCTACGCGCGCAAACAATTTAATGATTGAAGATTGGAAATTAAACTCTTAACATATTGCAGGTAAATGTATAGCGTCGTCCGACTCACCTATGGAACCATTTCTTTTCGTGAACATCCAACGAAAATCTGCTGTGTTCCACCTCTTCTTCTCAGCCGTCGCTGTTTGGATTGCATTCTTACTCGATGTTTGAGTCTGAGTTGTATTCGAGGCCGGTAAAGGAATCGGATCAAGGTTTTGATTGTGGTAACTGTTGACTGGCGAAGGCGCTTGGTAATTCGGACTGGGAATCGCGGCGAAATACGAGTTATGCGTAGCATTCGGACTATAGGTTAGGGCAGAGTTTACCACAGTCCCGTTATTATTGCTAGTAGTGTTCGTGTTGCACTGCAGACTGTGCTCGGGCGGGATTGGAAGATGCCGCAACGGAGGTGCCGATTGATAGTTGTTAATGCCTTCAAACTGTGATGTAGGGGTTGTGATGGAGCTTGAGGATGTATGGATGTATGCGCCGTAAGTAGTTATATCTCTATCCATCTTTAAGCGAGATCAAACGGCACACAGGCTGCCCGGCTTTGCTTCTTCGATCGATTGCGATGAGTACGGAAGAATGCTGTAAAAATCAATTCGGCCAAGAAAAGCTTCTACCAGCGGTCGCCCTTTAGCTCGAGTGATCGTGAGCTACTGAACGAGTGTGGTGCGTTGAGCGAGGCTTTTAGAAACGTTGGCATGCCAAACCGACGCGTTAGCTCTTATTGGACCACACGATTTGCGTACGGAGAGCTCATTGTTCCCAGTCAATAAACTGCAAACAATGCATTCACGAGCGGGCCGGACGCCATGCGGCGCATTCAGACAAGATATTCGCGCAATCCGCTTCACCTCACTCCAGGTAGCGTTATTTATAAACTTGCAATCTTTAACACATATTGCTTACTTTGTAAAACCTACGCAGTACAACCGTGCAAGTCTGAGCATACGAATATAATAATCGTGGGCCTTCTATTTTGGAATGGCTCGCACAAAATGGAAGAGCGCGCGAGTTCAAAACGCGGGCAGTTTCACTCGCTATATCATCGTGATTTGAGAACGAGATTTCCGTGCACGCGTGCTGTGGGAATGACAGCGAGATTCACGAACACTTCTTGACAGAAATCGGAACATTTCTAAAGGAAAAATTTGTTACTGGACAATAGACACGGTTTCCTCTTGAGAGGCAAAACAATAAAAGTGGGATATGCTTGGAGGCCAATACAGCATGAGGGAAGGCGCGATATTCTGCATTCCTAATCAAGGGATAACGCTGCCTTGAATACCCGATGCATTTAGCTGTTTAAGTTGCGCTATAAAGAAAAAAATGATATTTCATTGTCTTATTAAACAAGGGTTGCAAGAGCGAAAACCCAGAAATTGATGTAAATATTTATAACGATCATATATGCATGTACATACCGACTAAAAAAACTCAACGCTTTGAAAAAAAAAGATTGAATACAATTAATAATGCATCTGAATATATATATTAGCAACGTTTTAGAATCTTAATTTAAAATGTTGTTATCATGGATTGCAATTATGTACACCAGCGTTATATATAAAATAATTGCTGCAATTTCTTTGACTTCCTCGCCCGAGAGTATTGAAGATAAACCCGACAATTGATAAGTGGTTATACGCTAAAAAATGTATTTCTCGAAACAATTTCGTTCATTGAGCAGTTTAATAGATTTCTCATTACGGCGAGATCCTTATCATGATGCAATTAAATTGTATTTAAGATCCTATAAGCCTCCTTATAATATTATGTCATCACATTCAAAAGAGATTAAACAATCGAATTCGTCGCGAAAAGTCATGCAAACATGTCGCGAATTAAGGTTGATGTACAGATAAGTTTCATATATCTATATGCAAATACATTTTTCTTTTAGCTAGCATGCATGAATTATACTTGATATTGAAGGTTTTTCGGCACAAAACAAATGTTTTATGCTTTATAGATTTCTTGCCTCACAGCGTCTGTAGAATTGTGAAAACAAGATTGCATTATATATGATAATATGTACTGCATGCATGTATAGGACTGACATGCAAGTCGGTCACTGACCATGCTTACAAATATATTACTTTTCTTGTGAAGTTTCAAGCAATTATTTTAACGGTTTTACCGAGAGGAAGTGGTGAATTATGTTTCCCATCTACTGAATATTGAAGTTAAGCCATATGATGTGGAAAACATTTTATTTTAAACTGAGAAATGATCTTGGCGAGGAAATTCACCGCGGAAAAACACGATAAACTGAAAGGAAAATATGATTCAGATCGGACTAATCAGTCCTAATAGTTCGTTTGACCATGGCATACAGAATCTCCTTTCTCGTATAATACTTAATTTAAGCCAAAAATCAATAATATACATAAAGGTGCAACAATCAAGTCCATTAATTTACAAAATATTTTATAGTATTTTCAGATAAGAATAAATCAGTATTTTCATTCTAACCCGGCCCGATGTTTATAACTGGATTACGGCACGTTCGGATCGAACTGGTTGATCGGGGGTGCACTGATATAGGATGAAGGAATATTAACTGCACCATAGGTGCTGATCGCCATAGGTAAGTTAATCTAATTGCATCCTAGGTGAAAGTTTGTTTAATTAATTATGTGACTGAGAATATTTCGCGCCATGCAATTTATTTATTGCCATAATACATTGAGTGTACACCAAAATCGCGTGCGGCACCGAAGCTAAGAATCGCTTGCCTCACGATCGAATCTGTGGCATGGCCCTAGTCGAAAGTAGATCGACTCGTCCTACCCACGAACTAGGCTATTTGTTTACTTAGACCTGATATTGTAGGTCGTTAGAGTTATCATGCTTGCTGGCGGACTGTTTATTTACAATTATTTGGAAAAGCTTGTTTTATAGCATGCTTGGAAATTAACAGACATGTATATTATACGACGTCAGGGAAGGCTGTTTGAACTTGCCAGAAAACGGCTCCGCGAGCCTACTGTGTCAAACGTTAAACTGCTTTGAAAATTTCTCCTCATGCAAGTACAAATAGAGCAGTCGTAGGCTTATATCCGCTGTCAATTGCACAATATTTGACCCAAAGTCTTGCTGTTAACCGGTCAATGCCCCAATCAAATACAGCAAAAAATCACAATAGCCTCTGACTGCTTTTTGTTTGTTTTTCTGTGCTGTCTTAACTACAGCGGCTTCGAAGAGCTGTGAATATCCCACGGGGAATGTAATTAAACTGGTATGGAACCTTCAACTTAATAAAACTACCGGATAATTATAGAGCGTTTGTTTAAAAGTGGACATTCAAAAAATGATCTCTGTCGTCAGGGGGTCCCGTTGCTTGGATACGAAATTGAGAAGGCTTCTATGCAAAGGTGTAAAAGGGTTTGTAAGCTATGCATCTTTGTCAAAAGCACGCGAAGTCAATATATCATTAACAATTGGGAACAAATTTCTAGCATCATTAGGTCGAATTCAAAGGCTTAATCGATTGAAAATAATATTTTAATAGTGTAAAGAGAAGCAATATAACTATATACTGTATTGGGAGTGTCAAACATTTAATGTTGGCAAAGATAATGGCAGATGTCTCGTGTCAACAATAAAGACTCGACCTCCGGATTAAAGATCTGTCTTTTCAATATTTTAATTCTTTTTGTACATAGAAAAAAAGTCCATAAATCTTTCCTCTTAACACCCACTTGTCTATATTCTTTTGATATAATAGTTTAAGCAAACAGCCCCTTTTCGAAACAAAGATTTTTTGTTGGCTAAGTCTAAGAAGTTTAAATCGCATTATACTGAGTGAAATTATCTCAGTGTACACCTGAACGGCTGAACCTACGTTTTCCTCGCAAAGACTGTTTCCACTTTGCTTTTTACCGTATTTGAGATTTAGTTTAACTGATAAATTGAATATAGTTTGTACACAAATCTACTAATGTAAACATAAAATTAGATCGTTCAACCACGCAATTTGAATAATATATGTATAATCACCTATATGACATCTGTCGGGATAACTGTCCAAGTTGCACGAAGTGCAAATTAGTTTACAGAAATTATGATTACACAAAGTATTGAAAAAAGATAAAATTATAAGCAATCAAACCGTATAAAACGTTTTAATCTTTTGCAATACTTTATTTAAACGGCGTTTTTAATGTTAAAACTGTAATATGCTATAGTTCTATATCTGATTGGAGGCACAAATAGGAAATGACTCTGAACTTGTCTATTATACCACAAGTCTTGAAGGAAAAAGGCAAACTGTTATATTTGGAAGCAAACTTGATCGCACACTTTTGTACGTCGCACGAAATCATTTTTGACTATGAGAACTCACACAGCGAAAGATATGCGTGTTTGCATTCTGGGAATAACAAAACCAGGCAGGCATGCTTTGTCTTAGTCGAGTGTATTTTGACCACGTTACTACTTTGTTAATTGAACTTCATCTACAAGACTGAATACTATGCTAATAAAGTGGCTTGATTTACAGCGAGTGCATGAAAATCTTATGTATAATAAATTTTATGCCAAGTAAAACTCAATTTGCTCAATAGATGCAATTATTTTACAGATGTTGTACACCGAATTACAGCTGCATGAGAGTCAGTCTTTCACATTAATCATCTGAATCACAGTGACGGTAAAAATCGTCCATCCAATCTAGTTTATACGTTAAGTAAACTAACTTGATAAACGCATATTTCAGCTTAATTAAATGTGTCCTAAAATTTGAAGGCATATATATGCATTTTCCAAACCATTTCGATGCATATAGAATTCCTTTCAAGCATTTCGCAATAGGCATAACTCTAAGTTGCATAGATGCTATATATAGTACTAAAATAATGACATACTGAGAGATTGAATTCGGGTAACGTTAGAACTTATATAGCACATTATTTTGGTAGTGCTGTTACGCGTAACACGTGCATTTATAAAATAAAGTTAAGAATTCAAGCAATTTCACTGGTCAAGAGCCATGATCTATAAGAGGACAGACGCACGGAAAACGACACAGATGATTTTAACGAATTTGTCTTATTTTTCAGCCAATCACACTTTGCCACGTGTCTTGTATGCGTGATATCTGCAAAATTTTTAATTTGGCAATTTTACAAGTGTTGGGGGAACTATTTGACTGTTTAATTTCGGAATTTTTTCAATTTCATTATATAAAATAAACTATAGATAACATTGAAACGTTGTCTGTTCAGTTATAGATAACTCTTCCCGGCGTCTCGTGGCCACTTTGTTTTGTTCTTATCAATGTTTTGTTCAAATGAAGAACGGCATACCGTGTATTTATAACTGAACAGACAATGGTTCAATGTTATCTATTTGTTAAATTACTGATATATAGGATGCCGGAATTCGGGTTCGCAAGTTAGACTGAACTGTATATAAAGTTTTATAAACAGGCTTTACAAACCCGTCAGGAAACTCTGCAGTCAAGAAAGTACCACTATATGCAGGATGAAACTTCTGGAATTCGAGAAATATCTGTTACCGAATGTCAATACGCGAAAACTACCATACCAGACTAACTAAATAAGCCTGGTAGACAACAATTTTTCTCGGACTGATGGGGTAATATATAGTATTTGGGCTTGGAAATAATACAAAACTTCTGCAACTGACCAGTTAACGTTATTCTTATGACTTCCGTCGCAAAAGCTATGTTATAGCCATGAACCTTGACTGACTGGATTTGACTGATTTATGTATTCACTGTACTGATGTCGGCACGCCGGCCGTACAAATCGCAGGTCCGAGTAACATTAAAAAAGAGGTTCTCGTCTTCAGTCTAAGTCGTCAAAATTGCAACAGCATTTAAAAGACCAATATTGAGAGATTTACCGAGTTGTTAAAAAAAATTACCAAATAGAGGTTAACTACATCCAGTTATCCATGTATTTCGCGGTCAGATCTTATCCGAGTTCACTGACTATCAAATATTTGTAATAACACATTTCTTGATGATGATTTTTTACTTAGATTCCCGTAGATTCCCCTGTTATTTCAGATATCACTTTAAGTTAAATTATTTAAAGACAAAACGTAAAACCACTGCTCTATACCAGGTTGCTGCGCGTGCGGGAGTCGGACGGATGCTAAAAAGCATTACAATTTGGCTAAGTTTATACGTCGTATTTAAGCTAAGTTTATACGTCGTTTATACGTCGTTTAAGTTTATACGTCTCATTATCTGTTAATGATCTCGAGAAATGCCTTATAGCTGAGAGCTCTACTGCAAACCGCTGCAAACATGCAGGTTGAGCATTCAACCTAGCCTATACTGAACTAATAATGCCCTCTGCCGATCGGTAGGGATGGAGACCCGACGTAGCGAACGTGCTTGGCGATGCGATCGAGCTAGGCCCCGTTAATTAATGTGAACATCCTACGTCGGCTTGTCCTCGAGCTTGACTAACACATCACATATTGAACCTAAACAGCACCCTCTCCATCCCGTGATCACACAGTCACACGCGAATCACTAAAATCGAGAACCAAAAGGCAAAATCCGAGGTTTAACCTATGTGTATATATATGAAAAGGGAAAAAAGTCAATTAGCTCGCTTTATATAAGGGCGTGCATATAGCGCACTACCATGCAAGTGACTTCGACATCGTGTATATAGATTAATATACAAAGTGTCTGCCGGAGAAATTTGAAAGTACATAAGTAGCGCCGAGAAAACACAAAAACAGGCTTTCCATAATCACTTTGATCAGTGTCACTTCTTTTCGCCAGGATAACGAGACTGTAATATATGACCAAAAATGGAGGCCCAAGGTTATTCATGCACGAATAACTATATTTTACCGAAGTATTGTTAAAATATAAATCGGTTTGAAGGTTTAACACGTATCATAGATTTACTCAAGGTATTGAAGACTTTTAGACAGAAGACAGTTTGAAGAAAGACTGGAGACTTTTATTATATAGTTGAAATCTATGTGTTTCAGTACATATTGATTGATGAAAATTCGGCTGGCTAATTTTTGAAGTATAGATCATGGAAACACATGAAATGATACATATGCGGCGCGATGACGATAGGAATAAGGCCAAGGTCAGCGGTTAAAATTATCAAAAGAATCGTGTTAAATAGGCTTATGGGATATATTTGCAGCAGACATATATATCCAAATGAAACAACATTACCATTTAAAACCCTCAAGAGCTGCTAAGCTCTCGGCTCACCGAATTTTTATTCGCCTGCATTCGAAAAGCTCACTCACACTCACGCCATTGAGTGTGACATATAAATTTTGTTAATGCCTGGTCAATGAGAAAGTTTTTTCTGAATGTGTGGAACGATTTAGGGTAAAACACTGAAAATCAAGCCCCTATTAATACTGAGTTTGAGTGAGCTTTTAGAATACAATGAGTTTGAATGTGACTGTGTGAGTGAGCTTTTAGAATACAAGCGTTAGTTACTCTGGACTGATTTACATTTTTGGATTGTTTGTCAAACTATATTTCGACACACGCGCTGCTAGATACACAACTTGATATGGCACATATAATTCTAAAACAGCATGCATGGCAAGCGTAACGCTCAATTAGTGCGAACGTATCAATATCCCACATTTGAAGAGTATTCATGCAAGACATATTTGCATTCTTGCCCCGATGCTTGATTGAAAGCAATGCCAATGGCGATCGCGTTCGCGTGCTAACATATAGCATTAGCTCTGAACCAAAGCAGAGCGAGCACTCTATCGATATGAAAAAATCTGGATGATGCATACCGCCAAGCCAGAGCTAGTCATATTTTTTTATAGTTTCATGATTTACATCAATGACACCTTCAGATTAATCTTCAAATGGAATCTTGACAATTAAGATGGCGACGTGTGCCAAACTTTGACTTCTTAACAACTGGAATGCGCAATCCAGGTTTACAAATATCAAAGGAGGCTATTGAGCACAGCCGCAATTCTTTTTAGCTACGAGTGCCTCCACAGGGTGTCCCAAAAACCTGCATAAATGACTATATATGTATTCGCTGAAATTATACCATTCACTGTATAATGTGATTAGCTACTATTCAAAACAGTTGAACAATTTGACATCTCTAGGATTCACACATTTCTACAGACTTATAGTATAAGGCAAAACCAAATAAACAAAACAAACGCAACGTAGGAATCTCTTTGTTCCAATTCCGCTTTTAGGACACCCCGCGTACATTTCCTGAATGAGAGGTCATCTATACTTTCTAGAAATGCAACATTTTTGAAAATCCATTACATTTTTTTTGGCTTTAACAAGTATGTAAGGTTATGCGACAATTTGAATGCAATCCATAGTATACCAGGGCATATAAGTGATATTTTCCATATCTGATAACTCCAATAGGGTGACAGGACCTTTAATTTCTTTCAATAACACTATGCAATACTATAGGAACGCTGTCGCATCCACTTCAAGCTGTCCTTTTTCAAGTATCGTTTATCACTGTCATGCAGCTACCGCGTACACAGGGCGAAAAATTGATTTTCAATGGGATTCCGTTCAAACATTCAGATTATATTATGCTTGCTTAGTACCTTTTACATTTTTTAAATTCATTGCCATCACAGATGAATTTTAATCGTTCCACTTCTCAGATCACAAATACTTTCACAAAATTAAGCCGTCCACGAATGGGTAGTAGGCCTATTATGGTGAACGGAAGAATTTTTTTCGGTATATGCCATTGGATAACTCGCCTTATTTTGAAAGGAATGTGCTTACGTTATTTAATAGTTATATAGTTAATAAGAAAATACTAGCTGCATGCATAGCACAGCTTACACGTAATATAAATTTTAAAGAAGTTCAAATGTGATTATCTTATACACACAGAAAAATCACGCGGGGAGCAATAGAGCATTCCATATTTGAACTAGCTAAGTTATAAGCCAATTATAGCCGTGGAGGAGGCAATCGAGACAGCATTTTTTCTCTGCTTTTAATTTCTGGGATTACCTTATAGGGCCAATTCAATTTCTTGTATATAAACCTTCGCGTCATCGGTGCATATGCAAGAAATCATAGTACTCGAAGAGGGCAATTTATAGCCATAAAAGCACTTACAATGAACGAGCCAAACAAATTCAAAGCCAATTAGCTCAGATGGGATAATCTCAGTGTTCCTCTAGTTTATCTTTTGCATGCGTACGCTGAAAATAGCCTGAGGGTCGAGGACATATTTTCATGTTGCCTTCTGGAAATAACTGCGTCACAAGTGTGCAAGAAATCCTTAAAAGTGCAATTTAGTCATAAAAAACATTGACAGACGCATGAATTTGTGAATGGAAGATTTCCACTTAATCTAATCAAAGCCGGGTGAAAGAATTCGTTACCTCCAGCATGCATTAGAGATATAATAAATCAGTTGGGATCGATAAACGAGCACCTTTAGCGTTAGTGTGAAATTAAAAAACAAGTCCAAGGTTATGGACTCCAAGGTTATGATTTCCTAAATCGTCCAGAATGAATATTTACTTGTTTTTTTAACAGCTATAGAGAGCTCTCAACATGATAGCGACCTCCAGGGAGTTTCATTAAAATGTAGTACAACAAATGACTAAAAATTTTAAGTTTGGTATACGGATGAAATTTGGACCATTATTGGTATACGTAGTCCAAATTTTATCATTCTCAATTTTATCCGTACCAAAACTGAAATTGAACATAGTGTAAGCCGATAAATTTGGTACAGATGAAATTTGATTAACTATTTGGCTGTTAAATTTCATCTGTACCATTTTTCCGGTACCGTACTAAAAATTGTGCGCGGTGTAAATGGGGCTTAGAATAACTAGAAAAACATCTCGATGTTTCTATCGTTGCCTTCGTCATCGGGAATTTCAGTTATGTCTATTTTAGGTGGTTGTTCAACCGTTCACCGCACGGAATGAGGACTATACATTTTTTATTTGCAAAATTTTTGACATGACACGCACAACAGACTTTATTAACTACCTATTATTCACTCCACACCTTAGTAATGATAACCAAAAGTCTTATTGTGTAACATGCAGGTACAATTATTACTATATAGGTATTTAAACTTATCATCAAAATTACTTCAACAACAAACAAGTTTGGGAAAAAATGAAAAACATGACCTTAACCCGCACTTGGCCAACTAAAAAAAGCAAACACGGAAACGAGGCCAAAGGCTCATTGAATTACCAACGATGATTCTCAAAAATGCCAAAAATGTTTTCCTTAGTATCATCTCTGTCGAAATTGCATCAATATTGCAATAATCCACCATAATTCTAGTGAGTAGTCTCCTTGGTTAAGTATATAGGTGCTCAGTACAATACTAACAGTATATAAGAATGACTTGAGGGCATTCGTCTGGTGTTGAAGAATATAAGCTGAACATTTCTATAGAATAGACCAATCAAAACTGTAGAACAGTAAAGGTTCTTGTATTCCATGTTTGTACATCTAATACTCTCACGATACAAGGCTACAAAAAAATAAACTTTTCAAAGGGAAACGTCAACTTTTTAAACCGAAAAATCGATGTTATGATCAAGATATTTGTTGGAGACAGCTATAATCATCAACGTAATTAAGCTCATCCTCATTATATTACAAATGTTCATACCGAAAGTTAAGGGTTCGCCAAGATTAGCATATTTTCACATATGTTTGTTTAGTTTGTTGCTTTTGGTGATCGAACGGGAGCGATATTAGCCTCGATACGAGAAATAGACAGGAAGCAAAACAAGTGAACTGAAATGGCATTATATATCACATGACAAGGTTAACAAGGCTAAGTCGCCCTAACCACAGGGGGCCCGTTTAACAAGCCGTTGAAATATATTGCATGAGCTCACATATTCACTTAATAATGTACGAAAATCACTTAGCAAAACCCCACTTGTTTCAGGGATTTATTTTAGCGTTTCATCACAAAACATTAATCAGGCTTTTTGGAGGAAAAACCGCGGCAAACTTTCTAATAAAAGGTGTTAAAGTGTGTGGGCCTCCGTGAGCCAATCATATCCATCGCATTGCTTATCGCATCGAATATGTGTGGCATATGATTAGAAACGGTATACACATACTATATAAACGTAGCTGCTCGCAGACCAGGAACAAAACTTATAAAGATGAAAGCACATTTGGTCGGCAAATATGTGCCTGTTTACCACGAAACAAGTTATCCCTTCATTCCCGCGATCCGGGAACAGTACGAAAACAGCGCGAGTGCAACGACATCTAACTCGTTGACTTCGCTGGTCAATCTGATAACCGAATTGGAGTTTCATCGGACAGCGTGGACAAAAGAGAACCCATTTTTTGGAGTCTGTGAAAGCGCGAACGCTACGGGAAGCGAGGTGCCGAGGGAGACATCCCCAACACCAACCGATTACGGAGAAAATATCACAAGAAATTCGTGTCGTTTTCAGAAGCCTAGAACAGGTATTTATTCTCGACTGAAAGTTTCCGAAATGAGGAAAAGACTTGATTTACAAAGCTAACCAACTTCAAAATGACTCGATTCTTCAGGTCGAAGAGCACTTTTCTTTGTAGAGAAAAGGGACAAGGAAATACTCAAACCACAATTAGAATATGAGGGTTTATGGATAAGTAGCGACACCTTCCTTTGCGATAAGTGGGAGATGTGCTGGTCTCCTGACACTATTTTAAACGATATCCATCGACTAAAACGTAATATTTGAAAACAGCGGCACTGTAATACTTTACAGCTTCATTTCAATAATATTAGGTGGCGTTGTGCAAGTCAGGAAGAATTCAGACTTGCACAGAGCGTTGACGTTCTATCTATCGCAGGGTATGTTAATGAGGTAACTGCCTGTACGCGTTTGCCTGGAATTCCTTGGTATAATCGCGCGTAGAATATTTTCATTGGATTAAACTTTTTCTTAGATTCCATGTCGCGAGAGTGAAATTTTTTTAAATATATTGTCTGATGAAGCAAGCGCACTATCTTTGCATCCTGAACTATTTCTGGCGCCCTTTGATTTATGATTTCCTGTCAGGGCGTTAATGTAGAAACTACCGTTCCCCGCTCGGACCTTAATATCTGGTCTGTACAATTAAAATCATCAAATTGTACTTTGAAGGCATGTTTCTTAATCTTCAACAACCATTCAAGTTATTTGTGAACGCGTGGTGCTCTGTAGCAACGCTGTGCCACGCTAATGCAACATTGAAAATTTTCCACGTCGTTGGACGTCTGTGTATGAACGTTCGGTTTAGACAAAGAAAAACAATTCTTGATAAATGATTTCTCTAAAAGTGCATATAAGGTTACATTCAATGTTTCGAGATAGCATTAGAGGAAAGTTCTTTATAATGAAAAGGTCTTGGAACGGTTTGTATGTAATGCCTTATGATTTCAGCCATAAATGCAAGCTCTACTACAGCGGGCACTGTATATATCGTATATTAAACCCACAAAGCCAATTGGGGAAAGCAAAACTGATTTATTTAGCTATTCTAGAGGGATGGAGAAATTACTTAGAAAAACCGTTTATAAAAATGCGTAGGTAAAACGAACATGTTATTCAGAGCCTTGCGGGATCGCTCAGCGTGAAAGAAGTCTTGAGAAAGCGCTTGCAACCGACATGGCAATATCACAAGAAATTCAGCTAAAGATGTCTTTAGATAACGTGTGCCTAGACGAAGAGCTTTCACTAGATCGGTATCGAAGTTCTTGTATTTTTAAGTAGATGCATGGATGCTGTATGTAATCTCTCGAGAAATATACAGCGGCGAGACTTGCATGCAATCTTGCAATAACGCGTATAGTCGAAGTAAATGAAGACATTGCTGCCACCATGCAATATGTATATGCAGACAATATGTATAGGCGCACCTCGCAGGATTATCTGTTTAAAGAGAGAAACTCGTATTATCACGGAGGAAGAGCGCATTTTAAAAGCAAAATTCTCACCATTCTCTGTAGAATTCGCACGTAATTAGAAAACTAGGTAACCTTGTTCCGGCTATAAGAGTCAATTCAATACTTCTTTCAACGAAAGTTTGAAGAAGTGGATAAAATTGAGCAAAGGTAGTTCTGTGCGAAGGAACAATAAACACTTATCGTATTTACGTATGTGCAGTGACTGTCTTCCGCAGACAAGCAGCTGAAAACTTTGATTGTTATTTTTGTTTCCCAGCCAGTCAAGCACTAAAAAATATATGCATCTTCAAGAGATGATGGTTTGTTTTGAGTATTCTAATAAAGACTTTTGAATCGAATTGGATTGAATTGAATTTTTCATTTTTTATTGAGATGCGAACTTTATAGTTACGAAAACGGACCTTTCGACTTCACAAAATTGTTCCTTATACAAATATGGCAGCCTAAGATAACATGAAGTACAGTGATCTGTCATATTTCGTTGTGATGATATTCTCGCAACAATTGCGATCGTATATGTACTCAGTGCAGGGGAAAATACCCGAAATTTGACGAGCCACGGAACGCTGATTTGAATCATTGGCATGTTTCGAAAGACAAGTTTACAGAGAAGCTTACAGAAACATAATAGCCAAATATAAAATTTGAAATAGGGTAAAACATCTGCATGGGTCCGGTTGTATAATATTGTACTATACATTTATCTAAACGTCCCGCGTCTAAACGTTTCGAGAATCTGGCCTCAATTTTGATTGGTTAACTTTCGTCCTACAGTCAACTCCAAAACAATCATTACCCATGCAACCAGTCCCTGCACGGCGATAAGATTTCTCTATTTATCGTCATTTAAAGTCTGCGTACTGTTTTCGTTTCAGGAGAGATCATTCCTTGGAGCGTTAACCAGCCATACAAGAAACGAACACGTGAGATCTACGATCGTCAACAGACCCTAGAGTTGGAGAAAGAGTTCCATTACACTCGTTACCTGACAAAAGAAAGGAGGGCAGAGCTGGCAAATTCCCTTATGTTGTCCGAAAGACAGATTAAAATTTGGTTCCAAAATCGCCGTATGAAATGGAAAAAGGAGAAGAAGCCGATTATTCCAAATAAACGACGAGCTCGCTTTGGCAGAAAAAAGGTTGCGCAAACGTTTGAGACGAGCAGGTTTAATAATTGTTGAAATTCATGTAAATACAGTACAGCTATAATTTTGTTACATACGCTAGAAGCAGCAGTCCCAAGGCCTGAAAGACGTTTTGAAATAGTAATAAACTGAATTAATTAGAAGTTTAGTGCAGTTGTAACAGAATTTGCAATAAGTGTCGTTTTTGCATTATTTATTGAATCTCCTTACCTAGGTTTTTGTTGGCCGCCCTGTTGAAATTTCGAACGAGGTAGGTGCATGGACGTGGTTCGTATTCAGCCTCGAACAATACGTTCGCTGATAAGCATGTAAACAAAAAACCCCCTCATCTCAAACGTATTGAATGGCTTATATTGGCTGGCTTGCATGCAACCGATGTTGAGATGGATAAAAATAACTGAAACGAGTTTACATCATAATTCTCAAATCAAAATAGCTATAGCGAATTATACAAATTAAATAGTAGGTGATTATCAATCATGCAACACAGTGTGAAAATCTGTTATACCTGAACAATATTGTAAAAGCCAGTTGTGATCTGCGATAAAAGCCTAACACGATTATACTGATATGACAGAAATACCCATGCAAAGTTGATTTCAGCTGTGAAAAACTAGTATATCAGTGAATGCTTTAATGCTTTAAAAATATTATATTTACTGTATACTTCTCTTTCGCGTAACACTTTCAATTAATGTAGTGATCTATGTATAATTTCAGTTATTTTGTAACATGGCCGGTTTAAAGACCAGCAACACGTTACATTATGTATACATTAATAAGTTAATAAGAAATAGGATCTCTGGGCAAAGAAGATTAGGGACCCATTGATCATACAACTCCTATCATGTTGCCGTTTTTTATGATTTAGCGTAAAATATTGTGGGCTACGTTAAGAACATGTGTCAGCTCTGTATTATAGAAATGGGAATTGAAAAGAGAAATATATGCCAGGCTATACTGCTTTGGTAAAATTATTTTAGGCTTAAAAATATAAAAATTTTGGAATTGCAGTAATTGATAATTAATGTTGGTTTATATTATTATTTTATTTGGGAAACCAAATTACGAACCGTAGGAAGAATTATGGGTACATAACTTGGATATAGTTTTGCGCTTTCTTCCTTTTAATGAACATAAATTAAATGTTAGTGGTGTTTTAAAACGAAGGCAGAAACATGCTATACTATTTGGGAGCTTTAGCAGAGTACGAGTACAATATACGACATTTTCGCGACAAGCTCGGTGCTTGCCTACGCCATCGTTGCTAAAGCTCCCATTTATTATTAAGATCAGAACGGTATCTATTATTAAAAAGATGCAAAAATAAATATATAAAACAAGTATAGCTTATATAATAATTATATAAGGCAAGTATAGCTTCGACCCTATCCACCCCCTGACGTACTACTTTTTGAAAAATTATCACTTTTTCAGAGCAACTGTGTCGTTATGACAATGTTTTGGTTCCATCTTGATCACGAAAAATATACTAGTACATAAAGGTAAAAATGCTCGTTTTCATAACACTAGACATGGTTCGTGCTGACTTAATATTGAAAGTCCATGTTTTCCTTTGCCCTGATTGGGGCATGCATGGTCACTGTTATACATCTTGTTGTGTACCTGTTATATGTCTTGCAACATGAATGGGCAGTATATATGCTCTATAATCAGTTTAACTTTTTTATGCACTACATGGGTACAAAATCGTCACAATTAAGTTAAGTGGCATTTGTCAATCCTGCAGTGTGGGTATAATATCACAATATAAGGCATAAGTATGCTTTTTGACCGACTTAAGCTCAATTCAGTCTGGACCGATGAAGAGGGTTAAATGAATGAGCTTCAGAAAAGTGAAAAACATATGGCTGGCCACGAATCTGAATCATGACTATCTTTTATAGCATATAAATCATAAAACAAAGCAAATCCCGGATTGAAAAAAAATAATATGCTGCTTGCTTCACCTAAACTTTCATGGCTGGGTAGATAGATTAGGCAATCTTGACTGTTCGTTGAAATTAAGTTTTACGTGTTCGAAGTTTTGTCATTCAATAACAACACTTGCTTCACTTTGTTGACTTATACGGCAGGATAAAAATTGACACTATAGTCTATATGTAAGAACGGGCAAATGAAATTGAATACGCCTTTTTATGCGTTGTATACGCTCATAGTAACTGATATGTACAAGTTGTATACTTGTATATATTAATTACGTAAAGATTATCAATTGATGTTATACAACTGCGTCGGTGTGGTGTTGGGAATAGCAGAGTCAGAGATCCTACGCCAAACACCACATTTCGCACCCTCTTAACACTTAGCCAGTCAGCCAGTCTTAGAGAAACATCACCCAACTTCGATAGCGCTCACTCAAGCATTCGCGCCAGCCTTCGTGTCTACATGTATGCATGGAACCAGAAAACCGCCTTGATTATGCGCATTTTCCTCTGCTACTCGTTCGCTCACGGCTTGGCGACAAACCTGTGTGAAAACGAAAAGGACGTGACAATTTTTTCCTCGCTCTTTCAGATTATTCCAGACTTAAAAATAGCACATAGTCATGGTTCCAAACGTCTCGCGCAATTTTTGCTTGTCACCGCGTTTTGGAACGGAACTGAACAATATACTTATGACAGCATTGTATTGTATCTGGTTTTGCTAATCCTAAATATTGGTGATTTGTACGCAATGATTTTATTGTCAATAACGAGTTTTAGACAACATCAAACATAGCCTTGCCAAGAAATTCCTGAAGTATTTTGGAAGCTGCATCCAAGCACAACTATATAGTCAACAAATTTGAAATTTGTATAGATTGGTGGTTCATTTACGAAACAGAAACGAAGTAGTTGCCTTTATTTGGCTCGGTTTTCGTCTCTATTTCGGATTTTTCTCATTCCTCGCCAAGCCATTCATTACATTACATATATAGCATAGAATTCTGTGCTACACTTGAGAGTCATAAGCGAACCGTTGACCTATAAACGTGATAACTGACTAGCGAATCAATAGCGGTTACTTTAAACGCCCCTTTTGAATTTTTAACTAATTAGTTTAAGAGCACAAATCTAAAGAAACAAGTGGAAGACGTAACCGAGTTGCAACTCCAATATAACTGCTCAAAAACTACAAGCAACGCAATATTTTTTTGCGCAACGGCTAAAGTGCCCCCATGAAATTTTGCATAACTTCCGTCGAGTCTGAATTGAAACAAGCATATGTACACATTAGGAAATAAAACATCATCGTACTATCAATTGCGAGATCGCAGAGAAAACATCACTAATGCTTCAATAGCAAACAGAGTTGCATTGTATCACAATTTTGTGGGTTCTTTAACTCTAATCGGTATCTTGACCAATGACTTGTCTCAAAATCACCACAGTTGTATAATATACGAATCGGTAGAGGGGACATCCGTCATGGGGCCCATCATTTCCAGCGTAAAGCAGTGCCTAAAAACTCTATTACCCGGCAAATATACCTCTTAAATGACTTAATCCATCCTTCATGAAAAACTTTTACTCCACAACATGCATTTCGCAAGGCAGTGTGTAGGTGTAACGAACACTGATATAGAAAGGTTTGAATCGTCGTTCCTGCTATACTGTGTTTTGCGCACTAAGTTTCCTACTGCCGATTGCGCTGGTTTTATTTTACAGGTCAATCGAACGACTACCAGTAAATCATTTAAAAACACTACAGATGTTGGGATACGTGTCAGCAAGAGCTAATTCAGGTTTTCCTTCCAAAATCTGGAACGCATTTCTCATGCAATCGTGGGCAAAACAAGCATCATAAATCACGGCTTCGGTGACATACCGCGCAGTTCCTGACACAACTGTCACAAATGAGATATTACCCTCTTTTTCGCAACTAAAATACACGCTCTTCGGTGCCACAGAACCTTGCACTTGCTGCATTCCACTGTCAAATTTGATTTATGCCTCTCCGCTGCGAAACGAAATTCATTTTTGTACATTATTGATTTCAGACTTGCAGTCTGTGCCACGGCCACGCAACACACGACCGAAAACAAATTTCACATAATTTTACCAAATTTAGACCGATGCTGACATTTCGGTTCGAATATTCTGGACTAAATAACCGACGAAATTCACGCCATAAACTAGCATCAGCGCATGAAGCATAGAGGCATAAAGAGAATATTTGTTTTTCTCTTGTAAAGCAATCGGAGATGACGTAATTGATTGGTCTCTGGGTGGACACTGTTTCAAAGTTTACAAATGCGCTGCTCTAAACCTGACTGAAACTATGAAAACATGTATAAACTAACACCGACCAATAAATCTATTGTTACGCGCACACGATGTTTATGATACGTACAAAAGGTGTGGCCGAGCATTTTAAGTCGTCCTTGGCGCCACAAGTCGCGTTGACGCTAACAGTTTTTACACGTTTTCCACACTTATTGACCCGCGCAAAGACAGCTTCTTAATACATCTAGGTTCGTATTAAATAAAACAGAGAATCTAATCCTAACAGAATGATTTCAGTTCCTTCCCGCAATGTGTACTATTTACAGAGAAATGTACATTCATTATGCGCTTTTAATTTCGAAGTTTCTTCGTGAATGAAAAGAGAACAAGAGTTTCAATGGTTTAAATATTGATCGTCTGGGTCGGTTTGTAAATCCAGCGTTTCTAAGATGCGGTCTTGTCGAGAATTATGTTTGTCTCAGACAACAACGATAAATCTATAAGCTGGAAAATAGATCTGTCAATGTAGATTACCTCAAATGGCGGACAACAAAATAGGGCCATAAATCTTCCGATCTTGCCGGAGACGCAGGAATTCCCTTCGCCGATTGGTGCAAAACAGTCACGTGGCCCGTGGTCGCAATTAGCGCACAGTTTCCACTGACAGTTTGGGTTTCATGTGTCGTGGTCGAAATAAATCATAAAACGCCAACGATGAGCAACGTTAACTTTTTCACTAATTCATATTTTCATTCCAATGTCGAGCCGGTGCATTTGTCACAGCGTGTCGACACTGCTTTAACAAGGAACGCATGTAGCTCAATTCAGCCGATAATTCCAGTTTTGCCCTCCAATGGTTACGGCGTCCCGAACCTGTGGTCGTTTTCGAACGCCGTTGACGCGACGGCGCAAGCGAGTTATGGAACGGCGAGTTCGGAGAACAGAGGAACGAAGAAGCCACGGTCATGGCGAACCCCCAGCCGGTTTACGCTTGGATGAAGAAGAAACGAGGGAAGGCTGGAAAAGACGAGGAAAACAACGAAGGTAGGCACACGAAGGAGGGCCGCTCCCAACACGAAGTTGTTTTCGAAACCTTTCACGAGAGCTAAGGGCGATTTCTCGCATAAATTTTGGCATAACAACGTCGCTAGCTTGTTATATTTGTCTTACATAATGTTTGTTATGAAAAATGTAAAACCATAAGCATCTAAGTGTGAGAAAAAGTCATTAACACACGCGATACGTAAAATAATTCGACAGGAGTAAACCGAATGACTAGCATTAGTCAGCAGATACAGTCCGCACAGACAAGGCTTTCAAAGGAAAGATTCAGTGTTTGCTTGCTTTTTGTTGATTTGAATATGTATGAGAATCGTTTCTCGAGAGTATATTATTTGTTTTAGTCCTAAAACTAACGCCAAAAAGCGAGAAATTCGCATGCACTTTGAGTGCCACCATTGTTCTCATTTCCTTTATGTGGGTTTGTGAGAAGAACATCAACACTGTCCTTTCCCGGTGCGCCATTTTGTTACCAGTCGACGATAATTCATATTTGAATTTCGATTGTTTCTTTCGAGTCTATAAGGTGCCTTTTTTTTAGGCGGGCGCGCATGAACAATGATGATTCGCTAAGACAGATTTGTCATTAGGCAATTTCCTTGGATGGTGTAAAAATTCACCCGTTCATGACACATTGCCGTTGTTCAATTACCTGTGGCGCGTTTAGCAAGTTCGCTAATCCATCACACAAAGCAATGAAGATGTATTGATCCGGACAAATTGTCTATTTGTCTTTGTTAAGCCAATCTGAAACCGAAGCGCTGTAAAGTAAACTACAAAAATCACTAGTGTCCATGCATATCGCTTTTATTAGCACGATCAAATTATAGAACACCTATAAATATTGAAATGTTAAAAACGATTTGTGTAAAATTGCTGGCCTATACATGATAAATAACTTACTATGCCATTGAAAATCGAAGCGAAGCCCTTCCGTTTCATCTTCTTAAAAGTTAATCGCAGCAAATCGATATACTTATATATGCTATATGTGTTGGAAACATTCCAGTTCGGACAGTAAATCTTTCCCACTGTAAGTGTATACACGCCGGCCCATAGGTTGTGGTAAAAATTTTTAGTTAGTTAATACTGTACGCAAGCATCGTAAAAAAACTACGAGTTTACAGGATATAGTGATCCTTATGAATGCACAAAATAGCGGAAGGATTTTGGCAAGATATGGGGTGATATATTTTGTATTGTATATGTGCATGAAAGTGCATAGGAATTGTTTTTTCGGATAAATGAGCTTGTTGGCCCAGTCTTTACTAAGCGTGTTACTAAAAGCAAGAACAGAACAAAATGAAAATTTAAAATAATCCCGTGTTTTCCTAGATCCTAAATACCAGAATGTCGCTTTAATATTGCTAAATGTTGCTTTAATATAGCATACAAAATAATTCTTGTTTTTCCTAGAGATTCAAAATATTAGAATGTCGCATGCTTATAGCATGCATGCTCTGCTAGCGCTGTATAGGACTCTGTTTCATATAAAAATGAAAATCCATTGGGCTTAATTAAATTCCTTTTCATTTCATTTTATTATCAATATTCAGTTAACCTTAATCGAGGAACATATTTGTAATCATTTTCAATTCAAGGTATACCATGAGACCAGTTTATAGATCTAGCAAGATTGCATGTGAGGTTGTCGGAAATTTCTCATCTTTTGTATGATAAATATTGTACAACTTTATACCATTTAAGTGCCCGTCGAACTAAACATGCAAGTTATAGCTAGTACAACTATGCAGCTAATATATAGGGAACATTGTTCAGGATTATGCATGTGGGAAGTCATCAGTATAGATGTTTACTTTGTGGATTAACCCTTGTATTGCTCTTCTATTAACTATTCATGATCAATTTCGTAGGGACAATATATTGCCTGATTTATATAAACAACGTAGCTAATCGTTGCTTATTTCAATGTGATTTAAGACAAATAAAGCATAATTATACAGAATTTGCATTTTGTAACGACAAATCTTTCTAAATGCAGAGTTTGACTTCGAAAGCAAGTCAGAACTCAATTCTAACTTTCACACAACAAATTTATCCAGAAATATTTGATGACCATTTATTTATTTCTTTCATAGGGTAATACTGTTCCATGAAAATGCATATAATATGTAGTAAGAATGCATATGGTTGAGTAAAAAAGATTAAGTTAGACAACTGCACGTTTTATCAGTCCAGTACACAAAAACCTTCCTCTGATAACAGTAGCCTATTTAGGTTAACGTTTGCTATATATAAATCGTTCCAAGAGGCCCTGGTATTGTATAAAATAATACAACCTCGAGAAACACCCAGCGAAATTATTAATTTTAAGAAAAGTGCGAATATAGCCTATATATGACTCGGCCAAGTACTACCAGCATTACTGGGTTGCCTGACTGAGACATAAAAACATGGTCTCCCGTGCCAAAGTCAAAGACCGCGTGCGTGTTAGACTTGTTAGGCTTCGCTTTCGGCCTCTCAGTAAATATAGGCTCAATATATATCTATAATACTAATCGGGGAAAATTTCACTAGAGAAATTTTTGCATAAGAAATTCATGGGGTAACATGGATTCATAAACAACTCAGAGAAAATTTCGTTACCGGAAACAGTACTTCCAGATAAACGTAAACAAAGCGATGAATTTGTTCAGTGTCTGATCGAAACCAGAGCCTGCTGCATGTCTTTCAAATTTTTCAACTGTAGGCTTTGTCTCTATACATAATACTTTAACTTATACCATGTAGTGAAAACTTATGTCATCCCTGGAATTTGCATTGCATGTATGTATGTATGTAAATATACTCGAATTGCAAAGGTGATTTATGCATGCATGTACAACCTAGAGTATGTTTATATTTTACAAAAGTTCATTAATTTAATGTTTTATGATATAGACCCAGAACCGTACGTGGATTCGTCGCGTAAACGAAAGGCTTACACCAACGCCCAGATCCTGGAACTCGAAAAGGAGTTTCATTTTAACCGATATCTCTGTCGACCAAGACGAATCGAGATTGCGCACTCGTTGAAGTTATCAGAACGCCAGGTCAAAGTTTGGTTCCAGAACCGACGAATGAAACTGAAGAAGGATGAAAGAGTGAAGGAAGAGAAGGAGGAATTAAAGAAAACGAATTCTTTTATTTACCCTCAAGGACTCGCGGGCCACATGAACGATAACGGAGCTTCGTTGTTGAAGCAGTTCACGAACTTTCAGCCGTTCACAGTTGGCTTTTCTTACCCAGCTCTACGGTGATTTACTTTGGCTTGTCTTTGAAGGTGGTCAGATGAAATCATGATGAAGACAATAATTCAAGAATGCCACCGCTATGTACATGAATCGCGAAATAATTTGAAATTCGGGCAAAAAAATGTTTTCGTATCGATGTGACTTTATGCCGCGGGTAAAATTACTCGAAAATATAGTCATTTTATTTTTAATGTAAAGTAATGTTTGTACCTTGTGCATGACTAAAAATTTGTGTGGTTAAGTAATGCGAACACTTGAGTACTCAATATACTGAGCATATCGATGCGTATATTTCAATTAACTATATCTCGTCATGCACAATCATGTGTTTTTCCTGAATGAATTGCCCGAATTTCAACGAATTCTTCGATTCGTGTATTATTTATGTAGCTACTATATGAAACTCAAAGTTTGTTATTGCAGAAACAATGGCGTGCCAACCATCGAGGTGCTATATAATATATAGGCTATATATAATAACGATGGAAACTGAATACGGCCGATTGTATAAATGAATATTTGTTCAAATGTATACCGAAAATACATGGAACTTTGTCATGTATATTAATATATTTTATTCTAGACCAGAATTTCTAATTCCGGGATTAACCTTTCAAAATAATAGCTACGCGAGAAATCCAGGCATAATCCCTGAGAGTAAAATTAACAAGAATTATCTGTAGTGTCTGGCTGACTGGATGCAGATTGGGCGAGGTGTTGAAGGATATTCATACTTTAGTGATCTTATTCGTCATGGGAACACAATTGGTATTATCTTTTTCACTCGAAGTTGAAAGATTTCCAAGAGATTAAATTGCTTGTTGCAGATAATCTCATGATGACAGGAATAACTCTCTGCCCTATACGTTTCTTGAATTAAACATAATTAATACAAGCTTAGCGTATCTATAGCTACATTGCATGCGCACTAAAATTACGTTACCATCTGTTCCTCCTTTTGAAAGCCTTTTTGATTCTAGAAAATATTGCTGTTTTAATTATATATAACTATATATAGCACTCGCAGAACAATCAATGCACGTATTTTTGTTACGCGGCGCTTGTGGGGATGACCGGAGTTTATTAGGAACCTTCAAGGATTTCTTCAAGCTAGTGTGAAGTTTAAACGATATGTTAATATAAACGGGTGAGGAAAAATTAGGCGCCAGTAAACCAAAGCACGAGCTATAGAGTATAGTTTACTTTCCCGGCAAACGTATTTGTTGAAAGTATTGTTTTCAAAGGCAAATGTACATGCACTAAGACTATAAGTTTAAGTATAAGTTTCTACACATCAAATTGAGTATTTGAGGCTGATCCATTCAATCTGTAACACATCTCATATCCTCTGTGTCTTTGCTTGTGGCTACAAATGATCACAAAACGTGTATAAAAAAACATGAAAACATCGACATGCACATCCGCATCAGCGAGGTGACAAATTTGTGAGCTTTGTGACCTAAATAGTTTCGGAAGTTTCGTGGATTAACTTATTTTTCCTATGCATAGTTGTTTTTTGTTTGTCGTTCTTAGGTCGGGTGCCTCGTTCTCGTGCTTATTTTCACACTTGTTTGTCAAATTGAAAAAGTATTTTTCCTGCATGTGTTGAAGAAGGATGTTTTTCATCTTTGCACATAGCTTTTGAGAGTTTAAATTTAAACTTGAAATCCATATCTCATTTAATTAAAGTGGTTTTAAATTTGAAGCAATAATGTTGTGACGTGTCATCGAAAACGTCTATTTACGCAGTCAGTCGCGCATGTTGAACGTTAACGAAAGGAAAATGTGAATGCGTGCACACGCGAAGGAAGAACGGCTCAAAAATTAAAAACACGAACAGAAAAGAGTTTTCCCATCGGAAGGGCAAAACAGCCAAAAAGCAAACAAATTAAAACGAACTCTGTGGAACAACACTGATTAAAACGTCAACCGTGATATTAAGCTCAAGGTCAACCGAGAAAGATAAGGCCAAACCAAAAATAGCTATAGACAACAATTCTTTCTCATGCATGCACGAATAAATCAATAATAATGTTGCACGGGGTCGCATTTCCGAATAACCTGAAAACATATTTCGAGAGTATAACGGTCTTTTAGAATTATAATAATTTAATCGTGTGCTTGTATATTATTGTTATACCATGCAACTGTTTATCGATATTAATTGCATGCTAAGGAGTAAGGATCTGATCAGAAGTCGAGGTGAAAATAACGATGCAAAATTTGCGATTATCTCAGGGAGATTTTCTACACGCATTTACAACATTCCGCAACCAAACTTTATAAAAAAGGCTATAGCTGGAATCATCTGTTCCCGATGTGAAATGTTCTGGTGACAGATGTAAAAGAGTGATTCGGACCAGGCTCAGCCTCGACACTGATCATGACGAGTCTTGACGACATTGAACTTGCAATACCATGCCAAATATCACCATCACCATGTAAATACAATATGCATACAGACTTAATATCTAACAGTGCCATATTGCATTAGACATGATAGTCGGGACTCGGGAGCTGATATGTTTGTAAAAGGGATTTTACCAAGGGATTTAAATTTTTCAGATGATCTTTGTCTGTCACCTTGAAATTCAGTTAAGACTGTCTCTCCAGTCTCCACTTATCTCGTGTGACATATGACGCACTGACTCCTAGACATGTGATAATCACATTACTGTCATTATAGATTTTATTTGAACTTTCTAAGGTTGCTTCGATACGTCTTTGTTATATATTGTTGTGCAAAAATATCGCATCTCAGCGTATCACAGTGTCATAATCGCTATGTTGTGCTAGACTTTTAATGTTCATGAGAAAATTGAACAATAGTGATCCCATAAAACTTCCGAGAGAAGTGACTGATAGTTTCCGCGAGTTAATTTGGCAACACGCGTGTACTGACAGCTATGTGCATATATATACAAGTATGAAATGAATTTGCGTCATTAACATAGTGATATTTAGTTAATAGTTGGACAAGCCAGCTAGTGTTTCAGACTTCCTTCGCTTCTAAATTAACACGGAGCGCAGGATCGTGTTGCTTTGACTTTTTACTTTTAATTTATACATGCACTTGCCTCAGTTCCCTGCGTTTCGACAGAGAGGCCTTTGTCTGTAATGGCTGCTTCCACTGTCGCGTTTTTAGTACCTGCGTATACGCACGTAAAGTTTAAAATCATTCATTTAATTTAGTGTCTGATCGGCTATAAAAACCATGCAAAACAGAAATACGAATATTGTGCACGAGAGCCGTTGCTGTATCTTTCTGTTTGGGGGGTCAGGGGGGGGAGTGCGTGATTCGCCTTATGCCCGACTAATAAGATAGCCATTGTTTTTTTAAGTTTATTTAAAAATTAATATATGAATGTATACCCCGCCCAGATTAAGTTTCCAACGAGGACCCTGCATGTATAGTCCATACAATGGATAATAATACTCCCGGTTCGAAGCATACAAGGATAAAAAAGTTATAAATTCATTTCTTGTGAAGTTCGTATTCAATGTTCTGTTCGAACTGATTTGTTACATCGAAATTCGTTACTCCGGCCTTGGCAGGCCATAAGCTCCGCACATTCAATTCTGGGGTGGCTATAGTCCCCATAGCCCCACTATTCCGGCTTTCCCCCTGTGGAAATCTCTTTGATTAATTGACGATCAATATCACAATATATATATATATCACGATTCTTATATAAGTTTCAATTGGAATGTCCAAATATAATAATGCCATAGGGTTAACCACATTGGAAATTGGACGGTCCTCTAGCTGAAGTAATCATTATTTCATCCGGCACAAGCTTCAAATATATTTAAATCAACAAGTAGTCAATTTAGCCCAGAGGCTCTCGTGAATCCGATATATATTTTAAGATATTTTCTTAATTGGACTGAAGTGATCTAGCTTAGATTTTGGGCCATCCATTCAAGTATGAATAAAAAATGCCAAAATATGTCAGCTTCGTGAAGTATTTGAATGCCATCTCAAAAACTTCTTTTCAGGTTTGCCAGGTTTTGTAATCAGTCGGTGTGAAAAAAAATTCTAGTTTAAAAGGAAATGAGATGAAATGTGAGATCAGTTAGGGCGCCAATTTTTAACCATTGGTATTGTGATTTTAATTTTTAGGGATTTTACATTAATTTTAATCACTTTTGGCATGATTTCAGGACCTGCGGGAATTCAGGATTTTCGGCAATCAAGTTTATTGCTCATATACTTCGATCACAGCTTCGACGGTTTTTCACGGATCAATTCTTTTTTATAGCCAACAGTTGATTCCCTTTTTACCGAAACGGGACGTACCTGTCATCTACATGTATACAGTGGTCCACCGCTAACTCGAACTCGCTTAACTCGAATTCCTCGCTAACTCAAACTAAATCCAATTCCCCTTGAATTTGATAATGTTCTTTATATAGTAATTTACTCCACTTAACTCGAATTCGCTTAACTCGAACTCCTCGCTAATTCGAATAAATTTTGTTATCCCTTGGTCAAACATATCCCGTTACTGACTCGAACTTTCATTTTTGGATTCGTAGATCGTCAACTCTTAAATGTGAGAACATAGCATTTTGACTACCGGACAATTTGCATTTCTATCGAAACAACAACAACTTAATCAGTGTTGTATATAGATGCTTATAAATTCTAAAAGATTTTGTGTAGTGCCAAGGTCGTTATTGATCTAGCTTTTTTAGTTCCTTTTGTATCCTTCGATCTTTTTAATTTTAAAACGTCGTCCACTCTCGGTGACCATTCATATTGGTAGGCATGATATCCCTTGAAGAATGATTCGATTGGATTTTATACGTTATTGAACGTCACTCGAACTCCTCGCTAACTCGAACAAATTTTGTTTTTCCGTGGTCAAATATATCCGGTTAACTCGAACTTTGGTTTCGAATCATAGATCAGCAAACTTTAAAATGTGAGAAGATAGCATTTTGACAACTGCATGGAAACTATCGAAAAGATTTTCTGTATCGATCGTTATTGATCTAGCTTTTTAGTCCCTTTTGTATTCTTTCGATCTTTTTAATTCTTAAAACGTCGTCCACTCTCGGTGACCATTCATATCGGGTAGGCATGATATCTCTTAAAGAATGATAACTCTTGAAGCACTGGTACACATTCAGATTTTCGTGGTACATCGCATTGTCAGGTTATGCATGTCTCCCAATTTTTCGAATTTGTGATCGTCCATCCTGGAATCATTATCGATTATGTCGACGTCATGGTAAGGGCGACTCGAAAATAATTTCATCGGCTAAGTTACCGTCGGTTGCACACAATTTGCCTAACCCAATTAATCACCAATCAAATACAATTAAATTTATCCAAATAACGGGCGTAACCATAGCTGAAGTCCTTTCAACGGGATTTATATTCGAATTCATCAACCGTAATTGAATACATTTGGTACCCCCACACGGCTCTGAGCGGCTTTTGGGAGAATTTTATGGGTGGATCGACCATCTGACTGGCGAAAATTTCGCCACTGTTAAAATTTTCGGGATTTAGTGAAACTCGTCATACCAGAATGGTCATCATTTCTACGATATATTAATTTGCCATACGGAGTTGAAGCCTATAAAATGGTAAACGAATCCGTTGATGTTAAAATCTATCCTCTAGCTCTACCACTGCTGTTTGGCAAAAATTTTCTGTCAACGTACAGCGGATAACGAGCTGTATGGGAAGTTTTGAATGCACTCTCCAGTGTGAATACCGGCGAATACCGTCATTTCTGATAATGCCTATTTAGGGGGAAATAAACCTCGTATGAAAAATTAGATAAGACTTCAGTCGGTGCCTAGTAGGGCTGGTGTTCGATTAGCTTTCGGGATTAGTGTTGGAATTATTTTTCCCCAAGGGCCTGATTCCTTGAACGCTTTTCTCGACAAAATGTGAAATATTCACCTTCTTTCTTTTGAGTTGCATCCACTCAAATAAATTCTTTGTACTGGAATGCTAACAATTCGAAAGAAACAGGCGAAATATAGCGCACTTCAAATGCTGAACAAATAATCCCAGGCAAGAGTGATTATTATAATCACTGGACGGGAAATGAGAAATGATGTTTCGATGAAGCTTTTTGTCACATTCTACATTCTAGAACGCTTTTCGAACACTATTTTTGTGGGACACAACAATCGGCATAATGACAGCCGGCAGGCAAGCGACATTATCACCGCTTTCCTTTTGTGTATTCGCACCCAGGTACGTGTAGAGATCAGTAGGCTACCTGAGCGCAGGCTCTACCGCACCGAAGTCATTTGCGGGCAGAATTCGCAAATTCTATTTCAAATGATTGAAATGAAATGCTAGCGTCGGGAGACAACCGAAAACCAAGTATTCAATCAGAACAACGATGACAAACAGAACACGAACAAAGACCACGAATGTACACCTGCTATCTGCCACGCATCACAAAGTCCGCGACCGCTAACGGGATCTGCCAGGGAAAAAGTTGGATTTTAATGGTATTGATCGATAATTTTCTACCGTCAAAGTTCTCACATAGGTTTTTAGGCGGAAAAATAATCGATGCTTCTATTGCTACTATGAAATATACTTTAATCGTCAGGAACTCGGGAGCACTTTCGGATAATTAGCTCATTAGTGCCAGGAATTTTTATTTCGGATGAAAAAGGCAGTTTCCATTTTGATAGAAATCGGCTGGGAATGTTTCTTGAAGAAATCGGAAAGGCTTTCCAGCATTTTAAACGGCGCGTTTCTCATGCTGTAATCTCTCGAAATAAATATTATGCCGCATACACAAGTGCATACCTAGTATTTGATACTATAAATCTTAATCTCGAGTAATTGGATTTCTAAATGTTTGCGTCTTTTTATATCAGAACAGTGCATCACACATTAGCAAATCATTTGCAAAGCAAACTCTTAGCAGTAATAAAAGTCAATTTTCCACACATCGCAAACCAATCCACAGACGTCAATGTTTGCTTGGCAAAATTATGCAGGCCAGAAGTGTTCTTCTTATATACCTACTCCGCTATTGCGTCAGTTTAGAAGAGTCAGGATTTTTAATCCAAATGCTTTTAGGTTTTTCGGTTGGGTAGGGCTCAGACGGGACTGAGCAGATATCTTTAGTGCGGGATTTAATCTTGAAGTGGCACATTAATTGTATAAATAAAACATGTCACTCCGGGTTGTGTGGATAACCGTGAAATTGTAATTATCGCGAATTAAAGGACGTTTTACGATGTCTAAACAAATTTTGTCAACCACTGTCAAATATTAAACCACTTGAAAATTTAAAAACATGACATATTATTGGCAGTGGGCCGTGTGGATTCTAGATTTTATTGTGTAAGCTTTCCGTGTGAAAGTCTATATCTTACTTTGTGAAAGTCTTCGAAGGTCTCAAACTTTTTTTGGCTATTTTCAACTTAATTTACTCGCGTTTCAGACTTTCAGTTTCAGGTACAACTGCTCTTCGGTTTCAATGCTAAAGCCGAACCGTCATGCAACGGTAGCAAAATGAGGTATATATATATTGCATGTACTTGTCTAAAAAACGTACACGAGAAATAAACATTTATGGATCAAAACATGCACATATTTTTAACGCTATTATCTGGGCTTATTTAATATGGCATGTCGCCTAAGTCGTCTCTCACGCCAGATTTTATTACTTGCCTAAACAAGTTAACGACGGTTCGATTATATTACATACACAGAAGACTCAATAATTTCAAGCTTTCATTATAGTTCCTTATTCGTTGGACATCGCCTAATTCAAAAGCAAAAAGAAACTACTCCATCCTACAGACCGTGCACACGCGATACATTAATAAAACTGTAGAGTAAAATGACTTTAAATCCTCAATCAAAATAAACAATGAAAATAGTCAAAAGCATGCGGGCATGTGAATTACATATATACTATTACTAAGCGTCTTTCACCTAAAAAAACCCGCGAATATCCCACGGCATTAATAATCCAGATTCCAGAGACTAGTTCAGATTGCAAGAACTCGATCAACAGCTATTTTGTTGAAAGGGTTGTACTTTTATGAGCATTTGGTATAAGATACGACCGGATTTCGCATCCTTTGAAAATCGAAAATGACAAAAATGATGGATGAGTTTTTCGCCATGGACACATTAATATGTTCGTGATTCATCCATACAATAAAAACACGAATGTACCACATTCCTAGGCTAGGCACGATACGTTTATTTTCGAATTATTTCGAATCGTCTTTGGCCTTCTGTACTCGGTTTTGACTCGTGTCTGCACGGAGAAAAGCGAGCTTAAGTATGGTATTTGTATGATGGAAGAACGGCAGCAGACGTTGTGCCTGGGCACTGGCCGTGTAGCCACAATGTCTGGCACTTCGTTATTACCATTTGCAAGCGACCGTTCGGCGCAAACGTTTTCACGCGTTTTCTTACGTTTCAAACGTGCACGTTAGGCGGACCAAACATACATGCTGAAACGTATAAACTAATTAGTTTAGACTGTGAGTTGACATTGTTTGACATGTCACGCCCACATGTCCAACAAACGTAAGGGCGTCATTCCAGCAAGATTTCAGACATAACATTCGTATTGAGGCGTTTGCGATTTTACAGAATCAAATGTCAGTACAAGTAAAAATTATATATGGTCGTGATTACGATCGTTGTAAAACGAGTTCAATCTCATCTAATAGTCTGAAAGATTTGGATTTAGCGATGCTGTCTGAAATTGTTTGGGACACGGTGGGCAGCTATTATCGAGATGGACGGGATCCAAAGTCCTTGAGAATCCAATATCGTGACGATGAGGGTACATTTGTTACCATTACTGGAGAAAATGATGTACAGGATGCTGTTCGTTCATGTAAGTCAGTGCTTCAGGGAGACTACGAAACGGTCCGATTGTGTTTGCGTGTTGATGACGCCTGGACGCCGTTGGGGATGAAAGAAACCAAACCACTGGAGAAACCTCAAGAGAAACGGCCTGCTGTATCTCGCGATGCAAGGAAAAGATTATTTGAGCACGACCAAAAAGAACAAACAATGTATTCTTCCGATTCTTCCGACGAAGCTCAGTCTGTTGTTGCTGAAACACCTTTTCAAAGGTATGTGAAAAAAGTTAAAGATCGCATAGCCGCAAAAAGGTCTGAACTTTACAAACTCGAGAGCAACGAACAGGAGGTGCAAAGGAAAAATTACGAGTTAAATCAAATCCAACCGAAGGTAACTTATGCCGAAATTGTCACATGCGTTTAGGGCATACTGCACGTCATTGTGACTATGAAAAATGCTTATCTATTTTGCTTGTGGTGAAGAAAAATTGCACCCTGGTGAAATAGACTCTCGCGGGGCTCGTAATTCGATAAAAAAAGTCAAAGACGAAATTGCTAAACTCGAGAAAGACCTAAGTCTAAAGGAAGAACAAGCGAATAAACTGTCTGAAAGTTTGTCAAATAAAATTGAAAAGGCCCTTATGAAAGAGAGCGGAAACCAGTATATTGACGGGGGAATAAAGAAATGGGCACTTTTGCGTAAACACGTCTATATTCTCGAGAAACACTGTAAAGAACACTTCGAAGGCAGAATACCTGCAAAGCACAAACTTTCGGATATTTTAGAGGTCGCCTTAGAACGAGAAGATGTTTCAGGAGACGAGTACAATGCCAATTCAAGCATGTCGCAAGTCAAAACCAAAAGAACCAGGGCGCTGAAAAGAACAAATCCGGCCAAAGCTCTTTTGCAAGAAAAAGGGATTTCATTTCCTAATCCCAGCGACCAAGCTACGTCCAGCTCGCATTCAAGTTCTGTTCATCGTTGCGCGCCATCAAATGTTCAAGAAGAAGCAGAGCAGCTCAACATGGTATTGAAACAAAGCCTTATTAGACTCTTCAGTTCAACAGGAGTCTTTAGTTCAGCAGGAGCAGCGATCTCTCTTTACAACTGTAGCAAATGCTTGTCCCGAACCCATTCCGACACCTTATCAATTAAACAACACTGCGCCAAGTTATACATTTCAAGATTTTCCAAATTATTCTTACGGGAATATGAACCCATATTTCTATCCATACACGCCAACAGTTCAACAGCCAGTGTTTCATCCATCTGATTCCTGTCGTGTAATTTATGCGAGCAGTGATCCTGCAATTTCATCTGGAAACACTGGTACTGCTGCAAGTTTATCCGAAACCACTGCTGCGCCCAACACTATTTCACGTCCTAGTGCATCAGAAGTTCTGACATCGACAGAGTCAGAGACCAGGGATGCAGCATTACATTTAATGTTTCTCTCGTCTGGAAATGACAAATGTCTCAAGTAAGAAAGCTTTTCAATCATGTATGTTGTGTTATATCATAGACACTGTTCTATCATAGTATTTAGTTTTAGAAGCAACTATAAGTAGAAGTTTTCATATTATTCTAACTAAATATACCGGGTAAATGTATTACTGAAGGCTAGATATAAACTTGAACAGATAGCTAACCAGTATAAAGTTTGTAAATTATTTTCATTTTGTTTTAATTTTGTTTACATTTCATGAGGGTCATCCAAGCCATCGGTTGATGAATTTATATTTCGATTTTCGTTTGTATTGCACTCATGCATTGATCCATTGATCAACAATATATATTTAGTTCGTATTATATTTTTGAGAGTGCTAGCTATAGATTTAGAATAGGCTAAATATCTTTGATACTTTCATACTTTATAGATAATTGCTATACTTTTATTCTCGGCATATTATTACTGTAATTGTCTTCAAAACTTACCGAGTTTGAGAGGTTTGATTTGCTTTGCAAGATCATTTTGTTTATAGCAACCTGTGACTGTGTACTCTTCAAGTTCGAACCATAAGTTTGAGAAAACGTTATTTTGTTATCAATTATATCATCATGTTTGTAATAAATATAACGACAATTATTGCTGACAGTCAGGTTTATTACTTAACTGTCAGTTGCGTGCCACGCGTGACCTTTATCCCGCGGCGGAAAACTGACATAGCCCTGTTTACACTACATTCAATTTATTGGCACGGCACGGCAAAAATTGGCACCCGTACCTTATTTTATTAGTTTTCAGACTACCAATACAAAGGTGGGGCATGGATGAAATAAGCACGAGTACCCATTTTAGCCATGCCGTGCCGATAAATTGATTATATGACACTGTTTTTCCCCGAAAACAGGGCCTTTTTAACTGGCGGGCGAAAGCTCCTTCCCCAACAAACCTCACTCCGCCGAGATGGTGCAACAGTAAGTATCGCCGAAAATGCAGGAAATCAAGTCGGAGACTAAAAAATACAGGAAATTATCTGCGGGTGTTCCCCCAGACCCCTACAAACTCCCCTATTTTTCAATTAACAATTTCAGTACAATTTATAGTTAATACAATTTGTTCATGCCCACCCACTAACGATTTCTTAAAAAAACCCTACCCCAAAATCCTCAAATACCATTTTAAATGCAGTTATCAAAGTTTTGTGAGGTCAAATGTAATATTTACAATTAACACAATGTCAAACTTTACAGATATATTCAACTTTACCAAAGCAATGATATTGCTGAATCATTCTGTTATATCAATGTACGAAAATACGAAACTTAAATGTTACAAGTATTTTGTGTGAAATGTTTCAATGTATTACTGTTTGTAAGCATCACCCAACGAAAGGAAAAAGATAAGCTGTATGACGATAAAACCTCCTCGTATCCAACGCTGATATTCTTTCGACCGCTTCTGCAACAGCTAATTTTAGATTACGATGAACGTCGGCTGAAAACCGTCCGTTAAGTTCTGTTTTTATTTTATTGAAACAAAGCTCAATAGGGTTAAGATCGGGAGAATATGTTGGGGTGAACAATAGCTCGATACCCATCTCAGCTAAAACTTCTTCGAGAATTTGGCCGCCTTCGTAGTGGTGGACAGCTAAATTGTCCATCACAACGATATCCCCTACTTCGAGAGCAGGACGTCGAGTTATCTCATGTGCTGCTTGAGAAGCCTCCCAGAAGAAATCCCAGAACCTTACAGTGTCAGTTGGGCCATCCAGAATGTTGTAATATTCAGGGCCATTGACTGAAATCAGTAAATTTAAAGTAAAATTTGGAGATTCTGTTTTTCGAACAATTTCCACGCAGCGTTCCCCGGACGGCGCATTTCCGTATAAACGTGTACCGATGCACGGCGTCTTAACCCCCGCCTCATCAAAGAACTTAATCCTTCTCGGATCTTTTGAAGATAGGTAGTTGATGAAAAGCTGAGTATAAATCATATTTTCATCAGTAAAGCGCTCAAAGGCTACGCTGGTAATACGCTTCCGAGTATATCGTTTTCCGGACAGAAGTCTGGATTTTATTGCTCGTGAAATCGATGACAACGAAACTTCACCACAATCACCAAATTCCTCAAGTATAGCATATAATTCATTCAGCTGAATTGTGCCATGAGCTCGCTTAAGAACCTCAAGAAGTTCGAGATCCCCTTCAGAAAATTTGCTTGAATGATCTCCGCCTTTTGGTGATGGATCAACCTTTCGTCCTTGGTAGCAAAAATTCTTCCATATTTTGGAAACTGTATTTGCAGAGATACTGAATCGACTAGCTATTTCTACGTAAGTGACGGGCAAGTAACCAACAGTTGCATCTCCACCAGACTTAAGGCATTCATCAATAATTAGACGCCTTAAATCACTATCAAGTGATTTACCAAGGCTGTATGATCTACCAAATTTATTGACATGCATAATGTAAAAGCTACAGAAGATTATGTGTGGAAATATAGAACTAACACATGCAAGTATATTTAGAAATGTGCGCGCTTACGTTTGTTGGACATGTGGGCGTGACATGTCAAACAATGTCAACTCATAGTCTAAACTAATTAGTTTATACGTTTCAGCATGTATGTTTGGTTTGCCTAACGTGCACGTTTGAAACGTAAGAAAACGCGTGAAAACGTTTGCGCCGAACGGTCGCTTCTGGATTTTATTGCTCGTGAAATCGATGACAACGAAACTTCACCACAATCACCAAATTCCTCAAGTATAGCATATAATTCATTCAGCTGAATTGTGCCATGAGCTCGCTTAAGAACCTCAAGAAGTTCGAGATCCCCTTCAGAAAATTTGCTTGAATGATCTCCGCCTTTTGGTGATGGATCAACCTTTCGTCCTTGGTAGCAAAAATTCTTCCATATTTTGGAAACTGTATTTGCAGAGATACTGAATCGACTAGCTATTTCTACGTAAGTGACGGGCAAGTAACCAACAGTTGCATCTCCACCAGACTTAAGGCATTCATCAATAATTAGACGCCTTAAATCACTATCAAGTGATTTACCAAGGCTGTATGATCTACCAAATTTATTGACATGCATAATGTAAAAGCTACAGAAGATTATGTGTGGAAATATAGAACTAACACATGCAAGTATATTTAGAAATGTGCGCGCTTACGTTTGTTGGACATGTGGGCGTGACATGTCAAACAATGTCAACTCATAGTCTAAACTAATTAGTTTATACGTTTCAGCATGTATGTTTGGTTTGCCTAACGTGCACGTTTGAAACGTAAGAAAACGCGTGAAAACGTTTGCGCCGAACGGTCGCTTGCAAATGGTAATAACAGTCCCAGCATATTTCGTCACGACGCCAACAATTGCAAAATGGCCGAGCGCAGAGCAAAGGCCCTGATTAATGGGGTAGGTCAACAAATATAGCTTGTTTAGTTTTCCAATTTGACGAGTGTTCATTGCTTGGGCTCCTTTGGGCTGCTTGAAATAATGCGTAGGCTAAATAAACCGGAATGTTGTTTGAATATCTCATTTCATTAGTCATTTAGGGCGCCGGCGATCAGTCTAGCGCCGACGGCGGCCGCTGATTGGCCAGCGTCGGACACGTGACGCGCGTTGGCCATAAATCACCATCGATCAACGTTGGTTTTAGAATGCAAAGTCATTTTTCATTCTCGACGTGTAGCCTGGCAGGTCCCATCATCGGAGACTGTTGAAACGTCAGAAAAGCATTGATCGCGGTTGGATCGACCCCGAAACGAACATCATTTATCTTCTTCAGTCATTTATCAAATACCTGACGCTGACATGCAAGAAGAGAACTCCCTCGGTTCACTGTTATTTGCTAATCAAAACCCGACCAGTGCGCAAACAGAAACAATTCTGCCGCAGATTGAGCTCGACGAACTACGTTGTCATTTGCGAGCAGAACATGAGACGAGCGTACGCGGTCATAAACAGGAGAAACAGATCAAAGCCGTTCCAAAGAAGACAGCAGCAAATACTAAGATATTCCCATGGATGAAGGAATCGCGCGGTAGACAGAAGCAAACAGGTATGCTAATGTTTTACTACCTCTATTCGCCTACTAGCAGGTTTATTCACGAGCGCATTTCGCCCTCAACCTTTTCGCCGAAGTTCGAAACTTATATTATCAGTACATGCCGGCTAATTTGTATTGCTCTTTCACACCAAGTGAATAAACACAACTCGCCCAATATATGCGCGGAAAGTTTCGAAAAACAACGGATACATTTTCGATCATTTTTAGGCCACGACAAACACCGCGCGTACTGTTTGGGTTAGCATTAAACATGTTTACAATCTTGAAGTTCGTATTATCTCGCGTCCGTAGTGCATGTTTAGAAGTAGATTACTTGAAAAGTGAGTGCAACAAAGTCACACTTCTGCGAGGTTTTTCGCGTCGTTGCCTGTCGCGAAAACGTACGGTGGCGCCAACATTTCCCGATCACTTTGCGAACAAAAGTGTAGGTGTCAAAATCCGCTTTTCTCCTAATACTTTCACAGATTAGTGTATTCTGATTGCTCCAGATTTAACATGCTAGCCATTTGTATTCTATACGTTCTTAAGTTGTTTGTTTTTTACTTAAATTAACTGCCTGAACCATCATATGCTGTGGAATGAACACTTTTTCGTCTGTAAAACTAATGCTGAACCCAGTACAACGATAACAATAGCCATGTTGTTTCACACCACGAAGAGTTATCAGGCGCCAACGACAAAATATGGTTATCCCGTTCTCGTTTTCGCCTTCGACTGAAACTAAATGATCTTGAGTCTTTTAAAACGGAAGCCAAACTGTTTCGCTTTATAATTACAAGATGAAACAAGGCATTCTTAGTGCAATTTGGAGGCGGCGAAAATACCGATACGCAGTTTGAAGGGAAGGTCAACTGTTGTAATAGTTTACAGGCAACACTTAACCGATTTATTTACTGATATGTTAAGATGTCGCACCACAGCAAAAAGTAAGTTTTTAATGCAAGACGCTTTGTTGAAATTTCGAAGTATTTTAAAAAAGCGTATGAAGATTGTACTGAGACTGCATGTAAAATGCTGTGTTTTGTAGTCTTTCCCACAGTTCATGTTTACTTGTCAGTGAGAAAATACTTACCACCTTTTTAGTGTAATAGAAGGAAGTTATTGTTATCTAACCGTGATTTAAATATAAAGCAAAAATACCGATGAATTATGCATGAATGTATGGCTTGTAAGGTGCGTATACTTGTATGATATAGTATATACGCATCGCACATTTTGGCCATGGATATCCCTCGACATTATACATGTTATCTTCTCGCAAGTAGCTTAACGTTGGCATAATTCTCATTACATTTGCCTTCACAATATATATATATGATGACAAAGGACAAAAACATTGTTTTTGTCCTTCATACCTCTCAGTCAAGCACGTGTTAACGACGCTAGTTCAAAAGTTGTACATTGAAGTTTACTGTCATAGCGCATTCACACTTTGCCGCATAAATATCTGCACAGGCGCCAAACAAGCGCTTTGTTTTTGTCTCGATACAATTACAATAAAAAACAGGGACGAAAGCTCAAAAACGCGAAACGCATCACTTTTATATCGTCATAAGATTGACGCGTGCGGTTGCACGCAGGAAATAAAAACAACATTGCTATTGTCTAGGTATATAAGCGCAAAACGCGATTGCGCTGCTCTGTGCCCATGCGCTGTTTTGACTATATAGTATTTTTCTCATTTCTCTTCCGTTGCCAATGAACCAACCTAATCAAAACGCTGAGCTTCTTTTCCGCGAGAAAAATTTCTTTGGCAAATTTGATCTTTGTTGAAAACCGTGTGAAATTTCTCTAAACGCAGGCAAGGTATATTTGACGAAGAAAATGTGCGAATTATCGTGAAATTTGTGAAGAAAATTTGCCCTGTAAAACGGGCAATATACATGTATAGGACGCGCGGCCTGCGTATTATGCACACTATCAAAACCACTAAAACATGCAAAATAATTTTTTGGCTATTCCAAGTTTATTTTTTTCCACTTTACCTACATTGTTGTCATTAAATACAAACATTTAATGAACAAGTCCACGCGCATTTTTATAACCGAAACTAGAAAAGCACATTTTGATGTTACGGGAATTAAGCACTCGATCATATTCTCAAATAAACAAAACAATTAACGGTAACTCCAGGGAGAATGATTTTCCTACTATTCCACCATTCAAGTCATATGCTTTATAATTAATTCTCTAAGGATCTAAGATTTTTTCTCAGCAGTTTATGTTGTTTGTCGCCGTCAAAAATAAAGGTTTGGTTTCTACAAATATTTGTTATCATTCATTCCCGTATCTACAGAGCTTTCGCTTGTTAAAAATAGCTTTTCATGCTTATCCTTCACTGAAACTGATTCAAGAACCAAATTGCAACAAAATGTTTTCATGTTTGAGCGACAAAGCTCTGTGAGACTATAAAGTCTGTAATAAAATACGCAACTTCACAAAATCAGATTTTTTATCCGACCATAATTATATGTAAGTAATAAATAATTCCCTGAAATTAGCCTGGAGTGAAGACGTGTGGGTTTTTCACGCGAAGGATTGAACATTCCTTTGCCGGACTAATTTGGTTGCTTACAAACGTTCAATGATATTGAGGATGCTTCTATATACCTAAGTTCGTTAATTTCGATCAGAAAGTATATTTCCAATATCCTAGTGAAATAAACAATACATTGATTCAATTTGATGCTTTTTAACCTTGTGCATGCTGGATATGCAAATCAATAATACAGTTATAAATCTGTGGGTAAAACTTGGTTTCAATATATTCGCTCCTTTGACAGTCAGGATTAAGGGCATTGATATTATGTTCTTATGTATGCTTTGTAGTGATTCGTATGCATGCATGTTGTTGTGCAATGATCCTTCATGGATCTTTTGTTGATTATAGTTATGGATATATGAAGATTTTATTAACTGCAACATCGAATGCCACAAGTTTGGTTCTCACTTCATTGTTAGCTATATATATTGATATTCAAACTTATTGAAGCAAATAATATAAGACGTAATCCGAAGATTAGCATCTTGAAGCCCAAAATATGGACCTTATAATTAAGACGAGAAGTTTAGTTTTAAAATCATGATCACCCATCAGCTACCGTTTAAAACATGGTCTTTTCTAGTCGTATGATGAATTTGAGGTAAAGTCGAAAAATCATTCTCCTCTTGACTTAGTTCGTGTTTTCGATTTCAAAATGCTAATCTTCGGATTATGTCGCATATTATAGTTTTCAGTTGAAGTCGTCGATTTACTGGTTTTGGTTTTACATTTAAACATGTTACAGGCCTTTCGGTTTCCTAGCTTATCATCGAAGGACCGTGGAGAGTACAAAATTAGATTCTAAGAAAAGATTACCTTATGTGCGAAAAACAAATCTGAGTCAATAATTTTTGTAATTGCATTATACTGACCAGCCTAATTAAAAAGTTCCAGACAAGATACATAGCATACATAGCTTTTTAAGAACGCAAGGTATACGCCTTGTATGAAATATCTAATTTGCCGCGGGGGAATTCATTAAAACGGCATGGCATACAACACATTTAATCTGAAACTTCATCATGCATACTTTTAGGGTATTTAGGATATTGTCAGTTTGAGAAATGCATGCATGTCAGGTGCTGGGCTAAGCTATATTGCTATGATGTAAAACGCATTCCGGTCTAAAGGTCTTTCCGTCTCGTGCATTTCATGTTACTATCATACTCTATCAAAACTATACGTTTATAAATTAACAAGATGCCTTTTTTTCTTTCTCTAAATTTCATTTGGATCAATTATGCTCATTGACAATGGCTTTAATACACGGGGGCTTCGGAAGCTCACTGCATGTCTGTATTGCAAGTAAATCGCAGTGTGCGTTTCTAGGATTGACAAAGTCAAAGTGGCACTGATAATATCATTTACTTGATCAGCTTTTCGAACGTAGATAATGTATCATTGCATGGTCACTATGGTTACCATGAAACCCTATATACAAATATATTGATATATGCGATATATTTGACAGCAACAAATTATTGAAGGCAACAGCAAAATGTTATAAAAGTTATGTAAATAGATCGGTTGCCCATATTAACAAGCTTTATAAAAGGAGTAAAGATATAATGTATAATATCTGTTGGCGTATTATATGTATAGTTATCTATCGCAAACTGGGACAGATGTCTAAAAACGATCAGTTGGTTAAATAGGATTCTCTTGACCTTTCGATCTCTCTTTTATCATTGACTTTTTAACATCTTTCTTAGCCGCATCAGGTCTTGAATTATCCAGACCACAATCAGTGCATTGTTCTTTATATCTCATCGGAGATTTCTTTATTGGCAGGGGAAACGTTATACAACCTATACCTTTCTTCACTAGAGAGACAATGGTCAATATACTAATGGCATTTATTCTTATTCTCTTATCTAAGTCCTTTGTACCTCTTCACTGGCATTCTATCCCCCAGGCCCAGTGAGGGCAGATATACACTATATAGTCATATAAAAATAAAATTGTGGAAACCCTAAATCACACTATTAACTGGGATTTCCAGACACGTCAATAATGGATTCTGATCAGACTGACTGGAAAACTTCAGTGAGATATATAGCCGATGCTGTAGCGAGTTTATTTAGTTATTATAGGTATACAATAGAAGATATATTCCGAAGTCTTGACAAAATGTTTTATTTTTCCACTAATGATCTTTTAGTTGAGAATCCTTCGAACCAAAAAGACTCTGAGAAGCGTGATGCGGCTGCTGACCAGTCACCTCGCACCATATACTCGACGAGCCAACTGGTTGAACTTGAGAAAGAGTTTCACTACAATCGCTATTTATGTCGGCCGCGAAGGATCGAAATCGCCCAATCGCTAAAATTGTCGGAGAAGCAGGTGAAAGTGTGGTTCCAAAATCGGCGCATGAAGTGGAAAAAGACAAATAGGGATAACAGGGATAACGAGGTGCTGTTAAGAAAGCGACGTCACGGCATGGTACAGGTGAACCCCTCCGCGTTCGAGGAAATGGCAAAGATCAGCCATTTAGCGAACTGTTACAATTATCCAAATTCTATGAACTACAGCAATCCTTTGGTGAATTACAACTGTACGAATAGTACTATAAATACGCAACTAGTACTATGACTTAAATCTTTGAGAGGAATTGAGGATGTTGTTTTATAGATAAATCAATGCGCCAAGATACCATTATCTTGTTTCAATGTTTCAAAATGGCCGAACACTCTTAAATGTGGCCGAACACTTAAATTTGTATTGAATATTGTGAATATTAACTTGTATTATTTAAAAGTATGCGGTTGCATGTAAAAATATCATTTTAAATGTTTCATGTAACTTTTGTTGTAAAACTTTGTGGCAAAGAAATAACAGGCGTTGTTGGATAGGGAGTGACGGGTTGGGCGCCTGGGCTTCGGGTAACATGAAATTTCACATATATAAACCTTTCCATCAATATTTTCTGCTGGATGGCTTCTTCATTTACCACAAATACTTTTATTTCATGTCTAGTTGATTTTTTGTTTTTTTATGTCTGGAAACCACATCTTTTAAAACTTTTTTCAACGAAGAAACGCTTGCACGATTCGATCAAGTGTTGCACACGCGCCTGATTCACACGATGAAATAAGCAAGGAGTAGACGCATGCGCATTTTAAAGCTTATCTTTATTCTACGATTTAGAGTCCAATAGACAGGCCCACTATATACAGCATGTGTCTCAAAAAATGAAATCACCACTTTAACATTCATTACGTATTGGGTTCAATAACACATTCTTTTCATAGCAAGGATCAAAGAAGTTTTTATTTAGCTTTCTAATTATATCTTTCTCATTTCATAACGGCCAGAAATAAATCAAAATAATCGTGCGTTAAAATTTCCTGGCCAAAACCCGCATTTTTTATCGCTGGGAGTTGAATGAACTTTTCAAATAATGTGATATACACGCATCAAAGCTCACAATAAATTCGAAATTGGCTCGTATTTTTTGGTGGGTCACTGATTTTCGTTTTTAAAATATTTGCCGAATCATTTCTTAATTAATTTTATATGAACTGAAGAAAGGCAACATTGGAAACCTGAATATAAATGCTTTTTCATACTACAACATTTTTATATAAGGATTAAATCATCAAGCTATATCGATCCTGCTCAGTTGTTTATTTTCACTTCGTTTTTTATTGCGAACCATCTAGAACCACTTGGATATCTTATTGCATTTTCATCTCTCATTAAATTTTTGTTTGTATTTCAATCAGAACAATTCCAAGTAGATTGAGGTCATTCGACCTTTTATATATTGGGCTCACTTTTTAGCATATTTTTAACCAGGCACTTAAAACTTAAGTGAAGCACTTAATTTAGATGGAATGCAGCTATTTTTAGCAGTTTTTCACCAGCTGACTGGAATGCCTCGTTATTTGATATAATACTAGTATCGGATTATGCACAAAATAGCTTCTATAATTATATCTAAAATTTTGAAATGAATATGAAATTGCTGCTTCAAAAGTTCAAGAAACCTTGAGACAAATTTTTCAAAAGTTATATTAGAGACTTAGAGTTCAAATTTTCAGAATTTACTATTATTATCAAACCCAAATATTTTTTATGGGATTCCTTTGTAACTTGTACATTTGTATACAAATATACAAATTAAGTAATATTAATCAATTACTGAACAAGTTCGAGTAAAATTTTGTGACTCAGGTGCAGTGGTGTAACTTGGGGTATCAGGGTGTCAAGTGATGGGGTGCTCCTTAAGTCAGTTAGGGCCTCCGACAAAAATTACCATAAAAAATTGATAACACATTTATGGAAAATAAAATGACGGACATGGTATAGGCAGCCTATTAATATGTTATTATGAATTTTAAGAGGCGTAATCTCAGCATAGTAATATAGATTTATACTCTATTAAAATATGTAAATGAGATTGCTTTGTGTAGACGCAAGTCGTAAATTCAGCCAATTTTGCGGAGCAATGGGGGTGCACATACAACCATTATAAATTTAGCTTATATTGATAGACAGTATATAGACACTGGAAATAAAATAAGAATGCAGTTTACCAAATATAAATACCTTTTTTCGTTTTTGAGATAGTTTCGTTAAAGTGGTGTAATTTAGCTTGCTGCGAAAAAATTACTGATAGCTGGCGTATCCAGCCTGTCACCCAGTTGTGACGTCATTGAAGAAACACAGCCATTCATAAAGGCGAAACTCAACTACAATCAGTGTGTACATATGGAGGAAAACTTTTAAACTGCCGGACAGGTGTGTAGTGTTTTGTTGCTCTAACGTAAGTAACCAATTTACCAGGTACCAAACCAATTTAAAAGTACGGTGAGGAAGTATTTTTTAATCCTTTATGTCATCGTCTGTGTAAGATAGATAGTAAGAATGTGACGTAGTACGATATCTTCCGAGGACCAAAAAATTCGTGATCGGTCGGAAGCAATTATATCCGCCATTACCGTTTGTCAGTTTGTGGCTATTCGCGATCTTTCGGGCAAAACAATCCAGCTGATTTTCGTAAAATGTAAACACAACTACGCATCTAACCAATTATTTTGACCCAAACGAAAGGAAAATATTTGAATATATTGTTCCATTTTTCACTCGTTGAACTTTAGAAAATCTAATTGCTTGGAGCGGATTCAAGTATTTTTAGGCTTAAGAACGCTAAAAGATCTTCAAAAGTTGACATTATTTTGTGCTTTGTTATACTAAATTTTGGGCAATATTTTTCCATATCATCTTTCTTGCATCATAAAACTGACAAAATTGCAAATCCTTATGCACTCCTTGAGTGCCTATTTCTCCTAGCTATAGGCTTTAATAAGTATATTTGTGGGCAGTCGGCAATCTTAGCCTATGTATATCCGACCAATGGTATACTGAACACATCAGTTTTGAAAATGAAATACTAAATGAGCTTCATTCCAAAGGCAAGTAGATAACATGGCCATTTTTAGGATAACTGATCTTAATAAATGCATTTCGAGGAAATTGTATCTTTTTAAAATAAACGGAAGGAATGTAAATGAAGAAATTTAACAAATGAAGTGATTAGAAAAGGTAAAAAAGACTTAGCTATTTGACGAAGACAAAAGTATTAAGCAGCGCCCTCTTTGGCTCTTTCAACCCAGACGGAAAGCTTAATTTAAAAATGAAAATTAAAGGAAAAAGTAATTACTCTTTCGAGATCTACGCAACGGTAAATTGGATTTAAGTTTAATTATCATGCGAGATCGGGCCAAATCCAGTCTTAGTATATAAAACAGGACTGAACTTGAAATTGTGTGAAATTTTGCGATCTCGTTAAGCAAATCAATACTGAAAAACGGAAAGTATAAAAGTAAAAATTTTATATAACGACACGAATAACAATTTTCACTCCCAAACTTGTTCCAGTCCCCTCAAGTAATCCAAAACCGATTATATCTGAACTCTGAAGTGCATTGTTTATCTCTTTAGACTCGTTCATATAATAGCCATAAGCCAGGTCAATTTTGAATCGTGAGTTTATATAGCAGGCACATTATCAAACAAGCATATTTTTACAGTATTTTCCGACTGTAATACAATTGACTTCTATCATCTTCTTTGCCAAATCATTGGAAGTTGCGTGTTGTAACAAAACAAAGTACGTCATAACTAACCAATCCTAGGCAGCCCCCGACATTCTTGCTGTCAAATCTGTCAACGCCGTGCCTTCCCAATCAATTTCGTTTTACAAATTATTCTTTAGCTATCTAGGTCAACCGTCTGGCTTAAACAACCCCTACGATATGGATCAGCACAAAATACCAGGAAATATTATAAGACATTGGAAATTAAGTAACCTTATATGTAGTAACCTTAACTTATACATGCAGTAATCTTATTTCCATTTCATCATACTCACACGCAATTTTTCCTCGCAAAAATACAGAAATATTTTATGAAATGAACAATTTTTCAACGTTTCAATGTTCGAAATAGTTTTTCGGCACGATGCCATGTATTTTCGAATCTCGAATTTGCTATTCTTCAAAAACCATCAGCGGAAATACACACGCAATCGTGAACCGTTCCCAAATTATTCCTCGATGAAATGCTGGTTAATGGGACGCGCAAGGCGCCCAAAAATTACTATTTCGAAGCCATTATTCAAATACGACAACATATTTCTTTGATTATATCGTTAATTTGAATCGAACCACAAGACTGCATTATTTTCCCATTGCTGTTTTCGTCGCATACTGTGGCCATGACAATTCGTCAAGATTTATGATACTTAAGCTGGAAATTTTATACCCCAACTAGCATTATAAAACACTTTGAATACGTAAAAATCGTTTTAGTTCTGCACGACTTGGTGTTGGTGGCACGACGGGCTGTGCTTGTTTATGAGTCGAAACGAGATTTTCAAAATCGTGCGTCAACAACGCGCACTCGGTTCGCGCTGATGGCGTTTTAAGGGCCCGATGACAAAACATTCGAAAAGTGTGTTTTCTTTACGAAATGCAAAAATCTTCACATCGAAAACTGATACCAACATTGGTGTGTATAAGTACAGCTATACAATCGTTGTAATCTTTATGCTGCGGAAAACCTGAAGGGTAAGGGACTAAAAACATGATTTCGCATTGTAAATAAGGCCTGTTTTCGTACACAGGTTTAATTAATCCTGAGTGGCTTAAGTTGTCCCGCGGCTGAATTTATTCCCCAGGATTACTAGTAACATGCACGCGCACTGCAAGAATACAATACTTTTTGTAAATCTGTTTGGAAAACAAGCAACCGATAGTGGATCATATTCGAAAATGGTGCAAAAAGGGAATTCAAAAGCAACTCCTTAATGAACAATCACTGCGGAAATCACAACATATCATTGCGAAACGAAAAACATCCTGCAGTATATATCGCAACACTTGTGTTTAGTGTCGTACATAAAGTATACTCAAGTAGCTACTATATAGAATATTTCAGCTTCAAGAAACGAAACGAGACTGCATGCAATTGATATTAAATGCTGGATTGATATTATTTTGTTTTTCAGTATGAATCTGGGCTTATTAACCAATTTCACCAAGACCCCCAATCGAAAAGATAAAAATTGTGGACTGCTGGGAAGCCAATGATTACCTTTGGCATTCGAGATTACTATATATGACAACCTTGTAGGTAAGCTGTAACCCATTCAAGTAACTTTTAACCCTACTTTAATCATTGCATATTTGTTTTTGATTGTATCAGAAAACCTTCGCGTTGTCGAAATCACGTCCGCCCTGTTCACATTAGCAATCTTCTTCACTGAAACATTGATAGATTCAGGGAGACTTGCAATTTAACATGGTTTTTGTTGAGTATAATGAATATAAGCAAACGTTAAATGAAAACACTTCGATTTACAATCCGATAGATGATTCTAAAAGTAGCTATATAAAAGAATATACGTCGGTCATGCACACACGACGTACGATATATATAGAATCCACGGTTTTTGTATACATAAGTATTTATACGCGGAACATATATGAACTTGCATATAGGCTATAGCGCACATTTCTTTGCGTCGAAATAGAGCTAACTGAAAAACAAATTGATCCTTTCCACAACACACAACAACTGCATTCGGCAAGCAGCCTATATATTTAAAATGAATACTCCGCTTTTTATCTTGAGAACAAACAAGTATAATCTTATATATCCCTATTTCTATACGCCGCCGCCTATAGCTGAAGTCATGCGGGCATATATATATAGGCATGTTGTATACATACTTTAAAACATGATAATTGTATTCAAAACCTCTGCGAATTTGCCACATCGATATCTCGTTTTAATCCATGTTTAAATGCTGTATCATTTTGCCACGTTACCTGCTATTACAGCGTGAAGAAGTACCTATAAAACATACTGCAAGTATACATGTGTATGTTTGAAAACTCCAGCTGACTCAAGCTAGCTTTTATGGCTCAACTGAGTATTCTCACGTGAAATTACAAGCAATACTATTGCGGTAAACAAAGCTATAACCAGGGTATTAAACAATACAAAATGCAAGTGCAACGATCATATACATGTGTACAAAACATATCAGTTTTATTGAGACGATAAGTTTGAATAATGTACAAGATGTACAAAAAATACGATTTGCGCCATAGCCATTGACTCGCGACGCGATCTAAAACTGCTTAAAACGGTTGCCAAAGCCATTTAAAATGTTTGTGACTTTATAAAAAGATTGTGCACGTATCCATGCTAACCCTAAACCCATTTTAGTTTGAAAGTTTAAACGCTAAGGAACCTTTCCCTCATGCATTTTCAGATTCGTGCATGGCAATGATATATATACAAGATGGATAATGAATATTTTTAGATGATAGCACTTTCTTGCAATTGGCTTTTATCAATTATTTGTATATATATCGTTGGGAAGGAAATCAGGACATTACCATACTGTTTAGTACCAAACCGGGAACATCGCGAGAAATCCGACACACTATTGATTCAGCTGAACAAGGCCGGTAAATTCCTACAATGATGCATGTTTGTCGCTGTAACTGTGCATGCAAACAGACATTTTAGGGCGGAAAAGGGACCTCCATTGCATGTTTCACAACGTTCATGCTTTGGTCATGATATTATAATGTCCCAGGCTTAGTTCTCCTGGCTAACCATATACAAATAACTTATTTGAGACACGCAATTATACTATTTTGCCTGGCGCAACATCAACTTGTGAATACCTTGCGTACTTAACACATCGTTCGTTAGTGTGTCAACGATTGCGGAAAATATCTATGCCTAACATAAACCACTGGTAATTGGGTGTCTAAATTGCCAGGTGCAGTATTCAATAGAAATTGATTATCACATCCTGTTAAAAACGCGTACTCGATTTGTATATAGGTATAAGAACTAATGAGCAAGCATATCAATAATTTTATGAGCCTAATCTTTTCATGAACGGAGTGAGAGTCGTGTATATACAGTAGCACGTTTGGGATGTACTTATTTGTCCGATGCGATGTTTAAACGCCAAAGCTTTGGAAAACCAGAGCCGAAAAAGTTACCAAAAGTGGCTGACATAGCTTTCATAAACACGTTGTGGTTAAATAGCTGTTAGGTGCGAATATCCTATAAGGTAACACCTCGAAACGAGACGAAGGTCCTCCGTTGGACGAGACAATTTGGCGTTAAAGATTTCACAGCATTGAAACACTATAATCTGTCAAGAAATTAGTGATATATGCATATATATATATAGCAAGAGAAAGAAAACCTAAAAAACGATATGCACTCACGGTTTCCGATTTCCGAACGCCCTTCCTTCGCTTTTGTCTCTCATATATCATTAAACTGCACGATTTCTAGGCCAAAAATTGCACTCTCTTGGCTGTAAGCTATACAGGCATGATTCACCTAAAGCTTCATTGAATCCATCCTTAATAAAACCACATGCAACGTGAACGACACTTGAGGATATATGCAAGGACATCATCATCAAAAACATGGCGGATTAATTTTACGTGCACGATCATTGATAAATTAAAGCAGTAAATATACCATGATAATAGATCCGTTAAAAAAAATTGCGTACAGAACATTGCGCTATACTATGCATGCATGCTTGAGATTATGTAGTATGCGTTCACTCGTGGAGTTTTATTTTGCCAATCAGACCTAGATGCCGGGTTAAATTGAAAGCCGCTTTATGAAATGACACGAAGTTAAATCAAAAACACAAACACTTTTCGTTTCGAACAATTTTTCGAAAACTAAGCAATTTGTTAATATAAAAAGTGGTTCGACTATTAAACAAGTAATTTTAGAAGTAAGGATGTAAACTAATGTTTTATGAACACTGTTCCCGACAGATTATTCAAGTTGTCTAAACATCAAACATTATCATTTCAATTCATGGCAGCTTCGCTTCGTAAACACATTTAAATATTCGTATTTTCGGCTAGATTTTCGCTTGCGCATACGCCGGTTTCGGCTGTGATTCTGTGCAAAACAAGAACTTCTGTCATATTTCATATCAGAGATGTAATATGGTTGATGTAAAGATCCTAATAAAGTTCGAGTTTCGTGTTTTGTCAAAAGCCATTATTCAAAAATTTCAAGTGCTCGCCGCCATAATGGCGTGGTTGATGTGGGATGAGGCGCCAGTTGGTGTCATGATGTATGTGTGAGACAACATAGAAGTTTACTCAACTATATTGTGCCTAGTCCTTTAGTTACATAGAGACGGCTTTAACCTGCTCCAATCGGCACACATTCTCATCAACCTAAATCCCTAAGCAGACAGGAAGACCATAATACCATTGCGACAAAGCTTTCCTTTTATTCGGTTTTTATTCGCTCGAAATTAGACCGAAAGCCAAACGTCGGAGAATGAATTATCGCGCACGAAAAAACACCTCAGAACTAAAGAAACAAAAAATATCTCAACTGATAACAATTAAAATTATTTTCTAAATAATTTACATTCTAAAACGAAGACTTGAACCCTTCGAATATACATATATATACCGTATTTGTACAGTTTTATAACATCACCGTTTTAAAATTATTTGAATAGAATTCGTTAATTTGTCGCAGGTTAAGCCATGTTTACGAAGCTTAAGGTATTACCGTATTGAATTTAGTTCCTTTTCTATGGGAAAACCCATCGGAATGTCTTGACTTAAAATATAAACCTTTTTAGCGAATTGATATTTTATCAGTGAGAAACGTTGCCGACCTTTTCAAGGAAAGGTCTTCGAATTCAAAATATCTTGGCATTAAAATTTTGTTTTAAATAATGACATGCAATGCCTATATGCATGAAGGTTACAGTTAGTACAATTGGCTCGCAAGCTTTGCAAGTCCGCGTTGAACGCGAAGACAATTATTGTCCCGGGTTAAGATTCAAGGTTACCGTTTTGACTGCGTCTGCTTCATCATTCCTCGGTTCGTTGGGATAACAGGATTGTTCACCTTTTTCCATTTCATGCGACGATTCTGAAACCATATTTTGATTTGTCGCTCTGTCAACTTTAGATTGTCGGCCAGCTCTCTCTTCCTCTCTCGCGTTAAATAGCGCGTAAAATGAAATTCTTTCTCGAGTTCAAGTAGTTGTTGTCGCGTGTAGGCCATTCTTTTCCGGCTACGGTACGGTTGTCGAACCAGCCAGTGATCTGTTATAATAAGTGAAATAAGAAGGAAATTGTTTTAGGCATTCTTTAACAAACCTTTATGACCGTGACAAAAGCAGTAATTACTGCTGTAAGTACAAAATGAACGTGCCAGACGTAAACGAATATAATCGATACATTTTTCGAATGGTCGGCCCACTGACAAAGAGAAGCACATTAAATGGCTATTGTTTCAATGGCGTGGCTGTCTTCGCGTGTATAGAAAAGGAATATATTCAACCATTTGCATATAGTGCTTGTATTTATTTATAGTTCCGGGATTTGGTTGGTCAAATAGACGAGAATATGAGCGAGCATTTAAGTGCAAATTGTTATCGCTCTTCAAAAAGTACATTGTCTCATTGTTTGAAAATCTAGTAATCCAAATGCAGAATTATATATTCAAGTTAACCAAGTGGGCTTAATGAAAAAATCATCATGAACTATATTAGTTGGGTGTTAAAGCATTTCGAGATCCGTATTTGTTAAGTATGAAGTGGGAGACTAACTTAAGTGTAGTATTGAAAATTAGAAACCTTTTTTTTACCTGAACTGGCTGGATCGGCCTGATCGTCCTCCAAGCCGGGGTCTTCGTTCTGCGAATCATCGAGGCTATTACACGAGTCGAAGGAACGGGAACTCGAATGTTCGGTCGTTTCAGCCAACGTGCTGTACTCGGAGATGGTTTTTATTTGCTCGGAGCCGGCAGGCAAGCTAGGATAGTGCATGAACGCGGGATGCGAGAGCGAACGCAGAGAGGACGGCGAAAAATTTGCATACCGAAATTGTGCTAACTGTTGCTGCATAAACAGAGGTTGATAACTCGCCGGGAAGCACGACTGATGTGGATACATATACGACACGTTCGGATTAAACGGTTCCATGCTGTTTTTCTCTCTTCGCTTCGTTCCTTCGCGACGCACTATATCTGGAATAATCTGTTGCAACGATGACGGGGAAAACGATACCTTCTAATTAACCTGTGACGAATCTCTTTTTAAGACTGAACCAGTGTGGATTAGGCCTTTCTGATTGGCTGCTGCGTCTCACCGCGGCGAGCCAGCGCGCTCGCTTTATGTACAGCCCGTTTCCACCCCAGGCATTTCGCGCGGTCATGTGATCGAGCCTTTCTCAAGAATAACCATTAATTACACAAATGTTCGAGCGCGACTCTGGTGTGTGAAAAATGATTCATTTCTGCACTCAGAACACGACGTGTTCTGTCGTGAAACTTTGTTGCATCGTGTCACCTGGCGACCCTATTGTTACGCTAAACAGACGGGCAGTTATTCGCAACTATAGAGGATTTACAAAGCAGCTTAAGTTTTCACCTTCTTACATAACCAATTAACACGTATTGCTTTAGTCCAAACAAATCGCGACGCATTGTGCATTATAATACTCTCACAAATATCCTACGACTGAGGAAGCGTATTGTACACTAAAATAGTACGACACGGGAAGGAACAACAACAAACTGTGCATAAATTTGTTTCAGTAGACTAGAGTATAGACTTGTTCCGAAAGAACGCGAGCCAAATGTCTAAGCTGTTTAGCGTATGTCCACAGATCGTTTGCACAGTTGCCTTACAGAATATATAATTAAAATCGGTCAAAAATATAAAGCCGGAAAAAACTTAACGAATTCAAGTTGAAACAGTTCTGTGAAATTTCAAATGTATGTTAAATGCCAAAAATATTATACATAGTCGTGATTTTTCGGCTTTAAAGTGTTTTTTAATGCCATTTAAAGTACTGAACGCCGTAGTTTTCGCTTTGTAAACATAAAAGGAGTCGTTGAGACGCTTCATTGGACTGTAATACCTCTTGTAATAGAGGATTATTGACATTAAAGCTGAGATCTTATTAAGCAGTTAATAGAATATAAAAGCAAAACGAATATATAGCGAATGGGGCATGTCGTTTTATGTTATTAATAGTCCCGCGAAATTGCTGCTGTTAATCGTTTTAATTGGCACGGAGTGTGGCCGCGTTCGCACATCATTACAAACGGGAAGACTACGGGTCTATACGCGAGATTTATGGGTTTCGCGCAAAACCCGGATCGGGCACCCAAAAGTCTGCCACGCGGGATGCGATTCTTGCGCTACACAAAACGAATGCAGCGACAATACATGTATATTTGGCGTTTATGTTTCCTTTGCAAAAAACCTGACGACAGTTAGTTTTTTATTGCCACGTTGCCTTAGTTTTTTATTGCCACGTTTAACGAATGTATATATTGCCTTACTGGTCAGGGGTCAAGACGTTAACATATATCAACCAACAAATGATGTCGTTTCATAGTTTTAATATTTTCCAGTTTCACCGACTTAATTTGCAACAACAAGATTTGTCACGCGAGCCGATCCTTTTCGAATCATTATTCAAGTGTCTGCGCCATTTAGACTTCTTCCTGACAGTCCTTCCTTCTAGTGATATACACACCTCACGCCTGTCCCACATTCGAACAGGCACGTGCATGCTGTGTTATATATGCTTGTAGGTAAAGCACATGATCTATGTTTTGATATTCTATCACCGGAATTGACCGTTGATATAAAAATAGGCTATATATATTATCTAAAAGTATAATGTTGGTAACTTTTCTCAGCATCTCAGTTGACGGGAAAAGTATGCTTGGCAATGCTGCCAATAGGCTTCTTACTTTAAATCCTATACTATATGCATTCACAACCATGCATGCAGTGATGCAGGGATAAAAGACAGGTTATGTACTTTAAAAAGCATCAAGCATGCATTAAAAAATAACTGCGCCGCAATAAATCTGAATACTTTATACGATATTTGATATTATCAACTTGATTAATATTGGTATACATATCGAAGTCATAGCTACCGCGCAACCAAGATTGCCCATGCATTAGTGTTCTAGATTACTGACAAAAACACCAGCAGCTGAAAGACCTATAAAATATAGAAATATTCGGCAACTCAATAACAATTCAGAACATTTAAGTTCAAAAACTCGTTGACAATGAAATATTTAGTATTGTGAAATTCCTGTATAAATTACCCCACTTAGGATGAGGAACAAGATTTTGAAACGTGCTATATCTGCATTCCTACCTTATGCACAGTATCTACATTCTTATATATAACTTATATGCATGGGGCGCGAGCATGCAATCACGACACTAAAGCATGGTGCAGTCGAAACAAAACGAAATATCAGGATTTGATTGGGATATGAAAACATGTATATGCCTAAACTAAACGTGCCTCCCTTTTTTACCATTAGGAGAATTAATAGGAAAATTATACATTCATTTGAGCATTATAAGATATTATATAGCTACAATAGATTTAGTTTATCAACATGCATGCATGCAGCTATATGCTCTACGAAAACTATTAGGTGATGTTTTCATTAGCCTAAAGTCAATCGTTTACGGAACTGTAATATAATATTATATATAGTAATATAGGTTTATATATATGCGATAAAATAAAATCCACTGTAAAAACTATTCGTTGAAATGACTAATTTAAAATATGTTGTTACGGATGAGTTTATTTTTATAAATGTATTTGGTCATTACCATTGAAATATTGGGTGAGATATTGTTTTATCCTATATATGCCTGGAATATTGGTTAGATAAATGGACCAAAAACAACTTACTCATGCATGCATATATTAATTGGTCACCGTGAATATATACGCGGAGTTATTTCACAAATATGATAGATCTTAGAAATGGTTTACCAGTCAAAGGTTAACACTCGTTCATCAGTGACAAATTATCCTGATACAGGACAAGAAATTCGTGCGCATGTAATGCGAAAGTTATATGCATGCATAGCTAGCTTAGTATATAGATGAAATCGATGCATGCATGAGTAAATTTCCAGTTTGCCGCCATATTTTAACTCAGTTATAAAAATCCAAATAACAAAACCTTTACAATTCACAAATACATTTTCCCCTTGATTTACATCTTTACTCAGTATAACAACTTACTGACGGGTACCATCTTGCATTAAAAACAAAAAAGATATTTATTTAAACATTCATGCATTGACAGTAAAATCGAACACAATCAATATATTTTGAATCAGTCTTTAATTGCAATGATTGGAGTAATATACTGCCACCGGATTAATTGCAAATATATGCCCAGGAATATGTAAGTTTCGCTCACAGACATGGTATATTAAACGAAAAACATGATATAACAGCTAACATGTCGCCGAATACTAAGTATTCATCATCAGAAATAAACCAAAGATTTCGAGTACTGATATCATCCTGTACTGTAGCTGTGTAAGTTATATGAATTATAACTTGGTCTGTATCATGCATGCATGCATCACATTAAATTTTTTTCATATATCGCTGCTGGAAAAAGGCTATAATTCAAAATAAACGGTCTATAGCTATAAACTTTACCACAACGCAAAAAATACAATTTTTGGGCGCCTGTTTCCATTTGTGGAGAAAAGCTAGATTCGTTTGGAGGTTAACTTCTATATAGCTACATCTGGCAACATGCAGTTTTTCATGGAATGCACCTTTTACCCTTGCTTCAAAACAATTATATATGGCACACAAAAAATAACGGTCAAGGTTGAAAATTCCATATTCGCCAATATTGAATCGGGCCTGGAAAAGTATTGCACACAAATCAGAATTGTAACGCGCAATCTGCACTATGCAGGACCAACGGAAGGGGATTATCACCTTTTAAATTCCGTGGGTTTAAATTATATTTTACTGTAGTGCATATTAAGTAGAATCCTGATGATGGTTGGAGTGTTGTGTGGGTTATAATACAGGCTAAAGATACGTTGAGTTGAGCAATTTTTCACCTTCAGGCTAAGTGAGTTAATTAAATCCTATCGGTTGCTTAAAGTTAAATTCTCTACCATAGCCCATTTGTCATTCTTGTAATCCCGTCAATCAGAAATTCGAATATATTTCATCCAAAAATTGTCGATGCAAAAGTGGTCATAAAAGTTCTTCGAACACTTCAAAAATGTCTTTTGTGAACCCGGCGAAACTCGAACTGCTCCGTGATTGTTTGACGTACATTTCCGGCGCTCAAGATAAGCAAGTTACACAGCGTGTATTTTATGGAATGTTTCCTGGTACTCATATACGCAGGGCCGTCACACAGATTCCTATGCGGCCCGCGCGCTGTGACGTATTATAATGAATTGTCAAATTTCCACATAATTTATAGCGGTAGAAGCAATTAGGGATACTATTATAGGAATAAGCGCGCATGAAAATGACATTCATAGTTATCTTATATTATCAGGTTTATTTACACAGCCTGAAATTTCATCCTTCGTTGTTTTCTCTATCTACAGCTTGGGTTGACGTTTATGGAAGCTCGAAGGGGCATTCGGTCCCGGCTGCGATGCATGTTTAAAAAAGTTGTTTCATTTAAAGTCTCGCTTTCGTGCGCGTTTACTGGCTAATACGGGTCGTCTGGGAGGCGCCATGAGATAGGTGCATGCACAGAGGCGGTTCAAAGGTGCGCTGTTCCTGGCTTCTCTCAAAACCGCGTCCGCGACCACGCAAACAAAATCATTTCCCTTCTCCTGAAAAATTGAATGTTCATTCATATACACACCGACAGAATCGGCAACGCGTGACGGGTTAATTGCCAGGAAAAATAGATGGAAATCAGTCGATTGTCTTATCACTGTTTGTTTGTGTCAAATGCACCTTTTAAAAAGGTTTAATAAGTTGCAGAGATTTAAGTTTTACCAAACGCAGGAATCGGAATTGACCGAGATATTTAGATGTTTGAAATTTTCACAAGCTTATAGTAGGAATGCAGAATACAATGCCAGATGAGGTAACTTTGATTAATGACAGTTGGTTGTTTTTCTTGTAAGGTCAGATCTTTGGTGAAACTAGATTGACAGACACACTCGAGACAAAATCTACTGCTTAGACTGGCAACATACAACATTGCTTCAGGACAAATAGTTGGATTACTATTGTTGCTGAGGAATAAACGTATACTGACAAGGAACCTCGGATCCTTTCAAGACTTCAACGAGCCAAGAACAAAATTTCGTCATCGATTCCTTGTTGTTATCGATATGGCACTAACGTAAATGCAATTACCATTTGTTTCAAGGTCGAAAACATGAAAACTAACAATGTTATATCCATGCATATACCAGCTTAATAGGGATTGGTTACCATAAACAAAAATTATTCTGTTTACAACACACCATGGGAATTTAATCCATATACATGGTTAAACATGCAATTTCTTGTGAAACTTATATGTATACACAGGCATCAGTGAACTAAAAAAAGACCTCATATTATAACAACCAGCTCAATAAAAGTTATATTACGTATGTTTCCAAGCAGGTGTGGTCTGTATTTCGGCGATATACACTAATGAAGATCGTGTGTTGTTGATAGGTGTTACAAATGATTTCTAAAACTTAGGAAATGCCACTATAATTTGGGAACATATAAGTAATCAGTCCAAGTGTCTTTTCTCAATCAAAGGGTATATCTTCAGGGCCGAAGGCAATATGTAAGCATGCATGGGAAAAAAGATCTCGAGAAGTGCCCGAAATAAATTGTTATAAGCATCATAAAAATTGATATACGGCTTCCCATATATACGCCCTGTGACCTTTACGTGACATTTACATGATAGCAGTTATAAATTGTTTTTCAACTTATTGTCAAATTCGAAGGACCCGCGGTTTCTACAAAGTTTCGGCACGCTATCTGGATTACGAATTGCATGCTGAAGTTTAAAAGATTTACAGACTATACAATGCCATCGGTACAATATGTATGAATAAAGTCAATAATATAAACGGCACATTAAACCTGAAAATGAAGAAGCATGGACGCACGGAGTTGCCTGAATATGTTTACATAAAAATCGATACATCTGGAAGAAAACATACGTTAATTGTATAATTAAATTAATTGCATGCACAGGTCCGGCCTATATATCTTTATACACAAACATGAAAGTTTTCAATTACTCAGTTTATCACGGAGATAAAAATAAAAACATTCCAATAAGGGATTCATTGTAGAGCGGGCAGCCGAAGGCAAAAGTTAGTTGTTTTGGAAAGGTCGAATTTCACCTTTTCTAAACCATCACAATTTCAGTGGGTTTACTAAAGACTGGACGACGACAACATGGCGTATAAGAATACAACTTAGAATAAATACAATCAGCATAATAGGATGTATAAGATTTTTTTAATTTTAATAGTGGAAAGGTTCCCAGCTTCCCTCCAAACAATTCCATCGCTATATGGCATTGGTATAGTCACACCACGGGTCCCACAGTAGGCTTAAGGACGATTAAGGTGAAAAGATTACTTGAAACGTGAAATTAAGTGGTGAAATTAACCCAATTTTGAACGCGGAAGAGATTATGGATTTTTGCTTATTTTGCATGACTGAAAGCATGGGAAGACTTGCAGCAGAGAATCTACTTGCTCTGATTAGTTTTAGGCTATATAGCAATGACGCAATGTAATGACTTTATGAACCTATCAACCTAACGAGGTGTTAGCCCATCATTCTCTGCGCGCTCGGGGTTCAACGTCTACTGTTAAAGTGCAATAGACTATATCAAACGGACCGCGATAATATCATCTTATAAACCAATCAACACAATTTCACACAGAAGGCCAACTAATGTCTTGAAGTCTAAGAAACTGAAAAAATTATGTCAGTCGAGGTATTATAGCATCTGGTGTATCAAGGGTCACACGTCGCGTGTGCCGAACGCATTGAAAAACAATAGATGATAAGCTGAGGGGTCTCATCATCTATTGCTTTAAATGCATGCGTCCGCGTTAGATCATGCAGTGTCAACGCACAGCGACTAGCCGCGTAACATCCCAGATGAAGAAATGGTTGCAAAGACATTTGCACATTCGCATGCATTTCTGTAGTTCAAAAACGGCAAATGTAATTTGTACAAAACTATATAGGTTTATATATAGATACACTGAACCATTAAGAGGAGATGTCGCGTATTTTGGCGGGAAAACGCTCAAAACCTAAAATCTTTTCGGCGTACCGCTCAAATTGATTTATTTTACCTTTTTTCTTTAGATTATGTTGTGAACTAGGTTTTGAATTGTATTTGGTGAATGCAAAACACCAAACAAAGGAGTTATTACAAAATATAATGCGGCTATCAACAATGTTATTATGTCAACGCCATTATAACCGAAATGAATACAATGCTGAAAATTTTAGTACTGTTGCATGAGGATATAACTGAGGTTTTGAGCATATTACGCGACATGGAAAAATATCTCCTCTTAATAAGCTAGCGCTGCTGTATTCACTAGCTGGGACTGAGGAGTTTCGTCTCTTCGTCATCACAATAGGGCGCATATAAACTTCTTTTACTTACATGAATTTAATAAGTCTTTCGTTTCTTGAAAGGAATGCTGTCCTTCACGTACGAGCTACTTAAAACGCCATCCATAATTTGTTTTCAAATTTTCTCGCAATTTCGGGGGATTTTTTAAAATTAATTTTTCATTTATAATATCGTGTTTGAGCTGCTATCTTTACAACAATAGCCTATACGATATTCGCCACTTCGCGTTAACGTTTGTGATCTGATGTTGACCCGGCCCGATTAAACCGGGTCTAAATCAATCAATCTCGAAACCAGAGCCCGATGGATCGTGGGTTCTGGTTTCGAGATTTGGCCTAAATTAATCTACGGTAAAGACAGGGAGCGATCTGTAAAACGAACTGCTTCTAATGAGGCTGACTCAGCACTGGCGCCTCAAAATGGAACTGGCTTGGAACGTAATTACCTTATTTTTCTCTTAGGAAAATAAAGTAATAATCTCATCACATCTAATCATCTCAATATGGTAGCTGAATTCAACCTTCATGCATGTTCTCCAAGAAAGCAGCTTTCAGTAATGAGGCTGACTCAGGTCTCAGCATGCCGAGAGTGAGTTGCTCAAAATGTTTTTCGCCCAACGTTTTTCTCCGAACTTCCCCTCACCAGCAAACGCTGCCCCCGCGTAAAATGACCAGCTATATATATATAGAATAGTAACGAAAATCTATTGCGTTGAACATCTATTTTATTGATTTGCTCACAACTACATGTTAAAGATTACATAGATAGTTACATATCCAGAAATATATTGACAAAGTATTTCCCCAAAGATTTAATTTTGTTTAATTTCAGTATCCACGAGTTGCGATGTTCAGACCTGCATAGATTGACTCAGCCAAAGTAGGCATAACAAAATCCATTGCACACAGGCACACTAGCAAACTGAACTGCCCAACAAGCCGCTCTCACCCGTGGCAAAGGGATTGTTCTGCAGAATGCCTGAATGGCAGCTGTGCCCTCAGAACAGGCCAAAAGACAGCTTCGAAGGTCGCCGACTGCCCGATTGGATCGATTTTCGGCCAATCCGTCTGGACGTCGAACTGGAATTGCAGCGATGTTACCCAGAAGTAAACAGCAAAGCAAGACAAGGACAAGGACCAAAATTATAAATAGTCTTGTTGCCATAACTATAGAAATAACATACAAATGCGTAAAAACACGAAGACTAGATAATCACAAACATTACACGATTAAGTCTTTAAGAGACAATTTTAGGCATTTGAAAGTAAAATGTATAGCCCCGGAAGCACTGGTACAATATTATCTTGTGTGAAAGCGTTTACTGAGAATAATGCATGCTTTCAAAATCACTTATGAAATTATAAAGCATGATTTTACTTGTAGCTTAAAAGAGCAAACCTTACTGATTGCTTGCTCAATATCTTCCTCTGACAACTTGACTTGTTCAGGATAAAGCTTTCCAAGCTCTGGTTTTGTTTTCTGAACGAGGAAGAGACTATATTCAATGAAGTCTACTTCCTTCGAACTTTCATTATATTCACTTACCGGATATCACGCGCGCACCGTAATGCTATAGAAGTAGCCTATAGCTGTGCCAATATATTAAGCAGTGAGGAAGTCTCGTGACAAGCCAAGTATTCGTTGAAGCACGTTCTCGAAACTTTATACAATTATTTTCTGCATAGCAACATAATTATGTGGTATTGTGCTGAGCTAAACACGATTTCAAGGTTTTATATTCCAGTTGCATGTATAAAGCGCTTAACTACATTTTGCGTAGTTAAATCGTAGTTTGCCCAGATATTCTGGACTCTGATTGGCCAATTCTGTCAATAACTATAATTAACAGTTAATTCTTTATACCGGGTTGCGCAAAAAAAGTTAACCTGTTTGATCGAGTTTAACGTGAAAACTAGGACACATGTTACACTGAAATAACTTTCTTTAGATTCATGAATGTCTAACTTACAATTTGGTATATACCATGCGTATTTTGATACAGTATTCCCCGAGATATCAACGTTTTACTTTTAGTACGTATTTTTTAAAGCATGCAAAAATTAGTCAAAAATGGCATATTAAATAAGAAAAGATAATCATGTTCGTTTTCAACGGTATGACTTCTTGAGCATTATTGTTAACTAACGTTAAACAAGGCATATATTGAGAAAAGTACAAGCAGAATTCATGCGAAATCGTTTCATTGTTGAATTTGTGGGCTACCGAACGAATTTTATCCCCCCATGGGACATGAAATATTTGGAACAAAGTCTAAACCAAAATTTTTGCGAATTGGCGGGAAAGGCTGAGACTAATTGTCAAGCAAAAATTCATTTCTTGGTTCAATCAACTTTATATCTCTTGAGATGTACTTTCATTTGGTTTCAAATTTATGTCAGAGCTATTGCAACTTTCATAAAAAACGGCAATATATAAATAAATAATACTGCAGAACGGATTTCTCAGCGCTGACTGACTAAAATATCTAAACGCGAGAAGATCACCACTGTGTTTTACACGTTTTCATCAGGCAAGACGGATATTTTAAAACATAAAATAATGCAGTTGCTAAATAAATTCCAAGCTTGAATTATGGGCTGTCTTTGCACATGAATAAATATCTTATGGTAAGGGGAAGAAAAGATTCCCTTTAACGTAATTCTCACTTTTCCTAAAAAATCTTGATATATACTAATGCTAATTAGTTTTTAATAATACGTCTGAGAAATTTAATTTTACCATAATTTTTTTTCCAGTTGTAATTTTTCTAGGAATCATTTTTCTCATAACACCTCTGATATCAAATTCTTCCAAGTTTGTAACTTGTACGAGAGTAGAGACTTATTTCGAAAACAGAAGAGGTAAGCAAAACATCAATGAGAATAAGCTCATGCATGCAGGTTAATTTGAGCGAAGACACCGTGAGATAACGACAGACGAGCTATAGATGAGCATCACATGCCTGTTCGGAGAAATGAGACATTTACAAAGCAGTCAAGGACCACGAAGCTTTTAAAAACCTCTCTTCTAAAAATAATGCTTTTCTTAATGCAGCTACTGCTCGGAACTTATGCACTTTGAAAAGCAAATAGCCGAAGTTGACACGGTTTCAATTAAAATCGGCAGCAGTATCGTCGCTTCAATAAAAGCCCATAATATGAACGAATATTAATCCACTATACACTACATAGCCAAGTCTCTTTCGTATTCTAACATGCTAAATAATACGATATTGAAAATAAAATACATTAACCCGACTTTATTAGCCTATCTTCCCAAAATCCACTAACAGTCCACTTAATTTACTTGCATGAACCATGCATGCATTTCAGAATTAGATCGGACGTCCCGTGTGTGTTCACGTTGTGCAAGATAGTATGCTATGCTAATGCTATAAATAGTATGATCCAGACGCTTATAGGAAACTCCCATCACACTCGGGTAGAATATTAATAAAAACAGTATTTATTGAAAAGGTTGGAATATATATATAGTGATGGTATTTTGGAAATAATGTTAAACAAGGATCTTCACACGAAAAATACTTGTATGACAACATCGTTGTCAGGTTCGGTTGTGTTCAGGGCTTACACGCATTAAGGCTGGTTGGCTGTTATTCCAAGCTATGGTTTAAAGTTCATAAGACTACCAGCCAGGGCGTGAAATAACGTTTTGTACCAAGTCGGACACGAGTCCGACCAGGTTAGGATTTACTCGGACTTGACGAAAAGTTGGTCGGACATTGCAAAAAAAGGCAACTGTGCCAATTACAGGGTTGTTCAGCGTGACAGCGCATATTTGATATAGCTTATAGCGGTAAGCACAAACTTTAAGTGCAGAACTTCATGACAAGTAAATACATTGTGTGTATAAAGCCCGCTGCGTAAAACTCTACTGAATTGGGCCGGTTGTACAGAACGTTTTAACTGCAATTTTGTGGTTGAAATTAATGTAGTTTAACTCCAGAATAGGCGACATGAAATCACTTCGGAAACAGAAAAATGAATTTTCAAATTTACTCGGACATAAGTCCGTGCTATTCGTGAATTGCATGCTAAAGTTTAAAAGATTTACAGACCATACAATGCCATCGGTACAATATGTATGAATAAAGTCAATAATATATTAAAACGGCACATTAAACCTAAAAATGAAGAAGCATGGACAAACAGAGTTGCCTGAATATGTTAACATAAAAATCGATACATCTGGAAGAAAACATACGTTAATTGTATAGCCTAATTAAATTAATTGCATGCATGCGCTGGCCCGGCTATATATCTTTATACACCGCAAACATGAAAGTTTTCAATTACTCAGTTTATCACGGAGATAAAAATAAAAACATTCCAATAAGGGATTCATTGTAGAGCGGGCAGCCGAAGGCAAAAGTTAGTTGTTTTGGAAAGGTCGAATTTCACCTTTTCTAAACCATCGCAATTTCAGTGGGTTTACTAAAGACTGGACGACAACGACATGGCGTATAAGAATACAACTTAGAATAAATACAATCAGCATAATAGCATTAATAGGATATATAAGAGAGTTTTAATTTTAATAGTGGAAAGGTTCCTAGCTTCCCTCCAAACAATTCCATCGCTATATGGCATTGGTTTAGTCACACCAAGGGTCCCACAGTAGTCTTAAGGACGATTAAGGTGAAAAGATTACTTGAAACGTGAAAGTGGTGAAATTAACCCAATTTTTGAACGCGAAAGAGATTATGGATTTTTGCTTATTTTATACATGACTGCAAATGGGAAGACTTGTAGCAGAGAATCTACTTGCTCTGATTAGTTTTCTATAGCAATGGCGCAATGTAATGACTTTATGAACCTATCAACCTAACGAGGTGATAGCCCATCATTCTCTGCGCGCTTGGGGTTCAACGTCTACTGTTAAAGTGCAATTGACTATCAAACGGACCGCGATAATATCATCTTATAAACCAATCAACACAATTTCACACAGAAAGCCAACTAATGTCTTGAAGTCTAAGAAACTCAAAAAATTATGTCAGTCGAGGTATTATAGCATCTGGTGTATCAAGGGTCACACGTCGCATGCGCCGAACGCATTGAAAAACAATATAGATAATAAGCTGAGATGTCTCATCATCTATTGCTTTAAATGCATGCGTCGGCGTTAGATCATGTAGCGTCAACGCAGTGACTAGCCTCGTAACATCCAAGATGAAGAAATGGCTGCAAAGACATTTGCATGCATTTCTGCAGTTAAAAAACGGCAAATGTAATTTGTACAAAACTATATAGGTTTATATATAGATACACTGAACCATTAAGAGGAGATGTCGCGTATTTTGGCGGGAAAACACTCAAAAACGTAAAATCTTTTCGGCGTACCGCTCAAAATTAATTTATTTTACTTTTATTCAGTTTAGATTATGTTGTGAACTAATTTTTTTAACTGTATTTGGTGAATGCAAAACACCAAACAAAGGAGTTATTACAAACTAATACTAGTAATGCGGCTATCAACAATGTTATAATGTCAACGCCATTATAACTGAAATGAATACAAAAGAAGCTTTGATTCAATTGTCATTTTCTTCACGGCGAAACCTTTTCATTCTCACAATATTTTGAGATTATACAGTAAACATACTTTGTGAATGCTTTTCAGGTTTGCAAAACATTTTTAATGCTGAAAATTTTAGTACTGTTGCATGAGGATATAACTGAGGTTTTGAGCATATTACGCGACATAGAAAAATATCCCCTCTTAATAAGCTATCGCTGCTGTATTCACTAGCTGGGACTGAGGAGTTTCGTCTCTTCGTCATCACAATAGGGCGCATGTAAACTTCTTTTACTTACATGAATTTAATAAGTCTTTCGTTGCTTCAAAGGAATGCTATCCTTCACGTACGAATTACTTAAAACACTATCCATAATTTGTTTTCAAATTTTCTCGCAATTTCAGGGGATTTTTTTAAAATTCATTTTTCATCTATAATATCGTGTTTGAGCTGCTATCTTTACAACAATAGCCTATACGATATACGCCACTGTGCGTTAACGTTTGTGATCTCATGTTGACCCAGCCCGATTAAACCTGGCCTAAATCAATCAATCTCGAAACCAGAGCCCAATGGATCGTGGGCTCTGGTTTCGAGATTTGGCCTAAATCAATATACAGTAAAGACAGGGAGCGATCTGTAAATCGAGCTACTTCTAATGAGGCTGACTCTGAAACTGGCTTGGAACGTGATTACCTTATTTTCCTCTTAGGAAATAACAGGATTACCTTATTTTCCTCTTCTCATCTCATCTATTTATCTCAATATGGTAGCTGAATGCAACCTTCATGTTCTCCAGGAAAGCAGCTTTCACGGCAATGAGGCTGACTCAGGTCCCAGCAGGTGCCGAGAGTGAGTTGCTCAAAGCTCGCTCAGGATAAAACTGACTTGAAATTATAGCCCCACATAGGCCTTTTCATCCGGTGACGTTATTGTTATAATACTATTGCTATGTTCATACACGCATTTTGATGCACAATGTTTTTCGCCCAACATTTTTCTCCGAACTCGATCCCCTTCAACAGCAAACGCTGCCTCCGCGTAAGATGACCAGCTATATATAGAATAGTAACGATATTACGTATCTATATTGCGTTGAACATCTATTTTATTGATTTGCTCACAACTACATGTTAAAGATTACATAGAGAGTTACATATCGAAATATATTGACAAATTATTTTCCCAAAGATTTCATTTTGGATTATTCTACAGAATGCCTGAATGGCAACTGTAGCTCTAGAAAACAGGCCTGAAGACAGCTTTGAAGGTCGCCGACAGTCCGATTGAATCGATTTTCGGCCAAACCATCTGGACGTCGAACTGGAATTGCGGCGATTTTCCCCGAAGTAACCAGTAAACCAGGGCCAAGGCAACGACAAGGACCAAAATTATAAATAGTGTTGTTGCCATAACTATAGAAATAACATACAAATGCATAAAAACACGAAGACTGGATAATCACAATTCACAAACATTACACGAAGAGACAATTTTAGGCATTTGAAAGTAAAATGTATGGCCCCGGAAGCACTGGTACAATATTATCTTGGGTGACAGCGTTTACTGAGAATAATGGCTTTCAAAATCAATTATGAAATTAGAAAGCATGATTTTACTTGTAGCTTGAAAGAGCAAACCTTACTGATTGCTTGCTCAATATCTTCCTCTGACGACTTGACTTGTTCAGGATAAAGCTTTCCAAGTGCTGGTTTTGTTCTCTGAACGAGGAAGAGACTATATTCAATGAAGTCTACTTCCTTCGAACTTTCATTATATTCACTTACCGGATATCATGCACGCGCGCAATTCTTCCAGCGTAATGCTATAAGTGGCTTATAGCTGAGCCAATATTAGGCTGTGAGGAAGTCTCGTGACAGGTCAAGTATTCGTTGAAGCACGTTTTCGAAACTTTATACAATTATTTTCTGCATAGCAACATAATAATGTGGTATTGTGCTGAGCTAAACACGATTTCAAGGTTTTACATTCCAGTTGCATGTATAAAACTCTTAGCTACATTTTGCGTAGTCAAATCGTAGTTAGTCCAGATATTCTGGACTCTGATTGGCCAATTCTGTCAATAACTATAATTAACAGTTACTTCTTTATACCGGGTTGCGCAAAAAAAGTTAACCTGTTTGATCGAGTTTAACGTGAAAACTAGGACACATGTTACACTGAAATAACTTTCTTTAGATTCGTGAATGTCTAACTTATATGCAATTTGGTATATACCATGCGTATTTTGATACAATATTCCCCGAGATATCAGCGTTTTACTTTTAGTACGTATTTTTTAAAGCATGCAAAATTAGTCAAAAATGGCATATAAAGATAATCATGTTCGTTTTCAACGGTATGACTTCTTGAGCATTGTTAACTAATGTTAAACGAGGAATATATTGAGAAAAGAACAAACAGAATTCATGCGAAATTGTTTCATTGTTGTATTTGTGGGCTACCGAACGAATTTTATCCCACCATGGAACATGAAATATTTGGAACAAAGTCTAAACCAAAATTTTTGCGAAATAGCGGGAAAGGCTGGGACTAATTGTCAAGCAAAAACTCATTTCTTGGTTGAAACAACTTAATATCTCTTGAGATGTGCTTTCATTTGGTTTCAAATTTATGTCAGAGCTATTGCTCTTATAACAACTTTCATAAAAAACGGCAATATATAAATAAATAAATACTGCAGAACGGATTTCTCATGCAGCGCTGACTAAAATATCTAAACGCGAGAAGATCACCACTGTGTTTTACACGTTTTCATCAGGCAAGACGGAGATTTTAAAACATAAAATAATGCAGTTGCTAAATAAACGCCAACCTTAAATATGGGCTGTCTTTGCACATGAATATATATCTTATGCATGGTATGGTGAAGGGGAAGAAAAGATTTCCTTTAACGTAGTTCTGACTTTTCTTAAAAAATCTTGATACTAATGTTAATTAGTTTTTAATACGTCTCAGAAATTTAATTTTACCATAATTTTTTTTCCAGTTGTAATTTTTCTAGGAATCGTTTTTCTCGTAACACCTCTGATATCAAATTCCTCCAAGTTTGTAACTTGTACGAGAGTATAGAGACTTATTTCGAAAACAGAAGAGGTAAGCAGAACATCAAACAATGAGAATAAGCTCATGCATGCAGGTTAATTTGAGCGAAGGCACCGTGAGATTTGAGCATAGAAATTATAGACATATATTTGTCTATTATTTCTATGGATTGAGTGAAGGCACCGACAGAGCGAGTCAGCGAGCTATATATAGGATGAGCATCACATGCCTGTTCGGAGAAATGAGACATTTGCAAAGCAGTCAAGGACACATGCACGCTTGCTCAAAGCTCGCTCAGGATAAAACTGACTTGAAATTATAGCCCACATAGGCCTTTTCATCCGGTGACGTTGTTGTTATAGTACTATGCTATGTTTATATACGCATTTTAATGCACAATGTTTTTCGCTCAACATTTTTCTCCGAACTCCCCTTCACCAGCAAACGCTGCCCCCGCGTAAGATGACCAGCTATATATAGAATAGTAACGATATTACGTATCTATTGCGTTGAACATCTATTTTATGATTTGCTCACAACTACATGTTAAAGATTACATAGAGAGTTACATATCGAAATATATTGACAAATTATTTTCCCAAAGATTTCATTTTGTTTAATTTCAGAATCCACGATTGCGATGTTCAGACTTGCATAGATTGACTCAGCCAATGGCAAAGTAGGCATAACAAAATCCATTGCACATAGGCACACTAGCAAACTGAACTGCCCAACAAGCCGCTCTCACCCGTAGCAAAGGGATTATTCTGCAGAATGCCTGAATGGCAACTGTGCCCCCAGCACAGGCCCGAAGACAGCTTGGAAGGTCTGCTGCCCGTTTGGATCGTTTTTTGGCCAAACCATCTGGACGTCGAACTGGAATTGCAGCGATGTTACCCAGAAGTACACAAAAACGCAAAGCAGGACAAGGACCAAAATCATAAATAGTTTTGTTGCCATAACTATAGAAATAACATACAAATGCATAAAAACACGAAGACTGGATAATCACAATTCACAAACATTACACGAAGAGACAATTTTAGGCATTTAAAAGTAAAATGTATGGCCCCGGAAGCACTGGTACATATTATCTTGGGTGAAAGCGTTTACTGAGAATAATGGCTTTCAAAATCAATTATGAAATTAGAAAGCATGATTTTACTTAATAAAAAGACTTCTTTTCAAACATTTTAATATAAAAGTGAGCGATAAAATTACACGACGTTTCGATGTCATCATAACATCATTCTCAAGTGAATCAAAACTAGATGTAAAACGACCCTTTTTTGCGTGGCTTCGTTTAGGCTCTTCTAACGTCCGGGATCGTCGGGTCGTTTGGGGAGACAGCTCTTTACAAATACTCACAGAACACACATATATTTATAACTCTTTATTCGTGCTTCGGTGCTTGAGATGTGCTCTTCCCGTGCTCCTGTATCAACTAACTGTTTTCTGCTTAATCATACTGTGCTATATCGCTACATGATATCCCTTTTCAATAACCCATTGTGCATTGTTCATTGTGCATATTACGTGTATCATGTTTCCTATATTACATAGAATAAACATGTCCTTAAATGCTATGAGCTAAAAATTTGCGTTTGTCCTGAGCATGCAAGGGCTAATCGACCATGACTATGTACAATAAAAGTGGATTAATAAATGCAGAAACAAGTTTGACCATAGGTAGCCCAACACTCGTGGTCCGCGCGCGTACACGCTACTCAGTGATTAGATATGCTAATCACTGAGTAGCGTGTACGCGCGCGGACCACGAGTGTTGGGCCACCTATGGTTTGACTGTCTGGTTTTGGAAATGTTTTTCATTAAAGAACTAAAGCCCAGCTTAAATGGACAGTCGGATTCTATTAAATCTAAATTATTTTAATTAGTCCTATGTTGTACACTATACAGGGTGTATCAAAAAAAACGCAACCACTTAATATTCTAAAATTCATATTGTTTATAAGCTCAATAGATTTTATGCCCCTGGGATTTTAAAATGGCTTCTAATCGTACAGTTCAACTGCTAATGGTCAAATCAGCTAAACTAATAATGGTGCAGCTAACAACCGAACAACGAGTTTTTATTGTTGTGCATGATAACTTGAGTGCTAACTGTCGACCTTGTAAGATTCATTGTAAATAAAATTTTACTCGTTAAATACTTTCAATTCAGCTCGTTGGTTTACGCACCCGACTTTGCTTACCAACGATTGTGCCGCTAGAATATGATTACAAGCTTTCTCGCATTTCAGGGGCCAAACGTCTTTTGTGTTGTAGAACAAAGAGGATATTCATGAATATTAAGTGTTGCGTGTTTTTTTTATACACCCTGTACATACATTATTACACCATAGCTTTTATCCTTTATATATATAACCTATTTTAATGATGTATTGCAGAATTTTATTAATCCACTTTTATTGTACATAGTCATGGTCGATTAGCCCTTGCACAGGACAAATGCAAATTTTTAGCTCATAGCATATAAGGACATGTTTATTCTAGTTTCTATTCACTTGAGAATGATGACATCGAAACGTCGTGTAATTTTATCGTTCACTTTTATATTAAAATGATTTTACTTGTATCTTGAAAGAGCAAACCTTACTCATTGCTTACTCAATATCTTCCTTTGACGACTTGACTTGTTCAGGATAAAGCTTTCCAGGTGCTGGTTTTGTTCTCTGAACGAGGAAGAGACTATATTCAATGAAGTCTAATTCCTTCGAACTTTCATTATATTCACTTACCGGATATCACGCGCGCAATTCTTGCAGCGTAATGCTATAAGTGGCCTATAGCTGAGCCAATAGGGACCTTAAGATGCACCAAATCTACGACGCGGACGTGACATGAAGACAGCCACTATTCGTCTATTGGCTATTAAGAACCTAGTTTAAATCAGTTATACATACTGCTTTCAATACGCCTCTGACTTTCTTCACCATACCATTTGTCTATAATCAAGTTTTACTCTATAGCTGTTGTGAAACTATGGAAAAAAGTATTACTTCACGTCCGCGTCGTAGATTTGGTGCATCTTAAGCTCCCTAATATTAGGTTGTGAGGAAGTCTCGTGACAGGCCAAATATTCGTTGAAGCACGTTCTCGAAACTTTATACAATTATTTTCTGCATAGCGACATAATTATGTGGTATTGTGCTGAGCTAAACACGATTTCAAGGTTTTACAGTTGATGTATAAACTCTTAACTACATTTTGCGTAGTTAAATCGTAGTTAGCCCAGATACTCTGGACTCCGCATGATTGGCCAATTCTGTCATAACTATAGTTAACAGTTACTTCTTTATACCGGGTTGCGCAAAAAAAGTTAACCTGTTTGATCGAGTTTAACGTGAAAACTAGGACACATGTTACACTGAAATAACTTTCTTTAGACTCATGAATGCCTAACTTACAATTTGGTATATACCATGCGTATTTTGATACAGTATTCCCCGAGATATCAGCGTTTTACTTTTAGTACGTATTTTTTAAAGCATGCAAAATTAGTCAAAAATGGCATACTAAATAAGAAAAGATAATCATGTTCGTTTTCAACGGTATGACTTCTTGAGTATTGTTAACTAACGTTAAACAAGGCATACATTGAGAAAAGTACAAGCAGAATTCATGCGAAATTGTTTCATTGTTGTATTGTGGGCTACCGAACGAATTTTATCCCCCCATGGAACATGAAATATTTGGAACAAAGTCTAAACCAAAATTTTTGCGAAATGGCGGGAAAGGCTGGGACTAATTGTCAAGCAAAAATTCATTTCTTGGTTGAAACAACTTAATATCTCTTGAGATGTACTTTCATTTGGTTTCAAATTTATGTCAGGGCTATTGCTCTTATAACAACTTTCATAAAAAACGGCAATATATAAATAAATAAATACTGCAGAACGGATTTCTCAGCGCTGACTGACTAAAAATCTAAACGCGAGAAGATCACCACTGTGTTTTACACGTTTTCATCAGGCAAGACGGAGATTTTAAAACATAAAATAATGCAGTTGCTAAATAAACGCCAACCTTAAATATGGGCTGTCTTTGCACATGAATATATATCTTATGCATGGTATGGTGAAGGGGAAGAAAAGATTTCCTTTAACGTAGTTCTGACTTTTCTTAAAAAATCTTGATACTAATGTTAATTAGTTTTTAATACGTCTCAGAAATTTAATTTTACCATAATTTTTTTTCCAGTTGTAATTTTTCTAGGAATCGTTTTTCTCGTAACACCTCTGATATCAAATTCCTCCAAGTTTGTAACTTGTACGAGAGTATAGAGACTTATTTCGAAAACAGAAGAGGTAAGCAGAACATCAAACAATGAGAATAAGCTCATGCATGCAGGTTAATTTGAGCGAAGGCACCGTGAGATTTGAGCATAGAAATTATAGACATATATTATGTCTATTATTTCTATGGATTTGAGTGAAGGCACCGACAGAGCGAGTCAGCGAGCTATATATAGGATGAGCATCACATGCCTGTTCGGAGAAATGAGACATTTGCAAAGCAGTCAAGGACACATGCACGCTTGCTCAAAGCTCGCTCAGGATAAAACTGACTTGAAATTATAGCCCCACATAGGCCTTTTCATCCGGTGACGTTGTTGTTATAGTACTATTGCTATGTTTATATACGCATTTTAATGCACAATGTTTTTCGCTCAACATTTTTCTCCGAACTCCCCTTCACCAGCAAACGCTGCCCCCGCGTAAGATGACCAGCTATATATAGAATAGTAACGATATTACGTATCTATTGCGTTGAACATCTATTTTATTGATTTGCTCACAACTACATGTTAAAGATTACATAGAGAGTTACATATCGAAATATATTGACAAATTATTTTCCCAAAGATTTCATTTTGTTTAATTTCAGAATCCACGATTGCGATGTTCAGACTTGCATAGATTGACTCAGCCAATGGCAAAGTAGGCATAACAAAATCCATTGCACATAGGCACACTAGCAAACTGAACTGCCCAACAAGCCGCTCTCACCCGTAGCAAAGGGATTATTCTGCAGAATGCCTGAATGGCAACTGTGCCCCCAGCACAGGCCCGAAGACAGCTTGGAAGGTCTGCTGCCCGTTTGGATCGTTTTTTGGCCAAACCATCTGGACGTCGAACTGGAATTGCAGCGATGTTACCCAGAAGTAAACAGCAAAGCAGGACAAGGACCAAAATCATAAATAGTTTTGTTGCCATAACTATAGAAATAACATACAAATGCATAAAAACACGAAGACTGGATAATCACAATTCACAAACATTACACGAAGAGACAATTTTAGGCATTTAAAAGTAAAATGTATGGCCCCGGAAGCACTGGTACAATATTATCTTGGGTGAAAGCGTTTACTGAGAATAATGGCTTTCAAAATCAATTATGAAATTAGAAAGCATGATTTTACTTAATAAAAAGACTTCTTTTCAAACATTTTAATATAAAAGTGAGCGATAAAATTACACGACGTTTCGATGTCATCATAACATCATTCTCAAGTGAATCAAAACTAGATGTAAAACGACCCTTTTTTGCGTGGCTTCGTTTAGGCTCTTCTAACGTCCGGGATCGTCGGGTCGTTTGGGGAGACAGCTCTTTACAAATACTCACAGAACACACATATATTTATAACTCTTTATTCGTGCTTCGGTGCTTGAGATGTGCTCTTCCCGTGCTCCTGTATCAACTAACTGTTTTCTGCTTAATCATACTGTGCTATATCGCTACATGATATCCCTTTTCAATAACCCATTGTGCATTGTTCATTGTGCATATTACGTGTATCATGTTTCCTATATTACATAGAATAAACATGTCCTTAAATGCTATGAGCTAAAAATTTGCGTTTGTCCTGAGCATGCAAGGGCTAATCGACCATGACTATGTACAATAAAAGTGGATTAATAAATGCAGAAACAAGTTTGACCATAGGTAGTCCAACACTCGTGGTCCGCGCGCGTACACGCTACTCAGTGATTAGATATGCTAATCACTGAGTAGCGTGTACGCGCGCGGACCACGAGTGTTGGGCTACCTATGGTTTGACTGTCTGGTTTTGGAAATGCTTTTCATTAAAGAAATAAAGCCCAGCTTAAATGGACAGTCGGATTCTATTAAATCTAAATTATTTTAATTAGTCCTATGTTGTACACTATACAGGGTGTATAAAAAAAACCGCAACCACTTAATATTCTAAAATTCATATTGTTTATAAGCTCAATAGATTTTATGCCCCTGGGATTTTAAAATGGCTTCTAATCGTACAGTTCAACTGCTAATGGTCAAATCAGCTAAACTAATAATGGTGCAGCTAACAACCGAACAACGAGTTTTTTATTGTCGTGCATGATAGCTTGAGTGCTAACTGTCGACCTTGTAAGATTCATTGTAAATAAAATTTTACTCGTTAAATACTTTCAATTCAGCTCGTTGGTTTACGCACCCGACTTTGCTTACCAACGATTGTGCCGCTAGAATATGATTACAAGCTTTCTCGCATTTCGGGGGCCAAACGTCTTTTGTGTTGTAGAACAAAGAGGATATTCATGAATACTAAGTGTTGCGTTTTTTTTTTATACACCCTGTACATTATTACACCATAGCTTTTATCCTTTATATATACAGGGTGTCCCAAAAAAAACGAAAACTATTGAAATCACTCATTGTTAAAATTTGAATGCTGTGTTCACGAATTACAGCCCGTGGGGATTTAATGCAACTTATAAAATGCTAAATGCTTTGTGTTGCTAGAGAAAGGGGACATATCGAAGGTCATGGTCTTTGAGATGCACATTTAAATAATGTTATCCATATTTGTAAATTGTAATATTGTTGATAAATATCATTTTGCGAACAAGCAAATTTTACTGCGTCATATGCATGCATAAAAATGACTACATGGCAAACATTTATACACCTATGGGTCCCAACAGAGTGCTTAGGCATTCAAACTCTAACAATTGCATTGTTATGGGTGATTTCAATAGTTTTCGTTTTTTTTGGGACACCCTGTATAACCTATTTTAATGATGTATTGCAGAATTTTATTAATCCACTTTTATTGTACATAGTCTGGTCGATTAGCCCTTGCACAGGACAAATGCAAATTTTTAGCTCATAGCATATAAGGACATGTTTATTCTAGTTTTAATTCACTTGAGAATGATGACTTCGAAACGTCGTGTAATTTTATCGTTCACTTTTATATTAAAATGATTTTACTTGTATTTTGAAAGAGCAAACCTTACTGATTGCTTACTCAATATCTCCTTTGACGACTTGACTTGTTCAGGATACAGCTTTCCAAGTGCTGGTTTTGTTCTCTGAACTAGGAAGAGACTATATTCAATGAAGTCTACTTCCTTCGAACTTTCATTATATTCACTGACTTACCGGATATCACGCGCGCAATTCTTGCAGCGTAATGCTATAAGTGGCCTATAGCTGAGCCAATAGGGACCTTAAGATGCACCAAATCTACGACGCGGACGTGACATGAAGACAGCCACTATTCGTCTATTGGCTATTAAGAACCTAGTTTAAATCAGTTATACATACTGCTTTCAATACGCCTCTGACTTTCTTTACCATACCATTTGTGTATAATTTTTACTCTATAGCTGTTGTGAAACTATGGAAAAAAGTATTACTTCACGTCCGCGTCGTAGATTTGGTGCATCTTAAGCTCCCTAATATTAGGTTGTGAGGAAGTCTCGTGACAGGCCAAATATTCGTTGAAGCACGTTCTCGAAACTTTATACAATTATTTTCTGCATAGCGACATAATTATGTGGTATTGTGCTGAGCTAAACACGATTTCAAGGTTTTACATTCCAGTTGAATGTATAAAACTCTTAACTACATTTTGCGTAGTTAAATCGTAGTTAGCCCAGATACTCTGGACTCTGCATGATTGGCCAATTCTGTCATAACTATAGTTAACAGTTACTTCTTTATACCGGGTTGCGCAAAAAAAGTTAACCTGTTTGATCGAGTTTAACGTGAAAACTAGGACACATGTTACACTGAAATAACTTTCTTTAGACTCATGAATGCCTAACTTACAATTTGGTATATACCATGCGTATTTTGATACAGTATTCCCCGAGATATCAGCGTTTTACTTTTAGTACGTATTTTTTAAAGCATGCAAAAATTAGTCAAAAATGGCATACTAAATAAGAAAAGATAATCATGTTCGTTTTCAACGGTATGACTTCTTGAGTATTGTTAACTAACGTTAAACAAGGCATACATTGAGAAAAGTACAAGCAGAATTCATGCGAAATTGTTTCATTGTTGTATTTGTGGGCTACCGAACGAATTTTATCCCCCCATGGAACATGAAATATTTGGAACAAAGTCTAAACCAAAATTTTTGCGAAATGGCGGGAAAGGCTGGGACTAATTGTCAAGCAAAAATTCATTTCTTGGTTGAAACAACTTAATATCTCTTGAGATGTACTTTCATTTGGTTTCAAATTTATGTCAGGGCTATTGCTCTTATAACAACTTTCATAAAAAACGGCAATATATAAATAAATAAATACTGCAGAACGGATTTCTCAGCGCTGACTGACTAAAATATCTAAACGCGAGAAGATCACCACTGTGTTTTACACGTTTTCATCAGGCAAGACGGAGATTTTAAAACATAAAATAATGCAGTTGCTAAATAAACGCCAACCTTAAATATGGGCTGTCTTTGCACATGAATATATATCTTATGCATGGTATGGTGAAGGGGAAGAAAAGATTTCCTTTAACGTAGTTCTGACTTTTCTTAAAAAATCTTGATACTAATGTTAATTAGTTTTTAATACGTCTCAGAAATTTAATTTTACCATAATTTTTTTTCCAGTTGTAATTTTTCTAGGAATCGTTTTTCTCGTAACACCTCTGATATCAAATTCCTCCAAGTTTGTAACTTGTACGAGAGTATAGAGACTTATTTCGAAAACAGAAGAGGTAAGCAGAACATCAAACAATGAGAATAAGCTCATGCATGCAGGTTAATTTGAGCGAAGGCACCGTGAGATTTGAGCATAGAAATTATAGACATATATTATGTCTATTATTTCTATGGATTTGAGTGAAGGCACCGACAGAGCGAGTCAGCGAGCTATATATAGGATGAGCATCACATGCCTGTTCGGAGAAATGAGACATTTGCAAAGCAGTCAAGGACACATGCACGCTTGCTCAAAGCTCGCTCAGGATAAAACTGACTTGAAATTATAGCCCCACATAGGCCTTTTCATCCGGTGACGTTGTTGTTATAGTACTATTGCTATGTTTATATACGCATTTTAATGCACAATGTTTTTCGCTCAACATTTTTCTCCGAACTCCCCTTCACCAGCAAACGCTGCCCCCGCGTAAGATGACCAGCTATATATAGAATAGTAACGATATTACGTATCTATTGCGTTGAACATCTATTTTATTGATTTGCTCACAACTACATGTTAAAGATTACATAGAGAGTTACATATCGAAATATATTGACAAATTATTTTCCCAAAGATTTCATTTTGTTTAATTTCAGAATCCACGATTGCGATGTTCAGACTTGCATAGATTGACTCAGCCAATGGCAAAGTAGGCATAACAAAATCCATTGCACATAGGCACACTAGCAAACTGAACTGCCCAACAAGCCGCTCTCACCCGTAGCAAAGGGATTATTCTGCAGAATGCCTGAATGGCAACTGTGCCCCCAGCACAGGCCCGAAGACAGCTTGGAAGGTCTGCTGCCCGTTTGGATCGTTTTTTGGCCAAACCATCTGGACGTCGAACTGGAATTGCAGCGATGTTACCCAGAAGTAAACAGCAAAGCAGGACAAGGACCAAAATCATAAATAGTTTTGTTGCCATAACTATAGAAATAACATACAAATGCATAAAAACACGAAGACTGGATAATCACAATTCACAAACATTACACGAAGAGACAATTTTAGGCATTTAAAAGTAAAATGTATGGCCCCGGAAGCACTGGTACAATATTATCTTGGGTGAAAGCGTTTACTGAGAATAATGGCTTTCAAAATCAATTATGAAATTAGAAAGCATGATTTTACTTAATAAAAAGACTTCTTTTCAAACATTTTAATATAAAAGTGAGCGATAAAATTACACGACGTTTCGATGTCATCATAACATCATTCTCAAGTGAATCAAAACTAGATGTAAAACGACCCTTTTTTGCGTGGCTTCGTTTAGGCTCTTCTAACGTCCGGGATCGTCGGGTCGTTTGGGGAGACAGCTCTTTACAAATACTCACAGAACACACATATATTTATAACTCTTTATTCGTGCTTCGGTGCTTGAGATGTGCTCTTCCCGTGCTCCTGTATCAACTAACTGTTTTCTGCTTAATCATACTGTGCTATATCGCTACATGATATCCCTTTTCAATAACCCATTGTGCATTGTTCATTGTGCATATTACGTGTATCATGTTTCCTATATTACATAGAATAAACATGTCCTTAAATGCTATGAGCTAAAAATTTGCGTTTGTCCTGAGCATGCAAGGGCTAATCGACCATGACTATGTACAATAAAAGTGGATTAATAAATGCAGAAACAAGTTTGACCATAGGTAGTCCAACACTCGTGGTCCGCGCGCGTACACGCTACTCAGTGATTAGATATGCTAATCACTGAGTAGCGTGTACGCGCGCGGACCACGAGTGTTGGGCTACCTATGGTTTGACTGTCTGGTTTTGGAAATGCTTTTCATTAAAGAAATAAAGCCCAGCTTAAATGGACAGTCGGATTCTATTAAATCTAAATTATTTTAATTAGTCCTATGTTGTACACTATACAGGGTGTATAAAAAAAACCGCAACCACTTAATATTCTAAAATTCATATTGTTTATAAGCTCAATAGATTTTATGCCCCTGGGATTTTAAAATGGCTTCTAATCGTACAGTTCAACTGCTAATGGTCAAATCAGCTAAACTAATAATGGTGCAGCTAACAACCGAACAACGAGTTTTTATTGTCGTGCATGATAGCTTGAGTGCTAACTGTCGACCTTGTAAGATTCATTGTAAATAAAATTTTACTCGTTAAATACTTTCAATTCAGCTCGTTGGTTTACGCACCCGACTTTGCTTACCAACGATTGTGCCGCTAGAATATGATTACAAGCTTTCTCGCATTTCGGGGGCCAAACGTCTTTTGTGTTGTAGAACAAAGAGGATATTCATGAATACTAAGTGTTGCGTTTTTTTTTTATACACCCTGTACATTATTACACCATAGCTTTTATCCTTTATATATACAGGGTGTCCCAAAAAAAACGAAAACTATTGAAATCACTCATTGTTAAAATTTGAATGCTGTGTTCACGAATTACAGCCCGTGGGGATTTAATGCAACTTATAAAATGCTAAATGCTTTGTGTTGCTAGAGAAAGGGGACATATCGAAGGTCATGGTCTTTGAGATGCACATTTAAATAATGTTATCCATATTTGTAAATTGTAAATATTGTTGATAAATATCATTTTGCGAACAAGCAAATTTTACTGCGTCATATGCATGCATAAAAATGACTACATGGCAAACATTTATACACCTATGGGTCCCAACAGAGTGCTTAGGCATTCAAACTCTAACAATTGCATTGTTATGGGTGATTTCAATAGTTTTCGTTTTTTTTGGGACACCCTGTATAACCTATTTTAATGATGTATTGCAGAATTTTATTAATCCACTTTTATTGTACATAGTCTGGTCGATTAGCCCTTGCACAGGACAAATGCAAATTTTTAGCTCATAGCATATAAGGACATGTTTATTCTAGTTTTAATTCACTTGAGAATGATGACTTCGAAACGTCGTGTAATTTTATCGTTCACTTTTATATTAAAATGATTTTACTTGTATTTTGAAAGAGCAAACCTTACTGATTGCTTACTCAATATCTCCCTTTGACGACTTGACTTGTTCAGGATACAGCTTTCCAAGTGCTGGTTTTGTTCTCTGAACTAGGAAGAGACTATATTCAATGAAGTCTACTTCCTTCGAACTTTCATTATATTCACTGACTTACCGGATATCACGCGCGCAATTCTTGCAGCGTAATGCTATAAGTGGCCTATAGCTGAGCCAATAGGGACCTTAAGATGCACCAAATCTACGACGCGGACGTGACATGAAGACAGCCACTATTCGTCTATTGGCTATTAAGAACCTAGTTTAAATCAGTTATACATACTGCTTTCAATACGCCTCTGACTTTCTTTACCATACCATTTGTGTATAATTTTTACTCTATAGCTGTTGTGAAACTATGGAAAAAAGTATTACTTCACGTCCGCGTCGTAGATTTGGTGCATCTTAAGCTCCCTAATATTAGGTTGTGAGGAAGTCTCGTGACAGGCCAAATATTCGTTGAAGCACGTTCTCGAAACTTTATACAATTATTTTCTGCATAGCGACATAATTATGTGGTATTGTGCTGAGCTAAACACGATTTCAAGGTTTTACATTCCAGTTGAATGTATAAAACTCTTAACTACATTTTGCGTAGTTAAATCGTAGTTAGCCCAGATACTCTGGACTCTGCATGATTGGCCAATTCTGTCATAACTATAGTTAACAGTTACTTCTTTATACCGGGTTGCGCAAAAAAAGTTAACCTGTTTGATCGAGTTTAACGTGAAAACTAGGACACATGTTACACTGAAATAACTTTCTTTAGACTCATGAATGCCTAACTTACAATTTGGTATATACCATGCGTATTTTGATACAGTATTCCCCGAGATATCAGCGTTTTACTTTTAGTACGTATTTTTTAAAGCATGCAAAAATTAGTCAAAAATGGCATACTAAATAAGAAAAGATAATCATGTTCGTTTTCAACGGTATGACTTCTTGAGTATTGTTAACTAACGTTAAACAAGGCATACATTGAGAAAAGTACAAGCAGAATTCATGCGAAATTGTTTCATTGTTGTATTTGTGGGCTACCGAACGAATTTTATCCCCCCATGGAACATGAAATATTTGGAACAAAGTCTAAACCAAAATTTTTGCGAAATGGCGGGAAAGGCTGGGACTAATTGTCAAGCAAAAATTCATTTCTTGGTTGAAACAACTTAATATCTCTTGAGATGTACTTTCATTTGGTTTCAAATTTATGTCAGGGCTATTGCTCTTATAACAACTTTCATAAAAAACGGCAATATATAAATAAATAAATACTGCAGAACGAATTTCTCAGCGCTGACTGACTAAAATATCTAAACGCGAGAAGATCACCACTGTGTTTTACACGTTTTCATCAGGCAAGACGGAGATTTTAAAACATAAAATAATGCAGTTGCTAAATAAACGCCAACCTTGAAATATGGGCTGTCTTTGCACATGAATATATATCTTATGGTAAACGGGAAGAAAAGATTTCCATTAACGTAGTTCTGACTTTTCTTAAAAAATCTTGATACTAATGTTAATTAGTTTTTAATAGGTCTAAGAAATTTAATCTTACCATAATTTTTTTTCCAGTTGTAATTTTTCTAGGAATCGTTTTTCTCGTGACACCTCTGATATCAAATTCCTCCAAGTTTGTAACTTGTACGAGAGTATAGAGACTTATTTCGAAAACAGAAGAGGTAAGCAGAACATCAAACAATGAGAATAAGCTCATGCATGCAGGTTAATTTGAGCGAAGGCACCGTGAGATTTGAGCATAGAAATAATAGACATCTATTATGTCTATTATTTCTATGGATTTGAGTGAAGGCACCGACAGAGCGAGTCAGCGAGCTATAGGATAAGCATCACATGCCTTTTCGGAGAAATGAGACATTTGCAAAGCAGTCAAGGACACACGAAAAATACTTGCATGACAACATCGTTGTCAGGTTCGGTTGTGTTCAGGGCTCACACGCATTAAGGCTGGTTGGCTGCAATTCCAAGCTATGGCAAAAAAAGTTTAAAGTTCATAAGACTACCAGCTACCGAAAATCACACATTTATCAAGATTTATTTCGTGCAAATCGTGTTCCATTTCATTCGCAACCCCAACAATATCACTTAAGTCGGATTTTTTGGAAACCAGGAAGGAGTATTCCAAAGCAGGCACAGGGACAGAAATTTTAGAAAACTAGGCCCCTTTTAATTTGTCGCTCATAAAGGTGTAATGACTCAGCTGAAAAGTCGGGTTGTCGAATTCTTTCGCGCACCGTGAAATGACTTTCGTTATTATTAATGTAACTCTCTCTTTCACGTCCTAACACCATATAAGAAAATTCGAAATGATCGGCAGAAAATTGCGCATCAGAAGTATAATTTAAAACAAACATTTTATTAGCCAAACACTTTCAAACCTAGTAATTGTTAGATTTATCTTATTGTCAACACGATCATATTTAAACATGGCTAATGGTTATAACGTCTATAGCTATATTTCCATTTCGTCTACAGAGCAAAGAGAATAAGGAAGGCCATCATAAGACAAAATAACCCCATCGCTTCTGATAAGGCGAAACCCATAATAGCGTAGGAGAACAGCTGTGGTTTCAGCGATGGATTTCTCGCATAGCCAATTATAAGACTGCCGAACACAGTTCCGATTCCAGCTCCACTGCCTGCAAAAAAACGAAATTAAGTTTACAGCCAACCAAAAACTCATTCAAATTTCCGAACTCTGCAAAAAGTTGATTATTTAAAATGTAAGTTTAGTATGAGACAGCAGTTAACTATTCTGGAAAATGATCTTTACATTGCCTGTAGTGTATGAGTCCAACAAAAAGAGGAAACGGCTCAATCTTGCATTAGTTCATGAAAAATAATGGTTTCTGTAAATGTTTGCCGCCACTTAGAAGCACATTTTAACTGCTTTACGCGATGTACATGTTTCAAGAATAAAAATGTACATTTATTTAAAGCTGGAGTCGAGTTGTTCAAAATCATGAGGTTAATCTGATCCAGGTTTTGAAAAATATCCAACAATCGCTGAAACTGTTGCTTTACGTGGTATAAAGACAGGTCAAAATATGTGGACTGTCAAAGTATGTCACATCTCAGTGAAAATTTAAACCACCAAAAAATGCATTATACAGTGAATGAATTAGCTCACGAGCGCTGCTATTTCTGCCATTTTTGATTAAGGCCGCCATACAGGTAGAAAAACAACCAAGTGGCAGATCAAAGCTAGCCAAAAATATATAAACAGTTAGACCCTCAACTGATCCAAATCTCAACAGCCAAACTAAAACTTCTATCATTTAAACTATTAATACGTATTAAGTAACTTTATTTGATGGTCTTTAAGACCAAAATTTCTCTCTCCATACAGAAGAAAGGGCTCAAAAGTGAATTGATTAAATTTTTCAGTCTGTGTGAGCTAACTTGCAGACAATTGAGTAATGATTGCTTTATAGAAGTACTCTGAACTCTGGCAACACTAAATACCAAAATATTGCATTTTTAATGATATTTTTTATTGATTTTTAAATTTTTTTTTTACCCCTTTGATTTAAGCAAAAACAGGGATTGATACTTCCTGATAGTTTCTCCTGGCCTTTACAGAGGGGGTAGAGAACACATAGGTACCACATGCTTAGTTTGTTGCATTATTTTTGAAAATTAGGTTCATTTGACCATCTGGGTAATTTAAAAGAACATGTAGTATTTAAGCCTTAGTGCTAAATCAATAGTTTCAAATGAACAGATGAACACTAGAAGAATGAACGTCACAGTACTGTACCTGCACATCCAACTGTGGCAGCACCAGCTCCAATGAACTTAGCAGCTGTTTCGACATCTCTAACACTAGCACTTGTTTGAATTGATCTTGTTGCAAGCATATTGTTGCTTTCTACAAAATTTAAATTTAACAAAATGAGACAATTATAAACCAGGTATAAGAGAGCAATATTTCAAGATAAGGGAACAGCTTATAATCTCATTAATCTGTGGTGGGTCTCAGTACTGCACAAAGAAGAATGCAAATACATATGAAGCACCTTACCAAATGATGGGTTTACAACAGCCACACAGGTCTAAAAAAACAGGGGGAAATATTCAATACAATACAATTTATTTAAAGTCAGTACAAAAATATAATGTGTATAATCAAGTTCTTTGGTCTATGGTCAAAATTGCAGTTACTAATTAGTATCTGTACACATCATTCTACGCTATTCCCAGTGGCTTTAATTTAAAAGTAATGCTTGTAAAATTTTTAATCACAATGTCCAGAGTACATTTAGCTAAAATGTTCCATAATACTAAAAACTGCAGCATACAAAATAAAAAGGAAAATTTATTTTTAACTTGGCAACATGACAGCATTATTCATTCCTAGTGAATTATTTTTAAATTCTGATTTGCCTTTATATTTGTAATCTCACACATTGTTCATTATGGTTTTAAATGAATATGAGCTAGATTCTTGAATGCCAAAGTTAGGCAATTTTCAAATTTGCAAGCCACACATTGTTCTGAGCAGAGCCAATGCACAAACCTGACTAGGCATTACTTTTAATTACCAAGGACAAACCATATCCCAAATTAAAATGTATTAACAACACTTATTTTATTAAAGCTACACTAACTAGCTCACTATACATTTGAAAATTAATACAAAAAAACATGTAACAGCAGTAGAAATTTCCATAGTTAAAAAGACCTGGGGGCGGTTGTAGGAAGGCTGGATAACGCTATCCACCGGATAGTGATTTTCTCTACCGTTCTAAAAATTATACTGTTCCAACAATTATTAAAGAGATCATCAATTTAGGAATACTAAGATTTAATCAAAGTTATAGCAAACAATGGGTGATTTTAAAGCAATTGATCAAATCACTAAAAAAATCACTGGTGGATAGTGCTATCCGGCTTTCATACAACCAGCCCCTGGGAATAGGCAGGGATGTAACTAGCATTTTAATTATTAAGTTTTTAATTTTTCATGCCTCCAAGTCGCTTAGATCATGGTTACACGGATATATCTTATCAGTATACATTTTAGCTAGTTATTTCATGTAAATGCACATTAGACTTGTCTTAAAAGGATAGGGGTGCCCATGGATCAAGAAAAAGTGCCTGTTCAAACAGAGCTCCCTGTTCAATATGGTAAGAGAACAGGCAAATCAGTCATTTGCACAAATCGGTGGGCATAAAGAGGTACAAATATTAAATTATTTGTACTATTGTATAAATATTTCAACATACAATAAATTACCAAAAGTTAGGAATGCATAAAAGTTCATCAATAAAAACTTGTCAGTTATATTAGCAACAAAACTCAAAAAAAAGGTTAAAAATGCCAATTGACTATTATAACATGAATTAATAATGCTAAAGTCTCACAATACTAGTACTATATATTGATATGACTTTCAAGCATCTATATATTAAAATTAAAAGTATTTCAACAGCAAGATAATCAAGACTCCTTCAAAAGTGCACAGTAAAAGGCCTGTGTTATTTAAAAAATAATACAAACCAAGATGACACAGTGATTGACTGATTGTAATGTAAATCGACATGAAAAAAGCAGCTAAATGTAAGGTACAGAGTTCAAGCGAAGTAGACTGAGTTATCACATGGCGGCAAAGGCATGCAAGAATATCAATAAAATCGCAGCAAAAATGTACGAATTTCGATCTATTGCCACATAACTATCTACGTATACAACAACTTAACAACAATGGAGTGATTCTGTAACGCCAAAACATTCAAATAATTGTACAAACCTTAGCAAGTGTTGGACTAGCGTTGCGCATGGTCGTAAGCCGGCCATTTCCAACCTACAAAGAAACAGGGAAAATTCATAAGAAATAATCAACTAAAGCCGGCATATCTTCATCAGTGACAAGAATACACTAATACTTACAATTGCCCTTAAAACCGGCGAACCTAACTTGCTGTAACTGTACATATTTTCTACAGATTTTTCACCAAATATCACACAGTTCCAACAAAAAAGTGAACCAGGAGGAAGTTCGCAATGCGGGCTGGGTATTTGACCACCTCACGAGAAACGTTACCAGTCTCCGGCCGTGCCAAACGTTAAACGATTGGCTAATTTGTGAGGCATACTCATTATTAATGGTAATGTTGATATTTAACATATTTCGCGATCAACTGACCGAAAAAGAACCACCATTACACCTAGTTTTCTAAGGTAATCTTGCTGTAAACTCACCTCGCCTCACCTGGCGTCATCAAGGTAGTGTTTATTACGCTTGTGCTGGGGATTGGTTCCAAAGGGAAACCACCTGTCAACCCATGAACCATTATCACCATTTCTCCCTAATTTTATCCAACCCAATTTTAAAATTGAACAATAATTTTACAAATATTTATATATAATACTACAAACGCAAGGCCATTATGGGCCAGTATTAAAAGTACTGCACATATTTAGTGCACTTAATTTGGGCGTAGACTAAGAGTATGGGAGGATCCGGATCTCAAGCTCTTCGACGAAGTCAATTTTGGAGGACTTATAATTATTTTTCTGCAGGAAACATACTCATAAAATATAATTCCATAGATAATATTGGTATGTCAGATCACCGCCATTACAATGAGCCCCAGCCCTGAACCCACGAAACTGTACATGTTTGGTTTGTTTGGTACCAATTGAGGCCCTGTTTACACTATACCGGATTGCTTCCGGAGTGGGTCAAATTTTGTAGCTAAGTTGGTAAAAAATTTTGACTGTCAGAGATCAAAATAAATATCTATCAAACTAATAAACACTGCTGCTAACCATTGCCCTTTAAAGGCAAACGAAGATATCGTAACAAGCGAATCCGGTATAGTGCACGTGTAAACGGGGCCTGAATGTCAAAAGTAATCCACATTTTTTCCATAATTTTGAAATCAATGAAAGCCATTTTAATCTGTTGGGAAAATACACACCCTCAGTGAATTTTGACCATACTTTTAATTTGTTATTTTATACTTAATACTATATGAGAGTAAACAAAAATTCAGTTTCGAAGTTTATTATTTGATATTTTATTATTATTCTAGCTATCTGATACTATATTGAAGTGATGAACAATCGTGTTTTATACCGGATGTGGCTTATAACACTATAAAAAATTGCAACGGAGTAACAAACATGGTCCATGTTTGTTACTCCGTTGCAATTTTTTATAGTGTTACATGGTGTTCTTGGAAAAGTTGAAGCGGTGATAATCAACACCCTCGAGATCGAAACGAAAAAATGTTGGCCAAACAGGGTGATATTATGCATAAAGAGGATAGAGAATAGTTTGTTTGATGCATTTTGAAGAAATGTCCTTGCCTTTCATCTTATTTGACTGTTTTGGTCAGTTACTAAGGCTACTTATTTTGAACGAGCTACGCTAAACATAACGGAATTGCCAATCGCGAACTGGCAGGCTAACCGCAAATGCACTTCTCTTCCGGCCGGCGTACATTACATCTGATGACATGTTCCAAGTTTCAGAAGAAATTACTGGCTTTGTAACATGTTTTACAGTTGCGCTACTACTTTACTGTCTTATCCTATATTAACCGTGCCATTATGAGTTGTTGCTGCAGTTGAAATCGATCTACAATTCCTCCGCCATTCTTTCACTGTCGTTTTCACCAGCCGAACTTTGCAAAGGCTCACTGTCGATCTCCAGCGCTCCTTCAGGAATCCCGACGTCCAAGTCTACCCCTGCGAGAACAGTCTCACCGAACTGTTGCTTCAACTTGAGTAAGAAGGCATCGTATAATTCATCGGGGACAATATTGTCCAGCATATCAGCTAACACTATTTCCTTTTCCTTGAGGTAATCGTCTTTTGTCATTGCGTTGTGGTAAAACTCGCATGTTTTCTCAACCGCTTGCTTCCAGGGCATTGGATCCCATTCGAGCAATTCCTGGGCACGAGATATATCAAGCGGGCCTTTTGTTCCGGCCGGGTACACATACCAGGTTGATTTATCGTCCCCCTCGTGTTGCACATTATCTATGCCGTAGTATGAAGCGATGTCTCTTATGACCCGAGGAAGAGTGATGTGTTCCTTCAATGCTAAATTCACTACCTTATTTTCTATCGAAAGTGTGTCCATGGCAACAATTCTCGAAATCACGTCAGCAACATCGTCGACGTGGACGAGACTGAATAAATCACTCCGCACTCCATTGGGAATATGAACTGGATGACGAATTACATCATGGGTTATGATCCAAAGTTGGTAGATCCACCATCTAAATTAAGGCAGACACCGATTAGCTAAGCAATGATTCTTCGGTAATGTGGTAGTACTGCCAAAATCTTATCAGTGTAAAGGTCTGTTCACACGAAATGACCCGATCCAATTTTGTCGCATCCATGCAATTCACTTCTGATGGATGTTTTATAGTCTGTTGGCTGGCAAAGTATACGGGCGCATCACTGATCAACTAAAGCCAATGCAATACTGCTTTATCAATAACAAATGACATTCCGTACGAGATCCGGAAAAGTTGGATAGTGTGAACGGACCTTAACATTCAGTTTAATTAATTGATTGGTTCGACAATGGGTTGCGTCATTTTGCGCGAAACATTAACTGTTGAAAATTTATTTAAACGTTACCGTATAAAATCGTGGCAGCAGCCCACTCATGTTGGAACCTTTTATGGGCTTTCATACCCACGCATAACAAAGTACGTATATGCATCATTACCATAGCCGGATGATTGAATAGAGTTCGGGTCTCGGAGACACATCGTAAGACTGAGTGACTCTATTCATAATCTCATATGCGTATTTATCGTAATGTCTCCGATCCCAGTTAATGTGTATCTTATCAAGTAACACAGACTGAGTGCATGTTGCAGCTGTTTTTGTCGAGAAGCCATGAAAAGGTCTTATTAAATTAGGTGTTAAAGAATGGCAACGCGGTCGCGAAAAACTTCGGACCACAAGTTATATATTCATAGCTTTTGTCTCTCATGGGATTTTCCCTGTTTCCGCGTCGTGAGTGGTAAAATCCGTGTAATATACTAATCAATTTTAAATGGAATATTTTAGGTGGCTTCCTATAGATTTAAAAACGGTCACCGGCTAAAATGTTTTTTTGAGGTACCTTTAATTGTAAGGATTTGAAGGTGAATTATGAAAAGGCGAACGGTTACATTTTGATTCAGCGCTTTTTGTCCCCTGCATAACCGCAAGTCTGCCCAATTTGAGGGATCGTTTTGCGTATAGGATTTTTTGTATAAAATTTCATGTGGTAAAGATTAGTATGATTTGAAAATCCGCAATTAATAAGAATATTAATATTCATTTCTTTGATGTATCGCGGGTTTTACGTCATACTCAAACCCATGGGCATGAACATAAATTGGATAATATTTCAGTTATGCAGGAAAAAAGTCTTAAGTCTACGAAAGTCAACTAAAAATTGCTAAAATGCTTTAAAACCCTTCTTTAATAGGAAGCAAGTTGTGATATAACCAGTTGGAAAGTCGAAATACTGCTGGATTTTCGATCAGTTGATATCTCTGTGATATTTATAAGTAACATAAGAAATGAAAACGCTATTTAGCATAATTATGAAATCAAAAGTCAATAGCGCACAATTTCTGTTTATATATTAAAATATCTATATATATGTCCGGCTATAACTAAGCTTTTCAATCCCGACCAATCAGCATTTGCAAACGCCTTATATTTATATTAAACTCAAACTGCATGTGTACTTTGTTCAGCAATATCATGCAGTAGCGTAAATGATATTGTTTCCATGCATTTGTTGGCTCACCTGTAGGTAGTGTCACGTGGACCAATGGCGATCGGGAGACGCAGTATAAGATACGGAACCCCGTTTTTTGTTTGCTGCATGAGCAATTCTTCGCACGCCAATTTCTGGTCGCCGTACGGAAGCGCTTTCTGTAGTTCCTGACGTCGGTTCGGACTGACCGGTCTCGTTGCTTCGCCCTCTTTACTGGGTTGGGTGTGATTTTTTGCGCTCACTTCGTAGACAGCTTCGCTGCTGATGAACACGTACAAACCGATTCTGCCCGAAAGTGCGTCCAAAATCTGGCTCACATGTTTCGGCGAGAACGAAGTGAAGTCGATCACGACGTCGTAAAACGTCTCATCATCGATCAATTCCTTGCATTCCAGTAAGAGCGATTTTTCCCGGTCGCAGTTGATTTGCCTCGAGGCGTGCGGTTTTATCCTCTTGTCCGAATCATAGTAAGGATTCCCTCTGTTCAGCAAGGTGACGTGGTGACCATTGTCAAGCAAAGAGAGCGTGGTCACGCCGCCGATGAAGCCGTTTCCGCCGAGAATAAGGATATGCTTCTTCGGCGCAGACGACGACAATGCGCCCGCGAAAAAGTGCAGTAAAAATACAGCACCAATAGCGAAAGAAGTCTTTCTATCCATTGTTATCAGCGCCATTTAATCGTCTGTAGTCTAGAAAAGAACACAAAAAATAAAAAAATTGTTCGCAACTGTAGCAAAACACGGAGTCGACGCTATTCACGATGGCTCTGTTTGCATCGTTATAATGTCGAAATAAGCTACAAGAATTATAATGTATAATTATCTAATGCATCATCAAACAATGGTGCAAACGTTCAATTATGCTAAAATCAAAAGATATGTATAACGTTTCGGTGATGTTGACTTTTCGTTTCACGGCAACAGCTTTTGCGCTGAAGCCTGCTTTTAAATCATCCCAAGACACTTTAAATGTCCACACTGAATCATGACGGCTATGTTGCTATGGGATTTTTTTGGAATCCTTAAAGAAACAAATTATTTGTTCCTTCAGTCACACATGACCGCATATGACTTTGTTTTCTAAGCTTACCTTAGATCGTAATGTTGCTTGATACTTCTCGAGAAGAAAATGCTGGTTCGTGGGCGCCGGTCAATCGAACGTTGATTGAAGGGGAGCGTATTATGCCAGGCTGATTTCTATTGAAAGTGAAATTGTTTTCAAAAGAAAATTTGCTAGGAATAGCAGAATATATGAATATGGCCCCCCTCCATTAAAGTTTGATTGACGCCAATGTGCTGGTTGAAATCCATTTATATACGTCATAGCGACGGATACACATATCAAGCTCACTATACTAGAAAAGTTCGAACATATGAAAATATCAACCTTATATCTGTAAATTAAAATGTCTGTTCACATACATTGCACTTACAAAAAAGAGCTTGGTATTCCACAGGCATGGGTATTTTGAAATACACCTATGATAAGGTCTGCATGCGCAGAGCAGTTGCCACCCACCCCCTATCAATATATTTGTTTTTCTGCTCTGACGGATTAAATGTTTCAAAAAGTTTCATTCATGCTCCCCGGTCCCTCTAAAAGTAGCCCTTCCTCCCGCCCCCTCAATCCAAAAGTTGCTCAGCTCATGGACAATGGAACTTGCTGACATGGGCTTCATATGCATGCATGACAACAAATTGGTCTTGAGACTTGAGAACTGGTTCACCCAAGCTCCTATAGAAGCATCGGGAATCCATGGTATTGTTTCAAAGCATTTGAGCATTCGTATAAAACGCGTGTTAGGACGTAGTGCGAACCAGGCATTAGCGTTTAGTTTACAGCTGTTAAAATGGAGACGCATTCCGTCAGTCAGTTATAGATTTTTTGTATGTTTTACGCTCAATATCATATATAGATAATTCAAGATAGGCAGTTGTTATACCACATTTGTTGCGCTACTCCCTGATTACATTGACGGCGGAGACTATACTGTCTATACATTTATATAGTGTTCGCATGACGTGCTTTTATTTATATTAAACCTTATAAACTACTGACACATTTTAATGAAAAATCCATGCAACCCAAAAGGAACGTATAAGAAAAAAAAGACCGGAGTGCATGTACACTGACTGTTAATTGATCTATTTTCTATTTTAAGTAAATCAACTTTCAATTCAACTTACGTACCAAGACGTAATCTAGCTTGAACTTTCCTTCTTGGCCCCGACACTGACTTCGTCCAGTATGACGTTCTCCTGAATACATATAGGCTACGGTTTGCGGTGTTTTTTAATGCTTGCAATTAAAACGGCAATCGCGGATTTATACCGATACAAAAGCTGCCAGTTGACCAATAATATAATACGACGTGTGAAAGCTGATTAATGCCGAAACCATAATCAATATATTAGCATGGGAGTAAACAGGAGCATTTAATCCGATTGGATATGTTTTTAACAGTGTTTATATATAAACGCACGGCTGAAATTTTGTTTGCGCCATGTCGAAAAACACAAAATATATTAATGGAAGTGGGGGCAATTATATAAACGCCTTCAATGCCGCTATTGGAATATGTGCGTTGATTGTTTTTAATATAGCAATGTTCTCTTTTTGCCTGTTTTTTAACACACGTGCATGTGCATGCATGCATGCATGGATCTTCGTAGTGGCAGTGGAAACGGCGAGACCTTGTCACAGCGTGGACGGCGTTCTCTATGATAAAAAAAGATGAAAAGTTGACTTTTGTCGCCACAATTTTTCGTTAAAAACACAATAACTGCATGCTGATCACTATCAACGGACTCACAGCACCACTATATATATCCTAACGGTGGGGATTTAGGCAAATGCAATATACATTCAATATAGGAACCTTTTAATTAGAAATGAGTCGAGTGACTGGTCTTGTTCATATATTAACCCGCGGCTTTTGGATGTTATCATTTTTTTTCCATCTAGAGTGTAATGCGATTTTTTAATATATATTTTTTTATTCTTTGTGGCGCATATATTAACGCGATCTATATCAGCGACTCGAATCTTCGAGATCAATGATTTGATGATGCCGAATTCATGCAAAACTCTCCGGCAGGGTTGATTGAATGTATAAGTTTAGCACCGGATCGGACAGAAAAAAAACACAAGGACATGTTATTTAGCTCGTGCTGTGCACAGTCGTGTTGTAATTGCTCAAAATTACACAAGCAGACAGAATTTTGGAGGGCGTATAGATATATAGATAGAGCGAATTAGCCTCTCACTGAAGTCATCCCGCCATATTAATGAAAGCCAATTAACAATTCTATTATTATATACGTGGCCAATTTTGAAGCTAGCTTGCACGAGCTTCTGAATACGTAGCTATATACAATTTTGCAGGTATGCCGTATGCATACTATAGCTCTTACGCTGTTCAGAAAATTCTAACGAATATCAGAGAGAAATGGCTAAGCGTTGCCGTTGATCACTTTTTTTTCAGCTAGCTATATAGTTCGCAGGAATATTCGCAGCCAATTCTAAACTTAGTTTCACGAAACAGCAAATAATCACAAAGATTGTGCAAATAAAAAAATTCTTCTATATACTGAAAGTAAACTTAGCAGAATATCTATAAATCTCTGAAAATAAATTGCAAATCATATGATTTATTTTATTAATATCTTATCTTACCATAATATAAGTTTTCTTGCATGCTATTAAACATGACTGTTCTTAAAGACCGAGGTCCAATATTTCTTGGTGTTAAAAACCCAGCAAGTGCATGAGGTTTGTTGAGAGAATTGTTTATTATATGGCACAAGGCATGCATGCACTTTAAAAATGCATGCCGCGATTATTTTCACCTGAAACCATGCATGCGGCATTTGCAGACATCCTATATTGATTACAATATAGCTAAATTGAATTTGCTTTTGCCATTCTCGTTCAGAGTTTCCCTTTTTTTTCATCTCGCCGATCCATTATGGGAAAGTAATAGACCGCTGAAAATTCTTCTCCGCCAATCATGGAAATACTGCATACATAAGCATGCTTGATATATTTGTAATAAACTTGTTATATATAATATATATCCTAGCCCTTCTCTCATATATAAATAAGTTATTCTCTTTTATACGTAATTTCAATAGCAAGACGGCTGTGTTTATTGGATAAGTATATGATAAAAAATGACTGATTTTGATTCTCTCTACCGATACATCGTTAAATTTCTATCCGTTGGGGTATTTGTAGTGAAATAAAATTTAGTCTAAAGGAGATGCTTGAGATTTGCTTGCAAGTATAGAGAACAACATTGGCGTTGCATTGTCTCAAACATGATTTCCAGTGGAAGCAGTGGAAGCAGTGTTATTGTTCCAGTGTAGTTTGTGAGTCTCTGTGGGTGAAGTCGTTCACATATAGCTTGAGCAGCCACGAGGTCCACACTGATCTCAAAATTGTTTCGGATAATCAGAACAGAATGTTCTACGTCATGCAATTGCACGATGGATGATACACTTATTAAGACAGTTGCCGTTTCTATATGCCTGTGGCTGTGGACGGGCAAAAGTTAATCCGCCGGAGCAGTTTTCATGATTGATGCAATCACTTTATGCATGTACTTATTTTCTCGCGTTATGCGCTGTTTAGTTCACCGTGCAAGTCTGTCTATGACTTTTCAACAATGGCAATATGGTCATGTACAGTGCACTGCATGCACTGTCCTGAACTCAGCGTTTATACTTGCTTTTGAATTAATGTCGAAATTGCAAACCATGGTTCATCTTTATGCACGTTAATTGCTGCGAGCGAAGCGAGGAGCATTCTATTCTGTATGCGTATACGATCTCGCTGTTTTGGTATGTATGTAGTGTGTGACGTCATGATAAATTTCATGATGTGTGACGTCATGATAAATATTAAACCTATTTTAGATATGTTTCATATAATTTAGATATGTGTCACATTATGTTATGAAAAAATTAAATAAAAATCGATATGTACATTTCGCAGCACTTCACTTTCTATTAGAAATTTCTAGTTTTACACGAGCTAATAACGATCTCATGCCGACTGAGCGCACTAGGACCTGCTTCAATCTCAGCGGTCTAGCTCGCATGGTCGACAAAAGACTAAATTAACCTAGCACAAAATAGATTTATTTTTACCGTTTTCAAAGTTTTCCAAAAGTGAGCTGCATTGAGGGACTTGCATATAATTTGCACATACGTGGACGCGTAGGCAGGTCAGTTAGCGATTAAGTTCGATTTCAGTTTAATACATATTATCAGGACTGGCCGTGGAATTTTCTCGAGCAGTCAGATCGAGCTGCCGGGCAAACCGTTTCGGACGCGCGCTGAAACAATTACAGTTTTGCAATTGCACATGCATGCCGCGCAGCTAAGTAAATGTTAATAAATGTAAGACTACACACAGTAGCTATTAACTACGATTGTTTAATCAAGAACAGCAGGTCATAACTCATAGGACTTAATAATTCATAAACCCTAAAAGCGAGGCTAGGCAGATGTCGAATCGTTCGTATCTTGTCATCTTGTGAGTTACCATAGAAATAGTATATATGAATAAATAATGTAACAGCATGCAACTGTAATATCTTCACTGACAAAGCTGAGAGAAATTGCAACTTGAAGTTCGTAAAGATGCATGTAAAATTGCTGTAGATTTTTTTGACGGGCAATCCGTCTCGGCTTAAGACAGACTTCCGAGATTTTAACAATCTGATTATAGCCGGCCTGGCCTAGCTAATGAAACAGTCTTCGGTCATCACATGTTATGCAGTCGTGCTGTTGAAAGCATTCCGGAAAAAAATTCGGCTAACTTAATCATTTTGTAACTTGCAGTACGCACCCAATCTTTTGATCAATCCAGGAAGAATGACCAATCGAATATTTTAAGCAATTTTGATTGGTTAATAGGAAGTTACGAATTTTCTGCATGGGAAAATCTGCGGGGATTAATTAGCTAGGACAAATGATAAACTGTTTGAAGAACTGCACCAACTGGCATGGAGACAGCGGACACTAGTTACGGCCTTATTTCTTTAACGAATTACGGCCTCTACTACTTTATCTATATTTCATAGCAGTCAAATGCACTTCAAACATGCAGTATGCAGAATAGAGGATGAAATGTAGTGTGTAGAACTGTCTCATTCTGTTTTCGCTTGGGTAGACGCGTCGAAATTGCCGAAACCGCATTGTTATAGGTAGGTGGTGCCAAACCATTTAATATTTTAAACATCACTGATTAATTCTCTTTTATCGAGCATTGTTTTGATTGGTTGCCATTGAAAGGTTCAACACACGAGTGGGCAGTTTCATAGGGTAATTTTATAAGTTTACAACTGACCCACATTACAAGAGACTGACATTAAATTTTATGTTATATATACCGGGAGCGATGATGTTCGTTGTTGCACGGCTAACTAGTCCCAATTCTCTCCACTAAGTGCATTTTCTATTTAACGGAGGCCGGTTGTATCGAGCCCGTTTAGCTTTAACGGTGGGATAAGTCAAAATTAAAAATCGTTCAGACTGACTTTCGGTCGCGAAATGCTCGACACGACCATTCAAGCTGAAATGATGACTTCGTGTATATCGACCGGAGGTTATATTGTAAAAGTACAAAAAAAACAATCCCAGAACAAGTATAGAAAAGAAAACATGTATTCATCTTGACGGCGATATACATATTTCACGTTAAAATGAACTCCGTAACCAGAACTCATGCTATTTACAGGTGTTATGAAAGCTTTACAAGGAGACTAAACAACATTATGATTGATTCACCAACAAACGTAAAACGAGTCATTTTTTTGGTTCTTTGCACTATTCGTAGTTAAACGCTAGACGAAGGTACAAAAGATTATTGTCCGACCAACGTATCTTGTCACAATATAAAATCATTTGTAATTTTAAGGACCGAACAAGTTACAGTAACAACCAAAGGCAAAGCATACTTAGTACACGGCAATCGAGGTGTAAATGACAGGTGACGAAAAATAAATCCTACATATCCACAGTCAAGTCAATCACTTTACACCATTCTTTGATTTGCTATCGAGGTATTTGGTGCAAAATTTACAAATATAATGGTAAGGGGGGCAGTTATATAGTACAGATTCCTCCAACATACCCTGGTATTTTATTTCTTTTAAAAACTTTGCAAAACTTTTCAACATATTCAAAGGACTACATTTTACATGGTTTAGCTACTTTTACTCCTCAGACTTTTAGCCGTGATGCTGCTAATTAACAACTGTTTGCCACAGGTTGCGACAAACTACGTATGCTTTAGTACCAATGTTGTCCGAATCAAGTTTGGCATTTAGGAATCATTTTAACAATGCTACTCGGGTTTGATTAGTTGTGTGCCTGGTCTTGCAGAACCTTTGTGTTGGAATGGCGACGTTTGGCGAAGGTGATGTAGATGGTCTTCATCTTTTCGCCAGCTTCAAGACGATTCCTTTCCTCGGTGGTTTGTTGTCCGATTCAGTGTTGTCTTGCGCTTCAGGCGACAGCAATTTAACCGTCCAGTTTGAATTCGCCGTGCTGTCAGGGCTGTCGACAGGGGAGAGTATTGGACTAGCCGTGCGCGAAGACGACGGAGAGGGTGGAACGGACAAGACACGGGGCGTCGGCGGCGGGTTGTTCAAGTGATCGATCTCCGTTTCCGATAGAGGAAACTCCCGTAATGGCCACGGTGTTACAACGGGCCACGCCTCGTTGCTGTCCTCGTTGTGGTCCATGGACGAGCTCCTCCGATTGTGATTCCTCGAGCTCTTTCCAGACCGCTCGATCTTGCTGGGCATCGAGTCCGACGACAGCATGTTAACGAGCGCACCGGATAGACCCGTAGGCGAAGTAATGTTCAAAGATGAATTCAGCGACGGGGTGTTGGATGTTGGCGATGGAACACCCGATGAATTATGACTAGCAGTCAAATGACCGTCGAAGAGAAGAGATCCAGGAGAAACGGGTTCAGGGGTTGTCGCCTCACTGTTCTGTCGAGTCGGCCGTTTCTTCTTTTTTATCGCCAAGCCAACAAACCGTTTCCTTTCGTTTTCTTCGCATTTTAAATGTCTCAAGGCAAACGAAAGATTTGAGAGATCCTCCATATCCTCCTCATCTGCCTCCTACACAAAATTGAAAAAAAATCTTTTTAGAAGATTCACTTAATACTACTGACAAATCTTTACTTGCGCAGTCTTCGGAACAACGGTCGTTTGCCTTTTTGTCCAAAACGAGCAAACGTTTATAATTCAAGCAATGACGGGGATAAAAAATTATGAACATAAAATGGGTATGCCCATTTTTATTGTGATTTACAACGAGCTCGTAAGAAATACTAACATTCTTTCATGATTTTCACCTTCGAAGTCGTGTCATTTTTTTACATTAGCGCACGAAATAGTATTTTGTAGTATGTCGGTATGTCGAAATGGCATATCAAAAGTAGTATTGTTTAAAAAGAATTGTGGACAAAATTTGTTGGAAATAATTTACACGATCATTTAGCTGCAAAGAATGTAGCGAATGCATTACCGGTGGGTATTCTTTGGGTGTAACAGTCGTTTCTCGCCAAGCTGGTGTTAGAATTTCCTTATACTGAAGCTTCTCGACTCTAGTTGTCGACGCCATCGAGTACGGGATAACAATATTGTTGATGTCAAACGCATTACTGGTCGGTTTCTTTTTTTTCGCGCTGAGTGCGTTCGCGGGAAAGGAATGACCAAGCGAAGTCGGACTGGGCGTGTTTGAAACGGGACTCGACGGTCTACTACTGCCAGACGGTAATGACAAGCTTCGGGCTCGTTTCTGCAACTGATTGGCTAGAAAACAATGAATGCATATAAGTTGTAGAAAAATTACCGGAAACGTTTCCTGTTCGCACATCGAGGGATGAGTCAAACTTAAGTCTCTTAAGTCTTCTATCCCGGGTTGACTTTCAAAGCCACGCGCGAGAAATATGATAATTAGATAAAATTCACTTCGCAAGTTTGATCAAGAAAGGAAGTTCCGGGCACCGAAAACACAATACCGGTTCGCCGATAACAAAATAATGAGACGACAATGAGGTCACTCTAGTCGTAACTTCCGATGTTACGTAACCTTCTTACGTAAACTGTTGTGCGCCATCTTCCTAACCAGTTATCTTTTAACCGTAAGCACGTTGAACTTTGTAGCTGAACTCTGTGTCAGTTTATTGCATATTTCGTATAAAGAATGAGGACACTTTGCAACGCTGAGTGGCCCTTCTAGTCCTCGCATTATTCTGTGATGATAACTTCGTTTGCCGTTGCACAGCAATGGTTGGTAGCAAAGGTTTATTGCTTTGGCAGATTTGGTAATATTTATTTGAGTCTCGCAGATCGAAAACCTTCATAGACTCCCCGCTATTTCTATAGCTAAGACAGATAGCTATTCGATAATAGCGTAAACAGTGGTTCAAGTCCCAGATCGTATAGAACTATTTGCCAAAGTCTAAATGAGCACGTTGTCCCAAAACACCGACATCGTGTCGCGTGTAAAACAGCATGCATCCAGTCTTCGTTTTGTCGTGTTTCGTGTAGGTGCAAAGAGCTGCGGTTCTTGGCAATCAGATGTCGCGGAAACTCTGAACAACTATGCGCAATGTTGATATAATGTCACTTAAGACACGATCACAAGTAAAGTTGTTCGAAGGAATTTGGCGCCTGGCTTTTACCTCATAGCTACTGTCTGCATCTCATAGTAAATCCCATCAATATGAAGAAACAATTGTTGGGTATGATTAATAAACAGTTTAAACTTACCGAGTCTCAAACCTGCGTTTACAGCAGCGGATCGTTTTTTGTTCGCTCTTGAGGATTTTTGCCTCAGGGTTCGTTCGTTCTTGGAAGAACCTCCCGCCTTTTTCCTGTTCTTTCTGTCTCTTAGGCTTCGAATACCTACACAACAGATCACAAGACAAGTTAAAAAAAATCTGAGAGAATATGATAGCCAAAAGAATGCCTTTAAGCATGGACAGACCTTTCGCTTTCTCATTATACGGATTCACTACAGTGTTAACATACTTTCCACTTCATATGCAGTGGATCTGAAGACAAGGTTAAAAGACTTCGTTGCACGTCTAGCGACCCAAAAGGATCGAATCACGAAAACGTATAAAACGATCATGAATCCGTCTCCGGTGTATAAGAATAGATTCGGTATAGCAAATTTACGCTGTAGCTATATATGGAAAATATTTGTACATGTACCTTGCTTTTTGTACGACAATTCAAGAGCCTCTTTACGCTCCTTCTTTTTAATTGCCGCAGGAGAACTCGAAGATCGAACATATTTTCTAAAAATGATTTAGAGAACGGATTAAATAATTTAGGTTATGGTAGCATTCCTTTTTACTCTAAAATCAGTACACGCGTATGTAATTTTATCTAAACTCCAACACGCAATACTAACGTGTAGAATGAAGATCGTGTATTTCCCAGCAAAAAATCGTACCTTTTTGTCGCAGTCTTTGCATCACCGGGCGCGTTGAGTTTGAAAATTTTACTTTGAAAGTTTCCTTTCTTCAACAAGGCACCAAAATGCAAAGACAATGGAACTTCTACACGTAATAAATGATTAGGAATGGTTAAGAATAGCTCTTCACTTCATTTGGAGACAAGAATAGTAATTTCCAAGAGTATCACAGCATGAGAATTAAGAAACTTCATCGTCTTTCAGAAAAAAGGAATTTTATGGAGATTGACATGCAGACACTGATGAAGAGATCGAACAAGTGGCAACAAGATCCCACGTGTATTGGAGAGACTACTAAACCGTTCGTAGACAGAAAGAACCAGGCTGTAAAGTTTCAAACAACTACCATAAAAATGACAAAAAGATAAAAACAATGGGTGGCTTTTTCTTCTCTTTTGCGATTCGTCTACGGTTTTTCAATCGTTCTATATAATTTCCCATTGTTTCGTATAACTTTCATTAAACCCCAGTATTCCTGAATTAGGAATCCTCTTTCATAACTGCATGATAGCTCCAAATTTATACAACAAATACTTCGCCTCTTACCTGTTTCGAACGATAGCACAGGATGAAAGGACAAATCCATCGTTGCAACCCTATCCCTCAGATCTTGTCGGGACGTCAATCTCGGCAACTTCGGCGAACTCCGCTTGCAAAGCACGCACGGCGTCCACGAATCGCCGCAAGAACAGAGCATGCACGAACTCGGCCTTTCGATTTTGGCCAGATCGAAAAGTTTTCGTTTCTGCCATTGCTGCACGGATCTAGTTCTAGCGGCCGTACACGAGTCGATATGATCGCCATCGTGCTGGCCAGCGAATTTCTGGACATTCAATAGCAGGTTCGTGTTGCTCTTTTCCGACAGCAAAGGGATTCCAGAGTTTTTCGAGAACGCAGTGTCGGGCGTCAGAGAGCTTGTCATTATGCCGCCTTGAGCATGAGCCTTGCGATTGTTTAGCACATTCGCAGTGTCCACTAGAAGATCGTTGGCGCTTTTGTTCGCCATCGACACGATAACTTTGTTGTCTGGAACGTGTCTTTGCTTTTCGAGATTGATTGGCCTCTTCTTCACGCGAACTGCTTTGTAGGTTTCCTCACATCTGCGTATTCGACGCTCAATGTCGATGACCTGCGACCGAAGCCACGTCCATTTTGATGCTATGGTTCCACGATCAGAGTAGAACTGGTTTATAAGGCTTGGAAACCTTTTGAAAGAAAAAAACCCTGGATCAACTTCAATCTTTATCGAAATGCTCACCACATACATTACTCTTTCAAAATAAAAATACTCAGGTGACCGCGCGCTCATATTTTAGCTAACCAGGACTCAGAAAGTTACAGCAAATCTATTCTGTAGTATCTAATCCATAGTTATTCTTTTTGGAACCACTTAAAATTTGTGATTATGTTTAGTTAGCTCTGAGATAAATATGAAACCGAAATTAAGTATATTTCAAGAGACTTTAAATTGTTTCAACTGAAAGACGGAATTTTATTTAACAACTAGTCCCATTTCACTAGTCTATTCCCGCCATTTCAGACCACCTGGATATTAGGTTTTCTTAGGAGCCCACTCTTCGGGTACTGGCTTCTAATATTTTAAAAATTTAGGGGGAAACATATTTGGGATATTGATAATCATATCATATTGCGGTGTTACCTACGTAACCGGAATTTCAAGGACGCACCCCAACGAGTAAGTACTGGAAAATTACAGGGAAGTCGGGGGGTTTTTTCTAAAAACCAAAATAAGGAACTGCATTGAAATGGAGCTCTAGTAATGGAGCTCTGGTAACTTTTAGTAGGTAATGTAGCCAAATTTAAGTTCCCTAAAGTATCTTTTAGAATTATTGTAAGCTATTTTTAAAAGGATTAACGTGACGTTGAGGAAAAAATAAAGATGGATAGTATTGATTCTGGCACTCAATTTGGAAATATGTGGTAGGTTATCCCAAAATGGAAAATTCCAAATCTAAACAACTTTTCAGTCTAAAATGCTTTGTCACTTTGATATACTGCGATCAGTTTCTTACCAGAAGTGTTTGATACCATCTTCTGGGGGTGCACCCTATCTCTTCCTTTCCTACCAAACCACTGAGTAAAATTCAGTGCCTTCTAACTTTCCCCTTGTTTTTATACAGTTGTAAATATAATAGTTTGATTTCAGGAGCTTCTATTTGTGGAAATCTGTTTAGCAGCAGATATTGGTATGATCATAGACAATCCAGAAGACAGTGCATCTTCCGGATTGTCTATGGTTTGATTTAAACCAATCTGCAATAATTATACAACCTTAACATTATTTGCTGGGTTCATCATTGCTTCTGTTTTTATCTGTCAGTCAACACTTAGGTCTTTATCGACAATCAGGGTTATTTCAGGTAAATGAGATTTATTTACAACACGAATATTGACATTTGCATGGAAGTATTTGACAGTGTACATAGGCTTTCATAGCAAAAAATGAAGTATTCTGAAGGTGTAGCTGACAGATGCATGGTGGAATATGAAGGATTTAAAACTTTCTGAAATATGGTATGTTACTCAAACAAAGACTGTTAGCATTAGGCTAACAGCTTCCTGATTGGTGTTCTAAAGCTAACTTACAATCTGTTCCTGTTAAATTCTGTTTCCTCACATAAATTTTTACGTTGTATGTCACATGTAACTAAACTCTAGAATAAGATCTTAATTTCTACAAGGCATTTGAGAGATGATTAGTGAAATCAATTGGATGTTTTTAAAACCTCTGTAAGATTTTTCATTCATCATAATTACATAAGATAAGAATTGATGTTCATGGATAAAAGCCCTAATATTTATTTTGTTAAACATAATAGATGTTTTGATATTTTTCGTTCTTTTCTGCAAGGGTGTTAAAAAATACAGGCCACAGACAGCTAATATTTATATTTTCTTACGAATAATGGCAATACTCTTTCAATGAGATGTCAAATCATTAGTTTTCAGTAAATGTCACAATGAGGTAGATCAAATTGAAAGCAAATAGGATGAGGGACAATTGGAGATAGTTTTGTAAACATTTTGGTCAGAATGCAAATGAGTATAGCAATAATAATACAAACTTTGATTATTCATATCATTATTCTTAAGGTTATTCTACTTAATTCTACAAACATGTGAAGAATATTTCAAGTAAATATGCATAGACGAAAGTCACAACTAAAGCTGTTTTCAAGAATTTCTTAATTTAAACAAGACTTATGGTTGACATAATATTGAATCAAGCATTACCCTTTGCCTATATGATTGAAACTCTTCAAATTGGTTGCCAAATTCAAATGTCTATCATTTGGATAATTTACAAGCTGGTTAGCCGAGCAAGAGCAAATTAGATCAACTGGGTTTGGACATTTGAAGTATACATAATCTGCATAACAACAGGTTTCGTTGAATTCTGACAAGTATATGCATAAGCCAGTCCATTATTAGATATTATAGGGAAGTGACAATAATGTAATGTGAATGTGTGATGTAATACATTAGCATTGCAATGCCTTGAAAATTGCACAATTTTTTTCATTATCATTTCTAACCAAAATTAGATATACTAAACGACGACCAGACCACAAATGAAAGAGTCTAAAATTAGGTTTAAAGGACTTTCTTATACACTGGCAAATGTGCCAAAATCATATCTGTCCTTTTCTGTACGTGGAGTTTGAGAGACCACGCTGTCGGACTCGTTCATTTCCGGTTTAAAGTTTGGCATATACCAAGATTGAACTTTTAAGCAAGAAACCCGAATTGTATTATTATTTTGGACTTACCCCTTAGTTTTGGCTTCATTACTCGGAGGATTACAATCCATTTCGTCGCAACTCTCGGCGCCCGAACTACATTCAGTAGCGTCCGAGTCGCCCACATGTTCAGCTAGTTCGAGCTGACAGACCAAAGACTTTGCGGCAATCCCTTCAGTTTCCTTGTCATTTACAGGGTTTAAAACATCCCCACAACCAGCCCGAATATTATTTCCACCCATTTCGTTATGATTATTATCCTTATTCTTTCCTAACGAAGCTTTCGGAGGCTGTTCTTCCCCGACACGACCCACTGCCTTGCTTGTAGATTCGCACGACGTTTCTTCCTTGAGTTGCCTCGAAGGCTGTCGCAGGGTCAAATCCGGTTTTGTTTGATCATATTTCTGTTGAGAAAGACTCAGATGCGCCTTTCTCCGGTTAACAGCGAATGTTTGTAGTTGGTCAGTGACGTGAGTTTCAAGCTGCCGCGATTGTAATGAACGAAGCCTTCGTTCTAGCTTGCGGGCACGAGTGGAAAGCCGAACTTGATTTAGGCCAGCTTTTTTTACTTTTTTCTCAAACAAAAGTCGCGGCGAGGGCTCTGGACAAGGAAACAAATACCTCTGTTGCGTTTCATGATTTGTTTTATTGTCCAAAGCCTGACAGCTACTTCGGTTTTCGAGCGAGTTCGAACCACATGTTTTTGTTGTTGTTATTCGGATCCGGGTGGGCGTAGAATTCAGCGATTCTTTTTGGGCTGAAATAGGGCGAGTTTGTTCCTTCTTGGACGTATTTTCAGCCGCTGAAGCTAAGGGAACATCCTGGCTATTAATTTTGCCTGATTTTGTCGACTCTGAAGCATTACTGAACGCACGAGGCAAGTTGTTCAACTTGTGAACTTCGTCCAATACACGCTTGCCAACAGTAGAGTTTATATTACTATTCGCCATAGATCGACAAAATCCGTTTTGCTTTGGCGTCGTCGAGTTGATCTGCAGCTTTGAGTTGTCTCTCGTTATTCCTTCTTCCACGTAAGGTTCTCTCAAGGGGTTTTGCGAACTCGAAGACGAAATATTGCCGTTCGTACTTGGGGACCCTGCTGCTTCGGCAAGCGCGGGAGCCATTTGCGCCATTCACCATGCCTTACGATAGGGAATTATATAATATCGTCGACCAAATCCACAGCCTCTCATGACAACACGAGAAGCAGAATAAATCCTTCCAAGTAATAATGTTTCGTTACGATACCAAATTATGTCCTCTTTGCACTAAATACCGATCAAAAAATTTCAAACACCGAGCACGTGACCGCCACGTCCTTTTGGCGTAGATTCTATAATTCTTCTGACGAAACACGCCGTATGTCGCCTATTGCAAAACACAAATTTTACTCGAACAGTACACCACCAAAACTAACTCGATGAACCAAATAGATACTTGAAATATATAGATGAAAGCCTTTATCAACTTTCCCAAGTGTTTAATTGACAAAGCACGCCGGTTCTTGGCCCTTCCGAGCGAAAACAAATTCGAGCAAATTGTTAAAAATATGGCGGCTGAAATATTTTCGCTTCGTCTCGATTTTCACAATCACATGGCCGGTTGTTTCAATACAAGCAACCACCCTCCAATACTGCGGTCTGATTGGTCCAAAATGACGTCAGATAAGTAATTCGAGTGTATGTTGTGAGAAGATATCTGCCAATCAGATGCACATCACAAAAATTCGGAACAAATTTGATAATTCTTTCATTCCAAACCCAAAATCTTCGCAGCTAAAAGTAAAAATAAAAAATACGAACAATTAGGGGCATCTATAGTTGTCGAAAGTAGCGATCACAGCATTTTCTGAAAAATACCGTGCAATATTATGCACCAACTGGGAAACAAAATGGCGACCGTATTTGTTGTCTGAGACATATATTCTTTTGGAATTTTTTTTGTAATGCCAGATGATTCCCGAAGAATCAGAATATTCTATTACCTGAAGCGAAAATTTTGGCTTTACGTGAGAAATCTTTATGTCGCTCCACTTTAAATGTTTCAATTTTAAAATAATCAGGCGAAGATTGAACAGGGGGGGAGGTTAGTTAGAACAGATTGAACTTAAATCGAGTAAATTTAAGATCATATCGTTGGCAAAACGGGAAAAAAAATTAAGAACGTGCATGGACAAAATTTTTAATCGAAGTAAGAATTAAATTCTGTTTATTGAGGGATCGTATAAATTTCTTTGACTGACATTCCAGGAAAATATGGGTTAGTAAATATTCAAGTGCCTTGTGAATCCTGTAGGCAACTTTTTTTCAAAATTTCACTAAGATCGAGAGATTAGCTTAGGTCAGTAATAGCGGGAATGTCTTATTCGTCTTGATACCCCCGAAATAGTTGTTACAAGTGTCAGTCTGTCAGACTACCTGTGCAGTCACTGAAGTGCAATGTTGTGTTTCAAAACCGCAGATAGCTCACCTGTGTGAATTTCGACGAAAGAGAATTGCAGGAACTTAACACATCTTCAGTTCTTACTAAAGGCATTTTCGGTTACCTAAAAAAAAGGTGAATGCAAAGAATATAGTTACTTGATAACAATTTGAAATCTCACCGTGAGATAATGATAAGCCAAAACTGCGACTTTTCTTCAATTGTCAACTCTTGTGCAGACATCCGCTGCCATGCCGCAGGCCCAACAATTGTTTTAAGGAAGTTGTGAAAATGGTATTTCCTGAAATGTAAAAATTTCATGAAGTGAGAATGTCTGGGGAATATAAGAAAATTTTCGCACGGGCAATTTTTTTCAAACCAGATTAAATTTAGTGTTTGGTGTACAAGTACTAGAATTTGGTATAGGCAATGAATAATCCAAGGCTTTTTACCGAAGGCAATCTTGAAGAAACGTTGTAATTCTCATTAATCACTTTTATTTCGAATGCCTTGGAAGCAAATTTTGGAAGCAGCGATTGGAAGCACGCAAATCCGAATGCGCCACGGAGTTGCGCCGGGCTGTTCCGAGACCTGTGAAAGGCGATTACAATTTATTAGGTATACAAAATTTATACAAATTGCATACATGGCAAAATTGGAGTTCATTTTCTCTGTTTTGCTCCAGATTTTGTGCGTTTCCAGCCACGGAAATGATTATTTATCCGCGTACGAAGCAGGCAACGGAAATGCACTTAACGTTGGCCAAGTAGTTTCAGGAAAACGGTATTTGATTTACGACGTTAACCCGGGCGAAGGCTTTAATTTACGACGCGACGTGTACCTGAGGGCAGCAAATTTGGTGAAAATATTGAACGAAAAAAGCAATTGGACGCTTGTCGTACCTCCGTGGAGACGCTTGTACCATTGGAAAACGCACGATATTGAGCAAAACGCTATGCCATGGAGAACTTTTTTTGATCTCAAAAGTTTGAACCGTTACATACCCGTTATTGAGTTCGAGGACTTTATCAATGAAACAGGTAGCCCAGGCATTGATCTAACAATCTATTTGCAACGATATAAAGAGGGATGGAAAAATGGAGAATGGGAAGAAAAAATTGACGAACGTGAATGCCTTGAAAGACCTATTTACATGTGAGGAAAATATTGTGTATTTATTTTGCAATTCCATGACTGTGCACAAATGTCGACCGATTAGAGAAAGGTTGGGGTGGGGGGAAGGTTGTATGAAATCCTGCATCTGATATCCTGGGAATCCAATCTCAATCTTTTTAGTTGAAGTCCGCTTATACAGTGCAATTGTACTTGCAGCTTGTAATGCAATTCTACTTTTGAGAAATATAAATGAGTGAAGAGTTTTCAAAATGTGAGTGTAAGTAATGCACATGGAGTGTGTAATAAACACAAACATTTTGTTGTTGCCAAATATACACACAGTACTCACAAGTAGAACTTGCATACAAATTTGCATCCAGGTGGCCACTGGCTAGGTCATGAGGTAACAAGAGAATAATCGGATATTTTGTTAATCAACTGGTTACTCTGCTAAGAAGCAAATTGTCTTGTCTTAAAGTGAATGAAATAATGAATAATATATTGCCCATCTTGGCACAAATATATACTATTAATATAACACTGTGTGCTCAAGATATGAGTTAATTTTTTACTCCTGGATGTCTATAGGTCCATTTACACTTCTTCATATACGATTCTTCCCCTTTTGCATTCGTCAGAATGATAATTGCATACAACTTATTGTGTAGTCTAAATATGCCATAAGTTGAACTGAGTGTAATAGTATGAGTTGTTAACCTTATTGCTCATTCTGTTGCTGACTGGTTGGAGATTTACAGTGCAACAAGAGCCTGTTTTTATGATGCAAACAGCCTCATGATCCTTTTTCAAATTTGCCATAATTATTCCTCTATTTAATTAAACATGGCTAATTTTATTATCCAAATCTTCTCAAACCCAACTATGCCAAACCATATAACGACGTCAGTTAATAGAGCACTAACAAAGGAAGTAGCGATGCAAATCAGACAGTGTGAAAACATTGAATAAAGGAAGAAAGCTTCCTAAACAGCTAACCATATATAGGAATTAATTTATAAAATTTGGAATGTTTGTTTGTGGAAACACCATGTGAAGTTAGTTTTGCAGAGCTTTCAACCTGTAAGCCCTCACCATCATCAGTGCAAATCATTACAAATTTTCAAATAACTTATAACTTATAAATTATCTTTCTTCTTTACTACCATTAAGTGTTTCTCTAACATATGGTTATTGTTTATTACTTGCATATGAGGCATACAGTATAATGACTCCCTCTGGCTAAGGTATAATGATATAATGATAAACCTAGCTTGCATACTAGTCATGCACAAGTATGCAAACAGATATACCAGTTGCACTTGGTAGGTTGAGCATGCAACAGAGCATTTACACCAGTAAGCATTAAATTTCAGCATTAATAGCATGAAAAAATGCATTAATATGAAATTTCAGATTTCACAATTTTCCTTGTTGCTGCTATGTACAATGATACATCTTGCATCTTTTACAGAAAAATGGAAGATGGCAAATACAGGGGGTATTTCTGGGGACTTGAGCAAGTGTTCACGTGGGAGTTCAAATGTATGTCTGTGCAAGGTTTAGCTACAGTATTAAAACCATTGCTAATGGAGACCAGCGCAAAGTGAGTGGTTTTTTGCTCCAAATTACTAAAACCGTTAGTTCAGTTAGTTGGTTTTACTTTATGTTGCTATACATATTTTCAATGTGGTCTCCTAACAGGAATGATTTCAGAGAATGCCTGTATTCATTCCTGACAAACATTGAGGCGGTAAAGTTCTATGAGTTGTAATTTTTGTAACAGGGCTTTTTTAAACTGTATTGTACAGGCCCTAGATTCTTTTCTTCCCCAAGTAATGGCTTTTGCCCCCCCCCCCTAAGTCCCTTTGAGTGTAAATATTACCTAAATAACAATGCACAGAAAAAAGTAAAGATATTCTCTCAATAAACTTTACTCTATTGAGGAAGATTTGTTAGCAAGTGTTAACCTCGTAATGCAGGAAATTAAGCCATAAAGACTCGAAATACGACAAATTTTGCCCCAGATCCCCTACAACTGCCCATCTTTAATTACCGATTTCTAGTTAGGTCATTTTGGCTCATTGCCATGATTTTTAAAAACAGCCTGGTTTCGAAGCGAGAGATTTTGAGGTCAGATATGGGCAATCCACCTTAATACAGAAGGTAATCCACAAAAGCACTTCCTGACCCATGGAGCTAGGAAGAAACCTATTACCCACCATAAAACATCCAGAAAAAGACTTCCTATTTTTTAAAATGAAGCAACGACAGCATATTGTGTATTGGCATCTAGTTGCGTTATGGATTAAATTAGACTGAATTTTTCATAGGTCAGTTTTTATAGATCGATTTGAAGAGGTTCTACACATTGAATACGGCCAAATTGAATACTGGAAGGTAGACTGGATAATAATTTTCATTGAATAATAATTATTTTAAATAATTACTTTGACTTTGTAAGATTAAAACGCCTGTGAAGCTCTTACACCCTACTTTTTTTCTGTATCCAAATCGGTCATTGTTGACAGCACACACATAGAAATATTCTATCACATCAACCACCTTGGCATTTTCAACGACACATACGACTAAACGGAAACCAGACATTACAGGAAAGGAAATTGTCGAACCAAATCAATATGTCATAATCTAAAAATCCCCTAAATCTAAGGTTCACATAACAAAGTTTAAACCAGTTTAAACGAAGGTGACTAATTTAATCGAACAAAATCACGTTTTTTCGGCTGGGTACGATCACCCTAGTAATGAGCGTACAACTTTAGCGTCATAACTTTAAGAATAGGAATCAGGTTCAGTTCAAACTGTACCAAAACACGGGCAATTTTGCCGTTACACAGCAGCATTTTGTTCGAGTATAACGGTAATTGCCTCTTCTTAATTCTGTTAGGCCCGGCGGAGTTTGGTGTTCGCAAAACATTTGCGGAAAATTGGAGACAAATTCAGAAAGGAGTTTCTAAATTCAAACGACGAAGCTGATTCTACGGTGAGGAAAACGGATTGGCGTAAAAACAAGAAAAAAGAAGGCAGCGCAATTGGGGGGCCGTATCTTGGTGTTCATCTTAGACGCGCAGACTTTCTCTATGCAAGAAAAAACTTTGTTCCAAGTTTAGATGGCGCTGTTAAGCAGATCCAGACGATTATGGAGAAACAAAAACTGGATAAAGTTTTCCTCGCCACTGACGCACCAGAAGAAGGTAAGATTTTATCGCTTTAGTAAAATGATTAGTAAAATTGATATTTTTCGGCTCTGAGCCCGTTCTTTGTGTTAACTATATATAGGATATGAATAGTAAAAACTCAAAATCGACACAATCGCCTTTTTAAGAGTAAAGAACTCTTGATCATTCATTTAGCATTTCTTTACCGATTTTCATATATTGCTATTCAGGTGATCTGAAATGGCGGGAAAGGACTGGGACTAGTTGTCAAATAAAAACACATTTCTCGGTTGAAACATCTCTTGAAATTAACATCTCTTGAAATAAACTTTATTTCGGTTTCAAATTTATGACAGAGGTATACTTCATATAACTGAACATAATCTCATGCAGCCAGAGTTACTCGGGTGTATAAAATAGCTATATATTTTATGATTTTAAAACAATGCTGCAAGAGATTTAAAAAAATATTTTGCAAAAATAGACACATAAGTTATAATGTGTTATAATGCCGGTTACACCATTCTATCTTCTAGAAATACAATACCTAAAAGATAGACTTCCTATTGTTAAATATGAACCTACGAGGGCGATTATAAAAAAATATGGCGATGGAGGAGTAGCAATTATTGACCAATGGATATGTGCACATGCCAAGTATTTTGTTGGGACCAAGGAGTCGACTTTTTCGTTTAGAATTCAGGAGGAGAGAGATATTTTAGGCTTTAATGCGGACACAACATTCAACTGCTTGTGTTCTGATAAGGAGATCGGTAGGTGCGAGCAACCAACAAGATGGAGGATTGTGTATTGATAATTAAAATAATATTTTTACTGTTAAGATATTAATAGATCTATTTAGAATATTGTGAACCATGGCAGTACCCAAAATATGAACAGAGACGTGATAAGAGCGTTCAGGTGAAATTTAGGTGAAATTTAGGTGAAATTTAAACTTTTAAATTTTTTTATATAAGTCCCCATTATTCAACTCGACTTTGCAACCTCGTACCCAGGGTCTTGCTCAACTTGTAGGTATGAATATTTCTATTTTGACTTATGCATGGTCTAGCCATTTTTGAAATATGGGTGAAGTGTCAGGGTGTTGTATTCAATCAACCTTTTACTATTCATTCACTTTTACTATGCTTTACTTGATAATATTATAAAAGTGAAAAAGAGAATGACAAGTTGGAATCGCTGATGATTGATCATATTTATACAACTAATTTGGAAGAAATTGGTCAGGGGTGTTTATTTGAGCATAAGCGATCATTCTTAATTTGTTTACGTTTTAAGACAAACCAGAGTTGTATAGAAACCCCCACGTACATTTGATAAAAATAAATTTGTTTAAGAGCTGACCAATGCTCCCATTTCATGTGATTGAAGCTTGTGATGCGACTTATACAACATAGTCGATGTGGAAATCTTTTGGGGAACCACAGACCAATATCAATTCTTTTTATTATTACAACCAGGTTTATGCATTCCTGTTGGAACATAATTAGGTTATTAAATGAAAAGCAACACGGCTTTCGGACCATTTCACGTAAATTGGATTCTAATTTTCGTGAACTTGTCGCCAGACTGCGTTTTTAAGCATCGCGAAATTAACGTGTTTGCTGATGATACCGCACTTTTTATCGCTGGAAAAGATAGCGTCTAAATCGATCACAATCTAAATACGGATTTAAAATGAATCTCCCAATAGCTTGAAGAAAACGGCCTTGTCATAAATAAAAAAAACAGAGTTTATAGTAATCGGTACGCATCAAAGGCTTCGCCGAACATAAATTCAAGAAAGTCGGTTTTTTCAAATATCTTTGAGTTATCCTTCACAACAATTTAACTTAGACCCCCTGTGTTGACAACCTGTATTCTAAAGCATCATGTGGAACTTAATCGTTTATAATACAACCATCTATAATATTCTCATTCTGTTCCGACATCCGATTCAAACTGTATTTTTTTATTCCTTTACACGATATTTAACACGGCATGTTTTACTTTCGTTCGCTCTCTTACATATCTATATTATCTATATTATGTCTCTTCGTTCAACTGGTGATCAATTTCATTATCGTTGTCTCAGGCTGAATTAGTTGAATACAGCTGTACGAATATTACTAAACCGGAACTGCAACATACATGCGAGGGGCGACACTTTATATGCAGGTGAGCAAACTAAATACAGATGAGCAGAAACTCGAAGAGGATATTGACTATTAAGAAGGAAATTTCAAAGTTAAGGTATTTCTTAGAGGAAACAAATAGGATTATGAAAGCGAAAAGTTACGATGAGATGTAGATAATAAACAATCGCGCGGGGAACTAACGCTCATGTATCCAGAAGAATTAAGAATCGACAACGGAAAACACCGCGTGCATGCAGTTGTTAGACAATGGAGGAAGGAAACAAAATCTAAATATTCATCGCCTATAGAAGATAAAGAAAAGCTTGTACAGCAACTAAAGGGAAAACAAGAAAAGGTTGATCAAGAGGCGGAATTACAGCGTCTGGAAATGGAAGTTAAACAGCTTCAGCAAACCAAACGGCGACAGGAAGAACTTCGCGAAGTACAAGTACAACACGAACCACGATTAATGCAAGAAAGACACGAGGCAGAATCACGCATGACGCAGAAGTGGAAAGAACTTCAGTCTCAAAATGGAAAGAACCTCTTAGGCTCTCGTTAAACAGCAGCAAAACCACCCAAAATCAAAATAACCTCCCTAAACGGAACCCCCGCAGATTGGGTGCGGTTTGAGAAAATGTTCACGAAAAAGCGTCGACAGCCGAAGAAAATACGGGTATATATTGGAAATGGTTAGTCCTAAAGTAAGAGAAAAAACAGTGAAATAGGATACAAGATTGCTTGAGAGAGATTGAAGAGCGAGTATGGTTACCCCAAACATTTGATAAACTCACATGGACTATAATCACTGACTTGACTCCTGTAAGAGGAAACAATCATAATAAAGTTCTAGATTTCTACGACAAATTAAACAGAAATTTCGATGCACTTTAAACTCTAGATCAAAGTGGAAAACTTTCTGGATTTGTTATGACAACAATTAGCAAATTACCACGTGTCAAATGACTCAAATCTGACTTAGTGCGATCAGACGACGACTCAGAAGAATGGTCAATGGACTGAATGGAGGATTTGCAAAAATGGATTCGACAAAATAAAGTGGACGACAAAGCGACAAAGAATAATAAAAACCGGAAGGACACTGGTACCAAAAGTCATCGGGACCCCCCAGACCTCACTGTGTTTTTTGTGGACATAAAAACCACTGGAGTGATCAAAGAAAAACAGTGAAGCGACTATCATGTGTTTCAACTGTGGTCGTGCAGGTCACAATGGAAATTTTATTTAAATCGTTTTCGGAATAATATTAGTTGCAATAAGATCATTTGCAATATGAAAGACATTCCCTTAAGGGACGCAAACTTTAGAACTACAACTTGGATTTAAACCTCCCACTACAACTGGGAAAGCCATCGCCTGTACCATGCACTAAAACACAATTATTAGGAATGTGCCGATACCATATTATCGGTACTATTGAGACAACTATATCGATGCTTTTTAATTACACCAAGCATTTTCAAAATTATGCCCTGTACAGAAGGTAAAAAATCATTTTACAAAATGAACACAAACGTTTGGGCTCGCATTGTAAAAACAATTAATTTCAATGTTATTTGAGGTGGCAACTGCTTAAATATATTTATTATAAATTATGGCTTTTCAAAATCCTCTATTGTGATTGGTTGACGAGTGGTCCGTATTTGGACCAGTATTCCGGAGATGTCTCATGCAGTTCAGCCATCTAATAAACAGATTATTGACCAGGGGCCAGTTGTATAAAAGACTAGTTAGCTTTTAACTGTATATAGTTAAGGACATAATTGGCCAACCAGAGTTGTGTATTTCTGAGTTAACTAGGATTTATCTACGCAAAATGTAGTTAAATAGTTTTATACAACCGGCCCCAGCTTGTTCGGTCTGAACATTGAAATATCAGACCGGGTTTTTTTGCATCCATACTACATAAACTGTCAATGTTGTGCAGAATAATTCAAACACACGCTTTACTGTTTGATTATTTATTTCACACACGCTTTATTTCTGTAGATTTTAAAAATTATGACAAACTTGTCTGACGTTGCTTCGTTATTTATTAATTTACGATGATATTTTTAAAAAGTAGAGTTTCACCACCCTAAAACTCTCCTTGACATGAAACGCTCCTGAGCATCTGGCCCAAACCTTAATTCCTCTTTATGCAATCGGTAAATACAAAATACAACTAAGCACTACTAATTGGTTAATTTGATTTAAATCGTAAAATCGTAGTCAATATTTAGTTTCTCGTCACTTCTTTTTCAACGCAGTTACTTTTCTCGTTTCCGGTTGGTACCAACAAATCGATTTCCTTTTCTTTCCCCGTTGCCTTTAAATCTCTCATTGTCTCCATAGTCGCTTTTCCTTTGCTTTCTGGTAGGAATAATGCAAATACTGCTGCCTGAAGGCATATTACAGCGAATATACTGTACGGCAGTGCAGAATGCACACGAATCTGAAAAGAACATTTACACGGGTGATTGGTGATCTGTGAGAATACCATGCCATGGGGCTATACTTATAGGTTAGCATGCACTGCCCATGCCCACTGGTGGGAAGTACCCTTGAATGAGTCGATGACGTCACAACAAAATTTTAGATAAAATAAAGTAATGTATAATAAAATAATCAGGGCCGGGAGTCAGTGTAATTGTCAGCAGTGCACGCTTTTATTATGGAATAATACGGATAGTTCAACATAATTTATGTGCATATTAAACAAAAATTGGCACTAAATCTTCGAATCTTTTTACGCTTTATATATGATGAGATTTCAAAGTGTTTGTGTCGATCTGCCTCGCAACGAAGCTGTATGCCGTATCGCTCAAATTCTCAGGCAAAAGTATTTAGTATCTAACATGGGGTTTAGCAGACTTAAGGCGATCCCCAAATTTAGGCCTGTCCGAGTAATGCACGCATGCGCGGCTAATGTATGCATGGATTGTATATATCTACCATCTTTACAAATATCCTAGGAAATCAGTGCGGGAAAGTAATTGAAACAAGTATATTTGGCTGAACAGGAAAATTTCCGTGTGTGAAAAGGTTGCCTCATTTGAATTTGATTGATTGCTTGGAATGTTTCAACCGGTCAATGTTACTGCTTTGCACTTATCATTGCGGTCATAATTCATGCAGGTGCATTTCAGAGTGAGATTTCGCCTCGCATAACGTGTCAATAACATATCGCTATCATTCCCTACAAACATAAGATTTCTTATATGCGACGAATTTTTATAACTGTATAAGATAGATTTAATTACATTTTTTCATGACAGATTATAGTAAACTGCTTCCTACGTCAGAATGAAATCCATCGCATAATGGCCTTTTGGAAACGCAACATTTTAACTTTTAATCCATGAAATTCGGCAAGAAAACGATCTCTTTTTCAATTAACCGGTTACTAAACTGTCTGAAAAAAGTTAGCTGTATTGAAGTAATTTCAGTATACTGATTTCTTACAAGCCAAATGACGTAACTGGAAGCAAATGAACCAATTCTTGCCACAGCTGAGGATGTAGACATTCCAGTTGATCTGTAAATAGAACGTCTTTACAGTTAATAATTTTCAATAAGTAAAAGTAAACGGCGTAACAAACAAGTAGCATTTTGTAGTATATATTAGCCCTTGGTTATATACGTGAGTGCATGTTTGTTAACACTGTGTGAAATATAAAGGCCCAAAAGGTCCTGGGAACGAGGTTGTGTGTGAAAGAAAGATTTACCTAATCACTGTCGGGTAAAGTTCTGATGTCCATAAATAACAGATAACGAAGCAGAAACCAATGGAAAATTTAGCTATGATAGCCGCCGTAACACGAATACCAACATTAGCTGAAGAAGAAAGATCAGTCATTTGAGATTAATTGTCAATTTAAATTAACTTTACACTGCGCTGCGCAATATGAAACACTGAGCGTGAAAGGCATGATGGGTTATGTATGTTCCCTGGGTTCCGTTGCGCATATATTTGATATCGCCTACAACGTAATACGATTCCTTTCAAACCGATCATTGCGGCAATATTAACCGCATACCGCTCGCCATCATAGTCTGCATGCAAGCATATCCTTGTAAAAGCTGCATAAAGCAACACAAGCAATAGAAAATTTCCTTTCCAATTTCGAAAACATGTGAAAAGCGCATATTCCTACCGTGATTTTTCAATCGAAGCAACCCAGTTACAGACACTTTGATAGTTTGATTTCAGAACATTGAGAGACGTATCGCACTTGTGGGCAAAACTGAAATTTGGGCACGGAATATCTAATGCCATTCGATAGAAATAATTTACTAACCAGGAGTCGGATCCGCTGGAATTGAAGCCGAAATCGCGGACGCCACCATTGTCGTTACCAGACTAGAAATAGTACATAGTTTACGACCAAATCTACGATAAAGATATAAATAATTGTCTGAGTATATATTTATCTATACGATGGCCAGCATACAGGGCCTTTGCTGGACATATAATTGGAAGGCCGGTGCATATTTTTAATAATCATACCATGAACTCGAGTCGTATATCGCCTTTTTGAGATAAACAGCGATAAGCGGGGCTATGAACATGTATGACACGAGAAATTCTTATACAAACTTCATAGAGTCAAATACATACACATGCAAGTGATAAAATCAATGGGTAGTACAAATTTTTTTATTAACCTGTCAACAGTCCAAATAACAAGAAAATTTGCCGGCAAACCCACAGCCATGAGCAGGAAAAAATTCAGGTACCTATTCCCACCAAGATCAACTGAACCCCAAGACACACCGTAGTACACATGAGCAACAGTAAACCTGTATATAAGTGACGAAACGAAATACGAGTTGATGCGAAGCTGATGAGCACGTGTCAAACTTTAGAGTTCATTCAAAGCTGCTTGGCGTTCATACTTGCATGTTGCATTAAACATGCACAACAGTTTTTCTAATGGGAAAGAACCTAGCTTGCACTTCAATCGAAGCGACAGAGAGAACCGTCATTTAAAATGTAGTCAGATAATTGATGATGTTGCATATAGTATCGGAGTGTAAGACCTGCACATGCATGCATATATCGCATAAGGCTGAGAATCTGGTGCGTTCAAAAAACAGGTGTGCAGGAATCAGGATTAACTATAGTATATGTACGTTTCATTGGAGAGAAAAAAATTGGGTGCATGGAATATAGCGCCGCACTATAAAGCGAAAACGTGTAAAACATAACACGAATAAAGACTGTCCCATGCAGCTGTTGTTCTGACAGTTCGTATGTAGCCTACCACACAGTTCAAGAAATATTTTGGGAACGGAGCTCGATGACATGGCAAAGCCTATACATTATCTGAACAATTAAACAACGTAACTGAACTGATTTTATAACTACATGTAACTATACATGTAGTTATATATGTAGTTAGTTATAATAAAAATAATAACAATAATTCTTGCAAAGCATCGTGGTTTTAAAGATAGTCAAAAAATGCTACGAAAGCTCAAAATGGGTAAATTCTATTGCTCTTTTCAATTGACTCTAGGGCAATATATATTATCGTTTATTCAGTTATATATGTAGTTAGATATATCGTTTTTTATACATGTGATAAATATGAATAAACGTACCACAGATTCCAGCAAATTAAAGTAATTTTCGCCACTTTCCATGACGAGAACAGTTGCCTAAAGCTAGCTCGTTGTAAATTGATGGGTTTTTCAAGGGCATCGTCGGGTAAAGTCCTTTTGTTCATATTGGCGACCTTCAAAAGTTGCTTTCTTGCTTTGTCTTCGCTATCGCTTAACAACAACCATCGCGGTGATTCTGGTATGAACCTGACGTGAAAAAGTAGAAGGCATGCATTTCGAACAACGGTTTATGCAAAGTGGAAATGCTCATGCAGTATACATTGTTGGCATCGCATTAGTTTTTATCCGTTTAATTATCAGCTATAGGGGTCGGTTGTTCAAACCTAGGTTATCACTGTGGTTATCACTAACCCCATGGGTTATAATATTTTACTCCGCTGTTTTGGTTTATCATGTGCTTCAGCACCGCAGTTCGTTTCGCAATCGTAATCGCAATATAGTCAATTTACTTATTTACTAAAATATTAAGATTGTCAATTTCGATTATGCTATTTGACAAGGAGCTCCATATAGGCATAGTGATACTGCTCGATATTCAAATGATCGTTGTCCAGCAGCAGATCTATAGCCTGGAATAGCCTGGTATATTTAATTTTTGTACGTTCCTAGTATTTCTTTCATGTACTACTTATAATCGTTTTTGAAATAGTCCAGCAAGATAATCAAGCGCTAGTCCATATAGACGTTTGAAGTTGAAGGTATTGCAACATGCTAGCAATAGGTAACCAGTTTAATTGTTTGAGTACTGGTGAGATATGATCATATTTTCCTCTTCCTGTCATTATTCTCGCTGCAAAATTTTGAACTCTTTGTAACTTTTCAATATTTTTCTTTGTAGTACTAGACCAAACAGTTGAACAGTAATACAGTTTTGAAAATATACTAAGGATGACATGGTACTTTCCAAAGTCTTCCAAAATCAAATAGGTGTTTAACGCTATTTATCTGACATAAGTTGAAACAGCGTTTAATATATGTTCATGAAACTCTATATATTACCACTTTTCGTACATATCTAGGTGTAGTAGGTGTAAAATGAAACTTATCAGACTCTGAAACATTTAAAGAGACGCTTTCCAGTGGTGCAGGCAGGGTGTGTAATTCTATTAAAGATAAAGATTCTTTAGATGCCATGGATCCATGTGCATGGGGTGAAGAAGTTATTGAAATTATTAATTTGCAATCTCATCGATGTCCTTTGTGTAACTTGCCGAGTACTTTCTTGACGTGGAATACAATTTCTTATTATATTTTCCACTTGGGACTATAATATATCATGACTATTTTCTAGTGCTTTCTTTACATGTTCTCTTTCAGCATTTCTCAGTTTGGATTTCACTTGTCTACGAATTTCACGATACTTTTGCCAATCAGTTGACTGGCGCCGCAAGAACGATAATTTGGGGGGCAATATTCAATACTTACACTTGTAATTTTTCCGCGATTATATAGATGTGAACGGGTGAATTAGTTACTGCTGTTCAAATAAGGAATCTTATAGCTACATGAGAGCATCCGTAACGAATAACTCCTAATTCACATCTATCAAAAATATTAAAAACTATCGTAATTTTATTCAAGCCTCTTTTACCCATGCATTACGCAACTTACCAGATTATCACCAAGACAGGTGCAGCACACGCAGCAGTTATTAGTGCGAACGTTCTCCATTCCCGGGCGAAGAATGCAATCAGGGGTAACGTTGCGACACCAAGCGTGAAAAACGTGAAGAGAACAAAGCTAAGCCATGAGCGATATTTCGCCGTCGTATATTCCATCATTAACGGATACGAAGAGCAATTTTGAAAACCTTTCAAAGACGTATAATCAAAAAATTTGAAATTTGTGCTGCATGCGTTCCTATGCTGTTAGCTACATGAATCCTGTACTAGTTAATTCTTGCTAACAAACTATAGCAGTCTCAAGATATAGAAAATGAAAATGACTGCGATTGAAGTTCAGCAATTCTATGCACTAATGATGACCCCGAAGTAAACAACTCAAAACGCTCTAGAAATGCCCAATTAATAAAAATAGGACAAAAGAATGTTGCACTATAGATCTCACGAACATGGGTTGTTATCAAGTTGCAACCATATGTTAAGTTGAAACCGGCAGGCAATTGATTTCTTTGCTTTAAACAAAGAACAGAAAGGTTATGTCATGAATTATGGGAACCACTGAGCATTTTAATAAAATATAAAACAATAGAAACTCCGTAAAAAGTAAACATTTTGAAACTGAATATAGTTTTCGACGTTATACGACTAACTGAATATAGCCATCATCAGGAAAAGAATGACGATGGTATTACATAAGTACAAGTGCATGTATAGACCTATTCGAAAAAGAGCAAGAGACCTGTGGCGAGGTACACCAAAGCAAGGCTACTCAGATTTTCATTTTCGGAATTTGAAACTCATGTTTACTTTCACATTTCCGCTAGCTGGACCTGTCAGAAGCTACAAAAACGATGTTTCAATCAAAATCCAGAAAAAAAGCAAATAATTTTGGACTTATTTTGGCTGAAAAAAACCTGACTAGCCTCGTTTTTGTATAACTCGCTACAGGTCTCTTGCTCTTTTTCGAATAGGTCTTTATAGAAGACTATATAGTAAAAGACTATATAGTAAAGCAACTAGAGATGTTCAATTAAACATCAATAGATCTTTAGAAGCCTTTGTTCCGTGGTTAAGGATAGGTTTTTTAGAAAGAAACCTATCCTTAACCACGGAACAAAAGCTTCTAAAGATTTATTGATATTTAACTAAACATATCTAATCACTTCACTATATATATACTTGCATGTACATATATAATGTCATCGTCATTCTTTTCCTGATGATGATTATATTTTAGTCCAAACGTCGAAAATTATATATTTCAAAATGCTTAATTTTTACGGAGTTTCTATTGTTTTATATCATGAATGTTTGCCAAATTTAGAGGTTGTACCCGAGATTAATTCAGCGAGGCTTTAGATAATTTTGAGGTATTAAAATAAGTGTTTTTGAAACAAAACAAGCACATGCTATTTTTAGGTTATTACACGACCACCATGCAGGATCATGTTATTTTCTCATCTCAATACCTCAAAGTAAAAAAAAATGTTACAGTGCATGTAAAACATATCATGTAACTCTAAAGCCTGATTTTCACCACTCGCAGATAGACGCCGATGCTCGGAGATGCTGACTTGGTAGCAGTCGGCGAGTATCGCAGAAAGGCGGTTTTCATCAACGCAATCTGTCGGTTCTTCGTGTATTTTGGACAAGAAGGCGGAAATTAGAACACTGGGCTCGAAATTAGGATCATTAGCATTTTACAATTGTCGGCGAAGTCCGTAAATGCGGTTTTCATGGTTTTATCAGTCGCAGCCTATCTGCGACAAACGCCGATCGTTGTAAGAAAACTTTTTTTTTTCTTTTGTGACCATCGTCGGGGACAGTCGCAGATGCATTACGATGAGCAGTTTTCACCAATTACGATGCTCGGCATGCATCTGTCGTAATTTTGATATCGGCGAGCATCGCCGACTATCTGCGAGTGATGAAAACCAGGTTTAAATAGCTACCGTAACCAAATCCAAACAATAGTCGACAAAATATAAAGACCAGGAAATGTTTGGGGTAGACCACAACAATGGCTGCAACGACATTGGCCAGAAATCCCGCGAAAACCAGTTTTCGTCTTCCAAATTTATCAGACAAGAGCCCACCAATCGGTAGACCAATCAGCATTCCAACCCATGAGGCTGACTGAGCAAATGACAAAAGAATTGAATCATCGCATACCAGGTCATACTGAATGGAAAAATACAGGAGTTAAACTTTGCTTCACAACAGCGCAAGTAAACACTTCAATTTATGCTTGTACTCTTCTCATCAGCATGCACATCCACTTTTTCGGAGGAAAAGTATCTCCAATGACCCCATCCTTCGTCTGTTTACACCAAGTTTCTGCTTCATTTGTTAACAATATTTTAATTAACAGAGGCGTAGGAGCCGGAAGGCACGTGCGTGAAGGGACCAAGAATGCCCTACGTGTTCCCACTTATTCGTAGCAGCTTTGGCAATCAAACCGTCCCTATACATACGGTATTTTTAACTGCCTTTTCATTAACTAAAAGTGACCCAGGAAGCTGGTGCTCTCCCCAAGCTTCCTATATATACCCTTGATTTAATATTAATTTTGTTAAACACGGATTTGTTCCCTGCTCGGGGATACCTTGTAAATGTTTTCCCATTTTAATTTTCCCAATACGAAAATGAAATGAAATCAGAAACACCAACACGTGTATAGAACTTTCGTTTTTGCCTTTTTGTTATATTAGCCACTAGGACATCTAACAGCTTACCTCGGTAACGATGGATGTAAAATCGTCTACAAACGTCCACGCTTCCCTCGGCATTTTACACCTGGCTTTGTAATCTTTGCTAGTTAATGTTATGGATGTGTTAAATCTACACACCGTGTTGTTCATGTAACCCTCAACACATTTCCAATCAGGTTCGGCTGCAATAAACGCCACTATCGAACCATTAATAGCGGTAGCAGCAAAGGTACAATATCCAATCAAAGTGATGATGTACCATTGATACCGGCGAAATTCGCCGATCTTTTTGAACACTTCATCAATCGTTACGGTCATGATAGATTCGAGCCTGAAAATATTTGGGGAAAATACGGTTACACAATATGTCAATATGTTATTTACCAGACTGGTGGTCCGTATAGGGAAATATTTCCCGAGGGACGTTTTTGAGACCGAGGGAAATATTTCCCTATACGGACCAACTAAACTCTTAACTCGTAGACTCAACAACAGCGACAAAAAAAACAATCAAAACCTCATTCGTTTAACTTAGATATATTTATTATAATTCACTTCCATTTATCATGATAATCATTTAGTCCGTGTTTAATATAAATAAGTCAAAAGTTGGCGAGTAAATCTTTAGAAAAACAGAACAATTACGCTTTCGCTCGAGAATAAAATATAGGATTCCGGACAGCCAATCAGATTGCAGGAAAGCTAGAATTCCGCTCGCTGCTGATTTGTAATAAAACAAGACGCTTGCTTAGCGTTTAAAGGAGCTGCGACAACGATTTATTTTGATTGGCCAAAATGAAGATTGGCCGTGTGGGAGAATAAAGCCTGCATTCAAAAAGCTCACTCATACTCACACTCATTGCGATCGAGTGACGGCATAAAAATTTTGTTAATGCTTGTCAATGAGAAAGAACACTGAAAATCAAGCCCTTATTCGATTGGAAATACCGCCATGGAAACGTTATGAGAAAGTTAAGATCTCTTACTTAATACGTTTTAGTGTGAGTGAGCTGTTAGAAAACAGGCGTAAGTCTTGCGCGAAAAAAAAATGATCGAATTATAGACTCTCGCTTTCTACTAATTCAACTCCCTTAGTTCTAACACATCATCCCTTCAATTTTGCTGTTAGGGATATCTTGGGATATCCGGGACACATTGGTTCACACCTCTCCACAGCAAAACTGTTCAAAGCCCAATGGCACATTCCCATGTGGCATTTGCCAATGTAAAACATGCTCATTCACCGATTCCAGCACTGTTATTTCGGCTCCCAATTCACAGTTTTTCATCAGGCACCATTTCACATGCCCCTCCTTCAACCTTATTTATTGCATCTCATGCATTTAACAAATGTAGTTTACTATATATCTGCGAAACTGGAAGATCTCTAAGGATAAGATTTGGTGAACACCGTAGGTCGGTTAACAACCACGATAACACCAAGCCTGTTGCCAGACACTTTACCTCTGGTAATCATTGTGTCAGGGACATGAAAATTAGAGCCCTCTGTCCCATTTCCGGTACTAACGAAAGCCGTAAACGACAAGAAATGCGACTCGTCCATAGTCTTGGCACAGTCTTTCCATCCCTCTGGCATAATTATGAAAGACTCTCTTTCATTTAAGACTTCTTCTTTACTTCACCCATAGTAATATGACTCCCATTTCTTTGTTTACATTAAAACTGGTTGTAATACGTTTTCGTTGCTGATCAGGCTTCCCTCATTGCGGGCTATTCTCAGCCCACAATGAGACGTCTCTTTGGCAATGAAATGCATGTATTCCAATTTGTTTTTATTTTTGTTTTCCATTGGCCCATTTTCATCAAGTGTTTTGCCCCCATACAAAACATGTATTCTCCCCTATTTATTTTCATACTAACTCTCCTGACGAAGGCCCTCAGGTCGAAACGTCGAGAGGCGTTTTGTCTATTTTACGCAGTTGTTATACCACATTTGATGCTTAGAAATTAAATCAGTGAATATTTGGGATCAGTCAAACTTTAAACGTTTTTTAATATCAGTGGAGGGGATAGAGAAACTTAGACAGTATTTTCAATTATCCTGAAGTTAAAGTGGAGCATATAATGTATTGCCATTTGAGTTTAGGAGTATAAAATGCATTCTATTTCGTCACTGGTGACGTCGTGACAGAGTCACATGAGATAGCACGCGCCTGCTCACATCAGTGTACGCCAGCTTTTGTTTCACGTCGGTTGTTCAATAACGGCAAAGATTAGATATATAAGTATATCTACACTTTGATACGGCAGTTATTCCACAAAAGACGCTTTTGTGGTGCACAAGACCGTAGACGAATTACAAACTTCATAATTGCCATGTCTGAGGGCAACATCGCCATCGGAAATGATTTTGAGCGAGATGGACATGTAGACGAAGCGCACGACGATGCGGTTGACGTCTCTGACGAATATGCAAAGCGACTACTTGAGGACACACCAGGTGACGAGGTCAATACTACCAATGACGAGATCCTTGCCTTCTTAAAAATGATGCATGTTAATATGCAGAACATAGATTCCCGTCTTGAGCAAGTTGAAAATATAAACGTGGCGAATTTGGCGCCAAAACATGGCTCTGACCATGGCAGTCGTAAACGGAAGGCGACCAAAAGCCTGAGTGTTTTGCACCAGGAAACCATCGACTCAGATGATGAGGATGCGTTACTATCTAAAGTTTTAGCTGACACTGCTGACCCAGCAGAAAAAGCATCAAATACAAGCTCTAACGATCCCAAAAATTTGGGAGACGCTGATACGTTGTTGTCAGACCTTGCTCAAGAACTTACCGAACAGGAACCTACTTCTCCTGCGGTGAATGACGATTTAGCGGCAATGCTAAACAAGCGTTGGGCGGAGAAATTGTCCGACAAGAAACTAACCGGGAAACTTGATTCAATTCATCGCCCTGATAATTGCTCGGCTCTGGTGGTGCCTCGTGTAAATCCAGAAATTTGGTCAAACCTTCCCAAATTTGTTAAACGGAAGGACCTTCGTACTGCGAATATTCAGCGGAATTTGTCGAAAGCCGGCAGCTCCTTAATCTGTACCACAAATAAGCTTCTTGCCGCTCGGCAGCAGACCATTGAGGTGGACCCCACTGAGATTATTAAATCCAACATGGATATTATTGCCATTCTTGGCCATGCCTTCGTCGAACTATCCCATCATAGGAGAGATGCCATAAAGCCAAATCTCAACAAGGAGTTTGTGGCCCTTTGTTCTGAAAAAGTGCCGGTCACCGCCAATTTATTTGGCGATGACCTACAAGCTGAGTGCAACAATATTAAAACCTCACATAAACTCAGCCAATCAGCTAGCAAAGGCCGAGATAAAATGGATAGACGAAGATATACCGCTACTCCATATCCTTCACGCAATACCAGCGAATCTCCACGGCAGCCTTTTTTATCCCAAAGGAAACCATGGCGAAACAACAAGCCATGGTTTCCAAAGTCAGCATCCAAAGGCCAAAAACAGCAACAGTAAGCCTGGAAAATAATTCACATTTTACGGTGAGTTCTCACAAACAATACATAAGCAAGCTGATATCTGATTTACATAAACAGGTTAGTTGTTTTCAGGCGGGACAAATTTCCTTTTGTCTGTCCGAATGGACAAAACTTACATCTGACAAAGAGATTTTGAATATGGTTAAAGGATATACTATTGAGTTGCTTGAGGAACCTCCTCCTAATGGCACTCGATCAAATTATCAATTTAGTACCACTGAGGAACAAGTTATTGAACTTGAGATATCCAAACTTGTTACAAAGAGGGTTATAATCCCTTCTCAACATGAGGTGGGTGAATTCATGTCACCAATTTTTCTATGTCCAAAAAAGGATGGTACACATCGCATGATTTTAAATTTAAAGCATTTAAATGCCTTTGTTGATAATTACCATTTTAAGATGGATACCTTGTGGTCTGTTATAAAATTGATGACTCCATTTTGTTTTATGGCCTGCATAGACCTTAAAGATGCCTATTACTCTGTACCTGTGGCATACTCAAGTCAAAAATATCTAAAATTTTGTTGGAAAGGTCAATTATATCAATACACATGCCTTCCCAATGGTCTCTCCAGTTGTCCCAGAAAGTTCACAAAATTGCTTAAACCTGTTTATACAGCTTTACGAAAAAAGGGGCACATATCCTCTGGTTACATAGACGATTCCTATTTACAGGGTACTACCTTCCTTGACTGTGCCCGTAATGTCGTAGACACAGTTGAATTGTTCACAAAATTAGGGTTGGTTATACACCCAGAAAAATCTGTGTTTGAACCCACACAGACCTTAGAATTTTTGGGGTTTCTATTGAACTCCACTCTCATGAGAGTATCTCTTACCCCTCAAAAAATAGATAAGGTTCAGAAAGCTTGTATTTCACTTTTACACAAAGCAAATAAAGTGATAATTAGAGAGGTGTCCCGTGTTATTGGCCTCATTGTTGCTACCTTCCCAGGTGTCATGTTTGGGCCCCTATACTATCGAGGCTTAGAACATGAAAAGACTCAAGCTCTCAGGTTAGCTCATGGTAATTTTGACTGCCATATGCAGTTATCTCAAGCTGCCATTGCAGAACTACAATGGTGGGTCAAATTCCTTCCCACATCCTATAATGTAATTAGCCATGGCATCCCAGATATCATAATTAATACTGATGCCTCACTTATAGGTTGGGGAGGGGTCTTCCAGGACATTACATGTGGGGGCCATTGGTCTCTATCGGAGCAAACTCTCCATATTAATTGTTTGGAGTTGCTTGCTGTATTTAATACCTTACAATCCTTTAAGACAATTGTAGAACATAAACATGTCAAAGCCTTGATTGATAACACTACAGCTGTAGCATGTGTTACCCATATGGGAACTAGTCATTCAGAGTTGTGTAATAATATCACCAAACGTATTTGGGAGTGGTGTATCAACCACCATGTCTGGTTATCAGCTGCCCATATCCCTGGTTGTGAGAATAATGCAGCTGACAGGGAGTCACGAAAACTCAGAGATGAAACTGAGTGGATGCTTGACAAATCTGTCTTTAATACTATTGTTGCAAGGATGCACCTAAATCCCTGTGTCGATCTTTTTGCATCCAGACTTAACCATCAGGTGGAACAGTATGTGTCATACCAGCCTGACCCCCAGGCCATAGCTGTAGATGCCTTTTCACTTAATTGGGGAAATTATGACGTTTTCTACGCCTTTCCACCTTTTAGTTTAATCACACAAGTTCTGCAACAAATACAAGACCAATGTGCTACAGGGCTGTTGATTGTTCCAGACTGGCCCACACAAATCTGGTATCCGAAGTTGATGAGAATGTTGATCGGTCAGCCTGTGCTCATTCCCCCACAACAGAAGTTACTTTACCTGCCTTACAACTTACAAAAGATTCATCCTCTCCACAAAACGATATGGCTGCTGGCTTGCCACTTGTCAGGAGATGTCTGCAAGACGAAAATATTCCAACAACAGCTTCCAAATACATCCTTAAATCATGGCGAACAGCCACACAGAAACAGTACAACACTTATTTCAAACAGTGGGAGATTTTCTGTAATACCAGAAGGATACATCCAATTTCAGCTCCTCTGAAATATGCCCTGGAATTTCTGGCACAGTTGGCTGATCGTGGTCTAGGATATAGTGCTGTGAACACTGCTCGTAGTGCGCTATCTTCAGTGTTAGTATTACCCAATGGAAACAGTTTTGGACAACATCCATATGTCAGACGATTGTTGAAAGGCGTTTTCGAAACCAAGCCTGCGCTTCCCCGATACTCTGTGGTTTGGGATGTTGGAGTTGTATTAAATTATTTAAAGAATCTTGGACCCAATAACGAACTTACGTTAAAAAACTTAACTCTAAAATTAGTTATGTTGCTTGGACTTCTGTCTGGTCAACGTAGCCAGACATTGCATTGCTTGAACATTCATGATATGTTCATGGAAGAGTCTAAATGTGTTTTTCTGCTTACAAAATTGCTGAAAACTTCTGCACCTAATCATCATTTGACGCATGTGGAATTCTTGGCTTATCCACAGGATCCACGGCTTTGTGTGATAAACTGTTTGAAAACCTATTTGGAAAGAACTAAATCACATCGTTCTAATTCATCTCAACTGCTTCTGAGTATTCAGAAACCCTTTCAGGCTGTGTCTCGGGACACAATATCGCGATGGCTGAAATCAGTTTTGGAAATGGCAGGGATTGATACTACAATATTTAAAGCACACAGCACTCGAACTGCATCAACGTCTTATGCCAAAGCGAAAGGAATTTGCGCCGATACAATTATGAAGGCCGCAGATTGGCAATCAGAGATGACCTTTGCGAAATTCTATGATAAGCATATTGTGAATGACAATTTTGGTGACAAACTACTAAACCTGTAGTTGAACAAATCGTGGTTTACCATGTGTCGCGCTTGCGGCTAATTGTTTGGTTGTTCTTATTATTGTTATTCATGTAATGTAATTACATTATGTAATTCGAAATACATGGGTTAAAGTTATTGTTGTTTTTCCTATGTACGTAGTGGATTCTGAATCATGGCCACTGCTTTAAAATCTCATGTGACTCTGTCACGACGTCACCAGTGACGAAATAGAATTGAAATTAAACGAGACTTACCTGTAAGTTGAAGTTTAAGTATGATTCTATGAGTTACTGGTGGGAGTGCGGAGTCACATGCCCAAACCCAATCTTCAATGATTATCTAATTCTTGCCCACCCCTTTTGGTGGCCATTCTTCAGTTTTTCAAACCTGATGTGAGCAGGCGCGTGCTATCTCATGTGACTCCGCACTCCCACCAGTAACTCATAGAATCATACTTAAACTTCAACTTACAGGTAAGTCTCGTTTAATTTCAATTAATTATAATAATATTATACAGTTGTATGACAGTGAACGCAGCTTGCACATTCTTCCCAAGGCCCAACCTCGTAGGTAATAAAACTCTGGGACGGAGGTTGGCTAAGGCTTAGCTCTATTGCCGCCAGTTCTAAAAGGGTACGCGCGAAGGTCATCTAGTGGTATCATGCAGTTCCACCTTATTGTCCGTATATATATATATTGTGAAAGAAAGCGATCATAAAGCCTGGTTTTCATTCATCGTATTTCAATTTTTTGTCCATCGAAGAAAATTATATACTTCATTGATCACAGACAATAGATCGTAGACCATCACCGATGAATTACGACGTATGAAAACCACGCTTATAAAGAGTCGATCGCGCGACATTTTGCACAGAATGAAAATCCGACGTGAAATTCATAAAAGCTTCCAGATGGACGCTAACAAAAACAATCTTATTAGAAAATTCAACAGGTATAATCGTCACGATCTATAGTTAACAAAGTCAGAGGGTTTTAAAAGCGAAGTAAAATCGGATTTTTAACAATAGTGGTTTTGTTTACATTAACATAGCGCGCGTCGTAGATTAGATGCATCTTATTAATTAATTAAGCTATATTAGGCTGCATGCGGAGGCCTCTGTGTTCTACAGTTTAGCGTACATCTAGATGAATATACTACTGATCAGGAGCTTTTATATGTCTATTAATATGAAGATAATTTTTGAATGAGAATTCACATAGCGCATTAGGCTAGTATTTAAGCTTATACTGTATATCACATTTATAACTCCGCCCGCTGTATAAACCTATTATAAATGGTATACCTTCTCAATTGTCCTGGAGATATTTCCTTTTGGTAATTTGATTGTTGGTTGGTTTTGGCACGACACTGCTGTCGTGTTCCGCTGTTGTACACTGCTAAGCTCAGTTCAAGAATGTTATGAGCTTATTCGTATATGGCGCATGACAGCCATGACTACGTATGAACATCTTTTTGTGTTCACAGCTGGGGCTTTTAGGTCGAGGTTCCAGGTCAAGGGTTTCCGGTTGAAAAACGTGACGTATATAATCCAATTTTAATGATATAAAATTAAGCTTGGTTTTGCCAGCTCAGAAAATTATTTCGGCTTTGCAAGGGGTTGCTGCATGCATGCATTTCGAATGATTTGTTAAATTCTAGCTAAAGGCCCACATGGTGAGCCAAAAAAACTGACGCCTTTGAAATTCAAATTAGCCGCATAGCGGCTGTAATGTGACAGAAGCATATCAAATAAGTTAACTCATTAATTAACCTCAAAGACTAAAACATAAAGTTTGTTCCTTTTGGAAGTTAAAATGCATTCTAAGCACTATAAATAAAAAAACAACAGTTTTATCAAATCGTTTTTCTAGCACACGCGCCACGTTGAATTAGTTCAATTGGTTTTAAACACTTTCGCATTAATTAACCGCGTCCTGTTGATTGTACACATGGGTCTGTGATGGGAATTGTCAAATTCCAGCCATAAGTTCCCGGCTAATTTGAATTTCAAAGATGTCAGTTTTTTTTACTCACCCTGAAAAGGGTGACCATGCACCGGACACGATGCGGCAACGCGACGCGAATTTTCACTTTTCAGAAGCACATAAATTGATTTCTGGAAGCAAAATTTGGAATCCATGGACACCAGAGCAGTCAAAATGTATTTATCGTATGCATGTATGTATATATGTAACCTTCCATCAACATTTGCTGGTTTTCATGAAGGGCGTCGATATGTATTATCGGTCGATATTGTATCCGTCGATTTGTATTATCGGTCGATATTGTATCCATCGATATGTATTATCGGTCGATATTGTATCCGTCGATATGTATTATCGGTCGATATTGTATCCGTCGATATGTATTATCGGTCGATATTGTATCCATCGATATGTATTATCGGTCGATATTGTATCCATCGATATGTATTATCGGTCGATATTGTATTCCGTCGATATGTATTATCGGTCGATATTGTATCCGTCGATATGCCGTATTATCGTTTGATATTTTATCCGTCGATATGTATCATCCTCAATATGTATTAGCAGTCAAAATGTATTATCGTGAAGTAATCTACAAGAATATTAAAATTTATTTGCTTTTGGAAAATGAAAAGTCGATGATCGCGCCGCGTTGCCAAAACGCGTCCGGTCTGCAGTGTGGGCCTTAATTCAACTTTTGATTCGAAATGGCTTGATTTTACGAAATTAACGCACTGGCCACTTAATTGTGCACGAGGAGAAATGGTATGTTCCTCATGGCGGTAGGGAAAAGAAGAAAAAAAAGAAAAGAAAAAAAAAACAATGGTAGGCATGCTGGAGGTTTGTATCCGGTTAACCTTTGCGAATCAAAGTTAATCTTTAGGGAAATCAGGGGATAGATAGGGTGAATGAGGGGTATATGAGTACAAAAAAACTTAGTAATTGGACGGCCTCGGCTTCCGGGGCAAGGAAAAGGGTATAGGTGAGAAAACAGTATATAAAATGTTTAAGTCTTTTTGTACTCATTTAAACCTCTTTACCCCTATTCATCCTCCTATTTACTCCTATCTATCCCTACTTTTTCCTATCCTCACATACCCCCAACTATCCCCTAACACAATTAAATGTTTGAAGAAAGCTTGCTTTGAAAGTCAGGAAAGCCGGGGGAAAGAGAACCCCCCTCAGTCTACTCCTCGCCCAAGGCGAGGGCATATTCGCCCTCTCGCTCTACTCCTCTCACACTCACAAATTCTCACTTTATTACCTTGTTCTTTTTCGGTTTATCCAGGGCTTGAACCATCGGCTGTGTACTTGGCAGATCATCGTCTTAACCACTACACCACCAGTTCTTGTGGTGAAAGCCTACACTCTTTTATTGCACTTAATCCTTTTTTGGAAGGATTTTTGACGAAACGTATAGTACCTTTTGGCAGGATCTCAAATGAAATAACAAATTAAAAAAGCTCACTTTAATGTTCATGATGAATTTTCTCGTCTAAAACGCACACAACTGTATCTTATTCTTAGCTTGTTACCTAATATTAGCCATTTGTGTTATCGCTAAAATAACATATATATGCAGATAAATGAAGTGTCTTAAAGCACCATCTTTCCGTAAGTTGGTTATATGCGGCCCAAGTGAAGCCCTTGGTTACGGTGCGATCGTTTTGTATTTTTAATGAAGTGAAGTCAAAGTAAAGTACAAGAATTAATAATGTATTTCAAAATAGGTTTAAAGGAAAAAAAGTACAAGTATTTAAAATAGCCGAACACCCATCCTACTGAGACGGGAAAGTTGATAGCCGTAAAAACCCGTCTGAATGTGAATTAGATCAGTATGGAAAATTTCTACGTATGATTAGTCGGGTAACGCGTAGTCATTACGATAACAATTGGGTTTATTTCCCGTAGCCTTGTTCCGTCCTTGACCGTGCTGATATTTTACAAACTCGTCTGATTTATCCGTCTAAATGCGAATTTAAGACGAGTTTCTCTTCCAGACGGGATTCCTTTCCAACTTACCCGACTCTTAATTTAGACGGAAAAGTTAGACGGGAAAATTCCGCTTGACTTCACTTCATTAAAAATACAAAACAATCGCACCGTAACCATTAGCTTCACTTGGGCCGCATATAACCAACTTATGGAAAGATGGGGTTTTAAGACGCCGCATACCTCTATGTGATATATTATAGCGACAACACAAATGGCTAATATTTGGTTACACGCTACGAATAAGTGGTAAAGACACAGTGTTTGAAATTTGAGAAAATAAATCATGAACATTAAAGTGAACTAATTTAAATTATTATTTCATTTGAAATCCTACCAAAAGGTATTATAAGTTTCGTCAAGGATCCTTTCAAAAAAGGATTAAGTAAAATAAAAAAACTGTAGACTTTCACCACAAGAACTGATGGTGTAGTGGTGAAGACGTTGATCTACCAAGTATACAGTCGATGGTTCAAGTCCTGGATAAACCGAAAAAGAACAAGGTAATAAAGCGAGAATTTGTGAGTGTGAGAGGAGTAGAGCGAGAGGGCGAATATGCCCTCGCCTTGGGCGAGGAGTAGACTGAGGGGGGTTCTCTTTCCCCCGCCTCTCCCGACTTTCAAAACGAGCTTTCTTCAAACATTTAATTGTGTTAGGGGATAGTTAGGGATATGTGAGGATAGGAAAAATTAGGGATAAGATAGGAGTAAATAGGGGTAAAGAGGTTTAAATGAGTACAAAAAGACTTAAACATTTTATATACTGTTTTCTCACCTATACCCTTCCCCCTTGCTCCGGGGGCCGAGGCCGCCCCTTGCTCCGGGGGCCGAGGCCGCCCCTTGCTCCGGGGGCCGAGGCCGCCCAATTACTAAGTCTTTTTGTACCCATATACCCCTCATTCACCCTATCTATCCAATGATTTCCCTAAAGATAATTTTAATTTCCAAAGATTAACCGAGTATAAACCTCCCCGGAGCAACATACCTACCATTTTTTTTTCTTTTACCGCCATGAGAAACGTACCATCCCATTCTTGATACCTCAGTCTTGTACTTGATAGTCCACGACTTTACCACAAGGCTAACTGGTGATTGTTGGAAGCCTACACAAACTTATTCTCCATAACCTTACCATGTAATATTAATAACGAAAATTTCCATCTAAAACGAGATTCGAACCTTCGACTGTCGATACATGAGACCAACAACTTGACTACAAGACGTCCAAATTTTCTGCTGATCGGCTATGATTATTTAATTTATTTTATCCTTTTCACGAAGTTCATAATGCAAAACGGTTATGGTAGGATTCGAACTATCGATGTACCACTTGGGAGACCATTGTCCTCGCCACCAGACTACGAGATCATGTGCTGAACGGCTATGATTATTTGATTTACTTTATCTTTTTCTCGGAAGACATAGTGAAAAACGGTTATGGTAGGATTCGAACCCCCGGTTTGGAACCCGGGAGGGCATTGCCTCACCACTAGACCAGCACAACTTATGGAATAAAAGTTAAAATGTAACATATAACTGAGCGATGATATCTCTAAGAGAAAATAAGCTACTCAAAACAATCGATCGCGAACTTCACTTCTTTGTATTGAAATTTATTGAAAATACTTAGCTTTATATTTCACAAAACAGCACTTAGCTTCATATAGGCCGAATAGCCAAAGCGGAATTGCCGGAATTGAAGTCATGATAATTTGTCTAACTGATATTTGATCGTCTATAAACAATTCGGGTATGTAAACCAACGGTGTATTGCGTTTTGCACTTGGGTCGTACCTTGAGTTTGGGTGCATGTAATGAACAATAAGAACTCGTTGTTCTGTTGTGAGCTGCATTATCACCATGCAGTTTAGCTGATATGACTATATTAGCAGTTCTGCATTAAATATGTTCTTTCGTTGAAAATTAAACTATTTACATCGAAATATTTCAGCTCAGTTGTTCAATAAATCGATCGTTTTGTTTTCCATTTTAAACTTAGCCACCGTTTAAGCTTAACGTCCTTCGAACAACCGGCCCCTGAACGATTAGAAGTATTTTAATTTATTGCGTTTAAATGACCCTGTGTACCTTTTGAAAGCTGAAAGTTTCGAGAATTAGTGTAAATGCAAAGTACCAGGGGCAGCCGGGCAGGGAATATCCACTCAAAGAAAAGCGGGGAACGAAAAGTATTGTTTACAAGGCTGTGCATGATAACAACAAAGGATAATAACGAAACGAGAAAGTACATTTGAATGAAGGCCAACTGATTCAAAGAGAGTTATACGAACAACCCACGAAGAAGATCGCAACTCGCAAGATGCATGAAACTTAAAGTAGCAGCTAAAACCGTTTTAAGATTACTATAAGATTAAGATCGCTCCGCGGAAATTTTGTTCAGCACAATTGCATGGATGAGTTTATATTAAAAGAAGTAAAATTTAAACTCGGACTTGTTATATTGAAAAAACCAAAAAACTACATTATGTCTAGGAAATTAAATTTGGGTACGTCGTGTAAATACATTGCCTCGGATCTATACATCCCAGGACTGAAAAAACAAGCGATTATAATTATTATAGACTTGTACACATCTTATGTGCCAGTTTGGAGATCATCACCGGCGAAAGTTTTAGATAAATCGTGTCTTCCCATTTCATCCAGAGCCTTGCGAAGTTCAACAAGCCATGAATTCCCGCTATTACGATTATTCCACCAATGTTTAAGTAGCTCATATGCTTGCCATGACGTATCACAAGGGCTATTCGAGGAAATCTCCTGTACTTTAGAATCACCAATGCCGAGAAATTTTGCTAAAATTTTCCGATCTGCAGGGATTTCCTTAGCCAAAAGTAACAAGTGTTTATCCATAGCTTCATCTATATATGTGTAGAATTATATAACTATATGATAAAGATCTTCATCACATAACTGTTCCTGTTATTAGTACCCTTATAGTCTCTTAAGCCCGTTTTCCACTAGGCGATTTTATTTGCGCGACGCGAAGCGATATCTGAAATCCGGTGATGTGATTGGTAGAATCGCTTCCTACTTTTTATCTGTTCGTGCGAATAAATTCGCCCAGTGGAAAACGGGCTTTACTGCACATCCTATGTAAGGTGTTTTCAGAGAATTGCTTTAAAAACCATAAATTTCTTACCTTCTTTTGACCTGCAATTCTGAAAAAAAAATCATAGTTTTTCATCTGTTTCGTGTTTAGGTGAATTTACTAACGCTATATGAGACGTATTTTAGGGCCAGCTTTTAGACTTAGCCGCTTCGGGTTTTGGGATTAGTTCAGGATTGGAGATTTGTTTAGGGAAAAGGCACAGGTGAAGTATATATTTAAAGAACAGGGGAATTGCATTTGAATGATCCCTCTGACAAATCATTCGTCTGAGTATAAACACACGACAAACTATATCTAGACGAACTATGTAGACGAATATGTCGTCAGACGAAACACATGAAGAAAGTGCGCGGGAATTGTTTAGAAAGTGCACGGGGATTGGAAACCAACCCCGTATTTAAATTCACTTGCCCAAACTCGTCCAGACGGATGATCCGTCTCCAGGATATAGATTGGGCCAATAATTTTATAATCATCTTATAACAAGAGCATGTGATTATTTTGTTTTCATAAGACTTTTTCAATACCCCAATATCCATTATATACGCTTTGTCAAATCTCGGTAACCGCGAGCTTATGTGAACAGCCCCTTATTTTAACACAGCAAATCATTTCACGTATCGTTTAAGCCATGCAGGCGCACACGATGCGGTTTTTGAAACGGTTTTCGGATAAGAAAGAATGTAAAAATGCACATAACCTATAAGAGTAAATATCTAAGTAAATATGCGAGTGTTCAAAGTATAATTATATGCAAATAAATCTAACCCTGGCAGATTCTTCTTTAAACGGGAACTTATATTTAACCAAATGCTTTTTCTCCAAATGTGATATAATCGTCTACAAATAAAAAAAAAAGTAAATCGGCCTGAAGCGAATAAGGGCAAGTATATAATTTTACCTTGATGCAGCTAGGGCATGAACTTGAAGTTTTCATTTGAACTTGAAGCGCAAGATTTTTTTATAAATAATTAAGCGCAATAATATTAGTCGCGCGTGTTTAATTAAACCCTTCTTTAAGTACTATAACACATTTCTCTGATCAACTTTAACATATTATGTAATTATTATGCAAATTAATATGGTATAAACCAAGTCAACTCACCTTAGACCAAAAGGGTTCATTAAAAATTTAAACGGTTCCATATATAACTTATGTCCTTAGGCTCGGGAAAAAAATGAAAGCAACATAAAACAGGCGTTTTCACCCATGCAGGTGTCCTCCCACAAGATGGTAACGGAAAGAAAGTTATGAATATTGACGAATTGCGCTCATATGAATATTCTAAACATATAACGTTATGACTGAAATTTATGAAGCTGACCTCCCATTTATTTGACGTGCGCCTGTAGGTGCTGGCGTTTCCAAAGATATACAATGCACATTTTGCCCTCGAAATTGCCACGCATATGCGGTTTGTTTGCTTAAAGAAACCGATGCTGCCATCATCATTGCTGCGAACCAGAGAGAGGAGGATCACGTTGTTCTCTTCGCCCTGAAACATGTACACATTTGAATAACCCGCATGAAAAAGTGCAATATATAGTCATCTTCCACTAAATTGTACTCATAGTTCAGGCAGGTAATGCAATAATATACATGCAGTATATATTAACTGAAAAATCTCACTACCATAAAACGAAGCAGATCGAATCCACTATCCTTTAAATTTTTGGAGAGAGTATGCCCTAAACCCTCTCAAGTGGTTTAACTTCAATTCTTTGCGGATACCACACAAACTTCAGGCGATGCATTAATGCATTACATTGATGCAGAATAACATGAACTAACCAGCTATTTTTGTAAGCAGCTAGGTTGTTTGCTGGGGGAGAATGCACGAGGAGGTCGAATTCCGAAAAATACCCTGTGCGGTCCTGAACTAGGATCATTCGTTCTTCGACTTTAATTTTAAAGTTTGGCAACTTCTATATCAAATTGCATCAGCCAATGCTATGTGGTATTTGTCTATACAAATTATATGGGCCGAACATTCTAGAATCGACATACCTGGAAACTGTCCACAGTCGTGATATGGATATCTTTTAATTTGGTATAATACTCGTGGGTGGGGTCTGACGACGATTCTTCAAATTTAGCTTTCATCTTCTTAACCTAACACAAAACATCATAATCATCACCCGATTTGACCTAGGTTAAGACCCTGTCACACTGTTGCGTATGATAGGAACGTATGAGTCGCGAATTGCCAAATCTATGAGATCAAACTGGTATTCAAGAACAGCTAACTCCATCCTTCATCCTCGAAGGTACAAGATGATATGATAGAATCCATGCAACATAAAATTATACACAATAAATGACATGCTATATGTACCCTTTCTCATAACGTTTGCAATACGCTGAGGATACGACGAACAGGCGTTAACTATACACTAATTGTAGGGTAAATGCGTTACTTAATCGTCAGTCATACGCTAAGCCTTCTATAGACCTTAAACAAACGTCACACATAGGTTAGACCTTCGTTACCGATGCGCTATCAACACGTTAGCTGTACGACACACCTACTCATTTGCGTATGATTAGCGTACTCGACCTATTAGTACATTTAGCGTTCTTCTGCCGTATTCAGCGTATGACTAGCTTATCTTTATACCGTATAAACCATACGTCCAAAATCGCTCAATATTTTTAAGCATGCTTAAAAAATTCTCTGCCTCGGCCTATACCAGCGTATGTGACCGTGCTTGGAACGTGTATAAATTACGCACGACGTACCCCCAGCATATTTCAGCGTATTCCGGCGTATGCGTGATATAATACGCTGTTTTATAATGTATGATATAATATGTTTTTTATTACAATAATTTATAATACGCTGCCATACGCTAGTGGGATAATGCGACGCAACAATGTGACAGGGCCTTTAACTGCGGTTTTTGTTAGGTTATTTCTGGACAGTACGGTAACTGCATAATAAAATGATTTCATTTTTAATTTGCCTTAATTTTGAACGCTAATTAAAAGCCTGAAACACGCCTAAAAAGGATTTTTAAAGTTGCCACGATTAACAACTTTTTCATGAATATAAGTAGAAGATATAACGTCGGTTAATAAATAGAAGGTGTAACGTCGGGTTTTTTATTGTTCAATTAATGAAAAGGAACAATTCCAATGTAATAATATTATATTTAATCAATTCCTTTGGAATAAGCGGCATTTATTTATGTGGGGCGTTTATAACGCAAACAAAGAGTTCTTCGATGTATATTTATAATAATTATTTTTCCTACTTTTTGGGACATGATTGTATATTTCAAGCTTTTCGCTGCGTTTATCGAATGATCAATCCTCCGCAATTTAACAATTATTTAGTATCGATAGGGTATTTATAAAATAACATTTATAGTACGCGCGTGTTGATTGGTCGAGAAGCGTGTTTCTATAACTGTATAGAAACACGGGAATTTTCCCGCCGAACTTGACAAGCGAAGCGATGTAATGAGAATTTGTAATTGAATCGAATTATAATATTTGTACAAAATCTTTTTATTGAGTTATATTATAAAAGAAATATAAAACATTTTTTCCGGTGTTTCTATACAGTTATAGAAACACTTGTGGGAGTTTGGGAGAACTCGAAATAACGTGGAAAAACTCGCCCTATACGGGCTCGTTTTCCCACTGATTATTTCTCGTTCTCCCAAACTCCCACGCGTGTTTCTATAACTGTATAGAAATACGGAAAATGTTTTCTATTTCTTAAATATTAAACATTTTATGAAGTGCTTTTATGGTTTAGAATCGTCTTCGCTTCAGCTCCTCAGTTCGTTGCTAACTAAAAATGACTATATAGCTTCCCTGCCTGCGGGCTAAATATCATATAAAGCCGACGTCCGCATTATCCAATTATATATGCATGTGATTACACAAAATAAAAATAAATCACTTGACATGCATAAATAAAAAATACCTGGCTACTGTAGGGACAAAGCACTGTGACATCGTTAGGGCAGTATTCGTTCTCCATCAATTTCTTAGCGACATTCAACACTACCTCAATTTCGTGTGGGTTGTAAAAGCTGTTTGACCCTTTAATCTTTTTTTCTTCTTTGGTGTGTTTCACAAAAAATAGACTCTTTCCAACGCAATCGGGTGGGTCATTATCGTTCGTTTTCTGTCAATGAGAAAGACAAATTACTCCCAAGAGAGCTGCGAAACTACAGTTAGCTAACTACAGGGTGAGTAAAAAACCCCTGACACCTTTGAAATTCAAATTAGCTGCGAACCTATGGCTGGACTGAATTTGACAATTCCCATTGTGTACAATCAACAAGACGTGGTTAATTAATGCGAAAGTGTTTAAACCAATTGAACTAATTCAACGTTCGTTTTTATTCCAGAGCTTAGAATGATTTTAACTCCCAAAGGGAACAAACTTTATGTTCAAGGTTAATTAATGGGTTCACTTATTTGATATGCTTCGTATACCCATTAGATATTTTAGGCAACTTCTTTCACATTACAGCCGATTACAGACACATTGTAGCTAATTTGAATTTCAAAGGTGTCAGTTTTTTTTTACTCACCCTGTATACAGGGTCTTAATATTCTAAAATTCATATTGTTTATAAGCTCAATAGATTTTATGCCCCTGGGATTTTAAAATGGCTTCTAATCGTACTGTTCAACTGCAATGGTCAAATCAGCTAAACTAATAACGGTGCAGCTAACAACCGAACAACGAGTTTTTATTGTCGTGCATGATAACTTGAATGCTAAGTGTCGACCTTGTAAGATAAATTGTAAATAAAATTTTACTCGTTAAATACTTTCAATTCAGCTCGTTGGTTTACGACCCGACTTTGTTTACCAACGATTGTGCCGCTAGAATATGATTACAAGCTTTCTCGCATTCCAGGGGCCAAACGTCTTTTGTGTTGTAGAACAAAGAGGATATTCATGAATATTAAGTGGTTGCGTTTTTTTTACTCACCCTGTATATAGCTCGTGCCTTACCTCAAAGTTTGTTTCTAAATTCTTGTATATATCTAGTGAGCGAAGGAGATCAGCAATATTGTTTTGCATTCGACACTGTTTCCCCAGCTGCTTAAACGGCATTCCGTTGTTTATTAACCTTTCAAACATGGAGCAGTCGAGTTTTTTTCCTCTCAATTGGTAACAATTTATACGAGGCTTAAGCTGTTCCTGATCTCCTAACATAACCAGATGTTGGATGGTGGGAGGGAGAACAGAGAGCAACTGGCCTTCTATTATTTCTGCAGCTTCTTCCACAATCACAGCACAAGGTTTAAGTTGATCTGAGTTTTTTAGTTAAAAAAATGGCATTAGAACAATTTTTAGTTAGAATTTCATTCCCTGATTGAATATGACAAGTTCCGAAATTCGAACCCTATCTTTATGACATATATAATTATTTTTTTTTTGAAATTGCATGGTAATTGGAAACACGAAAATAGCATTTATAGATCATGACTGCTGCTCGTTGTAGAGATCTGCTCTTAATGAGTGCAATGAGCTTAGTTAGTTTTAATATTTGTCTCTTTGCATGCCGCTTCAAAAGTTGTTAATAATTATCAATCTATAATTGACCCTAAAAAGGTTATTTGTAACTGCCGACGTTAACTCTTATATACATACGATATACGATATAGGCCATATTTTGAGATAAACTTTTCTTCTCTTTTGCATATTTTTCTTTAAATGGGAAGAATGAATACACTGTTGCCAAAGCCAATCGCAACTGAACGTTGCTATAGTTAAACAAGGGAGAATTACATACCCAGCAAGTGCAATCGAATTGCTGCCCCTGTAACGGTCATAACAATAACATCGTATTCTTTTAATGTGCTGACAGTACTGCAATCCAAGTATTCCTGTTGGCGCTTTGCATTCTGAAATAAATTCTGATCTTATTTTTCTTCATGCACAATTTAAGTAGATTCCAAAACTGCATACGTGCAACACGTGGAATCGATATTTATAGTTCCTAGGCCGCGCGGAGCGCCGTGCGAGATAGGGTACTAAATCCGGCCGGAGTTAAAAAATACACCCAGGAACCAGGAACGCAAATGCGAATTTGAAGCAGTGAGCTCTATAGATAATATATATGCAGTAAGGAATTAGTCGCTAAAAGTGACAGTAAAAGTTTCGATTATATTTTTTTGCCTTGTGCACTTAGAACTAGCTCGCGCGCAGGATGAACAGGGACCTGATGTTGCGAAAACTGAAATCTCTAAATTTCTTGAATATATATATATATATATATATATATATATATATATATATATATATATATATATATATATATATATATATATATATATGAAAAGAAATGAATAATGTAAAACACGAATATATGAATAAGTCCCTCCCACTTATGAAGCTGGCGACGCCACTTATAAGGCCTAAGTTGCTGTTAAAATGCACATACCTTTTCGTACAATTTCACAGTTTCGCTAAAACGACGAACTATTTTGCGCTGTAAAGCAAAAATAAAGTCAACACGTTCATCACCAGATAATTCCCACAAATCGCGTTTGTTGAAGTCTTGCTGCTCTCCTGGAAAATAAGTCAGGGGAGCTGAGTTAGTATAGAATGTCTAAGCATTCACTGTCAAATTTTCTGTAGAAATTGATAATGAATTTGACACCATTTGAGTTCGCTATATTTGTAAATGTAAAAAAAAGTTTATGTTCAGAGGAATTCAATGATCATGTGAATTATTTCATCCCCGAGGGGACTAATTCCGCCCGAAAATTAGGAATTACAGCAGGGTATTGTGACAGAACATGCATATAGCTGTTTTCATAATATTTTAATTATTCCTAATCTCTTTTGAGTATTTTTTATTTTTTGTCTGCCTGTTTAACAGCTTTCACGAACGAAAAAACTTTATAAATTAGCATAATGATCGAGATTAGGTTTATAAAAGCTGAATGGTTTTCAAATAAAAAACGGCGATACCTTCATTTTCTTCCCGCCCGAATGGGATGTACACATTTCTAATCAAAGGTTCATCATAACCTAGTTTCTCATTTTCGCTTGGTGTATCACAGTTTTCTTGAGTAGAATCGCCTTCTACAGCATCCTGCTGTCTTTCTTGTGCTGCGATCTTTACGTCTATTGCATCAAAATCCAAACATTCTTGTTCATCGTTTGTTGATTCTGGTAGAACCCTATATTTATAACATGGATTTGATAAAATACCAGTATATATCAAAAATATTTTTAATGCGCAGTTTTTGTAAACACGTATAGTTTACCTGCTGTCTTCGTCATATCGATTCGATTTTGGTTCCTTTTCCCTGCAATTTTCGAATCTTTCTTGAATTTCATCACTTTTCAGCCATTTTTTCAAACTTTTCTTCACACTTGCTACGAATGTGACAAAACATATCATACATGCAATACACAGCTATATAGTAATATAAGAGTTTGCAGGCATGCACTTATAAGTGCTTAAAAATTTATCAATTTATCGGCTTAACTCGGTCTGACAGACATTTCTTTGAGATGTTTTCGATATGATTATTGGGTTGTCGTTCTCAGCTGTTCATGACATTCCGTTCGGAATTAACTGAGCGAACGGCAAACCCGATCGTCGTTTTTTCCCTGTGGTTGTCTGCGGTTTTTATCGTTCGACCGCCACCGAACCGCAACCGCAGTGTTAGGTTATTTCTGGACAGTACTGTACAAACCTTTTAATTCTTCGGGAGGAGCAGTATTCGATTTCCATTGTGACAAAATATCGTCGACCTGAACCTCTGATTTTAAAAGCGACTTAATATTGTGCTCTGATGCTGCCTTTAGTGAGTTGAAAACATATAAGAAAGAAAGAAAATGAAATGGTGACGCGTATACTATTTTTTATAGACCCGAGATTGCTGCAATAATAAGCTGTCAAAAAGGCAAAGTAAATTTCTTTTCCAAACATATATCGGTATATAAATAGGTGATTTTTTATTGTATCTGTATAAATAGTTGTCAAAATGAAGAAAAATCATCAAAAATCACAACTAATATACGATTCAGTTGCACCCGGTCAAACGTTCTATAATTTACGAACGAAAGTAAATATTTTGGACACAATATGGATTTATCGTTATTGCATGAAACGAATATGGATTTATCGTTATTGCATATAACTGCATGAATATGCTACTTGGAAACGAGATTGATATTTCAGGGGTTTTTGTTGTCTTGAGAAAAATCATAGTGGCTCAGTGCTATAGCAGAATCCCACACTTTTTTTGCTTCTCTTGTCACGTCGCTGGGGAATGTTTATATAGCAACGGGCATCAAATTTCATTGTTTCCCTAACGGAAAATTGCGTAAACATAATGCAAGCCCCACCCGCGTGAATAGCTTGACCAATGGAAAATTAAAGCTCGGCCCGGTCTAGCGACAAGATTTTACATTTACCTGTAAGAATGTTCGTGTAGAAAAGACCGTTAAACACTGGAATAGTGTTTTTAGTTCAAACTGGAAATTTCTTTTTCGCTCAATGATTTCGTTGTATGTCTGCCGTAATTCGTCATCAATTCCTCTTTTGGGTGTCTATATATTTGAAATTATATAAATGACATATGCATAAGTCAAGGTATATATGTATTAAAACTTTCTGGGAGTAAATAACGGAAAATGGCTATAGAAGGGGCAAGGTAGAATTTGAAGGGGGGAAGCATGGAAAGAAATTAATTTTACCTCACAGCTAGAATTGAAAAATCCCTCGTGTGAGAATTTCTAATCCGTCAAATGATTTATGTATAAGCATGTATATATCTTACATTTTTAAGATTTATCCTATTCAGGTTCTCGTTTCCTGCCTTGCCAATGCGGATAACTTTAGGTGTATACTCTAAGCATATCTCCAAAAAATGATCCAAAGCGGAATTCTTGTACGTCATGATCTAAAAAAGGCAGAAATTATGCCACTTACGATATTGTTTAACCGAGCGTGGTACATTATGTAGCCTGCAACGAATTTCATATTAATTTATATCCTTACCAAAATTGGGCCTCCGTAACGCTGCTGAATTCCCATTGAAAGCATTAAACGTAAAATCTTTGCACCCAAATAGGATTTTCCAGTGCCTGGGGGTCCCTATAATTATATTGAACAGTCAATTATTCAATAAAGGCGGATTTCCACTTACAGCGAAATCGTTCGCCAGCGAAATATTAGCATATTTTCTTTTGAATTTAAACAGCATAAATAAATTAGTGCGACTTGAGTGTTCTCAATTCAAAAGAAAATATGCAAATATTTCGCCAGCGAACGATTTCGCTGTAAGTGGAAATCCGCCTTAATGCTTAAAAAAACATATAGAATTACAAAATAGCTGTGTTTATATACTAGAGAATAATAAATCGTCTGGACGAACTTTTGTTAATTCTTCTGCATGGTATAATCGGTATATTTAGATGAATTAATAGCTCAGACAAAGTTAAAGTTAGCTAAGTTCGTCTGTCAAGACGGGTTCATCCAGACGGATAATTCGTCTTCAAGTATAAACGGAAGCAAGACGAATTTCCCCAAATTGTCAGCAAAATGCATGGTGGAAAACGTACTTCGTGGAAATCACTTTGCCAGTTACTTTGTCGTCGGCCTCCTCTCCGATTTCTCGGGCAAAGGTTAATTCGTGTTCAAGACGTCAAACATTTATAATGCAAGTATTTCGTCTAGACAAATTATTCGTCTCTTGTATAAACACATCTATTCTTACTTTAATGGGGAGTATCACACATTTACCATAATTTACCTGTATTAATGACACCTTATACTTCAAAAAGTCCTCAACTGCTATCATTTGAGTTTCATCCAGTACACTTTCTGTTGATTCTTTCAGATGTCTAAACTGTTCTATTGGGCTAAGTTGCTCTTGTTTAGAAAAAGAAAAGCCATTTTTGGGTGGCTTTTTGAATATAATGCTCCAGTCACATTTCTGTTCCTTGTCCTGTGTATATTCAGGTGGTGAAGGCGTATTTGCAAAGACCAGTTCACGAACGAGAGGCACGTTACCTATAATAAAGCTATGTAGTTATAATGTGTGTATGAGAAATATTTCATTTAAAAACAACATTTAAGATCATTTCAATATCTTCGGACAAAAGCTATTTATTTTATAGGCTGTTGACCTTGATAATTATACACGAGACTGAATATGGAAAGCGCGCTCTCAAGAATGAAGTGAGTAACAAATTATATAAGCTAATAAGAAATCAAATGAAATGCTGTTTGAGTTATCTCATAATTATACAGTACATTCCATACAAGCATCAAAATCATAGATATTGAAAGGTGTGTTTTCACCTCTTCGCAAAGAAAAAGTAATTTGAAGTTTATACTAAGAACAAATATCATTCGAAGAAGTTGTTGCATACTGCATTGTTGGCTGGGTGTTTTTCCCCCTTTATGGACATTGACATTGTGGATTAGTTATTATTAGAATTAATAGGGCAAGAAATCATCCTGATTTTTATTGTTGTTATTAGTATAGGTTAATAGCATGCATGCACGAATAAGTCCTTCATTTAAAGATCGACCATTGATGGACAATTGATTGCAGAGCGTCGCTGACTGTCTGCATGTGCTGTCTGCGAGTGATAAAAACCTGGCTGAATTAAGGAAGTTATACAAAAACGGCGAACAATAAAACAAACTGATATAATCCAATAATGCAATAAAAACAAAAAAATATTTCATGATATTACAAACCACAATGCATATATTGTAGCAAAAGTTTGAGTTCGCTCGTTCTTTGGTCGAGAAGTAACGACATGCATTATTGAGATTCAGGAAAACCTCAAATTCCGTAACTCGTATTAATAATGATCAACTGGTTTACCTTTGTTATACATTTCTTTTAGGCGATCCATACTAGGACCAAATGCGCGGTAAAACGTTGGGCTTTCTGCCATCAAGGCATGATTACCTGAATTAAATTGATGCAAAAAATTGCTACAGTAAAATAATGTATAACTGCAGATTAATTAAGGCGATGTTTCACACGCATGTTATCAGTTAATCTGAACTTACCCTTGTTTGTTATCGCTGAAAATTGTAACAAAACGTCGCGGGTTTCTTTCTTATTTCGGTCGGAACACAATCTTACAGAGACCGTCCTATATGGAAAATAACAATTCGCTTAAAATTTATGTCTGTTACATTATATTAAGTCAAGCACCGCTACTTTTTGGGGCACCATGTTATGACACCTAGTATTAGGAAGATTAATATTTACACTGAACTATTTTCGTCTTACTTTTTGTGTGAATTCTGTTGATGTTCATATTTTACCACTGTAGCCCATATTAGACTGTCAAAGCATTTGTTCAGTGAGATGCACAACAAGCTGCCGTAGAGCATCTCGTTACATGTAGTTTCGGCCTCGTCTTCAGCCTTCGAGCTAGAAATTTATCATAGAAAATTTAACTGCTGCAAAAATGTGGACACACTTTGTGGGTACTGTATACTTCAACTATTTTTGTTTTTTATTTAGAAAACATCTTTTGGAACACGCAATATATACTTAACGTTTTAAAGGTAGACTCGAACAAATGGTCAGGTGGAACAAATTTAATAAACGAGTAACCAAAACGTGATATGACAAAAACTGAGACGAAGCCAAGGTTTTTATTCAGTGATATTCCGCATTATTATATTTTACGGAGCCTGTAGCAATGCCGGATTTGCTATTTGAAAAAAAAATTAATAAGTTCACAACAACAAGGTATATAATCATCGCAATTATTGCTACTCTGGTTTAATCACATGCAGTTGTTTAATTAATGAAAGCAAGCACCACACAAATATTACATTCACGACCCAACGTTTCGGCACTCTGGTGTCTTTATCAGGGGTGATCTACATACTCTCAACATGACTTCATCTATCAATCAGATGTAAGCCATAAAAAGTCTGTTGCAAAAACTTTGTTTCAAAGAGCTGAATCGTTAACATCTAATAGCGTTGCCAGGGCAACGAGCGTGATTATGTCCTCAATGTGCTGAACGGGAACAATTATCCACGAAACTTTTTAAATTATTGTTTAAAAGCTCGTATACCCGGCGACTATAAATGTAATTCCACAGAGTGATTCCTCATAAACGGGCTTTGTACTAGTCCCATACATTTAAGGAGGCAGAACCAATCAGGAGAAACCTGAATAATTGTGGTTTCAAAGTTGCCTTAAAACCCTTTCGACATTGGGTGATATTTTCGGAAAAACCAAGGATCGCGTAGCGACTGATAAGAAAACTCCTGCTGTATACTCTATATACCATGTGGTGCACGTATTGCGAGAAAGAATATCTGGCGAAGCAAAACATCAGTTTGGCACACGTCAAAGGGCCTTTTCGAACTTAGATAGTTTAAAATCAGCCTTGGCGGAACATGTGTGTCAAACAAACCATATAACATTTCGTGGAACGAAAGGAGTTATTTGGAAGCCTGGCATACTAATGCGAGTCTTTGTGCCCTAAACAGGGATGACGGAAACTATTTGCCAAAAGAATAATTACATCCGATTGATCGATGACGCCATGTTGAGAGTATATAAGGATCAAAGTTTCAACATCAGATCACCCCTGATGAAGACACTAGACCGGAGTCGAAACGTTGGGTCGTGAAAGTTAATCTTTGTGTGATGATTACTTTCATTAATTAAATCAAAGTAACGATATTTGCGATCAAAAAAGAAATTTGTTGGAGAAAATATATTTTTACGAACGCAAACAAATATCTCGAGATACTTTTCGAAAACTGGCAATGCAAGCAACCTTGGCATACTTATGAGAAATAAAGCTTATTTATAGCTGTTATATATGGAGATGTGGCACTTATAATTAGAAATGTCAGTAGATATTACAAGCGCTTAAAAACTGTGATCACGGTAAATAGGTATTATTTTTGTACCTCTCTTTTTTCTCTCTTCCATAGCTGTATTCCTCGCAACACAATACAAGAATAATTTGTGTGTTATGATCAGCAGCAGTGATTGAGTTCAACGTTATCCTTTGAAGAAAAGAAAAGAACGAATTAATGAGTACACTTGAGACAGGGTATAAAAGTGTACATCGGTCGCGTTCATTATATAGGTTCTAGCAGTGATATTAATTATTGCTAGATAGTGTCTATTGATATCTTTCCGACATTTTATATTCTGAATTTTTTTTACTTTAAGTTTAAATTTATATGACTTTCGAAATACACGACTATCACTGTTTTGACTAATTTATAAAAGTGCAGTCGTGAGTGTGATATCCCCGAAGAAAATATTCTAGGACCAGTCTTGTTTTTGGTGTTTATTAACGAGCCATTCTTTATGATTATATCCTGTCAGACACAAAGTATATACTTCTATTTCAGTTATTACTGGATTGCAGATGAATTCAAAATCTTGCAAGACTTGCTGTCTATGGCTTGGCTGTTCTCATTATTAGTAAGTACAAATTGTAAAAAGAAGGCATTGTTATAATTTTATTCTATATATAGTTTAAACCCTGCATTTTTCTCTCAGAAATGGTGTGGAATTGTATTACGGATCTAGTTTATAAAAAAATTATTTCATATTTTACCTGTATAATTTCATTTTCTGTGGATCATAATTCTTCTCCAAATTCCGAAAATTCTGAATGCCAGTACATAAATCCCTGAAACATTCCTCGCGAAGTAAACGGAAATTTATATCAAAATACTGCTCTACGTTGTCGTACGGTTCATTATGCTTGATAGGTTGCAGACTTCTGACATCAAGTTCTACGTTTGAACAGAAACAAAAATTTAAACACCAAGTTAAAAAATGATTGACTAGAAATTAACTAAATAATTATATGTAATTATATGATTTATGAAGCAACATGCATAAGTGAAAAAATAATGCTCGAAATCAAATAGTGCATCGCTATAAACGTTATATTATGGGGTTCAATAGTTTTGCTTTGAATATATTCTATGACTATATAATCTATTCTTCCTATATTATCAGGCAGGCTATTCTGAGTCAAAAAAGAGTTGTATGAATGTGCACTTATCATAATTACGAGCACCAGACACCCCTATACTGTATAAATGACAGGAAATGGCAGACGTTTATAAACATGCAAGATAAGAGCCAAATTTTAACACTAAAATGGAATAAGCCGATAGCTTACTTAGCTCTGGCTAAAACCCCAAATAATAAATGTTTTTACACTTATACAAGTAACGAAATAAATACTATATATAGCACTAATAGCAGACTGTATCAAAGTGGATAATATTACTGGTACAAATTTCCTTTTCCGTTGGAATAGTCGGCAATTCATTCCACGAACAATTAGTGGTGTCTACATCCTGATATCCTGCCACTGATTTTGCCAATATCATGCCAAGATGTACCAAGTACTCTATGCCCGGACAAGTTGAGTTTTCCTCTGGTCCTCCGTCCTTTACGCTAATTGTATGCATTAAATCAGCTAAGTACTTGGCAACCTTGAATATTTTGGTTGCAGTTTGTGGGGAACACTTCATAATATTTTCTAGAAGTGGCTTTAAAACGTCAACATCTTTACTAAAAAATGAAAAATATAACCAGGATTACAGGCATAAATTTTCATCACCAAGCCCAATGGTATAATATCTTCTACCTAAAAATTTTATATATAAAGGAAAATATTGACATTTTTAATATTCTAAATAATTTGCAGCGCTGATGAATACAATATATACTCTATATACTTCATCTCAGTTTGCAAATTGCTTAGGAAAATGACTTCAACAGTGAACACTAAATCAATGCACTAGGCATGTGTTATGTAATGAAGTAATTTTGCTAATAATATGATCTTTAATAATAATCGTAACAATCGCTGGATATAGATAAGAAGCAAAGTCTATTAAAGTAACCTATGCATGCCTATTCCGTTTTCTAGTTCTTACGTGAGTTTGTATTAAGTCAGAAATAGTGTAGTCGTTCGTTTAGGGATGCAGTCTGAAGATGACCGCGATAGACCCAAGTCATAAGCCCAATCAAAAACGTTATAGAGAAACATGCATCCGTACCGGTTGTATCGTGCATGATGGCAGCAAGCAACCATGAACATACCTGTGAGCATTATTTTCAATGAATTCTGGCAAAAACGCGATAAAAAATTTCGATGACGAAAAGTCTTCTAAAAAATCTTCACAGGTTGACGAACTTGTCTCCAACAATTTCTTTGAGAGCAATAAAGATAATTTCATAACATCTCGTACACATTCCTCATCCTTAAAAAGCTCTTCGTCATTTTTTATACTGTCCCAGATTCCAGGGCATCTGCAATTAACACATATTTTAATGGAGATATATGATTTTATTATATTTAATATATCCTACATTTATTACTATACAGCTGGAATAAGGGCCCCAAAATTGGAAAGTTTAATTAGTAGTTGCGAAATATTGAAAAGTGCAAAAAATCATCGCCGCGTGAAGTTGGTAAATTATTTCGCGGAAAAGAGGTTTTTTTAAAGAGGTTTCTTGCGAACTTAATTATACAAAATTTTATACGTACAAGTATAATAATGAATAATTCTTAAATAGTACTACAAGTAGCTACAACTGAATTAATGTAAGTGAAGATATAGCTACCTTGTCCTCAAAATGTCAAAAACATTTAAACAACACTTCTCCATTTGGATAATGGACAATAGATTCTTTATGAAGATGCCTTTAGCAACTCGGTTTTTTTCTGAAGATGGCCCTGTAGACCTTTAAGATAAAATCGAAATAAAAAATTTACCATGATTGTCCTTTCGACAACCGGGCATGCAGATCTTGCGGATTAAAAAAAATTAGTCGCCAGGCGGGACAAAGCGATGTTGAGGCGTGGGGGATTTAGAAAGCAATTTGCAATTGATTGCAATAGTTTACAATTTTTATTGATCTTCCAAATATGTACAGGAGAATTCAAAGGCTATACCTTAGGTGGAAATACATTATTCAATCCTAGACGTGTTTTTTAAAGTCAAAAACCAAAGTTTTGAATAATTCAATATAGTTGATTATATAATTTGTGATGTTCAGCAGTAATATGAGAAAGCAATAAGCTATTTCTGATGTATTTTATAAAAAAGCAGCTAATTCAGCTTTGCCATATGTGTTTCACGTTCGCCGTATAAAATTTAATGCTTGAACGACTGCATACACTGCCACTGGCCTGCGTTCAAGTATTAAATTTTATACAGCGAACGTGAAACACATACGGCAAAATTGAATGACCTGCTTTTCTAAGGGGCTGTTTACATGAGCCCGGTTACCCGAGATTCAACGAAGCGTGAGAGGACTTTGAGTTATTGAAATAAGTCTTTATGACACCATACAAGCACATGCTATCGTTGTGGTGATTATACGACTACCAAGATCATGTTATCTGCTCATTTCAATACCTCAAAATCATTTCACGCTTCGTTGAATCTCGGGTAACCGGGCTCAACCGGCTCATGTAAACAGCCCCTAAATACATCAGAAATTTTCTTACATTGCTGCTGAACATCACAGGTTTTTTGCAGAACGTTTGTAATTTAGCGAAAATGCCGCACACTTAAAGATAGTGGAGTTAAAACACAAACTTTGTTGGCGGTTTGGCGTTTGCCGTCAAACTAAAGGTCTCTAATTTAGTGAAAAATATGCAGTGAAGGCTAAAGTTAAATATCCGTTAAACATGTTTATTTATAATAGTTACGTAGGACTATACTCTATAGGCTATAGTCATAGGTATATCTAAAAAAATTCCTGGTGGCGGTGCATGCGTGGTATATAAAATTATACTTTACGTACTTTAATATGTAAACACTGTATACGTCTCCTAGCGAAGTTTGAGGAACGATTTGAACTTCATCTCCAGGATAAATAAGCTCGTAGCGGGGACAAGAAATATTTTGGACATCAATTTTTCTTTCCTCGGCTTCGCTTTTACCATTTTTCGCAAGAATCACATAAAACGAGTTCTCGCATTTACAAGTGACATACCATGTCTGTTTCTGCTTCTCGTAGGATTTCACCGATCCTTGACCAGATACCTTCGTCTGAGAAATGCCTTTGGTCATGGGTTCTTGATCGAAATATTTACCCAAGAGAATTTCGTCGACTTCATCTTTAAAGTTCAAGTCTTCTTTACGACTTAATTCGTTCTTCAGGTCCTCAATAAAAACATTTGCCAAATCGAAAGTCCATTTCCTGTTTGTTTCTGACAGCAATTTCCATTTCCTGACAGCAAATCGATACCGAAGTTTGTAAGAAGGTCCAGAAACTGGTAGCTTTATACCCTTTTGGAACACTTTCAGAGTGCTTCTGATATTTCTCTTTATCTTGGCACGATCACTGTCTCCTTGAAGGCTGCTTTCAATTAGTTCAAGAAGAGATTCTGATGTATTACTTTCTGACATGTTTAAGATACTTGTAATCCAACACAATATTGGACTACTTTTACGAATCCGAGCAGAGCCAATTTGCAAAATTGCTCTCAGGAATATTATTCCATGCTAGAATGGTGAAAATACAAGTTGCACAAACGATATTTAATATAACAGCAACGCTTTGGTTTTCCAGGTACTCTGCTGAACATTTCGTGGAAAAGCCTGAGCCCGCACTCTCTGACCCGCTGAAGATGAGTCTCCCATTCATGAATTATTACTCAAACATGAACCAGCATGGCACAAGATAGTGCGGGTATTTCATTTCATTGTGACATTTCTGCAAAATATTGTGAATTATTTACAGCATTTGCATGTCATTTAAAGAAAAGAGAAGAACATTAAAATGATTGGTATTTCAATACCGCTGAAAAAACTACAATAGCGCTAATTTAACATCAATTGTAGTAGTGTGGAAGTTCGACAACAACGCCTGATTACATATTCCGTAAAGTGAAAATAAATAGAACGAAACGAAGAACAATTGCGTTAACTTATTCATCATTCAAATTTTCGGAACAGCAATAGCAATAAATCAAACGACATTTAGCAAAGAGAAGTATTCATTATTGTAAAGGTGTACAAAATAAATATTAGAATTCGCATTCTATAATATTTGTCTGTTCACAAAACAGCAATATATGTGCAGTATGTTTTATCCCTGGATGTGTTCTCTTGCAAGTAGGTCTGCATGCTTAAGTCTGCCCCATGCTGTACATTTCGCAATGGTTAGGCAGTCTATCAAAATTTGTTTTTGAAATTCAACGTTTCGAAGTGAACGTCTCCTCACGTGTACCTTTATATCTTTTGTTTGTAAATAATGTATACATATAAGAACGCAGAAAGAGAGAACTTTGTGTTAATGAATATTTCTTTGCGCTAAATGTCGTTTGATTTACTGCTATTGTTGTTCCGAAAATGTTAATGATGAATAAGTTAACGCAGTTGTTCTTCGTTTCGTTCTATTGATTTTCACTTTCCGGAATATATTAATATACAATAAGGCGTTGTTGTTGAACTTCCATACTACCACAATTGATTTTCAATCAGCGCTATTGTACTTCTTTCAGCGGTATTGAAATACCAATATTTTAACGTTCTTCTCATTTCTTTAAATGACATGCAAATGCTGTAAACAATTTTATGTTTTGCTAGTTTTTGTAGCAATCGGAACGTGTATATGCAAGGTCGAACAGCAAGGCAGGCATAGCATAAAATCAAACAGTGTGTGGCAGCACACTATTCTTGACGTACCTCGACTCATTCTTACATGCGACCTATATATTGTCGAGATCTCGATTTGTCTCTGTTAACATTTCAGGGGGGATTTCCACGGAATGAGGGGGAGCGACTGTCCAAGCAAGATTTTATCCCGTATGCTTCCTTCCATGTGCTTAGAAGTCGAGTTATATATAATTATAAAGTGCAGGGAAAAGTTTAAACAAGTTCGCAATAAATTATACATGCAGGGATAACAGATATAGCTAATTTACATATAATTATGATAAGTTTATTAGTACTATAGGGAAATTTACAATAATCAATCATGCATCAAAACTAAGTATAACAGTTCTACAGACTATTTACAAAAACAACTTAACTAGACTCGCTCATGTTCCAATTCCATTCAGACAAAGTAATGTCACTATATAGCCGAAGTGATGGACGCAGTTCTCTAACTTCGACGCCACGAACACACACCACGCGAGCTTTAAGCAAAGAAAAGGCGATCTTTCGTCGTAACCAGCAAACCACCATAGATTCTTCTTGTCAGCAAGGGAGTCTCTCTCAAAAAAGAGACTCTCTTTCATTTAAGCTACTTCACGCAGAGTAATATGACTCCCGGCCCATTTCTTTGTATTAACTGTATTGTTGTGAAACTGTCATTGTTTTTCAAAGCCTTAACCCACAACATTTACCCGCCAAAATTTCCCGCGTAAATTTCAAAGTTGTCCCTGCTGCTAATTTGCCATGTAATCGCACGGAAGAAAGTAACTTGGCTAATTGTACCACCCCGGCTAGCTGGGACAACTCGGCCCATGTAATCGGCCCATAAAACAAGTAGCCATTAATTATTTTGTTTATCCTTTTAAATTTAAAGCCGCGAGGCAAAAGACACAGTTTTGACACATTTTCGACACAGTGTTAAAAACACACTTCCCGACAATCAGCCCTTACGTTATTTCGTTTTTTAGTTATGTCCTAAACTCCCACAAGTATTTCTATAACTATATATAAACACAGGAAGAAATGTTTTCTATTCATTTTATAATATAACTTAATAAAAAGATTTCGTACAAATCTTTAATTCAATTTAATAACAATTCTCACTACACTACTTCGCTTGTCAGCGGAAAAAATCGTCTCTATATGTACAGACATGCAGTTATAGAAACACAGCACGTTTCTTGATCAATCAGCACGCGCGTACTATATTATGTTTTCAAAGTCAACTATGAATATTTTATATATTTTATATTTTTCAAGTTACCTTGCATGGGAAATGAGAATTTTAGTTCTCTAAGAAAAGCGACAAAAAAGGCTTTGCATGCATGTACATAAGTTTTAGAGAACAATAGAATAGGACAAAACAATAGAGTAAGCCTTTTTTGCTCAGGGTATTAAAAACTCTGATTGTTAGACTTTTCGTTAAATTCTCGCGTTCTTTATATATAATTATTTCTTAGAGAAAAATATTCAGGATGGATCAAAGAAAGATTTAAGACTGTATCCCTTAAACCTTTTCAAACAGGACAAATAATAGTTCTTAGTGTAGTGGACCACCTTCAGCATCAACGAAGGAATATATATATATATATATATATATATATATATATTTATATATATATTATATATATATTATATATATTATATTATATATGTATAGGTTATCACATGAGGGGCGAGGTGATATCAGTTTTATCGCTTGAGGGACGATATCATAAATGTCACGAGTGAGCGCAGCGAATGAGGGTCATTTATGATATCGTCCTGAAAGCGATAAAACTGATATCACCTCGTCCCGATTGTGATAACCTGTTTATCACATACTTCCTTTTTTTCTATAAAGCAATCGACATCGACTGAAACAAACCTCGAACTGCTCGAGTCAGCCATCTTTGTTTTGACAGCGGCAAATGCAGCGGGACAAAAAGCGATATCAGTGACAAAAAGCGATATCAGTGACAAAAAGCGATATCAGTGACAAAAAGCGATATCAGTGACGATATCGTTTTTATGTCACCCTGTTATCGCCCTGATAAAGGCACAAGTATGTGATAAATATATATATAGCAGTATATATGGTAGTAGGTGCCTATATATAGATATTATACTAAAACAAGTGATTTTGAAGAAAACATAGAAACTTCATGTACACGTCAAGTTTGTTTAGTATTTTCTTCGGGTTCCAGTTTCGATTGGGTGATAATAGTTCCTCTGACCAGGCGTCCATTACGACCCTTACACCAAACTATAAAAATTGTGCCGGTTATGTTAAAAAAACTACATTTTTCATAATTAAATCCTAGTAAATTTAGTAGTTAACTCTTCTATACACAATTCTGATTGGCCAACACTGTCCTTATATAGTTAAAAGTTAACTAGTCTATATACAATTGACGCCAAGTGCGGTATCTATATATACAACATTTCTGTGGTCAGTGGAATACATAAAATATATATTGATATATTTTTATCAGAGTATATTCAAAAAAGATCTAGCTTTCAAAGACGACGAGGCACGAAGATTAGACTGACACTGTTATTTGAATACACGCGTAGTGGTCTGCTAAAATTGATTTCAAACTACCTGAAATAGGAACATCCTTGTGATGCTTTTTTTTTAAACGTGTGCGAACATATACCTTAAATTATGCGCAGTTTGCATGTTGCGGTTTATAGTTTGCCTTTTGCTGCGTGAAAGTTTTTTTGTCAAGTTACAATGGGGTATGTTTTTTAAGTTTCTATACAATTTTGCAAAGTTGTCAACAGCGGCTGGATTATGAACCGCCTTGGATGGATTATGAACAAAAAAAGAGGGCTATAGGCCCCTGGAATGTCAACCAAAAATTCTGCCTTAATCACAGACATTTTAGCAGTGTAAACCGCGCCTAAGTGTACAAACCTGCTTTTGAACCCTTTTGTTCGACGTATCCGAATCCCAACCTGTTTGGTCCAATACAATAACAAGAAATTCCTCATCTTCAAAGGTAGTGCGATACATTCTTTCCTCCGCTTCACGGTAGAACGTGCACGCAAAGCCTTTTGGAATTTCATGGTCATTCTTGTCTGGCAAATCCATACTATGTTTTTCGGTATCAATTTTGCAGTGGGAAAGATAGTCCGTTAGAATTTCGTCTTCCTCTATGGAAACATTATCTTTGTCAGCCGCATAACGGGGACCTTAAAAAACACAGGAAATAAATGTGCAAAACAGTTCATAAATTTTATTAGTTAATTATCATTACAAAGGTGATTATTGGAAATTCTGGTCTCTGATGTGTCAAGCGAATCTATATAACGAAGAAAATATACGATTTGATGGTAAATGTTTTAAACGACAAGTTTATAGAAAATGATCTTATGATTGATACCTGCTCTTAACTTCATTCTGCAGTCATACCGAGAAGTAGGTATCATTATCTCCCCTCGGAGAACTGTGGTGGAGGGATGACAAATCCAAGCTTCAATGCTCTTATCGGCCTCGAGAATAACTTTTTTTAAAATATTCTTTACTTCAACTGGTGGCCCGTCCGCAATATCAGACGGCAAGTTTTGCCATACCTTCAATCGTACAGTCCTTTCTAACAGAGAAATACTTCATTATTTTCTGATACAATTACATTTCTATATATTTTTCATTATAGTTATTACATAAATTTATTTATTTATCTATTCCAACCAAGAGCTTTAATGCATGGTATAATGGTTAAGATGCATGCATGCAGTAGCCGATTATCTAAAGCCTCTTATATTTTTCTGTATACAGTTAGCTTGTGAAGAATATAATATTTATGTATGAATATAAGAAATATATATATATATATATATATATATATATATATATATATATATATATATATATATATATATATATATATATACGAGGGGCGCCCTCTGTTAGCAGCTAGGATAGCGTAAGGTGTCAGCGTATATGCATATGGAATAACTGTTCAATATATACACGACTCGAGTTCGTGTTAGTATTGTGAGTATTGTTAGATATATATCACTAAAGGCTGATTTCCAGTCAGGAAAATTATCCTCCGGGCCGGATCGAACAGTACAGTACAGTTTCGTTTGTGCTTTAAGACAATTAGTTTTGGTCCACGAAACTATCGAGCCAATCAAACTTCGTGTTACATCGGACTTTCCGCGTTTGACGTTACCATGAAAAAGGTCTATTGCATGTTATATTTAATAGAGATGATTGACATTTTACTAATTAAGGTTGTTGTTGTTACTAAGAAATGTATTAGAAGGAATTTAACAAAGGTTTAAATGTAAAATATATGAGATATCGAAAAAATATTACAGTATAGAAAACGCACGGACCCAAGAAAATTTCCTGTCCTATACAGTCTGCATGAGGAATAATTTCCCTGACAGGAAACCAGCCGTAAATCGTGCCGCTGCGAGAAAAAAAATACCTGATGGAGAGTTGAAACCGAAATCGTAGCGCCACTGTGTGTGAGCCAGCCTAAGTTTTAAATCTCCAAAGTCCTTAACACCAGGTTGAGGAAGCGCATCTTGGTTAATATGCAATGGTTTTACACCCTCTTCAAAAGAAACATCCCAAGTGCCGTTCTTGTCTTTTAACGCGGCTTTGTCTTTCTTTTTGAGTCGTCGAATAATATCCGCTGGTTTAAATACATTCTTATTTTCCTCTATTTTATGAGAAATATCTTCAATTAGTAATTTGTATACTCAATGATGACATGGAATACAATAGAGTAATTTTAAAGGAAGTACACTGCAACATATTTTAGTGACTTGAAAATTAAGGGAAAATTATATATACCTATATAGGTACGTATTGGAAATCTAAAATTTATTACCACGTGTGGCACGAAACTATATAATTAATAAAATGTCTATTCACAACTGTTGAATCTGGAATTCAACCTGCATGCTCTTCTATTGCATGAGCACTCTACCAACGGTTATTGCTACGTATATATCATTAAATCTATCATCGTATGTATTACGGTATTTATCAGTAGATATACTACATTCGGCCATTATTTTGCTCAGCGCCCTCATATATACACCGTTACAGCTAGCGGCGAATATTAATTTCTGTAGTCCTTCAAAACAGCGGCCACTACGTATCACCGCTTGTTAATCGAAGAAGCCGCCAAGGCGCCAACGAAACTCGCGAGAATTGTGGGCGGAAGGAGAAGCGGGAAAATATCTATATAGCGTACATTTAACGTTTTCACAGTGAACAAATAATCGGTATATCATTTTAGACCCTCCTCTCTGGGGATTGGTCGAAATATTTCCCTCGAGCGAAACCGGCCTCGGGAAATATCACAATCCCCATTCACTCCGGCTGGTCAATAAATGATAAATATTATCTCACCTTCATCAACATTCGCTACAAGGACTTTCCCAAAATGACACCAAAGGTCAACCAGCAATTCATTTTTATCCTTACATTTCTCCAAACTTTGCAAAGATTTTAATAAATATTGCTCAATTTTTGATATCGTGCGGGCATTGTCGATTTCGCTCTGAAAAACAATTCGGCAACAATGTATTTTCCGCTAATTATATAGACATTTCCAGCCAATCTTTAATACGTATATACGTCTTACGTAAAGATTATTAAAAGCTTTTAATTAGCTATTTAATTAAAGCTTTACAGGGTGGCGTTACTAAATAAATTATTATTTACAGTGTAGTCATGACTCAGACGTATAGAACATTAAATTTAAACCGAAAAGCAATAAAAACGATATCGTTATAAGTGACGCTATCCCGGCACGCATCGAGAGCGCGGTGCAATCCTATCCACAGTTCTTTGCGCCAGTTACCGGATTTAAATGATATATTTTTCTAATAAACGAATAAGTCAATTCAGAATGTTTAAATAGGCTTAAAAACCTTCATTTCTTTTGCATATAAAAAGAAAGATATAAACAAATAACAAATTTTTGACAAGAATCTTCGCTTGTTTTAAAAAAAAGCTCCTGACTTAAGAATATAAAAGAAAAAGTGAGCATATAAAAATTTTCTTGCTTGTTTGAAATAAATGTAAGGCTTTCAACATGCTTTGGATATTATAAGGAAATTGAATCAACAAGCTTTTTTAAATGCCAGTTTTAAGAAGTTAACAATATTTCTTGCCAAGAATCCACAAAGACGCTTTGCTTGTTTTAAGAATACCAAAATTCATAGTGAGAATACAAGCTACTAGAACATTTACTTGTTTTAAGAAACTGTTATTCTTGCTTAGAACAAGTTTACTCATGTCAAGTAAAATTCATAGAAATAATTTACCCCCTTTTACTTATTTTAAGCAAACGTTTCTTTAAAATAAGAATTTCTCAAGAACTTTTAGGAGCTTTTAACATACAGTAGTTCGTACACCAATAGCTTGTTAATACACCAATAGATGGAATATATATATATATATATATATATATATATATATATATATATATATATATATATATATATATATATATATATATATATATATATATACACCCATTTGCAAAAACGTTGTCCGCAGATAGATAGATAGATAGATACTCGAAGTCTAATTAGAATTGTATTGCACAACATATGGAATTCTAATTAGATTTCGAGTATCTATCTATCTATCTATCTGCGGACAACGTTTTTGCAAATGGCTGTATATATATATATATATATATATATATATATATATATATATATATATATATATATATAAATATATATATATATATATATATATATATATATATATATATATATATATATATATATGTAAACAATCCAAAAGATATAATTACTCTACAACCGAGAAGCCGCATTCTCGGTTGCAGGGTAATCATATTTTTCTAAAGTTTAGGTCCTATATACTATTTAGATTTATAATATAAGTATGATATAACGAGCAATTTGATTGGCTACCGCGCGTGCATTGTGAGGCCATAATGCACGCTTCTGGCTTTTGAAGTTTTTGTTGCTAAGCAACATCTTAGGAGACATGTAAGGAGAATTTCATTATTGATCAAATAAATAAATTTTGTTGTTGCCCTATAATTTCTTCTTATATTATAAAAGAATTAAAAAAGCTCGTCGCGTGCCTTTATGGTGTAATAATGCACTCGGGGAAATGTTGGAAGAATACTCGAGAAGCTTGTAAAACACTCGGCTACGCCTCGTGTTTTACAAGCTTCTCTCGTATTCTCCCAACATTCCCCCATCGCGCATTATTACACCATAAAGGCACGCGACTCGTTTTTTAATTCTTAAGTCAAAGATTTGATGACCATTTTATTCATGTACAAGAACATTAACAGTCGCTAGAAAGTAGATTCACAGTTCTGTCGGATAATAAAAAGGTTGTGATAATAGTATAATGTGGCTAGTGAATATTTATTTACAATTGCAAACTTACCTCGAACTCGCATTCACTGTCGCTCTCACTTTCAATCACAGTCTCGATCCTATATCTCCGTCCTTTGATAAAAGCGTCCAATTTAGGAGGATCGTTGTCTGCGTTTAATTGGAACTCTTCATCTTCACTTTTGAAGTCAAGGCAAACAAACTTCGCATTGCTACTATATCCAATGCTCTTCAATTTAAAAGCACCCTTAAGTAACAAATTTGTTTTAAAGAAGTATTGGATATCTATACGATGACAATCACAAAACCTAAAATCTCAAAATCTAACAGAAACAACGAACGAAATCAAGGTCCATACTATGCATTGTCGGATAAGCGATACTGCTCGGCCACAATTTGCCGGACGTCCACAAATGTTCAATGGGATTGGGCCTCCTTCATCTTCTGCGATAAAAAGAAAAATCGTGCTCGTCCCCATTTCGTTCAACGCATGGGATGGCTTTGCATTTTGTATGCTGCATTGAATTTGTAATTTGACTTCTATTTCTATATATTTTGCTGTTTCGTTTGTGGACGCAAATTCAAAAAAATGGTACGTAACATTCTTCAAGGACACCCTGCTTTCTTAAATGGTATAAAAACGGCCAGACGACCGTTCCTGTTGAATTTCAGTACAGACATAATTACTGGTATTTTTGAGTGATCCAGGACCTCTGCATTCAAGTATATATAATTATTTACATCTGCATGAATAGCATAGATAAAGGTAGGTCTAGTTTCATCGCTATATTCCTAAAGAAATACTTTATTTCAATTGAAAATATGACCGGTTTGACCATTTTGGCCGCTTATACAGGAAAGCCGCTGTACGTATATCGCCTTTGTGCAAGATAGCGTATAATGCCTAGTTTCCATTATAAGCTGTAAGTGTCGTGAAAATGTCAAGGTGGCTGCTGTGATTGAATATTTCTATTCGTGTACAGTCAAATTGTGCAGTCAGCAATGACCGATTTGAATACAGAATTAAAGAAAAATTTACAGCTGGACTATTTCTTATCGGTAAAAACGACTCGCGTTCACGACAATTACGATTTAAGCCTGGTTTCCATATGACGCCGACGTCGGCAAAGTATTATTGTCGGTGATTACTGATGAGTGAAATCTTTTGTCTTTCTGAAATCATTTTCTCCTTGGATGATTACAAACAATGAGTCGGCGACAGGTCGGCGTCATATGGAAACCAGGCTTTAATGGAACCAGGCTTAAGATATATAGTAAAGAGGCTGTTTAAATGCACGCCTAAAAGTCTTCGACAAACAGCATTTCGCTCTCCGGCATTTTGGTATATACATGCAAGGGTCGAACGTCTGCTGGAATTCGAAGCATGTCGAAACCTCTCGTCGCTAACGACTTAATTCATTTACGACGAAATACCATGCAGAGAGCGCCATTCATTCAATAGTGATCGTAAATCAAATTTCTCTCGCGGTGGCATATTGAAGGCAGTAAGACTTTTAGTTTTATAGAAGTTCATCTATTATCGCAGCTTGGAAATTTCAACTGAATAAATATTTGTTTGTAAAAGACTGCTTTATATCTCTATATTAATTGTGCTGACCAAAAACTCGTCCCAAGGATCGACTGGGCAGAAGCGTACCTAGAACGATAATTGGGGGGGTGAATATTCATATATTCAGTTCTGCCCGACGGATTTCTATTGTAAGCTATTGCAATTACAAAAGAAATCCGTAGGGCAGAACTGGATATATGAATATTCACCCCCCCCCCCAATTATCGTTCTAGTTACGCCACTGACTGTGGGTTTTTATTTGTCGTATGAGAAGAAAATTCTGACTATTTACAATGTTGGATGCATATAAAAATAAATGATTTTCAGTTCAAGTATACGGGGTGTGTTGTCCGCAGTGCATGCATGCTATAAACCTAACGAAAAATACCGTAAATATAGAGAAAATAAATCTGTGCTCGACTAATTATTTTTAACGAGCATCCCAAGCGCATCCCACATCGTCTCATTTGCAATCATTTTAAATCTAGCCAATCACAATGAAGAACTTGTATGTTTGTACATTTACATAACTGAATATAATGTCGCAAACGTCCTTCGGTGCATGTCAACTAATAAGCCATTACACTAGAATACGTCGTGGCCTGGTATCCTCGTTTTAGTGTTACGGCTTATTTCCACATTTATTGGTCAAAATAAAATATTTTTCATGCATGTTATGAAGAAGGATGTCTTACATCTTTGCACGTGTCTCGTGAGAGTAAAACTTAAACCTTATTCAGCCTCATCAGTCATCACCATTGTATTATCCATAGTTTGAATTGCATTCGTCGCGACTAAAATGTGACGTATAAACTGGGCCTAACCGAGACTGATGTAAACAGCCCTTAAATTAAAGGTAGCTAGCAATGCAGAGTCAGGAATGGATTAATTAAGTGATTAATTAAGCAATTATTAATTGCAAAAATAAAATTAACAAGAACTTAGACGCTTAGAAAAAAGGCTTTCGGAAAGCTGAAAAGAAGCGAGGTTTAATTTTGAGTGTATAGCACGACAAGTAGCTACGAAATGGAAGACCATGGACAACAAGTTTTATAGATAATTTTATACAATTGAGAGCATTCGGTACCTTCATGACGGAGCACTGTTATCTTTGTTTTTGATTTCATTTGAATGTTATCTATATTCTTACGCTCTTTACCCATTACAAGTTTTATATATTCTTTCGGGACTTCAAATATTTTTGACTCGCTCTTCACCTTTTATTGCAAAGAGAAACGAACGGTTAGCACCTGCCTAAGCCCAAGAATGTTGTTAACTGGTTCACGTAAGTTGAAATTTTCTGCCATATTTTGATCAAATTTTTAAAATGGCATTTTCCTAATACCGATTTTAACTAATACAACAATAACGAAAACTCTTGCTTCATCAAATGGCAGTTATTCTTATTCTTTTTCACTAAATTGTAACTGTATTATTATTAACTCTTTAAATGAACTCTTCATTAATAGCAATTTCTCATGGGGGTTGGGTATTCTGAGAGCTACATGATAAAATGAATATTTCACGGGAGAAATGAGAATTGAAAAGATACACTTACTATGGAACGTTCTATGGCTAGCTTTGCTTCTTCACGATTATCTGACGTGTCGCCAGTTACTTCGAAACCAGACTCCCTCCCATTTCTGGATCTAATGCGCGTTTTGGTTTTCTTTTCAATCGCTTTAATTTTTTTTCCATTAGTTCCAATAACACGACCCATGAGCTTCTTTTCAACAGGTACAAAAAGTGGCTTCGCTGACGTCATCTTGCTAACCTAGAAAATATGAAAAAATAAACATAGGCAACAAATAACTTAACTAAAGAAACAAATAGATCAAAAAACATGATAAAATGAAATAAATCGAGAAAATAAACAAAAAAACATGATGTTCGTTTGGACACTCAGAACTTAATATAGACCTTTTCAGCTTGCATGCAAATTAACCCATTTCAGATGTTGTGACCATGGAATGCCAATAAGGCTGCATTTCAACCATTTCAGAGCACGTGACTCGAAATGGGTTAATTATAGCATACAAGCTGAAAAGGTCTATGGGGGTGGATAAATTACTTTAAAATATAAATTCGGACTACATTGTTTATGTTGATGAAATTGAAACGGTGGTGAAACAGAACGGGACCTGTTAGGAGTAAAGTTATATTAATCTATACAGTGATGAATAGTTTGAAAAATGCACCAGGTTGACACAGGAGATACCTATTTCATTCTAAAAAAATGGCTATTCATGTTGTTATAACTTTTAAAACCCGTTTAAAAAAATTGAAAGTACCCCAAAAACGTCATCGTGAGAAAGGCTTATTGCCATGTGGTGATGTGCTTTCAATCATGGGTAAGTAATGCATGGGTAAGCTTTGTCTGGGTTTGTTTTGGAGTCTATATACAGGGTGTATCAGAAAAACTAGAAGATTTTAAAATGTCCAGAAAACTATCATTTTATCAAAATATCTCAAAGTCAAAAATATATTTACGTGAAAGGTATTTTAGCATCTTCTGGCTTATCTAACAGTAAAAACTAGTAGAAAAATTAACCTCAAAAAGCGGGAGAACGGTTTGTAAAAGCTTCATTTTTAAGCGCTTGTGCAAAGAAAGTGAGAGGTTGAAAATCCAAGTTCATTTAAAGAGGTGAAAGTTTGGAATCTTTCGAATGAAGTAATTATCAGAACTGTTAATGTTATATAAAACAATGAAACGAGAGTATTCATTGTTAGTTTAAGTCAGTGGCGTAGCCAGAACGATAATTGGGGGGGCCCATATTCATATATTCGTGATACGCAGGATTAATTTCTTTTCAAATCAATTGTCTTTACAGTCTGTTTACATGAATATATGAATATGGGCCCCCCCAATTATCGATGCTGGCTACGCCACTGGTTTAAGTACGTTATTCAAACTATCAGTCACACTCATGCATGTATATCATTCTTGCATGAAAAAAGGTTACGCGAGAACGGAGTAAACGGGATAAAGTCCAATTTTGAAACGTTTCGCGGCGCACTAAATGTTTATCAAATTTTCTGAAATTGTGATACATTGCAAAAAGAGTCCAAACTTTCATCTCTTTAAATGAACTTGGATTTTCAACCTCTCATAGTTCTGCTCAGTTTTTACTGTTAGATAAGCCAGAAGATGCTAAAATACTTAAACGTAAATATATCTTTGAAATATTTTGATAATGTGATAGTTTTCGGGACATTTTAAAATCTTCTAGTTTTTTCTGCAATGTGTGAGTCGTTTGCCTCGCGATACAAAAGTATAATTTTTTTACGAATTTACGAGGCGAACATTGTCAATATTTAACACAATTTAAAGGGTAAACTTTTAGTCCACTTACTATGGCCAGCTTTGCTTGTTCACGATTATCTGGCGTGCCGCCAGTTACTTCGAAACCAGACTCCCTCCCATTCCTGCGCGTAATAGTTGTTTGGGTATTATCTCCAATCTCTTTTATGTTTCTTCCTTTAGTTCCAATAACAAGACCCATGAGCTTCTCTTCAACAGGTACAAAAAGTGAGTTCGCTGACGACATCTTTCTAAGCTAGAAAATATATAAAAAATTAAACATAGTCATAGGCATAGGCAATAAAAACAAACGCGTTGTTTGACTTTGACAAATCTTTTCCTGCATGTTTATCATAGATATATGTTTGAATTTTGAAAAAAAATGATAGTAAATAACTTGATAGCAAATAACTAAAGAGATAGCTGATTAACATTAGGTTTGGCACATGAAAAGTTCGAAGCTAATTAAACCTAATCAAAGACCAAAGATCAAAGTTGATATTCGTTTGGGCCGTAAGAACTCTACAGGGTGTCCCAAAAAAAACGAAAACTATTGAAATCACTCATTGTTAAAATTTGAATGCCGTGTTCACGAATTTCAGCCCGTGGGGATTTAATGCAACTTATAAAATGCTAAATGCTTTGTGTTGCTAGAGAAAGGGGACATGTCGAAGGTCATGGTCCTTGAGATGCACATTTAAATAATGTTATCCATATTTGTAAATTGTATATATTGTTAGTAAATATCATTTTTGCGAACAAGTAAATGTTGCAGCATCATATGCATGCATAAAAATGCTTATGGCAACCCCGATTTATACACTTGTGGGCCCAACAGAGTGCTTAGGCATTCAAACTCTAACAATGGCATTGTTATGGGTGATTTCAATAGTTTTCGTTTTTTTTGGGACACCCTGTAGAGGGAGAATGAATTACTTTTAAATATAATATAAGACCGGGGCGGACTATACATTTGTGACAAAGGAAATAAAAGGGCAGACCTGGTAGAGGATAAGGCTATAGCCTATATTGATCTACGCAGTTACAGTATAATGGTTCGAAAAATGTACCAGGTAAACACAAGAGGTCAAGATGCTGAACTTTCATGCAGTAGGGATAAATATATTTTAAAAAGATATCTTCATTTGTAATTCATTTGTAATTCATGCAGTTCTTTTAATTTAATTACATTAGGATTGTCTATTGATTAATATATATCTTTAACTTAAATACAAAAGTTAGGAAAACATTTATACGGGCCGCCATTCATTATTCATGACTGGGGGTGCATGGGTCATGTTTTTAGACTGAAAGGGAGGGATATTTGTTCAGAAGGAGGGTCAAGGTTTTAGTGGGCAAAATTTGACATGTTACAATTATTGATACCACAAGGAGCAACAGATTCATTACATATTTTTTATTACAACCATATGCTATGAACTGGGTCTTACCATATGTTTTTCATATATATAATTTATCTACCTAATAATACAGAGTAAGCAGAGTCAGGTCTTAGTTTTACACAGATATATATTATGCTATGCTATGGTACAAACTACAAAATATACTTTGTAGCTAGCATGCAAGCAGGTGAACTACGCTAAAATTAGACCCTAATTTTGTAGATATCAGTGGTGGTAGAGGTGTATGTGCATGCATGGGCTGTTATTATTTTTTAGAATTCATGTGATGGGCTCATTGAATTTTTTGTGAAGCAGGGGGGGCAGAACTAATATCTTATTTTGAAGTTAATAAGTCCACAGCAACTGGTATATAATCCATCACAACTATTAATTGCTACTCGAGATCTGGTTTAATTAATGAGGACCCGTTGTGAGTGTAATCTCTGTGTGGTGATTACTTTCATTAATTAAACCAGAGAAGCAATAATTGTGATGGATATCTTTTTTTATTATTGTTCAGTAAAATTTGCCAGACCAAATACGTATTCATGTAAACATATATGCATACTTTGTTTTAAATATTTAGGCAAGGTAATTCCGCTTGATTTCTAGTTTTCCTAATCTTATATGGTACAAATGTTGGGCTAAATTCAATTTAAAAATAGAACAAATTCTTGAAGATCTCTGCAGATGCAGAAATAAGAATACGTCTTTTTCTTATCTTATTTGTCTTATATCTACATTAATAAGGGTTTCCTGTACTAGGTCCAATTTATATAGACCGTAGCTATGAAATAAATAATCCAAATGAACTTGCATTGATGTGACAATCAGCACCAAGTGTGTATATTATAAGGAATGAAATGACATTATATATATATATATATATATATATATATATATATATATATATATATCGTTTTATGTTGATATAAAGTATATAATTTTCAACAATGCAGGATTAAGCTTTTGGTGGTCTTCACAAATGGAATGACTAGGTCATGTACATCATACAAAGTCAAGGGGATAGGTGGCCAACAAGGAAAATAAAATGGTTGATTTGATTTATGAATGAGTAAATCACTGACTAATAATGTAAGTTATCAATGTATAACCCTTTAATTAAATAATTAAGCCACTGTGAATATATAAAAAATAATAGCATGCTAGCCATATGGTCTTAATTAAGCTGTGCCCTGTGCCACCAAGCAATTTGTTGGCCATATGATCATGCATGTCCATGCATGTGTATATACTGAGTATGTCAGTTTGGCCCACACATACACATCAATTGACATACATAGTACAGTTCAATTTGAAAGCTTTTCACAGCCATTTAAATTTTGAAAATAGTACTAAGTACTAACAGTATAGCCGCACTTTGGTATATAATATTCGCTATAAGCCTACAAATTTATTTAAATATTGGCATGAGTTGTGCAATGATGGGACACGTAGCAATTACGTGTCGTAGTTATAATTGAGGAAAATCTAGAAAATAGTATATAGCGTTTTCATATGTTAATGTGTGCACATTGTTTCATATTGTATATCAGAGCATCATTCTTACCATAAATTTCACGTAAACTAAGTGAAGTGTCGTCAGCAAAACATCATACGTTGATGTTTACACTTCTTCTCTTTATTCTTCTTCCATCTTGCGACCTGCTTCCGCGTAAGGGAGTTCCCCTTTCGTAGAACTGGGCCTCCAAGATGACGCAACCGCTCAGGATCTGCTTTCACTTTCAAAGTTTGCAGAGTTTTCCTTTTAGTGCCGTAGAAATATTTCGTGAGGGAATAAGCTAGAGCTATGAGGGTAAAAAAATTTTAATACCAGCGCATTTAATTAAGGTTAGTGGTGCTCGTTTTTTAAAACTTTCCAAAATATAATATAATGGGAAAATATTTGTAGCAACTGTGGCCCTCATCAATTATAGTAGTGCACTGCATGATTAAGGCCCGGGTTAGCGGGCAGAAATAGTAATTGTAATAAAAAGATAATTGTAATAGTAATTGTAATAGCAGAAATTTACACATCAAATAGTTGTTAAAAACTAAATTATGATTAAATAGTAAAGTACACATATTATAAAATCAGTTATATCTTAAGAGAGTCATTACAAAGGTCAATTGATGATACTATTGGACTGTTCCTGAAACGTTCAGTTTTACAATGATAATTCATTAATTGTAATACAGTTCGCTATTCTGCCGCGAGATTCTTTGCCTTGTCTGGGAGAGTTTATTTGGGAGGAGATGGTGCAACTTGTGTTGAGGGCAAGACATATCATGTATTAGATCAATGGATCAATGCACATCGCCGAATTCGACGTTCTTGAAGTGATAGCATCCCACCTTTTGACAATACACTATCATAGTCTTTTTCAAAGTAAATTATCCTTAGTATTCTTTTTTGTACCTTTGTGCATTTTTTACTCTGTGCTATTAGACCCCCATCTGTGTTAGACCCCCATGCCATACTTGTGCCCCATGCATATTCAAGTATGGGCCGGATCGCAGAAACATAAAATCTCTTCATATCGATAGTATCTGTACCGTATTTCTTTAAAACCTTTAATAGGAAAAGTCGTTTTAATGCCTTTCCTACAATATAGTCAGTATTTGTCTCCTACTTAAGGTTGCCATCTATCTATAATCCAAGACTTACCAAGTTATTTAAACGAAGAGACCCTTTCCAAGGTTGTATCATTGTATATGAGAGCAGGAATTAATGTCCTATTCTTACGAAAGTTTACTGACTGCATTTCTTTTCATTTCTTAAGATTTAATTCCATTTTTTGTGTAGCGGCAAAATCAATCATCTTCCTAACATTTTCTGGTGAACTTTCAAGTTGCGATCCTGAGATATGGGCGCTGATCATGAGTGACTGTGTAAGGTCTACATCATTGGCGTTATCGTTGGTACAGACGTTCGTATCGGTGGAACTGTTATCAGAACGATTAAACACTGTTTGCAAACCATTAATAAAGGCGATGAATGCTTTTGGGCCAATGCAACTACCTTGGGGCACTCCTCCATTGATCGAACAACATGAATAAAGTTGACTACCAAACCTTAAATATGAGCCGAGCCAACTAACAAGTCCAGGACGTACCCCAATATCGCAACACTTACCCAATAAAACATTATTGTCATTTAGATCAAACGCTAAACGGAAGTCCAAAAACACAATTCTTATTACTTGTTGTGGCAGATCTAACGCTTTATTCCATTGCTGCATGCATGCATTGCGACTAAATTGTTAAATTATATAGCTATAATTCAACTTTTGATTCGAAATCGCTTGCCGTTCTCCGTCAAGAAAATTCACAAATCGCAGTCAACGAGACACGTGGTTTTTGCTGCATGCATGCACTTCGACTGAATTGTTAAATTCTAGCTATAATTCAACTTTTGATTCGAAATCGCTTGCCGTTCTCTCAAGAAAATTCACAAATCGCAGTCAACGAGACACGTGGTTTTTGTCATTTGACTCGAATAACAACAACACTCTAGCTTGCGACATTAAACGCCTCGGAATTAACTCGCCACTCGTTCACGGCTGCACGCAGTGAAAGAAATTCTTATCTAAGTTTTTTATCCACAGTTGCCATAAATTGTCATGATAGATTTTATATTACTATAATCTTTTCTGAAAATGCTTGATTCTATGTCCATCTTTTTTAGGAAATTTCAAACTTAGTCAGCCCTTTGCCATTGCTCAGATGCATTGCCCATTTTGCCTTATGAGATATCACTTTCCTGCTAGTCATGCTCTATTGAACTAGTACTTTTTGTGATTTGATTTCTTATTTTTTTTCTGTTAAAATATGGTTACACTAACAGTACTAATTAGGGGGCGGGTTGGAAATGGAACCCCCTATATTTAACTTTCTATAATAATAGCCAGTTCAAAAACTTCAACCAAAATGCGCATGGTGTCAAAATCAAACTACCACAGAAGTATTTCATAATTATTATGCAGCACTTATTGTGCAATATATTTCTTCATTGATATTTACTAAAATGGTTGCTACGGTAGCCTAGAGTCCAAGGTTATACGACGCATTTTGCTCGCATCGAATTTATTGCATCTATTTACAATATAAAAATTTGTTCCACAACATCACGTAAAATCGGGCAGTAATTTCCTTGGCTGTAACTTCGTGTCCTAGAAAATACTTATATATACTGTTTCAGTGCTTATAGAACTTGCTTCCCCAGTTCCGAATGTAATCTTTGGTGAGCCATGAACATAAATATATAGACGCTGGAATCCACAAAGAACAAAAACATACCAACGAAGCCAAATATCTATAAACCGAAAATTAAAGTTTTAAGTTGACTAAATTAAAATTTACAGCCCTATGCTGCCTTTTGTGTTTATTTTTTGAGAAATGCAACTGGCAGAACATAGCAGAACCAATGGTATAGGGACCTCAAAAAGCTATATGGGTAATGCGAACAATTTTTCCTACACATCAATATTCAGCTGTAACATGATGCTTGTTAATTATTACATAGTATTTAAAACACGAGAGGGAGCGTTTTACATATGATAAAACGCGAGTTCGAGTGTTTTGAATTACTTTAAATACGCCGCATTGTTGTCGACCAATAAATTTGCTTATTGACAAATTATATACTGTGCCATCCTAATTAGCATTCATAGTACTTTACCACGTATAAAGCCAAAACATATGACTTCTTATAGGGTCGATTTTATGCTTAGGCTAAAATGAGTAGTTTTGAATTACATTAATTCATCATGTTTCTGGTTATTTGAGACATAATTTACACATCCAATATGACTCTCGTGACTCAAAGTCAATGACGAAAAAAAAACGTAAAGACATTGCGTTATCACAATTAAGGAATTCACTGAGCCTGACCCACTTTTAACCACCTGTTTGTTACGTATATGAATTTCTAGGTGTTTATAATAATGAACACATCTTTAGGAAAATTCATTTCAAATCTTCATAAAATTTGTGTGTTCATTTTCACTAGAAATATTTTCCCCACTCTTAAATCTCTGGAAACCAAATTAAAGCCAGTTTTCTCCAAGTACCGTGAAATACTTTTAACCTCGTTTTTCAAATTTTTGGTTTTTTAATCCTATTGCTTTTAATTAAATTTTCCTTTTCTTTTCTTTGGTGAAAGAGCAACGGTTTTAAAATATATACGAGTTACTTCACAAACAGTGAAACTTGAAGATTCAAATGCAAGAAAACTAATGGTTAACTGAAAATTTACAGTAATACCCGGCTAATATTGTAACAAATTTGTACAGAAGAATACATATGCTTTTGCCTATGGAAAATCAGCCTGCTTTTAAGTAACATTTTACATACGCAACTTGTTTACCAAAATTCTAAATCTCCGGTAAATGGCTGATCGATTAACCTAGAGAACAAACTAATATCTGTTTTCAACTTTCGTAGTAGATTAAGGTCAGGGACAATCAATTTTACAGCATTATATATACGGACCTCTCCTAGTACCAGTCCTCTGCATCCTCGGCTACCTGCTCCAATTCTTTCATCATAGTAAAATCCATTTAGTGTGGATCCAGCATTTCTCGAATCAAGGTCACTAACAGTTTTTGCAATCATAATCGAAGAGACAAACAACATTATCGTCCAAATGACGTGGATTTCGGCTATCTAAATGATATGATGAATATATTGTAGTTAACATGAGCAATAAGAATTAAATCAGATATAAAACATCTTATTTTGCGTGTGGCAGGCTCAGGTTATAGTAGTCTAATTATTAGAATATGGTTGTGGATTTAGTAATTTTGGGAGAGGGTATAAGATTATAGTATAGTCTAATTGATTAGAAAATGGTTGTGGATTTAGTAATTTTAGAAGAGTTGATATTGGCAATCGTCACTCAGAGAGGGATAGGGGTTTAAGAAGGAGGGACAAGAAGGTATTTTGTGAACGGACTTTATGGATAAATTTGTCGTCAACTCTATGGTACCCCTTTTATTGAATATTGAATAATCCCTAACAGTCACAATAAAAAACCAGAGCACAAGATGAATAGTAGCGAACAACGTTTAGGCTTAAAAGTTATTCTGTACGCGCTCAGATCGTATATATACAGCCTCGTACCCAGGCGCTTTAATAGTAAAATATATAATGTTGCATTCAGTTATAGTATAGAGGTACCCCCGCGCGCTCGCCTTTATTCAACTGACCTCTATACTATAACTGAATGCAACATTATATATTTTACTATTAAAGCGCCTGGGTACGAGGCTGGTATATATATGTGCCGATGAACTTAAAAAAGTTTAGGCCATGTTAGGCGATGTCATATTATAAAATGTTAACGTACTCAAAAACTTTCCATCGTTATTTTTACGATTCAACTTCCTTAATTTATGTCTCGTCTATAAACTGATATTTGAACGAACAGGATGCTGAATGCTTGAATAATAAAAATTTTCGACAGGCTGTTCCTCATTCCTCGAATTGGCGACGCCAACGGTCTACATAATTCTAAGAATATTTAATATCAATTTGAAATATTATATCATACATGTATTCATTTTGTTCTTTCATTGAATCTTATATCGACTCAAATAGCAGTATATCTTCCATACGTAATCGCTACTAGCAATTCCAGCAATTGTCTGCTTGACTGCTTGTCCAGCAGTGGTGAATAAAAAGAGTCTTTAAACTCTTTATTTCAATTTTGGTTTCCTAGTTTGCTAGTTTGCCAGCGGAACATAGAATCACAAAGAAATCTCTGATATTTTTTTAGACATGTCAAAAACTTCCTAACCTTAAGTAGCCTTATAATTGTCGCGTAAACAACCACAAGTTTCATTTCAGCACGAAGGGTCGTAGGGCAAAGATTCCGCCTGCAACATGTTTGATATAATTTTTATTTTACTAACACTAATCGTGATAGTTTACAAAATCCTTTTACCAAAGAACTCCCAATTCTATCGCCATGGGTCGTTCGCTCCCGTCCGTGGAAATAGCCAAGCTCTGTGGTATGTTGACGGCAAGGATTACATGTCCGCTGTGGCCGATGCTATCGAGGCAGCCAAGACAGAAATCTTGATAACCGACTGGCAAATGAATCCTGAAATATTTATGAAGAGACCCGACTCTGGAGTCGACGGCTTGTATTGGCGACTCGACAAAATGCTGTTGAGAAAGGCTGACGAGGGTGTTCGAGTGAAAATTCTATTGTACCACGAGATACAACTAGCTGTAGATCTCGGAAGCAAGCATGTCGAGAAACTACTTGATAAGCATGAGAAAATCGAAGTTCATCGCCATCCCGATATCATCACTAATGCCCTAAACCTTTTCCGCTGGAGTCATCATGAAAAGCTGGTAATTGTTGATCGAGATATAGCGTTTGTTGGTGGTATTGATCTATGTTATGGTCGTTGGGACACTCATAAACATGAACTGATGGATAATTACCCCACGCATTCGGCTTTAGTTGGAACCCAGGCATCGGACAATCAAGGTAAACCATTCAGTCCTAATCGCTATGCCCGATGGATTGGAAAGGATTACAAAAATACGTTTTGCAACAAGGATAAAAAAACGGACTGGGATAAACCTTTGAAAGGTTACCGCGGCGTTGAAAGGAATGCAATTCCCCGTATGCCTTGGCATGATGTAAGTTGTGCGTTCATTGGAAAGGCTGTACTTGACTCTGTGACCCACTTTACAGACAGATACAATAACGCAACTAAGAAGATTTGGTGGGCGAAATATTTGGGCTGGTCTCACGAGTTCTTGAGAATAACTGCTCACCATGTAAGGCAACGTGTAACAAAGAAGACAAGCAGAGTAGGAGCACACGTGTTCAATTCCGGTGGACACCAAGTGAATATTCAATTCCTGAGATCCGTCGCTGACTGGTCAGCTGGTATGGAACACGAAGCTTCCATACATTGTGCCTATGTGGATGCGATAAAGAATGCTCAACACTTTATTTATATTGAGAATCAGTTTTTCATTTCATCACAAAACGGTTCCTGGGGAAAAGTTCAAAACGAGATCCAGTCAGCGCTTGTTGAAAGAATTGTCCGCGCCTATAAAGCCAACGAGGACTTTCACGTTATGATCGTTATTCCACTTAAACCTGAATTCCATGGCGATTGGGATGACAATGACGGGGATGGAAAGGCTTTGCGAACAGTGACGTTCTGGGTCGAGGCGACTCTCTACCGTGGAGAGGACTCGCTCATTAGTAAACTCGACAGAGAAAATATTTCAAAAGAAGTTGCGATGAAGTACTTCTCTGTATTCAGCCTGCGTCAATATGATCTAATAGGAACACATTTCGTCACTGAAATTGTGTATGTACACAGTAAAATCATGATAGTCGATGATCGTTTGGTAATTATTGGATCCGCCAATATCAATGATCGTAGCATGCTAGGGGACCGCGATTCTGAAGTCGCAGTTATGATTGAAGATTTGGAATTCCTTGATGGTAAAATGAATGGTGTACGTTTCATGATGGGGAAATTTGCTCATAGCTTGAGGTGTGATCTACTTAAAGAGCATCTGGGAGTATTTGGGGATGATGAGGGGGATATAAGCATCGATGATCCACTGGGCAACAATTCTATTGAAGATATACGTGATCGCGCAGAAATGAATAATTCCATGTTTCTAAAAGTGTTTGGTTCGGACGTACTTCGTAGGGAGAATACCGATTCTTTGTCGCGTGAAAATACGAAAAGTGTTCAAGATATTCTGGAACAGATAAAGGGAAATCTGGTGGCTTATCCTCCTCTGGCAAGAGAGCTAAAACCCTCAAAGATAGATAAGACGAAGATATTCCGTTTATAAGGTTTCATAACTTCATTTTATTATCCGACTGACCATGCACCCAGAGGCAGTGGCGTAGCCAGCCTGACGATTTAGTCCTACTATGCAATATATATATTATTATCATTAATCATTTCTTATATCATCATTATTCATTTTAGAATCATCATTATTCATTTTAGAAAAGAAGCATTCATTTTGAACTCAGCAACAACACACAGAGGAAAATTAAACTTACAAGTACAGTTTTCAATAATATTATATCGGTTAGTTTTTTAATGCAAATAGCAGACATCTCAATTATATAGCATAGTCTGAGTTAAGATAGAATGGTGAATGTATATATGATACTGTTATATACGGTAGCATAGTGCACAGTCTCCGCTCGTCCCCGAAATCAAAGGGCAATGGGGACAGCTGCCCCCGCTGCGACCACCTCAGCCTTGATAATTATCATATGACGCGGTTAAACTGAATATTTGAAAAATCGCATAATGTATATAATTTACCAATCTCGTTTAATCAAGTATCCGCAAGTGACTAAAAGTGTAGTTTGTGAACGAATAAATCTTTCTCTAAAATCTTCAGCAGATCGTTCTACTGCAATAAAAAATATCATTTTGTACTCGTTGTGAATTTCTACATATTATGATTACAACATTATTTTTATATCACATATTTCCTCAGTATTTCTTCTGTATAATATGAGCAGAATTCAGGGTCTCCACTTTCCAGGGTCGCCATATTTCATGGAAATTTTTTATATAAAGGCAAGTGAAATGGAATTTTTTATGGAAATGAAAACTTATAAAAATTCTCATCAACATTTTCTTTCTACATTTCAGCATTTCCTTTCTTCAATTAAAATCATAGAGGTCAATGAGACTTTTTAGATTACGATTTGCGATGAAAATCTACTTTGTTAAGTTTGTTTATGTTTGCGGATTTTGCGCTGAAATAAGATACATTCGTTTTGCTTGTTATTCATTAACTACTGATACTGGATACGTAACTTAGAAAATCGCCCTTGAGTTAGGTAGTGCACCATCTTGAAGGGTAGGAATTTTCTATTTAATTATAAAACAATACTAATTCCTAATAGCCGGAAACTCTGAAACGTTTTGATGTCAAATATTTCGACATGGATAACCACGCTGTTTCAATGGTCAATTGCTTGTCCTATATGTAAAGTTTCCAGCATGTTTGGCGCTCATATACAAACATCAAACAATATAACCATGCTATGGTTATAATGTAAAATATTTTGAAATGGATAACCACGCTGTTTTAATGGTCAAATGCTTGTCCAATGTAAAGTTTCCAGCATGTTTGGCGCTCATATACAAACATTAAACAATATAACCATGCTTTGGTTATGATGTCAAATATTTTTACATGGATAACCACGCTGTTTTAATGGTCAAATGCTTGTCCAATGTAAAGTTTCCAGCATGTTTGGCGCTCATATACAAACATTAAACAATATAACCATGCTTTGGTTATGATGTCAAATATTTTGACATAGATAACCACGCTGTTTTAAAGGTCATATGTTTGTCCAATGTAAAGTTTCCAGCATGTTTGGCGCTCATATACAAACATTAAACAATATAACCATGCTTTGGTTATGAATTATGATGTCAAATATTTTGACATGGATAACCACGCTGTTTTAATGGTCAAATGCTTGTCCAATGTAAAGTTTCCAGCATGTTTGGCGCTCATATACAAACATTAAACAATATAACCATGCTATGGTTATGAAGTCAAATATTTTGATATGGATAACCACGCTGTTTTAGTGGTCAAATGCTTGTCATGTGTAAAGTTGCAAGCATGTTTCGTGCTCAAACACAAACATCAAACAATATAACCATGTTTTGGTCATGATGTCAAATATTTTGACATTGATAAACATGCACGCCTATCAGTCATAGTCACTGGGCTTAGTCCAGTGGTGAAGGCAATAGTCTCGTAACTTTCAGGTCGGTGATTTGAATGAGACGAATATATTTTCATTGTGACTTTGAAAAGGAATTTAGATTAAAATAAATAATGTAGCCTTTAACACCAAGTGCTGATGCTCTGGTATAGCTAATCCTTTTATGCTAATTAGTAATTTGCAGACATGCGTCGTGCATGTGCGCGTACTATCTTTAATGATCTTTACGTTTGTGATGTGTGCACGTGGTTATTCCCCCACAATGTGCACTATTGCATTAAATCAACAAAATTTTAAATGTTCTTTATTCACTTCATTTCCTAACTAAATCAACCTGCTTTAGCTTATAGTAAATGCAGTGAGCGAAAAGGAACACTTTCCGGTTATTAAACATACTTAAATGCTATTGGAAAACGATAAAGAGTCAAATTTAGAATAAAGAAACCCCGCGCAGTCGCAGGGAACGAATAATAATACCACAATCACCACATACAGCAATGTCTGATATACAAAGCCTGGAGTCGCATCCACTGCGTGGCCCGGCAATCTATCGTTTCTCGCTCTCTTGTTCTGTTTCGAGGAAAGAGGCTCCTCTTCCAAGTTTCACTATGGCGACGTAGTTGTTGGCTTCTCGCATGTCTTAAGCGGAAGGATTAAATTGCGAAAGGAATGTTGTAGAGTTATTAACGGAGTAGAGTTATTTAATTTTTGTTGCCTGATATTGGAGTACAATTTCAGCCTGGAAATGAGTTGCGAATGTTGAAACATTCTAATGAATCTACAAAATGAAATACTATTTTCCTGAAATTTCAATTTGTGACCTGTGAAATCAGACATGACTTCATTGACCGTAAACAACGCACCGTGACTATTAGCTTCACCTGGGGCACATATAACTAGCTTATGGTAAGGTGATATTCCTTTGCTCAAGGGATTCCATATACCTGTGATATTTTAGCGTCAACACAAATGGTTGATATTAGGTTAAAGCTGCGAATATATAAGGTACAGTTATGAGCGTTTTAGACAAGAACATAAATCCTCATCATCAAAATAAACTCTTTGAGATCATTAATTTATGTACAATCCTTCGAAAAAAAGTTTAATAAAGTAAAATAGTGTCGCATTTCGCCGCAAGTTCTGCTGGTCTAGTGTTGAAGGCCATGTTCTCCCATGTCCCAAACCTGGGTTTCGAGTCCGGCGAAACATGTCCGTTTTTCATTATGTCTTTCCAGACAAGGATAAAGTAAATCAACTAACCATATCATTCAGCACATAATCTCGTAGTCCTGAAGACAATGGCCCCCAATTGGCAAGTCGATGGTTCGAATCCAAGTATGCTATTTTTTCATTAAGTCCTTCGTGAAAAGGATAAAGTAAATCAAATAACCATATCCATTCAGGACATGAGCTGGTAGTCCACTGGTGAAGACAATGGTCGTGAAAAGGGTAAAGTAAATTAAATAAGCTTAGCCGTTTAGCAGAAGATCTTGTAGTCTAGTGGCGAAGGCAATGTTCCCCAAGTGGTAAACCGATGGTTCGAATCTTGTCATAGCCGTTTTTCATTATGAACTTCGTGAAAAGGATAGAGTAAATGAAATAACCATAGCCTTTCAGCACAAGATCTTGTAGTCTAGTGGCGAAGACAATCGTCTCCCAAGTGGTAAATCGGTGGTTCGAATCCTACCATAACTGTTTTTCATTATGAACTTCGTGAAAAGGATGAAGTAAATTAAATAACCATAGCCGCTCAGCCCAAGATCTTCTAGTGTTGTGGCGAAGACAATGGTTTCACAAGTGGTAAATCGATGGTTCGAATCCTACCATAACCGTTTTTCATTATGAACTTCGTGAAAAGGATGAAGTAAATAAATAACCATAACAATTCAGCGCAAGCTCTAGTAGTGCTGTGGTCAAGATGTTAGCCTAATGTGTTGACAATCAAAGGTTCGAATCTCGTTTTGGATGAAAATTTTCGTTATTAATAAAACGTGGTAAGGTTATGGTGAATAAATTGGTGTAGGCTTCCAACAATCACCAGTTAGCCTTGTGGTAAAGTCGTGGACTATCAAGTACAAGACCGAGGTATCAAGAACGGGATGGTACGTTTCTCATGGCGGTAAAAGAAAAAAAAATGGTAGGTATGTTGCTCCGGGGAGGTTTATACTCGGTTAATCTTTGGAAATTAAAGTTAATCTTTAGGGAAATCATTGGATAGATAGGGTGAATGAGGGGTATATGAGTACAAAAAGACTTAGTAATTGGGCGGCGGCCTCGGCCCCCGGAGCAAGGGGGAAGGGTATAGGTGAGAAAACAGTATATAAAATGTTTAAGTCTTTTTGTACTCATTTAAACCTCTTTACCCCTATTTATCCTCCAATTTACTCCTATCTATCCCTAATTTTTCCTATCCTCACATATCCCTAACTATCCCCTAACACAATTAAATGTTTGAAGAAAGCTCGTTTTGAAAGTCGGGAAAGGCGGGGGAAAGAGAACCCCCCTCAGTCTACTTCTCGCCCAAGGCGAGGGCATATTCGCCCTCTCGCTCTACTCCTTTCACACTCACAAATTCTCACTTTATTACCTTGTTCTTTTTCGGTTGATCCAGGACTTGAACCATCGACTGTATACTTGGTAGTTCACCGTCTTCACCACTACACCGTCACTTCTTGTGGTGAAAGCCTACAGCTTTTTATTTTACTTAATCCTCTTTTGGAAGGATCTTTGATGAAATAGAAGAAAAAAACATTCCCATCTTGGGCTCGAACCTCCGCCTTTAAACTCGTAGAGCACTGCCTTCGCCAGTAGACCGCAACGAGCTTGCAGTGAAAGACTATACCTTTGAATACCTTTTGGGTGGGATCTCAAATGTACTAACAATTTAAATGAGTTCCCTTTAAAGACAATGTTCATGATTTTTTTTCTCGTCTAAAACCCACACAACTGTGTCTTATTCGTAGCTTGTAACCTAATATTAACCATTTGTGTTGTCGCTACTCGCTAAAATATCACACTGACATATAGTTATGAAGTGTCCATCTTTCTGCAAGTTAGTTATATGCGGCGCAAGTGAAGCTAACGGTTACGGTGCGATTGTTTTGTATTTTTAATGAAGTGAAGTCAAAGTAAAGTACAAGAATTAACAATGCATTTCAAAATAGGTTTAAAAGAAAAAAAGTACAAGATTTAAGAATAGCCGAATTCATATTAGTGACGGGAAACTCATCTTAGAAAAGATGAGGTAAAAACCCATCTGAATATGAATTGGGATATGGATAAATTTATACGTATGATGGGTCGGGTATTGAGTAATCATTACGATAATAATTTTGTTTATTTTCGCTTAGCCTTGTTCCGTCCTTGACCGTGCTGATATTTTACAAACTCGTCTGATTTATCCGTCTAAATGCATGCGAATTTAAAACGAGTTTCTGTTCCAGACGGGATCCAGTCTAAGCTTACCCGTCTGTTAAGACGGCAAAGTTAGACAGGAAAATTCGGACGAGAAACCCGTCTGTGATTCACATCAGACGAGTTTCCCGTCTTCGATGAGTTTCCCGTCTTTAATATGAATTCGGGTAATGTATATGACGCGTATAGTCACGAGGCAACAAGCATTACATCTGAAATCGCAAATGAAGCAAGGTTACTAGCTGGTTTACTAGCAAGTATAACTCGTCGATTATAAATACGCGAAGAAAAAAAGTTTTCTTCAAAAGCGCAATTTCCCACCCGCGGTAACAAACAAACAAACAGCAGCTCAACAACATTACAGCCACGATTCATAATTATTTCATTTAAAAGTTCTTCGAACTTTTATCGGCAAACGATGTGGTCGTCAAGCCGTTGTTAAGACGTTGGTCTCTTGAGTCCAAAGCTTCAAGTATTAGATTAGCGTATTTTATAATCGACGAAACTCGTCTGATGTGAATGACAGACGGGTTTCTCGTCCGAATTTTTCCGTCTAACTTTGCCGTTTTAACAGACGGGTAAGCTTAGATTGGATCCCGTCTGGAACAGAAACTCGTTTTAAATTCGCATGCATTTAGACGGATAAATCAGACGAGTTTGTAAAATATCAGCACGGTCAAGGACGGAACAAGGCTAAGCGAAATTAAACAAAATTATGATCGTAATTATTACTGATTACCAGACCCATCATACGTATAAATTTATCCATATCCCAATTCATATTCCGACTTTTTTACCTCATCTTTTCTGAGATGAGTTTCCCGTCACTAATATGATCAATTTGGCTATTCTTAATTCTTCTTTGATGGGTTTCCCGTCTTCGACGAGTTTCCCGTGATCGATGAGTTTGCCGTCCCTAATATGAATTCGGCTATTCTTAATTCTTGTACCTTTTTTCTTTTAAACCTATTTTGAAATGCATTGTTAATTCTTGTACTTTACTTTGACTTCACTTCATTAAAAATACAAAACAATCGCACCGTAACCGTTAGCTTCACTTGCGCCGCATATAAATAACTTGCGGAAAGATGGACACTTCATAACTATATATGTCAGTGTGATATTTTAGCGAGTAGCGACAACACAAATAGTTAATATTAGGTTACAAGCTACGAATAAGACAAAGTTGTGTGCGTTTTAGATGAGAAAAAAAATCATGAACATTGTCATTAAAGGGAACTGATTTAAATTGTTAGTACATTTGAGATCTCACCCAAAAGGTATTCAAAGGTATAGTCTTTCACTGCAAGCTCGTGCGGTCTACTGGCGAAGGCAGTGCTCTACGAGTTTAAAGGCGGAGGTTCGAGTCCCAGATGGGAATGTTTTTTCTTCTATTTCATCAAAGATCCTTCCAAAAGAGGATTAAGTAAAATAAAAAGCTGTAGGCTTTCACCACAAGAAGTGATGGTGTAGTGGTGAAGACTGTGAACTACCAAGTATACAGTCGATGGTTCAAGTCCTGGATCAACCGAAAAAGAACAAGGTAATAAAGTGAGAATTTGTGAGTGTCAGAGGAGTAGAGCGAGAGGGCGAATATGCCCTCGCCTTGGGCGAGGAGTAGACTGAGGGGGGTTCTCTTTCCCCCGCCTTTCCCGACTTTCAAAACGAGCTTTCTTCAAACATTTAATTGTGTTAGGGGATAGTTAGGGATATGTGAGGATAGGAAAAATTAGGGATAGATAGGAATAAATTGGAGGATAAATAGGGGTAAAGAGGTTTAAATGAGTACTAAAAGACTTAAACATTTTATATACTGTTTTCTCACCTATACCCTTCCCCCTTTCTCCGGGGGCCGAGGCCGCCGCCCAATACATTTTATATACTGTTTTCTCACCTATACCCTTCCCCCTTTCTCCGGGGGCCGAGGCCGCCGCTCAATTACTAAGTCTTTTTGTACTCATATACCCCTCATTCACCCTATCTATCCAATGATTTCCCTAAAGATTAACTTTAATTTCCAAAGATTAACCGAGTATAAACCTCCCCGGAGCAACATACCTACCATTTTTTTTTTTCTTTTACCGCCATGAGAAACGTACCATCCAGTTCTTGATACCTCGGTCTTGTACTTGATAGTCCACGACTTTACCACAAGGCTAACTGGTGATTGTTGGAAGCCTACACCAACTTATTCTCCATAACCTTACCATGTAATATTAATAACGAAAATTTCCACCTAAAACGAGATTCGAACCTTCGACTGTCGACACATGAGACCAATGTCTTGACCACTAGACGACGAGATCCTCTGCTGAACGGTTATGATTATTTAATTGACTATATCCTTTTCACGAAGTTCATAATGAAAAACGGTTATGGTAGGATTCGAACCTTCGAATTACTACTTGGAAGATTATTGTCTTCGCCACTAGACTACAAGATCGTGTGCTGAAAGGCTATGGTTATTTCATTTACTTTATCCTTTTCACGAAGTTCATAATGAAAAACGGTTATGACAAGATTCGAACCATCGGTTTACCACTTGGGGAACATTGCCTTCGCCACTAGACTAAAAGATCTTCTGCTGAACGGCTAAGCTTATTTAATTTACTTTATCCTTTTCACGAAGGACATAATGAAAAATTGGCATATTTGGATTTGAACCATCGACTTGGCAATTGGGAGATGATTGTCTTCACCACTGGACTACAAGCTCATGTGCTGAATGGATGTGGTTAGTTGATTTACTTTATCCTTGTCTGGGAAGACATCATGAAAAACGGACATGCTTGGACCCGAACCCCAGGTTTGAAACATGGGAGAGCACTGCCTTAACCACCCTAGAACAGCAGAACTTCAGGCGAATTGCTACACAATTTCATTTTACTCAACCTTTTTTCGAAGGATTTTACAAACATTTATATCGGTTAACTATGATAATGACAACTTATTCTCTTGTCTAAAACGCATAAAACTATAAGCTAGTTTTATGCGGCACAGGTGAAGCTAATGGTTACGGTGCGATTGTTTCGTATTTTTGATGAAGTCAAGTCTGATTTCACAGGTCACAAATTAAAATTTGTGGAAAATGGTAATTTAGATTCATTATAATGTTTTAATATTTGCCACTTATTTCACAGCTGAAATTGTACTCCAAATCTCAAAAAAACTGCACTGTCTTCCATTAACTTCAAAATTTCAGCCAAAATGGTAAGGGTGTAATTCATTTTCAGCATGTTAAAACATTTCAGAAAATTTTCGAAAATCGTCAATGTTGGCCAAAATAGTAAGGATCGTTTTAAGGTGGAAAAAGTGGAAAACCTTGAAATAACGTGGAAAAACTCGTCCTGCGGCCGGGCTCGTTTTCCAACCGAGTATTTCTCGTTCTCCCAAACTCCCACAAGTGTTTCTAAAACTGTATAGAAAAACTGGAAAAAAATGTTTTCTGGATTTTTTATAATATAACTCGATAAAAAGATTTTGTACAAATATTAAAATTTGATTCAATTACAAATTCTCATTACATAACTTCGCTTGTCAAATTCGGCGGGAAAAGTCCCGTGTTTCCATACAGGTATAGAAACACGCTTCTCGACCAATCAGTACGCGCGTACTATAAATATTATATTATAACACATCTTAGAAAATTTTAGAAAATTTTAGAAAAATAAGAAAATCATTAATTTTGAAAGTGAATAATCAATATTAATTGTTGGCATTATTATAGTGTGTCCTGTGTTCTGTGACCAACTTTTGTATAGCATGCACATATAATATCACATGCATGCTCAGTCCAATTTATATTAAGCCAGATTGATTATCACTGACCCTCACTAACTGCTTCTCCCGGCAATATTGTCTCAATAAACTGATAACTGGGCCCCCGAACTGTCCGTTTTTAATACAACGCGCTAATATCGCGGCATATCATTAACATTCCAAAAGTTGCTCCCCCACTAATAGAATGTTTTGCTGCGCAGAATATATGCGCAGAACGGACTTTACATCATCTTTAAAGATCGTATTATTTAGAACAAACGTCAAAAATATATTATTTTCCATTCGGCATGTAAAACTAAATGCGCTCTACAGACTATTTTTGGATTTAGGAAACAAGAATAAAATAAAATTGCCACAGCTAGAAGGAGTATAAGAAAGTTAGTATAACTGCAAAGTTTAGTTGCGCACTTTTGTAAAATACGGAAATTACAGCTATTTTTGTATATTTATGTATTACGTGCGGAAATGTATACTTACTAAACGACTTCCGCTAACTTTCTCTTGCCACTCTGTGCCATGTAGCAAAAACGCAATTATGACGATTATCATACCAACGGACGTTGTAAACATAAAAAACTCCAATCTTGCCTGATACCCAAAGTCGTAGGGATCTGGAAACACGTTTTCATCTTCTCTACGTGTTTTGTTCACATTATACCCGACACTTGCTGTCGCAATCAAAAGGATAATCTATGAAAAAACGACTGAGGTCACATATGGCATACTTTAAAATGTCTCAATGCCTGTCACTGGCCGGATTTATGATAATACAGTTGACTTTCACTCTAGCACATGTAAGAACGAATGAATATTCGGGTTTATGTAAATGTTTTTTGGATTTCCTTGCATAATTAAATTAGATCATGAAGGCAAATTCCAAGTTCTCTGATTGTTTTCTTATCGGTCTACTAGTGGTGGAGAAAGTTAATTTAAGGAAAAAAAACGCTCCATGTAGTACTTACAAATTCTGTGATCTTTACCACAATGATAGCTATCTTGGAAAGTTTCATAGGTGATCTGAAAATTAAGAAAGTGGATGATGTAGTTTATTAGTATTATTTGTGCCAAAAAAATAAGAATACAAAGAATATCACAGCTGCATGAATCAGTTTATATAATTGTATTAGTTACTTCAAGAACCTATATAGAAGATGTCGTTTGTATATCAGAATATTATATCTCGATCGGTTGGAATGGAAAATGGAATGGAAAAACTTTAAATTTATTAAAGTTCTGGTGCATGACGCGGAACCCCCTTCCTTACATCACTTTTTATGTCTATTTTAGGCACTCCCGTTGTTATAGTCGGGTTTTAAATCGCTCCAAAATTGCCTGTTGTTCAGTATATATCTATATAGCCTTGTTTAAACCTCATTATAAAAATCACTATTCGGTGAATAGCGCTACCACCGGATAGTGCCGGATTCCAGCCTTTCCAGGTCAGTAGCTAATATATAAATACTGTATTTGAAAATATACTTTCCTAGTAAAATTGACGCATTTTTTGATATAGTATAAAGGCTTTTATTCGAATTTGCCCAGTCAATGAAGTTCGTCAGCTGTACAGTTTGTCATTTTTAAGCGATTTTAGTCGGCTGAATGCAATCGGAAAATATCAAAAAAATAGTTTATTATTTGCCGATTAGAATCAGCCGACTAAATCATACGACAAAATTTCGTATGATTTTAGTTCGTGGCGCGCCTAGCTTAAGATTAAATGAATGTACTGTTAAACTTAAGTTAAAGTTAGATGAATGGACTGTTAAAGTTAAATGAATGTACTGTTAAAGAACTTAAAGTTAAATAAATGTACTGTTACAGTTAAATGAATATACTGTTAAAGTTAAATGTATGTTACCCTGGCCTGAGCTGTATTTTATAGTTCGGTGATATCATATCGTACTATATACTCAGATCAAATCAGTGACGCTTTTCATATACTATATACTATACTATATACATATACTATATATACATATACTATATACATATACTATATACTATACTATATACATATACTATATACTATACTATATACATATACTATATACTATACTATATACATATACTATATACTATACTATATACATATACTATATACAGCTGTTCGCATGTTATGCTGCAAATTAACCGAAAAGTGAACCACTGGCACTGATTAATCTAATCCGTTTGGTACTATATTGGGGAATTTGCATGGATTGCATGGATGGCATGCATGCCATTCACTTAATGGTGTCAACAAAAAATGGTTCAACTGACCACCGAACAAGAGTCATATCTAAATAGTTGAGCATAAGCCTAAACTTATTATCAAAATTATAAACGCCTGCTAGTGCTAGTATATATATAATTGTCTAATTGTCGACTGACGAGTCTAATTGTCTTTCCGTTTGAGCTTCTAAACTACGCGAGAACCAAATAGATATTCTCCTAAAGTACATGCTTTAACTTAGTTAAAATTTAGTTTGAGTATAGATTATATAATTACAGGTTTCTTGGAAAGATGACATAGTGTCCCGGAATCAAGACTTCGAGTTCGACTTTGACAGCGATGGCAACTAATATATCGCAATAGTCCATTAATTTCAATATAGTTATCAGTAAAGACTAAAGTGTCATATTCGTAGTAAAGTTTTACAACGGCAAATATTGCAACGATTGTTTTATTCGATCAAGCAATATACACGGCACGAGCTAGTGCAGCTGTCTTTCATTTAGTCTACTAAATTGTCAAAATTTGACCGAGGACAACAACTGTTTACTATTGACCAACTCCTGTTAACTCGATTTCTCCTGTTATAACTCGATTTCTCCTGTTATAACTCGACTGAAATAAATGCCATTTTTCTACCTCACAGGCAGGGCAGATATACACATAAATATATTGATTCGTAAACTTGACATATATAGTTTGCATGTTGATTTAGCATAAAAGCTCTATTCAAACGTACACAACTTGTATCACTCTCCTAAGATTGTAAACCGGTTATTCTTTCATGAACATCTTCGAAGTGCCCATATATGCATGGCTTTATATTTTGTGATAATTTAAATGTTTATGCATGGTTTAAGCCAATATATTTATACCTTAGATTTAACGAGTTTTGTTGATCCATTGACACCTATCCATGTCCATGACTTCAAATTTCTCCATCAGTTTATCGTTTTCCATATGTCGAGATATACAAAAGTTAAAAGGTAAACATAACTGAGCGATGATATCCCTAAGAGAAAATTAGCTACTCGAAACAATCGAACTTCACTTCCTTTTATTGAAATTTATTGAAATTACTTAGCTTAAGAGTACTTAGCTTCATGCATATATGTCGAGAGTAGCCAAAACGGGATTGCGGAAGCTGACGAAGTCGACCATGATCAGTAATTTGACCTGATCAGATTTTGAATTGAATGAATCTGCATAGAAAGAAGCAAGAAATTCATGCAGCGTTCAATTTTACTGCGCATCGCGGAAATGCTGCTGAACCCAGAACCCCCGTTTTATAAAGCCCCGTTTACACTGCACTCAATTTATTGGCACGGCTAAAATCTTATTGTCAAAATTGTCTCAAAATTGGAAGCATTGTCAAAATTAGCAATTTATATCAATAACACAAACACGATGTCGATGCATGTACGTGTCCGAAGTGAATTTTGATCCAACAAAGTTGATGTGAATAGACCTGAACACTAGGCGAAAGCTTATTTTCATTACAGCCCGGTCATTCGTTTTAGGGTGGGTTTCAAAATACAGAGAAATAGTTCGCTTGCGAAATATGTGAATATTTGCTTTTGAATTATACCCATGCATGCAGTGTTAAATTGTTTGTGTAGGGAGATCCATAATCCATTTGACAACAATACAAAAATTGTAACGCGAGACGAAAATTGAAATTTTGTGCATCAAAACATATTTATTACCGTTCAGTTTCTTCGCAATTCTTATATTTCGACTCCATTTATATCTTTGATTGTTATTCTTTCTAGTCGAAACTTTGTAATTAGCTATGTTCAATTATATACTCTTACATAAATCTGAAACCGAAATAAAGAATATTCCACGAAATGCAAAGTATAGTTTCGAACTTTCGATCAAGAAATGGATATTTTCTTGGCTTCATATCGCCTGGTTTTTCCTAGTGAAGAAAGCCGTACGTCCAATCAAAAGCAATCTACGACACATTTTTACTATACAGAAAAAATTTACGTCCGATCAAATTACATAAGGTTGATTCACGATCATTTTTGTGCATGCATAAATGTCAACTATATAAAAAATAAAAAATGATGTCATAACGCCTATTCCATGTCTGCTTAACTAAATGGTTAAATGCACACGTTTAGGTTGAAGCGCATTACATGCCAGATTTTGGCCCTAAATATAAGGATATTAATTTGTTTTAGGATTTCAATTGTTCCCGTATTTTGATATCTCATGCATGCATGGTACAAAGTTTCACAGACGAAATAGATGGCAGATGTACATTTTACCAGAATACATTGCGGTCGGAAATCGTTTAAAAAAGTGAACTGACGTTTTTTAAAAGACAGGCATAAAACAGGAAATTATTTTCTTCGCTGTGTTAAAATTTCACGTCATTAGGAGTTTTTCTTGCCATCTTTTTTCAGTCAATCATTTTTAATGTCCGCAATGCATTATGGTAAAATGTATATGCCGCCATCTTTTTCGTTACGGTGAATTTCAGAAGTTTGACTTGATTGGATTTTCAAAACCCACGTAATTCTTTAATTAAGCACAGCGTCCCTCAATTCTCCGGACCGTACGAAGCCTGCCAGTTCGTGCAAGTTCAATTCCTCTAGATGACATGCAAGTATTTCTCGGCTGAAATCCGATTTTTCATTGATCATAACCAAACATTTTTCAGCCTTTTTTCTTGGTTCTGGATAATTAACATTGTCCTTAAACAAATTCTCGAAGTCTCCCCTAGGAATGTTTTCCAATGCCGACAGTTCTTCCCACCTCATGACAATTCCTTTAGACAATCGCGTAATCTCACGCCTGTTTAATTTCATTCCAAAAATCGATCTTTTATCTATATTGAAATAAAAATATTCAAAATAACAAAATTTCGTGCCATTTTCCCCTGTAATTTGATTGGATAGTTACACTGAAATACTAAAACTGATTGGTTATTGTGGTGCAGAGCTTCAATCTTATTGGCTAATAAATGATGTGATTATATATGCTCAAAAATAGTGCGATTTGAGAATTAATCACCGACTATTTTTAACCATGCAATGAGATTGCAAGAAACACCACTGATTTCAAAATGAATATAATGAAAGTGGTAATCGATTTATAAACCCTAAATTGCGTAAACAAATTGCCCCATGTTGCTGTCAATACCATTTAGCTATACTTTTTATCACCAGAATGGGTTAAGAGGCTGGGATATTGGCAAATTATTCGTAGTGTTTCAATTTTCTTACCTTCTACTGTGCGGTTCTGAAAAAAGAAGACAGCTCATATTTAGTTATTTACCTATAGCTCGTAAATTATTCTACTGATAAGGTTTGTTCAGACTTTATGGAATATATAGTAATGCGTTCTGTTGATCGAATGAAAGATTGAAATTTTTTTCCAAATACCGAACACAAAAAATGATTGTAGTCATTTTACTCATTTGGCCACTATTTGGCGTGGCGCAATCGAGCGCAGAAGACAAATACGAAAACACACTCAGAGAAGATAGACACAAAGGTTAAAGGGGTTTAAAAGAATAACAAAAATGGGAAAATAAAAGACCTTAAAGTCTAACTCGTGGAATATGGAAGAGAGGTTTGATGAATATACAACCGCATTAATTGGCAGTCAGAACAGTAATGAGGCCCAATATAAATATAATAATTTTACAAACATGATTTATAGGGAAGTGCTTAGAGCACTTCAAGAGCACTTATGGTCAATATGAGCAAGTGCTAACAAGGAGGAATTTCGTTTTCAACAAATCTGCATGTTTGTTTACATTTTTCAGGCAGAGCCAATCAGAATCCTAAATTCTTAATACCGAAAGTGAGTAGTCATGATTTATGCATTCTGATTGGCTTACTGAAAATGTAAACAAACATGCTGAATGGTCTAAAACGAAATTCACCCTTGTTGCAAGTGCTCCGAGTGGATAATTTATGAGCATATTATGAGCAAGCGCGCTCAAGACATTTAGAAATATACGAATGAGCAAACGTTAGCGGGAACGAGGGCAGAGTAGCTAATAAGCAAATAAATCTCACCCCATCATTAATCGCATCTTCAAACGGAAACATGTTCACAATTAACCTTCGATCCTCCAAAAATTTTATAATAATCTAAACAGTGAAACAAAAAAGCGGTTAATCGCAGGATAAATCATATGCATTCACGTGGCTCAAATATAGCAACTTTTTCTGGTGTATATTATTACATTCTCATGTACAAATAGAAATTTACCTCAATTAAACACGATCGACATGCATATATATCATATGCAAATAATTTTCATCTATCTTATGAGTTCAATTATACGCTCTGCCTTTACTGCTCAAAATCTACACGGTCTATTCCAAAAACCTAATCCTATTATTTCAGTATGCAATTATGTTCCCGGTTAATAAGAAGAAAGCAAGGTGAAAACTGACCTTCCAGTTCCTGGATGTGGATCTGTACGTGCTGGCGTTTCCAAACATATACAGCGCACATTGAGCCCTCGAAATTGCCACGCATATTCGATTTTGTTCATTAAGAAACCCGATCTTATCTTCTTTATTGCTGCGAACCAAAGACAGTAGGATCACTTTGTTCTCATTGCCCTGAAACATGTACATAATACAAATTATATATGGCACAGAAGATACGTAAGCAAGTTAAATCGACGTATTAATTGAATATTACATGCATGTTTTTCAAAATACATATGAAATATTGTGACCATTTGATGACTGTTTTATTAATAATCATATATAATATAGCTAATCTACTTTTTTGTTATAAGCGTCGCCCACGTTTTACTTTTTTAAAAGTAAAGATCTTTTAACGAAAATTTAAAAATGTTTGAATTTTTTTCGTTAAAAGATCTTAATAAATTCCGGTGGGAAAAGCAAATGGTACAAGGTATTTGCATATAGACGTATGGCGAAAACAAAAGCACTGAGTTTGGCGCGAAAATAACGCCAATCTTGTACTTACTCATAGTCGCACTCATAGTCACTATATATAGTCAATGGCCTAGCCAGCCTGACGATTTTGAGCTAGTTATTATAATCATTCATGTCTTTAGTAGAAATCTATTGTTTTCACAGTCAGTGAACACCAAAATATTAGCATAGCGGGACAAATCGACAGGCTGGCTACGCTACTGACTATATAGTAAACCTTATTACTGTGTACTACAATTGCGTGTCAACGTTTTGACAGCACCAACATTTCAAAATCCAACATACCTGGAAACTGTCCACAGTTGTAATAGAAATATCTCTCAATTTAGGATAATACTCTTGAGACGTATCCAACGACTTTCTTTTGAATGCAGCTTTCATCTTTTCAACCTATAAAACGGAAATATGATAAGTATACTGTATATAAAGGTTTTAGGTTGACACATTAGAGAAACATCAGATTCTTCAACGTTTCGTATGTTACTGAAAATTTCGTAAGGGTGAAATTAAGGGTCGTTATATTTTTTTATCAATTGTAGATATATTATAACGGTCGACGAGTTAACGTAAGTTAACAATTATTCGCCGAAGGCGAGGTGAATAATTGTTTTAGTATAATTGCAAAGGTGATTTCTTGAAAAAACGAATCTGTTTTATAAATACATGTTTTACAAACGTAAACAGATATCTCGACAGTTCTACGGCGATTCAAGTAAAACTAATGTTTTCGCAAAATAAAGTTGAAAAGCGTTTTACAAAGTAGCTTTTACCTTGGAAATAATTTTATACTTAATTTCTTTATACTTAATTTTTTTACTTAATTCTCACTTATTATATTTTATCTGTCAGTTGTCACTTTGGCTAAAACAACTCGGCGCCACTTTTGAAAAATCTGTTTCCAAAGACAGATCACGACTACGCCGTAGAGATTTTTTGTAATATATTACATAAAATATAGTCTATAGTAAGATAATGATTAAGTTTGATTAGGAATGATTCATTTTGATTAAATTGTCAATCGACTAAGACTATATGTAATCGGTCGTTACCTGAAGAGTGGATCTCTACAGCTGTCTCTGAATTTAAACAATTGCTGATATAGGTCCTCGCTATATCACTCTCTGACTAACGACTAAAAACAAATCTACCGTACATGCGTTTTGTTACTTGTAATTGGAACCGACATCCTGTTCATGCTATCGTCAATCATGTATGTTAATCAATGATATAAATCAAGGTGTAATCAAGTTATAAGTTAGGCTGACTGAAACAAAATCCAATAATAAATAACCTTTCTAATAATACTAAAAAAATAATCACTTCTTGATTCAGTTATAGACAAACTTGTAGTAAAGGTCTGATTCCGCGGGCGCTTTTTCTCGTTTGGTTTTTTTATTAAGTCGTAATACCACTCATATAAATTATTTCTGCTTGATTGCCTTTAATTTATGATCAAGAAAAAGCGAAATATTTCGCATTTCACCTGTGGGATTAGGACTTGAGAATTCCGAATAAGATTAACATATTGCATGCACTTCGCCCCAAAATTTTAGTTTTAGTGGTAGCGGTATCAAAAGTGATAGGCGAGAAGTCGCTGCCTCTGGTCTATTACACAAAATCCTGCTGTCTGTGTGCATGCTAACAGTTCAAATATACCTGGCCACTGTAAGCGCAAAGGACTGTGACGTGGTAAGGATTGTAATTGTTCTTCATCAAATACTCAGCAACTTCCAAGACCATGCTGATTTCTTGTGGGTTCCACAAACTGTTGGATCCTTTCATTCGTTTTTCTGTTGATTGGTGTTTCACGAAGAGTAGGCTATGTCCAACACAATCTGGTGGATTGTTACCGCTCGTTTTCTGTGGGTAAGAAATAGAAAATTTGTCCCTCAATTGCGTTGAAACAAGTCGTTCTATAAAGCACTCATGTGACTTACCTTTTCGTTTGTTTTCAAATCCTTGTAAATATTCAGCGAGCGAAGAAGATCGGCAATATCATCTCGCATTCGGCACTGTTTATCAAGCATCTGGTAATCCAGCTTGTAGTTTATCAATCTTTCAAACATAGAGCAGTCAAGGTTCCGTTTTTTCAATTGGTAACAATTTAAACGAGGCTTAAGTTGTTTCTGATCTCCTAACATAACCAGGTGCTGGATGGTGGGTGGGAGGACAGCAAGCAACTGGCCCTCTATTATTTCTGCAGCTTCTTCCACGATTACTGCACAAGGTTTAAGTTGATCTAAAATAACGTGTAACTAGTATAATTACGACGGTGTATATAAAAAATTCTGGTTACTGATTGGTCAAGTGACCTCAGGCTCTACTATCACGCAAAAACCACCGATTCCCATTTTGCATTGTAAGGTATCTATCAAATTTAAGTGAGGTATCTAGAAATTAGGTAAGGTATCTACATTTAATGGACGTTGATGAGGGGGTTGGTACTGTCATCTGTGGCCACGCAATATGATTCGTTATACACCACGTGTAAAAAGAACAAAATATTCGATTCGTCAAATAAAGAATTTTAACCCCCCACTTTTTCTTTCGTTTTCCCATTATAGGAAATTACTGTTGCAATTTGAGCATTGGATCAGATTTCTTCCTTCCACGTCTCTCCTTTAATTACACGTGACATCTCTAAAAAAGAACTTACACTTACCTAATATGTGTAATCACACTTACCTAATAAGTGTAATCACACTTACCTATAAGTGTAATCACACTTACCTAATAAGTGTAATCGAAGTGCAGCCCCGGTGACGGTCATACCAATTACGTCGTATTCTTTTAATGTGTTAACTGTACTGTCGTCTAAGTAATCCTGATGGAGCTTTGCGTTCTGAAATGGAGTTTGATCATTATTAGTACGTGCATGTTAGCAAAAGAAAACAAGTGTGTGCATGTAGCTACATGCAACTGCGGAGATAAATTGAAATTTATTGTGATGATTTTTGTAATGGCCCGTTTACACGTGCATGCAATTTTCGTCCTTTGGTAGATGTGAACGAGTGACTATAGATAGGAATGCTCTGATATATAACAGATTTTATATTTGAACATCTGTAACTAATTCACGCGTTCACGTCTATCAAAAGAAGAAATTCTCACATAAAATCGCAACAATAATTGCAAGTGTAAACATGATGTAAAAATGCGCACTTACATCTTCGTAGGATCTAACGGCTTTGCCAAATTCACGGACTATTTCCCGTTGTAGGAAGCAAATAAAATTTACACGTTCGTCATCATCCAATTCCCACAAATTAAGATATTCGTAAACGTCTTCCTCTTCGTCTGAAAAATGTTTGGCAATGCTGGTTATCGCAGGATATATATAGTAGTCTATGATTATATTTTTTGAGTCAGAATGAAGTAGAAAAGGTAACCCCACAAGTATATATTAGAAATGAAGTAGAAATAGAAATAACTAAGTTGTTCATGTAATTGTTTCACCACTGAATAAACTGGCTCCAAGTCTCCCTGACTCGCTCCAATTGTATATTGACAGATCTATATCCTGTGATGCATTTGCATATACAACACCTGCAGGTAAGCTACCATATTACACACACTACACTGCCTTTACAACCAACATCATCAGTACAATAGCTACCTTCATAGTTTTCCCACACAAATGGGATGTATACGTCTGGGATCAAATCTCCATCATCACCACAGTCCTCAGTTTTGTTTGGTATTTCATAATCGTCTTTAGGACAGTCACCTTCCAAAGCGTTTTGCTCTCTTTCTTGCGCTGCGACTTTTGAGTCAATTGCATAATGTAAATCTGAATCATCTTTTGTTGGCGACGAGGAAACACTAAATATATATTCAACTATAAGCGTCAATAAATTATTTCTACGGACTTTTATGCGCTTTTGAGTAAAATAGGCTGCATCGCCTGCATGCACACAACATATTAAACGATTTCAAAAATCAATACTTCACCCGGTTTCCAGTATGGCAAGAAAACACAGCAAAATGTGGTTTACCTGTTTTTTACATGGAATTGATGAGATTCTGGAACAACTTTTGTGTGATTCTTAAACCTTTCTTGAATTTTGTCTCTGGGCAGCCATATTTTTAAACTTTTCCTCACAAGTGCTACAAATATAACACTACGGTACGTCAAATTTATTGCATGGCGTTATACCGTGATCATGCCTTTTCGTATGAACAGGGAAGATCGACAATGTTCGTCAAATAATCGGAATAATAGTGATATTATTGTTGTTAAGTTTTTACCGTTATCGCTACCGCTTCATTCAGATAAGTCACGTTACTAATGAAATATACGAACCTTTCAACCGTTCGTTTGGAGCAGTGTTTGGCTTCCATTTTGATAAAAGATCGTCGATCTCACGTTGATTGACATTAATTTCGTCTGGATTCAAAAGTGACGTAATATTATTCCTCGACGCTGCCTATAAGTGCGTCAGAAATAAGATAAAAATTCAAACTCCGGAAATGTTTCACATGTCATAAAGACGGCCATCTCCATGAGTGGTGTGAGAGCAAATAAGGTGTGAAAACCATGATGATGCTTGCGAAAATCGTCTTACGTTTCCTGCTACGGTGCTCTGTTGTATATATAGCTCTCTCTAGTTTGATGGCGATAATCCGCAATTACAAGCTTGATCATACCCCCGGAAAACAAGAGTTGTCCCTTTTGCGACGTTTCCGGTCAATTAAATCTTAGAAATTTGTAATGTCCAAATTGATAGACAATCATCCAGATGAAATCAAAGTGAAATATTAAAGAAGTGCAATAAAAAAGATATATAATATTTACCTGGAAGAATGATCTTATGGAAAAGATAGGATTTGATAAACATTTGAATAAAATTCTTAGTTTAAACTGCGATTTTCGTTTCATTTCTTGGACTTTTTGGTCATTTTGCTGCAGTTTTCTATCAATTCCCTTTCTCACCTATAAGCGAAAACAATGCATATATTTCATGGGCATGCGATAGAATTGACAGTTAAAGTAAGAATACTGTCGTTATACTTTTTAGCAAATGCAAAAATAGAGAAAAAATAAGACAGCAATTTCTAGCAGTTCCTCCTTATCTAAAAAACGAACGGGATCGATCCCTAAAATATCGGGTGGAAATTGTCTGTCCCTGCAAATGATTAGCTATGTTTTAGTTGAATAATTAGCTATAATTTAGGCATATCTCACATTTCTAAGATTTATTCCCTCAAGCTTTTCGTTACCGTTCTCATTCGTCCTTCCAATTCGAACCATTTTTGTTGTATATTCGAGGGATGCCATCAGGAAATGATCCAAAGCCAAATTTTTGTAGGTCATAACCTAAAAAATGTTAGCTAGCTGGTCGTCAAAATTCGGATATTAGGGACCTTAAGCACGTAGGACGAGAACACGACGACGGCTATATCAATACAATGGGTCATTGAAAATAAATGAATGATTTAAGACCGCTAAACGTCGTTTTTCACTTCTCGCGTAGAACGTTTGCATTTCGGGACCCAGTGAGCGCTACCTCGAATTAGTCTCTATAATATAGAATTGTCCCTAACAGTGGCGTCGCCAGGTTGTTCAGATTGGGGAGGATGAGGCAAACACCAAAGGCGCGAGACCTCTAGGAGGATTAGGGGCCATCCCCCCCCCAAAAAAATTTTATTTCTAAAGCCCCTAAAACGCTATTTCCCGCATTTTCAGGCAAGTTTTATTACAATCTGAAAGCACGGCAATTTTTGTTATAAACAAACAGTTTTTTTTCTGTTGTTGGCATCTTAATGTGTCGCCAACAAGAGTATCCAACTCAATCTTATCTGTAATGACTCTTTCTATGCTGATATGTCACTAATGTTATTCTTTACGTACAATGATGAATTAAAGTAATGTTGATTCGAAAATAATTTATTTATTTACACGGCTGTTGGAAATTACAATCATTGTACCCCCCCCCCCACTTTTCTCTTAAAATTGAGAAAAATCTCAGAAGTGGTCTGGGGGACAGTTCCCCCCCTAGCGAGGCCACTGGTCCCTAAGCGTAACCACGATTTTTTCAACGTCTTATCTCACTAAATTGGTACAATTGATAATATGCAACAACCGCTTTGCCATGGCATTTTATTTAGAGGAGTATTTCAGCCGCGTCGTCGTCGTTTTGCCGCCCTACACGGTTTTAGATTTTAGATAGTATACGGTTTAACTAAATTTCTTTTTTTCCTTCTCATTGCTGAAAATGTATGTGGAACATACATGCATAGTAATAATAATAAAAATAAAATATAATAAAATAATAATTACCAAAATTGGACCTCCGTAACGCTGATGAACTCCCAAAGAAAGCATCAAACGTAGAATCTTTACACCCAGGAAAGATTTGCCTGTACCTGGGGGACCCTAAACAACACAATAGTAATAGTAAGTAATTATAATATTTAATCAGGAAACTTTTTCATGTTACATGATTTTCAAAAAGGACCTGAATATACATAGTTCTTCAAATCAACCAGGGTATTTACACTATATTATATATATTAAATGCCACAGTGAGGCGAACAATATTTATATAAATAAAGAAAAAGAGAAAAATGTACGAAATAACTCATGTTTAATGGTCACGTGATTGATTGATATTTATTTATTTGTATACATAGAGATCAGATTTTCTTCTACGAGAATCAGTTTCAGATCTTTTCAAGATCGATTTACTCATTGAAGAACAGATATTATCCTTTATCGCTATAGTTTAAATTCTTTGATTACTTCTCCCAATTTAAAAATTTAGAGAAAAATAAGATCAGATTTTCTTTTACGTATAATCAGTGGAGCGAAAAAACAAATGGGAAAAACCAAAAACAAAAGATTAGTGAATTTTTTACTCTTTAAAGTTGTAGCGGTCTTCCTTCCTTTGCCTGCCTTTTATCAAATTTGATACAGTATGTATTCATTATAACTTACCTGAATTAATGACACTCTATGTTGCAAAAAGTTCTCAATGCCCTTCATTTGAGATTCATCCAGTAGACGTTTTGTTGATTCCGCTTCCAGGTATTTGAACTGTTCAAAGGGGTTAAGTTGATTTTCTTCAGGAAATGAGAAACCGTCATTGCTTGGCTTTTCAAATATAGTGCTCCAATCACATTCCTTTTTCGGATCACATGACATTGTATATTCAGGTGGTGAAGACTTTCTTCCAAAAACCAGTTCATCAGCAAGAGGCATGTTACCTATATAAAAAGGTGGTGACGTACTTGTTGCTAGATTAGCTATAAACGGCAGCCAATCAGAATGCAGCATTTTGCAATAGCACTCGACAAAGTTTTTGTTAATGCATCTTAGAATGTTCATTTTGTCAAAATCGGGACATCCTGTAGCTATATAAAAACTTTCCAGCAGCAGCAGTATACGCAGGGTAAACATATTAATTAACAATAACACGAACAAACAACCAAGGGGTTTATGAAAGTTTTGTTCTTAAACGTGCACAAATCAGATTTTTAAAACTCTTTTTAACGACAAGATTAAACTTTTGACCATCGAAGAAGTTGCAATGTGTAGGCTGATATATGAAACAATCGTCGAATTCGGTGCATGATTGTGATATTAGGAATGATTAATGTACTGATACCATAGAAATTAATAATATACTGATATCACAAAAACCTCATCCAGTGATTGTTTATTATACTTTATTTCACGTCTACTATTTCCTTAAAGTTCGCGTGGTATTCATGCTAATTGTATTATTATTATTGTAGTATTACTAGGCACGCATTGTTATGGTTTTGGATTTCCGTGTTCTTATTCCATTCCGTCATATTGCCGCAAGCGCATGCAGAAGACACCCTGGTCAAAAACAAGGCATACTGAAGTCGAATACTATAATCGGGTCGAATTATTCACGCAAAAATTATTCTCTGTTCCTTTACAAAATTGATGGAAGTAGGAAAACTCTGGATAAATATTAGAAAAATGTAAAATACCAAATTAATTTGCTTACCTTCTTCATCACTTTCATATATCTCTTTTAGGCGTTTCATACAAGGACCGAAAGCGGGGTAAAACGTTGGGCTTTCTGCCATTAGAGCATGGTCTCCTGAAATTTTTGCAAAAAGAAGACTGTTGCTACTCAGAGATTTCCTAACCTAAATAAGTTTCAACAGTTTTTGAATAAGTTTTTTCTAATTTCAAGCAATAAAGCTGTGAAGCAAAACGTTTAGCCTCCTCCGCAGGCATCTCTTATTAGATATTAGCTGTGTCATGGAAGGCGAGGAAAAAAGTGGAATTTTTTTTCTCACTCCCCCGACACAGCTAACCCAAGCCAAATATGAATGCCTAATATAAATACAAAAGAGATGCCTGCGGAGGAGGCTATAAAACGTCCTTGTTGAAAACAAATTTCAAGAAAAGGTGGGATGTGATAATACATGCATGTGATACCTTCTGTAATCAGTTACCTTTATTAGTTATTGCTGACAATTCTAACAGAACGTCGAGGTTTTCATCCTTATTTCGGTCAGAACACAATCTTACAGAAACTGTCCTATAGCAGTAATAAAATTAATATAGAAATTTACCACTAGCTTTTTTCGTGAAAAGGACCCAAAGAAAAAATAAATGGTGATAGAACGGTAGTTAGCAATTAGAGAAGACGAAGACGAACCGAGACGAAGTCATTAAGGGTTTTTTCAGTGGTGTTCACCTAGCCTAAGGCGATCGATCTGTTAAGACCAATCTGTTATCAACTTTTTTACATACATAAATAGATCCTCGTCCTCGAGTTTAACAGCGATTTAAAGAAAAAGATGTTTTATGCGTAAATAAATTTAAATGAATACTGTTCTTTTTACCCCGAAGTTTTTTTAACCACTTTTTTCGCTACTTTTGCTGCTTTACAGGTGCAGCATTTTCTTCAAAATAACTGATTTCTTCATCGGTCTCTTTGAAAAAAGACCTCGCCGCCATGTTGAAAAATATCCTTTGAAATTATATTAAACATCATTATTCGTCTTACTTTTTGTGTGAATGTTGTTGACATTCAGATTTCACCACCGTAGCCCATATTAAATTGTCAAAGCTCTTATTCAGTGAGATGCACATTAAGCTGCCGTAGAGTATTTTATGAGATGCATTTTCTTCTTCATCTTCCTCTTCCGAGCTGGAAATAGTAATAACTAGTAATTCTTTTTACTTGTATAAAGGGACTTGAAAGGGAATATAAAACTGTATAAATTATTATGCCCGGGACGGCGTGAAATTTGGAATTGTTTCGTTTTATCATACGCGAAAAGCTGTTCACCATCAGATTCTATATAAACACACCGTTCTAAATATGGTAAAAAGTGGAAAAGATTACTCAAATATTCTTGTATACCTGGTCTTCTCATCTTCATAGTTGTATTCCTCACTGTTTAACTCAAGCAGGACTTGTGTTTCACATGTTGTTGATCTCAACGTTATTCTTTTAAAATAAAAATTAGTTATTAGAGTGCGAGTTATTAGGAATTACTGATGAATTACATCTTCGATATACGGACTGAGAAATTGCAAGTTCAAAAAGCGGTCAATACATGTACAGGATGGCTCAAGAAAAACGATATCCTAATTTTAACATCATTGTCCTAACGCATTGGGTCGAACGGTTTAATCTTTATATAGCGCAAGAAAGAGAAGTTCTTGGCTGTCTCGAATCATTAATAATTCATGAATGAACAAATTATTCAATCAGAGCTTCTTAATTGAACCACGTGGTGAAATTAGATGTCCCAGCAATGTACCGAGTAAAAATATATCATATTCTTAAACTTTTTCATGGTGTGGAGGAATTTTGAAAGAGAAATGTAGAATCAAATTCCAAGAGTGAACGGCAAGGGACACAAAAAAATGCATCTATATATGATTTTTACTTGTATATTTTCATTTTCCGTGGATCGTAATTCCCATTTTGAAAATCTTGTATGCCAGTACACAAATCTCTTTGAAACATTCCTCGCGGAGTAAAGAAAAATTTATATCCAAATACTGCTCGACGCTGTCGTATGGTTTGTCATGTTTGATTGGTTGCAGACTTTCGAAATCAAATTCTATATAAAAGTAAAAAAATAACACATGCAAGGATAAACATAAAATTACAAAGCCGCATATGCATGTATATGAATAAAAATAATTTGATAACATACCGGAACATATTTCCTTCTTTGTTGGAATAATCGGCAATTCATTCCACGCACAATTAGTGGGGTCTACATCCTGATATCCTGGTACTGCTTTTGCCAATAACGTAGCAAGATGAACCAAGTATTCTACGTCAGAACATGTTGAATTTTCCTCTGGGTTTTCGTCGCCAATGCTGTTTACATGCATTTTTCTGGCTAGATATTTGGCCACCTTTAATATTTTGGTTGCGGTTTGTGGGGAGTGCTCCATCATGATTTCGAGAAGTGACTTTAAAACGTTAATATCTTCACTAAAAATATGATGGTTATACCTCCATGAGTTTAGTTTTAAAGGATTACATGCATAATAATTATTTAGCGGCTTGAATTTTTATATATATGTAGCCTATCTATATATATTCATGCATGAGTCAGAATTTGAAAAAACCGTACCAACTGCTTGGTGAACTTTCATAAATTATTTTTCCGTGATATTTGTATAGCTAAGCGTGATGTAGAATAATAATAATAATATATAGTATACTATATATAGCGTAATGTTTTCATGCCTAACATAACTTATTACCCAGGGTTCTTCAAAATAGTAGATCTCGATCGACTTTTTAAGTTTGTTAAAAAACCTTATAACGATGCAACTAAGTATTCCACATATATAGTCTCTTAAAATTTAGAAAATACTGTTGCTTTTAGCGTTCAGTCTGCAAATGACCGACGGTCGAATCGTCGCGACGCAGCTATATAGTTACGTTCGCTAGTTCGCGTATAATATATAATAATATATACGTTAAAGAATGATTATCGGTTGTTTCAAAACATACTCAAGAGACCACATACCTCTCACTCTCATTCTCACCATGATTTTCTATGAATCCTGGCAACGCGATAAAAAACATCGATGAAGAAAGATCTCGCAAAAACTCTTTACAGGATGGCTCGCTTTTTTTTGACAACTTTTTTGACAGTGATAAAGATAAATTCAAAACATCTCGTACACATTGCTCATCTTCAAAAAGCTCTTCGTCATTCTTTATACTATTCCAAATTCCTATGCATCTGCAACGCACATCAAAATTAATAATCTAGATACATAAAATTGCATGATTTTTCTTTGTTAGCTACTTCGTTTTGCAGCCATAGTTTCCACGAGTAATCGTTTATGGAAGGGTACAAGTCAAAACTTCAATAATATTTAGAACAGCTACAAATTTATGATATATACCTTGTTCTCAGAATGTTATAAACATGCAAACAAGACTCTCCTTCATTAAGATCGTCCAACAGGCTGGTGATAAAGTCAGCTTTAGCTTCTCGATTTTCACCCGAGGATGGTCCTGTAGACCTGTATAGTAAAGGATTGCAAATTTGAATTAAGTAAAAATTTTGATTTGAAAGTGTTTTAGTATGAAACTTTCACCTTATTATACAATTTGAATTGCGTAATTTGTTAATTAATAAGAATTAAGAAATGTTGCAATTTTTTAGTGCATGTTTTTCACATAATTATTTCTTATATGCAAAGATGCGTGATGTATGTTGTAGTATTGGAATTACTCTCCATGCAACGGGAATCGAACCCGTCTCTATAACAACCTCGCAAGCCAGACTTTCTATAATGCCATGTTATGAAATATGGTTTCTGCATATACAAAAAAAGATGTTCAGATAATTTTTACACATTAAGCTGTATAGAGAACATCAACGTACTAAATTATATTACTATAAACTTACATTACTTATACTTATATGTTGTGACTTTAAGCACATGCAAAGCGCATCGTATATCGTTAGTAGAAACCAAGGGCATGAGCTCATTGTATTGCCATCTGAAACCCTATATATAGTCTCGCTGTAAAACAACTGCTCATATTTGACCGAAAAATTGGCAGTAGTATATTTAATTTTCCAATTTATATACGGAAATCTTTCGAATATCATCCCTTTGGGAAATATAGCGCAAAATACCGCGCTTACTTCGTGGGTACATTTGTTAGCTGAATTATATTACAGTTCGTATACTATATCTATATCTATATATATATATAGTATACTGTAATATAATTCTGCTAACAAATGTACCCACGAAGTAAGCGAAGTATATATATATATATATATATATATATATATATATATTATATATATATATATATATATATATATATATATATTTATATATAATTTATATAGGTATACGTACTTTAATATTTGAACACTGTCATTCTGTACGTCTCTAGATCTAAACGAAGTACCCTCAACGACTTTAACTTCATCCCCGGGATAAATAAGCTCGTAGGAACACGGAATATTGTGGCAGTGAATTTCTTTCTCGTCCTTGCAATTTTGAATCACCCAAAATGATTTCTCGCATTTACAAGTGACATACCATACCGCGTTCTGTTCATCGGATTCCAGCGACCCATGGGTCTTCGCCGCAGAACTTCGCCTGCCTTTATTTGGAGATTTACCAAAAAATTCATCTAAGGCTACTTCGTCAACACCGTTCTTGAAATTCAAGCCTTCTTTACTACTTAATTTAGTCTTCAGTTCTTTGTTGAAGTCCTTTGCCAAATCGAAAGTCGGGTTTTGCACGTCTCGCATTTTTTCTTTCCAAAAATTGATGGCATATCGATATCTGAGTTTGTATGAATGCCCGGGAACTGGCAGCTTTATTCCATTATCAAACTGTATCAAAGTGTTTTTGATGCGCCTTTTTATTTCCTTACGATCACTTTCTACACAGTGCCGAAGTTTGCTCTCGATTAGTTCCAGAAGATTTCCAGAATCTGAAGACTGACTTTCTAACATGATTTAGATACTATAGCCTTGGCGACACAAAGCTTTGCAAAGCAGAGGCAAAACTAGCAGCCGGGTTTCTTTAGGATTTCGAGCAATGAGTCGAATTTGCTACATACTTATATTACATACAACCACAATACAACGATAACGAAAACACAAGTTGCAATCGATATGAAACAATAACAACGCTTTGGGTTCCCGGTACTTCACCTCATTTCTTAGAAAAACGTTGAGCCCGCAAACTTTAAGTCACCTGACGCTCATCCACTTAGCTCAAAAGACGACTTATATAAAAAATATAAATTAAGTTTTGATTCGAATTCGTTGTAAAGGTGCCAAATTCTCGATTTGTGCTCCGCAATAAGATAACCGTAGATTCGACCGTATTTACGAGTTACGACATTGTCTGCTTTTATCAAGTTACTAAATTCACTGCACGGCTAAAAAGGCATATTTGATACAATTTTTGAATGAAACTTCTATGTTTCCTAACCTTGTTTCCCCCAAAAAACGCATATCGAAAAATAACTCGACTCCAGGCTTTTATACAGGATTTCAAAAAATTCGGTATAGTGAAGGTTATTATAAAATTAATAACACGGATATAACGTGTGTTTTGATTGGTCAAAGCCCGTATTTGGATGAGGCCATCCAAGCACGGAAATTTAATTCGCGTATGGAATTAATTTGGAACACCACGTTCAGTTGTATTGTATAAAACAATTACTTAATGGTTTCCGTCTAATGGATCCTCGCCTTCTACTCGTGTTTCAGGCGTTTTCTTAACTCTCGCAACTTTCCCATGTGTTTGGATCAGGCCATCCAAACACGGACACCATCTGCATCTATTTCTAGTTTAATAGTTCTATTTTCGGATGGAATTTCTGTTATACATTTGAAATGATTTGTATAATATCAATTGAATTTATGCATTAAGGGGCAGAATAGGGCTACCTTTCCGTTATTTGCCATTTCTCGACTAGTAATAACAATTTGGATGTATAGTTTTAGCATTGACTTGACATACATAATACAACTATGAGCAGATCGACATGTTACCACGGCTGTTCTTTACATCCGCTTACAGTGAAGCTGTGAAGGTACGCAAGATCTAGGGTCAAAACCTGAGAAAGTATACAACGCAAACATTTCAACTCAGGATATCAACTCATATCTTGGCAATGATCCTTTGGTAAAATTTTATTATATGACGAAAGCAGAAATGTCTTGAAATTTGAGAATTATATTTGAATTCCGTTCCTTCCTATATTTCGACGGAAAAATTGTAAACAAATAGATCTTTTCGGTAATTACGTCACAACATTTTAACAACACAACGTTTTAAATTTAGAACCACCTTAAATGAAATGGATTTCAAGTTTTACTCTCACGAGCCACGTGCAAAGATACAAAGCATCCTTCTTCAACACATGTATGAAATTCAAATTCGTTTTGACCATGCAATAAATGTGGAAATAAGCCATAACACGAGAACGAGGCTGAGGGGCCAAGACCGCGAGCCTTGTTCCCGCGTTATGGCTTATTTCCATACTTATTAGTCAAAATGAAAAATTATTCTTCATGCACGGTTATAGAAGGATGTTTTACATATTTGCACATAGCTTGTGAGAGTAAAACTTGAAATCCATCTCATTTAAGGTGGTTCTAATTTTAAAACGATAATGTTGTGACTGTATTTACCGAAAAGGTCTATTGCCGCCACAATATACACACGACACTATTACACAGTTGTGAAGAAACTCGTACGTCCAATCAAATTGCATAAAACTGATTATTTACTGAGTGATTTTTATTTCATTTTTTTGAATGTGCATAAATTTCAGTATACGTAAAATGAACAAGACGCCTGTTCTGGCGTTAACTCCGGCGCACGTGCCAGTCTTCAATATAGAGCTTCTGAACATAAACAATGCAGTTCATATTCGCATTTAGACGCCTTGCGAACCTAAATGTTCCATCGCGAAATTCAGAAGCACATCGTACTTTAAAAAGTATAGAAGTTCAATTGTTCAAAAATGTAAATAAACCGCATAATACATTCGCTTTGTCTTACACTTTGCCTTTGGAATTCGCGCTTATATAGTTATATTAAATCTTCAATCCTGTGCAAACTACGACGAGTCAAAGCGCCCATACACGACCACATCATCTTGTTAAACGGCGAAATAGCAGCGATATTACTAAAATAGGACCAGAATCTACACGTATTAAATATATTCTTACCCCAATTCAGTCTAAACTTAATCGAAAAGCATGAAAAGAACGGTTTATTTGTTCCTCTTGGAGGAATTGCCGTATCATGCGAGCGAAATCGAATCGCGCATCGGAAAATTAGCCAAAGCTGTGCACCACAACTCTTGGGAGACAAGACTGGGACATAGATAAATCCAATCACATACACATTTTAAATACTAGAATGTTTCGCGCCATTACAGACTTGCGACGACGAAAAATAATAAAAAAAAAAATAAAAAAAAAAAAAACAAAAACAAAACAAAACCGAGGCGAATTTTCAACTCCGTCGCTGACGCCGGAGTAATTACTGTATGCAACAGTATGGCTAATACAAATTACTGTATACAACTACTTGCAATTGAACAGTGTTTATATGTGTTACAGTGACATGTCCGCCTGGGGCCGGTTGTTCGAAAGGTGTTTAGCTTAAACGGTGAATAAGTTAAAAATAGAAAACCAAATTATCTATTTATCGAACAACTGAGCTAAAATATTTCGATGTAAAAGGTTTAATTGTCAATGGAAGTACATATTAAATGCATAAGATGCAGGTTAAGTCATTCACAAGACCTATGAGAGTATTTTTAAACTTTGGCTTATCCACCGTTTAAGCTAAACGCCTTTCGAACAACCGGCCCCTGACGTGTTCCTATACTATGAGAGATGTTTACCAAAACTAGTAAAATGAATAATTAATGTAGTGTATTCCGGATAAATAACGACTTACCGCGACTACAATTATCGCCCTAAAAATAAATTATATATAGTTGTGCAGAAAGCGCGTGTTCGTAATTAAATGTTGCAACTCTATTTTTAGAGATTTAAGTATTGTCAGTTAGATTATGGTTAGACAAGCAGCAGAAAGAAAGCGTGCGCCGTGGGGTATACGATCGACGAGACAAACAGATGGTTGAAGCGCCGATGAAGGCAGGCACTTGCAAAAATGTTGAAATTCATCAAATGTTATTCAATAAAAGAGTAAAATACGACATGTCTATAGACTATACCGCCATTTGCAGTTGAGCTTGCGGCTTGCATTTCAAAGTTCAAACGCCGTGAAACGCGTTGTTCCATTGTTTGAAACGGTGCGTTGATTGCTAAGAGCTAAAATTAACTTTTATGGGCGAGTGAAATTGCGTCATGAATTTATTTAGACGCTATATAGTTGGAATATGGTGACGAAAGATTTTCATGATTTTTTTCATCGTCCAACATTGTACGTCCTATCCGCTTTCCTGTACTTGATCATATTGCAATGTGTATTGTCAGGTAAATCAGACAATTCGACATGTGTGAGACATGCAGTCTATAAATTCAGTAATACATTTCCTAGGTATGACATTTCTATTTATAGGAAATGTATATTATCATTTAATTTTAGCCCTCAGCAACAAGGCGTTTCAAACAATGGAACAACGGGTTTGAAATGCAAGCCGCAAGCTCAACTGCAAATTGGCGGTAATATGTGCAGTGCATGGCGCATCCAAACCAAGGTAAGGCAGAATAAACTACTGAAGCTTAATCTCATTCTGCAATCGCATTGGCAGATTTTGATATAAAATATTGTTTGAAAATCCATAGCCATGCAGTATAGTTTGTTATGAAGAATTTTTTCCCCTGTGTAAATTACTTTGAACGATTTAATAAAATGGACCTCTACGACGGATCTACAATGGCATCAAGAAACAAGACACTTTGAAGCAAACCTAAAAACCTCATATATATTCCAAGCTTGTCCACTATTTCCTCTGGTTTCCAGTTTCGTTCGGTTGATAGAAGTGCATCAGTCCAGGCGTCCATTACGACCCTAAAACCCAACTGAAACAAATTTGTTGGTTACATGAAGTAAAAGAAAATTGTTATTCTAGTAATCATATACTAGAAACACATGCATGCAGCAACCCCTCGCTATATGAACTGCATCCTTACCGCGAAGCAAATACGCAATAAACAAAGTAAACACGTACCCCGAAACACTTAAGCTTAAGAATCATTTCTCTTACACCGCTTTGCCTTGAACTGTATTCATGTTTTTCATATTTATCTGGTATCCTTTATCTTGTCTCTTCATATTTTATTTTGCACAAATTTAAAACACTTATACAAAAGAGTTTACAACATTTCTGTCTTAGCCAATGAGAACCTTATTGATTACCAGTCTTTAATCGTTTATCTTTCGCGCATGCGTATTACCGATAAAACGGTCGAACGTCCACCGTTTAGAATTTAGACAACTTTGGATTCCGCTATGTTATCTCACAACACTCCGAGCGGAAATGGTGCCTTCGCGGGCGCTTGCATGGGGATAACTTGCACATAATCGGATCATGTTTAGTAATGTAGATATTCAGTATCACCAATATTATATCACCGATATGTTAAAGCATTCTTTAGTTTTTTAAAAACTAGGTCTCTCAATAACATCGCATTGCCATCTGAAATCCAACAGTTTAGTGGTATAAGACAACTCAATTCGAAGCGCAGGTGATCAAAGAAGTATTTTTATATAGGCAGACAGACAGTATGAATCAGTCCCAAAAGCGTATACTAACCTGCTTTTTTTCCCTCCAACTCGATGCGTCCGAATCCCCACCGCTTTCGTCCAAAACAATAACAAGAAACCCCTCATCATCGAGGGAAGTACGATACATTTTTTCCTCCGCCCGACGGTAAAACGTCCATGCAAAACCTTCTGGCATTTCATGGTCTTTATCGTCAGGAATCGACATTTTATGCTCCGCTGTATCGATTGTGCAATGAGAAAGATAATCCGATAGGATTGCATCTTCTTCTAGACACACCTCATCTTTGTCGGTCACATAACGGGGGCCTAAATGAAAAATATTATTCCTGTTAAACGAAGGTTTACTAAAGTGACATTCTTCGCTCAACCCGGCGAAAGCCTTTGAAACAAATTGTTAAATTGCCATGAAACTGCAATCAATATCGCTAGTGGAAATCAAAACAGCTTGAGGATTAATAAGACGAATCAACGAAAAACCTGTGTGACCCTACCATATGATAAATCGTGGAGGCTGGTGATACACATGCGTGCGTTATTAGACCGCACGTCGTTTTTTTTTTATTCAAATGTGCCTATATTAACAACCAAAATGTTAAAAACGTTATTTGAGTGCATGAAAAGGCCATGCATACGCAGTTTACATGCACCGACGATCTTAGGTGTTATTTTCTTCTTTTGACAAATGTAAAGAAATATGTATAGTTGTGTGTTTTGGAAAGGTCCTTACTGAATCTTGACTTGGATATCCATTCACCCGATCACATACACAAAAAATGAAATTGCATGTAAAATCGCAGTAAACATCTCCTGTGAACTTGCCTTATTAGCTCTAGTCTTTGGTGTTGAAGTTTTATGTCATATTTAACTCTCATCTTGGTATATAATTATATGAACAAAAAAGTTATCACATGCAGCGTTATTTTAAGCCCCGTTTACACTACAGTCAATTTATTGGCACGGCACGGCAAAAATTGGTACCCGTACCCAATTTTATTAGTGTTCAGGCAACCAAAACAAAGGCCGAGCACTGATGAAATGGGTACGGGTACCCATTTTAGCCGTGCCGTGCTAATAAATCGAGTGTAGTGTAAACGGGGCTTTAAGAAACAAACATGCAGCTATACCTCCTCTTAACTTTATTCTGCAGTCATACGGAGAAGCAGGTATCATTATTTCCCCTCGGAGAACTGATGTAGAAGGATAACATAACCAAGCTTTGATGCTTTCATTTCCTCTGAGGACAACTTGTGTTAGAATATTCTTTACTTCCATTGGTGGCTCGTCTTCTGTATCAGACGGTAAGCCTTCCCATACTTTGAATCGCACGTTCCTTCCTATGAAGAAAAATTACTTTCTATCGCTATAATTTATGTAGTTAATTAGTAATATACTTAATGGCAACGTGAATATTCAACTGTTTTCGAAGCCAATAACACATTTATGACATGTTTATCCTATAAATTGGCAACTAGCTATAAATTATATAAATCCGAGAGAAAATCAAATTTTCTTATTTGAAACTATTGACACATGCACATGCGCTTTTAAAGCTTCTATAAACATGTATAGCTAAAATTTCTTCGGCTTTGAGATTTAATATAATTATACACTTATACATATAGAATATACAGTTTTATTATATGACTTTTCAAAATCCCCCATTCTGATTGGTTGATGAGCGGTCCGTAAAAACCCATACCCTGTTATGAAATAAGGTGTGCGATCCACGAAAGAGGGCGGGTGGGTGTTAGATTTCTTGCCTTAAACATGCGAGACTTAGCTCTTTCGAAAACTCGAGACATAATGCAGCTTGTGAGGATATGGGCTACGCAAAAAAGGAAGGCCTGCACATTCATTGGTAGATATTTCGGTGTTGTTGATTTCAACCGTGGCCGTTACTGCATGCATGCACTTTTGGCTAAAATCAATTTGCTATGCATAACCATGCAATTAGATTGCAGGAAACACCGTTCAAAATGAATAATAAATTTTGTAATGGCAGAAATTGGAGATCAAATAGAAAAAAATACCTGTTGGAGTGGTGAAGCCAAAATCATAACGCCACTGTGTGTGATCCAGTTTGAAATCTAGATATTCATCCTCTTCGAACGCATCCTCGTTTATGCGTGATGGATCAACACCCTCTTCAAAAGAAACTCTCCAAAAGGCGTCCCTGTTCTTACCCTTTAACTCATCTTTGTCAGTCATTATCTTCAGGAGACGTCCATTGATAGCCTCTGCTGTCAAGGTTTCCATAGTTTCCTCTATATTGTATGCATGAAAGTTGATTTTATTGGGTAGCTGTTGTTATTTTATTGGTCGTTTATCCGCACGAATAAATAATATATAATATTTTCACACTACCAAGTTCATGAGACAAAGAAATGTTTTTGAAATACATATCAGGTTCCAAACTGTCCCAAAGCAAAATAACGCTCACAAAGAAATAACCTAAGCTAAGCTCCAACCTAAGCTTAAATTTTCACCTACTTATTGTGTTGTTCACCGCCAGGTTATTTCTAACATGCAATCGGTTAAGGGATTTATAATGTTTAACTCTAACATTAATATAGAATAACTCGGAAACTAGAAAACATTCGCGTTGGGAAAAGAAACTGGATAATAACTCGTTCAACTTGCATGAAGTGTGTGACAACATGTTTTTTTTGTAAAAGCGTTTGTATTGAAATTATATAGTGCAGATAGCTTTTATTTAAGAGAATAAACAAGAAAAAATAAACATAACAGCCTATTAGTAAATACACGTAATTAACTAACGAAAAATTGAAGAGTGTTATAGGCTTACCTTCATCAACATTAGAAACAAATACTTTTCCAAAATGGCACCAAAGGTCAATCAACAAGCCCTTTTCATCTTTACATTGCCTTATATTTTGCAATGGTGTCAATAAACGTTCCCTTATTTCTAATACTGTTCGGTCATGGTTAAAATCATTCTAAGAAAAAAACACGAAGTTCATTACGACGTTACCTTTTAATGTTCTTTTTCGATAAATATGCCCCACAGAAAGATGTTACCGCATGCTAATTCCATGCAACAATGCATACAGATCGCGAAGCGCCGCGTACTGACTGTAAACTCGGAGGTAAGGTTCCGCTTGGGCATTTACACCGAAAATGTTAGAACTATGGCCACCCTCTTCTTTGATTTTACTTTAATGACTTTGAATTGCCATTATCACTACGCGCATTGAGAAGTACAAATAACCAAGAGGGAAAAGTCGTGACAAGCCAAAATGAATATTTCCAGTATTTCAGGTTTAAGATATTAATGCCACAACTGTAGCTAAAACGGGTCGCCAACTGATAGGAAGAGCTTTGCCTGTATACCGATCTATACAATACCTCATCGTTAGTTTTGATCCTATATCTCATTCCTTTAATGAAACCATCCAATTTAGGAGGACTAACATCTGATATTAACCGAAATTCTTCTGTTTTTTCTTTGAAGTCGAAGCAAACAAATTTAGTATCGCCACCATATTCATTTCTCTTCTGCCTGTCCTTAATGATGACCTAATAAATTGAATACATAAAGTCGTTTTGGTATTTACGCGGTTAAAGTCTTATACAAAACGTAGTTTAAATAAAAGTATGCATTAATGTACCACGCATTGTTGAATAAGCGTTTCTGCTCTATCACAATTTGCTTGAGGTCCAATAATCTTAATTGGAATTGTGTCTCCTCCAGCGTCTGTTTATAAGCAAGACAAAATGTGATAAAGTAAATATATATTTGTACTGTAATAAAAATATACAATAATGAAATGGAATTTTCAAAAAAATTCCAGTGACTAACTGCAACATTGCTTGTGACTGCAAGAGCGTGCATATACATAGCCAGGCGTAGCCAATGATTTCAGCCGCACAATAATTTACTCAGTTTTGTCGAGGCACGTCATAACGTCATGATCTCAGATCATCTTGATGATGACCGAGATTCATTGATGGAACATACCCTACCTTCTGAAGTTCGACGAGAGGGCACTATGATTTTTGTTTCGGATTTTGTTGCAATATCATCTATGTTCTTATGATCTTTGCCCACAACAATAGTTATATATTTCTTCTGTACCTCGACTATTTTTTGATAATTCCTCTCTTCTTTATTTTCCTTACATTAAAAAGGAACAAACGGTTAGAGGGTTAATGCATAATAACTAATACCATGTGAAAAGAACGTTACATAATGCATGCATATGATGCTAAATGCGGACAAAGTGAGAGAAAATTTCGACTACGCAATTACTAAAATATACTACAAAATGACTGTCAAAGGTAATTATTTTCGTAATACTAATTTCTACTCACTAAACAATCTGTTATGGCCTGCCTTGCTTTTTCACAATCAGATAGCTTGCCAGTCACATGAAAGCCACTTTCATACGCCGTGGATTTCTTAATGTCTGTTTGCGTATCGTGTTTAATGTTTTTAATATTTTCTCCTCCAAATCCTATTATTCGACCCATGTGTTCCTCCGGTACAGGTACAAAAATTGTTGTTGTCTCCGACGACACCTTTCGAGCATAAAAAAGAAGTTTTAAACTTAGAGCCCGTTAGAATGAATAAAATTATCATTATTATTGAAGTTGCACTATGAGAGATTTATTTTATTTCACGGGCATGTGAAAACGATTCCACTATTCATGCAGCATTTGTCTGACTTATATAACAAGTCAATTTGGTCGCGGCCAGCAATACTATATGTTCACACCAAGGGTAAGGAGGTTGTTAGTTTTCTGCCATGTTCTTGCACATATAGAGGTTTAAATTTTGCTTTTTCTTCCAGCTAAAGAATTTTAACTAAAATACGGGGGAAAAGTCAACATTCACAATACAACACGAACTGGACAAAATGTAATGAACTCAGACCTGCTAAGGCTGAAGACCTCAAAATAATTTTACAATAGTAGTTAATTAGAATAAAGATGGGCAGTGGCGTTAATTAGAAGCATCGATAATTGGGGAAGGGGGTATTTATATATTCTCGTTCTGCATGATCAATTTCCTTTGAAATTAATTGTCTTCATAGTCCGTTAACGTGAATATATGAATACAGTCGAAAAAACCTTTACCAAAACCCACCGCCAAATTGTTATCGATGCTTCCCACTTCACGGTAGATAGGGTACGACTGAGCCTACTTACCAGATTGACATGAGATGTAAAAACCACCCTCTCTCACATTCGGCTTGTATTTTGTAATCCTCGTTTGTGTATCGTTTTGGATTTTCTTTATATTTTCTCCTCTAGGTCCAATAATACGACCCATGTGCTCATTTGGTACAGACACAGTGATTGTTATTCTCCTTGACGACATCTTGCAGAAGATAAATATTATTGTTGTAAATTTATAGGACGTTAATATAAAAGGCAGTTCTAGCTAGTAGCATTTGGAGAAGCATCACATACCGATTTTTTACAAAAATTTCATTTCAAATAGTTCATTTTACTTTTGAAATGCCATTCTCACAACTCAATGTAATTCAAACCTGGTCCTTAAAATCCTTTAGATTAAAATGAATAAAATCATTGATTTCAGTTTACGGAATATTGCGTCCGTTGGATAGAGTATATCAGACGTTTATTATATATTATCTGTATTTTTGTAAAAGCGTTTTTGCTTCAGCACAAAAAGTATAATTTTTTCAGAGATATATAAAAAAATACATCTTAACGGTATACGACGTATAAGACGGTATATGACGTTATGACGTCACACGTTGGGCATGACGATTTCACACATGGCAATCAGAGGCTGTGAATTCTTTTAAATAAATAATACAAATTATGCAGTTCCTAAACCAAAAACGAACTTTATTTATTAGCATTAGTTAATCTGCCCCATGTTAATGGAATATGTTACCTCTCTTGGATAAATAAAGGGAGGAAGTATTGACAAATTTAGAGGTACCCTTGACCGCACTTGAGTTTCTCTCTTAAATTATTGCATATACTGTAATGTAAATAATGTAATGTGGTAATGCAATGCATGCGTGTGATATGCATGTATGTGATATGTGTATTTCAATTTTTTAAATGCATGAAACAGCCCCTTGAAAAGCAGGAGTCTACATAGGTACCCTGAAGGCTCGATATTTTAAAACATTTTAAAATTAATAAAAATATATAAATACACTTTTATTTTTTTAAGATGTTTCAAATATGTTTTGCCCTGTAAACTGCTAGAAAACTTGACAGTTATTTTACATACACAGTGTAATAATTAACTTTGACTATTTGTCCTGGATCCTTTTATAAGTGATTATATGTAGGAGTGATTTGTTCACACTAGGGTATGCTACATGTTGTTTAAATTCAATTCAGCGTTGGTCAGAGTTTAATTACAAACCAAAAACTTTTAACTAATAGGAGGAAAAGGAAATAATTATGCTTTAAAACCTCCAAGCGGAGATCATCTAGGCTATACACTTCTTCATTTATGTCTAAAGAATTTTATTCTTTGCAACCATGCATGCACATGAGATTGACATGATAAATGCAAAACAAATTCCTTAAAAATGTGATAAAGTGACAGTAACTTACTAACTGGAATTAACGATGGAGAGAAATTAGCCAATGTAGGCTTCAAAACAATAAAAGTGCAATATCTCCTAAGTGATTGAGAATTGCATTTTCAGACCATATATATGCATGCCTGCACACATAGATCTTGCAACTCCTAAGGGCAAATAATTAAGGTATGCGAGTCTGGTCACTTGCAAGAAAATGGTTTGGGAGGTTCAAAGAATTAATATACAAAGTAATCATGATTTTATAACCAGTACCATGCAGTGCAATACAATATATGTTGATTTGGTATTCTGTATACACATGCAAGCTCATTGAAGACGCTTACAAATTCATATAAGCTAAAATCGTATTTGAATAAGACGTTTACAATATAAGTGGCATGCTCTCTGAATGGGTCTGATGAGGTTATCAAGCAATTAGGTTTCTTAACTTACTTAATTGCAAGAGGCGTATATTGTTACACCAAATATGTTGTGTAAGAGACTGACCATAAATGTCCCAGTTCTACACATTAAGTTGTAAGTTTTACCCCACAATGGCAAAATGAGTTGTGCGATGAACTTACGTTCTATATGTTCAAGTATTAGTACAATTATTCTCATAGTAACAATCTTACCTTATTTTATAAAATTCACGTAGATTTTTCAGTTTTGATTTTCTGTGAGCACTGCACAGTACACACTCAATAAACTCAATACACATTAATACATCATATTAATACGTGTAGTCGTATAAATGTATCGTATGTATCTTATTACGAGCAGCTTCCCGGTATGGAATTCCCCTTTCCAAGAAATGGGCTTGAACAATGACGTATTACAGTTAAGCCCAGTTTCACTATCAATGGTTTTATGATCTCACCACAAATGTCACTTTTCCGGCGACTTTGGTCATTCGTGCCACTTACGGCAAATATCTAGCATGTTTGATAATTTCTGCCTCGCGTCCCGAAATCCTTCCGTGTGTGGCTAAATGAAAGCTATCTGCTTACGGAATGTCTTAACAGCGCATGCGTAGTATACGAAAGGCGCCCGAAAAGTCGCCCGCACACGAAAGCAGCTGGCTTACGCCAATGGCCACAAATGACTTTTTGCTAAGCACATAGCTCTAGTGTACACCGGCCTTAACAGTACGGGAGAAAAATGTGGGGGGCGTTTGTATTATTATTCTATTCATAATCCAGATGATTTCTGTTATTCATTTCATCGACCCTCACTCATATCACAGGAAGATGCAGACTCGTTGGAATTTTAAATTATTTGTTGTGCCCGAATAAGCTGCCCTAAGAGCAATCAGGAAATGGTCAAATCTTAAAAGCCGTGTAGCCCCATCACCAAGTCTGTTTCGTAAGTCACAAGTCTGCAGTTATCACACACAAGCAGTCGCACTCTCAGTCAGAAACTCGAGAAGGAAAATACACTCAAATTAAATAATGCGTACTTTCTGTTGGGTCATGGCCAGAAAATTCGGACATATTTAACATTCTACTTCCGCCTAAATTTGCATATGGTGTCAAAATAAAGCTTTGTGAGTTTATAGTAAACTGTAATGTGCACAGTACTAAACGCTAAAAATACACCTTTAGGTAGGTCGATTATAATTTGCCTTAATTGCTCGTTGCAGAGCAAGTTAATCTTAATATTTTTATACAGTATTTCAAAATGTTTTATCAGTATTCGTCCTGCATTTTCAAAACAAAGTTTTGGTCATTTATCACGTTGAATACCATATAAAACGAAAACCGTAATAGCGTAGAAATAAAATAAAAATGCAGAGCCGACATAAACCTTTGCCAGCAAAATATTACCTCAGGATCTTCAATATGACACGAGTTACAAGAAACAACCAGGGCAAATAGCAAAGATGCAATGATTTTCTTAAATTTTGCAAAATTTAAGAATGCGCAATATAATTTATAGTTCTGCAAACGAATAATATTTGAACAGATATGCAAATTTGCTACGGCAATCTGCATATTCCATGTCCGCAATTTCTGGCCATGTATATTTAACAGAAAGCATTATTACAGTATTAAACTTATAAACTTACTAAGATTAACGGATTTTAATTAGGTGCAGAATTATTTCAGTTTATACCTTACGGTCCAGAATATGGTGTTGCATGCTTATTGATCGCAATTTGTGCTCTTTGTAGTATCGCTACAATCATTCTACTGATTCTAGTGCATGTGTTTGTTATATAGCTATATAGTTATAAAAAAAACTTCTTCGCCATTCATCCCAAACAATGCCAAATAAATTTTCGACTTGCGGTATCCAGGTTTTTCTTTCAGCCCTTGATAGACTAAATGAATAGAAATTAAGTTATATTAGTGTGCCGCAAGGCTTGTTTCTTGAAGAACTGCTTTAATTAACCACGTTAATAGTTATAAACAAGTTTCTCGGTATGCAGTATAGGTATATCTATATTTGATCGATATATACTAATTATATACTTTCAAGAGACAATAACCGCATTTTTAACGGAATATTGTTATTTCAAATATGTGCCTTTTAAAACATTCCATGCTTAAAATTTGCATGTTTAAATAATAAACAGCATATATCGTACGTTTTCTTGGAAATATAGATTTTCTCATGTTGGGAAGAATATTACTCACTCGCGTTATCTGCGCTCAATGAGTAATATATATTCTCCCCAGCACTCGAAATAAAATCAAGATTTCCGCCAACTACGTATTATCATGAAACCTGCTATGTTTTTTCAAGTATTAGGACATGTACCATCTGAAAATTGTGTACCTTGCGGCAGACTTGTCCAGATTTCTTCCCTCTCTTTCGATAACATTTTCCCTTGTAAACGCAGAAACCCTGCTTGACTTTACATCCACTTCTACTACACCTCTCGCATTTACGGCACGGTGTTCCACTGCATATCCCGTACTTGCAAACATCATTTCTCGTACACAAATTATTGTCATTACAAGATAAAGTATTGTTGTTAGTCCACGTTGCTTCGCACGTTTGTTGACAATCCTGCATTCAAAATGGTCATGCAATGTTAAAATAATTCACTATATATATATATATATATATATATATATATATATATATATATATATATATATATATATATATATATATAGTAATCTGTATAGTAATCCACTAAAAATATCAACACGCAGTTCTAACCTGACACTGGTTATTTGGATGTAAATCACCATAATCAAAACATTTTTGACCAATATTGCATTTTTCCTTTTTACATTTATCGCCGTCTTTTGTGTAGCAAGAATTGCATGAGCAGTTGTAGCTACCAGGGACATTCACACATTTGTGATCACATGGATTGCTTAGGCATTCATCACGGTCTAAAGGATGTAGAGGAAACTTTGCTGTTAGTAAATTGCTAGATATCGATCATATCCCAGGTGATCTCGCGCTCATATTTTAGGCAATCAGCGCTCAGAAGGGTTGTACGTCGCAATAGAAATTCATCCTGCATGCAGTATACAATCGATTAAGTTTTTGGTTGTTTTTTATGAAACTATAGTCGAACTTTTTAGATTCTGTTTAGTTATAAGAACTATAGCCCTGACATAAATTTAAAACCGAATATCAACTAAATTAAGTTGTTTCAACCGACATATTAATTTTTATTTCAGAACTAGTGCCAGTCTTTTCCACCATTTTAGATCACCTTTGAATTGAGATTAGCATGTTTATCAATATAGGAATGTGTGCGAAAATACAGAAAGAACCAGGGCGCCAGAACAACAGTGTCTTGTACTGCCCGTTGCTTACAGGAGCAGCCTTTTGTCGCCATGCGCTCGCCAATTTTGTTGACAATACGTTCTTCTGAGGATCTACAATCTGGGGCTCTTGAATTCGAATATGTACATTTTCATTCTTGTTATAATACAACTAATATTTATCTAAACAAAACTATATAGACAAGTGTATTCTGTTAATCTGTTCAAAAGAGTTAATACAATTATTTTCCAGCAAAATGCACGCTGTTTTAGCTTCTTAAATAAAGATTTAGTGAATGAGTTGTTAGTTTTCTCTCTTACATTCAATCCTACTATACTTAGTAACGTCAAAATGCCTATATGCCCTTAAAATCTTTGGGATTAGAATGGCTATTTTAATTGTTCATAAATTTAAATGATGACTACATAAAAATATTTATATACCTATCTCACAGCATGTTCCGGTCCAACCTGACGTACAAGCGCAAGAGCCAGGGATTGGGGAACCTCCGTTTTTACATGCATTTCTATTGCATGGCCTCGACGAACTTAAAGAGTACGGACATGATCCTCCACAGCATTCAGTTACTGTTTTGCTTCTTGTTCGTGTTTGGGTACCCGTACTACCGCATATATGGTTGCACGAGCTCCATGATGACCAATGCCCGACTTGACAATATCGCACGTTTCTCCTGCGTCGCCTGCGCCAAAACCAACCACTTGCCTGCTCTTGCAGGACGGATAGTATTACGATGCAAATCAAAATCTTTCTCATCGACTTCAATTCCATTCCACTTTTTAGTATAAATTCTCTGTTCTTGGTGCTTTGTCGAAAGATCTGCAGTTAAACGCACAAAAATAGGCCTACACCTCTTTTTACATTTCTGCAGCAACTGTATATGTGCTGTCATCAATTCATGCAATATTATATATAGCTATTAAGACCCGGGTTAGCGGGCAGGAATAAATATCATGTAAGTACTACAAACCGATATAGTTAATATTATCCAGTATTAACTATATTTTAGAGGTTTTTGGTTTTGAGATGAATACATTCCGTTGATTGCTAACTGAAGAGACTGGCGATCATGCAAATCACAGACCTATGTATTAAGATTACTTTGGAGGCAATTGTATATATACACACCATAAACTATATTCTGCTTTGTTTCAGTTAGCTATAAAACGTCATCGGTAATATTGTCGTAAGAGCTTTTGAAATAATTCTAATCCAATTCATGTTCTGGGACAGAAAATTCAGGTCTGTTTATATTCTCTTTTTAATAAAGTATGTTAAAAATTAAGAGGCACGAGTTTTCAACTTTAATTTGGGTTATTGTATATACTTCACATGCATGTATATAAAATTATGTATATTAGGCCACCAATATTCTGTAACCTTACAATTAATATAGCTATACTATATATAAAAACCATTTTATAATATATACGGGTATAATAAACACATAGTCTGACCTGCTTTATAAGTTATCACTACACCTCAGTTGCTCATAACCTGTCCACTCCTGTAGAAGAAGCTATAAGGAACGAAATGAAAGTGTGATTTTGGTGTCTAGCATTTAAAGACTGAAAATTAACAGGATGTTACTGTCATCCATGAAGTATTTTGCTGAAGCGCTATAAACGTTAATGAATTAATCCTTGTTTCCCAATTTCAAGCAGCTCTTACAAATACGATTTTTTTTAATCACCCAGAGGGAATAACCAGATGTTATATCAATCAACATTGATCATGAACCTGCAGTTGATACAGCTTGTAGTCCCCCGCTAACTCGAACTCGTTTAACTCGAACTCCTCGCTAACTCGAACCAAATCCAATTCCCCTTGAGTTTGACACTGTTTTTATAGTAGCTAATTTACTCCGCTTAACTCGAACTCGCTTAACTCGAACCCCTCGCTAATTCGAACAAATTTTGTTTTGCCTTGGTCGAAATATATCCGGTTAACTCGAACTTTGGTTTCGAATCATAGATCAGCAAACTTTAAAATGTGAGAAGATAGCATTTTGACCACTAGAAACTATCGAAATAACTATAATAAACGTAATCTGACACCAACTCCTGTTAACTCGAACCCCCGGTAACTCTAACAATTTTTTCTTTCCCCTTGGGAGTTCGAGTTAGCGAGGGACTACCGATATGCAATCCTCCAATTTATAAAATTTCTATTTCAGAAATCCATGGAAGCTCGCCTACTTAGATAAAGTCTGTTAAATTATCAATGCTCAGATCGCACTATACAGTATATAGGCATATTGTTTGAAGAGATAATGTTTTCCTGGTATGGTTTTATATCAACGTACTCTGCATTTTTAGTTTATTTCTACAATCGTTTGTATAATGGTATTCAACGTGATATGTCACTTATATATGACTAAAACTGATAAAAAATTTTGAAAATCTGCCTCAAAATATTTGGAGTACCTTGTTCTGCAACTAGCAAACGAGGCAAATTATAACCAACCTGCCGATATTGTTTAGTATAAACTCACGCGGCTATATACTCACACTGTACATGCAAATTTCGGTGGAAGTAGAATGTAAATTTTATCCGATTTTCTGGTCACGCATGGCCCGTGATCATGAACGAATGTGGATATATAGTTTGTGTGTTACACTGAAAATGAAAATAACATAAGTATATCCTTTACCTTTACCTATAAGACATTACCAGCAGATAATTTAATAAAATACAGTACTGAAAAACGTACTCCGAAGAATAATATCTTGTTAACTGAAGATACGAAGTACACTGAAGATGCGAAGACAAGAATTTTACAGTTGACCTACACACTTTGCCTCATCATTTGCGAACGTTTTCCTCCAATACTGAGGAACCCATACACACTGAATAAAAGAATAATCTGGTTCTGTTAGACCTATTTAGCATTTAAAAATATAAAAGCCTGCAAATTGACAGGATGTTTTTGCCACCCCTGATGCTGGAAAAGATTTTGCTGAAGCACGGCTATATATATAGCGTTAAACAATCAAACTAATCTTTGTTATCTATTATATGAAAGCCACATAAAGATAACACAATTATACCCGCCTCATGTTGAAATGTTTGTGCAAACAATGGCATTATATAGCTACTATATGTCGGAACTTACAATATACAGTGTTTTCTAAGAAAATGTCATCATAAACACGCCGACATTGCTATTTCAAGGGAAAATGTGGCCAATTTAAAAAGATTATAAGCAAACTAGAAGCTTGCAAGTAACTTCAGACCATATCCACTTCAGGTTTCGTGATTTAACTCTACAGCTATTATGACACCAAGAAATAGCCTGATAATATACAATTCATAAGCAGATTACATCGTGTTTCCATGCAATATGGCTGACAGAAGTCATTAAATTAACTGCTTATAATTGCCAAGGGCTTTCTTTGCTGCAGAGAAATATCAACGTAATATGAAAGTAAAATATTTTGCCCAATCACCTAAACATGCAGAGGGTCTATAAATTATACTTCCGTTTTACTTTTATTATGAAGGTCTATAAGTTATACTTCCGTTTTACTTTTATTACGTGCAGTCGTGTAAATGTATCGTATGTATCTTATTACAAGCAGCTTCCAGGTATGGAGTTCCCCTTTCCAAGAAATGGGCTTGAACAATGACGTATTACAGTTAAGCCCAGTTTCACTATCAATGGTTTTATGATCTCACCACAAATGTCACTTTTCCGGCGACTTTGGTCATTCGTGCTATTTACGACAAATATCTAGCAAGTTTCATAATTTCTGCCTTGCGTGCCGAAATCTTTCCGTGTGCGGCTAAATAAAAGCTATCTGCTTACGGATTGTCTTATCAGCGCATGCGTAGTATACGAAAGGCGCCGGAAAAGTCGCCCGCACAAGAGAGCAACTGGCTTACGCCAATGGCCACAAATGACTTTTTGCTAAGCACATAGCTCTAGTGAACACCGGCCTTAACAGTACGGGAGAAAAATGTGGGGGGCGTTTGTATATTGTTTTATTCATAATCCAGATTATTTCTGTTATTCATTTCATCGACCCTCATATCACAGGAAGATGCAGACTCTTTAGAATTTTTATTGTTGTTGTGCACGAATAACCTGCCCTTAGAGCAATCAGGAAATGGTCAAATCTTAAAAGCCGTGTAGCCCCATCACCAAGTCTGTTTCGTAAGTCACAAGTCTGCAGTTATCACGCACATGCAGTCGAACTCTCAGTCAGAAACTCGAGAAAGAAGATACACTCAAATTAATTAATGCGTACCTTCCGTTGGGTATATTTAACCAGAAAGCATTATTACAGTATTAAACTTATAAACTTACTAAGATTAACCGATTTTAATTAGGTGCGAAATTATTTCAGTTAATACCTTATAGTCCAGAATATGGTATTGCATGCTTATTGATTGCAATTAGTGCTTTTTGTAGTAACGCTACAAGCCTACATTCATTCTACTGATTCTAGTGCATGTATTTGTTACATAGCTATATAGTTATAAAAAAAACTTCTTCGCCATTCATCCTAAACAATGCCAGATTAATTTTTCACTTGCGGTATCCAGGTTTCTCTTTCAGCCCCTGATAGACTAAATGAATAGAAATTAAGTTATTTCAGAGTGCCGCAAGGCTTGTTTCTTGAAAAACTGCTTTAACCACGTTAAAGTTACAAAGAAGTTTCTCGGATTATTGTATGCAGTATAGGTATATCTATATTTGACCGATTTATACTAATCATATTATAGATTACTTTCAAGAGACAATAACTGCATTTTAACTGAATATTGCTATTTCAAATATGTGCCTTTTAAAACATATTTGTTTTGAGTTGATAAGAATTAACAATTGTCATTCCATGCTTATAATTTGCATGTTTAAATAATAAACAGCATAAAACATGTTTAAATAATAGATTTTCTCATGTTGGGAAGAATATTGCTCACTAGCTCGCGTTATCTGCGCTCATGCAGTGGGTATAATATTCTCCCCAGCACTCGCAATAAAATCAACTATGTATTATGCGCAACTATATCTATTATCATGAAACCTGCTATGTTTTTTCAAGTATTAGGACATGTACCATCTGAAAATTGCGTACCTTGCGGCAGACTCGTCTAGATCTCCTCCCTCTCTTTCGATAACATTTTCCCTTGTAAACGCAGAAACCCTGCTTGACTTTACATCCACTTCTACTACACCTCTCGCATTTACGGCACGGTGTTCCACTGCATATCCCGTACTTGCATACATCATTTCTTGTACACAAGTTATTGTCATTGCAAGATAAAGTATTGTTGTTTGTCCACGTTGCTTCGCACGTTTGTTGACAATCCTGCATTCAAAATGGTCATGCAATGTTAAAATAATTCAGTATATATTTGTATAATCCGGCAATATATTTATGTCATAGTAGAGCGCGTAATACCATTTTAGCTGCAAGCAGAAAATGCTTCTAATTCTAATTAACTATATAACAACTAGAGGCTATATATATACCAATATTCAACTTCCACTGAATATCATATATTGTGTTATCACGGATGCATGCATCATATAAAATTAATCTGAAAACCCTACTACTAAAATAGACTGTCCGATCAGTTTCTAATATTTATTTAATTACAATGGAGAATATATATATATATATATATATATGTATATGTATATATATATATATATATGTATATATATATATATATATATATATATATATATATATATATATGTACTACAATATACATATATATAATACAAACTCTGTATAGTAATCCACTAAGAATATCAACACGCAGTTCTAACCTGACACTGGTTATTTGGATGTACATCACCATACTGAAAACATTTTTGACCAATAATGCATTTTTCCTTTTTACATTTATCGCCGTATTTTGTGTAGCAAGAATTGCATATGCAGTTGTAGCTACCAGGGACATTCACACATTTGTGATCACATGGATTGCTTCGGCATTCATCACGGTCTAAAGGATGTATAAAGGAAACTTTGCGGTAAGTAAATTGCTAGATATCCCAGGTGATCTCGTGCTCATATTTTAGGCAATCAGCGCTCAGAAGGGTTGTACGTCGCAATAGAAATTCATCCTGCATGCAGTATACAATCGATTAAGTTTTTGGTTGTTTTTTATGAAACTATAGTCGAACTTTTTAGATTCTGTTTAGTTATAAGAACTATAGCCCTGACATAAATTTAAAACCGAATATTAACTATATATTAAGTTGTTTCAACCGACATATTAATTTTTATTTCAGAACTAGTGCCAGTCTTTTCCACCATTTTAGATCACCTTTGAATTGAAATTAGCATGTTTATCAATATAGGAATGTGTGCGAAAATACAGAAAGAACCAGGGCGCCAGAACAACAGTGTCTTGTACTGCCCGTTGCTCACAGGAGCAGCCTTTTGTCGCCATGCGCTGGCAAATTTTGTTGACAATACGTTCTTTTGAAGATCTGCAATCTGGGGCTTTTGAATTCGAATATGTATATTTTCATTCTTGTTATAATACAACTAATATTTATCTAAACAAAACTATAGACAAGTGTATTCTGTTAATCTGTTCAAAAGAGTTAATACAATTATTTTCCAGCAAAATGCACGCTGTTTTAGCTTCTTAAATAAAGATTTAGTGAATGAGTTGTTAGTTTTCTCTATTACATTCAATCCTATTATACTTAGTAACGTCAAAATGCCTATATGCCCTTAAAATCTTTGGGATTAGAATGGCTATTTTAATTGTTCATAAATTTAAATGATGACTACATAAAAATATTTATATACCTATCCCACAGCATGTTCCGGTCCAACCTGACGTACAAGCGCAAGAGCCAGGGATTGGGGAACCTCCGTTTTTACATGCATTTCTATTGCATGGCCTCGACGAACTTAAAGAGTACGGACATGATCCTCCACAGCATTCAGTTACTGTTTTGCTTCTTGTTCTTGTTTGGGTACCCGTACTACCGCATATATGGTTGCACGAGCTCCATGATGACCACTGCCCGACTTGACAATTTTGAACTGGTGGATTTCTCCTGCGTCGCCTGCGACGCCAACAATTTGCCTGATGTTGCAGGACCGATAGTATTACGATGTAAATCAAAATCTTTCTCATCCACTTCAACTCCATTCCACTTTTTAGCATAAATTCTTTGTTCTTGGTGCCTTATCGAAAGATCTGCAGTTAAACGCACAAAAATAGGCCTACATCAAAAATATGTGCCGTCATCGATTCATGCAATATTATATATAGCTATTAAGACCCGGGTTAGCAGGCAGGAATAAATATCATGTAAGTACTATACAAACCGATATAGTTAATATTATCCAGTATATTTTAGAGGTTTTGGTTTTGATGCACAGACCTAGCTATGTATTAAGATTACTTTGGAGGCAATTGTATATACACACCATAAACTATTTTCTGCTCTGTTTCAGTTAGCTATAGAACGCCATCGGTAATAATTGTCGTAAGAGCTTTTGAAATCATTCTAATCCAATTCATGTTCTGGGACAGAAAATTCAGGTCTGTTCATATTCTCTTTTTAATAAAGTATATTAAAAATTAAGAGGCACGAGTTTTCAACTTCAATTTGGGTAATTGTATATACTTGACATGCATGTATATATATTTATATATATATATATATATATATATATATATAAATATATATATATATATATATATGTATATTAGGCCACCAATATTCTATAACCTTACAATTAATACAGCTACTATATATAAAAACCATTTTATAATATATACGGGTATAATAAACACATAGTCTGACCTGCTTTATAAGTTATCACTACACCTCAGTTGCTCATAACCTGTCCACTCCTGTATACGCAGTTATAAGGAACGAAATGAAAGTGTGATTTTGGTGTCTAGCATTTAAAAGACTGAAAATTAACAGGATGTTACTGTCATCCATGAAGTATTTTGCTGAAGCGCTATAAACGATTATTAATGAATTAATCTTTGTTTCCCAATTTCAAGCAGCTCTTACAAATACGATTTATTTTAATCACCCAGAGGGAATAACCAGATGTTATATCAATCAACATTGATCATGAGCCTGCAGTTGATACAGCTTGTAGTCCCCCGCTAACTCGAACTCGCTTAACTCGAACTCCTCGCTAACTCGAACAAATTTTGTTTTGCCTTGGTCGAATATATCCGGTTAACTCGAACTTTGGTTTCTAATCATAGATCAGCAAACTTTAAAATGTGAGAAGATAGCATTTTGACCACTGGAAACTATCGAAATAACTATAATAAACGTAATCTGACACCAACTCCTGTTAACTCGAACCCCCGGTAACTCTAACAATTTTTTCTTTCCCCTTGGGAGTTCGAGTTAGCGAGGGACTAACGATATGCAATCCCCCAATTTATAAAATTTCTATTTCAGAAATCCATGGAAGCTCGCCTACTTAGATTAAGCCTGTTAAATTATCAATGCTCAGATCGCACTATATATAGGCATATTGTTTGAAGAGATAATGTTTTCCTGGTATGGTTTTATATCAACGTACTCTGCATTTTTAGTTTATTTCTACAATCGTTTGTATAATGGTATTCAACGTGATGTATCACTGATATAACTAAAACTGATAAAAATTTTTGAAAATCTGCCTCAAAATATTTGGAGTACCTTGTTCTGCAACTAGCAAACGAGGCAAATTATAACCAACCTGCCAATATAGTTTAGTATAAGCTCACGCGGCTATATACTCACACTGTACATGCAAATTTCGGCGGACTGAGTAGAATGTAAATTTTATCCGATTTTCTGGCCATGCCCGTGATCATGAACGAATGTGGATATATAGTTGCATTAAAATAACATAAAATTATATACCCTTTTAAAAAGACATTACCAGCAGATAATTTAATAAAATACAGTATACTGAAAAACGTACTCCGAAGGATAATATCTTGTTAACTGATATATGTCATATGAGGTATTGCGAAGACAAGAATTTTACAGTTGACCACTTTGCCAGCGTTTTCCTCCAATACTGGGAACGCATACACACTAAATAATCTGTTTCTGTTAGACCTATTTAGCATTTTTAAAAATATAAAAGCCTGCAAATTGACAGGATGTTTTTGCCACCCCTGATGCTGGAAAATATTTTGCTGAAGCACGGCTATATATAGCGTTGATCAATCAAACTAATCTTTGTTGTCTATTATATGAAAGCCACATAAAGATAACACAAATACCCGCCTCATGTTGAAATGTTAGTCCAAACAATGGCATTAGCTACTACTATATGTCGGATCTTACAATATACAGTGTTTTCCAAGAAAATGTCATCATAAACACGCCGGCATTGCTATTTCAAGGGAAAATGTGGCCAATTTAAAAACTATTGTAAGCAAACTAAAAGCTTGCAAGTTTCCAATGCAAATTTCGGCGGAAGTAGAATGTAAATTTTATACATTTTGGCCATGGCCCATGATCATGAAAAAATGTGGATATGATTATTTAACTCCATGCATGCTTATCTGAGAGAATGTGGGTATGGTTTTCATTCATAGTTTGTTAAATATAGTTTGTATGTTACACTGAAAATGAAAATAACATAAAATTATATATCCTTTTAAAAAAAACATCACCATGCAGCAGATCAGGGACGGCGGAGCCAAGGAGGCTGGGCACTTTGTATTTACAGTAAGACCAAAAGATGTTTACAATTCTTATTTGCTGAGCAGTGCTTAGTATTTGGAATCGTTTTTATAACATCATATGTGGGAGTAAAGATGTAGCCCTCGCACTTGAATAACGCTCCGCCGTCCCTGCAGATAATTTAATAAAATACAGTACTGAAAAACGTACTCCAAAGAATAATATCTTGTTTACTGAAGATATGAGGTATTGCGACGACAAGAATTTTACGGTTGACCTACAAATCTTTGTTGTCTATTATAAAAAGGTACACAAAGTTAACACGATTACCCACGTTGAAATGTTAGTCCAACTGACAATGGCATTAGCTACTATAAGTCGGATCTTACAATATACAGTGTTTTCCAAGAAAATGTCATCATAAACACGCCGGTATTGCTATTTCAAGGGAAAATGTGGCCAATTCAAAAAGATTATAAGCAAACTAAAAGCTTGCAAGTTTGCAATGCAAATTTCGGCGGAAGTAGAATGCAAATTTTATCCATTTTTGGCCATGGCCCGTGATCATGAAAAAATGTGGATATGATTATGTAACTCCATGCATGCTTGTCTGAGAGAATGTGGGTATGGTTTTCATTCATAGTTTGTTAAATATAGTTTGTAAGTAACACTGAAAATTAAAATAACATAAAATTAGATATCCTTTTAAAAAGACATTACCAGCAGATAATTTAAAAAAATACAGTACTGAGAAACTTACTCCGAAGAATAATATCTCGTTAACTGAAGATATGAGTATTGCGAAGACAAGAATTTTACGGTTGACCTACACACTTTGCCTCATCATTTGCGAACGTTTCCTCCAATACTGGTAACGCGCACACACTGAATAATCTGGTTCTGTTATTTAGCATTTAAAATGTAAATGCCTGCAAATTGACAGCATGTTTTTGCCACCCCTGATGAAAATATTTTGCTGAAGCACGTACGGCTATACATAGCGTTAAACAATCAAACTAATCTTTGTTATCTATTACTATAAAAGGTACTTTATTAAAGGTGACATGCACAATTACCCTCATGTTGAAATGTTTCTAGAAACAATGACATTAGCTACTATACATCAGATCTTATATATAACACTATGTATATAACAATATATACAGTGTCACTATATAATTATATAACAATATCACAGTGTTTTCCAATAAAATAATGTCCCAATAAAATGAATTACTCGTCATCATAAACACGCCAGCATTGCTAATCAAGGAAGCTTGCAAGCAACTAAAGACCATATATACTTCAGGTTTCGTGATGGAATATTACAGCTATTACGACACCAAAATATAACCTGATTAGACAATTCATAAGCAGATTACATCGTGCTTCCATGCAATATGTCTGACCGAAGTCAGTAAATTAACTGTAGCTATAATTGCCGAGGGCTTTCTTTGCTGCAGAAAAATATCAACGCTGAAAGTAAAATATTTTGCCTAATCACGTAAACATGCAGAGGGTCTATAAATTATACTTCCGTTTTACCTTTATAATGAAACTTTGCCCACACACGCGTGTGGTCCTCGCGAGATGCGAGATAAATTCAATCCCACAGTGTTCAGTGTGCATGATAAATTTGATATCACACTACTGACTTTAAAATTTAGGTCTGGGTTGACTTCATTGTTCTATGGTTTGGCGGTTTTAAACCAGATTTGCATAACTTTAGAGCAAATTCTTCAAAATAGTACCTGGTACTTGAACAATAAACACCAAATAGAGTTTATTCAGTACTTCATGCATGCATGCATGTACATGAAGTTGTGCTTCTAAAATAAGTATGTCTACCTCAATTAACTGGTCATGAAAATCACGATCACTTGGGAAATCACAACAATTTGGATGGGAAAGTTGTATCTCTTAGGTTCATGCACCAAGCCTGTAGATAGCAACAAATATTAAAATTTAATTATGTTAAATGTTATTTAAAGTAATCTTACAACTTTATTTCATTTAATTTCGGAGAGAAAATCTAGTCGTATGATTAAAACGTGCTATTGATTATACGGTGGGTAATTGAATACTTGGAAACAGCTTTTTTCGGTGATCTATAGGGGCTCTAAATATAAAGATCGGTACTGTACTGGTCCATGTCTGGCACGTGACAAATTGATTGAGCTGCGAGTTTTCCAGCAAGGTTAATTCACGTTCAAAGTCCACATTTGCTTATAAAGTATAGCTCTTGATCACTGGCGCCTTCCTATACGAGGACGTCCTATGTGTTCAGAATTCAAAGTAGATCGGTATAGTATATAGTATATGGTATATATGATAGCATCAGTTTATATGCCGGAGACAGGGCCGAGGAAGAGGCAGATTTGCGCGCTCTTAGGAGCAAATCTCAATGCAAGAAGACCAAAGGGACGAAAGGGCGGGAAAATAACACCGCACCGAAACCACCAAATTTGGGTCTTCTCGATGAGCTAGCAAAAGAGTCCTCAGATGATGAGGATTCTTCAAGCCTTAAGAGCACCCTTGAAAAATACAAACGGCCAGCTATTAAACTGTACTAGCATGTTGGGCAAAAAATTTACTCCTGAGATATGGAGTCAATTCTAAAAAGAGAAATGATATACACTTACAGAATGTACAACAAACGATCCTAAAGGCTACCTTCGCAGTTTTGCAAACTTCAAATGACATAGCCACAAACAACTCTGGGGGGGATGATAAGAAGTTTCTTGCTCAATCAATAGACACTGTAGCTTTATTGTCACATGACATAGCCAACTTTCGCAAATACGGAAAGACCAAGTAAAGCCGGCTATAAAGCGAGAATGCTCAGCTATATGCTCAGCTGAAGTATAACCTGATAGCACCTTCTTGTTTGGCAATGACCTGGCTAAGACCCTAAAAGATGCTAAAGAGGCCAGTAGCATAAGCTCTTCAGTGAGAGCTTTCCCAGAAAAACCTTGCCCCACCAACCAAAAACCTGCCTATGCTAACAATAATGCACCCTTTTGTAAACGACCACAGAGGATTTTTTGTGGAAAAATCAGAAGACTCCAAACAAAAGGAAGAAACTTTGGAGTCAAGGCGGGACAAACGATCCAAAATAATGGATGAACTTAAGAAACTTAGAAATTCGGTGAGTGATTATGAAAACTTTGTACCTGAGGTTATATTTTACCTCCAGCAGGCATGCAACAATTTCAGAGCTGGACAGGTTGCCAAATGTTATTCAGAATGGACAAAAATTACGAATGACAGGGAAACTCTTTCTGCTATAAGAGGGGTGAATATTGAATGTCTGGAATCTCCAGTACAACACAACTCAGTCACCTCAACCAAAGTTTCCCCGACATGAGTACCCTATCATAGTGGGGTAAATAAATTACTGGAGAAGGAGGTTATAACCAAGGTAACTTATCACCCCAGACAAATTGTTTCAGGTATATTCCTAAGCCCTAAGAAAGATGGGATAAGAAAGATATCGTCTCATTCTAAACGTAAAACAATTCAATAATAATGTCATGTACCACCATCTTAAAATGGACTCGGTCCAAACCATAGTAAAAGTAGTGCATTGATTCAGTCAAAAGGAAACTTTGATGCTAATATGTTCTTATCATTATATGCAAAAAAGGAATTGCACTGGTGGGTGAATAATGTAGAGTCTACTTACCACAGGTAACAATTGGATGAACCCTCGCACCAAATAACAACGGATGCCTCTCTCTCTCTGGGTGGGGGCTGAATGCCAAGGGGTGTCATCAGGTGGGCTATGGACGGCAGTATTGGCAAAAATCCTCAACGAGGGGGGTCTGGGAATGATTATGTGTATTACCAGACTGGCCGACCCGGGGCTGGTACGGCAAGGCGTTACAAATGACAAAGAAAGAACCCATTCACATCAAGGCAAGAAAGGATCCACTCAAACTACCAAGTCATCCTAAAGAGATGCATCTGATATGGAACAAACTGAACCTCCTCGTTTGCCTCTTATCAGGGAGAGCTTAGATAAATATGACTTCTCACAAAACGTACATGACGTAATCTTGGCTTCGTGGAGATCGGGCACATCTAAGCAATACCGAACCTACCTAAATAAATGGAAAATGTATTTCCAGGAGCAAGATGTTGACGTTTTTAAACCGAGATTAAAATACCCAATTGAGTTTCTTGGTTCTTTGTACGACTCTAGCAATGGTTATAGGGCCATGCATAAACACTGCTCCATCAGCTCTATCTACAATACTCGACCGCATAGACGGATATAAATTTGGAGAACACCCTTTGGTGCGTCGCTATATGAATAGGGTTTTTGAATTAAAGCCCGTGCTCCCTAAATATTTGGAAATCTGGGACGTTAACGTTGTTTTAGACTATTTAAAAACATTCGATGATATCAACAGGTTGCATGGCGCTTAAGGATCTTACACTCAAACTTACAATGTTACTCTGCCTCACTACGGCAAAGAGGGCAAACCATTCACAACATCAATGTCAATTATATACAAGAATTACCGGATAAATGCCGGATAACTCTTAACAAAAAGCTGAAACAGACCAAACCCGAAAGACATCTGAAACCACTGGAATTGCGGAAATATGATGAAGACCCACAGCTTTGTGTGGTGCGCGACATCACCAGGAGTACTTACGGCGAACAAAACAACATCGAAAGGATCATTCCCAACTACTTCTAAGCTACATTAAACCCTTCAAACCTGTTTCCAAAGATACTATCTCGGCAGGAGTGGATACTGAAAAGTACTCGGCGCATAGTAGCCGGACAGCGTTGACATCCCACTGTAAGGGGAAAGGACTTAATATAAAAGATATTATGGACGCGGCTGGATGGTCGAACTCGGATACGTTTGCTAGATTTTAAGATAAACCGATTGACACGATCGATAACTTTGGGGACATGCTCTTGGCCTAATAACAGTTTGATCATATATCGAGGTTATGTTAATTTTTTAATAAAGATAAAATTGTTTGTTTTACTGTTTTACTGACTAAGTTCGTAGTACAGAACTTTGAAATCTCATGTGACTCCGTAGTAACGTAGACTGATGACAGGATAGAATTAATATATTAAACGAAACTTACCTGTAAGTTGAAGTTTGATTGTGATTCTATCTTGTCATCATGCAGTCAGGAACGAAGGAGTCACATGCCCAACGGGTTTTTCCCGTCCCGCCGGTAACTCCTTCATTCCTGGATTTCATGTACTACACATGTTGAACACTGACCAGCACAGCGCATGCGCATCTCATGTGACTGATGACAAGATAGAATCACAATCAATATATGAATATTAAGCGTTGCGTTTTTTTATACAGCCTGTACAGGCAATTTAAGAACGACTAAAAAAATCCGTTGGATAGGGCATTCCGTTTTGTACAAGTTGCAGTACAACCGATCCCATAATGCAGCAGGGGCCGGTTATATCAGCCCGTTTTACTTAAACGGCGGATAAGTCAAAATTAAATCTTGCACTCTGACATCTCTCTTAAATTAATCAACTTAAATATTACGCACTGAATATTTGTAGTTGTAAACAGTATCTTTGTATTAAGGTTTAATAAAAACATTTATAGACTTGCTTAATTTCTATTTTGAACTTGAACTTTACCCACCGTTTAAGCTAATTATATTTATGTAAATATATAGCATTGCAGTGGCTTCAAAAACATGTTGTTCACTCATCACTGACAAAAGTTCAGACATAAACAACGGAAGCTTAAGAATAAGATGCAATTATTGCTTAAATGATTTAATTTGTCTGTACATGCGTAAGTTGCTAAAAGTGAAAGTTTAAGTAATGCATATAGTTACAGAACTCGTATGTGATCCTGACTGTCTGACACTTAAGATAAAGCACACTAGGCTACATATACATTGCATCAAATGGGGTATAACAACTGCCTAAAATAGACAAAATACTTCTCGACGTTTCGACCTGAGGACCTTTGTCAGGATAGTCTCCTACTAACTCTCCTCCTGCAAACTCTCCTGACGAAGTCTCTCAGGTCGAAACGTCGAGAAGTGTTTTGTCTATTTTAGGCAGTTGTTAAACCACATTTGATGCTAAGTTGTGTGAAGACGCTGCCACGCTGCTCCCTGGTATATTGGTACATATACATTGGTTTCTGGAATTGATTTGCATCATAATTATGCATGTCCGTCCTTGGAGTAGGCGAGGTTGGAAAAAGAAGACAAAGAACTTTTAAAGAGTATGACATTAAATAAACGTAACTATAAATAATGACCTTTTATATTCAATGTTCCTGCATATATAACTCCATATAAGTGTATATGAAATTTTTTAAAAAAAGGGGAAAAACGCCATAAATAATATACGTGTGTACATGCAATAATGTAATCTGAATGGCCTATATGAAATATGCTTAGATTGCTAATTTTGAAACCTTAGATTTTTAACGATTATCTGTTTGAGACTTCTAGACGGGACGCAAGACAAATCATGCATTTGAACGTTCCGAGTGGTTTCCGCCCAGACCAATTATCCACGCATTATGCTCGCAATAATCATCACACGCACGCATAAACAGGGCTGTTGGAAAGGTAATTACAGTCATTGAATCATTTCAAATTTTGGCAGTTGGTTTTTGGGTCCCTGTGAGTGAAGAACGACTTATCCAGAGCAGCGAAAAATCGTGAATATATTGTTTAAAGAAAGATGAAACATCTCGAGATCCTGCACTTAATATTCTCAGTGCTCTTGCTCTCTCAAGTAGCTTATGGAAAGTACATTACTGAAGGCATGTATGCTTTATTGTTTAATTGCTATAATACCTCAACTGATTTCTTTTACTAATACCAATTCGTACTAAGACCCAAGTATAAGCCTTACTTCGAAGTGCATGCATGGTAGTCTATATATGTAGTGGTTTTCTATGTGCACTTTAATTTTCGTTTGTCGTCGTTATTTCTTTTATTTTGAGCCGTTAGTTTATTACTACATGTATAGGTTTGTTGCAAGCTTTTAGAGTCATGCACCCTTTGATTATGAATCATTTCATATCATGAGGCAAGTTTGGGCAGTGGGTAGTGCATCAATCATTGGTGGAAGATGTGTGTAGCAAAGATTTTACATATATAAGATTTTATATTAAGTATATACTCATACTGGTTTACTGCCTGTGTGGCTCAACGAAATTGCGAATCTTAAAATCAATACTATAACGTAAAAACTCTTGTTAATTTTTACTCATTGCAAATTCTGTTATAATACTTCATGCTTCACATATAACCACGCCAGTTTGAACGCATATTATGTACTGAATTGTTTATTTGGAATGTGAGGCTCCATGGGCACCGAGGCTACACAATTCAAGCATATAGTAATTTAATATTAGTCTGTATATATTAAATGTATAATTTAATATTAGTCTGTATCAAATGCGTAAATTGTTAAGTTCAGGGGCGCCAGAACCACGGGGGCAGCGGGGGCAGCTGCCTCCCTGCCCTTTGCTTACGGGGTTGAACGGGGGCAGGCCTGTGCCCTTTGCTACCATATAAAAACTAACCGAAAATATTATTGAAAATGCGTTCTTCCGTGGATTTGCAAGTTCGCATGTACATGTAAACTTGAGTTTCCTCTTCGTGTGGTTGCTAAGGTAAAATGAATGTGCCCTTTTCTGAACTCTCCGTCTCTGGTTAAGTTCATCTATATTGGAATAATAGTTGTGCATGCATGATAAGGGTTCCTTAAGTATTTAAAATAACTCCCGGCATGCAATCTGTACGTAAGGTATCGCAGGTTTCATGCGCATGGTCACAAAATTGGTCGATATAAGCTCCAGCACAATATCAGAGGTTTTTTAAACAATTTTCAACCGTCATTTTTAATTACAATTTCAAACAAAGAGTGTTACTAATGCCCGTCCATCATTGAAGCCTAATTTCGTAATAATTCCATGTTAATTATTTTTAATTGTTTTAAGGTAAACCCCTAAATAATTTGTATACGCATTAAAAACGACTATATTTTTGTAGATACTAGTTTCGAATGTAGTATCATGACATTACAAATCCTGCCATCGAGAATATCATTCTCCATTAAAGGACAATAGAAATACCGGTAAACTGTTCCGGAAGAGTGCACCATTGAAGATAAGCTATTCTGAGGATAATTTTTGCGGGGTATAATTGAGCAGCAAATTTTTTCGCGTAAGCGTCGAGAAGTAGGCTACCACAAATTCCTCCACAAGATTTGTATACAATAGCTTGTTGACGGACTAATTTCGCAATGCGACTGGGATATAATCTTATCACTAATGAAGGTAGCTAAAGGTCTATAGACCTACGATACATCAATAGAAGGGTATGGCCGCTTGTAAACTCGTGATAATCGGTTCAAAATATTGCTGAACTGGTACTAAAGGATTTTCCGCTTATTAACCGCTTCTATAGCTAATTAACATTATGTATAAAAAGCATTGCATTGCCCAAGATAAAATATCGTACTGAATCATGCAGGGCTTCTACAATGAAGGGGATTAATGATTGAAAATCTCTTTAACAACACCATAGGCATGCATATAGGGTTGATATTGACTGAATTACATACGCTTCAAATGCTTTTTGTTGCTTTCCGATAATCCGATTTTCCTGATTGAAGTATAGCAGATTTGGCTTTACAGTTACCAACTATTCAAGTTCATTCCCAGCTTGTTACTATTTAACAAAAAAACGACATGCCATTACTGGGGGCGCAGCTATAGAACAACAATAATAGGGGGAGGGGTTTAAGGGGAAAACCTGGTGATACAGAGGTTGAACACGAATAGCGAGTTGCAGTTTCGGTTCCTAGCTGTTTGAGCTTCGATTCTCTCTGACTTCTCAGTCGTTGTGTATTGGCAAACACTCGTTGCCGTATCGATATAACGTCGGTAATCAGTTCAATGTTACCTGTTGGCACAACATCGAAGTGAAAGGTGGGAGATCAAAATATCTGAGACACATAAGAATAACCCAACACTATATAATCAGTTGATCTTGTGCGTAGCTATAGAAACTTGCGGGGTGTAGCGATAATGGGGGGGTGGGGGGTGTTTAGTCATATATTCAGTTCTGCCCGGCGGATTTCTATTGTAAACTATTGAATTTACAAAAGAAATCCGTAAAGCCAGAACTGCATATATCGTTTTAGCCACGCCACTGGCTGTACTGTGTCTTTTACGACTCCACCTCCATATCTCTGGGTTATATTTTTTATATTATATTTTCAATAAATATAAATTCTACACAGATTTGTTGAGCATCGAAGAAGACGATCCCTTTTCAGATGTTGGCATACCATCAACTTCACCATCAGAGAAACCAAATCGAGGTTAGTATTAATGGTTGTATGTTAAGGGTGCAGAGGGTGGTAAAAAGAAGTGGTCCCCAACGAAATGTGGCACACCTGTATCTTTTCACTGTAAATGAGGGTAGCGCCAAAAAATATTATGTATTTGCGCACATTTCTTTAGTTTGAGGAGCCAGATGATAAAAATTGTGATTATAAAGTCCAGATTAAGGGAATAAAGTGTATTTGTAGCACTTTTCATAAAAATTCAAGATGGCGGTTTTCAAGAAGATATGAATGGAAATTATGTAATGGTTTATCAAACAACTGTCTGATTCACAACAAATTCTTCGGAAATGCAACCTACAATTTGAACAATCAAAAAAACAAATTAAAGAATTTGATTCATGTATAAAATTGTGCTTTAACGACACTAAATGACACGATACAGTCCTCTGAACTTGGGATGTCTGTGTTAAATGAAAACGTGCTCAAAACCCACCTATATAATAATGATTAATAAAGAAGTACACCTACAAATGTTGTGATATATCTACAATTTATATTACCTTTTAAACCGCCCATACTCATTTGGATGCAAATACTGTGCCCTTGAGCTGACTGTGTTCGGATAACATTCATTTCATTACGCATTGTTTTTGATTATATTATAACAAATGAAATTAAATCTTCAAAAACTAGTTAGAGTTTTCTAGGCCAGTTTGTATTGCATTATATGAATTATCTTTTTGCGCATTATTGCATAATGTAAATAAAATATTGGGTGCAAAGTATATAGCAAAATTATTTTTTCACTGAATTTCTGCTAAAAAGCCCCTAGCCTATCTTGGGTTTTAGTCTAGAAAACAGTTCGTGTAGTTTTTCTCATATTTTATTGCTCTAAATCACAAATGTGACTCACAAAGATACAGAACTGATTGAATATAAACAAACGGACATGATTTGTTAGTGCCTTCTTCTCAAATAATTCAAACAACTGAAGCTGGAAATTTTTATGCGGGGGGGGGGTTCTGTTTTTGACCACCCCCTGTAGGTAGTCAGCATTTTCATGTAACTTTAATGTTCCTTTAGGATACGTTTTTAGGCGGCAAACATATTTCAAACATATCCATACATATGCATAAATCTCTCGTTTTTTAGAAGAATGCCACAAGGACATTCTTATCGTTCTTGATACTTCTTTCTCTATTGGGGAAGCCAACTTTAACCAAGAAGTGAAACCTTTTCTCAGAGATTTTGTCTCGGATAAAACCTTGAATGTTGGACCGGACGGAGCTGAGGTAGCGACAACAGTCCATATTCCACAAATACTTGAATCATGGTCGAACGTCAGAGTGTGTTATAGTGTATAAAATTATACTTAAAGGATCTGCTAGATCTATGAAATAACTCAATCTTAGACAGTGGCAACATTTTAGATTTAGCCTCGTTCTTATATATTTTATATAGTTGACCATCAATTTGCATTATTAACGTTATGCATTTATGCATATGCTTTATGCATTTTGCATTATTAACACGATGACGTCAGACGTGAGGTCACGAAAGTTCCTATCATCGCAACAGGCAGTGATTACAATAGACATAGAAAGTCTTTATTGGCGCAATTTTGAAGTCATCAAAAAATAATTTAAACATTTTTATCAATATACGCGCTATCAATAACCTTCAGGTACACATTCTTACATTGAAATATTCTTTTTGTCATACTTATGTTGCCAAATTTTTAGTAACCCATTTGTTGTGCCTTGTTTTGGTTTTAGTCAACACTAAACGTGACCGTAAAAAAATTATACAATTGTAAAACTTTCAGATTGCTTTGTTGCTGTTCAGTAAATGGGCTGATCCAAAGAGTCGCAACTACAGGAAGAAAGATGACAGAACTAAGCTAGTAATACCCTTTAGCGAGAAAATAACTGCAGAGTCGTTTGAACGGTACATTAATAATACAAATTGGGTTGATGTTGAAGGTGGTCATACAAGAACGGACAAGGCACTACAGATTGCTAACGATGAAGTAGGTCTTAATTTTGAGAACCTTATCCCGGACACTCTTAGACAGAACTCGTATGTAGTTTGAATGAAAAAGGGGGAAATATTTTCGTCAATGGGACATTTCGGATTGTATTGACTCACACTCTTTACAGAGAGTTTGCAAAACATCGGCAGATTCTTCGTTCTTTTCGTTATATGATTCCGCTCCATTTCTTTTCGATAATATAATTCCGGTGTATGGGAGTTTCCATTACTCTCATAAATCTGCTGTCTTTGAAGGTCGTTGGCTTTAATTGAGTCCCAGAACAAACTTTTGAATTAAACGGACAGACTTTGCCTTTTTCAACGTCCCAAAAACCAACTTACAGCCAGACTGTTTTTTATAGTTTTTCGTAAATACTATTTAGGTATATCCTAAAAATAGCCCAGAAAACAATAGAAAGGATGCAGACGACGTCATCGTACTCATCACGGACGGCAGTCCCAGAGGAACAAAGACCGTGTTAGAAGACACGCTTGCATACGCAGACGAGCTAAAGAAAAAGGGTGTGCTTATCATAGGGGTTGGAGTTGGACAAAATATCGATGAAAACAAATTTTGGAACATTTTGAAGGAAATCGCATCGCCTGGTCAAGCAACTAGAGTGAAGTTTAATCAATTTCAAAGCATAAAAAATTCCTTGGTGAAGAGATCGTGTGAATTGCGTAAGTAAATTAAAAATGACCATTAGAATTCTGCATGGGTATATCGCCTGATTGTACCGACGGAACTCTAACTGAATAAGACTTCTAACTGATTGCGATTTTTGTTCCTCAATAGCTTTCTCCCCAGGCACACAATGCGAGTGCCCAGCAATTTCAATCAAACCGCACTATCTCGAGCCTGGTAAGACATCTACCTCTCTTTCTTGGAAAAGACCCGATCCTGAGTGCAACGCCGAACCAGCTAAATTCCGTGATTTTACATGGTATCCACATCTCAAATCCCCTGCTGAATTCGGGGTTGGCAAACACACAATCCACTACAAATTTTACTTTTCCGAAGGCCACGAAATGAACTGCACCGTGGTATTTGATGTCAGAGGTTCGTGTAGATTGGTTCTTTGATTTAAAGGCATCCCTAATCAACAAAAAACACAAAGTGAACAAACCGACCTGACACGTGAAATAGAGTCCTCGGTTTCATACATTTGAACCGATTTTACCTGTAGAGTTAGGTCAAAACTGATGTAGATTTTTTTGTAAATTTCGGTTATCTTAGCATGAATGTAGTATATAATGTAGTCTGGATAGACCACCGATGATAAATCAATCGTGTCTATGTTGGTTATAATCTGCAAGGTGTACATGAATAACTGTCTGGTCCGGACTAACTAATGACGTCACAACTAACTAATAACGTCACAACCTTTTGTGGGGGCCTCGTATTTCGTGCAGCGTCTAATTTTAAAAACGTTTTAATATCGTTCGAAGAATTATGGAAAGTTTTATCTCTCCAGTTAGATAAACAAAAACTGTGTTTTGCTTTGTGTAAGCTGATTTGGATACCTTGAAATTCGGTCTGTGAAGAACTCATAATCGTTATAAATACTCTGACATAAACATTATTTCAACTCGATGGAAAAAATGGGTGGTCCGCCAGTTTTCAATTACAAGTATTTATTTTCTTTAGAATGCAAATGTCCACAAGAAAAGCAGGATGAAGTTAAGGTGAAACCTGGTGATACAGATGTTGAACACGAATGGCGAGCCCCAGTTCCTAATTGTTTGGGCTTCGATTCTCCTCTGACTTCTCAGTCGTTGTGTATTGGCAAACACTCGTTGCGTTATCGATATAACGTCGGTAATCAGTTCAATGTTACCTGTCGGCACAACATCGAAGTGAAAGGTGGGAGTTCAAAATATCTGAGACACATATAAAAATAAGCCAACACTATATAATCAGTTGACCTTGTGACTTGTGTGTAGATATAGAAATGAAGGGCAGTGTCAGGCAGGGGCGTCACTAGAACAATAATTGGCGCTGTGGGGGGAAGTAAATATTCATGTACGCAGTTTTGCCCGACGGATTTCTATTGTAAGTTATTAGCAGAACTGGATATTAACATTATCGTTAAATGCGCCACTCAGAGTCAGGCTGCTACTGCGCTTTTAACGGCTATTCGCAAAATCGAAAGGTTGTTTTTAAAAAGGCAATTTATATTGAACACATGCAAGCAGTCCATTAAATCGATGATTTGAATATTTGTCTGTTTAAAAATTCGGTGAGTTATGACCAGGTATCTTGAACAACGAAAGTGACTTATTGCGTGAGGTTATTTAAAGAAATGCCTTCGTAATATGTTAGGTTTGATTTTCGAAGAGGCGTCCTGACCATGCTCTTTTTATCACCCTTCCCCCTCTTCTAAGTCATTGATTTCGTGCTGGCTAAACACATACGCCTATATTTTGAAAGCTCGATCACACTCGGACGTTTAGTGTGGCGTATAAATTTTTTGAAAAAATTGAAAATCCAGCTCGTATTCTAGTGCTTAATTTTGCGTACGCTGCATGTCTAATCTAAAACTCTTTCAAGTTTCAAGACAAGGTTGTTTTACTGCGTGACCAAACAGTTATAATCTATATGTACATTATCCCCAAGAAAAGGTACATGGCGTATATACATGGATTGCCCTAGAATAATAATCTTTTTCTTCATTTTTCTACAGGGGCACTTTGCAAAGGTCAAGGATACGACAAGAGTTCTCAAGAGTGCTGCTGTGGCGTAATTCGTGACAAGAAGCCTGGCTACGAATGCTGTGGGCAAAATCAATACAACATCGCCACACATCGATGTTGTGATGGAGATAATATCCGCAAAAGCGATGAAGATTGCCCGACATCTTAATAAACTGTAGAGTTTGTGAAGTTCTGTCAGTAGTTTTAATTTTTAGTTCATCATATTTTAGATAGTGCGTTTTGAACGGTAAAATAAGATTAAATGCTGATCTAAATTGACAGCCAAAAAATTCATTTTTCTCGGCAGTATATCTGTATATCGGTGATCTATAGCATACCGGTCCCATATAATTTAATAAATTTATGGATTTTTACCTTATGGGAATATCTCCAGGAGATAATAGAGTCCTCGAAAATTCCAAGCGATTATGTCAGACGAAAAGTGGAATAATTTCTTGCATTACTGCTTTCATTGAATTGGATACTATGAGGGCGACTTTTAAAGAAAGCGTGCAGCACTAGGACGGCCTATCATTGCAAAGCCAGTGGCCAGAACTGGATAAAACTTTATAAACTATATTCTATAGTTCGATATCGGATTTACCCAAATTGCGTTTAAAAAAACAATATGACCAAGATAAACTTACGAGCTCTCGTGTTTCTTCCAAAGCCAAGTCACAACTGAAGTTCATTTTCAACACGAGTCCGCCATAAAAAGGGCTCAATCGCTTTTTTTTAATAGCCGATTCTACAGGATTCAACTGGTGAACTTTCAGAAATAACAAACGTGCTACTTTCCAACACGTCAGCACCAGAAACAAATCGCCCATTATTTGGTTTCGAGATTGGCTCTGAAGCAATTCCCAATTCCGCGTATTCGTATCGTTCTCGCGGATATGCGTGCACGCGCGAAAACGCAAAGATAAAACGGAAAACAAACGCAAACGTGTAAACGTTTTAATTCGAAACGAACGCGTGTAGACAGAAAGGGCCTGCGGAGGAGGTAGTGTAGACAGGGTCTTAGTTCGCCGAACTGCTTAAAAAATCAACTGCCATCGGTTTGGTTAAATTAAGATAAAGTGCTTGCTTTCCGACTGAGCCAGAAGAAATCGGTAGGGTATGTATAACACATGCATGATTACGCAGTATGACATAATATAACATTATTGCTTTCTTTCCTCCGTATAATGTGGTTTTATTTTATTTTTGAGTTGAGTTCATTTTATCATTATTATTCTTCACATTCAGGTGTTCAGTTGTGTCCTTATTCCAAGTGACTGTAAAGCGATATCACTGACCGAATGAAGTTATCGCTAGACTCGGAAGTTATCGCAAATAAAATAGCGAATCTAATGTGAATTTGATACGAAGACGGAAAAGCTATACATGTTTAGCATATAATATATATGCCAAGTCACGAGTTCGCCGCGAGTAATATAGATGTAAACAAAAGTCACAAGAATTTACACAAGTAATTCGATACATTCCAGCACAGCGTGTCACGGGTGTACACAAATTCACAGAAATGAGAGCTAAGAAATTTTTGCTAAATATGTATGGTAAGTAAAATGTCTGATAAATGGTTTTAATGTCAGGTTCTAGCACGTCCACAATTATTATTATTATTATTATTATTTAAAAGTATTTAGACACGGTAGCCTTTCACTCACGTGATTTTCAAAGGGCCGTGTGTTTAAAAGAATCTAGTGATAATTAATACAATACATTACAAACAAACGATTACAACAGATTAATATAACTATTAAGTGAATTAAGGAAACTATATAAGGACTGGAGCTCAGTCGCTTGAAGGATGTAGGAAGGTAAGCTATTCCATGCAATCGCCCCGGGGTAGGAGAAGCTTCTTCTCAGTTTTTTCCCTTTTTTTCACCAAATTTTATCTTTGAACTTTCTAGAATTTTTCGGAGGTTATTTGGTGATCCAATAAGCATGTACTCGGTTTTCTTCAGTAAGGTTTAATGTTAATTTGTTACTTATTAGCCATTTGTGGATATTTTTAAGTCACAGTTTAGTTTGAATTCAATGTCTACCGACGATTTCCCCTCACAAGAAAGGTTGGTGTCGTCCGCAAACATTGAGGCCTTAGCAGTTTGAAGACATTTTGGAAGGTCGTTAATGTTGAATAATAAAGGTCCTAATATAGAACCCTGAGGAACGCCACTAAGTATTTCAGATATGTCCGATTCGGCATTATTGATTTTACAAATTTGTTTCCTTTTGTGTAAATAAGATTTGAACCAATTAAGAGAAGTATCTCTTACCCCATAGGGTTCAAGTTTAGCTAGGAGTAGAGAATGGTCAACTGTATCAAATGCCTTTTTGAGGTCTAGAAATACAACTCCGTTGATCAGCCCTTTGTCCATATTGTCTAAGAAATTAGTTACTGAATTTAGGAGACTAGTCTCTGTCGAATGATTTGGACGAAAGCCGGATTGATTCTAAACAATAACTTCATTTTGAATAACTTCTTTAACACGAAGTTGTTGACAAAACTGTTGACCAGAAGAACTTTTAAAAACTGTTTTTCCTATAAAGTTTACAAATACTGTATTGTATGATGGTTCCACGCAAAGGTCAAATTTATACCGTGAATATTTATTCACAGAACACAGCATTAACTGATTTGATCCAATTGCAATCTAATTAACCTAATTAGTACGCTACTTGCTCTTAACTCTACACTCTACCTCTTTTATATAAAATATATCAGAAATTTGTCTTACCTATTTGACCTAACTATTTGAATTATCATTCATGTTTGCTTTTACAATTTATAGTGTGTCTGCTATTATCAATGCTCCGCTCCCTTGTCACCAATGCCCAAACCTGCGGGGCTGGGGAAACGTTCAACGAACAACATGGAAGCTTCGCCTATAGCGATGAGTAAGTGTTTGAGATCACGTTAAACACTATGTGCACTTATTGATAAATAACTAACTTTGTTATATAGGGAAAATCAGGGAACTCTGATGTTAATGGCTTCAGATGTTCGGCTTTTCGAATTCTCGACTTCTCGTTATCTTTGCTGGTGACTGAAACTTGCAGTCTGCCATCATATATACTAGACTATTTGTGACTTAATTCTCTATGTGGAGGCATCATTCATTCCAATGTTTTACAGCTCCATTCATGATGGTGGGTTTGATCGTGCACTTTCATGGAAGATAACGGCACCACCTCGACAACAGCTCTCTATAGTGATCGATAATTTCATAACACCAACTTGTACAAATGCTACCACATGCACGTGCGCCTTCCTCGCTATCAGAGATGGAGAGTGCAACAACTCCCGCCTTCTAGGAAGATACTGTGGTGCACAAATTGACTCGCCCAGATTCTCATCAAGTGGAAGACATCTTAGACTTGAGTTTGTTTCGAAAGGCAGAAAAATCACGAAAATCAAGGGACATTTCACCGTGAGTTACTCCAGGGGTGAGTTTCCGAAAATTTCTGTATTCGGATGAAAAAGACGCGCCCGTATACGGTTGCATTCCAAGTTACAGGAACCTAAGAACGTGGCATAGGTGAGGACGTTTACGAAAATAACTACAAGTCAAGGGATGTGTAGCTGCGCGTTTGTTTTTTTCCAATAGTAATCGTTGTATGCTTTTAAGACTATACAATATAGCCTTGTTTCATGCAGAACCATGTTTCATAAAATAATGATGTTTCTTTTTACGCAGTGACGACATGCTATACCTGGCGATCACAAACACACAAATGCCCAAATGCGAATACCAAATTGTCACATAACGAATGCTGTATTATGAACGGAAGGACATCGTGTTGTTTCCTCGGACGACGCAATTGCACTGATAAAGGAATGTACCGCAACAGATCATATTGCCCGCGGCCACACGATGACGCATCCAAGACGGTGTGTTGTATCGTTGACAACCAACCATCGTGTTGTGAAAGTGGTGGTAACCATTGCAATGACAAATGGATGTATAATCGCTCTTACTGTCCTAGCACGGATGAGGAGAAGATGCAAGGCTCAGTGATATGCTGCTCTAAGGAAGACCGACCGTCATGCTGTTCAAAACCCGCACCCCAAATTCACGAGTAAGTATACAAGTAAATCGCACAACAGCTCTTGAATGCGCAAACAGTCATAGGTGGAAGCGGTTAGGGTGTAGCATCCAAGCCAAAATATAAGGTTCTCTAGCAATGCATCGTCTTTAAAATCATGAGTTATATGAATCATCGTGAATATTGCTGTAGTTGTTGATATCGATCATAAACGAATGAACTGTTGTGTTGAACAATGAGTTGTTGAACAATGATTAATGAGTTGTTCATGAACTAGAACAACTGGAAGATAATTTCGACCTTACCAACGATTGTAGCTAGCTGAAGCACAGTGAAATTGTTACAGGTAAACTTATGGTAGTGCTTCGTGCATTTAATAAATTGAATGTAGTGTAAACAAGACTCGAACATAATTTTAAAGTTTCTTTCAACAGGGCATGCCGTCCCTTCGGAAAAGACTGGGCAGAGGGCACCTGGTAAGCAGCTAATAACTGTCATCTGTACATTTTTAAGAGGCGGGTTTTTAGAGTAACAGGAAGCAACGTTTAGGCATTTAGCAAAATCTGTAGAGGCCTAAAATAATGTATGTATTTCTATATTTTGTTAATCGTAGCATACAGCGGAATGCATAAGACATTGCGTGTTAGAAATCAGGGGGGGTCAGACTGGCAAATTTTATAACCATGCAGATTCGGTCGAATGCACATAGACAGCCTCACCTAATTTAAACCATTATCAAATTGACACCATGGGGCGGGGGGGGGCAGCGCTAACTAGATTTGAGCAGTTTGGGTTGAAAAAATTGCTTATATAATCACACAGGGTCCACGGTTGAAACCCTATTTAGTTTTGACGTTACCTATAGGAGCTGTCGCATAGATCGCACGAGATCTCGATCCCGAGAACTCCCCCCCCCTGAATCCTTCAAATGTAGCCTCTTATTTGGATTTTCAGCTTCCCCCCGAATTGTAATTTGCTTCCCACACGACACTGTTTAAAAGATTTCGGGCGGTAATACATGCTGGGGGATCTTTTTTTGTTATGTTAAATCACTCAACATGGTATTATGGTTCTTTTTAAGCATTTTCATTTGGATCCTCGTGGCGGGCTTGATAATCTTGGCGATAGTCGTAGCCGTACTAGTGTGGCTGAAGTGGACTTGCTATCATTGCCTTGCCTACGCAATTGTTCAGTGTTGGCCTATGCTATATGAAAGAATACGAACGTTCTTTAGATATCTATCGTTCGCAGTAAGCCTCGTTGTCACAACTCTGTGTTTCACACTTGTCTGTTGTCCTTGTTTCGCTTGTTTTAGAGAATGGCCCTGGAAAGCTGCCTACCGAATCGTCTCCAGAAAATTTGGGATTGGCGCAGAATATATGAATGTACAATGAGGATGTCAGTACAACGTTTGACATGAAAATTATATATAAGCATATGCCTGATCGAGTCATGATGGTGGTGAATTCTAAATTAATATTATTCTTTTAATTTTGCATGGTGACATCAAGTACTTACGTGGTGTACCTATACAAGCTAATTTACTTAAATAGAAACTCATGGAACATTCGCTGCTTGTTAATTTTTTCAAACATTGCATGGCCTCATTGTTTTCTGTGTTTGTGGGAAATGAACGTAAACAAAAAGTCGCCACTTTTCCTGGTTATCCCTTGCGTGAAAAATAAGTGAATAGCGGCAAATGGCAAGCGTTTTTTCTAGGCGAAAATGAATAAACATCATGTTCAATTTCGAAACATGCTCGCAACGTGAAAAACACGCATATAGTACTTTTGCAAAGTCACTGTTGAACAGATGAACTGATGCGAATTGGCTTTGACTGGTTCTATATACCGAGCCTATAAGTTCATTAAATAAATTGTCTTCCTTCTAGCGTTTTAATTTTTCATTCTGGTTTTTGTAGTTCAGTCTATTTTCATGTTTGATACGGCAAAAATGTAAAACATCTTCATGCATCTTGAAAACATCTTAAACGAAAACTTTGGGAATGCAGTCAAACCACTATTAAATCCTGCTGCAGAAGTGGGTTTTTGACTTAGATGATGGCCACGTGTGGCATTTAATTTTGCACTGATAGATGCTCTATAATGACTATACGTTTGCCGCAGACGAGAGCTTTTGGCTAAGCTATATAATCCCCAATGAAGGGAGAAACTCTAAATATCCATCAATTTATTCAACCTCATTATAAAGACACGTATTTTACTGGCTTCTGAATTTATTCATTGCTGAGCGAATACCTCACAATATATTCCGCTCGCGTTAAATTTTTTCTATGCGTGGACAAGATTAAACACGATCACACGCGTCTTATCAGCCGCGGCAAAACCCACCGCAGACGAGAGCTAACTGCCACGCGTATAATTATTAGCCCAGAAAGTGCTTATTTGGGCTTTAAGCGACCACTCTCTATTAAACGATATGAAAGTCCCAAAACATTTGTATCAAGGGGCCGCGACCAGCCAACCGGCGGGCAGTCCCAAACGATGCTTTATATAAATTTTAACCTCTGTTAAGCTGCAACCCGTAGGATTTACTGGGCGCAGCACCAGTCAGAAGAGCCGCAAAATGCCGTGCTAATGTAGGCCTATTTCGAGCCCAATAGACTATTATTCGCGGTTTAAATTAAACAACAAATTATGTTATAGGTATAAACAAAGCGTTTCTCGCGTTAAAATTATCACGCAAATTGGGCTACTATGGCTATGGTATACAACCATGCTACGACATGATTGTCTCGCATACAAACGTTTACGTAAAGGTATTTCACTACTGAGGTGCACTGCACATGCAATGAAAGAAATTCAGCAGTGTTTGAATCTTGGCAATGTGTAAAAAGTGTGGGGACATTATATCTTCTAATAGAATAGACGAAGCGAGCTGAGCTTTCCAAAACAAGCTACGAATAAGATGGAGATAATCCTACCGTGGCGGACATTATTTATATACAAACACCTCGTGGTCTAATTTAGTCGATGATTTACAGCAACTTTTGTGACCTGAAACTAAAGATAAAAAACATGAGTTACACAGTAAAACAAGGGTATTTCTCTACAAAACTAGCTTGAATGTCATACCAAGTGATAAATCCACAGTAATTCAAATACATGAGTTGATTAAAATCAGCAATAATAAACCGAGAAACACCGCCATCAGAATTGTACGAACGAATATCCTTCCGAAACTCTGCACTACAAAGCTGCTCTTCCATATGGCAGTGAACATGAAAGGTTCATTCAAACGAATTTATTTTAAAAAAGTTAATTTGGCGTAGTTCTCGGTTTGTACTTTACTTCCCAATTTATACTGTTCACATGGGTTATTCCAAATTTAACGAAGCGTGAAATGACTTTTGAAGTATTGAAATGAGTAAATAAGTAAATAACATCACCCTGGCAGTCATCCTACACCTTACACCTAACCTTCTCTCCCTCCCTCCCTACTCGGCCCCTTTCAGAACAAAAGTTTATCTTTTCAATATCTTTCTATACATAAAAAATAGGTACGCAACGCGTACATGTGGGCTGCCTCTAAAGATATGGCAGCAATAAAGCTAAGCATTGGCAAAAAAATGTGCAAGTTGTGTTTACTGTAATACAAATGTATCATATTATTACAATTACTCATTTTATAATTCATTTTGCTAAACGCAAATGGCAATACATCATTTGCTTCACTTTAACTTCTCTATTCCTCCACTGATATAAAACACATTAACCCAATGTTAATGGTCAACGCGCATGCACAGCGGCCACGCAAAATGAGTGAGGTTCCCATGAATCTTCCTAATTTAACTTTTTTGCTAGTTTTTTGCCACTGACACACCGGTACCTGTCTCGTCAAATACAGCTTCTTTCCAGCCCTTTTCGAAGGGAAGGTAAACGTTTTTTTCGTCATGACCAATCTGTTTCCCGCGTGTACAGTTTCAGCTCATATTCCGTCATCGTTTGTCTATCGCCTGTCATACACACGAAGATTTATACCATTGAAAACTTACAACAGCGACACCGAATAGTACTTTTAGCTCCGGTTTACATTGTCAAAGTCCCTGTGTTCACGATGAATTAACTCAATGTTGACCACTGTATCAAGTTACCGTGAAAATTTCTACCAAATACCTTGAATCTTAGGATTTACCGTTTGAAAATGCCAACGGCAACTGTGATCACATAAAAATTGACAATGTAAACCGGTCCTTACAGTGTCGAAAATAGCCGTGCTCTAACTAAAGCATCCCAGCAGCAAAAACTAAAAAGCCCTAATTATAAACATACTTTAAGGAGTATTACGATCTATTGAGGAATTGTGTTCTACATATATGACCAATATCTACTAAAAAACCCCGCAAACTACGAGCCGAAACTACTTATATTTTGTTTTCACATCCAGGCCTCACTATGGAAAGTGGAACCCCTTAGGAACATAATCTGTCATTCAAGTATTCTACATCGCCAACCGTTTTGTTAACAAGTATTTTATTCATGGTATAATTTAGATAATTTTATCGTTTCTATAACGCTAAGGTAAAGAAGAACACAGATTGTAATACACATGCGCTGAGTAATGTAAAATGCGAGGGTAATTATATGGCATCATAACAAGGACACGGTAATACACAAAGTACATATTTATGATCAAACAATGACTACATTATAATAACAAAATAACTATAACCCATTCAAACGGAATGGCAAAAACAATTGGTTATAACTTCATTTATTTTCTATCCTAAACATTTTAGGGTTTTCGCTCCGTTGGAAAAAGTGAACTTTACAATATTGTTTTCATACGTTTGTCCAATTTATCTAATTCCCGTCCTAATTTCGCGGAACTCTCGGCCCGAGATTAGTTAGTGATGAAAACATATCGGGCCAGCTTCGATACGATATTCCCCTGATTCCGTGCTGATAGGGTTAACAGCCATGATAGGCAGACGTTGCTTTCGTTTGGTTGTGATTACTAGTTTAGTCTGGTGCCATGCTCCGTCTAAATTCTGAAAGAGGTAATAATAATAAAAACTTTGAGAGTTTGCCTGATGGTATGACCAAATATATTTCAGCATTTTGCTCACTGGCATACATATTCTATATCGTATAATAGCAAAGCTGGAAAATTTTTGTTAAAAAATCAAAATTTACTTTCAAAATCCGGTTCGATAGGACTTAGGACTAATGGAAATTGGGTAAGTTTATGAGTATGTACGTGCAATCTTGGCCTGATCAGAAACTCACATTGCATCCGTTTGATAGTATTCTTGGTTTGTAGAACATCGGGCTAGCCATATTAATCGGCATCTCGTCATTTCCAACCAGTTCAAGGGATTGTTTCGTTTCCTCATTCCACGCGGGCGAATCCTTGCAATGATAAGTGATGCTCTGTTCTACGCGTCTGCTTAACAACCTCAGCTTCTGTAGTTGTGGGTAATTGAATCTGAAGGTGAACTGAAAGAGAGAGAAAACTTTTCATGAAAAATTCATACCTTTCTTTCGGCTGAACCCACTTCGATGAAGCATGGCTAAATCTTTTAATCAGGCACGATTAGACGAACCGCAGAAATGGTGCCAAGGTAATAAACATGCTGACAACATAATACGGTGATCGCCGTATATTTAACAGTTATTCTGCGAACTCGAGTCGTATATGAGCTGATATTGTTTTATTATATACACAAACTTTGTCGCCCTTTCGGTGCATTTTGGTGTGCTATTATCAACTAGGCTTGGATTTCTATTTCACTCAACTCCCCAAATCTTTCGGCCATTTTGTTTACTTTCTTTACTAGACAGATATGAGCTAATATCTGTCTAGTAGCCAACCAATGAAATTGCAGCATACCTCATATCTGGCGTTTGTGTATATAATAAATTGTAATATAACCCGGGGTACCTCTCTATACATGCTGAAATTGTGCCTATTTTTCAAAGATACTTCTCGATATTTGAGAGGGACGAGTAGTTCATTCATAATATCGAAAATATGTACCGGTTTGTCGGCAACTGAGGAGACGCAAGTTTGCTTCTTCAAGAAATCACATCTGGCTACGAAAGAGTTCTTATGACAGCCCATATCAGGATCGATCCAGTAGTCACCTAGGAGATGGAACAAAGATTTCAGATTGTTGGAATGTCACGAATCAGCGGTCACTAACCCAGCACAAATCTCACTGCCCACAGCATTCATTGTAAAAAATTGCCGTACATTTCGAAGAAGATCAAAACATTTAAAAGATTACCCGCCATAATGGATTTTTATTGCGAATAATTCTCTTTTCATGCAAAAAGTCAAATAGTTTTAGGTTGCAGCGCCCTTGCAGTCTACGATACAATTTTAAAGCAAGCCTCACCGCTTTCTAATTCAGGATGATCCAAGATTAGGTCGGCGCACGAACGGGCAGGGTTTTGCCTGGTGCCATCTGCTTTCCATTTCATGACATAACGATCGTGGACGAAATCTATAAGCGTGTTCTGCACCTCATCTTCATCTTTCTTTTCCTAATAATCGAAACAACATAAAACGTTGATTACTGCGTTCAGACCACGAACACGGACAGCGAAGAGCCTTGTTTGTATAAAGAGAAAGGGATTACAAAGCAGAAAAAAATGTTGATTTTGGTGCCTTCTTGCAATAACACCGAAAGTTGAGAAATCATGAAAGAAATAGAGATATATGTTCTATTTTTGAAAAGTACGGTTGGTACTTTGACGGGATGTTTTTAATCAGGATAATTACTTGGAAAAAGCTATCTTAAAACTGTTTTCCATTTATTCAATATTCCCACGATCCTCGAAGAATATTACATGTAGTGGCAGTAGCATACCTCGGAGGAGTAGTATCGGGGTCCCTTTCTCGAGTCGCTGAAGATCTGAAGAAAAAAAAGAAAGGATATTTTGGACGCAAGTTCGTGCCTATGGCAAAGCATCTTTGAGGTTAATTTTTTCGTTACGCTTATGCATATCAATCAAAATAAAGCGAACAAAAGAATTTTTGCAAAGTCTTGTTCAATTAAAATAAAGCAAGAAAAAAATTCTGGATAAATTCGCAGCTAGCCTCTGCAGGCTTACTTTGTTTTAGGAATGCCAGGAGATTATTCTTAGTGTATTCAGGGAGCAACGAGAGAAGGAAGTCAGGGGACTGAGGATAGGGCGGAATAAATTTATTTCAGTATAATCTGAAATTAGCTGCTATCTTGGTAACTCTTTACAAAGTGTACGCCAATTTTTTCTTCAAAATCACCCATGATGGAACTGATAAAAATTAACTATGCTTAGTACTTACCACAAGGTTTTGTCCAGGTGGTCCCTAAAATAAAAGCGAATATCATAGTTAGAAAATGATGTTAGACTGCATTATCATAGCATTACAAAAATATTTATATTTGAAGATTTCCTCGAGATTCACTTTAATAAACAAATCTACTTACGGGTGGGCCAGGTGGTCCAGATGGTCCGATGGGACCCTAAGGAAAAGAAACAGAAAATAAATGACAAGGCTGCTACTACGGTGTTTTATCTCATTTCTTCAACGATCGAGAGCTTGAATATTTTAGCCATATGTAAAATTATCTCCAGAGACAGTATCTATATTACTGTCCATATAAACAATCAGCCCTCTTTCGCGTTTGGGAATTAGTCAAGACCAATTCTAATGTGATCAAATCAATTCTATGCTCAAATCTCTTCAAACAATTAAGTTACAACCCCCAAATTGCATATCAGGCTATGGTCCAGTTCGTCTACATCTTCACGGTTCATGCGCTTTCTTAATTCACCTCAAACGCGATGTCATGCATGTAGATTATAGAAATTGAACCATGAACCGAACTCAAATTCAAAAGTTGTCCACGTCACGGATGAAATTTATATGAAGCCAAACCATTGTTTTTGATTAGTTGGGACAAAATATAAATAATACGTTATTCTAAATGAGCCCTCCAAAATCGCGACATAAACCTAGATAACAGGTTGCATTGGAAGTAAAATTACATACTGATTCACCGGGGCGGCCATCTCGTCCTGGAGATCCTTGTGCACCTTGAGGTCCAACCTGTCCTACTCCACCCTGTTGATGTGAAAAAATGATAAGTTAAACGTGAAACATAAATTGGTAAATTTCCTTTAAACCTCCGCTGTGAATCGTATATTTTCGCATCATACCCAACACGTATCAAAAACAAATATCTACCATTCGCCTGATTTACAGTCGGATTTGCAAGCGGTAAAATGTTAAGGAATGTAACATTACCTGTCGGCCTTGCACACCTGCAGGACCATCTTCACCTGGGTCACCAGGGTCGCCCTAAAAAAATTTGAAGTTTGAAGTCATTTTTTCGTTCGTGTAGACAGTTAAATATTCTTGTTCTCGATCGTTCAGTCAATATCTCGTTATATATAGATCTCTCTTACCGGTGAGCCATCTCTTCCGGGTTCACCATCTCGTCCGGGTTCTCCAACTGGTCCCTATGGAAAATGGAAAAGAAAAAAGAGTTGAAATGAGAAATTCCAGTTCCACTTTTCTAATGAACAATTCAAAAACGTACCCTAGGTCCAGGAGGACCTTGGAGTCCTTGGAAACCAACATCACCCTTTGGACCGTCAGGACCATGCGCACCGTTTGGTCCAGGTGGACCAGGATCGCCTGCCTCGCCCTATTGGAAGACATCGTATTTTCAACAAAACATAAGCTACACAGCAATGCAAGCTTGCCTAAAAACAAAACTAATTCCATTTCCTAACGAAATATAGAAGTGAAGAATCTCTAGGTGCGTTGTTTTCAGACACAATCGTAGACATGGAAATAATTCAGCAAATATGATAAATTAAACAAATGAAAATACATCGGCTCATTCATAAACCTTAACTCGAAGATATATCACATGCTCACTAAAGTTCTTTTTACTAAAAACGCTGGGTTTGCATAAAGATCATGTTTATTGTAAGATCTGTATCCATCATTATTTTTCTAGTACTCGAGATTATACAAACAGCGCCTAAACTGAAATATTCCGGAGTATAAAGCCTTGTCCTTACCTTTTCTCCAGGGATTCCATTATTGCCGTCTTCACCAGCCCTTCCTACGGTACCCTAATGTATACAGTAACAATTCAGTTTTTAAATGATGCAGCGAAGAGCAGTTTAGTATACTTTAAGGATGACATTTTGCTTTGAAAAAAGGTTATTATATTGATCAATGTCATATATTGATAACGATAACGTAGCTGGGATTACTGAAAAATAGACGCCTTTGCATGAGAGTACAATGTATACCCGATATAACAATAATGACAATTGATTTCATTTCAAATTTCTCTCTATGGAGAGACGAAATATGTGCTCACCGGATTTCCGTTTGGCCCAGCGGCACCAGGTGCACCAGGAGCACCAGCATCACCTTCGTCACCTTCCTCTCCAGATGGACCAGCTTGACCTGGAGGTCCTTGCGGGCCCTAATGAATATAAATAGAAATTTTCATAATGAAAATGAATGCAATACGTATCTCGAGATATTGATGCAATTTCATGTGCGATTTTAATAGGTTACAGGGGTACAGTAAAACATGGCTTACCGCTTGTTTTCTCATATATTTCGACCGGAGTTCATGAAATATAACTTTAAGTTTAAAGTACCTGAACAAACCTATTATAGTCACGGATTTCCAAAGAATATCTTAGAAATAAAATCTACTAAAGGAATGACTGTGATGGCTTTTTAAAATTTTAAAATATCCAAATGAGAGCTATATTATTATGACCAGCACAACCGCCACTGGGAAATTTTGGAACTTCTGAGGATAAAGAGAGATGGCAGACAAGGACGGGATTACGTAAGCCATGCACCATATTCATAAAAACATGGTCGTTTTAGATGATACGGAAACGTCTTTGCTCAACATATCCTCTTATTCTATTTCGTGCAAACTTGTTTACGATGAAAACTATATAGATTTCGTTGAAGCAATCTTTCAGCAATATCACCACGTCGGATGACATAACCATACTTTTAAATATGAGTTTTTTTGAGATAATTTTCAAAAGCTGTTCACGGTGAGGCCATACGCTCAGACGTTTACCGAACTTCCAGACCAGGCCTCTAGCGATTATGGCAAACGAATGTGTTCGAAGCAATATATTATAAAAGATTGAATAGGAAAATAAGCCATATATAAATGAGAAATCAAATAAAGAACAACATGTGCAAAAACAGATAATGTAAAAATGAAAAATCATTATGAAGCATGTGCAGTACGTTCGCAAAGCGTAGTCAATAGATAAGCTAAATATTCAGGTTGAAAGTATGTTCTTTATGTCTATAATATTTATACCATTCGTGTACATACCTGTGAACCAGCTGATCCTTGTGGACCCTTGCTACCTGGAACACCAGCTTGACCCTTAATAAATAAAAGGAAAAAGTTCCCGTTATACTTTCTTCGCACTTTCCTCAATTGGTGACTATTTGGTAGCCCCATGATTGTATCGATAGTGTTATAATCATATGGAAGAACATACCGGAACTCCGGGGACACCATCTGGTCCAGGATCACCTGCGCTACCTTTCTCCCCCTATCAAAGCAAAACGCAATGATTTTAAGAAGCAAGCAGAAGCGAAAACCGAACCTAAAAAGTGGAATGTGATGCATTTAAAGGTCGATACAACTGCACTTTAACTGCAGTGCTGAAAGTAGTCTAGAGACGTAAAGCTATTAATTCATTATTCATTATTTTCAAATGAATATTAAGAAATAGGTCACAGGACAGAGGGCATAAAATCAATGAGAAATAACGAATATCCCGCATTTTCACGCGATGAACACTTGCCAGTACGATATCTGCCCGGGGGGGGCTTTTAAGATATGGTTATCAACAGTTAAAAAAGATATTCCAGTTATCAGTGGTGGTACGATCAAGAATAACAATGAGTACATACTCTAAATCCTTTCAATCCAGATGGGCCTGGCTTTCCGGAGGCTCCTTTTGGACCCTATAAATATAAGAGATTAGTTAAAAGTTATTTCACCTAAAGCAAATTGGGCATCGTTTTGGTAGATTATGTGAACTATTGGTATATATACAAGCTATGCAACGCTAAAGCATCGCATTACCTGAGGACCGTCAGCTCCAATATCTCCAGTCAAACCTTGAGGACCTCGTCTTCCCTAGTCAATGAAGAATAATAATGATTTAGCCAAACTTGTCATAACAAATGATAACACGATAAATATATCGCGATACGCGCTGAGGTTGGCGTCGCTGTCCCCATGGAAAATGACCCCACGACAAAATCTTCGCTTAAATGTGTCACGAAACAGGTTACTTCCCACGCAATGATAATTACCCCTCAATTCCATATACTTTTATCATGGCCGGTACAAAAGGCCTACAAATCTCACTACAAGGCTCGTTGGCTCAGAGTAATACGTTCCGTTAATATAAAAACAATTTGTAAGCAAAGACTGGTTGTCAACAACAATCACGACGATCCCGCTCGCAGGCTACTTACCCGTTCGCCGCCTGGACCAGGATCACCAGTAGGGCCTGGAGGACCTCGGACACCCTAAAAAACAAAGTATATATATACATTGCAATGCAAACAATCATACTACAACATTATTATAGGAATTTATTAGGAATTTTTAACATTCTGAAGTCACGTCTAAAGCGAACATAAACCAGAAGAACCAAGAAGAAGCTCTGAATACTATTATTATTGGGTGTTGTGAGATACTATCATGCGACAGCAATGGGGATGTTTTTTGAAATCATTATCTAGAATTGACCATTTAAATCATTAAAAATTTTCAATAACTTTCCGGTAAGTGTGAATAGATGAATTGCTTTTTCAAAAGTACAGTAGTTAATAGACGTACTATTCCGTCAATAAACTTTCATTGCAAAAACAGCAAAAGAATGGTGCTTGTTAACGATTTCATACCTTGTTACCAGCCGCACCATTGGGACCATCGGAACCAGGACTACCATCTTGTCCAGCGGGACCACTCACACCATCAGTTCCGGGATAACCAACAAGACCTTCCGGTCCCTAAAACGTGCGCGTAAGATTAGCATATATCCCGCCAATTGATACAAATCGATAATTTTCTCAACCAACCTTTTCGCCATTCTCTCCAGCAATACCTTTCGGTCCGGTGTCTCCAGCGGCACCCTGAGAATAGAAAACGGCATGTGTTAACAAAACCTGGTCAAGTTTGTTTTGCGAAATCTTATATTGGATTAGGCTCGAAGTGTACAATCGTTGACGAGAAATCAATGAAAAAGCTGTCAGCTCTCGTGATTTTGGGACACGGTCAAGTTTTTGTGGACGTGACCACGACGTGTTCCTTTCAACTACTTTAAATATTGATAACTGAAATTCTCGTTTCGTTACTATATTTTCTCGCGAAAGGCTAAGCTATGTTTTCCAAGGGTGGAACATGCAGACGCCAAATGATGCTTTCTCATATTGGATAACTAAACATGGCCTAATTTCCATGGCCCAGTGATTGGATGGTGCCTTCAAAGAGCGCTAAAGCAACGGAGCAGGCGAAACTTAATATTTGTAGCATTTACTTTGTAATGAAAACTTTCAGTCAACTTCGGTCAGTAAGTACCTAAAGTACTTACCGCAGCACCTGGGGCGCCAGGAGCACCAGGGGCACCAGGTCGGCCAGGAGGACCCTAAAAAGAAATGGTAGCGGTACAGCCCAATGGCGATGAAATGCAATGTGGATCTATATATACCATATCATGAAACAACAGAGTGAGGAGAGAACTATTCTCAAAATGAGCATACTTACAGCTGCACCACTTTCACCGGTATCACCCTTCTCTCCCTTATTACCTTTCGCACCCTAAAGAAATAGACGATTCATGAAGACATGGTGACCTTTGCATATTTGGCAGTTCGTTTTAGCCGACATAATTGCACTGCATGTGCATGACATTGTTTACTGGTTATTAAGTACCTTCAAACCGCCAACACCAACGTCTCCAGTGTCACCTCGGGGACCAGGTGCGCCCTAAAATGCAAATATTTAGCATTAAAAAAACCCACGAATTTACATGAAAGCAACAGCAAAACGGAATGGCAAAAAAGAACACAAAACAACACGAGGAAACATAGTAAATAAAATACAGTCAAAATACTACGCAATATATATGCTTTCAGTAAACAAGGTTTACGACTTTCACTCCAAAACTTCTCTAAAGATCAGCAAAACACCATCTTATGTGTACGAAACACTCACCTTATCACCAGCCTGTCCCTTGACACCTTTGGGCCCTGTATCACCGACTGGTCCCTTTAAAGAAAATTGCATATATTAGGCACCCGGCGACACCAATATCGTAAAAGCACGTTTCAACAGAATGACATGGATACATTCGTTATGACGGTTTTTCTGTACTTACAGCCTGCCCAGGATCTCCAGTTGGTCCCTTGGGTCCTTCAGCTCCTGCGGCGCCCTGGAAGAAAAAAAACAATGATGATGGCAAAATAACGTTCGTTCACAGAACAGCTTGAACTCTGTTGCCAATATGACCCTCGTGTCTGCTGAGATCCAAGTTCATCCATGAAGAACCATTATCATACCTGGTATCCAGGCTCGCCGTTTTCACCGGGGGCACCAGTAGCACCTTTGAAGCCCTAAAGATACAGAAAACAGTTCAGATAAGAAAATTCACTGCGTAGTTTTAGAGCGACACGGTCCAAAATAAAGAAGAGCAAAATTCTCTTTCAATTTGTAGCACGTCACGATTACTGTTTAATTTTCTTTCTTCTTCAATAAGATTTACAGGCCTATGTTTTCAACGCAATTCAATTGCTGTGGATCCCAAACCCCCGTTATCTATCTTACCTTGGGTCCTGGAGGACCTTGGGGACCATCGCTTCCGGGTTCACCATCAGCTCCCTAAAATATAATCACAATGACCGCGTGTTTCGTAACAAAAAGAGTAAAAAAGCCATCTGCATTCATTAAAATGTTCGTAATTCGTTTACTTCCATGTTTTTAAAGCGTTTCCTTGCACACAAAAATATAATACATTAATTCCCAAGCACTTTCTTACATTTTGACCTTCCGCACCGTCAACACCATTATCGCCAGTATAACCGCGTGGTCCCTGAAATGCAAGACGTATATTGTAAAGCTTCTAGTGTAAAAGCGATATATAGAGAGATGAAAGGCGTTGAAATTAAAAAGTGCCCTTTTAAATTAGGAATATAAAAGTTGATCCTAGGGGTTTGAAAGTTTATTTTTCAGCAGAGTTTATTTTTAAATGTAGTTCGCATTTCAAGAAATGCGAACTAAATTTAAAAATAGCCGATATTCCAGGACTACTTTTCGCATCCTTGTCATTGAGCAATGCGACTACATACTACAATTGCCTGTGCGCTTCTTGAATTCGAGAATCCCATTACCTGGTCGCCCTTTCTTCCATTGGCACCGTTACTTCCAGGACGACCGGCGATACCGTTGGTACCTTGTCGCCCTTGGGGACCAACTGGTCCAACTACACCAGATTCACCCTAGAAATAAAAAAGGTCGATTGCATATTCCCCGTACTTCATGAGATTGGCGTTCATCTTTTTTGGAACCAAATTACATAGCACAATACGCATGGGATTTGTGTCGTAATACCTGTTCTCCATCTTGACCTCGCTCTCCTTTGGCTCCTTGTTTTCCGTTCTTACCCTGAAGATTTAAAAAAAGAAACATGAAAAAAAGATGCAAGTGAAACCTGACTGCCGTACACTTTCTGTACAGGCGGTCCTAGTAAGGTCACTTCGAATTTGCTGTGAGATCGACGTGAGTGATCTCGTCAGAGGACAACGCCCGATTTACGAGAGCACATGTTACAGAGAAAAATTCCTCTCTATCTAGACGTAAGTAAAAATTTCAAACCACCTATTCACGAATCGTAAATTAGATTTTTCGCTTTAATTGTATTTTGTTCATTCTTTAAAGAAATATCATATAGTGTCTCAATGTTTTAATTGCAATAACTGGGTCCATTATGACGGACGTCCATACTGCCACAAAGACCTCCTGAAGCTGTTAAATGAAATTTGGCAGCCACACAAAATTTCAGTTTCCCTAAGGAAACGCCATGAGAATCGAATTTGCACTATGCAATTATCTTGCGTATGCAATTATGAATAGACTAATACACACAGAGTCGATTCTCTTACTTATGGGATTCATTGACACTCATAGATACATTTGAGTTAAGAATTAATCTCGTCAAAGATAAACATTCGCTGCTGTAACTTCGATTTACATACGAAAAATTATACCCCATATACATGTACCTACCCTAGGACCTTGAGGACCAGGTGTTCCAGGAGCTCCTTGTTCACCCTTAATTGGAACAATTTTTTAGTTTACAAAACAAACGAAATTACGACACGAGCCAAAAAAAGTGGAAAAATTACATTACAGTGCTCATCTTAAAAAAACTAGCAAAATCAACTATCTCAGGCTGAAACAAGGACAGTCTTTAATTTCACTCTTGCAATATTCGAAAGAACCCTTACCGCTGCTCCAGTCTTACCAGCCTCACCAGCTTCTCCAGATTGACCCTAAAAAAGGTAATACACAAAGATATTAAATTATCAAAATTCCCTCTTTTTATATAAATACGCTGCATGAAGATAAAGCTTTTTGCATGAGCCTCGTACCTGCTCTCCTTGTCTGCCCTTGGCACCTTGAGGGCCTCGGTTACCACGGGAACCCTAAAGTAATAATTATCAAATAGATGCGATTGGTTGGTCTCTAAAACAAATCATCAGTTATTCACTTTTATTGAACCAACATAGTTGTTGCTTTAGTAAGCTTAATTATTTCTTTCGTAAGCGAAATTAGCGCCTGTATTCAAAAGCTCATCAATGAGAAAGTTAATCAATGGAAAGATTTAAAGTAAAACACTGAAAACCAAGCTTTTATTTAAGCAGAAGAAATACCGCCATAAAAAAAGTTACAAAACCACCCAAGATGAGACCACCATGATGTGTTTGAGTGTGATTTCAGAATACAGGTATATATCATTTCCAAGCAATGCCTTCTATGTTATCCCCTTGCTTTTTCTTTACGCTTCTTCATCCCCCAATTTACCATCGATTGCAGGAACACTTAGCAAAATTTCACATTACAAAAGGTATTTCACACATTACCTTTGCGCCCCGAGCACCTCTGTTGCCACGTGGTCCGCGCTCACCCCGTCTACCCTGGAGGAGAATAAAAACGAGAATGAAGAACCGTAAAATACCATGAAACTAAAGAATTCCAGCGCAAGGAGGATCTGTCAATCGCAATGAGGAACAATAATAGTTGATTAGTGGGTTAGTAGATGTCAGGTTGTGCATGACGCATTTGTCGATAAAGGCGATGGATCGAAAGAAATACCGTTTCGTGTTGGCCATGTTAAGGCCGGTGCGTGGTAAGGCCTCTTGGATGAGCTGTGCGTGGCTTAAAAGACATGTACACATGAATTGCTTCAGACAGTGCGATTCTACGCATTGGAAATATATTATTGTATATATAACCCCTTTCAGCGCATTAATAACCACTGTTGGTGATCTTTTACAACAATGCGATAGACCCCATGAGTAAATTTGAAAATCGGCCCAGTACACTATATGGGCAAGTATTTGAAGACAGTTCGAAATACTTACATCTACTCCGTCTTCACCAGGCCCGCCCTGTGGACCAGGCTCGCCAGTTGCACCCTAATTAAATAGAAATTCTATGCTTCAGCAACCGGGATGAGACGCTTTAGACATTTGGACTTCGAAATAAAATACACGAAATTCCTGCGAATAGTGATGCACCATGCATAATATTCTCCTCGGTCACTAAATTCTTACAAGTTGCATAGTCTTTGTATATACCTTAGGTCCTTGGTCGCCAGGTTCACCAGGGGCACCCTGATCACCTTGTTCACCCTAACATAAGGTATGGAAGTAAGATTACCAACACTGTATACAGCATTCATTATTCGAGGGCTGTAGGTGATTATCATTATTATTTCTATTAATATGATGGTTATTATTACTATCATCACAAGTAGCTTTGACTGTTAAATTGCAATGTGATCTACAAACACATAGATACGATATGAACAAAAAATAGTATTCTAACATATATTACAAAGTTATTCCTAATTTAATATTAGTTTAATCTTAACGATTTTGGTAGAAGTACAAGTTTTTGAGACTAGAATATAAACAATACCTTTCGGACAAGATGGACTAGATATAATATGTACACGAACGAACAGTATATATATATATATATATTCACAAACAGCAACTAGCCCGTTAACGCCACATAGCGTATGTAAAACTAAAGTACTCACCCGGTGACCTTCAAAACCTGAATAACCGACGGGTCCGGGTTCACCATTTTCACCACGTTCACCAGGGGATCCTGGAGGGCCATCTCTTCCAGATGGACCCTAAATGTAACATTTCACATAGAAAGTGAAAAATCGTGCAAAAAAAACAGTATTATCCCAATCGTGCTAATAGGCCAGTAAATTATCTAGCATTCCTGTATGCAGCACTATTGGATACGTTAAGCGATTATTCAACATTGCCCAACATATATCTACAATTTTAACAGGACAAGTTATATGACTACAACTTACAGGGTCACCAGCAGCACCGTCAGATCCATCTTTACCGGCAAGACCAGGCAAACCCTTGAAACAAAATGGAGACAAAATTATGATGAGGATTGTTTTCGATATTTCATCTGGTGTTGTTAAAACAATATAAGGGCTATGTATTCTAATTTTTTAAATCACGAATCTCGCTCTTTTATACTATTGACTATGAACGCAACAAGCATAGATGAATGTAAGCGCAACATGTATTGCTATAACACCATAGCAACTGGATGCGGTTCTGAAGGAAAACTATTAACACAGAATGACTCACAGTAGGCCTTAGGGTCCGTGAAATTTTCACACAGAATAAATGGTACTCACTTGTGGGCCAGATTCACCACGTGCTCCCTCTCTACCATCTCGTCCCTAAGTAATAAAAAAATTGAGGCCGAATTTAGTAGTACAATAATTGAATTCAGGTAAACTTGGCTCCATATTGACCTTCCCACCATTTTATCATATGTTTTGTCATATCATGCGTTTGAATCTCCATTCCATTTCATTTTGTTGTCGAGTGACAACAGGCAACTAATGGTAGCAAAATGGTAACTATCTCTTTAGCACCAGAATTGAATTACATACCGTTTCACCAGTTCTTCCTTGGGCTCCACGTGCACCAGGCTCACCTGTGATTCCCTAATAAAAGACCGGAGAGCGAGAACTGTTTTATTGAGCTCATAACCTAATGATCATTTCAATGTTCAGATTCCTAATATCAAACTAGTAGAGCGCTCTTTATAGAAGTTCCGCCATTTTTCTTTTGACCGGATGTTCTCCCGTTAAAGTAAACATGTTTTCCCTGAATGTTTCATGACTCATTCTCTTAAAATACCTGTTAAATTTACCATTTTTAAGCTGGTAATGAATTCAACCGTACCTTATCACCAGGTTCACCAACCATCCCCTCGAAACCAGGAGGTCCTTTCTCGCCCTGCAAAAGATGGACAAGATTGGTACAAGATGTCCTACAGTCATTAATGCTCAATGTCAGATTACATGAAACAGAAAGAGGATGAAAAATCAATTTGAAAAATCATCTTCATTACCCCTAATCCGCCAGGGCCAGGTGGGCCTTGATCACCAGCTGCACCAGGTTTACCCTAAAGGAAAAATTAAAGTTATATATAAGTCTGAAAGCCATTTATACTGAAAGGAACAGTTACCTATACGAAAGACGGGAACACTGGGACATCCCTGAAAGTTTTATGATAAATTGTCCAACGTTCAAGGCATCGATAGAAACTCATGCATTCTACCACGCCCAACAACGCAGTTTATGTTAATTTTTTACTTAGCCAAGCTATCATTCGGTCGTTACCTGTCCCTACAGTGGTAAACGGTAGATGTGAAACAGTCTTCCTAAATTATGTCATCACCTCCCTTTCGGTGATTTATGCAAATCAGCTTGACCGCAGAGATAATAATGGTTCTATTTTACATCCGCCACAGTCGGTCCGTCGTATACTAAGTACAAGCACTGATCAAATAGAATCAAAAGTCTATTGTGACCAAATTTCACTTTGTCCTACTTTCGCTTTCGAGCTATGGCTCAGCTATTTTTAATCCTGGTGATTTTAAAACACAATACGGTTTTTTTGCCAAAAAAATTAGCACATAAATAGAGACCTTACGCAAACAGGGCGGCACCTTCGTAATGGCGTGTAAGAAATGGCGTTGCTTCCGCTTTTGCTAACCATATATATGCATAGATTAGCAAAAGCGGAATCAACGCCATTTCCTACATGCCATTACGAAGGTGCCGTCCTGTTTGCGTAAGGTCTCTATTAAGATAATCGGCTGGACGATTATTCCAAAAAATCTAACTTCTAATAAGAGCGAACACCTGAATACTACGACCGAATTATTTTCAGTAGTTACAGCTTGCTATTTAAACCAATGCCAAATACCAATACGGAATGTTCTTATTTTAAAAAAAAATTGTCTCAGAAACTTACAGCTGTTCCGTCACGACCTTGTCTGCCAGGCTTACCGGCAGGACCTGGGATACCCTGAAAAAAAACACATATGTACAATCTGCTATATATCGGTACAGAACCCTATAGCTGTATTAAAGATTCGATCAGGTTTAGAAACACTTATATTGCCAATCTGCTGCTATTACTCATGTTGGCACACTCATTCTTTGCCATATCTTGCTGACGATTTGTCTAAAACAATCACCACTACTAGTAGTACTACTTACGTTGGCACCTTTCTGGCCAGCAAGACCGGCAGGTCCAGGTTCACCATCTTTACCCTAGACAAAAATACACGGCATGATGTAGTGTAGGTGCTGCAATGTCTTGCAATGAACTGAAAATGTTCCAGATAACTGAAACATTCTACTTTCATATCTACAATTAGCTATTGCAATAGAACAATGTTATGAATCAACATACCCTTCGTCCCTCTTTACCAGCCTCACCAGGTTTACCAGGCAAACCCTTTTAAGCAGAAATTTATAGAATTTTAATTAAAACATACCTGGAACTATATAATAATAACTATATAATAATACGCTCTCCACATTCTACACCAGGAATTGGCTTTTCAGAGTCACTTACACAGGTTTACAGGTGATAGGGTTAGAGATCAAAGAGGAATACCCTTATCGATAATCTTAAAAGCAAACGTTATACAGTCGAACCTCTATTAAGCGGCCACTCTCGGGGATCGGCATTGTGGCCGCTTAATAGAGGTGGATTTCAGGACTTCGATATGTGGCCGTTCAATAGAGGGTGGCCGCTTAATGGAGGGCCGCTTAATAGAGGTTCGACTATATAGACATAGAAAGGTATTACGCTTACTTGGCTGCCAGAAGGTCCCTTGAAACCACGATCTCCTCGTTTACCGGTTGGTCCCTAAAATCATCAGTAATAGATAATACAGTTAAAAAAATTAGATTCAATAAGTGAATTGCTGCCCTTCAATGCAAAGGATGTCATCTTCACGTTGCATCGTATGGAGCTTCTTTCATGTTTTAGCTACAATAAAAACACTATTCATGAAACTGCCATTCTCACAAGAACAATGTCACAGATAAAAACGTAAAATGGTTAATGTACCTTGTCTCCCTTAGGTCCCTCGGGGCCTGGTGGGCCTTGAGGTCCACGGATTCCTGGTGCACCCTTCCTACCAGCTTCACCAGTTTGTCCAGCGCTACCAGTGGCACCTGGGGCACCAATGTTTCCTTGAGGTCCTTGCCTTCCCTTAGGTCCCCCCGGGCCATCAACACCAGTTGAACCAGGTTCGCCAGGTTTACCCTAAAGGAATGATAAATATGTACTTAGAAAATGAAATTACGTTCTTGTGCATATAGTTTAAAAACGGGTTTACACCAGAAATAAAGTGGAAAAAAATCCTGCACATTTCCCTAAACAAAGCCTTGTTTCAACAAGGTAACAATATCCTTTGTTATTAGGTAAAAGTTTAGGTCGAACGTACTAGTTCTCGTATTTCTAAAGTCAGGGTTGGACTTTTCCAGTGGCCAATAACTTTGGGTTGTTGCTGCCTACGCGCCGGACAGTGTCTATATATACAGACTATGTTCACTTACCGACTCTCCCCGCGTACCAGAATTTCCAGTTTGACCTGGTAATCCCTAAACGAAAGAAAGAGATAGGTCATACATATAACTGTTAATCAATCATGTATATGTAAGAAATGCTAAAGGCTTCGAAAACTGCTTCGACCGCACTTCAAAAGCCAACACACCCTCCACTCACCGGCTGCCCTGCATCACCAGCAGCACCGTTATCACCAGTACTACCAGGACTACCCTATAGAATGAAAATTAGAAATGAACATAGTCATGTATTTCAATGCGTCATGCGAGGTTTGTGAGGGGGAGAATATAAAAAACAATTAAAGAATTTGCCGATTTCCTTACTGGAGCTCCATCAGCACCGTTCTTTCCAGGAGCACCTTTAGCACCCTTTTAAAAGAGAAATAATACTTGTGAATAAATCTTGGAGTCTGTTGACTACATCAAAATCAACTATATGACTATATCAAGTGGTAAGCGATCAAGCACTCTGTTAAACTTAGAGTTTACAAGGATCATATTATGATATGATTGATGGGTACGAAAAATTTCTTCCGAAAAGGAACATTTGACTTAAAAAGCCTCTAGGGAAAAACTAGGGAAAACGTAATTAGAATGAAGAAAAGCTTTTTCTTCTCAGTATTAAATTTTCCCGGAATTTGAGTGGTATTGTTAAATTTAAGATTTTGAACATTCTCCAAATCAGGTGGAGGGCTGCGACAGCTCATACCAAAACAAACTAACCTTTTGTCCTATGTCACCTTGGGCACCAACTGGGCCTTTCAGACCAGATTCCCCCTGAAAACAAAAATACATAATATTATCATTGCGGGAGAACTCGAAATTGTGGGATATCTCTTTTTTCCGATCTACTCAAACTCCAAGATCCGCGACTTTCTCCACTTACAGGATCACCCTGTCGTCCAACATCACCAGGTTCCCCATCTTCACCAGGAGGACCCTAAAATTATATGTTTATATGTTTATTTATTTTTATTTATGTATATTTGTTGCATCATATTAAGCGGTACTGACGTGGCTTGGAATTAAATCCGTATTCGGAGAGACTGTTAAAAGTATATGTACACTTATACGAATGTTTTCACATGTTTGGTTCATACGTCGTCAAGAAAAAAGAGTTAGTAAGGGTCTATTTACGAACGATATACCGCTAGCTATATGCGACTGGTATTCTCAATAATGAAAACGGGTGAATATGCTACATATTGCTCATTCCACTGAAGAAATTTGCCAGAAGACGTTTGAACGTTTGTCTATCCGATCACATACGTCAGGATAAGAATCGTGTAACTGGTCTTTGAACACAAACAGACTAGTATTAAGCACTTACGGCCTCCCCAGGTCGTCCTTGATCTCCTTCATCACCTCGTGCACCAGGTTCACCCTAAAATATTGCAATATCCATGAATCGTTTTAGTTCAAACTCCCCAAAAGTCATTCCTACCGACTTCTCTTCTTTATGCATATAATAGCGCATTGTATATTGAACTTTGTCCCTTTTTTTGCCCGTATCGTGCAAGATATTGGATCTTTAACCCATATATAATCAGAGCCAATTATTACAGGAAAAGCTGTAACGGACATTACGTTATCATCATACAGTTTATGTTTACTTTATTTGTTTGGTTATGGATCAAATTAAACACAGTTTCGGATCAAATAGTAATGAATATATTTTTCTATACCATAAGCAAACATAAACTCAGTGCAATATCTATTATCCCGTAATTCAAATACATAACGAGGGAGGGGGCAGGGGACCTCAAAAGGTTGACCTGCATGTAATCTGTTCACTTTATTCCTTCCAAAAGTTATTACATTATAAGGAAGAACATATATGCAGCTAAATACTTTTTACAAAAAATTCTAGATCCAGTTACAGCAAATATCACACTATACTATAAAACACTATACTATATAAAATACTATATATTACCTGATTTCCATTAGGTCCAGGTGACCCTGGTTCACCAGGAGGTCCAACGCTTCCCTAGATTATACACATCAACTATTAGCACTTCGTGGTTAATCAATAGTGAATTGTTCCCAGTTCCCAGTGTAAAAATCACGCCTGATGAAATGCTAGCGCTATCAATGTGGATGCTGATGTCTATAAGAAATGGATCCTATCTTGGGATCTCATCTCATTGTATTTTCACGCACATTTGCCTGATGCAAAATTTTGTCACAAAATAAATTTTGTTGCGTCTAAAAAAATTGTTTCATTGCTGAATTTATGATTAATGTATTAAATAATATATGCGTTGACGGGTTATAATGTACTTTATCCAGCTTTTCAACTGCCGCAATACTATATAATTCATGGTAACAGAAATACATGATTTTGATTTGCTAATTTTGGATCAGCTAGTTTTAGTCCCTAACTGTAGTTAAAAGTTAAATACCATTCTAAATTGTAAATTAGCGTCTTCTTTTCTTCCCACAAAAAATGTCCGTTATATTCCAGCATGCATGGAATGGAACAGCTTTTTTCTTTTTCGCAAAGTGTGCATGTTCATATCAGAAGTAGTACCAAAAATAAAGTAGCAATCATGCAAGTATTATATGTATACGTGATGATCTTTTAAGTGGCGCTTTTTTGCCCTTTATCGCTCTTTGAGTAATATTACAGGCACGAATTTGTGTGCATGCATGCATCTGTCACTAGGACAATGCACTGCCTTGGCAAAGAAAACTGTATTTCCACTTCCTCAGTGAAGCAATTAAACTGCAAACAACTTTGATTTTAAAACTAAATCTCCAATTCTGGATTACCAACAATTAATAACTTATATTCCAAGCTGCAATATCCCGGCATCATGCAGTGTAGCTCATTGTGAGCAGAAGTTCTAAGTTTCCACTTCTATTTCGGAACAATAACAACAGATACAGTACAAAATCTTACTTACAGGGTAACCTTTAGGACCTTGTGGGCCGGATAAACCGGGATCGCCCCGCTCTCCCTAAAACGGTAAAAGTTTCTGATTAATAAACGTACTTTGAAGAAATGCGATTGACTGTTACATACTCATATCAAGAATTTCTAATATTCAATATATATGTATATATATATTAAAATTTTCACTCACAGCATCGCCTGGTGCTCCTCTACGACCATATCTACCGGGAGGTCCCTGCAAAGAGCAAAATTGAGTACATCATCACAAAGGTCACAGACATTCAAAACGATTATTTCACTTATTTATTTTTTTGCCTTTCTTTCAGGAATAAATATTCAATGTAGGATGAAAATTGCTGTTTTCGTGCATATGTGAGAAACCTCTCTCTCTTTCTCATTGCCATTAGGCAAATTTAAAATTCTATAACCATTCAACCAATTCTATAACTATAGCCGATTCTATAACCAACACTTTTTGAGTGGATATATAGTTACAACATGCGCCGCACATAGATATAGTACAGGGCACAAATGTGGTAACAAAAAAGGAGAAAGTGGAACGAAAAAATTAAATACCATGATGTACATGATATTAAACAATACAGTTCATTTGTAAAGTTATATACCATTTAGTAAAGGCTCTGCTACACGGTGCAATTTTACTTGCATCTTGCAATGCAATTCTACTTTTGAGGGATGTAAATTAGTGAAGAGTCTTCAATATGTTATTTTAAACCTACATGGAGTGTAATAAACGTAAAAATTTCTTAGCTTCCAATTTAAATCTCTTAAAAGTAGAATTGCATTGAAAGTTGCAAGAAAAATTGAAACGTGTAACAGGGCCTTAAATAGGTAATTACGTCAGAACTACATACTTCTTTTCAACTTAGAGATACATGGATTGGATGGATTGCAAGTTTTTTCCTTTACAGGTGGCTCATTTAAGTTGAAAATGAAGTTGTGACATAATTGTTAAAAAGGACTATTCACGAAATTTAGAAATAGTTTAGAAATTTTTTTGTAACAATTTTTTCGCGACAATGTACCATAATATTACGGAAACAATGCGAAAGAAGTATTAGAGTTTCACTGGTAGTTTTGGGAAGGCAATAGACGGTAGTGTTACACTTACCGGAGGCCCAGGGATGGCTTCTGATCCACCTGGTCCGCCAGGAGGGCCTTTCGCCTGGAAATAGATAATATAGTATTATAGATGCCCAGATATTTGCCCAGCAAGAAAAGATTAAAACGAATTGAAGATTCTGGAAGTAGTGCATTAGACACATACATCTCCATCATCACCAGGGGCTTGCTGTGCTGGTGGACCTGGTGGCCCAGTATCTCCTCGAGGTCCCTTATTTCCCTTTCTCCCAAGACGTCCAGGAACTCCCTACAGGAAAAGTATTATCAGGTTTTAATGTTTTCTTCAAAAAAACACTATAAAAACTTTCGGATTATCAGAATAACCGATTTCAAATTTCACTGGAACAACTCTAGTTGTGTTAGTAACTTCCATTCATCGTCATTAATTTGTTGAATAAATAAATAATTAAATGTACTTACCGGATTACCTGGGGGTCCGTCAGGTCCTCGATCCCCAGGAGTACCAGGTGGACCCTAAACAGAAATTGACATGTTAGAATTTCAATCATGAAGAAATTAACAGGAAGGACTGCCCTCACAGAAGGTCAATCTAATACACCAAACTAACGTTTGTTGATTTCCTGATGAAGTGAGGATTTTAGCATTTAGGTAATTTTGTATTAAATATATATTAATAGTGCGTATTAATAAGTATGTTGTATATGTATAGCTTCAAATATGTCGTCACACCATAGGCAGAGTGCGGTAATTAATATCCATGCAGCACTGATCCATTGCGTCAGTCAATACCGATCCCCACCAAGAGGAATTCAGCGGACACAAAATAAAATTAAGAATGGATAACTTACTCTCTCTCCCGGATCGCCAGGGTTCTCGCTTGCTCCCACTACAGAAATGAGAAACAATCCAGAACATCATTTTGTCGTCAGTTGAGGCCAGTTAGCACTTAGCATTCGTTCTATGTATTATTACTTATATACAGTTGAAAGCCAGCATATCTACTGTATACTTTATCACTGATACAATTGGGCCATACTTATATAAGTTGGCTATATTTACACATGTAGCTAAACGTTAAGGTTATTGCTCCTATCACCAGAATCAAATAAATCGGTATTAATACAGGGATATTTTTTACCTGGATCTCGGCATTCTAAACCCGAACAACCGTCATCACAACATTTTTGTGCTTCTGGACATTCCTCGTCTTCTGAACATAGGGATTGTGGAGTACCGCACTCAGGTCTTATAGTTGCTACCGGACATTTTCCAGCTGTTAAAAGAAAACGTGTTAGTTCTCTTCAAATCGAGAAATCTTGACCATAAAAATTGAAGCATGCATGAAATGTGAATTATATAATTATTCCCAAATGTGATTTAAAGTTTGCCGCCCCGGTTAGCGGTTGGCCATAAACATCAATCTTAACTTACTGGGGTCGGGGATAGTGTTTTTTTTCAATAGCTTTAAAATCGCCCGTTATTTGTTACAACTTTGATCAAATCTTCATATTCCTAAATCGAGGATCCTCTTTAATATTCGTTGGTTCCAAAGATGAGATTCGATCCCTTTTCGAGCATTTTTAGAACGGTTGAAAAAATCACTATCCAGCCTTGGTATACAACCGGCCCCTGCTTTCTATTGCATGTTTAGTAATTGCGGGAAAATTGTCGCATTTGAAGATACGTTGTTGATTCTGCCACTTTTGCCGCTGCAATTCGTGTAAACCCCAAGCTAAGACTTGTTTTAAAACTTTGAACATGCATGAAAGCTTGCATTTAGACTGATCAAGCCCGTTTAGCGTAAACGGTGGTCGGTGGAAAGGTAAAAATTTGATAATTCTTATCATCTCTCTTGAATGAGTCAACTTGAATATTATGTACTGAATATGTAGTTGTAAACAGTATCCTTGTATTAAGATGCTTTCTATTTTGAACTTATCCACCGTTTAAGCTAAACGGGCTTAATACAACTGGCTTCTGATGGGAAAGTAAGCAGTATAGAGTGTGAATCAAAAAGGGTCAAAACTACCCGCGTGAAAGAGTAGTTTTAGGGGTTAATTTAAACTGAGAACTACGCGTATTAGGGTAGTTTTGACCCTATTGAACGCACAGTGTATTTTTAGGAAATATTTTGACTCCCTTATACACTTCTTTCGATTCAAAAATTGCTTGCTTTCTCTGATCATGTTTTTGAAATAGCGAACGCAGATATTTCTGTAGTATACATATAAACATGCGGCAACATTTCAAAATTTAATTATATTTTCTTGTCCGCCGTTTATGCATGGGCTACAAATTATTACCTATCTTGTTTTGAAATGCTCTGCCTGTAGTGCTAAATGGAAATCTTGCCGCATTTCTGTGGCGCGCGCTTATGGAAAAATGCGCATCTTTTGGCTTACAACGAGTATTAAGTTACGGTGTAGGCCTAAATTGGTGTAACGATTCTCTTGCGAATTGAATTTACGTTTGCAAAATTCAGAAATTGTTTCCTTATCAAGCCTATTGCCGCACATAGTCAATACCACCATTGTAAAGCAATTAATATTTTTCATCTTGTAAGAGTCGAATGAAAAACGAGAATAAAAAAGCCAAAACGCGGCTTATACACCATATAAATAACGTGCCTCCCAATGACGGAACGTTTTAAATATTTACCATCGGCAATACGCAACTTTGGCTGAGGTTTACAACCCTTGGGCATGAAAACAACATTTCAATATTTTTCACCCTAGCTCGTAGCCTCGTGCCAACCTCAATATGTATGTATGTTGATTACCTATTACATTGTTTAATCTGTTAAAACATTGGATATAGACATCGATTGACAGCGAATGCATGCCGATATATGACAGAGAGAATTGTCTATATCGAGCACATAATTATATCTCCCTATTTGCTATGCATAATGTGTACATTGCGTCCTTTTTTGACGCATGGATTTTTGCCTAAATCCCAGCACTAATGAATCATGTACAGAGAAGTTTCCTCAAATTTCAGAGTTGCGCAAACACAGTGAACTCAATGTTACGTGTTGAATCACAGTGGTTGAACTCAGTGAAAAAAAAAATTGTGAAAAATTGCTCAGTGAAAAATTACTAACAGCACAACTTACGTAAAACTACAAAAAAAATTGGAACAATCGGCTGGCCTTTGAGCATAAGGTTATAATGTTAAAAGAATGTTTCCTATATAGATTGGATCGAAGAACAAGCCGGCCAGCTTGTACAAGAATGAAAAGTTTCCGAAGACATTTCAACTGTACTCATGTTGCTTTTTCCCTGCATATAAAATATAAATGCAAATTTTCTTTACGACAGTTTTATCCGACTCAAAACTGGTCGTTTGGACGCGCAGTGAGAATCGTCAGTCCGAACCATGGGTTTCGAGGTGCACAAAATCTGCGCAAAGGCAAGATTTACCTATAGTGACTTTGAATACGACATATAGGTCTTTAGTATTGATTGTGTCTTAATATATACTATCTATCTATATGTTCTAATCGTAATGCAGCATTCGGTCGAAACAAACAATCTCTAAAAATTGTCAATTGAATATCCCGCATGGCGCACGGCTTCTACAAACGTGCGCAAATGCTTTCTATACAGCGACAAGTACAGTTTTCTTTATGTCCAATTTGATATCGTCTACTTCAACGTAAACGTAGGCCATATAAAAGCTTGACTCACTGTATGCTAGGCTATGTTGTTTATCTATGCCTTCATTATATATTATAGCTTGTCCTCTCGAAAAAATTATGTATGTCAATCTCGCAATTAATACCAAAGCTTATTAACAACAAAAGGTAGAATTACACATCAATTTTACCTATATTTACATTTCCCGATAGCAAATACCGCAATCTATGTCAAAATGTTGAACATTTAAAAGAAAATAATAATAATCTAAAATTGTTCGGAATATGCGATATAATATTGTATGCTTAAACCTCTCATTGTGGAATTCGTGCATCAACACCTGACACCTGACCGTCTGAATATCAGGGAACAATCGGCTCTTTCATTACAACAGTGCTGACCAAACAAGAGAACACGGATTATTTGTGCTGTGCAGCGCGTTTTGTATTGAAAACAGCGTATTATGAAAATATTCGTTTATTAAATTCATTTTATGTACCGTGAAAATCATGAATTTAAAACGCACCAGTAAACCGCGCACCAAGCAAATGCGCTATTTTGACCTCGTATGAATGGGCCATTTATTCGCGCAAATCCATGGAACCGGCTTTGAATCACAGCACATAAAATACAAGACACTTTACATTGTTTATCAATGCGAAGAAAAAGAAAATCAATGCGAATAAGTGAACCACACAACACTGTGATGATACTTGATGTGGGGGATCAGATTTTATACACAAACCATAGCATAATAAAATGTACAATTGCAAGATCTATGTCCGTATTTACTCAGCACGCAGGCGAATATTTTAGGCAAAATGTATTTCAAGCCTTAGAAATCTACAAAGTTCTATAGTCAGTGCGAGTTAAAGCGTGAGCAATACCGATTTCTATGGCAGTCGGCAAAGTCACGCACGGCAGAGTTGGAAATTGGAAAATACAAAAGGCAGAATATTTCGTTTACTTACGTTTTCCCTCCTGTCCGTGCACAGTATATGCTAAGTATAAAAGAAACGCTAAAGAGAACGACCAACGAAACGCCATGACCATACGCTAGGCTTCTTGGTGCAAAATGGTTTCACGCACTACACACCGTCAGCCTGTACTGATCAGAGCCAAGATGAAGTTGCCGAGGCACTGCGCGAGCACAATCAGGCGCGGTTGACTAGGGGTCTGTGCTGCATTCTGTGAATAGCTTCATTAACAAAGACCTCAATTGATATTTGATCCGGCAAAAATAACGCCTTCAATGAAAACCCCTCTTTGATGACCACAGTCCTATTATTATGAAATATTAATACAACACTGATCAGGTTTCCAAATTCACTGCAAAGCGCGTTTTTAGGCAAAGAAATCGCCCGCACTTGTTTGTTTTTATCGCTATTTGCATAGATTCCGTCTGCGTTTACTCGAGGTCGGAATATATGCTCTTGCCCGGTGGCTTCGTCGTGCGTGATTGTTCAACAGTTTGGTGATTGTTTACTTGTGTGACAAGAACACGTCGACAGTTGAGCGGAATTAAATATTCCTTTCACGCGCGCATTATAAACGAAACCTCGCCACGAGATTGGCGCACGGGCACAAGGACTCTAGCATCGTTTGAAACCAGCTTTTAAGTTTTAGCTTGAAAACGTTGTTAGCAACACGCGCAACGCAGTCTTGTTTTCAAGAAGAGGTTGATTATACGTTTGTTTGGGAGTGAAAAGTTCATCGGCAAATATTTCCGTCACACAAAACACAGGGATATGTCATATCTGATATAACGTTTCTCACCGTCAATCCTGTATCACATTTTAAATTCGCAACTCAGTTATAAAATATATTGGAAATTTAGAAACCGAATTAGTTATATAGGCCGTATATGCAATTTGACCTTTCACCCCAGGATCTTTGTTGATAAAATAATGTTTTATATATGAACTAAACAAATTTCAATTACAAGTTCTCCGTCTATTATCGAAGGTTATAAGGTAGCGAGCCGGGGTGAAACTTTATTTTGGAGGTAGACGGACAAATATTTTTTCAACCATACAGCTAGATCAATATATTTTCTTAAAATTGTAATATGGCATAGAACGGCATATGGCATAAAAGAGATTACTGATCCCCAAATGTTGGCGAGCATTTCTACTACGTTAATTCTGCGCATGGATGTCTACATGTAACCGCTTGTCGGTATCTGCTTGTTGAACATTCGAAGGCTCAGTTTACACAAGCGAGCTTTGCAGACTTGCAGTTTGCAAAACATGCTGGAATTATACTCCCAATAGTTTACAGTGTCAAAGCTTAGTTTCTGTGGTCGGAGTCACGGTAAAACTTTACCTTTTTAATCGTGATAGCTGTTTTTTAATGTTTTTATTGATTTCAGCGATTTTTGTTTGTCAGTATGAATTTCTGAGCACACGTACCATATAGTAACGCGGTTTCATCCTATGCGAATGCGAATTGCTTCATAATATTAGCACTTATGTGTACGTTGCTTGCAAATAAAAATTTTCTGACAGAGATCTCAACTCGGGAGAGAATTCTAATCGGCATAACCACGGTATAATAATGTATTTGTTTATCATAATATAAACAAGATCAAGTTTTTTGACACGCAATATTGTCATCCTGAAGACTACCCGAAAGATGGCTGGGGGAAGATAAAGGCACTATACATGTATTCACTCGCAGCATTTCACTTACAATTTGTAATCAGTCTAGTTCATACCTATACCTACATAAATTCTAAAAAAACTTTCGTAAAGTGTCAGTAACCCGGCCTAAAAATTAGTAGGGAATCGCGGAGATCAAATTAAGTCACGCAGAATCAGGCCACGCACCCGCGATCAGGCGTTATATTAGGCAGATTTAGCATGAGGACGTGAACGTAAAAGAGGACGTGAAAACGGCGAATAAATGGCGTGGCATGTCCATGTATAGACGCATCACGCCATTTAATCGCCATTTTCACGTCCTCTTTGACGTTCACGTCCTCATGCTAAATCCCCCAATATATTATCTTCACTAAGCCTCGTTCTCAGTCTCTTGCTCGTGCAGTCAACAATGTCAACGATTTGGGTAACATAACCCCTAACGGAAGATAAGGCAGCGGAAAAGGAACTAATTTGAGTGTTGGTAATTTCGCTAAGATCCTAATAAATTCGATTACCTCTGGACGGAAAGCATGATAGACCAAAAATGCGCGTTGCGTTTGAAGCGTAATCCTGCAAATTCAGAAGAATGAGGCGCTTTCGAGTTCCGAGATATCGATGAAACAAAGAGGGCGAATTTATGTGCAAATTTTCGGTTTTTTCCTTAAATTGGGGGCCTTTTGGGGCATACTGTTGAAAAAACGCTTCAGGTTTAGTTTCTCACTCCCAAAAGCTTGTAAACTACGTAAAATGGTTACAACTGCATGCTAACAGAATAAAAATAAGCTTGAATACTTACGCTTTGGCGGTATAGCAGTTGGATCGAAGACTAGAAAATAAAAAATTTAGAACACGATTATTTGCAGCAGGCTTCCAAGTGAGGTTCAACCAGGGGCACACATTAGGGCGTGTGTGTGGAAATGTCTGTGGTGAACTATTTAAAAAGCTGAATGCATTTTGAACTGAACGCTTTGCTCTTCACAGTACACTCGTATACCACACACGTCTTAGAACTGTTTACATGAAGCGAGTTATCCCAGCTAGGCGAGGTGAAAACTGCATATAATGAAAGACTAATCAGGTTAAGCCTTTGGTCTGATGCGCTTTTTACCTCGCCCAGCCGGAATAACTCGCTCCATGTTAGTCGTTGGCTTTTGGTGGTTTTTCCTATCAAATACAAACACTGGAAAAGTCGGTTCCTCAATATTTTCTTAATATGCGCCCCTGGTTTCAACTAATACCCATATATAGCAGTGCAACTAATGATTTAACTCCTTCGGGTTAGTTTTAAACTTTTTAGATTTCTTTGGAGGAGGGGCACAACGAAATAAATAATTGAGGAGGGGGTAAATTTACAGCGTATATGAATGGGCAGGGGTTCCAACAATGGTTCTGGGCTAACTGCTCGAATCTAGTCGCCGTCTCCCTTTTGCAAAAAAGTAATTAATTTAATCTTCCTACAGGAGCGATATAGGCTTTGCAATTCGTGGGATCTTCTCATTCTTCAGAGAATTTTAAAAAAAGCAAAAAAAATAAAGAGTCTACGTTTTGACAAACTTGGAAAATGTTCTTCGAAGTTATTGTCTTTTGGTATTTTGCTAAATTTAGCATTTTATCAGCCGTCTCTTCACTGCACAAGACATGATAAGTACTTTACACAACTTGGCCACTGGCCTCAAAGTGAACTGAATAACAGTGTGTACATATACCAATCAAACAAATCCGATTGCGATAGCAAGACAATAAAATCATAGATCATTCAAAGATTTTTGTGTTGTACAACCTACGGTCTACCTATGGTCCGAATTTCAAGAGCTTAAGCTAACATCCTACATTGGGCAGAGTAATTCAGAAAATGCATGACCCTTAACATAATCTCATGCAACATGGCAACGGCTTGTATAGAAAAGGAAAACATAAGACATAAATGTCCTCGTTATGATTTCACATCAATTTACTGAGGACTGCCTTCCATCGGAAATTTTGCTTCCACGTGTGTGCATTCAGTTCTATTCTTGCCAACAAAGGCATAATTACACATGCAAGCGGAATGATAGCGACATAAAACAACTCAACATGCACTTTATAGCAGAGAATGAATCATTCGATGTGGATAAACAATGAAGAGGAAACTTTAGCATGCATGCCTCATGCCTTAGCACGACCCCATCTCTGGTTCATTAGGAAAAATCGAACGAGGTTGACTAACTATAAAAGCATCTCGTTGAAGTTGGAAAAGTATCGATGACTCGAAACCAAAATAGTTTCTGTGCCCGAAACGCTAGGAATACTGATAGGTTTCTCCGGCTAAAGGGTTGCACAATACTGTTTACTGACTTACAGGGTTCGGTACATTTGTAACCAAGACATCCATCATCACAACATTTCTGAGTCCCAGGGCATTCAACATCAATCGAACAGGTAGAGGACGCTGTACTAGAACATTCAGTCCTTAATTTAGGCAATGGACATTTTCCAGCTAAAAGGAAAACAGTTCTAGTATAAGTTCAATGAATAGATAAATCATGTTTAAATAAGCTGGAACGGAGAGTTGCGTGTGTAGTAATCATGGACGCAGGAGTGCCAGAGGGGAAAAACGCCAGGCTATAATTGATTATTAACTTTTTTAGAAGTTATAGAATATCATTTATGTGAGGGTGCCATTGATCATCGCAAATTGATTCCTTAATTATTAATTCCAACAAAAAAGTCACAAAAATAGTACAGTTAGTTCGTGTGATTTTGACTACAATAATGTGACGATGCATCGCGTGAGATTTGGGAATTTTTGGGGGGGACAATGATGCGAATTCCTTCATTTGTGGGGTTGTGGTTTTTTGCAATATTATAAATATAATCCCACAGCCATGTGACAACGAGAGCTATACACGAGAATCAACGTTTCGAGGGCGTGGCCCTATCGTCTAAAAGTTGCTACAATGGAATAGCGAAAATACGGGGGACTGTGGGCGGCTTATCACAGAGAGAGGCGAGATCCGTGCAGACGGCAAGTTTTCCTTGACCTTGACAAGTTATCTTGACCAGTTCACTTGCTCGTGTGTATGGCCAACAAGTTTTCCTTATCAATTTATATTTGCTTGTGTGTACGCGACAAATGACAAGTTTTGACAATTTTTTCTTGACAAATTTTACGATAATATGAGTGTATTTTACGACACTATGAGCCATGCATAATAAAATGAGTATACGACCGAATCTCAAAACAAACAAAAATTCTTCAAAAAACCTGCTCGATTGGCTCGACGATATTGTTGCGCAGTCCCCTACTGCGCATTTCCTTGACGGTCGTACACATGAGCATTTTTCCTTGTTAAAAAGTTGGCATGACTAGCTTTTGAGCAAGGTTCCTTGTCAAGGTTCTTTTCGCGTACAGACGGGAAAATAAAACTTGTATGGGACTTAAGACGACGACGAGGGTGAGAAGACACCGAAAGGTAAATGGAAACAGAAGGCGCTCTTTCAATTTGTAAACACGAATATATATATATATATATATATATATATATATATATATATATATATATATATTATAACAAATTTGTTAAGTCTAACATCGACGCAGCAAGGGAAAATAGAACTGTGTTGATAATATCCAACGTTAAATTGAGTGCTGCACGAAATTAACAAAGTTAATAAACTTCTCCAATTTTATTGGGGGTAACAAGGTGCTGTGCAAAGACAGCCATATCAAAATAAATCATGTACTGCAACTGAGACTGCATCATGTTTAAAAACAAGCATCTGTGGTTTGAAACACAAAGCCGTTCGTTAGCGGTTTGGCGTTTGAGGTAAAAGCCAAACTTAAGGTCTCTATTACTCGACATGTCATGCCTACGCAGTCAAGCTGACGGACAATCCACCAAGACAGGTTACTATCTCCTCATACATACTTTTAACTCATACTGAAAGATGTGTAAAGCCCATGCAAAAAGACCTCAATTTACAAACTTTTGACGATAATTTGAACTGTGACTGAGCAGAACATTGAATTTACCTTGATTTTCGCAGTCGATTTCATATCGCAGTTTCCCAAACTCCTTCGAAGTTCGTTTTCAAGTTTGCACCGAATTCCGTTTGTGAACATGCGATTTGAGAAGTTCAAAAGTTCATAAAATGTGTTTTAAGCGGGCAAAAGCTAATATGCTTATTCAAGCTGGTATTTTTCACTATCTTGTTAAGAGCGAAAAATAATAGCACAAAATTAGCAATTTGTCATGCATTGATGCCGTCCTACAATTGAATAGAAATTCAGCCTTTGAAAACTCTGTGTGGACTCAATGTGCTCTGTGGGCAAAATCGATTTACTGGCGAAATTTCGAGGGGGATTTGTACACCCAGTAGATCACCTCTAAACCTACTTTAATTTTGATCAACTTTGTTTATCTGCATGGTTTGTATATATGGACGAATTCAACGTATTTTTCGCCGTAGGTAAATGCCGGCATCGGCGTGCAGAACTTGTCATTGTGTCCATGCATGTCGCCATGTTTTTTTTATTTTCTTCAGTTGAGTGAATTTCTATCAGTCAGTTAATTTGGACTCCCTGTATATAGATTATAGTAATTCGACAGTCATCCACGGTCCATTCGGTCCAGATTCAAACACGATACTCATATTCACGACGAAAATTGATAGCAAATGCCCAATGTCGATGATTTGTAAAAGCCTTCATTATGCCATCCATAAAATTATGACGGTTTTCCACTATAGGCGGAATTTTTCGAGATATTCTTTTCAATTATGAGAATTCGACCGTAGCGGATTCCCTTCACCGGTTACAATTGGAAAGAAAATCTACCGAAAAAGGGGTGTCCTTATACAGGGTGTCTCATGCAAAAAAGAGGACGCTATTGAATTCACCTATTGCTAGAATTTGAATGGCATAGCACTATATAAGTGCTCCAGAGTGTCGCTTAAATTGGACGCTGCCTAGCACTAAGCTGAACGCATGAAGATGCGTAAAACGACTTATTAAGGCGTTGAAATTTATGTTTTTGCCTTTGGAAATTTAAAGTAGCTTCGTGAATAATAAAAAAATAACCTTGCGAAAATGATAAAATTACAAATTAATCCTACGACCAGTTCGGGAGAAAATAGTTCAACTGACCACAGAAGAACGAGTTTTTGTTGTTATAAATTATACGCTGACTAAAAGTCAATCGATTTATTGGTTTCAGGCCATTCAAAGTTCACTGAACAACAATAATAATAATATTTAATCAGGGTCTTTCCTCAACAAGTTTTCTTGACCAGTTCACTTGATAAAATGAGTATACGACCAACGACCGAATTTCAAAACAAACAGAAGTGATAAAACTTCAAAAACCTGCTCGACTGGCTCGAAGATAGTTGCGCTGTTCCCTATACTGGGCAATTCCTTGTCAAATTCATTCTGGAGCACTGATCTTAACTCAGCCGTATACTATTGAATCCCTAATTGTACCCGCCATGCATCACTTGATTACCCTACCTATATAAATTATACTAATTAAGGCTAAATTAGTGCGTAAATTACTTGATAAACAAGTGCAACCTTTGATATTATAATAGATCAGGACCATATGAAGAAAAACAATGACCAGCCGACAATTCAAAAAAGTAAAGTAAAAAACAAATTCCGAATAAACAGGGCATCTTGAGAGTCATATGTTGGACCAAATCACTGAACAGGCTTCCTTCCGTGTAGATTAATAATAAATATAATATAAATAGTAAAAAGTATACAATAAAAAGTAATATAAATACGCTCGTCTATATAATGAAAGTCATTTACACAAAAGCCTTTTTAACACTTGGAATTTTGGTTCCAGGTCTGGGAAAGCGATTATAGGCCTATATAAAAATTCCCGAACACATTTTTACATGCATTCAGATGAATTTTAATAGCTCATATATTCTCGCAGTCGCTCGCGATTTACAGTAACAATTAATAAAGTATACAAATATAACGATTGAATCTTTGCGTCGCTGCAGGTTTAACCATAAAACGAGAAAATTAAAACAAGTGTTCAAGCTGGAGCATAAAAATGATCTAAAAATGCATTAAAACAGTCAGTGATGACAGAATTAGTTCACACTTTCACACATGCATCCTAGTTGAACACACGCAAATGTAAACAATGCAAGTAGAGTCAAAGTAATTCAGTCTGAAATCATTTTTTTCACCAAGCCAGGCAATCGCCATGTTTGTATCAAAGTTGCGGTTATTCATCGAGTATAACAAAATAACAATGCATCGTTTGTATAAGACACCGTATTACCGTATACAACGGTAGACAACGGTATTATTTTCTTACTAAGTCCTATAGACTTAATAGGCTTTCCTGCATGATAATAAAGTAAATTTAATACGGAATTAGCTAGATGAAAAAATCAATCCTATATAGGCGAGTTTGAGAAAGTCTCAACAAAGTCGAAGACGCCAAAGTCAAAGAAAGAATGATTTATCATCAACATTCTTTTCCGTTTAATATCAAGTTCCGTTTTGAAGTGCTTTGAGGCGTTGTCAAACATCATCGGCTTTCTAGGACCTTTCTTTGTGCACATATTTACAGTTTTTATAAACGTATAGCTACAGGCACAGAGGACCTACAGGCTATATTTGATTAATAATTAATAATTAAAGTTTTAGATGTCAAAGTTGATTTTAGTGAGCGCGAACTAGAACATTTCATCTAGTAATTACAATTCCTTGCATACTATTTTCTTCATTTTCATCCGATTTAAAAACGGAGACATGCCAACATACATATAACTAAACAAACGATAGCTATACATACAAGGTCGCGTGCACTTTTTTAATCCTTAAAACTTGTTTTCGTTCTATCACCTAGCGTGTTTTAGGTGAGTGGTAAGTAGGTGAGTGGGGTCCTTTGGTCAGACTGATCTATAGTACTCAGATATCATAATATATGTATAGTAATCGGTACATCTCACGTGCGCGGAATACATAAATGAAGTAAAGAGTATAGCTACTATCGCGGACAAACTAAATTTTCATGCAGCCATTTGTATATGTATATACGTATGGCTATCTATATCATCAGCAGACGTATATATTTAGGGCATAATAGAACCACAAACCCTGAAGCATAACGGAATAAGCAAGAAAATATTCTTAGATGTGCTTACGTCTATTCTCGTCTTGTCCGTGAACAGTTAGGATATGAAACGGAACCAAAGCGACGACGAGGGAGAGCCAGCGAAGCTGCGCCATGACAATATTTTAGGCGAGACGTTTTCACGTATGGTGACAGCAATATACACACCCGTCAGCCGGTATTCTGATCAAATGATCTGCAGGAGATGCAGACAAGGTTGAACCACGCTTGAACTGCGCTGAGTTATTAATCTGGCGCATGTGTCAACGTATAGAGGAGATCTGTTATTCTGGCATTATACATAGTTTGATTTTCAGTGACATCTGATATAGGATGTATGTAAAGTTATTGCGGAAAAGGACAGGTGGCCTTTCCCCGCAATTAGTAGGTGATGTGCTATCCTGCAACATGATACTAAGGATTCCTATTCAACAAACACAGCTAACTTTGCATGCCATTTATTTGTGGTTTAAGGTTTAGTGCCGTAATGTTCTCAAAAAACCCTTCAATTCATATTAACTGCGTCTAGACCTTATCACTTTATACTCTAATTTTAACTATAATGTTCTTTACTATCCGGATACCTATTGCATGTTGCCATGTTGGTTATTATCAACAGGCGACGAATTAGGGCCGGATTTGACACCATACTGGATTGTAATCGCAGAGCGGGCCGAACTTTGTAGGTATAGAGATTTTCAATGTCATGGACGCAAATAGATATGCTTATAATCCGTCAAATCCATGGGAACTTGCTCACCGGCAAACGAAGAGATGTCGTGACCAGTTGAGTCCGCGGTATCGTAGATATAGTCTGGGCTTAAATAGTTTTTTTTTATTTATATCGTTGGATTATTATTTGTTGAAGACTCAACTGAAGTTGGCTATGGAAGAGGCTAATCAACACATATCTTGAGGGTGTCCCCCAAGAATGCCTTACAACATATTGTGTTACATGCGCAATTATATACTTCAGGGCTTTATATTCTAATTTTCTCACTGCGTGCGTTGAATAACAAGCATATCAAAGTAAGTTGATAATCAGTTGTATAAATTAAGAAGAATGTGTCGTTATCTGCAGGTGTTCAAACACTGTAGATTGCACTGTTTTAGTTGACAGCAAGGTCAGCTGCAACATCTTATGGTAAATACATTGTACAGTATGCATATTTCATTAAGATGGGATATTTCAAATTTTAGACAAAATCATTCGACCGACGACTCGTCAATCATATGCGCGTCCTTGCAGATCAGTTTGACCACCCCAAAATGGACCCCCTTTTGAAAAAGGAATGAATTATTTTGTGCAGATATTAACTTTATAATTGGAAACTCAATTTATTCTTTAAATAGATATTTAACAAGCAATATAAAAATATTACAGAAGGTTGAAAATACAGAACGTAAATTTATTATTCATCCATCTGGTCCAGTGGTCCTTCTAGTTCTATATTGAAAGCTTTGCATCAATAATATTACTAACTACGTTGTGTATTCCCAAACTAAAATGCAATAATATAAATTTTTATCATATAATTACATATTCGAATTTTTATAATATTATACTTTATTATTATACTATGCCCCAATTTCAAATCCTCGCGGAAATATTATTATATTTGCACGATTAGCAATAATACAGAAAACAAAATTTAGTGAAAGAACAAACACTAAAGTCTAAACTAAAATGTTTCATTTGCATTTCCTTGCATAGATAAAAGAGTAGTCTATAATGCAAGTAGGTCTATTGGGACATCAATTTCGTAGTTGAAAAAATCCCAAACTAAAAAAACATTTAGCTTTAAACCGTGTCTTGGTCATGTTTGTAACTGAATAATACAATGGAAGTAGAAAGAGAAATGTAAATGGCTTAACTGGTCGATTCGCCGGAAATTTGCCAAAAATGGCGCGACAACTTTATTAAAACTTTTAAAACGATCCTGCATCAGATAACTGACCAGATAGCATTGACATTCTTTTGCAAGCCATTCATTGCTTTATTTCGCTGCGCGGTTATTCAAATCCACGCCAAAATAATTAAATTTTAAAAAATCATCGAAAGGACCGGATTTTCAATCCCAAAACCCGACAAGCGCAGACCCTAGGCAAATTTGGTTAATGAAAACTGCGACTATCCAATTTCATATAATTGGAAATTTTGATTTGCAGCTTTTTTCAACCAGCGGCATGCAGCGGTAACAGGCTTTTTGATGTTTTTGTTATATATATATATGTCAAAGTTCATCGTATATCTCGTCGTAATTCGACTCAAGCCTATTTCAATATAACACGTTGTACATAAAATTACGACACAATATGACGAATTATTGCGTATGCAGGAAATCCATGCAGCCATATACGTTATAAGTAAATCGGAAAGAATTGGTAATCACGGAGATAAAGGCAGGACTTGCATGTGTATCGTTGAACTTCATGCAGTAGCAATTCTGCAACAGTATTGGTGGCAAATAAACATAACTAAAAATCGCTGAAGTTTCATCCGTTGTAGTTTGGTGCTGGATTTAGGAATCCTACAAACAACAAAAAATATCCAAATATCCAGAAATTGATTGGAGTGCATGAAATTGAAAATATATATACATTATAACAGAAATTGTATAGGCACGTGGCGAATATTACTAAATACTGTTTTGCAAAATAGAGAATTTGTACATTTGATACATGCACTTTACAAAATATTTGCTATACATATATATAGTAGCTATATATATATACCTTTAAATTCTACCAAATTTTTTTTTGGAATTTGTCTTTTGGTTTTCTGTTTTTTATATAAACCTATTCATAAAGAAGAATGAACAGCATTAGTCACATTTGTCTAAATTCTTGCTTAAAGGGACGTTGTTGATTTTACACCGCCCTGTGTCTACACGGTGCAATTTTTCTTCAAACTTGCAATTGCAATTCTACTTTTATAAGAAGCGAAAATAAGTGAAGAGCCTTGAAAATGTAAATGGAAGCGTCCATAGAGTGTAATAAACATAACGGTCTTTCAAAAGTAGAACTGTATTGCATGTTGTATAAAAATTGCAGCAACGTGAAACAGGGCCCTTAGGATTTTGTGTCAGTTCACTCGATGTGGGATAATTGCTAAGCGTTAATTTCGAGTGGAAATCATACACAACTCAGGCCAGGTTGTAGAAATGAGTTAACTATTGGTCCTCCGCAGGAATAGAACCTACGCCTTCGTGATGCCAGTGTAATGCACGTGCCACTGAGCTAAAGTGGTAGCTGACAAAGATGTCAGTCGTCAGTGACGTCAGCTACCTATTTGTAGCTCAGGGGCAAGAGCAAGAGATCAAAAGTAAGTTTATTTGCGAATTTAAATCGCTTATGATAACATTTTTAAATCGTTTGACTGATCCGTGATATTGATTGCATGAATAAGAATTGACTGCATGACTATAGTTTTTGACGAGATATCGTGCCGGTAATGTAAAGTTTTCGGTTTTCCGTTAAAAATACGAAATTACTATCTGCAATGAATAATTGTTAATATGGGCTTGTGTCCTGTTGGTGCATGGAGAGGATATTACTGATATCCTGGCCGCCATCTTGTACTTATGGAAAATTAAATCTTACCACGCTTAGGTTGGAATAAGCTACTGTCACTGAATGGATCACCTTGTCTCATCTTTCTGAAATATAAATGTCATTCATTATCCAGCAAGATATTTGTGTGCACACAAATGGAGCTTGCTTATAAATATAAAAACATTACCATACAGCCATCAAGTTGTCACTCCAAATTGCATGGACAGCGATTCTTATGGATGGTTTGGACGAAATGTGCATGCATGTGCATGCAAGGCTACAGCTGATTATATCAAGGTTGTCCACCTTACTTCAATAAAATCCGAAAATCTGACCGGGCAAAGTATAATAATTTTATCATTACTGATGGGCAGGCCTAATTAAATTAGCCGTGAAGTTGAGAACACAACCTACTCTCAGGTTTGTGCGGAGGAATCTGATTTGTCTCTCGTGATAGTGAATCGAGCGGCCCATGCATTCGCACGGCAACAATCCATCACAGAAGTCTGCGTGGGTGAATTGTGGTGAAGACCGATATCACACGGGGAGTGGTTGTATTGGCTATTTTCAGTTCACAAACCTGTTTAACGATGGTTCCTTGTATCCTTTAAAACCCTCATACATATTTCTTCTCCTTAACATTCGTTTTTCAGCACGCAAGGCAAACGCTGGCGAGATTTGGGGGCTATCAGCGGTGAGATTAGCTGCAAACCTTGAAATTTTCACGTCTATAAGAGGAGAAAATGACATGGACGCTATGTTGCAGAGTTATGGTCAGAGTAAGAATCAATGTAAGAATCGGAAGATATACTACACCTTCGGGCGTGGTCGCAGATCGACGGACAGAGGCCCTCGTGTATCGAACAGGAGGACTACAGTCAGGGGAACTCAATGAAGGACACTGCTGAACAGAATTTGTAACATGGGAGTCTATGTTCATTGACCCCGGATTCATATATACACTTTCCGTTGTGCTATTGCGGTCATCGAGGCAATCCATTTCTTCGCCAATTTCAGTGTTTTGTGTGGATTCGAGGATTAAGTACAAATCGGAAATTTCTACAGCTGCATGGCGGTCATCAGCATTGCTGGATGGATAAGGTGTGTTGGTAGGTGGGACACTCCATGTGGGGCACTGTTTATTATCACTTGCAAGATGAGGGTCTAGCTCCATCGACCCAGATTGGGTATATTCACCCACACGTGTGCTGCTATTGGTGTTATCGTGTTCGGGGTTCACTTCTCCCTCAAGCTGGTTGTCCTGCGGGGTTCCGAGATCTAGACGCAAGTCTGGAATTTCGAGAGGCGAACGGCGGTTATCCATTGTGCTGAGTAGAGAAGGTGGATTGACGGATGGCGTTGAATTGCAGAGAGGATCAGGAGTCGTCATCTCACAACTGTCCGACATGGAGGAGGAGGATGATGGGGATGGTGTAAAATTTGTAATCGACATCGCCGCTTCTTTGCTTCTCTGCATTGAGTCATCGCATGAGATTTCCAACGGCATGGGACTGTTCAATACAGGGCAGATGTTATTGCTATTTATAGCAGAGTTTGCCGAACTGGAAACTGGCTATTTTTATGTTTTGAAGATCATGATGAGTATAATCTTTTAAAATGTCAAGGTTTACGCAAGCTTTACCAGCGGACAATTCGCTTAGATATACGAGAAGAGCCATCTTTCTCAAATTATGTGAAAATTTTTTATCATAAGAAGGTAGAAAACTCTTGAGTTGAGTTGAATTTATTCGCCATTTTCACGCCCCCTTGCTAAATCTACCTATTATTCGAATAAACGTCTTACTCGAATTAACGGCTCATGGAAAAGCAAAGGTATAAAGGTATTGCAACCACTGGCACTGAGACTGAGCCATTGCAACAGCACAAAGGCATATAAGACGCCACATCTTGAAAGCTGCTATCAACGCTTTGTGCGCCTCAACTATACACTAAATTCCACCGGTCTGTTTGGAAGCTTAAAAAAATATTCATGTTTTCGATGTCTATGGTGCAAGGATCGGTCTTAATAAGGCTTTTCAATAAAATTGGCTGCAATTCTCCTCTTTTAATAGATGTGAAAGAGCGAATAGTTGTAGATGTTTGGATGTATATGTGTGTGGAATGTGGATGTATATATTATTCACATATTATCCACATTTAAAAGATCAAAATCGCATCTAAAATCGCTGCAATAATTGCCGTTTTAAACAGGCTTTATATATTACATGATACTGTAATGTTGACGCCACCACTGAGTTGTAACTCTTCAAGTCTTCTTGTGAAATCCATGGATAAATCAAACAAATTTATTTTGAAAGCTCCTGGAAGCTTTACTTATAATTGGGGGATAAAGCCATTTTTGGCCGGGTCTGATTCATTTTCTTTTCAAAACGTCACACTGCCACTGAGCTAGACTGGTGGGCAATCTTATAAAACCGTATCACTTACCTACACACGTCAGGGCAATTTTGACTCTCGCCATTTAGTAAACGGAACATTTTATCAATCGACTCATCTATTTCGCCAAGAAAAACTGTCGACTCCAGCAATTTTTCCGTTGCTCTTTGGATACTCAAACGCAATGATTGGCATTCACCCTGCCGAATTGAGAGTAACACTTGCAAAATTAAACTTATTATAGTTAAACTTAGTTAAACTTATTATAACTCTACGCAGAATGAACCAAGCAATCATAAAAATTTTTACAGTGGTGCACATACTGCTCTACAAGCTTCAGTAACTCAGAGTCAGGCTGAGCATGCATGCAGCCTCAGGACAAGGAGGGGGAGGAGCAGGGTCGTGCGACCCCCCAACCTAATAATTCCCAGAATCGGTTTTTTGATTTGTCCTAATTCAATTATAAGGCAAGTTACAACTTTAAAGCTTTACTAAAGTTAACGAGCAAACGTTCTGATTTATTCTAAAATTTGAACTGTCAAAAAATTCTTGAAGCACCACTGTTCAGTCTTGATTATCGGTGGGTGATGAGGGGGGGGGGGGTGAGAGATGGACTTGACCGACTTGATTCATCTGGATGAACACAAATACCTTTAAAGTGTTAAGGTCAATAGCCTGCTTTGAGCTGTTTTCTTCCTTAATTTTCTGTAGCTGGTTATTCAACATCACGCATTTTCCTCTTAATTCATGCTGATACTTTTTAAATTGCAATCCCTGATCCTCCAGCTCTGCAATACGTAATCTGGCCTTACCTAAACAGATTACAGGTTAGGGAGCATTTAGCATCCTGTCCATGGGCCACTTTATACATTGACTAAAAGTAATTTTCTTAGTGCTAATTCCTGGCCTGGCCCATATACAGGGAGTATGCACATCACTAGAAATTTTCACCCACTGTAAAATTTTCACAAATATTCCCCCAAAAATTAATAGGAAACTTAATCAGTTTCTACTGAGATTTTACAATCTTTAGTATTTTCCATAATTATGTAATTTGTGCTGTTGATGGAATAGAAACCACAGCATCTCTAAAGAGCTAGGATTCACTTGCTGAATGTGGGCTATGAAGGATCTTCCCACCTGTAACATAAAAAATTACTTACCTAATGCAGTGGCCAATTCACGGTTATTTTTAATCATCGTCAGGCTACTCCTTTGGCACTGCCCTGTAGTGAATAGCAATCATTTATCAACATGTTTCTTTTCCTAGGTAGATTTGTGCTGCAGTACCAGCAATATTGTTGATTGTTAATTTCAAACAAAATGCTTGATATGATCATTTTTTGGATAGTCGAGGTTCCTACAGCAGGTATTTTTAAGATAACTACCCCTAATGGGAAAAGAACATTGTCAAAGTTCAAAATGATAGTCGCAATAATAACTAACCAATCTCTGCAATCAACCATTATATAATGCTAGATGCTCTCATTCCCCACGCCTAGGGCCTGTTGTTTCAAGACATTTGATTGCACCCTTTTTTCAAAAATAGGTTGAAATTTGAAAAACTCGACAATTCAGTCACAATTTATATATAATATATTGCTGGCAAATTGAAATATTGCAATTTTTAAATCGGTGTGCATGTAAAATAATTTGTAAACAAATTTGACTTCAAAAATTTACTGTTATTTCTCGTTGTCCTTGATGTGACGTTTGCACTGTTGTTAATGCTCGTTTTTCGAGATTGTCCTGATTTATCAATGGTGCTTGATTTCCTCTAAAAAATGAAATTAAAAACGTTATTTTGCGTGTTAATAGACGATGATGATCGAACCTGAAATAATATTGTTAAAGATCATACACCTGCTTCTTGCTCGCTACAAAGTATAAAGACGAGCGTTTTCGTTTTTCCTGGGATTGCATGTCGATACTTTTTGTGGATACAATCTCAACAATGCTTTTTCCCTTAGCTATTTTTCTACTTTTCTCTTCTACTTTGAGACAGGTGTGGCAATATTAAATATTAGCTTTTGCAACTTTAAACGGTCATCCATGTCAACAAACGAAAAAAATTCAAATGGTCGCGCGTTTTCCGCGAAATTTTGGCGCACGCGCGAAAGCCCCGCCGAGCAGGCTTCCAATGATGAAATTTATCATGACCTTGATGACCACACATGCCCTGAAGACAATTATTCTTAGCTAGGCCTAGTGCAAACAACTAAACCAGACTCATCTTAGATTGAAAAATAACAGTTCTGGTGAAGAGGCTAGAAAGTATCGTCTACATGGCTGGATTATATTGCATCACCACTTCAGATGAACACAATATAACATCACCATTCACTAGCGGTTTGAGCTTTAAAGAATACACTCTGTTTTATAATAGCAGTTTGTACTATAAACCGCTTTTAGTGGGTATCACTCGTTTCATAATCGTGTTTAATGAAATTTGATCTATTTAGATTTCAGTAAATATTAATTGTGTTTCAAGCTAAATTGTCTTTCATTTATTGTTGTCCATAGTCTTGAAGCGTGATTGTCTGGAAAAATCTGTGATTTAATCAAGATCACCATGGAGATCAGTTGAGAACAAAGCAACCAGCAAATTTAATCCATCAGTGATCAGTTAGCATCAGGCGATGGAATTTTTAATTTGTATGAAATGTGACGTGGGGCTTTATTTATATTATTTTTATGCGAGTGAATCTCTTCTTTCGTGAAATACGTGAATATAATCGCCTGTATAAATATATATGGCTGCCATGATCTTTTATAAGGGAGGGATAGATCAATTGTAATCGGAAAATGGCCACTTCAAAGCAAGGGCTACATGGTCGGTCGTCGTTTCGTTTACGACAGCTTTATCCAGCTATTATTGGAATCAGCTTGGGCTTTGCTTTCTCGATGTTTTACATTCCTGTCACCTTGGACGAAGAACAATGTGTATTGGACATGCAAGTCACTGAAGAACAGGGCACAATGAGTTACCGCTCAAACAAGGCAGAACGTGAAGAAAAGGTCGTGATCGGCGCGACTGTAAAGCCCAAGCCGTCGAAATACGGCCCGTCATTTCGGCCTTATTACGTGGCCAGTGAAATAACACAAAGAGATCGCATTCTCGTCGGCATTCTGGCGACGGAATTTAATTTAGAAACATTAGGAACGGCAATAAACAACACATGGTTACCAGATTTACCCAAAGCAATACTTTATGTACCATATTCGAAAGATCCAGACTTTCACGAAAAGTATAACAAAGTTCTAGGCCTTCCCATAGTTCAGTTAGCCGGTGCAGAGGAAGACCATTCATCTAACACCAGAGTTTCATTTAAAATGTTAGAACACATGCATAAGAATTATCACAATAAATATGACTGGTTTATGCGAGTTGAGGAGGCAACATATCTTGAGCCAGGTAGATTGATTAGGTTGGTAAATATGATTAATAGTTCAATGAATGTGTATCTGGGTCTTCCTGCACCATACAGTGCTAAAGATGACTCTCAACCTACTGACCTGTATAATTCTGAACGATACTGCCAAGGAAAGGCTGGAGTGATACTCTCCAGGGTGACCCTCACTACAATTGTGCCACATCTGGATAGCTGTCTTGAACAGGCAATAACAGACGAAGAGGACATTGAGTTAGGTCGTTGTCTTCATAGGCACTTGCATCTTCAATGTACTTGGAATTATGAGGTTAGTTTCAAAGTGTATTATGTATTAAAACAATATTATCCATACCATATAGTATAAAACTGAGAAAATAAATCAGATTAATCCACCTGAATGTATAGATTATATTTGTATTTCTACCCTAGTTTTTTTTCATAGCATAGACAATTAAATAGAATTCTATTACTCTACTACTTAATCTTGTTTGCCATTAATCATTAATTCATCTGCATCACATAGATGGAGCAGTTATTTGTTGAGGTCCCAGAATCCTTAGAAACTCCAACATCAGTTAATGTGAAAAGTTGGTTGGCAAAACCATCAATGGGAAAGGAAGTGTCTCTGTTTCCAATGTCATCAGCAAAACTCATGTACTACATTCATCAGTATTACACTGAAGTGGAGCTCAAGTGGACCTTCCAGGAGACAAAAGATATACAGGAGAGAGTCAAAAGTTTGTTGCCCTTTCTTCCTGATGGTATGTTTTCACATTTAAGTTTTGATTTCTAGTTATCCTTTGCTGATGAAATATTGGCAATTGCAAAGAAGATTAAATTTAGCGTGTGAACAGGAGGCATCCTAAACATCCATGGTTCGCCGAGGGTTTAGAAATGTTAAAATTTGGACCTCTATAGATTGTCAGAAACAGCCTTACCAGAGGCGTAACACTACATATAGACCATCTTTGAACATTGAAATGATGTGTCTTACCTGTGGTAGATTGTATAATCACAGAATACCTATCAGAAGTAGAACTCCTGTACTTTTTTCGTAAGTGTGATTCGTCATGATTCGTCACTTAGCAAGTGCATTAAATTAAGGTAATCACCCCCTGCCAAAATTTAGCAATATCACGTGCGCCATATTGCTAAATTTTGGCAGGGGGGTGACTACCTCAAAAAAATGCACTTGCTAAGTGACGAATCATGACGAATCACACTTACGAAAAAATAGTATAGAGTTATTCTTCTGATAGGTATTCTGTGGTATAATACCAATAAATCACTAATACTGCAGTAAAGTATAAAATAAGGTAAAGAACAGGCATATCTGGATACAGCACAACACCAGCCCGCCCCCCCAACAATTTTTTGCACATATATAAACAATCTAAAAAAAGGGCCTGGTGGAAAGTGGGGTGGAAAACTTGTCCATCCCATGGTGATGCCACTGAATTTGCACCCTGTTAATTGTTGCATCTAGGTTTGGGGCTTTGGACCTTACCACTGTAGGTAATACGTACCAGTCTGATGCATGCTGTACACTATGGACTTAATGAATTACTGTTCACCCATTATATCTTCAAACAGAAACAAAAAAATAGTCGGATATATAGCAAATAGATTAATGTGTACTCACCTAATTAGGTAAGCAGTTAGGAACAGAACTACATCTATCATACCTGTACACATCACTACTGTAGCGATGTGTACAGGTATGATAGATGTAGTTCTCTACATATCTGTAGCTACATCATCTTATGACAGGTGTGATAGAAAAACGTCCAACTTGGCCCATCGCATTTCCTCATCCCTACGTCCCGAAGACAAGATTCGGTGTGATTGGATGGCAGTACTTTACACGAACGCACATGTATGGCTTCACCGACGACAACCCGGAGATCGCACTGGAAGGCGAGTACAAAGAGGATATAGACGAAGTTTACGAAACCTCCATTAAAATGCTTCAGGATGAAATTGGAAGCCAGTACAAGGTATTTCGGCTCATAAATGGTTACCGGAAGTTTGACATGCTACGAGGTACGGACTATCTATTGGACATCGGCTTGAAGACCTCGGCGAGTTCTAAAGATGAGATCAGAAAGCGCGTTCAACTCTTGAGACCGTTGACCATTCTGGAGAGTGTTCATATGCCGCATCCGGCCACACAACGAGGCGTCTATCTTGTCTTGCCTGTCAAAAAGTGAGTGATACTTAGTCTCTGCAGATTCTGACCTTTTGGTATACCAGCGCTGCTTTCGCGGCCCGGGTTGTCCACTTGTTTGAAGGAATTTCTTTAGCTGTTAAAAAGAAAGAAAGTCAGACAATAGTTTCTTAGACAGTATTATAGATATAGAGTCTAAACCCACACAGCCTTTAAAGAAAACGGTCCTAAGTGCGATGCTTGTCTTTGGAGTATGAAAAGCACTAACTGTAACTGACGGCTGGGATTCTTCATTAAACGAAACGTGCCATTTTTGTTGTTTTCAGGAATGATGCTCATCGCTTGGAGCGGTTTCTTCAGATGTACCAGACAAACTGTCTTCAAACTGGTGAAAATGTCCTGCTTCTGACGGTCTTTGTCAACCTGCGCGACTCGTCAACTCAGAAAAAAGACAATGTTTTTGGCGATGTTAAAGCCATCTTAACTAAGTAAGTTAATAGTAACCGAAGTCTCCAACCATAAATATATTGTCTGACTAAAACCTAGATGTTTTACTTACTTTGTCTGTTGAAGTTTCAGTACACACATATCATTTCGTCAGTATATATAAAAGAGCGTTAATAGAAATTAATATGATTGCATAGGTTCAAGGAAAAATACAAGTGGGCTCAGGTTCCGTGGATACAAGTTGGTGCAAAGCATTATTCCACTCGCCTGTTGCTGGATATTGTCTCCATGAAGCTTCCAGCTAGTGCCTTGATATTTCTTGCAAGCCTAGACATCGACTTTACAGTCAGTTTCCTTAGCCGCTGTCGTATGAATGCCGTCGATGGCGATCAGGTACGAAAAGACAAATTATCTCTCAGGCAAAGCCCCTGATAGCAACGTATACGTATATGTACAGAGAGTGTACATCATGCATGTGTATAATAATTATTCATATAGCTATATAAGATTATATAATTATGTGAACTTATAAGTTCAAGGTATAATTCCCACCATCTGGCCGGGTCCTATATATCTAGAAAATTCATTTTGTCATTCATTCATTATGACAGACAGATAACTTTCCCGCATGTTCTTTCCAGCGTGGCGCAAAGCGAATAACTAACTTGATGCTATACCTCGCGTTATGAAACATTTCTGTTCATTTCACAGGTGTTTTTTCCAATTCCGTTCGCGTATTTCAATCCTGAAATAGTGTACCGCAACAAGCTCAAACCTGAAAAGATCGAAGTCAGCAAGGACACTGGTGTTTGGGACACGCTTGCGTACGACTTGATCTGTTTTCGAAACCAAGACTACAAAGAATTACGGGTCCATCGCGACTCGTTCCTGCAAGAAGGGACGCCGGAAGACAAGGATATCCTGAAGATATTCCAAGCCAGCTCGTTTCGTATTTTCCGTGCCACGGAGCCGGAGTTGCGAAGAATTTTCGAAAAGAAATCGTGCCGTGAAATTACTGATCGCGCTGAAAACGAAAAGTGCATGGACTTCTTGAGAAAACGAATGGGAACACGGTCGCAGCTTTCAGCAATCCTACTAGAAAAAGAACCTCAAATTCACTAACGCAAGCATGCGAAGAAAATATTTACATGCTGCCCAAGAAAACGAACCCTGGAAATTCACCTAATTTGTAGGATTTTTTACTTGAATATCCTCGTTGAAGCAACCTGGTCACTGAGTAGTATATTAAAAAATTCTTTCAGAAGTGTTAAATGCAGGGAATTAGTTATTTTTCCAAAGGCATGTACGCTTGCATACATAGCTAGAACGTGTTTATAACGGCTACAATCAGGCATCGAAATTAGAACATGCAATGGTGAATTTCTTGGGATTCGCTTTTTCGGGACACCTGTTATAGGCTATTTATAATTATATGCACACAATAACTGAATAGAATTTTTTTGTTTCTGTAGTGTTTCAGTTCATCAATATTATTTACTTCTGTCAGGCGCAGTTGTACATAAATTTTCAGAATATCACTTTATTTCAATTGATTACTCGGGTCTTTTACTTAGCTTTAAGGCTATGTCAACTGTAAGATACTGTTAATGCATGGAAGGAGATAATAGTGTTTGTAGTCGTATAACTTTGACAGAACTGCTCAATTCAAATATCCCGCCGCACGAAGACTAAAGACGAAGACTATACTATTCCCAGTCAACCTCGGCCGAAAGACGTCTTCGTACTTCGTTGCCTGGCTCAAACTCGCTCATAGTAGGGAGTGGCGGACATTTACAAGGTATCCTGCCAGCTCTAGCCAGCTTGATGATTCAACATTTGAATATATGGGCCCCTATAGTTGTAAGGAGCTATATGACTATACTTCACTGGTGCCTGCTCATTTGGCAATGGCTATATAATGTGCATCACCTGTTAATTCGACATGTGACCTGTGTAACGACTTTGTACGGCCTCTAAGGCCACATTCATTTCTCTTCTTTCACTCCAGGTTTACTGCTATATTCTTTGTTTTGGTTTGTTTTGGGTTCAATTTGGGCTTTTGAACGAATTGCTGACGGAGGCTAATAGCCAGATCGGCGTCGATACCTCATTGGGAAAATATTGATTCAAATCACTGTCAGACGATTTGTTTTGAAAATGTACTCGACTATTTACGCGTACATGCAGTTCAACAAAGAATAACATAAAGCTAGGTCGAAATGGGTCTGAGCACCAGAAGGCGGTTTTATTCACTGACGTTTGTTGTGGCTACGGTAACTATATATTTGACAGCCGTGGTATGGCTCTTCGTCCCAAAACCGGGGAGCGAAGTCTTAATTGTTGATGAACGGCTCACAGAGCACAGACACGGAATTCGGACACGTTCCCAAGACAAGGAGGCCAGGACAATGCGACAAAATATACAGGCCTTTGAGAGGGACTACGTTGTCGTAAAACCTCGGAAATATACCAAGGAGCGTTTTTACGAAGGGTTTATGGGCCTTGACCCGGCAGCATTAAAAAAGAAATTTTTTGACATGTATAGTTTTAATTTGTTGGAAAGCTCAAAAATTGGACTTGAAAGAAAAATACCGGACAATAGACCTCAAAAGTAGGTGACGTGTTGTCTTCCAATTCAGCCATTAGATTCCGATTTTTGGGCTTCTATTTTAAAATGGACCAAAACATGTTTAACACTGTTCGCTTTGGACCTGGCGATTGTTTTTACGATTGCATTGTTCTTTTCACTTGTTTCTGTTTTGCTTTGTTGTCTATTGTGCATTTCTGTTGCCTGTTAACAGGCCATGAATAGATTTGCGTAAAATGTGCCATGCAATACAGTGAAGCTCATTTTCCACTGACTGGGCAAATTCGCCAAGACGAACTACGAACTTCGTGATTGGCTGGCGAAAATTCCATTTTTAACTACTTTTTCGCTGACAAATCACGTTGCCGGATTTCGGTTCCATTACGCGAATTTGCGGCGTTTCAAGCATTTCAATTATTTGAGGGTTTGTCTATTTTCTTATAGGTGTTTCACACTGCAGTATCCAGTGATCTTACCTTCAGCAAGCGTTATAATCATATTTCACAACGAAGCATGGTCGACTTTACTCCGCACCATTCATAGTGTTCTCTCGAGATCGCCGCCTGCGTTTCTGAGACAAATCATTTTAGTGGATGATTGCAGCGACATTGATGACGGCTTCGGTAAGTTCGCATGTAAGCACGAGCAAGTTAAACCCTAAAAACCGTGAATTCCAAGTTTACCCAGCTTTAACATAAAAATGAATCATATATATAGGTGAGGCATAATTATGGGTGAAACAAGGGTGGTCTATAGACTATATAGTGCTCGCAGGCGGTCTTCAAGCGCAGTTCTGAGTCTCAGACCAATTCTAAAATGTGGTGCTGGCCAAGTATAGGCAAAGTACTGTAGCTGAAAAGGTGAAAAGAAAAGAACATTTGGCGGAAAGCATGCAAGGGTAGGGGGGGGAGTTCAAGCTGCGAGGGTAGAGTTGAAAAACAATTGCGACGAGAATGGAAGGTCGTCTGTCTGAGAACCAAAGAAGAAACTGTGCAGGAGGCAAACTATGGCAGTGAGGGGAAGGAAGGAAGGCGAACTGTAACATATCGAGGGAACTCAGCGAAGAGTAGCTTGGTTGTAGGAAACTATGGCAGGGATGGGAGGGGAAGCAAACCAAGGCAGTGCATAGGGATAAGAAATCTGTAATGTATGAGGGCGGGGAAAGAACACAGTCGCAGTGCATTTGAATGTCAAACAAATTGTATACAAATATTTGTGATTTGGAAAACGTACAATTGCAAGGAAACTTTACTCAATAATCCATCTATCTTTCTAAGTTCTCCTCCCACGATTGGGGAAGCCTATTCGTCTCACCATGCACCCGAATTTGGATAATGTCAACGGTCAACTCTCATCATTGTTTTACTTACAGGGCACTTGGGATCGAAACTAGACAAATATCTAGAAACCTTGCCCAAGATCCACTTGTTGAGATCTCCCCGACGCGAGGGGATCGTGGCAGCTCGAATGCGCGGGGCAAGTCTGTCCCGAGGGGATGTGCTGGTGTTTCTTGACTCACATTGCGAGGTGAATAAAGGATGGCTGGAGCCAATGCTTGCCAGGATAGCTGAGGATAAGACACATGTAGTTACACCTGACATTGAGGTGATTGATTTCGAAACATTCAAATATGCGGAGAGACATGACCCAAGCATTGGGGTATTTAACTGGGAGATGCTGTTTAAATGGCGTAAAATGGATGCGTTTGAAAAGCTTACAGAAATCCAAGGGCTACCTTTGAGGTTTGTAATTTTTTCTTAATCCACCACCCTTCGCACAGCATGCAGGCCACTGATTTGTAAGAGTCCTTATATTCGAACATTGATACAATATCCGCTTGTTATGAATGGAGGAAAATTGTAAGGTAATCGGAAAATTTAGAAATTGAAGACTTGAAGTAAAGGCTTTGATGCTTTACGCGATTGAACAACCTTGTTCTAGCTACTTATAGCATCGAAAATGATCTTAATTCTTCATAGCATTGACATGTCGTCAATTAGAGCAAAATGAGATTTTAGTAAAAGATATGTAACATTACTTAACACGTATACGTTTTACATCAGAGCATGTATACTGAATGTTTAGTTTGTTGATTAGGTTTAATTTTTACTCTATAATCAAGTTCTCTATATATAATTGGTAATTATTGTTATTGATATAAGCTGGGTTGGATGACAGTTCAAACTCATATACATACGCTCTTGTTTCAACATACAGACACTTTTGCACATCATGGTATACATATTATATTTGAATTTCTGATTTGCATGCATTTCGGTCTGCATGCGCTGAAAAAATGCCACAGGCCTCGCCAAAGGTTAATCCTGCCCTGATAAGTATGCATGTGCGTCTATAGGTCACCGACTATGGCAGGAGGTCTGTTTGCAGTGTCTAAAACGTTCTTTTACGACTTGGGAACTTATGATACGAAGATGTCATACTGGGGAAGCGAAAACCTGGAACTTTCGTTTAGGGTATGTACATGCACGAGATTCGTATAGAGAATTTCATAGTCGCGCTGTAGTTTTAGGCTACGTGCACACCGGAGCGCCGTTTTCGAGCGTTTTCAAGAAAAAGAAGATTTTGGGCACTTCACGTTTGAAAACAATACAATAATTTTTACCAGGGCTAGGCTTCAGAAATCTGGCACTTGTTTTGAAAGTTGGAAATGAATTTTGCCCTTTCGAAATATTTAATATCGAGTTACCATTTATTAATATACGTATAGATATGGATGTGTGGTGGCACGATAGAAATTATGCCTTGTTCAAAAGTTGGTCATGTCTTTCGTGACACAATGCCGTATAAGACGGGGCCGGGAACAGCAGAAAGGAACATCAAGCGTCTAGTTGAGGTTTGGCTAGACGATTACAAATCATTTGTGTATTCAATGAAGTCGCAGCATTTTCGGGACATGGACGTCGGCGATCTAACGGAGCGACACGAATTGAGAAAAAGATTGCAATGCAAGAGTTTCTCTTGGTATCTTCAGAATGTCATTCCTGATTTACGTATCCCCGATATGAATCCTTTGGGAAGAGGAGAGGTACTCAACGTTTCCAATGTTGTAGGCGGTGCAGATTTACTAAGCTTCAAAAAAGCGCTTCAATAGAATTACAATTTTATTTGCCAATAAAAATAATCGTGCACTGTTGCTCGTACAATTCGGGATTAATAGTACTTCTCTTTAATTAAAAATTTGGCCAATTGAAATTGGATTCGCCCAAGCGGCTCGTCCAATGTTGGCAAAATTTAGAACATCGTTATCCCATGATTATACTTCATAATTTGTCATTTCATAAACTTCCTGTGCAGGTGATGAATGAATTTAATGGGATGTGCATAGACACGATCGGAAACAATGCGGTTGGAGGAAAAATGGGATTGTATAGTTGTCATGGAATGGGTGGGAATCAGGTAAGAATAAAGCCCGTCTTCCAGACTTCCACTAGGCGAATTGATTCGCGCGACGCGAAGCGATATCTGAAATCCAGTGATGTGATTGGTTAGCGAAAAATTTCGCCGCGAATCTGTTCGCGCGAATCAATTCGCCTAGTGGAAAACGGGTGTAAATATGGTTCTTTCAAACAACCTAAATTATTGTTGCATTTATAATAAAAGAAATATAAGAATCAGCAAGTATGATCCTTTCAATACCGAAACCCAATTTAAAGTATAGGGTTAGATTGGGGTTGAATTAGGGTTTCGGATACAGTTTGGTTTTTGGTATGGAATAAGTGTTATCATCGACATCGCCCGATCCTTCACATCCAAATCGCGACCAAACAACATTATCCCCTGATATTTTAGTTTTTCATCTATGGAAAAGGCATGGGGTTATGGCACAATGATTTTTGCATGGGCGTTTCGAAACCTGAAACGGGAACAAAAGTCGTGTTGTTTAAATGTCGCACTGAAGATGTGTTGCAAAAATGGGAACATACCAGGGTAAGAACTCGTATATATAAATACACAATACATTAATTAAAAACGCGCTACGAACGAGTACGAAGTCTCAAACATTTTTATCGCACTAAACAGAGCTTCCTGCTGAAGCACCCTATATACTATGAAGGTGTTTGGCCATTTATCCCGAGCACTATATACAGGTGCATGCATGCATGCACCAATCTGAATCTGAATGCATGCTAGCTTCAATCTGAGCAGTCCGTCGGTCCCCATCATTATCCGAACATGTCCAATACCTCTTCCGGCTCTGTAAACGTCCATTGGACATTCCTTTGTTCATCGGATCCATTGGACATAGAAATGTCAATTGGACATTTTTATATCCATCGGATTCATTGGACATTTTGCCTATTGTTGTATATGAAGTAATTCCGTGATGAGACCCCGTGTGGTCATGAGAATGATGCTTCATATTTAATGTACATTGGATCCAATGGAAATTTCCAATGGCAATGGACACTTCACTAGAATCAGTTTTCAGGTCTGCGACTAATGCAATATCGTATCTATAGCAATTTCGTATCGCGCAGACGGGTTTGCCTGATACTGCATAAGATTGGTAGCTGTCTCCTTTTGCCGGAAATTATACAAGAACAGAAGAACTCCGCTCCGCCATTCACTGGCAGTTACCGTTTGCACTTGGAAGAATGTTTCCAAAACATTAGCAATTTTTTGTCCATTATTCCATATATGAGCGGATTTATGGAATGAGACCCAGCAACCCTTAAAACGCCAGCAAAGTGGCGGATCCAATCATGTCTCATCAATAGCCTACCGTAGCCGGCAATTTTTAAAACACGCTTAACACATATGGGAAGAATTCCAACTCCGTAGCAAAGAACAGTGACCAAAGAAACAAGAAAAGCTCGTCGATTTTGAATGAAGTATGAGGTATTTAGATAAGAGCTACAGGTAGTTTGTGGCCGCCCTTGTGCTTGACCAGAAAGCAAGGTTTTCATGTGTTTGTGTTGTCTGACCAGTGATCGACATGTTCTATAATACAGTACAGCCATACACGATACAGGAGCGCAATAAACGAACAGTGAAAATGAATAACGGGTCATCCAATAAGCTTCTCTCCTGGTACGTAGCAAACATTCAGGGACACCTATTCCAAAGCCTGCCAACAAGCCTATAACGTATCCCGAACCACAGCAAACGTAAAATTTCCTTCGGCTAATGACTGGTTTGAGGGGATGTACGGTGGCGCGATAACGAAGCACTGCAATGACCAACATCATGTGGACTCCGGCAAATTGAAAGACGTGTTGGGGCAAATCAACGCAGAAACAGTATAATGTAGAATAAGATAAAGTAAGATCTTTATCGACAAAGTGACGGTTACTAACGATATCCACGAAGTCTAAAAGCACATAGCCCAAATCGCTGATTGCAAGATGGAGAACGAGAAAGTAGTAATTCTTCTTTAACAACTTTCTTTGGATGAGTATAGAGATGACTAACAAGGTGTTGCCGAGTATGCCAAATACGGTAACCGAAACACCCCAATACCTGTATCCATCATTCAATTTTCCCATTCTTAATTTTGGACTGACGCTTGTATATTTTGCGACATTTTATGCGAACAGCTTGTTCAGTTGTTTGTGCGTTCATCACGAGACAAAATGCATGTGCAAATGTTAATATGAGAATATATGAATTTGTTTTATTGCATCTATATACCAGATGTATTCTGCCAATAGGAAGTTAACAAGCGTAAAAAACTCGCTCTGATACTATAGTTAATTGTTTTGAACTGTCATGCAAATACAATACATAAAATACAATAAAAACACTTTCACTTTTGATTACTGTAAATATAACACATGCTGACATGATTATTATATAGATACTCTTTTTAGACAAAGTGAATAAAAAATTACACTAGCCCCATAGACCGACGCGGTAGCTATATAAATATCTGAGAATAGAATCTTTACTGGAAAAATCATGAAAATTTTGATATACGCCGATTTTTTACGCTACGATAAATTTATTAATTTAATGATATAGTTGTTTGTGCGTTCATATCGAGACAAAATGCATGCATGTGCAAATGTTAATATAATAATATATGAATTTGTTTTATTGCATCTATAATAACACAAATACCACACGTATTCTGCCAATATAGGAAGTTAACAAGCGTAAAAAACTCGCTCTAGCTGATACTATAGTTAACTGTTTTGAACTATCATGCAAATACAATAAAAACATTATCACTTTTGATTACTATAACACATGCTGACATGATTATATAGATAATCTTTTTATACCAAGTGAATAAAAAATTACACTAGCCCCATAGACAAAATGCATGTTCAAATGTTAATATGATAATATATGAATTTGTTTTATTGCATCTATAATAACACAAATACCAGACGTATTCTGCCAATATAGGAAGTTAACAAGCGTTAAAAATTCGCTCTGAACTATAATTAATTGTTTTAAACTGTCATGCAAATACAATACATAAAATACAATAAAACACTTTCACTTTTGATTACTATAACACATGCTGACATGATTATTAGATACACTTTTTATATTAAGTGAATAAAAAATTACACTAGCCCCATAGACCGACAGTAGCTATAAATATCTGAGTCGGAGAATGGAATCTTTGCCGGAAAATTATGAAAATTTTGATATACGCCAATTTCTTACGCTACGATATATTTATTAATTTAATGATAGTATCTATAATCGTTTATTTAACATTAAACTAAAATGATATTAAAGCTTAAAATTAATATTTCATCCATGATGCAGACAAAAAAGTGACATGTGAAGGAGTACAAGTCTCTTATGTGAAATATTGCGTAGACACTCGAAGATAGTTAAATCATAATACACATACCGCGGTCAGAACCGTCAAATTTTCTTTTTTAGCGTTTCACAAACGATTTGTGCCAATTTGTCAGGGACTACTGTTCAAATTTGATTGTACCTTTTCATTTAGCTAATGGTGACCAACCTCCAAATGCATGTTTGCTTTTATATAGGGCAGAGAATCTGCATACTCAGCTAACTCCGTGCATGATAACTTAGCGCCAGGCTACAGTATATCTATATTATATACAAAAAGTATTGGTAAAGAATATGAATTTGGTAGATAAACGAGTCGCTGTTTTTAAGCAAGCAGAAAATGCGGTTTAAGTTATACGAGATGATATTTTGGTCCAGTTCCTTGGTCTAACATTGGTTTAAATCTGAAACAACAACCAACGCTCTCTCGGCTTCGACTTCCACTGCAGTCAACCTTTTTCTGTTCCCAGTTGGCTCCCACCTAAAGCAAAAGATTCCTTCTTTCTTGAGGGAATCTTTTGGTTTTAGTGGAAACTAACCGGGAAAAAGTGTAGATCGTATTCGTTTTATAGATACGACAAATTTTAGTACCCGAAAACGCAAAACATCTTATTGATTGGAGAAATGCTTAAGTTCTAACTATATTTTAACTGAAAGAATTTTCCATTTTACCATTTTATCTAGAACGAGTTTATTCGACTATCTGGTCATAATCTGTGTATGGAGCCTACTGTGGAACGCGGCATTGTATTACAGCCATGTACGAATAGCGTTGAACAAAAGTGGACATTTTCATCTTATCCGTATTACGAGAACACTCAATCAAGACATTGACGATACCGAATGAAGCTGTAGTATATATATATAGTTAGTAATATTGTTTCGTTCCATGCATCGACTTGATGACATCAAGTTAATTGCAAAGTTCTAACGTGGATTCGTTTGAATTATAGACCTTTATAAAAAGTGGATGTTGCGACGAAGCATGTTTCTGATTGCTTATATTCGTTGATCTGGCCTAAGTGCCCAATATAAAGTTTAACCTCAAATCCAGATGAACGGAATGGTCGTTTTACCCTACTGAGGGAATGGTTGTTGCAATAGTAATTCTTCTCAACTGGTTTATGCAGTTGCCTCAGTGAAAAAAAAAATGGCGTGAATAATAATCCAGTGTAGATCTACTGGATTGTTACCGTTAATTAAAGCTTTTAAATCATGATACGTGAATGATTCCTTCTCTACGGACGATTTAAAGATTGACAATATTGACCAATTATTTTGGTCAGCGAGCCCGCGACACGATGCACCAATGAACACAAACAAACTTGCAATATGAACTTAGTTATAGGAATAAAAGTGGTGATTTTTTTTTAAATCAGTGTTTCCCTTAGTTAGTGACATCCTGTCACAGTGACATTGTGTCACTGTCATTAAGATCCATGGCCATGCCTAAAACTTAGGTGATAATGATTTTAATTGACCGTTCTTTTGAGGATATGGTTCTTTTAGCGTAGGCCCTGTGCATGGTGGACGCGTAAGGTGTTATAAAAAAACCGGAACCATGTACCAATATAAAAAGTGAGTAATTTTATAACTTTTTAGCAATTGTGTCTTCATAAATCAATTTTATTTGTTAAGGAAAACAACTAAATAAAACAGTTTATAGCTAAGTAAAATGCTATAAGTGACGATAATACAGGGTATCCCAATGAAGTACCCTCAGTTATAAATAGACCTTTGTTTTGAACGTGCGCCGTGACACTTCTTGAAACTCAAAGTGAATATTAGAATTACTGTAACTTCCCGATCGGCCAAGTAACATATAACACTGCGAAAATAAAGATTTCACACACAAAAAAAGTAATGTTTTTCTCCTATAGAAGACAAATATCCATTGCTCTGTACGAAGAGTTTGTGATTTGACTTTTTTGTATTGCTACATTCGTGTTGAAAGCTCTAGTAAATCTCCGAAGGTATAACTATAGACATGTTCGCAAACAAATGTCTGATTTAAAGAGGTTACTTCTTGGGGGAGACCTGGTATAACTAAACGATCACATGTAGTTTCTCATGAAGTATCTCTAAGTGACAAAAACTTTTCCCCTACTGTAATAACCATTTAAGTTAACACGACCAGCATGTTTACAATTATGTCGGTTACTTTCAGGAATGTCAGATTCACCGCTACAATAAAGAAGATTTATGTACATCCTATGTAACTCTATCGTGTTATCTGACTCAAAGTTTGCCATCTTTACTAAATAAGAAATCTATATAATTATATTTTATTCACACATACTAAATCAGTTAATTGAGTGCATGTTTTTGGTCCAGATTCAAGCCGATATACACCACATCGTTACAAAACGCCACAGAACGAAAACAAGATTTTAGAATAAATAACACACTGACATTTTTAGTTGTAAAAAGCATGCATCTTTTGTAATTATAGACCCTACTTAAGAATGGTTCGATTCTCAAATAGAATTGACTGAATATCACTGAAAAAGAACCTCGGCTTCATCTGGAGCAGACATCCACCTCGCTTTAGATGAATATTAGTTTTATAAGTATGATTATAAATTTCAAGCATTGCTTACCCTCATCACGTTCCTTCAAAGGAAAAACAAAATGGAATCCAGAATCACAGGTATAACTTAATCACTTACAATTACATTGTTTTCGTTATAAACATTGAAGATTTGATCTTTGAAACAGGACTTCTTCCACCCGAGAACTTCCCTTTTAAAATACGCCAGAAACTATTTCATGGTTTACTCTTCCACTCTCTTCGTAAAGTTCTCAGGAAAAACGCCTTTAACTCTCGTACTCTCTAGAACACCCAATAACCACCCCTCATCCTACGAAAGGGAGAAAAAGATGAAAAAAACAAAAGGACTTCAATACTCCCCAAATCGCCCTAATAATCTAAAGTCATGCAGATACCGGGTTTAAAAATGAGCATGCATGCGGTGAAGTACATATAAGCCGAACAATGTAGCCTAAGTATATTTGAAGCTATCGTATCAATCCTGAAGGTATCGACCCTGTTTTGCTTCTCACACGAAACAAATGATAAAAATATACCGGATCATCGTTTTCAGTGTACGGGATAACTTGAATAACATCTCCCTTCTCGAATGTCAACTCATCGTCATCTTCTCCAGTGTAGGGATGAGTGGCCTCGACCTGCAGGTAACATTTTAAACAAGTAAGTGGCGAAACAAATCATCTTTGCTAAAATTAAGTTCCCTCACTTTGTAAAGCACCCGGGATAAGTCAACGTCGGTTTGTTTTTCTTCGACATCCTTTTCTTTCTCGCCGTCATCTGTTTTCCCGTCATTTCTAGGGCCATCATCTTTTGCGCCGTCTTCTTTTTCGCTGTCATTCTTTTCGCCGTCATCTTTCGCGCCATCATCTTTTGCCCCGTCATTATGTTCGCCGTTATCTTTTTCACTTGTAACCCCCGTTTCAATCTCAGAAGTGTCTTCAACCTAAACAAATACTCCCTTATTTTTGAAATAGAAAAAAAATTCTAATGTTTATGTACTTTGCCGAACAATTTTCAGCAGCCATCTTGTAAATTCCGAACTCACCGGGTGAGTAAGCGCGTGGGATCTTGGAGAACCTTGGTCGCTCTCATACAAGGTGTGAGATAAGCCGCCAAAGCTCGCATAAATCCTTACATGTGAACAACGAATGGTGCATATTTCGTCGTTCAGTTTATAGAGACTTTAATAGGGACTTATCACAAGAACAAGACAAAGCTTCTTTTAACATCACACCTGAAATATCGCAACGCCTGAAATTTTGCTTAGTTTCTTACGAGAAAAAAATGTGCGCATAACAGATCATAGAACTTCACATCATCTATAAGAATTGTTTAAACGCGTGGGGAGAAAACCTACCTTTGTAGTATCAGTTGACTCAGTTTTCTCTTCGTTTTGGATAGATTCAGGTGTGTCAACAACCTCTGGAATGTTTGGTGATGGAGGCCTTTCCACAGGCTTTGTTTTAACCGCCGGAGGTCGCGGTGGGGGGATATCATTTTTTGTTTCGACTTCCGCCGGAGACCTGTCTGGTGGTACTTTGTCTATCTCATCGTTAGCTGTGAAGTAAGGAACAACGTTAGGTGTTACGGCCATCTATGTCGAGCGAACAAAATCATAGCTTGTATGAAATGAATAGCAATTCATTGCACGTTCACCTTCTCCATTTTCTGACGTTTCATTTTCAGAATTTTCATCCGTGTTATCTTCTTTCGCCGCTTTGCCATCATTCTGATCGCATTTAACAAAGTTTTCAGGGGAGCTGTCACCATCGGAAGATATATTGCTATATAGAAGTATGAAATAATGACATTTACAACCCCGGTTTACAATACTAAAGACCACGTAAGCCCCGTTTACACTACACTCGATTTATCGGCACGGCACGGCTAAAATGAGTACCCGTGCCGATTTCATTCGTGCCCGGCCTTTGTTTTGGTAGCCTGAACACTATTAAAATTGAGCACGGGTACCTATTTTAGCCGTGCCGTGCCGATAAATTGAGTGTAGTGTAAACGGGGCTCTAGTTGACAGATGGAGTCACCCACGCAATGTGGCCACCTCGCTTCCAAGGCAACTTAGAATGTTGGAGAGAAGTTGGAAAACACACTCGCCAGAACGTCTTGGAAGTAGCTTACCTAATTCCACTGAGAGGGCGTCGTGTAGAGTAGGCTCCTGCTGATGTTTCCTTCGCCAAAACGTCCAGCAAGTCATTCATTTCAGTTTTGATCTTTCAGTAAGAGGATATGTCGAAATGAGTTTTGCCCAAGAAAACGTTTTCTTGACAGCGAATTTTAATGATCCCAATGATTGATTTGATTTGAAGAAATGCAATGCAATGTAATGTAATACAATGTAATGTAACGTAATGTAATGCAATGCAATGTAATGTAATGTAACGTAATGTAATGATGTAATGTAACGTAATGTAATGATGTAATGTAATGTCACCGAGCTGTCGAATATTTGTAGAAAAACCAACCTTTGAAGTTTCTCGATGGAAAACTCCTTCAGCAGTGAAAATACTTTGAAATGACGATACATAGATGGATATGCGACTGAGAATAAAAACACAATTATCGTGACATCGAGAAATAACAGGCACGTAATTCCTCTAGTACAACTGCACAAAATCATTTCCGCATATTGACATCTTGAAAGTTTTTTTAGTACCGCAAAGAGAAATAGGGATTTTGTCTGTCCATGAGATGCTTATATATATACCTGTCATATAATGCTGGCAGCTCCTCGTACAGGTCTGAATGAAGCTGTAAATAAGCGTTTTTCGCTTGATTGTAGTCTTCTTCTGCCTTTAAATAGACGAAACCATGATTCCACAAACAGAAAGGATGATGAATTTCACAATGGTCGCACTTGAAGTACTGCATGTTGTATGGTTTACACCATAAATACCTGAGATAATTTCTTAGGTTCACCAGTCTTTCCACCTTTGACTTTTAGGGTCTAAAAGGGGAGAGAATATATACTCTAGTTGTTATATACTGTAATTTTCTACCCAAAATAGCTGTGTATATACATTCTGTTTGTCTTACGTATATTTAAATCTATAAAACACTTATTTTCAAACATAAGAAATTTCATTTATGAAGTTCGAACTTATTTCCAACATTATAGAACGGTTTTTTCACCATACAATGCGCATCTGAAGATACTCTTTGCAGTTCAATTTAGGTTTTTCACCTCCAAATGATGTCGATGCCTGTCATAGTCAACCACTTTGCGACTTCGTTTAGCAATACGAATCTATAGAAATAAGAGAATAGCGGTTTTCTGTAGTGAAACCGTGGGCGGAACCAGAAAATGTTCTCCCAAAACAAGAGGGAACATGTATAGGTTAAAACGTCTCTCATCATGCATGCGTAATTATTTACGCGTCCTGCTGTTCTTTTACAAAATAATACTAAATTTGATTAAAAAATTAACAATTTCCTTCCCTAACACAAAGAGTGGTGCAGAGGATATACGTAATTTTAGCGAGAATATGCATGATATACGTCATTTTAGATAGAATATTCATGATGTGACGAAATAACATATAAAGCACGAAGGTAAATTACGCCCATGTAGGCAGTCATAAACAACACCACGTTTGTTATGTTATTATCATTATTATATACAGGCTTCCATAATAAACTCTATCAGAAAACCAAATGTTTTAAAAAACAGTATTGTATTCGTTGACGTTGTATCTAATATAAAATCTCGAGATGTTTCACATTCCACCAAAGTTCAATTTATGTATATTTATATATACGACGATGACTCAGAATATGTGCCAGAAATCATGTCTCACGGCTTTTTTCAATAGACGCTTTTTGTCAACAAAAAAAGAGTATGTATTTTGCCTTGAATTGTATTATATAAGTAGCCATGTAATAAAATTCTAGTGGCCGTAATTCAAAAGGAAAAAGCCAATATGCAGATCGGTTTTAAAGATGCAAGTGCCAACTGCCTTTGATGAGCGATTCCAGTCAAAAAAAACACGACAACATGTATGTTAATCACCCAATTAACCTGTCATTAAGTGGGAAGTATATCGCCCATATAGTCGATAATTGCTTATAGTTGAGATCGACATACCACGCACAAAAACAAATATATTAGTTGATAAATAACCGATGTATCAGTGAGTAAATTATGTGCACGCTCATTTCAAACAAGTAATGCCACCATGTCCAAAAATTTTTCTTTGTTACTAATAAATAGAAATGGAAATAAAAAACCAAGTAACAATTATACAATACAAAGCTTTTGATCTTTCAAGATCACACGTCTATACGATGCGTAGGATGTACTTCCTGCCCTAAACTAGTTACCATAGCATTGTTAACAAAGTCAAAAAGTCTTTTTAAAATTTTTATCATACAGGAAGATTTATCAACAAAGTGAAGCATACCGATGGTGTTGTTTACTTAGAACCAGACTTCGTCTACAAAGAATATAACATTAATACACTGGAATAAAACCCGTTATGCCGTCATTTGTGTCGTTTATCGCGGTACTGCTAAGTATCTCGGTGGCAGGGGGAAAAGTCCAAAGGGAAAAGAGTTCTGAAGAAACTTTCGCTACATTAAGCGTTGAAAAGAGAGAGATATGCGCCAACAAAGGAGACTCGATGACGATCAGTTGTACGTTGGTAGTTCATGACAAAACGAGTGTAAACAACTGGACGTTGTCTTGGTTCGCCGAGGATGGAGAGGTCACGAAAAATGTGACAGAAATATGGAAAAATAGTTCACATTTAACATCTTATTTGAAACTAGATGCCGTTTGGTCCGGCGAAAAGTCCTTTACGTGCGTTATAGCAAGTCGATTTACACATGATGATCAGCAGCCAGCCAAAGCTGCTTTAAATTCAACAACTGTTGTAAAAGTTAAACCACGAACCAGCTGTGACATAATTGGCTTTCGCTACCTCGAAAAACCGCTAGCGTCGTTCTCAACGTTTGAAGTCTACTGGAAACCAATGAAAATGTTAGATACCACTGCGTACACGCTGAATTTTTGCACAGAAGCGGCATGGTTTGACTTTGACTTACCAACCCCGTACGTTTGCCCGGTGTATTATTCAATAAACGGCTCGTGTTCGTATCGTAAGAAGAATGTTTACAACGTGCCTAATACAAAAGGCTTCACCTGCATGGCAAGCGTTTCGACGACGTCCTACTCGTCATTGACTAGACTGTTAATGGAGTTCGTGACCAGTCGAGCTTACATCGGTTGCAAGGGCGAAGGGGAAAACTGTGAACATAGGTGTAGCAAAGAGAGAAAGTTCATCCTAAAACGATTTCATGCACTTTTTGGACAGGAGAACGATGTAACTGAAGTGGCCCTTATCCCGGCTCGCATTGAAGGTCTTAGTGCCAGTGTAGCACACCAGGTAAACTTATTTCACCATCCACATGCATGCATGGCCAGCATGGGTATATAAAAACGCAAAAATTATGAAAACTGGGGTTGCTCTCTGTTGATAAAAACACCAATACTGCATGTTGATGAAAACAGGAATATGCTGTTCATGGTCGATGTTGAAACAAATTATGAAAACCAAATTGATAGAAACGGTTGATGAAAACAGGAAAGCTGTTCTGCCTTTCCCTAAAAAGTAATTGTCAACAACGTTGTGAGAACTTGTCGACGCCTGACAACAAGTTGTAAGAACATTGTTCACAGGAATTCCAAATGCATATAATATAGGGACACTAAAAGAGCTCTTATTTCACCTCATTCACAAGAGTACAGCGTGTGCGATATCATTGAAAAGCACAGACTAATATTTCTGGGGCATATATAAGTATTGATGGTCTTTTATCCGATTCAAAAATACCACTGTTTTGTTCCGTTCTGACCAAGTCCTTTTAAAATAATTCTAACAATAAAATAGTTTGTACAATACAGCATCAAAAAATTAAACATTATATGCTGTTGTTGGTAACCTGTAGTTCTTGAAATTTCGACAAAAACAATTGTCGTCGTGAACTAATTGTTTTCTTAATTCTTATTTATATAGGTAGCACTGAACTGGTCAGATTCGCTCGCCATACACTATGTCAAATCACGGGAATACGCGGTGCGTTACAAATGCTCAAGGGACCTGACATGGAGCAACACACCGTATTCAATGACGAAAAAGTTGACATTAAACCGGGACGACTTTCAAAACTACCGGCCCTTTGACTTGTGTCGATTTTGCGTGGTGGCCAGAACGATGGCGCAACTGTACGGGGGACTGGAATCGGAACCAGTGTGCATAAACGTCCGACTTTCGGAAGAGCCACCGAGTAGCCCGCCAAATATATCGTGTCTTGATGACTTGTGTCAGTTCACGCGCGATGAACGCGTGCAGAACGTGTCGATCACGTGGACACTGCCGCCGCGCAGAGACTGGAACGGAGTGCTAACAGAACTACGAATATCTTACCTTGAAAAGTTTCAGGACAATGCTGCAAACTTTTCGGATTCTGTTATAAGAGTTCCAATTGGTAATAACTCAAGCAGTGGAGAAACTGTTCTGACAGGCCTTTCGGTGGGTCGGACATATTGGATTGAAATGGTAGTTTGCAATAAGAAAGGTTGCAGTCGCCCGGGAAAAAGATTGAAAATTTCACGTTTGCCGGGTCACCCATTAATCACAACGGAATCAAATGAGAAGAGGCCTTATATTCTAGCACCGTGCATCGCCGGTGTCTTCGTGGCGGCGTATCTCGGGTATTTAGCGTACACTTACGCAACTGCCCGACGGCAATTGCAGCCTCGACTCGAGTTGACACTTTGCGAGCAATCAGGTTATGACGTGATCGTGGAGAACACGAAGAAGAACGAATACGACGTGCTTGTCGTGTTGGACTCGGCGACAAGGCAGATGAATGTTTACACAACAACACCTGTGCGGTGTGCAGAAACGTAGCGTGTGGGACATGGGTGGGATGCCACTCACCCACTCGTAATAATTGTTATCACGCGAAATGGGTCGGCCTAGTTAGGCTTCAGTCGCCCATTTATTCGATGGAAATATGAAAGCTTTTTGCACCATGAAATTGACAGTGTTGGAGCATTAAGGCATTCTATAGTTAATCGTTACGTGTCGACTCCCTATTGAGATCTATTGATATGGTCCATGAGAGAAACATTCACGAAACATTCATCAACGAAATTGCTGTCATTTTTAAATGAAAATTTCTCATCTCAATCGACATTCTTTGAAAACGTTTCCCAACTGCGTGTAAGATCGTCCTAGCTAGCTGCCTTTCCTATCGCGTTTTGACATGAAAGTTGATTTATATATTATATCAACCCAAAACATTTAATGTTATAAGTTAGTCAATTTTATCTAATTTTCTATCTATGCATGCCTATGGGTTGCTTACATTTGTTGAAAAAATTATATTTTAATGTGAATTACAGCCCCATGTAGCTTGGGAAGCAGGGGTTTTTATATTCGGTAAGAAATAAATTAGTTCTTTTAACTAAACATGATCACAAAACTTTGACTAGTTTCATAGAATACGGTAACAAAAGATATAATCGATCAAATATTGCAGAATGGATTTCTTTTTCGACAAGCGCTGATTGGCTAAAAGACGAGCGTGAGATCACCTGGTTTTTTGTGTAGCTATAAATTATTGGAATTTGTATTATATGTGTAAATATATTTCGAAATAAATTATTGCAAGATCATGTACATGTTACTCAGCGAATGAAATTATTGAACAACTTAAACAATTTTTACAAATTAATAATTTTTTTAATTCAATACATTTTGAGTGTACACTCAATGACGTAGTAACGACACGCATGTATTGACTTACTTTTGTTTCGGGGAACTGTACTTGATAGGACGTCAGTGGCTCCAAAACTTCATCTTGAAGTTGCTGCACCAAGTTTGTCCAACTGTGGTCCAATGTCTACACGTATGTACAGAATTTTTTAATGAAACAACAAATGAACAGAATGTGTTTCAAAAGATACCATAGGAATCCCAAGGGAATATTTTTGAAATAATAAAAGTTAGTCCAGTTGATTTGTGAGTTCAGTGACGTCAGTGATCGCGCAGCATAAGATTTTGTGATCCCTGACGTCACTGAACTCACAACTTCAAAAATATTTCTTGGGATTTTTATGAAGATACAACAGAATGTGTTTAAAAGTTAGACCATTTCTTCGCAGCAATGAAATAAACGATGAGGTTGGCACTTGGCAACACTTAATTTTAGATATTTTGTTTTTGTTGATTATAGTTATAAGTTATTCATTTACACTTTTTGATAGTGAAGACATTAAAAAGAGTTGCTACTCAGTACTCATTGCTGTGAATCTCTTGGTTTAATTAACAATGAATGAAATTTCCACTTGGAATTGAGAATATTTATTCGATATGTACATCAATAATAAATCAACAGAAGATGATCGATAGGAGAAGTATGTAAACTTACATCCAATAGTTTGACAAACTTTTCCCGACCTGACCAATCAGGCTCGTAAACCTGCTTGACAGCTTCTCCAAATAGTTGGTTTGCATTCAGCATTGCTGTTTGAATGTACGTACAAAATCAAATCAAGACAGTTCATCGCAGTTTGTAATTTTTAATCTATTCTGCTAGTTGCTATGTCTAATGCTATTAATTATGTGGCACAAGAATTTATAATTTGCTTTCATCTGGCAAAAAGAAATGCTATATATGGAAATAAGTGCACATGCATGCATGACTGTTTCACTTCACAAATATCATAACTTTCATCTATTGATTTCATAATAGTATCATTCAGGAAGTTTATAGACTCATACATTCCTCTGGGTTTCTAATATTTTAGTACATACAGAATCATGCAGCCTCTAACCTTTTAGACAGTTTATATAATTCTTGAGTTCTTTTTGCAACCGTTGCACTGCATCCTGAATGGACAATAAAATAAAAAAATAAATGATATATACTGAGGTGAATTTAAAACAAACAGCAACTTTGATCACTCTATTGCTTTCTATTATATGACTATCAACAGATGACATTTTATGAACTGTTTTACAAAACAATTTAAAACTTGCCTGTTCATAAAACTATATCTTGTATGCATAAAATAAAGTCACTTTTTTTACTTCAATTGTGGTATATATTTAAAAGTAATGGTGCATGACTAACTGCAGTGATTAACAGCAGTGACAAAGTGCCTTGTTGGCTGATTCTCTGGTCACAAACATATTACATGCAATATATGAAGCCTGTGTGATCGGAGAATTGCCCTGTTATTTTTTTATTGTATAACATATCAAATCAAATTGCATAATAAAATATATATTTAGCTAACAAGGTGCAGATACTAATTAATCAAAGGAGGATTTTTGAATGTGACACATAATGTGTCATATTTAAAAGTCACAACTTGAGACAAAGGTTATTAGTCTGGGCATGGCTAGTTCTTTTAAAAAGTTGAAGTGATTAAGTAATGTTAAGGTTAATATGCCAGGAGAGTTAACATTCATTAATTGCTTATATAGAATGGAGATCCCTCATGTGCATATTGTGAACTTGCAGGAAAGTCAAGGCTGCTTTAAACAATAATGTATTGCTTCCGAGCCTCAGCCCTGAAAGGCTGAAACATACCTTACTGCTACCTTACTGCCATTTCAATACATTACCAGGCAAAGCCCTGAAATTTCACTTCAAACATTGTTGAAGGTAACTGTTGATCAAGATCTCAAAATCATGTTAATAGCAGCCAGCATCTCAAAAATCAACTAGCATGAAGAATCATATTATCAAACACTCTGTAAAAATGTATATGGTTGATACTCTCCAAGGCATTGCTATGGAGAGTGAAGACACACCTGTTGTTTGTTAAAGTTATCGACAAAACGATCGAATATTTCATCTTTGGTCTCATCAGATTTTCCGAGCTTTCTTTTAACCTACAAGTCAAAACCACGCATTGGTGAGTCAACACAATTGAAGTGTATTCAAACACCGATGTCAACACATAGGGTATCTTTCGCCACCATGTATACATATTATAGAGCCGATGTCACCTTTTCCTGTGCTCGTTTGGCTCTTTTAGTTGTGTTTTTTGCTGTCCGTGCAAAGAAATTCTTCTCTCCTGCTTTGTCGCCGCTTGCTTTGTCTGCCATTGCGATTATATAAATAGTTTATATCGCAATGAGCTACCTCCCAGTTGAAGACAGACGTCTTTCTTCGATCCCAACTTTAGCAGGAGGGGAAATGTAGAATATGTGATTGATGATTCGAGAGAATCAAAAGAAAAAAAATTATCGTAATTCTGCTGAATGGGCTTTATTCAAATGAAGACCTGTTCAGTAAGATCACAATTTCCATCAATCTTAAAGCTATTTTGGCATTTTGCATACAAGGCTTATCAAATTATATTATAAATTGTCAAATTTGACACGGTTGTTCCAGAATGACAGCTAGTTCGAATTAACATCTTTCTCCCCCCCGAAAAACTTTTGAGTTTTGAATGCTGAGCTAAAATGGCGGACATTTCAGAGGCATCTTCAGAAAACGGAAGCTATTTTGATGGCTGTCTGCTGAATACGATGGAGATCTCGGTGAAGGACATCGAGAAGAGATCCGGAGAAAAATTGAAGGAGCCATATATCGTGTACATGATCGAGACAAGGTGAGCCATTAAAAGATATATGAGTTATGAATACATAGGTATAATTTTGTTTTGATTCGAAATTCATGTGATCATTCATATGATACATACATACGCAGCATTGAGTGAAGAAATATTGGTATACTTTTTAAATTGCACGAGCTACGAGATTTTTTCCATGTTAAACCGAGTTTACACTTGCAAGCAAGGCTTAGGCAGCAATCTTGGAAATCATGAATCACTTCGATCAGTTCGACGCCACATCCGATCAGTGACATCCCGATAGATGATTGATAGATTCTTCCTCCACGCAAATTTTTATGTCGCAACCATACAGATAAGAAAGTTCGCAAATGCGAGTGTGCAGGATCTACCAATTTAATTATGCACTCTAGCAAAGCTTTACCACAAGTGATCATGCTCAAAGCTTTAATATTCACATATTATATTGAAAGATATATAGGAGCTGACAGCCTGACACAGTGTTACTTTAGCGTAGATTATGAATGCGAGCGTGTTTAGACAGGTAGTGTATTTTGGATCTGTCAAGTTGACTGTTTCCTAAGAGTCAACATGAGCATACTGACTCCTAAGTAAAACTCAGTATGAGAGATGTGTGTAAAAAAAGGGTGCTGGGTAAGCACAATGTGCACAAACCCCAGGAAATTTATCACTGTTTAGCAGCATGCTGCCAGAAATGTGTACAGAGTAATATCTTGGTACCATGACAAAACCTAGAGGCACAATGAATTTTTCAATAAATCTTTTTGTACCTCTTATGCAACCTGGGGGGCAAGGTATCATTACAAACAAAAGACAGTTAGAACCTTGAGGTACCCCAGCAGGTATATATTTTTATTTAGTTTAGCCCTTGACAGGGTAGCCGAACAGCCACCCTACCCAATATGATTTTATACAAATAAGTAACAATTTTAGAATAGAACATTGAGTAAGAACTTCCCTATGCATTAAACTGGGAGTATATACTATATGGACTAACAGGACTAAAAAATAATATGTTTGTCTCCCCCCACCCTTTGATAATATTGTAGCATGTCAGTGTTAAATTTAATTTATATTTTTCGCAAATTTAAATCATGAATGCAGTTAAAAAGAATTTTTAAATGTTTCTTATGTCACTTCAATAGCTATGTTAAATTGAAATTTTTTTCTCTATGCAATCTTTTTTTGCATAATGTGTATATGCGCTTTGGACTAATTTTTTGTCTTGACCATAAAAAGGAAATTTCGTACTAAATTTAGAAAAAATGACCAGATTATTTGGTTTGTAAATGTTGTGAAATGCAGGAAATATAGCCTTTCAAATTGGGAAAATTTTGTATACTTTTATGTTGCATGGAGAAATGTGTAATGTAGCCTTTTTTTTACTACTGAGACTATAAGCCTCAAGTTATAAATTAAAATCATATAATTTTGATATTGACTCATAATTTAAAACAAAATTGAAATATCATTAGTCATTCATTCTTATCTGATAATATTTTTTGGGTGATAATTTTGCCTGCCATCAATTTCATCTGCCAATCATGTTGAATATTGCATAATGATGGTATTTTAGTCATATTTTAGTTATATTAACATTAGCATGAGATTAAAACAATAAGATCTAAACCATAATTTGGGGTAAATGCCTAGCCTAAAGTTTTAAACTTTTGTTTTGAAAAAGCCTCTGAGGAAGAATGAGGGTAAATGCTGCCATGCATGGCTAACATTTGAGTTTTTATTCAAATTTATTTGTCTTAAAGAATTCATGCCCTATACTTTATACTTTATACTTATTTTTCCCTGACTGTCCCACTGTTAGTCCTTTTGTAAAGAAAAGAGACTATTTAGATATTTCAATCAGCATTCTGTTGGTCTCTTTCAACCATGCTTTGGGCCTGTTGTGAAATCCACTAAAGTACCTAGCAAACCACAGCAAATCCCACAATGCTTAGTACTGAATACACGATCAATTGTAAAACCAGACGCTCATCCGGCCTTGTATGCAGACATTAAAAGCAATAACATTGATATTTGTTTTATATCTGAAACTTGGTTAAATTCTTCTGTATGCAATTCTCTTATATGTCCCTCTGGGTATTCAATCTTAAGAAAAGATCGAACTAATCGTCGTGGTGGTGGCGTGGCAATTATATGCCGAAATGATTGGAAGATGGAGCCGCTACCAAATCTGACAAATAGCTTTGAGTGCCTATGGGCCAAAATTACAACTGAAAACTCAAGTTTTCATGTGGCCTCTATATACCATCCTCCCGATCATACATACAACTCTGATGATCTTGTTGAATTCTTGACTGACTCATGCGAACAGCTATTATCGTCATTGCCTAACATTAAAATCATAATTGCAGGCGATTTGAACAAACTGAATATTTGTTCACTATTAAACCAACAATCTCTGTTCCAGATAGTTAAAAAACCTACTAGAGGAGATAACATTCTAGATCTTTTTATCACGAACATTCCACACTATTGGAAAAAAGTAAAAGTTGTAAAAAGCTTAGTAAGATCGGACCACAAAATGATTATAGCATACCCTCGAGATGTTGTAAAAGCAAAAAGAAAAGACTCATATATCAGAGATGTAAGGCAGCATAGAAAACTAATTATGTGGAAAGAACTAGAAGATGTTGACTGGAATGATATAAATAAGGAACATTCATTGGACGAGATGGTCGAAAAGTTTTACAAAATTATCGAGCCTAAATTTGAGAAAAGTTTTCCGACGATTAAAGTTCGCACATCCACTAGAGACCCGCCGTTTATATCTCCCCTAGTAAAACATTTATTAAAACAAAGGAAGAAAGCAATTAAAGCCAGAGACAGTGAGGCTAATATTCGGTTACAAACCCAAATAAATAAACTTATTCGAAGAAATCAACTCCACGCCGTACGGAATGAAAATAAAAAATACAAATCTGGAACAAAAGACTGGTGGTCAAATATAAATAAAATTACAGGAAGAACTGATAACAAAATACCAGTTACATCTTTCATCGATGCCGATGAGATAATTTCTTCCATGATGTTTGTACCGACCCACTTTACACGGCACCAGAGTTACAAGAAATTCCAGAAGGTACCAGAGTTCCTAAGTTAACAGTAGAAATGGTCTCCAAGTTTCTTCAAAATCAAAAACGTACATCGGCAGGCCCCGACGACTTACCACATTGGTTTTGGAAAGAGTTTGGAGTCGAATTAGCACCAACCATCACACAAATATTCAATTTATCTTTGAGAAATGCTAACGTCCCGAGAGCTTGGAAAAGAGCTGATATTGTACCAATACCTAAGGAATCGACTGTAGAGAATTGCAATCGGTTAAGACCCATCTCCTTGACCGACATAATCATGAGAATATTTGAGAAATGTATATATAAAGCCGAAATTGCACATTCTATTCATGACATTATTGATTCAGACCAATTTGCTTATAAAAACGGCCACAACACTATAATGGCCCTGATTAAGTGCCAACATATGGCATTAAAATGGCTGGAAGACGGTGCCAGATATGTGAGAGTCTTTTCATTCGACTTAAAGAAAGCCTTTGACAGTGTGCCGCATGACATCCTTTGTAGCAAATTGAAAAACCTTCCTCTCAATCCATATATTATTAACTGGATTATTAGTTTCTTGGACAATCGTCATCAAAGAGTAAAGGTTGATGGAATTAGAACAAACTACGTTAACATCAATAGAGGAGTTCCTCAAGGAACTGTGTTGGGTCCAGTACTGTTTTCGATAATGGTAAATGACATTAAAACAGTCAATACCCAAAATGAATTAGTGAAATTTGCTGACGACTTGACATTAGAAATCCCCGGGTATGATCATGGAGATACATCAATGATTGAGGTAAGCAATATTAAAGAATGGTCCGAAAGAAATAGAATGCAGCTCAATATGGAAAAAACATATGAAATGGTCATACAAAGTAAAATCCCAACACCCTTACCGACTCCCATTCCAAATATCGTACGTAAATCATGGCTGGAATTATTAGGAATAACGTTGGAAAATGTACCTGATAAATGGGACTTACACTTTAAGGAAATGATTAACAAAGCAGGAGGAAGAATGTACATATTGAGAGTTTGTAAGTATTATGGTATACAAACCAAACAGTTAGACCTTTTATTCAAAAGCTTAATAATGTCGTTATTTGTTTACGGAATTGAACTTTGGGGAGGCACCCATAGCAAGTACATTGATCAAATCGAAAAATTCATTGGCCGTGCATATCGAAATGGTTACATATCAGAAAAGTATGATTTTACTCTTTTAGAAAATTTGATCTAAGTTTTGGTGTCCCGCAGGGATCATGTTTGGGACCGCTGCTTTTCATCCTATATACGAGTGAGTTGTTCAGAATTATTGAATCTCATTTACCCAACGCGCATTGTTTTGCTGATGATACTCAACTGTATTTATCTTTTAAACCTGGAACTATGTTGGATGAAGCCTATGCTGTTCGAGCCATGGAAGCTTGTATTGCCGAGGTACATCAGTGGATGCTTTCTCAAAAACTTAAGCTTAATCCTGAGAAAACAGAGTTTATGATCATTGATACAAGGCAGCAGCTGGAAAAGGTTAACATTGATTGTCTACAAGTGGGAGACAGGCAAATTACGCCCTCATCTGTGGCGAAAAACTTGGGATCTTGGTTCGATTCTAAATTAAACATGTCACAGCATATTAACAAGACATGTAGCTCTGCTCTCTTCCATCTTTATAACATCCGTAGAATACGAAAGTATTTAACTCGCCAAGATGTGGAGTGTTTGGTGCATGCACTTATTTCAAGTAAGATTGATTACTGCAATGGATTGCTTTATGGTATTCCAGCCGTTCATGTAACAAAACTCCAGCGTGTTCAAAACAATGCTGCAAGATTGGTCACTGGTATTTCACGATTCAGTCACATTACACCTGTCTTGGACGCCTTACACTGGTTGCCTGTTGCTTACAGGATTCAGTTTAAAATTTTATTATTAACTTTTAAATGTATACATGGACTAGCCCCGAAATATTTAATGGATCTTATTAACATTAGAAGGCATACTAGGTACAGTTTAAGATCATGTGAAAGCTTGATACTATTGCCACCAACAGGAAAATGTTTGACGACTCTTGATGGGAGAGCATTTAGATCAGCTGCTCCAAAACTCTGGAACGTTATGCCAGCAAATATTCGAAATATGGACAATTTAAATTCGTTTAAAAAGGTATTGAAAACCTACTTATTTAGGATGGCCTTTGAACACTGATATATATTATGAACTGAACTCTAATTTTAGATGTAAATAATTTTAATATAGTAACTGTAATTTAAATCTTAGATTTTTATGTAATGCGCATATGAACATATCTGCATGCTAATATGCGCAATATAAATTCAATTATGTTAATGTTAATTTTAAAGAAATTATTGTGGACAGAGACAGGAAATTATGGAAGAATATTACAAACAATAAAAACAATGCATTACAAGAATTGTTGCCGAATAAGTTAAATAGACAATTAAGACAGAGGGGACATGAGTTCGAGTTACCTGTAATAAGAACCGAACGTTATAAACGCACTTTCATAAACAGATGCCTTTTTAAATTTGTATAATAAAATACTTATTATTGTCTTGGTCTTGTAGATTACAGCCAATTATCGTCTTAGTTTTATAGTAATTAATAGTTAAAATTATGTAAATAACAGTAACAATATATTTAATCTTAGAAAACGCTGTAAACTCAAACGTGTGTTTTGAGTACTATTCTTGTAAGAATAATAAAGAATTCTATCTATCTATCTATCTAAAAATGTCCAATTTTTCATTTCTGGAAAACATAAACAATAATTATAAATAGTAAATTTTTTGAGAATGATATAATTTTAAGCAATACTACTTATCGGTGATGATTGAGTACTGCCTGCTAAATTGCTTCACAAACTCCCTGGATTGAGGTAGATGTTTAATGTGTTATTTTTAAAGACATCAAAACCATGTAAAATGTTGTTGGTTTTGTTTCTCTGACATAGGTGTTTCGGTTCATCAGATGATGAAAATCAGTCCTCGTGTTTGTGGAGAAGATACAGTGAATTTGATATGCTCAGGAATTATCTGCAGACAACATATCCTGGTGTAAGTATTGTGTAAGATGAACTTAAAGACGAAATACGCTGTGCCATTCAGGCTGTGAATATTTGCCAATACTATGTGAATGAAGTTATAAAGTGTTGCCCATTTCAGACATTTACCACACTAATTTAGTTTGAAATTATATTTTCTCAATCATCCTGTCTTCTTTTTTCACCTGTGTACAATTTTTTTAAATGGGCCACATATGAAGTTGGCACTAAACTGAAATTGTGAAAGTGTGAAATTGAGTGAATTAAGGCCAGTAGATTGAAAACAATGAAGTTGTGAAACAATGAAGTACCGTACAGTAATAATTGGTCTTCTTTGTTTTCAAATTTTTATGTAATTTATCAAGTGAATGTGTATGTATATTTTAAAATATTAAATCGAAGGTCGAAATATAACACACACCTTTGCTGTTTTTTATTTTAAAGCTGATCATTCCTCCACTACCAGAAAAGAAGGTTTGTTCAAATTTTATTTCCTAGCTTTGATCTTGTATCATGCAACTTCAGGCCTTTTTAATTGTTCCATTTCTTTGTTTTCAGACAAATCTTGCTGCATTTAGACTTAATTCTGATAATTATAATATGGAGTTTGTAGAAAGGAGAAGAAGTGGTTTGGAAGTGAGTATCCTAAAATCCCAAATTTCTCAATTTGCAAAAGGCTCAATGGTGAAGTGTGATACTGATTTTCAGTTCGTTTTCTTCTTATATTTTTAGTTCTTCTTGCATCGCATTGCAAAGCACCCACAGCTTGGCTTGGACGAATTCTTCAAGTCCTTTCTCATTCAGGTCAATGAACTAGTTAACATTTAGGAAATAGAAAACATTTTCCATGTTTCTATACAGTTATAGAAACACGCGTGGGAGTTTGGGAGAAGGAGAAATAATTAGTAGAGACCTTTAGTTTGACGTTTACGGCAAACCGCTAACAAAGTTTGTGTTTTAACTCCACTATCTTTAAGTGTGCGGCAATTTCGCTAAATTACAAACGTTCTACATAACACTTGTGATGTTCAGCAATAATGTAAGAAAGCAATAGGCTATTTCTGATGTATTTAGAAAAGCAGCAAATTCAGCTTTGCCGTATATGTTTCACGTTCGCCGTATAAAATTTAATGCTTGAACGGCTGAGGGTGTATGTAGTCCCCCCCCCTCCAGTCACAAAAGACAAGTTTGGAGTATGTACAAATGGGCAATGTTATTATTGTTATGTGTAGGAGGAAGGTTGGAAAGATTCGATTATTGCTACTGGATTTCAAAGTAAGGTAAAGTAAAATTATTCACTTCAATATTGTGACTATTTGTGTCTCAAATGATAGATACATTGGCCATTTGAGGCATCTTATAATATAAATTTAGTTCTGGCTAGCTTCTTCGCTTTTCCTCCCATCCGGTCAAAAGAAGAAAGTTGCAATAATAATCACAGCAAAAAGTGTCAGCCGGCCTTAAGAAGTGGCAGTAGGTTGAAGGCAAAAAGAAGGCGATGATTGACGGATAGAATAAAATTAACTGAAAAATTAATCGATTTGCGCATTTTAGGCGGATTCAAAGTTGAAAAGCTTAAGTGCATCTTTCAGTCTCAAGAATCCAGATAAGTATGTTGCTGCTGGGTTTATTAGGATCTATTCTTAAATTGCTATGTACCATCATTCGTGAAAACAAGCATTGTGCAATTTGTTATCGACATTATAAACGGCATGGTTTTGTTAACTATAAATGATATCATATCTTTTTTTGTTAGGAAATTTGAAGACATTAAGAATTATTCTCAGACACTGCAAGGAAATATTGCATCGCTTCTTAAAGTACAGCAGGTATATAGTCTACAAGAATTCAACATTTCCCATAAGGTTCGTATAGGTTTAGGGGGGGTGGGGGCGCAGGTTTAGGGGACGCATTACTACAAGTGGCTATACATGTAGTAATTAGTTTAGGGGCGCAGGGAGCTTCTTAATTGAAAATTATTACCTTTAGCCTTTTGCTTATTGAGACAGAAAACACAAAATGTATGTATGTTTAAACCTTCTCAGGAAGAAATTTAATAAAGATATTTAATTGATTTTAAAACTTCTCGCCAAACTTAATTGGTCATACTCTTTACTTATCATACTTTTTACAGCAGCAGAAAGTCCTAAAGCGTGCAGTCATCTTTTTGTTTCTTTCGTTATCGTAGAAAATTTCTGAAAAACAGTATAACATTCATAAAGAACATGCAAATTATGGGAAAATATTCAGGTACGAAAACCTAATTCTTGCATGGTTCACCTAATAGTAAACCGTTTCCGATGTTCATTATCCGAGATGCATTGTCATTCGTGCATGCACATTTTTACATGCATACTTTAATAAGATGTATATTTTTAGTAAAACTTTTCTTCAAAATCCATGCTATATGGAAAAATGATATACCCATTTGTTTCCATACTATATCCATAGTATGGAGATGGAATTTAGTATATGGTATTATAAACTTCCATACTATTTCAACTGCATGGCACCACACTATTTCTTTAATATGGATTTTGAAAGAATTTTCCAGTGTAGCTATATGAGTGACTGATAGAATTTTCCTGCAAGCGCTATAGATTATGAGCGATCAACATGTAATGATTTGTTTCATCACAAGACTCAGTGTTATGTATAGACATTTCTAGCGATTTCAAACTTAGAGTTTTCTATTTTAAAATTTCTAATGTGATCCAAAAATGTGGACAGTCCGTGGACCGAGCCCAAACCGGACCGTACAATTCTCCCGTTTGGGCTCGGATTTTCCATTGTTCCACAATGAATTTCGACATATTATAAGACTCACATGCATATTTCACTTTTAATAATCCTAGTTTTGACTTTTTATTGCATTGCATTATCACATGTAAATAAGTGAAATAAGTAGCAATCCAATTACTGTTATGTATTTATAGCGAATGGAGCAGCATCGAAGATGAAATGGGACACGCTTTACAAAAAGCTGGTCATTACATGGATAAGTATGTTTTTAAATGTAAACCATACAGACGGGTTCTCGCGAGCCCGCGAGACATGAGGGCGCGATAAGTATTTTATAAATAAGTTTATTTATTGAAGCAAGATGATATATAACTGGTTTCCAAACGCCGCTGTATAGACCAACCTTTCTCACGGGTGGTACCCGCGTGCCTGTAGCTTTTTTGCAACTCTAGGGGATCAACCATTGATATCCCAATGCAGTCAGAAACGAAGCTGGGACATAATGTGTTTCACGTTATACTCTTTGTTTCTTCAGCTTGGCGTCAGCTATTGATGATATCCAGGAAGAAGAGGAAAATCATTACGTTGACAGACTTAGGGAATATTATTTGTACGCTGAGTCTATCAGGTAAACTTTCTTCCACAGTAACTACTGGCTATATATGGTTGTTATCCATACATACATGCATACATTAACAATTTATTTAAAGACGCATTTCTCATCACCATTATATTGATGTTCCTCCTGAGAAGCAATAAAACATATTTACAAAAATGAAGACATAAAAATTGATAAAAAACAAACAACTTTGAATAGAAGGTTTCTTGGAATGTCTTTGATAATATGTATTGATCAAACTAGGCTTCAAGATGCCTTTTAAAAGCACTTAAGGTAGTTGATAGCTTTGCATCTGTAGGAACGAATTCCATGTGCATTATTATTGCATGCTGGGACAAAATCTGAATTGAATGGTGTAGTAGGTGTGAAGCTTACTTTATCGAATCTGCAGGGTAATGACTAGAAAACAACAGTTACGTCATTACAATCTCGAGAAAGCTGAGGAAGTTGTGTCTGCAAAAAGTACTCAAAGAGAGGAACTTCTGAAAGCGGTAAATCATTTTTAAAGTTTTTTTAGACATTTTTTTTGTTGTCCATCATAAAATACTATGCCCCTTTACAGTCAGTTTTATCTTTTTGAAAGAGGTAAGAAAAAAGAGCTTCTTCTTTTCAACTTTTCTCGTTTATCATCCATAGGGTGAAGACGGCGAGGCGGGTAAGAAAAGTGGTGGATTGTGGTCGAAGATATTCGGCGGGGATACACCGGAGGCAAGGGAAGCGAAACTTCAAACCTTGGAAACTCAGATTGAAGAATCTGAAAACGCTGTAAAAGAAGCACAGGAGGAACTCAGGTTTGTTAATGTGCCGGCTTTTGACGTTATATAATCAAACACTACGTTGACAAATTGCCGAAACATTTCCCGCGTTAAAGTCTGATGTAGCTTTGTATGTAACATCAGACTTTCCGCGTTTGACGATACCGAGAAAGTTTATTGCATGTTGTATAACCTATAACTGCTTTGATCTACGTTCAATTCGCAGTTCTTTCACTGAGACGGCAGATAAAGATTACGACATGTTTCAAAAACAGAGGGATGGTGACATGAAGAAAATTTTGATTGACCATATCAAAACGCAAATGAAGTTGTGCAAGCTGGTGAGTAGAGTAAAGTATTTTTCCATATTTTATGTGCGATTTTATGTGTGATTTTCGTCTTTTGATAGATGTTAACGAGTGAATAAATTAACATCATTCTATCAAAAGAAGAAAATCGCACATAAAATTGCAGCAAAAATCGCGTGTGTAAACGCGCTTTATAGAGGAGAGTGTTTATTTTAGATGAGTAAGAAAAGTATCGGTACTTGGGAACGTACGGTAGTTCCCAGACATTTTTAGGGTTTCGCAAAAAAATTTTCAGAAATTGTATCATTGGTAATATTTCTGTGAAAATTGTGATGCCAAACATTCAGTATTCCACCCAAGTCCCTAGGAAAAAAAACTGCGATATTGTATATATTAATTAAAACATTTTTTAAAACTGTGAGATCAGTCGTTCATAAGCCCGTAAAGCCCTGTTGGAGGGCCCGGGTTAAAGGATCAAAAACTTTCCTGCAAAATACCTGCGCGTGTGCTCTAACTTCGGAATAACAATTATGTAAAACGATTTTTACCGTTTCCTGTTTACATCCGTGCCACAAGGTTAAGTGTACGTACGTACAACAATGTTATATAAATTTAACCTACGTTCCTTACTCTAATTGAGAACATCGTCTTGTAAGCCCAAAATCGTAGTTTAAAAGAATAAGAATTTTCTGCATGGTTTGAAAATGACTTTGAAATACAGTCGAAATATCGTTACCTTTTAATTCTTAATTCGAATCAAGTTGTTCTTCCAAATATGCTTTATGTTCGCTGCGCTCACTCGTGACAATTTGCGATATTGTCCCTCGAGCGATAAAACTGATATCACCTCACCTATAACTTGTGGTATTAGGATTAGGAAGTGAATATCTTCGTTCGCAAGTCATATTCTAGCCACGGAAGTTCCTTGTTAACCTTCACTTGCTGCAACGCGCTTGATCCAATCAAGACCCCGCCCCCACATAGTGTTGAAACCAAACGTTTACCAACAACAATTGCTATCGGTGGTGCTACTGAACTACGAGCCAGTAACAAACTCTCTATTTCCCCCTACATGCCATCTAAGAGGAAATATATATATAGAGAGCTTTTAGAGGGGTCAATCAATGATCGGCGAGATATTTAACGTTTGCTAGGGTCACGGTAATTCCGGTGTTTGTATGCATGGATGATATCCGTTTTATGATTGCCTGGCCTCTTGTCCTAACGTCATTCGAGGAGAAAACAGCACGAGCGGTTTTAACGAGTATTTTACAACATGCCTTTTAAAGAATACATAACATCCGATAAACCTAGGCTATACATGTATAGTCCTATACCAAACCAGAAATTTACATAATATGCATTTCCTTTAGCTTTATCACTCAAGTAGGGATTATGGAAATTTAGATAGGAGCTGAACAAAACGGCGCTGAAAGCCTTAAGTAAACACACACACATAAGCACACACATATAAGTCTTTATTACAACGACTGCCTGTTGTGCCTGACCAAATGGTAAACAATAACTATTAATTGATTCTTAAAACAAAAAATAGGCAGCTATCACTACCCTTTAGATAAACTAGTTTAGAACACGCACAGGGACGTCGGTGCGGCAACGAACATGTGGTAATTTATTGGCAGTGGCATTGTTTTCACAGTCAATGATCACCAAAATATTAGCATAGCATGACTAAATTGTCGGGCTGGTTACGCCACTGTTTATTGGAAGAAATTAGATCTTTGTTCGCACGCTATAGTAATACCTACTAGCTTCATAATAATAGGTCGAGATGGTTCTTTCATTGCACGTTAGATTTTTCGTTCCGCATTTGGTGGCTGCAACCTGCTGCGTCTTCGTCATGACAATTCCTGTTTATGATCTTGTTCGCCAACATCGCGCTGAAACCACTTAATCCATGATTTCCTTGTAGAGCAAGGGGAATCATTTCCGGTGCATGTTTGCGTGAATTCGTTATAGTCTTTTGGCATCTTGAGGTAACGTCATTTGATGCAACAACCGCACGAGAAAGAGAGCTCAGAAGTTTCTAATAACATTTATTTACGAGATGAAGTGGCTGCTTGTCTGTCTAGCGATTTGCTCATTGTACGCTGTTGTTGGTAAGTTATGTAAGATATGTATATTGTTAATTTGTTATCTAAGTCTCTTTCAGTAGCACCCTTTAACTTCTGTATCTCTGCCATGCAGCAAATGCCTCGGGCGAAGAAGCAAAAGTGAGAAATCGTCGTTATCTGTGTGGCGGAAAATCGTACAATCCGACATTCTATATCTGCTGTGGTGGCCAAGTTCTTAGGAAAGGAAGTAGCACGTTTTGCTGTGGCACTAAAAACTACAATCCAACATTTTATATCTGCTGTGGTGGCCAAGTTCTTAGGAAAGGAAGTAGCACGTTTTGCTGTGGCACTAAAAACTACAATCCCACATTTTATATCTGCTGTGGTGGCCAAGTTCTCAGGAAAGGAAGTAGCACGTTTTGCTGTGGCACTAAAAACTACAATCCCACATTTTATATCTGCTGTGGTGGCCAAGTTCTCAGGAAAGGAAGTAGCACGTTTTGCTGTGGCACTAAAAACTACAATCCCACATTTTATATCTGCTGTGGTGGCCAAGTTCTCAGGAAAGGAAGTAGCACGTTTTGTTGTGGCACTAAAAACTACAATCCAACATTTTATATCTGCTGTGGTGGCCAAGTTCTCAGGAAAGGAAGTAGCACGTTTTGCTGTGGCACTAAAAACTACAATCCTTCATTCTACCGATGTTGTTCAGGAAACGTAATAAAATTCGCGCGGTGTTAAAAGCAGTTTTTAAAATTGACATTAGTCATTACGATTGTAATAGTCATTGATAACATTTTCTGTTAAACCATAGCACATGTGTGCATGGCTGCAAGTATTATCTGTTTTTATTATATAATAAAACTGTTTTTTTTAAACTTTTTTATCCCCCAGGGATGGATCTAACACGATAATCGCACATGTGTTATTATCGCTTTTCATAATGGCGGATTCGCCTGAGTAATGTTCACGATTCTTTCACGTATGAACGTGACTTTATATTCTCGCTGCTGACTGCTACAACTGCTACACCCTTTCGTGTATATTTTCACAAAGCCCAAAGGTCTGTTCACACCATCCAATTTTGTCAGATCCAATTCACTTCTGATGGATGTTTTATATAGTCATGTTTTAAAAATTGCAATGTTTGTTTGTGTAACATTATCTGTTTGGGTATAAGTATTGCCTATTACTATTAGTCTATCGAATATCATAATATCTGGTATTTGTTTTTTTACAAATCAGCAGCGGGGAATGCTTTCCTTCGATCAGAGGCCAGTTGTTCGAAAGGCGTTTACCATAAACGATGAATGAGCCAAAGTTTCAAAATACTCTCAAATATCAGCTTTTTCACTTCTTCACGTTAGAATATGGACTAAATTATTATCACGATGAATTTTAGTGATTTTTAATAAATTTAATGCATGAGGTATTGATTGTTCTTCGCCGTTGCTATTAAAAATTATAAGACCGAACGTTGCCTTTGGTAAAAAAATAACCGGACCGATTACCAAGGACCGGTAAATAACACATCGATATATGGTCATGATATTGCGCCATACTCCGCTCTGTCTATTCGGCGAAGTTGTACAGCCATTCTGTGAGGAATGAAGCCAAGGATATTAGGGGAAGCCGGGAGGGAAACACATTTTTGGCAATCGTCCTACAGGATTTGGCCAATATTGTTCCTGCATCAATATCAAGTGCTCTAACCGCTTTAGGACTTACGTCTTGTCAGCACATGAAAACATGCATGTTTTCCAAAGCCTGTTGTATTTTTGCAGGCCGTCACGCCCCGTGAACGGACTTTTACATGATCCTGGCTTACTCGTATTCCTGAATTTGGTATTAACGCGGAGAAATTCGCCTATATACGTGGTAAACGAATCTCTGCAAGCAATACTGTCTTACTGCAAACAATGATATCACCTCAATTTCCAATACAATGCAGGTCTTGGATTTGTAGTGTATAGGGGAGGTTATAAGTTCTGCATGTATTTGTCAAAATACATAGTAGAAGTTAGTTGTGCATGTTTTGTCGAAATTTTTTATCTGCACAATAAATCTATATTTGGAGTACGCAACTTATTTTAAATTATATCTGCTGAACATGACAGAACATATACTTTTTCTTTATGTGCAAAATACATTCCTGTTCAATTTAAATCGTATTCAAGAAAGAGGTTGGAGCCTTGTTTTTTCTCCTGAAAGACACTTTGAGCAGGTCAATCCCACTTAAAATCAAACAAAAGCCGTATTTGAAAGTCGCAAAAATTGGAATTTTTACCAAGTATCATTGACGGTTAGCTCGATGTAAATATATCCTTGGCACCTACGGTGGTGCTATTTTAACACTTCAAAATTAACAGTGTTCTTTTTCTTCTAGGGAATTTCATCTTGGGAAAATATGAAAGAGACTTTCGAAGGAATGGCCTAGCCGAAATCCTATAGTATATAAGGAACCCTTCTTCGTAGAAGAATCGTTCATGCCCAATTATTGTTTGGAAAAATGGTGCCACTTCACGCATTGAGAACATTACATAATTAGAAAATTCAACTAAATTCTATTTTTAAAAAATGAAGTTATATCGCAGTACACAGTTGGTGTTGATGTTATCAATCTCTAAAAATTTCGATGGCTAGTTGTGATGAACTATCTTATCGTAGCGATCGATGAACAAGCCGCTAAGAACCTATAAGAATAACGAAATCTTTTTTGATGTATAAGATACCAATAGCGAAAGCGTCATTTTCGGATGTGGCGTGCGATGTTTCGCCGTGGTTTAGGTACACTGATAGTGTTACCATGTTGACCGCCGCACTATTTAAAAGCGTTCCCACATTTATTTCAAAGCAATGTGTAAACATCTATAATGCCATAATAATTTTTCAGAATATACAAAGCAGAATATATCAATTTCTCATATTTAAGAAAGCGTTCTTATTTTAAGCACAAACTAACATCGTTGTTCGCACAAATCTTATGACCTATAGTAAAGCACGCGACATTCATCATGATCGCTTAATTAGAATTTTTTGACTATTTATATTAGCACGTCAAGGACCTTTCGCAAGTGCCCTTTGGACATGAGCTTCTTAACAGTCTGGGGAGTGGTTGGCCACGTATAAAACATAAGGGGTATTGTCTATATTGATGCTTCGATAAAAGTGATTACAAAACACAATTTAGGTTTTTCTTGTTAAATTTATTAACATTTCAATCTTTTACGCTACAAGTGCAGAAGCTGTGGATGATTCACTAAAAAAGAAAAATAATTAAACAAATTAAATTAAATCGATGTTCTAGACACCAGTCTCTTATTTCATCTCCATAGATATATATATATATATATATATATATATATATATATATATATATATAATATTATATATATATTATTATATATATATATATATATATATATATATATATATATATATATATATATATATATATATATATATATATATATATATATATATATATATATATTCGAACTGTTACAACAAACACATACTATTTCCAATTTGGCGCGAGAACTCTCTTCGTCTTGTAGTATCGTGCGAGACGATGGATTCTACTTTCGATCAGAATGAGCCGGAATTTAGCATCTTTATCCTAAAATATAGTTTTATATACAGTACAGTAAGTCGCATATTCGATTATTGTACTATTATTATTATAAATTATTGTACTTTTATTATTATAAACGGAATTGTTTCCCAAACTTCAATGGTTCAAAGCAGTGCAGTTGGAAAAGTTGCACTTGCTTGTTTTTCAGTGGTGCAAAACAGCACTTATCTTCAGGAGAATGATCAAATTTTGATTATCAAATTTTTTGTATATAGAAAACCTTGCGATTTCTTTCCAAATGCTTCCTAACTGACACAGCTTTCTTGATTAGATGGTACAAATCTTCGGGCAAAGAGGGAGCCATACCTGCAAAAAATTAACAATACCAATTCAGCCTTCTGGTGGTTATCTGAACACTACATTTGAATATTCTAAGAAAGCTCATTGCTTTAGCAGGCTGGCCAAAGGACAAATGCTTTTTGGAGCTAAAGATCATACCATTCTTCTTTAAAATACGCAATATTTTATTTCCGGTTATGTATCGAACTTGAGCTACTCCATGAGAATCCCGAAGTATAACACCTGCAAATGCAAAAAATGAACCATTAGTTAAAGGACAGTAAGTTTTGCTGACAAGCCAGATACCATTAGGTCCTGCTAAAGTGGAAGTAGATTAAAAATAAATTTGGCACTACTTTGACATTGATTACCTATCTGTGATGGTGTCAAGCCTTTCTTAGCAAGCTTATAAATTTGTTCTTTTACATCATCAGAGCTCAATTTCAACCACTACAAAAACACATAATACCCAATATATTTGTCAAAAAATAATTAGAGTGTCTTATATTTAACCAAATGAAATTTATTCTTACTGTTGGAACTGTCCTTCGATACGGAAGTGCTGATGATGAAATACCTTTACTAAAAGCAACAGCAAAATTTTAGTCTGACTGTAGTTTATTTTCCAGGGCAACCTCCATGTTCACATTGCCTCACAAAAGATTAGAAAGACATTTGTCAAAAACTGACATAAAATGCATCAGACAGGATAACATTTACCTCCTTCACACACCTACTCAAACCATTTTGTGTGGCAATGTGGGTATGGATTTTACCCTGTAACTGCTAAATCGACCCAAAACCAACCATATTAATATGGTTTCAATGGTAACATTTGTTATTGCCAGAACTTTTGCACCCTTGCACAATAAATGTACACTGGCAACAAGTTCACAAAACATGGTCAGTGGTCAATCAGTTGAAGTGCACTCCATGTTGCTCACACCAAAGATCTATTGGGAAGTAATTTTAAAACTGCATTGTTATCTTTGGTGTAAAATCTATATTAAAAGCACCACTTTTCTTTAGCCAGATTATGTGATGTTGAGCCTTTTCGAACCAGCACATATTTACTCCATTTATTGTACCAAGTACCGGCGTAAATAACTGACCACTTAGTCTGACGATTAAAACGGCAAATCAGACTGATATACAACGTGTATAGTGTTGTTGCAATAAAATCACGTGTACTTGGTGTATATCTTATAAAACACATCAAAACTTGACGATAATAATCGATTTATTCGCCGATCTTTTGATATATACTAAATGACCTCGGGAAAGAATATTAGTTAACATACCCATGGCTGTGCATGCGACCCATACTGGCGAGTAATTTCTCTTAGAAACGTCCTGAAATATGGATTAAAAAACTTCCAAACGACGAAGACTAAAGAAATCTTGAAAAGATCGAATCATGGTTTGTCATTCCCATAAACCCACGCTGGAGTGTTTCACCCCAGTCTCACGCGCGTAGGGTACGCTGTGTGCACTCTGGCGAATCCATCCGTAAAATTAGCCTTTCTCACGATGACGTTTTGGGGTACTTTCAATTTTCTGAAATGGGTTTAAAAATTATGATTTAACATGAAAAGCAATTTTTTTAAAACCAACAGACCATTTGAAGAATAATTAGTCAAATTTACGAGCTTGGTAAGACCATTAGACAATAGCTATCAATAAAAAAAATGGCAGTATAAAGAATTGGAAGAACAGAGTGATTGTCTGGTTATTTATTACCCGAGTGAAAATAAAGAAAATTAAAATTCAACATACTGCAGTTCTTTACATATCCGAGGTTGTTCTATATTCTGATTTAGCGATGTGACTGGCAAAGCGGGATCGAGCCTTTAAATATATCGTTTCGGTCTCGTTTGGTGTGACATTATTGAGACACAAATTAGAATTGAGGACGGAAACATCAAATTCTACGTGAAGATGGCTGGAAAATAAATTACATAAAAAGCCTAAATGCAACGCATTCAAGCGGCCATTTTAGATAGACGCTACATAGAGTAATCTCTTTCAGTAAGTTGTTTGAAAGCTTGAAGCTTTAAATATTTCCGGCCCATTTTTTCCGCCTTGAGAAGTTAACGAGTAGGCCCAAAGGATGATTACGATGCTTCTTCCTTGTCGACACCCCTCCCAATATAACACGGAGAGCTTTTCATGTTTTTTTTAGCTATGACTATGTGCCGTAGGATTAGGAGCAGAGTTGGATTTCAAGTTTTGAAAACCTTCCTCAAAATGACGTTACGTCACTGAGTAAAGTGGCAGCATAAAGAAATATTGGGTTTTTTGGTACATGCATGTGATCAATTAGAGTGTTAAACTTTGAATCTTCCTCACAAACCTCATTCAAGGCAAACCTTCCTTCGGATGGAGCCCGCGCACCGCAGCTTTTTTGCAACTCTGATTAGGAGATTTTATCCTGGTTGCCAGCCAGTACTTGTATTATTGTATAGATCTGTATATTACGCCATCAAAATATTGGGGAAAGCCAATGATAGTGATAGGCGGAAGATACACTTTTGCAACTACCATACCTCTGCCAAACAGAGAAAGCGAAATGAGGTTACGCTTGATTTGATATACTTTTGCATGAGAATGGTAGATTGGTTCATGCCCCCTCTAAATTTTTTCGACGTTGCCTTAAATCAGTTAAATTACCCTTATGTGTCGATGAACGTAATACTCGCCTACTTTTCTAAGATTTGGCAATGGTGATTGGTCCAACTCAAGACAAATGTCGTGATGTCTAAGTGTCAACAGCTACAAGCTAAGTCGTTTTGAATTCATTACAGTCAGATTACTAAATATGGACATATTTTTGTATCGTTAGCATGCTCACAGGAACTTCTTCGCGCGTGTACTACACGAAAGAAGGCCAAGTGGGAGATTTGTGTCCACACCTACCAGGAGGCAAGCACACAAATATATTTTGGCTTTTCAAAATGAATCCAAAATGTGCTCGTTGTGATAAGACAGTTTATCCCGTAGAAAAACTTAATTGTCTCGACAAGGTATTGTTTTCATTTGACATTCTTCCTCTCAAAGTGTGCACGCGAAGGATATACGATGCATATACAGATTGTTTGTTTGCCTTCCCTGTGCAATATTGACGTTCACTTTTATGTAGTACTGGCACAAGAAATGCTTCACTTGCGAAGTTTGCAACATGAAACTCACGATGAAGAATTACAAGGGATACAACAAGAATCCCTACTGCAACGCGTAAGTACGATAAGCTGGTGATTGATTGAAGCTTCTGTTATGACTCGATCGAGTTTCACACGACAGGAAATGAAGCGAGGGAATTTCGATTTACAAGTAACAAATTAACTAATTTATAAACAGTTTTGTCCGACGAGAATATGATATGTCAAAATGAAATGATATTCCGATCTTGCCACACTGTTTATTGCCAATAATTTCTTTAAGTTTTTAATAATTGTTAGTCATGAAATGCAAATACAATGGAACATTCTGGCCAGTTGTATATTCAACATTGTTCTTGTTTACAGTTTTAAAGTATATAGCCTGACATTTGTCTATGGCTATGATAATATCGACAGAACAATCTGTAAATTTTGTAAAAAAATAACCAAATATTAAACAAGGTAATGTCATGGAGGTGATTGTGCAATTTACTGGTGATTCTCTCAAATGATTCTATATTGAACTGATGAACTAGCAATATGTAATTTATTATACAATTACCAACATCAATGGTTAATTACTGCATGTTATTGGTTAGTGTGATACTATTTGCAAATGTTTTGCCTAAAGTGGTAAAGCTAAACCTGTGAAAGGTACAATTTGTCTAGTTGACCTAGTTAAGACTGTTCCTCAGATTTCTTTTGCAATTCAGAATAGTTGAGCAGAGTTATTCATTAGGTTCTATTTAATCTAGACATTACCCAACAACAAAGTTTACAGCAGTGGCAGATACCCCTGAAAATAAACGACTTTCACAACAAACAAAATCACAAAGTCAGGTGAGACTTTTATTTAATATGTTTATTTCGTCTGGTTTTGAACTGTGCATCCAGATATGCCATTCTGGACCATAGTATTGCTGTGGCTATTTACCGGATTTCACCCTTGCATTCTAAGTGAGAACAAAAGAAAATTACTGTATACTGAGTCAATAGACACTTCCTGAATTTGTTCTAACCATCCCATAAACAATAGATTACATTGCCTGCTTTTTTACCAAGCTATTGTTTTGTGTGCACTCAAACAAATTCAGCAAGTGTCTATCTCAGTTAGTTAACAATCTTGGGTGGCGGTCCCAAACATGGAGTTTTTTACCACCTAATTCAGGCTATAATGCAAAAGGTCTATTGCATAATTGTATAAATTAAAATATGAAATAAAATTATAGGTGGAGTATCATAAGAAATTTGAGGAAGAAAAGGGTCATTACACAGCAGTAGCTGATGATCCATCGACAGAGCGTGCAAAACGAGCTATGCAACAGCAAAGTAATGTTGCTTATACAAGAAGAGATGATGGTAAGACAGTATGCGTGGTAGTGCTTGCATCAATGTACATGAAGCTAGCTAGAGGAATATGCTGCAACTTCAAACTAAATACAATAAATAAGTAATTAAGAAAATTGTTGTGGTTGTGGGACTTCATATCAGTGTATGATTTAACATATCAGACTGTACATAGTTACTCAAAATACTGCTACAGCCTACATTCATAATGCTGGTAATGCAAGAGATGCTAGGCTTTTTTACTTCTCTAATTTATAAAAAAAAGATGGATGTCTATGGAGTGCATTAATTTATTATGTGTGAAGTAATTATTTTCCAGTACAGATCAGTTAAATTATTAGTCAGTTATTTTCCATGAAAGTTTGATTTGGTTTGTCTGTTTTAGGTGATGATGGTCATGCAGGGTACAGACCACCACCATCTCACGCTCAACCTGACCGTGGATATACAGCCCCTGCACCTGCACCTGCACCTGTACCTGCCTATATACCCGAGCCTGAACCCACTCCACAACCTGCACCTGAACCACCAACTCTGCAGGTATGTGTATATGTAAGAAAATGTAAACATAATTCACGAAATAAATGACGTACCTACTAAGTGCTAACGGAATTGCATCTGCTATATATATATATATATATATATATATATATATATATATATATATATATATATATATATATATATATATATATATATATATATATATGTATATATATATATATATATATATATATATATATACACCCATTTGCAAAAACGTTGGCCGGAGATAGATATATAGATAGATACTCGAAGTAGGAACATCTTACATGACATAACGTACCTACTAACGCAATTGCATCTGCTATTAGAATTTAAGTGTATGTTATAAGGTTAGGTACTAATAACAGCTGAGATCGCAGTACATAACTCTTAAGTCATAAACACCAAGCATGTACGCGTTTATTGGTATGCCAGGTAGCGCAGTTCAACAAACACAGTTCAAAGGATGCATCCTATATGACCCATCTTATAATCCTAAAATAATTTGAATTTGTTTCACTACCCCCACCCTGATCACCGTCAGAATTTTCCGTTACCCCAACCCGGATGATCAGCCCCTAAACGGTAGCACGTACTTTATTTAAGACATATTCGTTCTTTCTGCCTGACTGATTTCATTTGTGCGTATCTACGCGTTTTAAGGCCCGTTTACACTTGGAACATTGGCTGCGGTTTTCGATGCGATCTTCGTCTTTTGATGATTGTGAACGAGTAATTAGTTGCAATTGAGTTGATGCACAAGATCTCTTATTTCAATATCTGGAGCTAATGCACTCGTTCTCATCTATCAAAAGAAGAAAATCGCACACAAAGTCGCAGCAAAAATCGCAAATGTAAACTGGCCTTTAAAAAAAAAGGAAGAAACGTCGTCCAGGACAAAACTATGATTTATGGATATGAACCTCCCCCCCCTAATTATCGCTCTAATTTCGGCCCCGCCTGCAGGATTGTAAGATCCATGCGCGAGGTCGAGAGATGTTGTGAGACTTTCGTAAAGCGGAAAATATAGACGAACGGTATAGGCGAGTTTTTTTTCCGCTTTCCGAAATTCGAGTAACATCCTAAGTGCATGGATCGCAAAATCCTCGCACAAGCGAACCTTTTCGTATTTTTTATAAAATTATACTAGAATGAAACAACGGTATAAAATCTTTAAAGTTTTAAAATGCCATGCATCCGTAAAGGCAACGAAACTCCTCGTGCTATTAACTCAAAAATTGGATTGCGTGTTTCAAGGCTAGTTTTAGAAAATTCTCCTTTGGATCGGACAGGATAGGAAAGATTACTTTGTATAAACGCCGCCTGAGAACTCACCGACAAAGGAAATTTTCCTGTCCGTTCCGATCCAAAGGAGATGTTTCCTGAGTGGAAACTAGCCTTCACTATGGTTATATAAATTATTAAAGATGATCTTTTCCTACAAAATCATTATAGTTTGTCATATTAGCTAGTTACATATTATGTCATCAGTGTTAAACAGAAAGAAGATTCTATAGAATATAGGTGTAAAAGCCCCTAAGTACGAGTTATTTCTCCTAGTCCTAACGTTAATTTTGTGTTTGCTCAATTGCCTTGTCACTGTGCACTTAAATAAACACTGCCTGAGAACTCACCGACAAAGTAAATTTTCCTGCCCGTTCCGATCGAAAGGAGATTTTTCCTGAGTGGAAACTAGCCTTTACTGATGAAGTTATTGTTTTTTACAGCCTCGCTACCGCGCACTGTATGACTACACAGCTGCTGACGAGGATGAGATCACTATTGCTGAAGGTGACATCATTATTGATGCAAACATCATTGATTCAGGATGGATGGAAGGCAGGAACCAGAGAACAGGACAATTTGGTATGCTTCCCTCAAACTATGTGGAGGAAATATAATTGATTTGAACATTACATTTACCGGACGTGATTTAAAGCTTTGTAATGGAAGTCGTGTGTAATTTACGACCCCTTAGGATATACTTGTAGGTGTAGTAGAATAATGTAGCAATTTCATCAAAGCATCTATACTGTAGTGTGAATTTTTAACAAGTGATTTAACATTTTGGTCATCGTCAATCGATTAATAATTATATACATCATTTTTTCTTAATCGTCTGCGTACATGTGTCACTGTCTATAAGTTCCAGGACTCCGACCTTGCCGTGACAATAAATTTTTCACAAGTGGCGTCGCCACCTTGAATAATCACGAGTCATTATATAGGGTTGTGCAGCCAATACAGGGTAAAAAGGCGAAGATTGTGATTTGTGAATAACATTTAACATCTCTCAGTTCTCTGCCTTTACTATACTCTATAGACGGAAATTTTAGAGGAAATTTCCAATTTAAAAGTTGCTAAAAGTTGCTAAAAAGGTACACTTTCTTTGTTGTAATCATGAGAGTTTTAAGCTTTTACGGTAAAGAATTACATTTATGAGGCTTGTGTGCAAGGATTTCCTTATTTCGAGATTTTCCCCCTGTATTTCCTTTTAAGAAGCAAGCCTGCCACTGCACTGTGGCACAGTGGGCTCTTAATCTCCCTGTGTCTTGCCGTCTTTGGTGTGGCGCGCTGTACTGTTTTGTATAATTGTATTGCAATATTGCTACCTTGTTTTAAAGAAATCTATAAAAGTAAAACGGCTAAAATTTTGCCAATAATCCCGAGAAGGCCATGAGCTCCAAGTGTGCTGGTTGCACGAAAACGGTCTACCCCGTTGAACAGTTAAAATGCCTAGATCAGGTAAGGGTTGCTTGAATTGAAATATGAATATATCACGCTAAAAGTACGGTTCGCATCGCGCCACGATTTGCTTCCTTGAATTAGTTGCCTTCATTGTTACGAAATTACAAATGTTCAACCATCCACATTTAGATCTGGCATAAGAAGTGCTTCAAATGTGCTGTCTGTGGTATGACGCTCACAATGAAAAACTATAAAGGATACGAGAAAAGGCCGTATTGTAGTCCGTGAGTGTGTTTGAATCTTTCGGTATTGACTATTGTATTTACCATATGCCCCTTGATTAGGATTAATTATGTCGAGAACTGCCGGTTATATTTTAGAGGTTTGGCGTAGAATGAATGCAAGCGTTATTGCATTTACTTCTGACCTATTTACACGTTAAATAACACGCGTGAAAACATGGGAAAGGAGTTATAAATTTCGCCATATTAATATTTACGAGACGTGACTATTCTATCGAGAACAAAAGCTAATTTGCATGTTGATATGCGACTTAAATCGGGCAAAATGTTCTTCGATTACACAAGAATGTATTGGCTAGTTGTAGACGCAAAAATGAAAGGGATAGAAAAGACCACGCTGAAATTACAAGTGCTTATGGGCATTTTGCGAGCAATTGAACTTATGAAAAGCCTACGCCTTCTTGAGATATCGTATGTCAACTTGTTTGTGAAGTCTCAATTCACTTCCATTTACGAAATTCTTGCTAGCTTATGAATTATTTAATTTTAGAGCCTTTGGCTGTATTTCGCTAAACGCATTTCGAGTATCTGTTCCGTATAAAAAGAACTTTCATAAACCATATGACCAAGTTTAGTAAAGTACGATATTTCACATGAAATATGCACTTAATATTAAATAACAATATCGTGTCAAAGTGGGATTTTGTCACAAAATATAACCTGCTTTCCTGTGAAATGTGCGTGGTAATATTTAAAACGGCATTCGTATGTGTAAAATTTAGATTCAGCTTGGTCATTCAGCCAGTGGCAGCATTCTAAAGAAGAATTCTTTACATACCGCGAGTGCAATAACCATAACTATACTGTAGTAATTGTGATCAGTGTGGCCCTGAAGGTTCTGTTTTTAACGTTTGGATTTGTGCGTTAGACTGAGTATTTGTTTTAGTTGCAAAGTTTTCAAAAAAATGCATTATTAATTAATGCTTGATCTTTCATATATCCTTGGCAAATATTAGCAAAAAAAGATGCAGAGTGCTGTTATTGGGGGATTAAATAATTTTCTTACACATTGCTTACATATTGCACTTGTCAAATATGGGATAAATGGGAAAAAACAGTATGTTGTAATTTAATGTTCAAACATTCCAGAGATTTTACTATCTGTAAGCTCAGAGGCAGCAACATACACATAGGTATTTTTATATGTAATGAAACACTCTAGATCTTTTATCTTTCTTTGTATTACCTTGGCCATCCTAAAGGCAATGTCAAAATGATTAAATGAAGCATTTTGGAAACAATTTCGAACACTTGTCTGTGCTCAAAAAGTACATGTCAAAGTTGTCATGCACATGAAATGTGTTCACTTTTGTCTATTAGCCTACCTCAGTATCATTGCCAATGCCCATATTTTATTTCAATTGCCAGTTAACTGTTAAAACAATTATCTGCCAATGTAATAAGCTAATGCCAGATTCACCAGGACTAATCCTCTTAAGAAATTGCCCTGCCTACAAAACAGGCTATGTTACCTTTATAGACTAGCTTAGCCAAACACCTCTTGATTTAGCGAGACCAAGGCTCCTTTTTTGTACCATCTATATTCCATGTAACCATCTATATTCTACCCAGCATTCCTTGGACCCCTGGGGGAGAAATAATAATGTTATACATAGAATGTATACAGAAGAGGCATTTTAGCATGAGAAACAAGAGCATTTCATGAAGATTGTTGAACATTTCTAGGCATTATCCAACCACTAAGTTCACTGTTGTATCCGATACACCGGAAAATTTGCGTCTTGCAAAACAATCCAAACAGCAAAGTCAGGTAAGTGTCACATGGTTAGAATTAGAGATCTAGAATATTGTTTGGAGTGCTGATGAACAGAGTTGTTTTTCGTCTTAACCGAAGCTCCTCTTTTCATCTTTGTAAAGCCCCCTCCCCCCGGGATGTTGCAAACGCTGGGGCCTCGCGGCAATCGGGTATGAAATTTCTTTGCATATTTGCAAATGTAGGTTGAATATCATAAAAAGTTTGCCGAGGAGAAGGGCCATTACACCGCCGTTGCAGACGATCCAGAAACGGAGCGGGCCAAAAGAGTTGCAAAACAAGCTAGTCAACTTCAGTACACTGCTGATGCCAGACAGCCAGCTGAAAACCGACCTGCCCCAGCCCCAGGTAACTTCTTTTTGTGCGTGTCAATATATAGCTCTTACTAGGCTATAGTCACCATGATCGGAATAGTGTCAAGCTATCAGCTTTTGTAACTACTGCATGTCTAACTATTATCTAAACTAAGAACCAAATCAACCAATTGGGAGTCATCGTAATTTTAAAATAATATTATTATGCCCAGCAAAACGTTTAAACGTTATCTTTTCCATTAAATGTCTTAAATGTAATTTTGCTTTTTGCTGGACCATAATATTTAACTGAAAAAGTGTCATTCAGGGGCCGGTTGTATATCAAGCCCGTTTAGCTTAAACGGCGGATAAGTCAAAATGAAATAAGACTCTTACATCTCTTTTGCAACTCAACTTGAATTTTCTGCACTGAATACATAGTTGTAAACAGTATCTTTGATTTAGTTTGCTTCTTGAATAAAACGATAGACTTGCTTTCTATTTTGAACTTAACCGCCGCGTTAAGCTAAACGGGTTTTATACAACCGGCCCCAACCCAGGTGTTTTAGGCTGTTTCTTAGTGGCGCTACTAGTTTGGTTACCTATATGGTGGGACTATATGTTAATATTTTTTTCTTTCTCCCAGCCCACGTTGAGCCACCACCTGAACCTATGGCCCCGGTTTCAGTGAACATTCCAGCTCCTGCCGATCCTGGTCGATCACCACCTCCAGTACAAGTCAGTGGACTTATTTTCAATCCTTTTTATAACTACTCCAACATTTTTATATCTTCTTATCTAGCTTTAAAATATATAGTACAGTATACAGTAATGCTAGAAAAGGCAAAAAAATTCAAGGTGATATTTCCGAGTCAAAGCATATGGTCAAAGTCATTGTCGAAACTGAAGACGACGTGTACCGCAATAGAAAAGTCGAAATTCCGCCTAGAATTTTGTTGTCTCCTGAACAATTTACCGACACACACACACAATTCATTACTATCAATACTATTCATACCCACTCCAGCCTTCGTCACAATCGGTCTTTGCATGTATGGCCGAGAGGTAGATGTTTTTTCTGCATTAAAATAACGTTTGCTAAAATTTTGGTCAAACTGATAAAAAACGCCGTTTTACTTTTAGGCGTAGGCAGGTACGGGCATGTTTATCTTCGACTTCGGTTATATCATTCTAGTTTTAAGAACTGTTATAGCCTTAGACAAGTATGTGCATGTTTATCTTCTGCTTCAGTAGAAATTACCTGTAATCTTCAAAACATATTCCGTTTTCCCGTCTGCACTTGCAGGAACGTTACAGGGCAGTGTATGACTACGATAAAGCAGATTCAGATGAGATTTCTCTAAAAGAAGGTGACATGATCAGCGATGGGAAGATCGTTGGTGAAGGCTGGATGGAGGGTACCAACATGCGTACAGGCGAGACTGGAATGCTGCCCTCAAATTACGTCGAGAAAGTTTAAACATAGGCATAGGATCAAGTACCATTATTATAGAGAAAAATTGTATGAAATTTATTTTTGAAACATAGTGTGATAGAAAAATCAAATTATATGTTATATTTACGAGAGAAACGTCTTAGACTAAGAGAATTCTGTTTGACGCTTAAAGTCAAAAGTTCTTTATATACATCGTATAGACTATATAGTCTATAGTGATGACAAAACTTATAAGTGAATATTTCTTTTCAAATACTTGGAAAGCAGAATAGTCACATAGTAAACAAGAGCTTGACCGTCACATTGTTTGAGTTTCAAACATGTATGTATTACTAGCTACTATACATTGCCATTTGCGTAAGTGTACGCGTAGACTTGGGCACCATTGCCAGGACACATGTTATAACTGTTATAAAAAACTTATTGCGTTCGACGAAGGAGAACGCTTCCTAGCCGTGTCATATGGAGATTTGCGATGTCAGATTTGCCTCGTTCTGATGTGTCGTCATAGTAACTTGAGACCATGTGCTCGCTCTATTTTGAGTTAATTAAAGCATACGAGCCATCACTGTTGTCAAATTACTCATTTTGCGGGGAACCTTTTGAATCACATACGCTGTGAGCTTGCATTGTGACGTTATAATGCACAAAATCAACACATTCCGATCGCACATCACTAATCTGTGATTACTGCTAGTTATATTGAATAGTTACTATTGCGAATATTTACAATTTTACAGGTTTTATTTTTTCATTTCTTTGTCTATCTCCTTTTTTAAATTTCTCGCAAAAGTTTTTGCAAATGAAGATACTGACATCGGTGGTTCTTCTGATGATGGTTTTCCTGTCTCAGATATATCTGTTAACTTTTTCATTCCTAGATGTGAGAAAGACCATCAATTTAGGGATTTTCATTCGTCCATATTATATATTGTCTACAAATCATGGAAGAGGAAGCGATTGCTATGCCTATGGGATTGTATCAACTGATAACTTCCTAAGAAAGAAAGGACTATGCAAAAGTAAGTCCTCGTTTATACCGTTACGATTTCGACCGATATTAATGGTAAGGGTGAGCCAGGGGATTTAAATAGGGTGTGCGGAAAAGCTATGCATGGGTTTCAGATTTTGACAGCCTACAAAAGACCCTGGGTATGAGGTTGTCAAGATTTATGGTGACACAGTGTAAAAATAGAACTTTCTTGCTGGTTGACAATAAATATGACTGCATGACAGGTTTTTATAACTTACTATTATGGTTTTAATTAGAGTTCAGAGTTGGCATAGGCCTGTACCTTTTTGATATGCATAGTGTGTTAGCTGGGCTCCTCTTCGGACAAATGGTGTGTTTGCCAGCTAAAGAAATGTGATACACAATATGTATGATTTAAAACCAAGAGGCAAAAATTACACTTCTTTTAAAAAATTAGTGATAGAAACTTGAAACTTACTAATTTACAAGGTGATTACAAAAATTCTTAACTTGCCTGTTCTATAATTCCATCATTCGCTAAATACCTGGAGAAAAATTCAGTAAAAATCTTATTTACTATCACTGAAAAATAAAATGACTAATTAATGTAAAAGTGCATTTTAGCAAATTGCAAACTACTATGTGTCATGGCTATTCCAAAAACGTGTATGTGGGCATCTTGAAATGTGGTAGTAGGGAAGAAAAGAATTAATTGCCAAAAAAGATATGGAAATCACAAATTTTTCATAAAAATTCCTAAATTCCAGCATTTGCCCCTTGGAATTTTTGCGATCAGTCAGGCAAAATTTAAGACTGATTACTCTCATTTAAAAAAAATAGAAAAGTTGAACTATCTAGATGGTTCCTAAAGCACCCTCAACCCAACGCAAATAACATGCCACCACAACCCTAATCATCAAAGTGTCAATTTAAAAATACATATGAAAAAAATAATGACAAATTGCAAAAAAACAAAGCTAAGGGAAAACAACTGAAACAATCTCAACAATAAATAGTATTTACGTTACAGCATAGTATTTAAGTTTTCAATGACAAGTTTCTCCTTAAGAATATTTTAGTTGTATACTTTGTCATAACTAACCACGTTTTTTGCAATTATTTAAACCAAACAAAAGTTTATAATTTTTTGTAATTGGCCATAGGTGTGTACTCATTGGTTATTAAACTTAATATACAGGGGCCGGTTGTATAACTACATTTTAAGTATTTAAATTGTAGTTAACTAGAAAGTACATTATTCTGATTGGCCAATTCTGCCACTAACTATGGTTAAAAGTTTAAAACTACCTTTTTATACAACCAGCCTCAGTAGTTCTGCTAGTTCATGCCAGTTGCCAGATGATAGGTAATAGGTAGTCTATATAGACTTGCCTCTCAATTAGAGTGCACCCTTTCATCAAAGCAAAATGATTTGGAGACTGGCTTTAGTTAGAGAAAACACAAATGGCATGCTCAATTATAGATCAATTCAATTTCTTAATTATCGACGAATTTAATTAATATAATTTTAGTTTGAAAATTTGGTAGAACTTTTTGTGATTACGTGACGATTAATCAAAATTCAATCCCATTGATAAACCAGTTTATCATTAACTGCATTTTATATAATAATCGATTCATACTGACACAGAAGAGACACTATCTTCTTTGTGTACTAACCTCAATAATCGTTTTAAAGACATGATGCAACAAAATTGAATAGAATCCAATGACAATGGGCAATGGCGAAGGTTTAAAGCTATCTTTAATAACTCGTGTAAACTCAGGAAGAATCACAGCAAATTGTATCCCATTGCGTTGTTTCTTTAAAGAATCTACCTGATATATAATCTATTTCCTTTCTAATTTTCCTGTTATTTATGTTAAAATGATCATTTGTTTATATCGAGTTATTATCATTTTTATATGCATTTGTCGCGAGATTTTTTCGCGCGTCTTTTTTGTCGCTGATAATTATCGCAAAATGTCGGCAAGAGTTTTCTGTAAGGTTTTTTTCTCCGGGATCTAAAATCACGCAGCGTTCTTTCCAGGGGCAAATATTTTGCTTCAAAAATCAGTTGTTTTTTACATGTACTTGTCGGTGACGTACAGCGGAAATATTGTTTGTAAAAATTCGTGCGTACGAACAATTTTACTGTTATCGTGCATAAAGATGCTTATGTCAGACTCAGTCACTCAGACAAATTTTTACCCTTGTGGGTCCCAACAGAGTGCTTAAGCATTCAAATTCTAGCAATTACATTGTTATTGGTGATTTCATTAGTTTCGGGGGACATAATTATTATACGTTACAGGGGTATAATTAATAACGTATAATTATTTCTTCTTTTCAAAAGTTCTTTTTTTCTGTTGCCAGTAAACGTTATTCCGTTTTCCTGTGAAGACAGCTATATGCAAATAAACCCTCAGCACATTGCCACATTCCGTCAAAGCTGCGAAGTTCTCTGGTTTAAAGATCGCCATCATTATATGAACTCAATATTTTGGAGCCAGGAGCGTTTATCACAATACAACAAGCGTTGCGTAGAGCAAACGGGATGTATTGGAGAGCCAAAGTTCATGCAGTTACAGGTATTCCTTTTTTTAGTTTAAACAACAGGCTTTTCCGTGGTGTTTTATTTATCCAGGGCGTTTATTTTGTTTATCTCTACGTCGTCTTGCACTCGATCTTGGCACCGAATACTGAATTGTTCATCCAGTATATCATGGAGGATGTGTGCCGTAAATAGGCTAATATTGATTACTAGCATACATTTAATATACTAAGAGTAATATGACCAGCCAGCCTATTTTACTGAACTTGACAAAATTTGACGAAATGTGATACGAAGTAATCCTTATATACATAAGCATACATATTAACGACTCGGGTGATAAAGTGCCGACTGATTATTGCTGTTTCTATATTGTACCTTAGGTTAGCAATATATTGTGCTTGGCCTTGATTTTATGGCCGCAGTCTGCATGGCTTTGACATGCAGGCTGAAGTGCGTTCACACTTCTGAAGTCAATCTTTTGAAGTCAATATACAGTACAGGGTGTCTCTCAAATGACCAAAGCTTTTAAGTCCAATAACAATCGTTTTCTGCCTTCATTTAATCATTTCCTCCTCCTTTTCAAATTTTGCATAGAAAAACACAAGACATGCCAAGTTCTTGTCATTAATAATGCGTCACAAACTCATCACCATTGTAAATTTTATATGTGTCGATGAAGCTACAGCGTGTTATCGAAAGCGCGATAACGGGATCTGCAGCCTGCTCCGGCATGCATGCTATGTAATGAGGCATTCCACCCTGTATAGTGTCCCTAAACTACCAAACTATTAGAATCGCATCTTCTTAAAAATTTAATACCTCCCTCTGTGGCGAAGCTATTAATGAGTAAAAACACGCATGCATTTGCATTGGGAAGTTATCCGTTATATCAGTTGACCGTTTTCTGGGAAAAACAAAGTTTTTTATCTCGACGTGTCAACACACAGCCAATAGCAAACCGATATATGGATACACACCCGATGTCATGAGACAGTTCATTGTATAGCTTAATTAATGCACGTGCAATTATCTTTTCTGAGAAGGTTATTCTTTGTCGGGCCTGTGAATTAAGACAAGATTCTACAATATGGTTTCGGTGCGGTCGTTTTGCTGCTGGTCAATATTGTTCTTAGCCGTAATGGTACAGTCTATCAACGACAACTTGACATTGAGAAGGCCAGTTAACCGAAGAAGCAAACGTATCTTACCGCCGTTCGCGACAGTTAATACCAAAGATCCGCAATGCGCTCTGTTGATGAATGAGAGTGGAATTACAGAAGTTATTAAACTCGTACAGCATGAGCTTGTTAACATAGTGGATCTTTCCTTCTCGACGAGTTCCAACAACAGGCTGTTAGCGAACAAGCAAATAGCAATAGTGAAACCCATTGGTGAACAAATTTTGTATGCGCTTGATATAAATGACTACAACTACGCTATGTGGTCCTTGAATGTCGGCCGGAGAAGCTACAATTTAAATGTTAGGGAAGATCCAGAGGAATGTTTGGGAGACTCTTACGACTATGTGGTTGCGAATACTTTTAAACGAATCGTTCTCCGAATGAAGCCAAATCCAACAAATTACAAAATCTGTTATTTGCAAAGGACAAACCTTCGGAAATCACGTCAGATCTGCTGCCATATTACCAATCCTGATCCTACGAACTTTGAGTACAGATGTCCCAAAATACAGTCACATCATGGTACTTATAATTTTCTTTGGGTCATTGCGATTTTTGGGACGGGTCTTCTTCCAGTTATCTTCTTGATCTTCCTTTATTCGTTTCTGTCTCATAGTGTCTTTGACGAAAAGTATCCGCTTTACCACAAGCTACAGGAAAGCCCAATGTCTCCGTCCTCTATTCTCTTTGAAATTTTTTGGAGTGAACGCGGGGGTATAGTAACCTTTATTCGTAAGACTTCATTAATATCGGTCTTGTCATATATTATCTACCACAGTTACAGAAGCAACCTACTAAATATTATCGTACTTTTACCAATGATCGCCTTCCACGCTCTTGTAATATCTCCTCTCGCTGCCTTCCAAATTGGAAATAAGGGCGATAAAGAGTTACTTATCGAAATACTTCAAGACGAAGGATTTGTCGGGGGAGTCCCTTTTTTGAACCACTTGCCATTCAACATTAAGTCTTGGCGAAGAAATGTTAGGGACGTAGAAAATTTCATTTTTACAATCCCAAATAAATTTGTTAGACCAACCGTTAAGACAATTCCAAAATCAGTTGCACTATATGCATGCTATTTACTTAAAGTGGTACTCTTTGTTTTTTTCCTATTACTTGCCCCAGCTATTATATATTTTTACGCGATATTATTCCTGACGCCGCACCTCATCATGCAAATTTTACAATTTGAATATACCTATCACCGAGATAAATATTTCTACCCGTCACACTGCGAAATGTTTGATGTTTTGTGCGCAGTCCTTCTATTGACATTTACCTCCTATACGTATTATATCCTGGTTCTCGCTTCTCAGTCTTTCTTGTTGGGATTGTTCTTAAATATTGCTTACTTCGCTCCCTATGCTGCACCGCTTGCCGTAACCGCATTCTATTGCTGCACTTGTTGGAAGTCTATGGAAAGAAAATACTACTACTTGAAACAGCTAATATACGAAGAATGCGGAAAAGAGGAAATCAATAATAATTCGAACCAACGTCTGCAACAAAACGAAAGGTTGTTACCCGTTGTGTCCAGAGAGCTTTACGAAAATATCAGAGAGAAATTATTACCCTACGATACAAACTTGACTTGGCTTGGCTTAAAGATTGGACTTTTGCTTGGATATTTGTATTTCGTTCTTATGGTGTTAGATATACTTCATGAACACAATTTTACAATTCCTGCTCAAATGTGGACAATGATTAGTGTCAGTATCATACCGTTTATATTCAATACGTTAGCATTGAAAGTCAGCGGTGGAGAAGGAAAAGAACCATGGATTAGGGTCCTAGAACTGAATGTGAAAGAAATGGTGCCTAAACTCTGGCAAACCGATGGAACTCGTTCTCGACTAGCTCTTAGAGCTTTGGTAGTGAAGGAAAGCAGTTCAAACACAGTTTCTGTCGATGTTGTTGATTCTCAGGTAACACCAGAAGAGAATGCATCCATTCAAGATGCACAAAATTCACACAATGAAATACAATGCAATAATTCATTTAACGTCGAAACAGAGAGAGTGGTTACCCAATCTCCCGAGGGAATGGTTACCCAATCTCCCGAGGGAGTGGTTACCCAATCTCCCGAGCCATGCAGAGGTTAATGGTAAAAGTGCACGACACAATAACAAGCAGTATGTAACGGCTATGTGATCGTTCTAAACAGTCATCCTATTTTATTGTTTTTTATTAATACGACAAACATTTTAATGAACGGGTTGAAAACATGTGGAAAATGTGCATGCGGAAAATATACGTAGTTGAGTTACTAACATTCAGTAAACGATGTGATATTATTTGCATCCCTATATCTATCTTTAATTTCATATCTTTAATTAAGTATATGTCCATAATAAAAATATTGTAAAGGTATGGATCTATAGTTTTGCATGTGTCTTAATATCATATTTTGTGGTTGAAGACGAAGTAATGCATTGCTAGTGGAGACACTTGTATACTTCACGTTGTCCATACAACTTGATATAACTAATAAAGATAAGAATTCAAGCAATTTCATTGGTCGAGAGCAATTATCTATAAGAGGACAGATGAACAGACGCTGTTATCAGTAATCTCTTGTTTTATTCTGTCAGGCAATCACATTTTTTCACGTGTCGTAAGCTAGGCAATAAGCATTTCTCCAATTTTATAAATCTTGTAGCAAAATTTCTACTTTGACAATTTTCTACAACAAGTGTTTGGGAGACTATTTGCCTGTTTAATTTCGGAATTTTATTGATATTAATATGTAAAACAAACAGATAACATTGAACCGTTGTCTGTTCAATTATAGATACACGAATGACGTTATATGTGATAAAAACAACTCACCCCGGCGGCTCGTGGCCACTTTGCTTTGTTCTTATCACTGACACGAATGGCATTATCCGGTGAATCTATAACTGAACAGACAACGGTTCCTTTGAAGGATCGCTGGCTTCGCTGCTACGACTACGAGATTGGCTATAACTGAATAACCGACTAGCCTGCGTGCAAACGTAAGTATAAAAAAATACGTCTGCGTATTATTGCAACATTTCCTGTTTTGCGTCATATTGTCAATTGTTTATTTAAAATGGAATAGTCCACTAGCTAACAATTACAATTCTCTGAATTAGCACTGATTCTCTGCATCCTAATTATATTAATTTGCACATTTTTATAAATTATATGGGCCTATAGTCTCCATTTTGTTGTAATTGTCTTGAACACATCATCCTTATTTCGCTGTTACAGAGAATGATGTAGTATTGTAATATTCTATTAAATAAACTATCTTGAGATGTTCACGACAATTAGCTACGACTAAGTGGAAGCCAGGCTTTATTAAAACTGACGTGCATGGTAGGATATCGTATGTTTAGGAGTTACGCCCGTCTTTTCCCCATTCATAGTTTGTTAAGAATGTTCTCAATGGGAGGAATCAACGTCACTGCATGATTATGCTCTTTCGATTCACTGAGTAACCACTCAATTCTTTTGTTGCTAGATTTTATTTAGCAACGTCGTCATAATTAAAGGTATAGATATGCGCTTTCAAGTCAAATGATGCAAAATGCTGATTATATTTTCTTTTGCGAGGAATCGCTTGTCGAAGGTTGCAATTCAATCGACGATGTTGTGCTCGGCAGTTTCCTTGAGGGACGACGACACATTCCCACCAGAGAGAACCACCACGATTGCCAGAGGCGCCTCACCTTCTGTTTTCCGATAAGAAGTATTAATGTGCCAGCTTGAAAGACGATTCCAGAGAGCAAGAATACAATTACCAGCCCATAGGAGGTTTCATATTCAAGAAAATCTAGAGGCAAGTCGTTTTGTCAAAGTTAACTAATATATACAGAATGCGCACTTATGTATATATGCACGAGTTTTAAGTTAATCTTAAAACAGGTATAAAAGTTTTTTCCCGGCGAAACAGCAAGTTTCTGAAGTTCCAACAATTTTGAAATGACAGATTTAAACCTACTAAAACCTATTAAAATCTTTATAACGAAATAAGTCAAAATGCACGCGGTGAAAAACATCACTCACATGCATGCATGCATGCACGGTACGCGAATTTACATCTTCCCTCATGAACAACTCACAAGCAACGTTCTCCGTATAGTTTAGTATTTAGAGCATTGCTCGAAAGTTGCAAATTAAGGTGTAGGTCGATTATCTAAGTTGCATTTTTCGCAACGGTTACATTTGGCTTTAATACTCGTATGTTTCTGTCAACACTGTAAAAACAGGAAACAGTTCAAAATTGGTTACATTAAATTCCTTTATTGGAATACTTTTTTATTGGTTAAAACAACTAAAAGTTTGGTTAAAACATCCAATTAGTTGTCTTTGCCAAATAGGTAAAAAAGAGATGAATCTGAGACAACCAATTTTAAAACTGTGGTGTAAGTTCTCATTCCCATTTTTATACACTTTTGTAAAACATTAGGTCCCATATAGTTAACAACGATATTAATACATGATAACACTGAGCTGTACCTCTTGGACAGTTGTTACTAAAGAACAAGCATCCGAAATATTTTTTCAAGGACATCTCGTATGCTTCTCTGTTGCTGAGTTGAATACACAACAGACCATAAGTGAGAAATACACACACGATATATGATATTATGACCATAATGAATTGGGAAGCGATCTTTTGCATCTGAAGTTGACGTCTTCTCGCTTGATTGGGAGATCCTATCAAACTGGATTTTCTTTCCTAGAATAGCGTCCACAAAAAAACTAGTATGCATTTCGCATACACCTCAGAAATCATGATCGCGACTCTAAAATCTTTTTACCTTGATAAGTTTGAATATCACCAACATCATGCACGTTATTCCAACACTTATGAAGAGCTGTTGCGGCAACAAAGACGAGTAAAATCCTTCGTCGGCATTTTTTTGGAAGCAATATCGTAAATTAACCACAGTGTAATTGCTGCCAAATTTCAACACGTAAACGACGGGTATTATCGGAAGTGCAATTACTACTAGAGACAAGACTACCAGGAATGTTCTGCTGTGGCTTTCGTTTGGGCGCTTGTCGATAACAAGGCGCTGAAACAAGAAATTCATAATTTTTCTTCCATACTCAATTTTTCGAATCAATTTCGATCCGCCGTCCACGATGGCCTCACCTTCAGCAAAACCGCATTGTAGATCACGAACAACTCTCCGATCACAAAACTGACATACTGAATTAAGGCACCTTGTGCTTCACAAAATGTTGTAGGAGTCTTTATGGCGTCGTCAAGAAATTCGCTTGAGCAGAACAATTTTGACCGTTCTCTCAGTTTAGGAATGATTACCAGTATCCCTTAATTATGAAAAGAACTTTAGTACTCACGTGCTCCTGTAAATATCAATTAATCGTTTGTGTGACAATGGTGCTGTATCAATTACCATGGAAAACATAATTATCAATTTAAATAACTACATGAGCTAAAATATTTCAATAATAGAAGTACATATATCAAATGCACAAGATATAGGTTCAGTGATTAACAAGATGTATAAGAGTAGTTTTAAACTTAGGCCTTAGCCTTATCCGGCACTGTTTAAGCTAAAAGCCTTTCGAGCAACCGGCTCCTGACTGTAATAAACTCCTAATTTTTTATCTATAATCTAACCGTTAAGCTATCTTTGTTTGCGTTTTCCTTGTAAATAATTTCATGACATTCTTGATCCTCTTCGAGAACAACCTGCTATAATGGCTGTTAAAGCCAGCTTGGAAAAATACCAGAAGTTTAAATGGCAGTAGCTACGTAGCTACAGTATATATAGCTTTTTCTGTTGAATTACCTATAAAAGCACTCATTCCAGCCATTAAGAGTATTAGGAGATGTGGAAATTTCATACTACAAGGGAAAACATCAAGCTGTTATTTTGAAATTCATATAAAACGTACTGACGATCGTGTGTTAATTGGCTTTCGACACTGGCTTTCGATTTAAATTTTTTCTGGTTTGAAATGAATTTATTGGAGAGCAATACGCGTTAAAGGTAACTGTATTTACCACTTAACATTGCCATGTTAATAGTATTGTTTTTGTCAGAAAATTTTTCCATATTTAGAAGATTATTAATAGGAATGGGAAATAAAATGTAGTAAAAAATTTGCTACTGACGAATGTGAAAATTTCCATTTACAATTCTGGTAGTTTCAACCACGTGGTGAACACGAGGCAGAAGCATGTTGTACTAAATACAACCGCAATCCAATCGGCTATCGACATTCCTTGTTGTTCCTTTTCGCTGAATGACAACCAGTCGCAGGGAGGCTTGCAATATCCGGCTTGTTTTGAGAGGATCAGAGGTGGATTGCATGGGAACGAAGGGGTGATTTTTAGCATACTGTAATAGAAATTCACTAAATTAATATATAATAGAAAGACCTAAGATCAAGCCGAAGAGCGTTTAAGACGACGTCTTTGCTATTTACGATGCGGCATGGGCGAATATTCCGGTATACGACTTTAACAAGTTTGAATATACCACTTCCGGTATATTTAACTTTACCAGAACCGAGGGTATCATATTCCGGTATCATATTCGACTTCACCAAGTTTAACGAAACCTTGCATATCCAGGTATATTCGACCTTACCAAGTTTAAAGATACCATAATTATTCCGGTATATTCGACCTCAAAAGATGGAAAATACAATATTCTGGTATATTTAACAGTACCAAGGTCAAAGTTACCTTATTCCGCTATCAATCTCACCAAGTGATCAAATTCCAGTATATTCAACCTTACCAAAGTCGAATATACCAGTAATACGGCCACATCCCGGTATATTCAACTTCGATCCCATAATTTCGGTATATTCGACCCTAATAAGTTTGAAGATACAATATACCGGTATATTCGACCTTAGACTTGTTGTGGAACGTCAACATTTTCCAAAATGCTTACTTTTTTCGGAGTTTCTATTGTTTTATATATTTTATCAACATACTCATGAAGTGGTTCCCGTAAACGAGAAAAACGGCGCGAAAAACGAAGTGTTTATCTTTGTTCATTTTTTCTTACTTAACTGTCAAACTTGTCATGCATGAGGGTCAGATTTTCGTTTTATTTAACTTTTATGATGGAGGCTTTTATTTGGATGCATACCATGCAGAGAGTGTTTGCAAAATATTTGTAGTTGAACTTCGTATAATCGTGCTTTATCTTTAATTGTTAGATGATTTTGGTGTCTGATGGTTTTCCGTCAGACGATTTTGACTCGTATACTGGCTACCTTTCTATCCTTGCTTGCTTAAGGCATTACTGGTGCGCAGACTGATGATGTATGCATGTATTCAAAGTGTGTAGTATTCAATTGACAAATGCTCGGACAAATGTATGCACTAGCTCGGACAAGCATGCCCGGGCATGTGCATGGGCTTACATTTCACCCAAACATCTTCAGTTCCGTTCATTGAGACGAACTTTAAACAAGATTAAATATTAATGCATGATTTCGTTGACCAGTAAATGTTTTGTCAAATGCATTCGGCTGTAGATTTTTTATACAAATATACGCAAAAATTACATATATTCCTTTTTCCAAGGCAGCTCCGAGTTCTAGAGTAACTCTCGTTAATCGTAGCAATTCAGTAGACGTGCATTGTTCTGTGCACGATTCATTGTGCACAATTAAAATTAAACACGATCTTTTTCTCGGTAAAAATTAGAATTAACATATATATATACAAATACAGGAATTGTCGGTATGTTGTTATTCACTGTACCTTATGTTACCAGGATTCTCGCTTTTTGGCAACTCTCGCGGGTTCAAATAAAATAATGTAGGTAGAAAGCAAATAATCCAAGCGGTGATTATGAGGACTCCGCATAACGCGCGCCAGGCAACCTTCTGCGTTATCATGTTGTTGAGTCGATTGACGGGCACTGATGTTGCGTGAACATTTAATATATATATGTCTATGTATGACCGCGAGAGTATAATACTGGAGCGTTAATTAAAATTATTATACCCGACCCGTGTATTTGCCTTCAGGATGTTTGTCTTTGCCCATGGTGTATTGGAGTCAGCTTTCAAACAAACCGACAGGGGTTTGCACGGGTCAATTAATAAATACCGGGAAAGTCAATACCGCTGAATTGATAGTGTCGCAACTGAAGTACGTTAATTCCTGGAAAATATAACCTTGAAAAGATAGCCATGCGATAGCTTGTACTATTACGGGTTATTGTTACGAGCTATGCGTGCATGTTTGGGAGTTTTGCAAAAATTGGAAGAGTTCCCTGGGCGAGTTCAATTAAGCAACATTTTCAAAAATTAATATCATCATTATATATATTACTGTATCTTCAAAATCCTCATTATCAAATGCATTTACTGTCTACTGAAACGTCTATCTATATAGGTCTTCTGGCATGGTCTTCTATAACGTCACAGTGACTTGTCAAAGCCAACTTTTCCAGACTTCTAATATTTTGTATACCATTGTTAGTATTTTATTCAGCGCTTGGTCTCTAATTTCTATGCAGACGTTTCCGCCATTTTGTTTATTTAGGAAAGTCTTTAATTGTACCACCCCTGATTGTACCGAACCGTGCAATATAATGTATACTCCTCTCAATTATATAAATACACACAACTATGTGATAGATATAACTAATATAAATCATTGTAAAAAATTGGTATTAGCTGAATGCAGTTTTGTTCTGTATCATATAATTGGTAAAACACCTCATGGGTCGAAACGAGCTTGGTACACTAGTTTTGAGTTCGTTTAAGCTCGACTGCTAGTTAATCAGTAATCAAAGCTTTTCTCTGAATAGCTCAGTATAGAGGTTTCCAGCAAAGTGCTCATTTAATTGCCCAACATATCCCCTGAACTAATATATCAGTGACTTCATGTTTGTTTTTTAAATCAACAGTCGCCCCTTCAATATAAAGTCTACTGATGTTAGAAAATTCCTTTCAAAATATTTCTGTTTTCCTAATAGTAGTTTAGATCTACTTAAACATCCAAAATCATAATATCTAGGCTTAATTTTCGACCAAATGTGACTATGAAGTCACAAAACATAAATACGTATAAAAATGCATTTGTTTATATATTTAAGATGAATATACATGTTAAATTCGTAAGCGTGTGACACATACACATACACTGCATGTGGAATATATCAGTATTCATTATTCAACAAACTTTTATGATGCACGAATAGTCGAAAACCTCCTAAACTCTAACATTTCAAAACCTACAGTATAGTATAGTTTAGCCAAATTGGATCTCATTTTCATGTCCCAAATTGCAGGAATTGCAGGATTTTATAGCACTTATTATATCCATTTTAAAATCAATGGTGTTTCCTCCAATCTGATTGCATGGCATATACAAACAAAAGGTGCATGCATGTCAGTGCAAAGTTTGCATGTCACTTACCTATATATAGCTACAATCTTACAATTAACGAATGCATGCATGCATGCTTCTTACTTTTCCGTAAGTTGTTTTTGTTTTTACTACATATATATTATGTAGATATAACAGTATATTTGCTAAGGCTGTTCTTTTAAAACACTGGTCTTTTTAGACTCTGCGGAGTATATGTAATGGATAATGGATGGATTCATGTTTAGACACGTAAACCCGAAATTTGCCGCTTTGCAAGATTGGCTGCATGAGACGATACAAATATTATACAATATAGAAGATAATTTTGCCCTAAAAGCAAAATTCGGTTTAGGTTGCATGGTGGCCTGATGTCCTCGAGCTTTGCCAAGTTGCATACTTTCCAACATCAGCTATGGCCTATGCCTCTAGCTGCTAATTTTTATAATTTATAGGTACACCCTTTTTTATACCTAAAAACGTTAACAGTAATATGAGAAACATTGGACAATGGCAAACTTCACTGAGCGAACGTGATGAAAAATGCAAGGAAGCAATTAAACATTTTAAGATGAAAAATAATTCATGTAAATATTTGATATTATTACTTGTAATAATTTGTAATAATTTCAAAAAATAATCAGCATTAGTTGCAAAGCCATAGATATAATCTATGCCAAGTCCCAAGAAGTGTGCCAAGAGTATTCAATAAGTCGCGCGCTTAGAGAAGCCTAGAAACTAGGTTGGAATGGACTCTGGCAACTCTGGCTGGATCTTATAGTACGCGAAACACCTGGGAACGAAAATATCGTCTATTTCGGAAAATTTATGTGGTTTCAGCGTCTGATGCTGTGATCTAGAGCTCTGAAAAATAGAGTAAAATGCCATCAATATTGAAAGAACTGGGACTGGAACCAATTTCGAACGAAGGTGCCCAATCATTATTCAGTTATGATATTTTGTGTTGATTTTGTGTTGTTCATTGATATAGATTTTGAAGGCAAATGGCATTATATGCAGACTGCAACGAAACCATTGTCTGTTGATACAATAAGTCAAATCAATGATTCAGAAATTTCATATATATGCATGATATGTATTGATATGTATATGTACATGTATATCAAAAATATATATTCAAGTAATATGTATATATATACATATATAAATATGCATATAGAAGTTCAATAATGACAAGCAAACTTTGTTATTGTTACGAATTTTATAGTGTCTTAGTGATGGAAAGCTTAAATGATTGTGCGGTTATATCAATTATATACGCGTTATTTGACAAAAACGGCAAAGAAAGCTGGCGTTGTTGGTTGCAGTGGCAAATCATTTTGTGACGAGCTAATTCCGGAATGCCAAGTTCATTCCGGATTAAAACATCTCATCTTTCATCAAACAAGAGGATTTAAAGCAACAAAGTAGCTCATATAGAATCTACGTATGTTTTTCCCATCGTTGAGGCTTAGTATAAGAGTATAGCGACATTTGAATGAAGCCGCCTTTGAAGCGAATTCTGGGGCCGGTTGTATCAAGCCCGTTTAGCTTAAACGGTGGTTAAGTTCAAAATAGAAAGCAAGTCTATCGTTTTATTCAAGAAGCAAACTAAATGTTTTTAACCTTAATACAAAGATACTGTTTACAACTACATATTCAACCTCGTTCCCAGGGCCTTTTGGGACTTTATAGGGAGGGTTGAGGCTGCGGGGGGGGGGAGTAGAGGACCTCTACTCCCCCCCCCCGCAGCCTCAACCCTCCCTATAAAGTCCCAAAAGGCCCTGGGAACGAGGTTGCTACATATTCAGTAAATAATATTCAAGGTGACTCATTCAAGAGAGATGTAAGAGTGTTATTTAATTTTGACTTATCCACCGTTTAAGCTAAACGGGCTTGATACAACCGGCCCCTGATATATAGCCTAATGTGAATATGTGATATATCTCTTAGAATTTTATTAACCTTTCCAGACGACGGATCCCGTCATTCGGGCTTTGAAAACCTGCACTAACTTTGACACTAAAACTCCACCTATCGATTCGGCAAAAAACCCCTGCCCTTCGTTATAGCCAAACAAATCGTTTTAATGCATTATTTTGTAGATCTCCGTGACTTTGCAGTTTGCAGTCACATAGATTTATTGTTACCGATAAGGTAATTAAATATTCATCACCTTTGTCCATCACAAATAACTTGATTTTATAAATACCATTCATCTCGTTGCTTAAGAATTGTATCTACTGCATGAGCAAGTTTCTAAGCGCCCATGCTGAGCACGCTTACAAAGAACCCTAGCTAAAAAGAGATCCAATGACTGCGTTGCTATGGTTTGTCGAGGCTGCGTTCGCACGGTACCGGATCCGCTCGTCACGACATCTTCGATCGTCTGCCGTTTGGCGTCGTGAAGCAACGATTATTAGAAAACGCTTATTATGAATTATTAGGCAGTCTTTATCAGGCTTTGACCATGGTCAGAGTGTAACTTGTTAGGAACGAAGACTCTTCCTGTGCCATTTTACATTGCCTTCTTGCGTGATGAAAAAAATATTTGAAAATAATTGGTTTTGAGTAGCCCGTGCATAGAACAAGACGAGTCAAAGTTTATTCCTACCAAGTCATTACTCCGATTTTGTCGTTAGCTCATTCGCAAGAGGCAGTCAATAGAATCGGTGTATTCAATTTTCCTTGAACTCTGTCGAACGTTAATTCTGACCATCATTTGTTTATTTCTTCATTCCATGTTCAAATTTAAGAGCTGACCTATAGCTATATCTATAAGTATATGCTGATTTGAACAGAAGGTTGCAATTATAGTTCTTATATAACTATATTCAGTTCTTGCAATTATATATATACTTAATACGACTATTACTAATGATTCCCTTTAAAACGATAATAGAACTTTTCTACTTTTATAGACACATTGTTTCTTGTTTACGGAAACACAAGGCTAGTCGCAGCTAAAGATAAACTACAGAAATGGTTATCTCTTCTGCCAGACAGCATAACGGCCCCAATTGATGCAGCATTGCGACAGGAACGACCATTTCTTCCACCGGACATCACACCAGAGATGATGGCAACAAAAAATAGCATTGTGCCATCTATGGCACAAATGGATATACTTTATGTAAGGAACGTACAGTGATATATTAATAATGTAATTATTAAGACCATTTCCCTCATAGCTCATGCATGCAGTGCTTAATTTTACCTAATTATAAGCTCAGTTGAAGTAGAGTAGTGCGCCATAGAGATGAGTCGGCCACACGTTGTTAATTGTTTTATGTTTTTTGATGGAAATTTCCCTCTACCATACCCTCGATCGTCTTGCACGTCGAAAACAGTGTGACCAAATCTGTTCAATGTTTTTACTAGATCCGGTCGGATGCACATAAACAGCCCCACCACATTAATGACAGAACATGCAGAAGAGGACATGCGGTCTAGCTAGATTTAAGCAGTTTTGGTTAAAAAATTCATATATATATAGTCACATTGGTCGAAAAAATACTGGTTTCCAGTGATTTTCACGTCCAAATTGCCAGTGAATGTTTTCATTTTTCTTTTCAGAGATGCATAGATTTTGCTTTCCAAGCGGAAGATTATAATAAGGCGGCGTGTTTAGCATACGTAGTTGATCGAGCCACCTATTGGTCGGGTGCGTCTAAGAACCTTTTGCAGGTTGTTGACATGATCAAGAAGGCTGATCCACTCGTAGCGATCGCCCCACAGATACAAGTGAGAAAAGCTCGGGTGTTAAAAGACGAGGGTGATCTTCATGGTGCGATGAAGGTACTCAACGACATTCTTGAGCGTCGTCAAAATGAACAAGGTTGTGCAACTATGCAGACATATTGTCAATAAAAACATGCATATAAAATTAAGAATTGCATGCAAATTTATCCCTTTTGTATACATTTTGGAACTCATGCTTTTCATTGAACCTGGTTCACACAGCAGCACAATGCAACGTGTGGATTTTATTTCTTTTTAGGTGAATGGAAGTATGTTGATGAAGACCAATATGTCACTACTAAAGCTGAAATAATAAAAATTAAAGGTCACATTCTCTACAACATGGGTAGGTCAGCAAGTTTATAGGACTGCATGGGATATAATGAATAGTTGCTATTCAATTATTAATCAATTTATTGCGTTCGTCCCCTGAGAAGAACGATGTTTGGTTACACAAATATAGGAAATTAGGCCATAGGCCATAAGACAAAAAACATAAAGTGCTATTCCTGCATGATTCAGGTCACTTCATAAAACGTTCACACTTCACAAATCCATTCGCGTAATTGCCTTTTTTTCACCAAAACAGTAAGTGCATGCAGCCGTTACATAAACGTTTCAGTTTGCATCACAACTGTAGCGTCATTCTTGTGACATGGTTACATCGCATGTATTCTATTTCTTCTTGTTGACTTTTTCTTGTTGACTTACACTGATCATTGTAGGATATGCATCAATATTTTGAAATATATTCAGGGATGTTCAATGAGTCCGTCGAGCCATTTCTTGACTCGATCAACTTGTTCGCGTCTCTTCAAAAGAAGGACGAAAAAGGGATTGCATCCTGCCTTGGTCTTCTTACAAAATGTCTCGGTAAACTCTCGCTTGAAGAATTTGAGAAAGTTCGACAGAAGTTTCCAAAAAATTTCCAAAAAGAACATCCTTGTCTTGAATCGTACGTGCAAGGGATTGAGGCAGTTCGACACATTGAAAGTCTGCACGAAAGTCTCTACAGTTCAAGGCATATGGTACTCATGCATTATTCAAAAGTATAGCCATTGGCTAAAATCTTCTTGCATGCAACTAACCATAATTGATTGTACCAAAAACCATAACCAGCTGACAATGAAAAGAAGTAAAGTAAAAGACATATGATTCAAACAACATTCTATTCTGTCTAAAGATTACTTTGAAATAAAGTCGAAAATTTACAGTCTCAATATCTGCGTCTTGTTTGAATCGTATAATGATTCTCAAGATGTCTTAGTTGTCCACTCGGAATCTTTTTTTACTTCATATTGAATTGTAGTCAACTGAAAAGCTGAGTTTTGCAATCGGAAAATTTTTCAGTGTATATATACTATATTAAAAATAGATCAGATATAAAAATGAAACCATAATGATGTTTCACACCACACGTAGATATTAAGAAACCATGGTATTTCATCTAATCAAACTACTCATGAGTATAGTTTGAGTCTACGCTTTGATTGCATGGATTTCAATTTCATTTGCTTGAAAATCTGAGCAGAATCAGTATTTCGTTGGGGAGGGAGAGGTTCGAACATTTCTTCATTTCATTTCATTGATTTTTTACAGCTTGACGCTGATACCTCGTTACTAAAATATGCCATTCTTAGTGAATCCCTTGCGGAGACCTATGAACTGCTGCAGACTATTTTAGAAGAAATGAAAGGAAGTCTTGGGGCTCACAAAACCATTGAAACACTCGAAAGCTCAGAACAGTTCTTTGAATTTGTGCGAGCTCTTTTTATGATCAGCCTCGCCTTGGCATTTTCTCCGGTGGAACAAGATCGCAAACTGGGAGAGTATGTACAACAACTAAGCATTGAGCTCTATTTCCACCTCTGCAATCATAATTTCAAAGTTCAGTCCAAAGAAATTCAAAGTGTGGCAAGACTAAGTCACTCTGCGAAATCGGTTACGCTGATGAACACGTCCCTTTCTGTTCTTGGATTACCGAGCCTATTGGGAGTGTTAGAGGAAGAAGTAGGGCCAGAAAAGAAAAAATCTGAGGAAAACCTGACTGTAGGCGAGAAGGATTCTTCAGAACACTCGGAAATGTCAAAAATGAAAATTGAAGGTATAAAATACAACAAGGAAGTTTTCATTAGGAACGAAGAAGCTGAAACAAGTGGAATACATCACGATTGCGACGGTGATTCAATTAATAATCAGTCCAACAACACAGGTACTAGTACTACCATCACATATCTAAATTCATTTACATGGAGCCAACGAATTGAATTTATTTATAGCCAACCTAAAGCAAATTTTGTGTGCAGTAATAACACATATGTGAACAGGAAGAACAGAAATGTAACCGATTATGAGTTTATAGCCAGTTTTTATAATCATTCATACGCGTTTATTATCAGTTTCATCCAAAACGTTTTCAATTTATAATTTTGCAGATATCCGTCGACCAGTAGAACAGGTAACTACTAATCAGGAAAAGGAAATATTCAGTGGATGGACGTACAATTTTGGGCATGTGACACGTGTGGAGGACAATGTTTATGAAGCAAGAAAAGGCCATCTGACATTTCCACTTGTCAACCATGGAAAGCTATTAGACCCGAAAAAACAATGGCAGACGTATAGACACAAGTGTGTTGGCTTGCCTGTGGATCCTAACTTCTTTGCTTCGCCTGTGCCTTCCAACGAGAGAACACGATTATCAATTCCCCAAATTCCATCCTCCGAAGATGAAAACCAAGACTTAGCAGCCCTCGTAAATTTGTCCGTGCCTTACATCAAGAAAACTTTGGAGAGTAAAGCAGCTACAAACGAAAGCGTTGCTTCAAAAAACCCCAGCAGTTTAGTAAATCGTGAGAAAACCACAGTTGGTTCTGTGAATTCCGCCGAAAACATAATACCAATGCATCCCCATGATTTACCAGACCAACCAATGAGGCGGAAGTGCAGTAACGACGGCTTCAGACAGGGAAGCGACTTTGATGCTTCAAAGTTCGCGCCTCTAGTTGATCTTGGTAAGGCAAGCATTAATGATGTACAGGATGCTGACGTTGGGAAAAGTACTTCTTCAAGTAGTACGTCGGAATACATAAACAATTGGCAACCACCGAAAGCGATTGGGCTTGGTGAAGGAAGCCGTATTCAAAGTGAGTATACACGCAAGCTTATTAAAATCAGCGACTCTAGACCATGCTCTAGACCTTATTTATTACTCCTCTCTGCAAATTGGCCTCGTTTCTATGTTAACTTACTAAGAATATCGCAGGAGACATGTTAACGTTCTCCTGAACGATTTCTTTCTTGCTAATTTTGACTCAGGAACAAAGTTGTTTTCAACCGTGCTAACCACAAAACATGAGTAAACACCTCCTACAAAAACGATCACTATTATTTTGAAAAAATTGAATTCAATTGATATTTTCTAACGGTATACAAGGTGGTAAAAAAGTTGTTGGGTGGTATAGTTTTTATTCTAATCTTTCTTTTAAGCGGCATTTGGGTTGAATTTCAACCCGGTAATTAACCAGTGAATCGATCGCGACCATTTTTCCATGTTAACGTATCTTAGAACATCGCAAGCAGATAAAGTTATCTCATTTTGAGTCAGGAGCATGCAAAGTAATTTTCAATCCTGCTTAGCACAAAACATGAATAAATAAACAATTACCGAAAATTAGATTATAGACTAGAAAATTAGATGAAATTTTGTGTCTACGAGTATTGAGGGAAGAAATTTGTAGTGTAGTAGTTTTCATTATAGTTTCTTTTTTAAGGAGCATTCGTGCTGAATTTCAACCCGACGACCAGCGTGTGGACATCCCAAAGTACTTTAGCTTTCCTTGGCGATGAACTTGATTTAACAGAAGACAACAAAGGGAATTGCAGGGACGCTTTTCGTGTCCAGTTTCTTCATCAGGATGAACCTAGAGGAATGTAAGTTACTGTAAAGAAATATACAAAAAAAATATAAGAAAAGTACCATGTGTGAGTACAAGTTAGCTTAAACCTTAAGCAAATCTATATTGTTTTCTAATAATATGGTAACGTGAATGAAAAATTATTTTGCGACTTGCGAAAATTCAAAATTGTATTCGTCTTCCTTTCTTGGATACTCTCATACCATACCCTATACTGCAAGGAATTTTCAAGGAATTTGAGTCAAAGATTTCTATTCAAAGATGTAAAATACTTACATTACTTCGTGTACAGGTATGTGGGCAAGAGATATCGTAATGTACGGCACCACAATCCTACGCAATACATGCAAGACGTTGTTTGTCAAATGATGGCTGGCTACTATGTCACAAAGTTCAACGAGGCTATGCAGAATTACAAACGTGATATCCAAGTGCAGTTCCTGCCAGTCGCTCATCTGCAGCTGCTGACTCCGTATGGTGATCTGGAAGACTGCATCAATGTTGAGCCATACCTATATGGAGACTTCATAAAACTGACGAACAACTTTGACTTTGCGAATAGGGAAAACCGCGGTAAAGATTTGGCGACCGCGCTGTCTCACTTTTCTTATTGTGAATCAAAAGGGACGCTGATGATTGTGGACATCCAGGGCTGGCTGCCGAAAGAAGGAACCGGGGTTTTCTATCTTACTGATCCACAATTTCACACGGTTGGCTTGGAAAAATTCAGTCCATATGATCACCAAGAAGCGGGCATTAAGAAATTCTGGGAAAGGGTTCATCCGCATTGCAATGAGATGTGTCGAGCTATTGGACTGGAAAGATTGTAGGAGATTGTGAAATTCTGAATGATTTGAAAAGGGGGGAAATTATGATTTAAAATTATCAGATTAGTAATGATTGCTCGCCTTATCTTGTTGAAGACAGATCAACCGCCTGGACGAACTTGCATGGGCAAAGAAGGAAAACTGTCGTCTCGGATAATCGGCGAACAATCGGTGTAGTTCTTCTGTTTCTATACTGAGGGTATAATCAACTTGTTTGTCTGCGTTTCGAAAGAGTACACGGACCAGTGAACTGTAATATCAATTGGAACGCTAACTCCTATAGTTCAGCGTAATAGCTACTTGGTTGAAGCAGGGCGCTTACATAGAGCCCTGGTTGAAGCCATAAATTGAAGCAAAAAACTGAGTTTTTTACTCGTATAAAAATTAGCAAATGATTAATTGTCTTTAACATAGTTCTAAATATTCCTGGATAATTACTGAATATATATTTTTCCTGGATATTTAAAGAAAATCGTCCACAACAGTGATGCTTTTGGTACGTCCATAACTCATTTCCACAGTTAAAAGGCCTATATCCTCGAGCAATTAAGCAGAGATTTTCGCTAACACGCGAACCAAACCCGTACATGTTAGTGCACCCGAAGTATAACAAAATTCTTAGCACATTGAAGGCGAAGACAAATACTTTGGCTAAAAAATATGAAATACACCATTATATTGGCGTATGCGCTTTTTGGAGATTTGAAAGTAAAATAACTTATACAAAATCAAAATTTGAAAAAATATATTCCGTGACAGATTGCGCATGATTTCTTATTATATAATGTACGTGCATGATAATCTTGGTTAGTCTTTGGTCATTCAATGAGTGTTTTACGACTGATTGTATATGCATGTCATCTTCTTTGTTTTCGAAAAACTTCCGCAGTAGCTGTCTATACTAAGCATCAAGATAACACCAATATACCATAAAGTCTTTGTGAACAGACAGTCATATGAGAGATCTCAGTTTAATTCTGCCTTTTAAAGAGTAGACATATTCAAACACAAAACAAAAGGTTTGAAAGAAAATTGTTAAGATTTACATGTGCAAAACGTGTGAGAACGTGTAATAGAAAGACCTCTCAATGTGATGCTTTAGAGTATTGACCATTCCTTGCTTCTTTTATCAGGTTAAGTGCGCACTTAAGGTATGAATGTAACGGAATAAATTTTCAACAGAAATAATGCGATATGACCTTGAATGTACACCACTGTACATTCTTAGCTACATGCATGCACGTATTGTAAAAATGTATACGTTGTTTATTTATACTATAAGTTATAATTATATCTATATAGTACTACTCATCGTCGGGTATTTTACATGTTCCCCATGCAACAAGAATGTTTTAAAAGCATGCAACATTTTTTAATTATATGCATGAAGAAACTGTTTTTCCGAACTTATATTCATATTTTGTCACGTTTTCTGCGTGAAAGAAGCAGCTAGAGAAAATCTAGTTGCTGCTGATAACAAAATGCCCATCACACTATATCTAAAGATTTTACAAGGCAAAACAACCCAGCAAGCCAAAACCGTGCATGCTTCACTGGCTTACGATGTTGAGGTGAAAGAGCTAGCCTTCAACTAAATCTATTAACTTTGCATATTCCGAAGTGAACTTACATATTGTTTGCCAAAATGAAAAATAATAACATTATATATAGTAGATATATAGTAGATTTAAGAAGCAGCTATATAGAAATTGAGGTTTACATATAACAACAAAAGCCGTCAGCCGCTCACAAAAATAACTCTTATTCTTAATGACTAAAATATATCAAGTCATTTCCTGAAATCGGATTTGACTTGCGTGTCATACCATCTTTGTTGTGGAAAAACTTCCGCAACAGTAACTATAAATGGGAACTTATAAAACCGAACAGCTGTTTAAAGGTAGTTTTGTTGGTCATCAAAACTCACTATAACTGTAGCCCACGAGAAATCGGAAGGAGGTAAGTCCGAAAGCTGTTTAAACGAATAATATACTGCATGATAACTAATGTGACAATTGATTCTCTGCGATTTTGACAAAGAGAACTGCGATTCTTTTTTATTTGTAGAAATCTGAACGGCTTCGAAAATCTGTATCAAAATGAAATTGATGTTCTTGTTTGCGCTAGCTGCGTTTGTTTCGTTTTCACGTGAGTATATAGCAATTTACTGAGCTTGGACGAAGGGTTAGTGAAAAAGCATGTAACTATTTGCACACAATAAATATATGGCCGCATGTGTATATCAGTTGGGTGTTTTATTTCGACTAAATAGATATATCTGTTCCAAACTGAATGTCTTCTTTTCCGCGCAATGTCTGTTGCAATCAATATATATATCTATATAATTGTGATAAATATATATATATCCATAACAAACATGATACACATTTATATCATATATGCGGCTGGTTTTCTCGGCGTATATAGTACATGCACCAGTGAACTAATGTTGCCTGTATGCAACCTTCAACCGATGGCGATAAGGTGTATTTATTATAAAGGCCTATACTTGTTGTAGATGTGATCGTAGAGGCGTCGTGTCCTACCATAACGTTTCCATGTGATCGCATCCCAGACGTCTGTGACAATATGAGAGACGCCATTAATAGCGGCAAACCTTCAACCCTGAACCGCATCACAAACCCAACGGAAATTGCAAAGAATAGACGTGACTCTGGCTGCCCAAACTTAATAAGAGTACCAGGCGAAAATTGCGACGAATACCCGTTTGCTTCAAGCCGACAAGGTAGGGATGATCTCTTCCTCTATGCAACTCCCCGCGGCCATCTCAATTTAAGGAGAAGTTTTAGATTGAAACAAACGCTAACTGTTGTTGGTCAATGCTAGAAGTTGCCTTGTTTTTATTTAAGTTTGGATGAAAAATTAATAAACAGGGAAGACTAAAGTGTTTTTATTATAATTTTAACCAATCCAACTCCATGCATCATCAGGCTAATGACAGGACTGGTTAGTTGTTATTCCCTATATTTACATCGTGATATTAGGTGTCGAACAAACGCTGCTGAACATACGCTCTGAATTTTTCACACAATGTAGACACGTTAGCCTGATGATCGCTTCATAGCGTGAAACTCCGAGTAGCTAAGCCAGTTTTATAATAAATAAATATATATTTCCGCTCTGCGGGTAATGGTATTGAGCGCTCTTCAACCATGCATTGTCAAGTTCTGTGCACTCTTTGTTACAGTCAACTCTTTGTATGTATATGTAAATTTATACACGTTATAGTGAAAAATAGTAACTATAAACAACATGCACTGAACATATTAGCTGCACTAATTGAGCGCCTTATTAAATCATATATCATATCTACCACACAACTTTCTTAGAGAACTATTGAGGGTTTTCTTTTTTGGACATGATTACTTGGGATGACCCATTTTGACAAAATAAAGGATTTCATCATTTTGTTTAAAATTATTGAGGTTTGCATTGGATATAATTCACCCAACCATTGACTTTTTCCCAAAGAGATAAGTTGCCACAATTTTTTAAGCTAACGTTTTTTAATATGTCATAGTGATCAGCGGTCGAAGTTCCTAATATTTAGATTATATTTATTTTTAGGTGGAAGAGGTGCTGCAATAAGGAATGTTCCCAAAAGACAAAACAGTATTCAAGGTGGATTATTGGGAAGTTTCTACAAGGATAAGAATATTGGAGATGGTGATTGTTACACAGTCGCCCTTAGTCGAAGTTGGTCCATAAATATTTCTTTAAATCTTTGGCTTATTTTGGCTTTGACCCTTCAAACTTTTCTTTGGAATTGAATATCTCTGTGGTACTATTTTTTCTAAAATTGGGTACGAGTACCGTACTGTTACTACCGTATATATACCAATGAATTAATTATAGTGTAAAAGGGGCTTATATACCTCTATACTAGATTACCATGTAGTTGAAATATACGTCTTTCAGTTCTAACAGTTTTGTGTACTAAAAAATCCGCCTAATGCGTGTAATCTTTACCAATTAGTGAATATAGTTCTAAATCTGGATCGCAAAAGCAAAAAGCAGTACAAATATAACTACGTGAACAGACGAAAGACCGGAGGCTCTGCTTTTTTTCAGACTCCATCGGATTGTGCTGTTCTGAGCGAGGTTCAAATTTATTTCACGAATATGAAGCGTCTAAAATATAAATGAGAAAAGATAAAAATTAGAAGAAGCGACAATTGGATGAGGCATCGCCTAAATGCCTTTACTGGGCGCTAATTTTCCAGGGATTTACACCAAAAGTTCGCTTACCTGATCTTTGCTACTGAAAGAGAAAACTCCCGGCTCCTCTCCGTTGACAGTCAGGCGAGTAACGAAACCTTTTATTCCAAAGATTGAAATAACTTTCAAGTTTGGTGGAGCACAATCCATACAACCATGTCCATGATGTGTGACCTTCGTTACCAGTATGTTCTGAAGTATTGAGCATTTACATTTATTATAAAAACACATATATCTCAGTATTACATATATCAGTATCACAATTGACCATACATGTATGTTCCGGGAATAGCGTGACAGACCGCATGGACAATCAGCACAGTGCTTCGTTAAAACTTTTTTAAAAGAGGTATGTATATCAGTATATGACACAAGGTTGAGAAACATACTAGGCCGAATTTCTTTTAAAATAGCGTCATATTATAATGAATTATTACACAACATTCCTCTGAATTATCTCACCTTATCAACTTCGAATTCTATAATGTAGTACTTCTTTCTTTCAATTGTATCTGTTTCGATAAAATAAAACAAAGTCTGTTTTTGCTGTAGCCTATACTCTATAGTGATAACAATTCTGCTGTAGTCATCGCTTTTCGTCAGGACTATAGCTATCCACATGCATTTGTTTCAAGAATTTGAGAATTTGAATGGCAAAATATTGGCCGGATCTCCAACCTACCAATTGACTCTCCGTCGTCCCAAAAAAGTTGTCCCGTTGCTTTCTGGTCGTCGTTTAACCCCACAAGCAGTTCCATCGGCTTTCGGCGGCTTTGTTATAGAAACAAGTAAAAATATATAGTTGTGTCCAGATGAATCAAAACGATTTGAAATTATATTGCGTGGTATGTACAGTATTCATAGCTCTACTTTGCCTTTGGTAGTGTATATTTCACCTTGACAAAAATGCAGTTCTCGTATGTGCATGCATGCATTTAATTGCATCTTTGGGATTTAGTCTTCTTAGACTTTAATTGTATGTGAACATACCCGAAAACCGTGTTGTTAGCAGTTTCTTGGAGTGGAAGAATGTAACCACCTCTAACGTGTAGTACAATTGAGTTATGTGGGGCATCAAACTCAGACCAACGTGAAGACGAATCATGCTCTTTACCCTAAAAAGAGAAATCAGTAACCGTGTCTTCATTAATTAACTATGTATGATTCTATGATTAAGGCGTTCTGCATGCCCACGCATTGAAAATAAGACTTTTAAAACGTGCCTTAATATTTTGAGGTCTTTAAAGCGTATACTGTACCTAGTTTTAGCTTACCCACTCAAAGAAAATTAATTTATAGTCTTCGTTTTTAGCTGAGCAAAACATGCAAGTATAGCAAACATTGCAAAGACTAGTAGATATGGGTAATCGTATGTTTGGAGTTCTTCCTATACCGTTTTGAAGTCATACCATCGCCCTTCAGGGATATAACCACGTACTGACGTCTTTGTCTAACAAATCACGAAAGAAAATTATTAAGTTATATATACTTACATAAAAAAACTAAACAACCCGCCCCAGTAAAAATAAGCAGCTATATATTACTTATAAAATACAGCGATCTTGTACTAAACATAAGTTTTGTACTTGAAATATTGTTTTCACGAAGCTTTATGACGTAGTGCATGCATATATATAAGAAATGAAAGCCATTAGTTTTTAAACTTAGACCAACTTCATTTTTAAGCAACGAAAAAGGGGTAAAAATCTCTAATATATACGAATTTCGTATTTTACACAAGAATTACATCCATGCAGTCAAAAAACCTTTTTCTTATAGTGGAATTGATGCAAGATAGCCAGGGTATGAGATCTACCTTTTCAAGAACGGCAGTGACAAGAAGTGCTGGGCCCCATAAAAATTGCTTGTCAATCGCCCAGGTCTTTTTATCGTTCGTGAATCTAAAATAACAGGTATAGCTGCCGATCATAACCCAACTTCAATCAGCTAATAATTGATTAAAGTTGGGGATTTCAGGTTTGCCGTTTGTCATCAAGAGTCTAGTTTGTTGTTCACGTCGTGAAATTCAGTTGATAGACTTGTTTGATATTTTTTATCGCACGTGGCAAATGCGATTGAATAATGCAGCAAGAGCAGCCAATCATGAATAAATTAGCGTGCAAGGTGCATCATGCAGTGCATGTAGGTGATTTAGACTTTAGCAACCTGCATGGTGTCAACAATTGACATTACAAGAACAGTTTTGAGCAATGTTCGCTTCTCTTGCCCCCCGAAAACATTTATTTGACCTCCAATAGCCCCCCCCCCTATTTATTTTAACCAGGCGCAGCCACTGACATTGAATTCCCATGGGTGGGAATATGTGCATGGTTTTCGACAGACGACTTTTACTACACGATTATTTATAGTTACGACAAGAAAAAGGTATTCTTTGAAAGTCAAATAACTCATCTTTCTTGAAATGTAAAAATTAAGTCGATAGACTCGACATATAAATGCATTACGGCTTGTTAAAATTCGATATTTTTGTGAGACACCCTTTTGTTTAAGCTACAAATCAATAGGCTTTTTTATTAGATAACTTTCACCGTAGCACGAGAACGAACGAATAGCTTCATTAATATCATTAATATCATTAAAGCACACTGGTGCACTTAACACGCATACACGTCACTCGTGACGATTGTCACCTGCACATATTCCTCGTCTGCGGGGACCAAATTGAGATATTCTGTCATTCGTGTCGTAATATCCAATTATCAAACATGTTTGATATTTTCTATCACGCGTGACAAATGCGCCAAGTGTGCGCTGAACAAATGCGATTAAAACATACAGCAAGGAATATGTAAATGTGAAATATACAATAAACAAACTAAACATGGAGTATGAAAGTGACGATTATTTGTCTCAAGAGGAAAAAATTTTGCTTTTCCTTTTCCTTTTGCTTATGCGTCGGCGCCGGAGACGCCTAAGGGTAGCCAATCGTAAAATATGGACGAAACGATGGATGGACGAAATGCTTTTTCTCGTAAATCTCTGTTTTTGAAATCTCGCGAGCGTACATTGTAAATACACGGATAATTGGATATTACGACACGAATGACAGAATATCTTAATTTGGTCCCCGCAGACGAGGAATATGTGCAGGTGACAATCGTCACGAGTGACGTGTGTGCGTGTTAAGTGCACTAGTGTGCGCTAGGCTTAACGCGACGAAAGAATTGTGAAATCCTCATTCCCCAGAGGTTGGCTTTTGTTATGTGATCAAATGAAAATAAGCACAGCTGTTAAAGCATGGACATCAGTATACATAGCCAATTTATAAACAATTGCATGACAAATCAGCCTGGCATTAATTATAAATAGTGTTAATTTGTTATACAGCGATAAATACTTCTATAGGGCCAGTTGTAAATAAGCTTCTGTATAGTTAGTAGGTTTAACCATAGATGCGTGGTAACGTCAAAAATAGCGTGTACCTGGTTTGACAAGAAGAAGAACTATGAAGATAGTAATTTAATATGCCAAAGGCATTCAAAGTTAAATAATGCATATTACTCAGATTTATTCGGTACACATGCAATGGCCCATTCTATTGTCTCCTGTTGTCGGTATTCTCGTTCGTATTTGTTTTATCTCGTTCATATGTGCATAACGAGCATAAAATTCTATGCACAAGTAATTAAAATTCCTGCATATTCGTTCGCTCTCGTCCTACGGTGAAAGTTATCTAATTTCGCTGCATGTTCGTCATGCATGTCCCATGCATATACTGCATGGATAAGTAAAAGGTTTTTGTTTTAGTTCATGCACCCGTATCGTAGCGACACGTGCAGCAGAGTTGGTAGATATGCAAATATTTGAGGCCAAATTGTCATTAGTGCTATGAAGAAAACAAAGAAAACAAAAGGCAAAGACAAAGGAAAAGTGTGATGTTGTTTGGCCTCAAATATGCAGCTATCTACCAACCCTGATGTGCAGTTATCGTTGTTCTCTGCGCACTCAGTGTGAACTAATGACTTTGAAGCATCTTAATAATCAAGCTATACACGTTTTGCAATGACACGGCCCGAAAATGGTCTTGAGGTGACTCGTTTGAGAACTTGGAGAAGCAGCTATAGCTTCTGTATTTGCGTCTGGTTAAAGTTGATGATAAAGCCTTTATGGGATGTGGCAATATACTATATATACGTGAGTTCGAGATGACATTCAACACTCAAATTTTGGGTCATTTGGATTCCAAATCGCAGTTTATTTAACCAAAGGTATGGATTGATGTGGTCGTGTAATGAAAGGTAGATTGTAATCGAATAAACCTGTGGTTTTCTATGATAAATTCGGCACTTCAACCAAGTATTTTAATCAAAGCCATGCACTTTCATAAAGTGTTATCTTAAAACTTCTTATACAAATACTCTATTTAAAATCTAAAAAAACTTACTCGTGCATCAGTGAGCGTACAACTGTGGCTCCTGTAGTGTGTGATTGGTAAAATAGCGTGTACAAATAAGGCAAAAGGCTGTATCGTGTTTTCATGATAGGGCGAACAAGATCAGCGAATTCTTTGCCAAATGACCCTGGGTCTTGGGGCTAGTACAGAATAGAAGAAACGTAAACTGGTATTTATACTAGAGGTTTGGGTGTAGTAATATTTTTTCAGTCTATTTACCTGTCTACCTAAAGCATTATGGTTTCGGCTGAAGGGATAGAAGGCTCCCAACTGCATCCACCTAGCGCATAATTCTGGTGTGGCGTCATCGAAAAACCCACAAATGTCGGCACCAATCTGTAAAACGGCATGTTGATTAAATGGTCAATTTTCTTAGTCTGTGATTATATTATGTAAAGCCAAATGCGGTACTGTTTTACCAGGAAAAATATTTCATACGCGTCTTCAGTTCATTATCTCTTGTACAGACTTTCGATCGTAATGTTCTCATGAATCACAACATCCCACATGTGTGTGGGATGACTTCCCAGCTCCCGTCTCGAAGCATAAAGTATATCGACATGTTATAAAGTCATCTGAGTGTATATACTTACATAAGGAATGCCAAATAAGTTAAACTCCAACATTCCTAAAATGTGAATTGAAATTACAAAAATATAAGAATATAACTGTAGATTATAGTTGAAATTATTAATTATCCGACATGCATTAATTAGTCAATAAATTAAATGTATAGACCTTCTCGAATAGTAATTTGTTCGGTGTAGAACTTGGCAACTTGCAAGAAATAAATTATTTTCACAGTGGAACGTTGAGTAAAATGTATTATAAATTAAACCCAAACTTGACGGTCATGAAACAGCTATTCCCGACCACACCCCGATGACCTCGAATCCGACCGTAACCTTCCTGGATTGCATTTGCTTATCAGGATAAAAATTCGGCATTGTATATCTTATATTTACCAATGATAGATTTATGCATTTGATTCCATGAACTCTTGTTGTCCCCCAACCAGTGTCCCGTTTTCTTTCCATCTCCAGCAAACGTGGAACGAGAAATTACAATACTTCGTTTGCCAGTCGCTTCACGAGCAGCCCTGAATGTAAAAATCAACAGGCCCTCGATCATATTCACAATATTTTTTTGTAAAGCATGAAAGTTCTATAAATATGACAACTTATTCAGAGTTGGAAAACTTCACCTTTGGGTAGGTTTTGATTGACTCCATCCATACAAACTGTGAACATTGTAGTGAATGGTGCCGCCGCCAAGCGCCTGAATCGCATCCATGCAAATTGTTTTCCGCAGCAAGTCTTTTATTTCGTCTTTGTCTAACCCTACATCAGGACATTCGCGGTTATGATAACCAAATATTATAAGCGATTGATCTATATATATTATAATTATAATTTGATACGTTAGTTGCAATAATTTGTGTTCCATCGTAGAGGGATCTTGTCAAGTGGGCTAGAGCCTACGCCCGGGGGGTTTACGCACTGTGTCAAGTTGTACTGTGCAATCATGAAGTATTATGGTGTGATGCTTTGCAGCTCTGTGATGATAAGCGTTGTAATATTAAAAAAAGGCTTCACCAATTTTTCTTTTCAGCCCAATAGCTCGTTTTCGCATTAATTGTTTTTAGCATGTTAGAGACAGATAGAGGTGATATTACCATGTTTGCTTCCTTAACGAACGTGTTTCTATCCTATATACGTATATAAGCTCAATAACAAAGTAATTTTTAACCCTAATCGCGCAAGCACATGAGATCTGTTTCATGTGAAATTAAATGACTATATCATTATCAATTATACAGCCAGAATTAAAATGATACGAAATGAATTCTGGCGTAGAAATAAACATAATCTATACTTATGCATGCATGTGCGTCTTTGGTTGGTTTTACGAAATTGAACATTCTTGAGGTATAGTATCTTAGAATTAGGGGTTAAAACTAGATGATGAAAACTAGAAAATTTAAAAAGCAGAATTAGATCAGAAAAACGTACATGGCAAATACGGAGGAATATTATAGCTGTTGTTTTTACAACCATCGACTGAGCCTCTCACAAAATTAGAAGGTTCGTTCATATCCTGCAGAAAAAGGAAATAATTCAAATTAAATTTCGGCATTAAAGTTATTGTTTCAACCTATTGTGATTATTTTTTTGGAATATCAGGAAGAATTATATAGAGAATATATTTTTAAAAAATAACGAAATATAACCGTTCGTACTGGTTTTACGTTACGTGGTTTTACGTTTCATGAAAAGATTGCCTGATGGCAAAATATTCATTTTTTTTGGGTAGCTCTAAAATAATTCTAAATTTTTTTGCAAATTTTGTGAAATACATTCTATCTTCAGTTATGGAGGTTGAAAGCGTCTTAATTTCGAGTGGAATTATATACACAGTTCAAATTCAAGTCAGGAACAGTTGATGGAAAAATGAGTGAACTATATCGGTCCTCCGCGGCAGGAATTGAACCAACGCTTTTGCGATGCCGATGCAGTGCTCTTGCTAAGACCGATAGTTAACTCATTTTTCCATCAACTGTTCCTGGCTTTAAAATTTACCTACATCGAGTGAAGTGCCAAAAATCATAATTGATTTATCTTCAATTATGGCATATTGGATATAGTCGATATTATTATACTTTTTCCGCTCATGCATGCAATCTAATTTATACCATGTTTGTGCAGTACAAACTGACATAAATTTGGCTGCAACATGCGACTATATGGTTACTATACTTATACAAAAAAAAACAACAAACTCATACAATCCATATGCCATCAAACGGAATTGTTTTATGAAATTCTTTGATTTCTTCTATCCACCATTCTTGAGTTGAGGACTTGAAGAAATCTGGGTAGGCTCCAAATGCGCTATACCGCTATGAAGATGGTAAAAAGTATTTAATTCATGCAGGACGGCAACATCAGACCTTGGTCAACTGAGTTAACATCTGTTTTAGCAATTGTCTCAACGGTTACCTCTATTTGGGTATCCCATGGAAGACTTGTATTGTGTTCTGTCACGAAGGGATAGGCTGGCCAGAGCTTGATATGAAAAAGAAATTTACTTTTTTACGAATTTAGTTAATTGACTTAAGCTTATTAAACTTAAATAATTCTCCATACTAGTAAACTCAAATCATTCTCTAGTTTTATTTTATCTGAGGAGACATAAGTAAGTTCTTGGTTATTTGCTATTAATTCACGATCCAATGCAAGATCATTACCATATATGATCAATACAAGATAATTGATACCTTGTTGAATGTCATTGATTTTTATATTATCATTGTTCTGACGTGGTGTTCTGTTGTTTGTGAACATGTGCGAAAACGTTTATATTCTATTGTCAATTATTTTTCCTTGCCTTCGTGTTGTAGCATTTAACTGTCTTTTTTATATAAGTCAGCTATATGTTTGCCACGAGTGTGTTTGTAACTGTGATATTTAAGTATGGCGAGTATAGATTTTGATATCCAAAAAAAAAGTAAAATAATTGAGCATAGGACATCTCAGATTTCCACTTTTTTGAAGATGCTTATACTTAAAGATTCTCGTGACAAAGGTCGAGAAGATTTTCATTCAATTTAGGCAGTTGTTGCATGCACACTATTAAATCATGAAAATGTCCACCTTGTTTTAAGTGTTGGTGGAGATTAAGTTGTTGAAATGCCTCTGCCAATCCTGTTACTCGAATGACTTACCTTCCCAAGTAGGGTGTTATTGTCGCTGTTTTTAATCCACACATCTTTTGCATTTCCCTTTTCGTATGGAGGGTACTTATCCGTCTCGTTGACACTAATGACTGGATCCTGTGAATACGTTGAAAAAAACCTCTTAGTTTATGCAGGGATCAAGAGCAGGGATTAAGATTAGAAATCAACCGAATTCTTCAGAATGAGGAACCGGTATGGAAATTAAACCCACTCCCACGCATCTGACGCCGTATTCCTAAGGCTCGTTCAGTTAAGGAATTCGAATGGGAAACAGTGAACTCCACGTTTTAAAGTGAGACGCTATACTAACACGGTGATTACGTTCTGTGGCTGGATAACGCTGCTTTTTTAGGCCAGGGCGGCGAACTTTCCACTTCATTATATATATAGCTATGTTTAAAAATGTGAATTCAACAAGTTTTAAAAAAGAAATTTCGGAAAACAATGTCAAAGGCTTATGCTAAAAGGCTTATACTAAAAGGCTTGTGATATATAAATCACCATTCCGATATTTGAGAATATTACCGACAAAAAAATTTTCAGGTGCGCAAAATATTAATTGGCTAAACACGAATGCATGTGTGATATTGTTGATTAAAAGTAAAGGACACGTACAGGCTTTCCCCGGGATAGCGGCTGCTCGCTTAACACTGGTTTAAATTGTTGATGTTGTGTAAGTTTTTGTAAATTTTGTAAAATTTTTAAGTTTTTGTTAAATTATAAATTAATTGCAATTGAACAATGTGTTTCGGGCCTTACCAAAATGATAATGTAATGCATACCATCATCTTGCAACGACTTCACGAAATCAGGCAAGCCATCATACGTAATTCTGTCGTAGGTAAAGTCAAGTTTGCGCTCCATGTAATCAATGTCTCCATATTGAACATCCTAAAGGATTAAGCAAGATACAATAAACGAAAAGAATATCGAGCTCACGGGTGTATAACGATAATACACGCGTGGTCAAAACAAGCGGCACACTCAATCGTTTTGAAATCATTAGCTAGTCGAGTGAGTTCATGATTCATACAGTTTTATCAATACTTAGTTCGATTGCGCCGGAAATGTTAAAGAAATCGATCTGCATGCTATCAGCTTTTTAACTTGCCTGGGGTAAATCGTATTCAGCCATCTTATCCACGACTTCTTTTACACGTTTTAAACTGTTGTATCCCCAACGGGAGAGTTGAAATCCTAGAGACCAGTATGGAGGCATGAATGTCCGACCAATTAACTAAAAAAGTAGTAATAACTTGATTCGTATGGAAGGCGCCACGAAAGAATTCGGTCAATCAATTTTTATTTTGTATATCCATCTTATTGCTATATGTCTGGTACATTATTCTTTCCAAATTGAAATCATGCTTGGTGGCTTTCGATTCAATAAGTAGCTACGTGTAATGTAGCTTCGAAAGATTGATAACATTTTTACTAAATTTCTACCTTAATAACTAATTACCTCACGATAATTACTAAATTTCTACCTATAATTAACAACTAATTACCTCGGTGTATTGCTGGACCACGTCCTCAGGTGTTGGCCCCATAAAAATATAGAAATCCAAGATTCCTCCAATCGTTCTAAATGTTAGACCTGGACTCGGTTGCAACTGAACGTCTATTTATATGTGTAATGGAAAACAAAAGAATATGCAAGTTAAAATAATCCGCCAATAAGCCGACCACGTTTTGACTTATTCTTGGACAAATTATTAAAGTGAATTTCGTGATAGTGACGTTTGATATTCATTAATTAATGAGCACATTCCTAAGGTTGAGGGTGATATGAGGATTGAGTATGATAGGAAGGTTGAACATGGTATGAAAAATCAGAGGCTGTGAATCAAAATCAAATACCCATGGCGTTGCTATTCATGAGGAACACTCCATGAGCCTTTCCACTCTCTTCTAAACACATGTAAAATGGATGAACGCCATATAAACTACCCTTGTTCTATAGAATAAAACAAAAAAGGACAAACTTCACCCCCATGCATGCAATGCGGGAATACCGGCATATTGATTATATATAGTCAAACCGGTCGAGTATTACAATACACACATCGGTATCTTTAACAAGGAGTTTGGGAGGAAAGCTAGTCTTATTTATTGCAATTCCGTATTTAATTTTTTGTGCTTGTGAATTCTGACTGAATCCGCCGCCTTTGTTTAAGATGTTAAAAACCAGATACATACCAATGAGCTTAAAAACTTACAAACTTAACTTACGAATGAAAACTTACGAATGGAAATTGATCCCGAGTGAACATTCCCAGCCTTTGCCACTTAAGCTCATGAAGGAATGACTCGTGTTCTTGTTCACCAAATCCGTAAATATATTTTGAAGGGAGTCGTGTTGATATTTGAAGATACTGATCACTGAATATCAGAGGTCCCAGCGAAGAGTCCCAGCTAAAAAAATGTCAGTGAAACGACATTAGCTGGCCCAAAAGAGGATGTGCAGCAATTTTAAAACTATATACAGTGCTGTGCAAACGTTTTAGGCCCCCAGTCAAATTGTCACTTGTTAGTAAAATTCACGGTATTGCAAGGCTGTTGATCCAGATGTAACAAACAAGCTCGCTGGGTCAATGAGTAGACATTGTGCTGCAATAATGGTCTCTCATGGTGGCTGTACTAATTGCAAGTTGATCCAGATGTAACAAACAAGCTCGCTGGGTCAATGAGTAGACATTGTGCTGCAATAATGGTCTCTCATGGTGGCTGTGCTAATTGCAAGACAACTACGCAACTCTTTCGGTACCTAGCATGTCTTGCAATACCGTTAATTTTACTAACAAGTGACTATTTGACTGGTGGGTTAAACTTTTGCACAGTACTGTGTATTATATATAAAAATATTGAAACTATAAGTAAGCAAAAAAGGTCAAACGGGACCAAATGATTGTTATAGTTATTCTGTATCGCTAAACATCTTCGTGTGAACTAGTTTTCGAATGGATGACTAAAAAGTGGCTGCGAACTGGTAAAAAGGCTCAAGTTCACTTACATTGAAGAATCGCTGTTTTCTGTCCTTGAAATTTTGAATGAAAAAGGTTTCTTGATAACCTTTACCTTAGAATAGTCAGTCTCGCTTGGCGTTTTTGAAATTTTCGGTAGGTCCATTGGAACTCTATAACGTTTCTTCTTCGTGTCTGAAAACTATATATTGTGTAAACGGTTTAATTTGATTATTTATCGCGCTCGAATCATATCCCTTTTACAACAGTAATTGAAGATCTGCATGGGGCCAGCATGGCATACTCTATTAGTGAAACACCTGAATTATGTATATGCTATATAGGGCCGTTTTGAAATTATTTGACACACAAATGAATATGTCAACATAACTATTATATAAGAAAACTTGTAAACCGAACTTCTACAAGAATTCAGATGTTATATATATAACTTAAATTGTCCGTTACGAAGATGTCTTATTATGGAGCTTCCTAACATATAGCGTGGTAACGGTTATATAGGAGAACAGAATACGGAAAGTATTTTAATACTCGACGTCAGTCATGTTGCCTTGCCGTGTGTGCCAAACTCGTGTGACCATTTTTTGTAATAAGTTTTAGTTTTATTTCAATTGGAATATTATGCGACTTATATTTTTCACTGCATGCTTGCGTAATTTCCGTTTTAGGATTTTACCGTAAAACGAAGCCTAGTTCTCGTCTGATATTCTACATCGAAATCAATCTCCTGAATATCTTTGCCAAACAAAGTCTTGGAACCAATCTTTGTCAGCCGTAAGTGTTGTCCTAATTTCGTTTCGGTGAGATCTCCATTAGCGTTGTATCCGTGACTAGAATCAAAATAGCATCTTGGGGCACCCTGTTGGAAAGAATTAAAAGTCATTTGATTAAAATAAGCAGTGGCTTATGTTTAACTTTCTTGCTTCAATTGCTTTTTTTCTTTGCAATACTCTTACATTTCCCCCATGTACGTAAAACTTTATGTATTCAAAATATTTAAAGACCAATATTTAAAGATTTTGGTCCATATTGTTCCCTTATGGGCGCTTTCCTTTAAGCAGCCATAATAGTCAGACCGGTTATATTTTGAATTGAAATAGAGTATTTCGTTAAAAATATAGCGGTGAAACCGCAATTTCCTGTACCAGGCAGATGTAAATAAACAAAAAAAAACGTGAATGCAGAGTTCTTGAAACACTCTAAAATATCAATAATCTGTCTGTACTTGGGTGCGAGGAATTGCAGGACCAGTCTGACCGTTTTTACCGTTTTTACCGCATAAAGGAAAGCGCCCTATGTCTTCGGCAATTCTGTTTTGTAAGTTGCACGCATAAAGCTAAGAATTACAGGCTGACTCGTATAGAGCTGTGGTACGACCTATAAAAGCTATATGTAAGACGTTTTGTCGATTGAGGCCGTTATTTTGCACGACCAGACTCGATGGACGAAGCCGATAGCGAGGGCTTGTTCTGGACAAATATATACAGCAATAATGTGGCATGCCTAAAATTAAACAGGTAAACCAAATTGGCTTGTGGTAATTTGATAACATTATCCATCAGACTAGGATGGACGAAGCCTAAAGCGATTTTGTGAAGAAGTATAATTACATTCAGTTTACATGTGTTTTGGTTTGTGGGATAACGAAATTACTTTTAGCGCTTGTCACAATGATATCAAATGAGAACAGAATGATTTATGATTAATGAATCAATTTGTACAAACCTTGACCGCGGCTCTGACGTGTATCTGTCCCTATAAATTGCTAGCGCTGATTTAAGTTATTAATTCACCATGCAAAATTTCAGCAATATCAAGTTGATTTATGTTAACAATCTTGTAAAATGCGCAACCACGCAGGTTATTCTTATAAATATCGATGCATTTTACCGCTCGCCAGCATTTTTGACCGATGAGCAGAATTGAATTGCGGACCATATGAGACGTAAAGTCTGGCCGATTTTAAGGCCGAATCCAAAGCCAACTTCAGTTGTAAATTCCATCTCGCAAAGCATCACTATGCAAGGATTGCATATTTGCATATTGTGATTTTTCTTTGCATTAGCGATACCTTTGCACCATCGGTTTGAATTTTGCATAAAATGACGAAACGTTTTCGCTGTTCGCTACAGACGACGAATGAATTGACCTAGATATGAGAGAACATATACATATACGACGAAAGCGTACGTACACTTATAATACATACATACATACATACATACATACACTTTATTTAAACACGGAAGGAAAACCATCAGTACATTTGATATTTACTAATTGATATTGCATATATCAAATTTCTTGCAAACTGATTAATCCTAAAAGTGTGTCGCTGTACCTACCTTTAACACAGTGTCATCTGCCTGCCACACGCAACCTCTTCTCTTGCAAATGCTTTCAGTTTTTACTTTGCGGCGTTCTGGAATACAGTCCACTCTGTCGGTCAATGTTAACGCGCAAACATCTGAAACGAACCTTAGCATCGCCAGGAGTAGGACAGCAAACTGCGCACCAAAATTCATTTGAAATGTTGATTCTTTGTTACCTTCGTTCCCGAAGCCAAAGGTTCTTTTAGATGTAAGAAATATAGATGCAAGTACACACCGTGCCGACTATGAAGGGACCAGGTATCTCGTATTAGCTCGTGTGGTATAATCTTATTTCATCAATCGACATACGTATACGGGTATAGAATTACAGATATACTAGAATTACTTTAAGTGTCTGCCTATAGTTTGACAGTCTTTGAAAGGGATAGTAACTGTATGTTTTAAAAAATTGTTCATTTTGATATTCTAAGCCATGTGGACATAAATGAATTTACTTTTTTAGAAATATTATTCCTTCCTACATTATTTCTTGCATTTTATTTGTAAATACCACCCGTTGGTAAAATACATGTATTCCGCTAATTTTTTTCATGGTCGAGTTGAATTAGTCGTTTTCCGCCGAACTCGACCATGGTCGAATTAGTCATTTTCAGGCGAATACGACCATGGTCGAATTAGTCGTTTTCCGGCGAATTCGACCATGGTCGAATTAGTCGTTTTCCGGCGAACTCGACCATGGTCGAATTAGTCGTTTTCCGGCGAACTCGACTATGGTCGAATTAGTCGTTTTCCGCCGAACTCGACCATGGTCGAATTAGTCGTTTTCCGCCGAACTCGACCATGGTCGAATTAGTCGTTTTCCGCCGAACTCGACCATGGTCGAATTAGTCGTTTTCCGCCGAACTCGACCATGGTCGAATTAGTCGTTTTCCGGCGAACTCGACCATGGTCAAATTAGTCGTTTTCCGGCGAACTCGACCATGGTCGAATTAGTCGTTTTCCGGCGAACTCGACCATTGTAAGATCTTTGAGAAAACAGTATTTGGGATTGTATCCATAGATATTAAGAAAGCTTTTAACTCAATAAATCACCTAATTCTGCTGACCAAAATGAATGAGCTATTTGGAATTAAAGGAATTATCGAGCTAGAGTGGTTTCGATCTTATTCATATAGACGAAAACAAGTATGCCTAGCAAATGGTCATACCTCCTCACCTAAGGAAATAGTATGTGGGGTTCCTCAGGGATGGATTCTGGGGCTTTTACTATTTTTATTATATATTAATGATTTGCCTGACTGTCTTGAGGCTACTACACCCGGTTTATATGCTGACGATACCGAAATATATGCATCGTCGAGAAACTTTAATGAACTAGTAAGTAAACTTAATCAGCTAGGATCTTGAGAACATATGCAAATGACTCTCTAGTAATAAATTACAACTCCACCCCAAGAAAACGAAATTAATGTTTATCGGCTCAAATTATAATCTTAAAAACAAAATTGATGATGCACAAGTTATGATTAATAATATACCTATCACTCGTTTCACTTCCTTTGGGTGTTTGGGGGTTCAACTTGACGAGAAGCTAAATTGGGAAAAACATATTGAGCACATTTGCGCCAAAATTGGATCCGGAATCGGAGTAATGTGGAGAGCTAAACCATTCGTAATGAAAGAAACTTTATTGAATATTTATAATTCAATAATACTACAGTATTTTGATTATTGCTCGCCACTGTGGGATAAATGTGGCAGTGTGTTAAGAGATAAACTCCAAAAGCTTCAAAACAGAGCTGCAAGAGTTATTTCAGGGACATCTTATGAAACTCGTTCCTCTGATATCCTCCAGGCTCTGTCTTGGAAAAATATTGAAGAAAGACATAACAAAACTAAGGCTATTTTAATGTTTAAAGTATTAAATAACCACATTGCTCCCAACCTAAGGGCGTCCTTTATTAGAATGAATGATATGCAAAATAACTATGAATTACGAAATAGGGAAACTGATTTGATTATCCCCAAACCTAAGAGCGAATATCTCAAAAAAACCTTTAAGTATAGTGGGGCTGTAACATGGAATTCGCTCTCTACAGATGCAAAGCTATATCAACTACTTTAAGTGTTTTTAAAAGGCATCTTGAAGCCTAGTTTGATCAATAACTATATTATCAAAGACCTTCTAAGAAACCTACCATTTAAAGTTTTATTTTTTTTGTAAATATGTTTTTATCTTTGTGACGCTTCTCAGGAAGAACATCAATTTAATGATGATAAGAAATGCGTCAGTAAATAAATTGTTTATGTATGTATGTATGGTCGAATTGGCCGGAAAATGGCGAATACGACCATGGTCGAATTGGCCGGAAAATGGCGAATACGACCATGGTCGAATTGGCCGGGAAATGGCGAATTCGACCATGGCAGAGTTCGCCAGAAAATGGCGAATTCGACTATGGTCGAGTGCGCCGGAAAATGGCGTATTTGACCATGGTCGAGTCAGCCGGAAAATGGCGTACTCGACCATGGTCGGATTGACCGGAAAATGGCGAATACGACCATGGTCAAATTGGGCGGAAAATGGCGAATACGCGACCATGGTCGAATTGGCCGGAAAATGGCGAATACGACCATGGTCAAATTGGGCGGAAAATGGCGAATACGACCATGGTCGAATTGGCCGGGAAATGGCGAATACGACCATGGTCGAATTGGGTTGAAAATGGCGAATACGACCATGGTCGAATTGGCCGGGAAATGGCGAATACGACCATGGTCGAATTCGCCGGAAAATGGCAAATTCGACCATGGTCGAGTGCGCCGGAAAATGGCGAATTCGACCATGGTTGCATTGGCCGGAAAATTGCGAACACGAATATGGTCAAATTCGCCGGGAAATGGCGAATACGAATATGGTCGAGTTCGCCGGAAAATGGCGTATTCGACCATGGTCGAGTCCGCCGGAAAATGGCGTATTCGACCATTGTCGAATCAACCCGAAAACGGTGTATTCGCGACCATGGTCGAGTGTACCGGTAAACGGCGTATTCGACCATTGTCGAGTCTACCCGAAAACGGCGTATTCGGCCATGGTCAAGTGTACCGGTAAACGTATTCGACTATTGTCGTATTTGACCATTGTCCAGTACGCCGGAAAATGGCTTTTTAAGGTGCTTTAATTTTAGGTTCTTTCTTAAGTCGGAGGCCCCTTCAGGTCAGTCGGGGCCCGGGGCCCCCCAAAATGCTCCCCCTGCCCCTCCCCTCTCGGCGGCCCTGATAAATATAGTTGCACGAATGAGAAATACGAGTAATAAAGATTAAGATGCATGGTCGTGCATATCATGATGTATTTAAAATTCGTATTAGTGTATATATGGTTCATGAATACATGCCTTTATCAATGCATTTCATCGTTTTTTTTTTAATTTTGACCTACAAGAGACAGTCACCATGCAGCCAAAATATTTCTTTATTCTGATCAACAAATCTTCCACAAGATCGAGAGGAACAATTGCGATGATTCCGGCAATGTTTTTTTGTTATGTTCTCTTCATAGCGCCTGAATTTCAGGTTTGATTTATCAATCAGGGACATAACATTCACGATCCTCCCTTGTTATTAGTGTACTAGTTAATGCATATTCCAACCTAAAGCGGCGAATAATAATACAAACTATATACGGCAGACTAAACGTTTCATAATAAATGAGATATTACATATCAGGTTTCTTATTTTCAATCCTAATCAGAATTTTCTGAGGAAGAGCCAATTCCAAATGCTTTGGATACGATTCTGTAGGACGCTTTCCAAGGCCACTCTCGAATAACGAGAAAACAGCAGCAGCAGCCAAACGTGAAGACCACGGTGGTGAAAAACAGGCAGGCGCCAAAAGCAATCCATTTAAACACTTTATATAACTGTTCAATGATGCGAGGCATGCATTTTTGAACAGGATATAACAGACAGTGATAGAAATGCCACTTATAGCAGGCACATGAGACCACGAAGAGTACTATCAGGCACACTACGCCAACTGCAACCCAAATAACAATGCTAAAGTAATTAAAAATGCAAGTATATATATACTTGGCATTGGCGCAACAGGCGGATTTGGGGCCCTGATAGGTATATGTTTGGTACTGTGCAAGCCCCATTTGTCAGCAATTATTCTTTACTCCTGGTGAGTTTCTGCGTCTGCGACCCCTAAACGGCCGGGGTTCCTAAGTTCTTTTTATATAGTCCTGCCTATTAACTTGCATTACGCTACTTAAACGTGTTTGCTAATTGTTATTTGTTGACTTCTGGTCTAATCCTTTAAAAAACTCTTACCACACTGCTTCTGAGTGTTTTCCAAAGAGTTCAATTTCAACGCACGCCCTAACAACAGAAAATTCGTAGGCAAGTCGGTATAATGATAGAATGCCTAACTAATGAAGAGAACGGGAATTAAATAAACAAGTTATATAGCATCCAAGCTTCTGTGCATTATGACTAAACATATATGATAGAATTGGATTCAAACAATTTAAACGATTGCTTGCTTTCTGCTTAATGACCCCATGCGCTAATGCCTCGTAATTTCCGATAAAACATGGCCACATTGTCCTCAAACATCGCAGGTCAAATCACAATAATCCACAGTTTTACCCTATAAAAGCTTTAACCCAGTCTGCTCTACCTTTCTTGGACAGAATTTCGAAACTGAATCAAAATACCTACTTTGAAATTCGATATTAACAGTGTAAAGTAGTTACTCATCCCGTGAATTCTAAGTGGATGTCGTTTTTCCTGAAGCTGAACAACTATATATATTAACTTGGTTTACAGCATGAAAATCGGACAAATTGTAAAAGTTTGGCAGCACTTGTAGCGGATTTTCTAGCTAACATACGTTGCAATGAAGGGGAAAATACTTTTTAATAGACCAGTAATTGTCGGAAAACAAGTAGTATATCATCCAACTCAGTCTTCAGCTTACATCGAATGAAAAGATCGTGTTGAACCTTACCTAATTTTTACTGAGTTATTGTTATGAAACAGCAAACCATGCCATTTTTTTTACTTACTTCGGAATTTTGACTTTTTCTTCCTCACAACATATTGGCTGGCCTTCATCCATACAGCATTCTGTCTTGGAATTGTCATCTTGTGGTCCCGGGCAATACGATCTTTTGGTCGCATGTTTGTCCGTGCAGTTGTTTCCTCCAACAGGGCAACACGACGGTTTGCCATTGCTTACGCAGCACATTTTATGTGACAGTTTCGTTAGTCGATTTGGGCATTTGTGAGATGAAATATTCGAGTCTGAACATGGTGTCACTGTTAAGCGTAATATAATCGGTTACGTGCTCTTGAATGCTTATAGACTACAGAGTGTCCCAGTAAAACCGGAACCCGAATGAATTAACTATGTATTCGCTAAAAATATTCTCACACTGAGGTCTTTCTACTGTGAAACTTAACAAAGCTATGCCTTTAGGAGTTCAAAACACGTGAACGCCCATATGAATTAATTCGGGTTCCGCTTTAACTGGGACACCCTGTATGTAGTACATATATAGTACATTGATCATCGAACGAATTTGGCAGCATAACAAAGACCTTACCTCTAAAATAATCAACAGTAAAATTTTCCATGATTCTCGTTCTGTTGTTCACCTTTGATACGAACTCTATTCTCAGAAATCTTCCACTGGATGACAGCCTGCGCATGAGTTTATGAGTACCACAATATTTGCCGATCAGTGTTGAATTGTAGCACTCTCCATCTTTGATGGCGAGGTAGGTGCATGTGCATGCACTGCTAGCGTTGGTGCAAGTTGCCGTTCGAAGACTACTAATCATTATGTCAACCTGTTTCCCCAGAGGTGCCTCGATCTTCCACGAAGAATTACGATACGTGCTGTTGTTAGTTGCCATTGCTTGTCTGAAAATAATAGAAAAAATTCACCGTCGTCAATGATATAGCTATGTCTCTTTTGATTTCAAACTCGGCAAAATGGAGTTCAAAACTTCAATCCAACAGTCTATATGTACACTATACCAGTGAAATCGATTTGCCATATTTATGCATCAGCACAGACAGATATATAGATCCAGAACGAATAGTATTACCATTCAGGTAATTTGGATTTAAAATTTTGCTGCAGTAATTAAATAAATTTTGACTGTGCAGTAACATACGTAATGCTTACTTCTCTTCCATGGGATGCATCCGCTGTTTTTTTGGTATACTTACTCGCTGCTGAATTTAAAACTTCCGTGTTCATCGTTGAACGTCACATCAGATTTACAGTCCTGTGATTTCGTGGCAATGGTGTTGCACAAGACTAGTAGCACAAACACTGAAAAGCGCATGCAAACCGCAAATTAATCCAGGCATTGTTTGTGCATGTTCTACCGTCTCGAATGATATAATTTTAAAACAATTAGCCAATCCCAAAAATGAGCAGGGCACTGGGTCTGGTCGCGAACCGCAAACATGTATGGACTGTTTGGAGGAACAAATGACTTACATTTCCGACTTACATTTCCTGTTCCTCTAAACAGTCCATAGATGCTTTGCGGTTCGCGACTAGACAAAGTACCCGGCTCGGTTGGGAAATAGCTAATACTATTCCTACATATCTAAAAAACAAATCAATTTAATTCTGGTTTTGAACAAACACTCTTGGAACAGGTCTTGTGATGATAGTTCATGGATGTCCTGCTGTTTCATGACGAGTTTAAAAGCAGTATACGGGGTGGGATATGAGCAGGGGCTATAGAAAAGTGGCAAGAGAGAGTATTCATATATTCATGTTTTGTATTATTGTTTTCGTTTCAAATTGGACTGCTTTTAAAGTGTGCTATCAAATTATCACGAAAATAATTATATGAATATAAGTCTCCCTCCACTAAAGATGATCCATAGCCCCTAATGCATGGTATACGAAACATATTGAAACAAATACTGTTTGGGTATCGCATTAATATATGCATGAAATTTATACTTGCATGGATAATGGAACAAAATTTCCATCTAAAAAATTAAAATTTAGACATAAAAGCATTAAAATTCAGATACTTACGTTCATAATTCGTCTTTGCCATATTATCTGAAATGAGGAAACTTTTTAAAATGAAGTTAACTATGATTTTTATCTATTAATATACTAACTTATTTTGTTTATTTCCATCAGTTTTAAAGCATTACTGACGAGCGACAAAGTATAATTAATATTATAATGTCGCCGAACCAATTTAGTAACTTGAAATTTAAAGAACGCAACATGGTATTTTGGTGATGCTGTAATTACATGACAGCTTGTAATAATTACAGCAATTTATCAGCTTTATTACTAAAATGGTGAGCATTCATCTGTTTGCAAATGACCAAACATTCCGTGCCGCTGTCATTCATAACCTAATTAAAAAAAGTGTGTTACAGGCATACAACTTCTAAATTATATATTATAATATATTCTCGAAACTTCCATTCATTTGAACATCGTCGTAAATTTTTTTTTGGGAGATGAACATGCAGACTGCAAAAGAGATCATCTTACGAACGAAGTATATAATATAGCATTCAATTAACATTCAATTATCATGCCAGGCATTGAAGAGCTATAAACATAGATATCTCATCTCGAAGCCATTTCATGATATAAAGGCGGAGGGGGGGGGGGGGAGGCAGCTTCCCCGGTCTTTGTCTAATAATGTAATGAATTTAAAAAGGCTACGAATTAACATATACTCCATAAGAATCGCAATAAATATATTTCAAACAGTAAAAGTTAATCCAGTTTATTATTTCAAAAATATTTATCGGGATTCCTATATGCATGATTACTTCGACCGAGATCAGCGTTATCGCCTCGATGCAAAAGCTGAACAATTAAAACAGAACAAAAATTCGACGGTTCAGTCAGCTCTTTTCATTGAAATGAAAATGCTGTTTCGCTACTTCATTTCGTACTTTTGTATTTGGAGAAAATTCATCTTCCACCATTTTCTTAATTTGCCCTGCTGAAAATGAATAAACTTTTTAAATAAACATTTTATTAACCTCGCTAGCTCGGTCTTTACTGAGAAATATCGGACCTCGATCTTTTTGTACAAACCTCGCTCTATGAGCTCGATCTGTTTAAAAAGACCTAGGTCCGACACTTCTCAATAAAGACCTCGCGCTCGGTTAATAAGAAGTTAATAATCAACTAAAATTCGTTTTCGTAATCTTTTAACGTTTTTCGAGAGGTTCGACAGGTTTGAGTAAAACTCTATATTTATAATATATAACATTCAAAGCACGTCGGCCCTGCTGTCAAGAAATGTATTTCTTTAACACCGCTCGCCTCGCGGCTTAAACACATAAAAAAGTGATAATTCAAGTAAGCGAAGAGGAAATTGAAAAAAATAATTGAAGTTGGTACAAAAAATAAAACAAAACATTTCAAGAGAAAACTTTGCAATTCGCAATGTCTAAATAAATTTATTATTGATAGTAATAATAATGTGCATGTTTGGTTAAAAATTGTAATTAACGATTGCATACGATTGCACAGTCGTTATCATTAAGGTTGTCACCTGGAAATAATATATATATAAATACGTAAATATCGATCACGTGATTGTACTGCATTGGGAAATCGTTCATTGAGAAATACTATATATATAGTATCTATACAGTATGCGTGCGAAAACTTTAGGTTACGCATGATGAAGTGTAATGTGCTTTTTGCTTGGAAAAAATTAAATTCTAATCACATTTATATTTAGACATTTATGGACGAGGCTAGAAGCGAAGAGCGCTCTGGGATGTTGATTAAAAGAAAGCATTCTGGCTGAATTTTAAATTTATATGATTATGAATGATGTGCTTTCTAACTATACTCGTGCATATTCATATATTCAGGTCTTGTTCACTTGTTGATTGTATCTGAAAGAAAAACGAGGAAATAATATATGCTGATTATATTTCGGATCTAGTTTTCATTGCTGAAGCAAACATTCCAATTAAAACCCAGAACAAAACGCGTTGTGCGTCTCTAACGCAATTATTTAATACAAGACTAATAACATATTGATCTAATTTATTTCAAATTGTAGCTCCAGTGGTAGAAAGCGTGTATTTAGCATCATGATTTGTTTTTTCAGTTTTCACCAAGCAATTTAAAAGATATTGAGGTATTTTGTAATAGACCTTTTCGATAACTACATCACAAGATTTTAACGTCACAACGTTTTAAATTCAGAACCACATTAAATGAAATGGATTTCAACTTTTACTCTCACGAGCCACGTGGAAAGACGCAAAGCATCCTTCTTCAACACGCACACGAATTTTTCTTTTATTTTGATCAATAAATGTGGAAATAAGCCATAACACGCGAACGAGGCTCAGAGGCGAAGACCACGAGCCCGTACTTATTTATCTAAATGAAAAATTATTTTTCATGCATGTGTTGAAGAAGGATGTTTTGCATCTTTGCACGTGGCTCGTGTGAGTAAAACTTGAAATCCATCTCATTTAAGGTGGTTAGAAATTTAGAGCGATAGTGTTGTGACTTAATTATCGAAAAGGTCCATTGTGTTATGTTGGTGAGTTTACGACGGATTTCTTTTGCAAGTGCAATAGCTTGCAAAAGAAATCTGTCAGGCCGAACTGAATATACGAATAACCCCCTTCCCAATTCTTGATCCAGTTTCGGCCCTTACCACATTTATCCAATCGAAGTCAAGGCTTTAAATCTAGAATACGAAGATGACTGCCAAAGATTGAATTCTTAAGAACTGAAGTGCGAAATCCAAGGTTATTTAAATAGTAGATCTATAGACGCGATCGAATATTGGTTGGTTAGAACATACCTCGGTGTTGATACTTTGTAATATGTCTGCACATTTAGGTCGATCATTAGCATCATACTCCCAACAAAGCTCCATCGTTTCGTAAAGCCATTCTGGACAATTTTTTGGTTGGGCAAGTCTATTTTTCTCGAGGTATGATAATATCTGGCAAAAGATGAAATTTAGTACATTTGGTGAAGTATGGAAATTTTTTTACATATAGCAGCAGTTCATTCAACATTTCTTAGACCGTTTGCCAGTTTTACCTAAACTATAGCACAGGCTAAATCGTCGCCATATAATATCAAACAGTAAATTTTCTAGACCTCACAAATCTTTTATCCTAGAGACTTTGGTATGTTTCGCAATATTTTAAGTTATTTTTCCTCATGGATTGCCAGATAATGGTAAATTTTTCATTTGATAGAGTTGTCTACATTTTTTATTTGATTTTGAAACTAGCACTTTGATATATCACATGCACCAATATCACGCATGTACCTGCTCTTTTGATTTCAAATCATGATAGGGAAGGGAAGAGGCCTTGTTGTTTTCTTCGTCATAAAGTTCTTTGTCGTCATGAAGAGCTATGAGAGTGAACATTTCCCAGATCAACACGGCGAACGCCCACACGTCACTTGCTTCGGAATACTTTCCATTAATAATTACTTCTGGTGAACTCCTAAAACCATAAGATAAAAACATTCGTAGTCGACTCTAGAAAAGGTATTTTCAAATGACACACCTTTTATTTGACTGTTATTTGACACACGATGAGCTTCTACATAGTTGTGTATGAAGCGTTTCTTTGAGAGAGTTATGCTACATTACACCCCTTGGTACAAGATGTATTGTAGAACATATCTTGGTGTGCTAGAGGACACACGTAGGACGTGTGATTTCCAACACACATATATAGCTAATGTGTTATCTTTATAAGGTGCACGAGTTTCAAGACATACATTTGTTTGTGAAAAAGGAATTTACCTACCATCTCAAAATATCACCAGATGGGATTGGAAGATCAATCGGTACTGTCAATGACTGGTCGAGTACGTTCGGCTTCAGTCTTCGTATGCGAGAAAAACATCCCAATTTCGCCTAAAATGATATATTATTAACTCCGAGTTATTGATCAGATGAAAAAATGGCTTCAATTCTTGTCAAGGCTAAGAAAAGTAACGTAAATAAAGTAACCGTTTTGTTACCATAAAATGCACCCCAAGAAGTAAGATTCGATTTTGTAAAAGCAACAACCTTAGCGTGGTTTGGAAACCCGAGTACAAAATTGGAATTTCGAATGATCTAGTGTAATTCATTTTTAAACTCCAAACTCGCCAATAATCAACGAACCCATAAACAGTTTACAATCAGTGAAACGTTATTATCATATATGAGTGAAATGTTACAATTAATTTCGGGTGCCCCTGTTGAACCGCTGAACCCCTAAATAAATATATCGGTCGTAATTATTATATGTTGTTTTATTGAACTGATTGGGAGACCGAGGTATATAAACATGTTCTTAACACATTATTACCATACTATATAACCACCGGTTAAAATACATTTAATCCTAGGTTTGAACAACACAGCTTTAACCCAGGTTTTACTAACCTATAGGGATAAGGATTTTAACCCAGGTTTAGCACTAGCCCAGGGTTAAATTTAACCTGCTTTTGAACAACCGGCCCAGGGCAGGTTCTATTACCGTAAATCTCTATTACCGACTTTAATGTCTATACTGTCTGTTAGCCCATCATGCATGCGCACTACACATTTTTAAGATCACTAAACAACTACATATATACGCCGGAATGCAAAGCAAACGTATGACATTTAATTAGCCATATAAGGAAGTGTTCTTTTACCTACCTGCCCACTCATGAAAATGAAGACCGATGTCGCTCGTAAATTTCGATGTATGAATCTGTTCTTGTGTAAATACGATAGGCCTTCCCCGATATCTGAAAGATAAGTCTTGGCATTTTCCAACGGGCAACCAACTTCGTTGATAAAACTTTCCAAATTAGAGTCACTAATTTCTGTAACCTAAAAATATTTCAAATCGATTGTAGTTATTGTTATCTGATTTCAAATTATTATCTGATTGCATGCACGTGTTACAGTGTAAACTAGGCAAATCAAGGTCACCAATTTCTGTAACCTAAATTATTATCTTAAATCATAACATCTTAAATTAATGTATTCTTCGTTATACGCATGCCTATTATAGAAACATGAAAGAAAGTTTTAGAAACAATTTGTAATTTGTTTACGAAATCTATTAACATGTTGTTTTTTAGAGAGTCTTTCTCCTCCTGATCTACCACCACGATTACGAATGAATAACACTCCAAGTAATAGAGTATACGAGGAAGTCAGTCCCTATGCCTCAACATCTTAGATTAGTGACATCTTAAATTATTATCTGATTGCATGTGTTACAGTATGAACTACAGTATGAACGTCCGAGATATTGCGATGATCCTTGAAAATCGAGATAATTCTTAGTTCATTTGCGGAATCGATTAATATATAATACGAATTACATTTTAATTGTTTTTTTTTTGTTTATTTTGTAGTTATTAATTAAGAACACTTTTCTCATCAACAAGGTGCATGATCACCAATTTATGTATAACCAGAAAGACTTGGAACAGGTCATGGAATGACAGGGAATTGTTGCATGCATCTCATGCATGATTAATAGAGAATTTGGTCATTACCATTTCCATATTTTCATTATGAACAGCCATGTTTGCAACTTCTACCAATGAAGAATGCTTAAACTCAACAAATTTCAGGAGATCGGGTGATGCAGGTACAAACTCTTTTATACAATCAACAAGTTTCTAACGAGCAAAAACAAGGTATAGTAGTTTACATTTGTTAAATATGTTAAGTGAAAAAAATCCCTATAAACTTTCTATTCCAAATCCATGGGAGAACAAAACTGCTCTATTTGGTGCTATATATACGTATCCAACTACTTTAGGTTATGGTATACAGTAGGGGGCAAAAGTTTGAGTCCAGTCGTTGTTGAATTCCAGTATTAAATCCTGGCAGCGTATTCGAGTTAAGACATGCGTGCTAGTGTTTCAGTACTGTAAACCATATTAATTGCACATTGTTTTGGTCCTAATGATCTAAATTAAACAAAATAAAGCTATTTTTCCTTTACACTGCCCAAGATGGGTGGGAAAAAGGGCAAAGTCATGGTACACAAGGACAAATGGTTGCATTAAGTATTGAAGGATTCTTTCCTCGTAAGATCGCAGAAAAAGTGTGAATTTCAATTGGTGGTATGCCACCAACCTTGGAGAGATTAAAAGAAACTAAATCCTAGTATCCTACTCAAGCAAACTTTTAGCTGCTTCGGTCCTGCTGGGTTTGGCAATATTGAAAGGACCCTAATTAAAGAAAATTATCAACCAAATCTTCAAGGACATGGAATTTAATCTGGTACAAAGATGATCGCGCGTCTAACTCAGTGATCTAACTACATGATAATCACCCTAAGCACATGCACATCTTCTATGTGCCAGAAATTTAGAAGCAAACTCGTTCTGGTGAACTTGTTCTCATGGCTTTCCACCTCAAATTCCAGATCTAAAACTTATGGAGCACTTGTAGGGCCGTCGTAACCGGAAAAGGGCGAGGCACAGACCCACCAGCCAGGATGACTTGAGGCAAGTGGTCAACGAATGCTGGCAAGGTATTGAACGTGCGACATTAAAAAACCTATGGAATCTATGCCAGCAAGAATAAAGGCTGTTTCAAGAGCAAAAAAAGGGATATACTAAGCATTGACATGTAATGCATGTTTGCACATTAACATACGTTAAATGAACATCATAACATCTCATAGTTGTTGTACAGCATGTATTTTTCATTTCACTTATTTGCTTTTTTCTAGTTCACTTATCGGTAAGGTTTTCTATAGCATATTAATATATGCTGCTAAAACAATGAAATACAGTCACTGGACTCAAACTTTTGCCTTCTACTGTATATAGAATGTGAAATGCTAACTTTGAATCTCTTGATGGCGTCAAATTTCCTTTTTCCATGAAGCATTATTATAGCGACAGACCTATACTCTGACTCCTAAATTTGCACAATGTACTTACTCCATCAACGTGTACTTTCGTAGGAATAGCAATGCCCGAAGCATTTAGACAATCACCAAAACAACCATCCACGTTGAAACCAGTTGTTGGATTTGAAAATTTACCACTCTACGTAATAAATGTAACAGTATTTCGCACAACACAAATGTGTTTAATTATTAAGAAGCGATACGACTTTCGTTTAAAGTCCCTACAACATCTTTTCATTAACATTTTAAGTATTATAGAAAAATATTTTCGAATGTTCCATCTATAGTTTTGTAAAATATTTTTAATATAATAAACCTTTCTAATTTATAAAGAAACTGGTTTAGTATGGGCAAACTGTGAGCATAGAAAATAAAGGATAAAATTAGGTGGTGCATTTCATTCTAAGGAAACTCAGTCCTTTAGCAAATAAAAATACATTTCTTTGAACCAAGTACTATAAAATTTGAAACTTAAAACCGTCGTGATTGTCCTTAGCTAATTTCACCGCATTTTCATTAATAACAGAGACTAAAGGTAATATATATATGATAACACATTTCTTCATACACAAAACTTACACTGTAGGATTCAGCGCTATGTGATATCCTGTAATGCGCTGGGTCATGGTAGAATTCTGAAAGGGAGCACAGATATAACACTCACTTAGAGCACAGATATAACACTCACACTGAGAACTTTTATGTAACTCTATTTGATGAATACAGTATAACAGCAACTTTAATGCCTTGTTATACCCACACGCTGCAATAATGTGGAAACGTACGTGCGGTTATTGGGACTTCTTACAGGATTCTTACGTCTTTACAGTACCAAAGCAAGGTTCGCACCACTAAGCTACATGCAGGTGTTATTTCAATTCTATTTGTAGACCGTGTAGACTGAATGGAGGGAACTAATTTATTTTAAGTTCTACCAAGCGAAGGAAGACTTACCATCCCAGTTGTTTTTCTCCACGATGTCCATCAGGTTTCCTTTCAAGGCTGAAAACGTTGGCCTGCGATCTACGTCCATCATCGTATACTGAATCAGCAGTTGAATTTGCTTAGGGATCTTTGGATGAAGTTCGAGTCTTTTTCCGGCAAGAACCTGAATAACATGAACATGCTTAATGAGGATGTACATAAGATGATATATATTACTACGAGGCCGCATGGCATGTGCAAGGTGACACCAAGCTCACGCACAGCCATTTTCACATCGAGTTCATATTTTTGTTCATGCATTCCCCTTCAAAAATGCTACATCGATCAAAAACTAAATCACATACAACTAAAACAATGCACTTGGTACTCACATAATCGTGAACCTCATTCTCGTTGTCCAAAGTTAGACCACTTGGCATGTTGGTATATGGCTTGCACCCAAGTGTAAAAATCTCCGACAACAACACGCCAAATGACCATACATCAGACGCGCGACTGAACTCGCCAAACTGGAGTACTTCAATGGCCAACCAACGGAGAGCAAATGTGTTTGGAATGTCTTCTTTCGATTTTGAAGAATTTTTGCGACCAGCAATACCATTTGGCGACTGCGGATCGGAATATGAAAGAATTGCGAGATGGAAGTCACCAAGCTTGGTGATTATTTCCCCCTCGTTCATAAAAATAAAGCAGTTCTTAGCGCGCAAATCACGGTGGATAATATCATGCTCATGAAGATACACCATAGCTGTACAGACATCCTGAGAAATTTGATGCAGCACGCTGGCTCTTGGTGGATTGGAAAGGTCTTCGAGAAATGAGAGGAGATCAGCTTTAGGCGTTCTCTCTATGATCATGTGCATGGGAGCATCAATGCTTGAACCAAAAAGTTGGACTATATTTCTTGGTGATCCTTTGTTTGTACTCAAAATTCTGAGAATCTGGATTTCATTTCGCAGAGGAACAGTTTTCAAAGCATCGGATCTGAGCAACTCTTCTTTTGAATGTTGATGTAGTTTCAACAAGCACTTTCTACCACTCATCAGACAATTGTAGGTAATCACGCGATTTTTTGCCATTGGAATTCGTGATTCTGCTAAGATGACGAAAATTTTATCTTTATATGATGATGTTAACTGAAGGGTGGATAAATTCTCAATGAAGGGTTTTTCATCACCCCTGGCATTGCAGTTGTCGGTAAGGAATTGATTAAAGATCTTGGGATCTGCAATGAATACAGCTCGCTGACATAGTTTTTCATGATGCATTAAAGCAAGCAGTTCGGTATTTTTCTTCGATATCGATTTTATGGCATTAGTTGTTTTTAAAATGCCACCACATCCTTCATGGCCTGCCAAAACTTGCTCAATGATTGCTGAAAAGTAAGAAAGACCTCATAAAAATCTTGAGAAAACATAGGTTACATCAACGATGAAACAAATTTCTGATGTAGTCGGAACGTACGTTGGAAATAATTATTTAGAAAGCCATATTGGATTGCTTTTTTGCAAAATTACTAGATTTACGATGGTTAGTGGTGGGTGCTTATCATACATTCAGCTTTAGCACGACGGGCAATCGCGCCTATACAAGAGAAATCCTTCGCGCAGAATGTTATATAAAAATATCCACCTCATCATTTATCCCATCAAATTATATCCCTGATAATATGTCAACAAGAAAACTGTTCCTGCTATGCAGATATAATACTGAAACAATCTAGTTTTGAGCATCAAGTTTAGAGTAGCGATTATGCATGCGAAAAAAAACGCGAAAAAGTGATTAACAAACCTTTGCTAGTTGATGTCCTAATCAATCTAAGGGTAACGTGATAAACCAAAATCTCAAACAGCCACTGCTCATTCTTTTGATTTCTTAAAAGGGTCCTAACTCTGGTAGCGCTACAACGCTTACGATAATCGCCAACCAACATCTGTATCAAGATTATGGGCTTCTTGTCGCCTTCAAACTGATAAAACTGTCAATATAGAAAAACAATATCAAAAATGACAGAAATCATCAAATCACACATTACACGAACATTTCAGGATATGCATGCAATGCAGTGTGCCCTAGGGTGGTATATATGAAGTTAAAACGGTACGGTGTGTATAAAAAACTAAAAGTGATCAATTTATGTATAGCTATATTTCGGCTGTTTTGCATATTGGTTAAAAATTTAAAGTAATTTTAGGCTTTTCAACCTAATGGAAGTTTGGTCAAATAAATTGATCTCCGCATATAACGATATATTTTGAATTGCACGGTGTATTTTTAATTTCCACCTAATATGAGAATATGTGCGCCACATATCTTGCTGGAATTACGACATATTGTTTTAATCGCGGTTTCCTCCAGCTCCTTTTCAGCTTACCTTCATCAAATCTTGCAAGAAAACCAAACATACATGAAGATCTAGCCAATTTGAATCAGCTAGGCTTTTACTAAGCTTCAAAATTTCGCGATCTTCCAACTGGCCATTAAGAGTAGTTTCGCACCTTTTGATGTTTTTCTTCAGAGATTCACTTAAATTTTTCTTCTCAGACGAGTTGATTATTCGTCTAATGCTCTCTCTGGCGAGATAGATGCCATACCGAAAGTTATTGCGTTCGCTGTATTCTTTGTCAGTCTGCAGAGCCTCTAGGACTTTGTCGAATGCCCTAATTTTTGGCTTAATTTCATTGAATTCATCGTCATTGCACTTTAGAAGGATAAAGGTAACCAGCCAAGCGTATGTCGTCATTCTCTGGGTTTTTGCCTTATCATGATCAACCTCCAAAAATTTCAAAAAAGAAGAGCGAAGTTCTTCCTCTGCTTTCAAAAGGTTATGGCAACGAACACTGGAGAAGTCAGAAATGCTTAGGAATATCTCGTGTAGAAGCGTATCGAGCGCTTTCTTGACTACATGAGGACTGCTGCAGCAAGCAAGCATTGCCATTTCGTCAAGTCTACCGCCCAATGTTGGATATTTGTTTTTACTTCTTTCCAAGAGATGAACGATAATAAACGTTTCCTCATCTGTGCGTATCTCGTCTTTGGTACTTTCAAACACATGTAAAAACTCTTGCGGATTGTTTTTAAATCGATGAATTTTCTTGAAAGTTTCTAAAGAGTACAAATTTTTCAATTGTAAATGATTATTGATTGTAAAGCTAACATAGCTTCAGAAAAGTGTTCGTATAAATTAAAGGTAAACCGTGTTTTTATACACGCGTGGGAGTTAACGTGAGAGTGGGTGAACGAGAAATAATCACTGGGAAAACGAGCCCGTGTGAGTTTTCCCACCATATTTCGAGTTCTACCAAACTCCCACAAATGTCTCACACAGGAAAACTGTTTTCTCTTTTTTTTATACTGAACTGTATATAATATAACTATACAAAGATTTTATAATTTTTTTTCAATTTGATCAAAATATAAATTCGCAAAGCTTTATGTAGACGATGAACAGCGAACCATGTGTTATATTTTGTGCTTTGTTACTGAGCTGAGTCCAATAGATAGTCTAGGTCTCCATTATTTAAACTTATATAGAAACTACTTTAATTTTGTTCCGGGGTCCCTCTTCTAGCGTATTTCTAGCGTCTCTTATAGTGTATTCCATACAGTTATATAGAAACACTCATCTCCACCTATCAGCACAGGTGTATTATATTATATATTATAATTCAATACATTACCACCAGGATCTGTTCTTAGATAGTAGTTACTGTAGTCGTAACTATCTCTTCTAGTCGTTGTATCTATAACAGTGTAGTCATTTTCGTAAGAGTCCGGTAGACCTCCTGTTTCTCTTCTACTTCCTCTTCGGGTATAAATAACAGGATCATATTGTAACGAAGAAGACGGAGTCTCGTAGAAAGAAGCTTGTTCGGATTGTGAGGATTCAGAATATGATTCAATTTGGTTGATATCTTCGTGAATTTGTCCAAGTTCTGTTGAGGCATAGGGACTGACTTCCTCGTATACTCTATTACTTGGAGTGTTATTCATTCGTAATCGTGGTGGTAGATCAGGAGGAGGACTCTCTAAAAAACAACATGTTAATAGATTTCGTAAACAAATTACAAATTGTTTCTAAAACTTTCTTTCATGTTTCTATTATAGGCATGCATATAACGAAGAATACATTATTTTAAGTCCTGTATCCTAAGCAAGACCTTTAAATTTAAAATTGAAATACTCATGCAATCACTATATATGTGGATTCTCCCCGGTGAACTCAATTGTGATTCCCTATTAAACGGCATGCTCCTATATCCTAATCATCATTCTACATCATTTTTTCTGAACTTGGTTGCCCATTAGATACAATGAATTGGCTGCAAGAGTTAAGTTAAATCACGCCCAAACCACTCGTTTTCTTTAAGCTAACATGAGAGAGCCATGTTTGAGGTAACTCTCTCTCGTTAACACGTATATAAAGATGCTGACGAGTTTTCTTACTGACTTTCTGTGTTCACGGTTCTGATTATGACGAGAATTATCTGCCTAACCGTTTCTTTCTAGAAGTCTTCTTATCTCTTTTGAAATGAGAAAGCAAGCTTGGCTTTGCGATAGAATGGTATTATTGTCAGAGTGACCAAAATGTGGATGGATTAAGAAATATGCGTAATTAGGCCAAGGGTAGCAGTCTCGCGGGCAACTGCAATACTGCACAATTCCTGAAAGGAAATTCTCTTCTATTTTTCAACATCTTTGTTCCCTTTTTCTTGAATCCTCACATATTCAAGCGGTACGTTTTGTCGTTTAGCTTACATATTTCTATTGTGGACCAAATGATAAATACCGGTCCGCTGCATGTGAAACGGCTTGACCATGCAATCATATAGATCTTAATTCATTTCCACATTTGACTGAAAATAAGTTGGCTTATTGTACATTCTTCTAATATTTATAATATACTTACCGCCATTTCTGTTCTCTGCCATATATTTTCTGAAAATTAAAGGCGCTTTTTAAAATAGAAAAAAACAAATTTTACTACATGCATATTTTTTAAGGCCCTTTTGAAGTTTCGCTGTCCGAGACAATGTCCTGATAGAATTGCCTATCCTTCTATCACATGTTTTAGAGCATGCATGCTATATAATATGAATAAACCGTCTATCGATTCGAAAAGACAATCCTAGCTTTCACCGACAATTTTGTAGAGAAAAATGTCGACGTATTTAAAATCCTTATTATCGACATTAATATCTATAACTTGAAGTTTTCTAAAAGATGCTATATAAGATGAATTGAACTTTGAATTAACCAAGAGACTATGGCTGGATTTCTACATGCAGAGAAATAGTTCGCTAGCAAGATATTTGCATATTTTCTTTTGAAATGAGAGCAGTCAAGCTGAATCAATTTATTTATTCTGCCAAAATTCAAAAGAAAATATGCAAATATTTCGTCAGCGAACTTTTTCTCTGCAAGTGGAAATCCACCCTAACTCAGGGAGGGGGAGAAATTTTGGTTGAAGTAATCTAGGTGATAACTAAACTATCAACGGCCTCACTTTGCATGCTTCGTTTTCAGCTACATTCAAAAACAGCAAAAATAATCATACAAATGTATAATAGTTGAGACTAGCCTATCAAAATAAAGGTTTTATCTATCTATCTATCTATCATAGTTTGCCATACAAGTTCTTCGTCTAATCGCAACTCGCAACTCTCAAACGCTCTTTATTGGAATTTCAAACATATATATTTAACTTTAAGCTGAATGTTTAATCTAAAATACAGCTGATTTTCGCTTTCATATATTTGAATTTCATATTTTTTGTTAAAACTGATTTTCAATAACATATTCGTTCCGGTATATATGACTTCATATAAATAGTAGCATTAACGCCAATTTTTACGAATATATATAGATAAATATAAAATTGCTATAAATCAACGTACATGTTCGATCCTTTCACCTACCTTATTTTGATTACGAAGATCGCTCAGCTTACTATACTTCGCGTTGAAATCGATAGTTTGATCAGTGCTGTAAAAAGTTAAAGGGAATTATAGTCTCAATAAGGGAAATTGCCACAGAATTCCCCACCTACATGGCACCCTGTGGTTTGCTTTGAAATGGTAAAAAAAACAAAATTGGGAAAGTTATATTTAAAAATATTTACGTTTCGTTATTCCCCTTTACCCTGTACCATGGTTTAATAATTCTCACATAATATAGTGGCAGATTTTAGAATGCATGTGCTGTATAGATAAGCACCTAACTGAATTCCTGGAAACCAGCACCCTTCTTTTCAGAAATTAATTTTAATTAAAAAGGCCGTCTATAAATTGGTACTGATGAAAGAAACAAGGTGCATGGAACTTCGTTTTAAACTAATCAGCATATTTGTTTACATTTTTTATAGGCAAACCTAATCAGAATGGTGAGCAATGTACCTTTTGACCAGCATTATAGGCAAAATTTATAAAATACTCATATACTTTGTTCTGCTTGAAGGATTTCTTTTGAAAACGCGTACACGTAGAATAGTTGTATATTCAACATATTTACTATGCTAAAACAGTTCTAGCAATATTTGCCAGCTTATCGGTGGGATTAGATGCTGATGCCTTATACTGCTAATTCGCGTACTGTATAAGCAACCAAAGTTTTGTCCTGTTTATTCATTTGCATTTTCATTTGCATGACCATGTCGTAATTTGGTTATGACCATGCATGTCGAAATTTAATGTATTTGTTTTAAATCGGTTTTCATATGTCGCATTTCGCATAACAGCGAATTACGATAGTGTGCCTTACTAAGACAAACAGAAATTCACTTTTCGTTTGGAATATTAAACTGATAAGCATATAAACGTACGTCTGTGATCATTGAAATGGCTCATTGCATTTTGTTTGTTTCAGCTGCATATATTTACCCCAAGTTGTTATCGTTTAAATATAGTCGAATGTAAAGCATCTTTATATAATACTGTTTGTTTTGAAAATTTCCACTAATACAAACCTCTTACATTAGCTATAGTAAAATGCGAATAGAATCGGGAAAAGGTTACTTATAACTTCATTGTTAGTCCATTAAATTTTGCAGTTTTAAAAATTATGTACAGAAATTGATTCGTGGTATATATTCGAGAGTATTTCTACCCTGGTATATAATAATAATAATTTATTAACCTATATATCTTCAGTGAAAGGAGAATGGATTTAGAGAAGATGGGTCATAAAAAAGTGTAAACAAGATTTACTACAAATTACATATTTACAGTATTTTTATTGGAATTGGTTAGTAACATATTTGTTCTGTTTGTTCTGGTACGACTTTGGTGTAATTCGTGCCGTTTTTAAACAAATAGATATAGATATATAATATATTGCTATAACGTAGAAGTAACGGCTTTTTCCAGCCTACCTTATTTTGATCAAGATGATCGCTCAGCATTCATTTCGTGATATATACCGTTAATAAGCTCGTTTAATCAGTGCTGTTCAAAGTGAAAGAATTATATGATGCGAAGGGAATTCCCACATAATGGATAATGCCTCGCCTATATGGCTATGGCTCCCCGTCGTTTGCTTTGAAATGTAAAACAAAATTGGGAATGGTATGTTTTAAGATATTTTACGTTTGGTTATTTCCCCTTTACGCCATATCCAACTGCACACAGTTATACGCCATGGTCACTTTTGCTGGCGAATAAATTAAACTGTAGGTCATTTTGCAACCTACAAGCAGGCTACTCGTGACCTTATTGATTTCTTGTAGTAACGTTATATTGTTCGATCAGCACCAACTTGTAAACCAATGTATAATAATTCATAGACAAAGCTTTTATAATGCGCTGAAAAGAAAAACAGATAACAGAATTCCTTGAAACTATAACACCATGCTTTACAGAAATAATTTTTTGCTACCGTCGAATGAACTTTATAGCAATTCTATTGACCGGATGATATTAGAAAGTCTATATAATAGAGGCCATTTTTGTATTAAAGTGCCCATGTCATAAAATTGGAATTTATCTCATTAGAATCGCCGTGAAACGTAGATTACGAAAATAGTAATCACATTTGAAATTGAGTTTGTTTTCGCGGAGAAATAAAGCGATAAAGTTTGAAAATTTCAAATTTTAACGGCAAAAGTTTTTGAAATCCGCGACAGTCGGAAACTGGTAACTAATACGTCACAATAAGAACTCGCATTTTGTGCCTTTAGATAAATAATAGTATGTAGTACAAGAGAAGCGATTTTATGCCAGCTAAATTCGGTTATTAAACGTGGCAGAAATATGTCTTCATCAAGTTTAGCTATTGAGAAGTTACCAAAGGAATGACACCGATTAAAATTGTTTTCCTGCCAATGCAATACTAAGAAAGAACAAAAGTTAAGACCATGAACGCGGGTCAATGTCAGCCATGTCGGGCAGTAAGAACACTTCGGACCATACATTAAGGGTCCATTAACGAACCAGATGCCGATGATAAGCTGAAAAGCTATCGCGAAACGGAGCAATCGTGCAACGATCATGGCATCGAAACTACAACGAAGACTTGATCGTCGGCGTCAGTAAATAGCAAATGTTTTCTTATTATCTTGATTGCGCGACTTGCTTTTCGTGACCCCAGAACATAATATCATTACGCTATATAGATATACAGTATTCAAATTACAAATAGATTCTATGGTAGTAATCTGGCAATTGTACTTAACTTAATTCTAAAGTTTCGTCCTAGTTGATCGTCATTCGTAATTGCGCACATACAGTTCACCCGGGTGTAGATAAAAGGCGGACGCGGACCCCTAATACATTTCACTGCCCTATATAAATATTATATTATATTAATAGCATTACGATTGAGGTTTTCCTGTGGCTCATGAGTGCCTGTATTTCTACAATGTGTTTATGTGTAGTTAAGTCACGCATGCCTGTGTGATTCTCTGGTTTATTTTCATTACAAATCAACTGAGCTAGAGTATGAGTGGAGTTTCCATGCGCTTTCAAAAAAAATAGTTCAATGAGAGACTGAGAGTTATCAATATTAACTGAGAAATCTAACACGTCTCGCGCAAAAGAAACATATCAAATCATATATGTGTATATAAATATAACTCTACATTTCGCTTTTATTATGGCATCTTTTTTACCAACATTCTTTAGCTGTCTTTACTAAAATGTGCGCACTCGCATCTTTTGAGACGTTATTTACCGAACCTTTATCTGTTAACTGAAACACTGCCTAACGTGTTTACAACACAGTGACTCAATTGGTCATGACTCACGGCGTATTTGCGATTATTGCACGACTGTTGCCAGGAACGTACAATTATTAAAGCCATTTCACAACACATTTTGATAATATATGAGTCACTTTATACAGACTTGTCTGTTAAGTAAGAACAACCACTTTTTTGCGCGGTTAGCTTGTACTTATTACTCCATGCAATAGAGTTACTAAATTGTCACGTCGAACGAGTTCCTATTGTGACGTCAAACACCTTGTTTCGCACCAGTCTCATTTGCGCGGTTTTCAGAGTTTTCATTCCACCAAAATCAATGTTTAGATGGCAATAACTCGAAAAATAAAAATCCAATTTCAGTTTTAAATTAGAACTTACTAACTCATTTCAAACAAAGATTCTAAAAACCTAAATTCCAATTTAATGACATGGGCACTTTAATGTAGTACACATTGATAAAGTAGATAAACAATTTGGCAAATCGTCAATAAACACCAAAAGCAAGAGTGGTATATAGTACCTAAATCGTTTCCTGAGAGATACCCCACTGAAGACTGCATTTTCCCCCGATCTGGTGCAAAGTGCCGGACGAGGGTACTAATTCCGGGAATGCAAATGCGAAATCGGAGTGGTCCGCCATTATGTCATAGACGTTGGGCGTTTTTGAAAGTTATGCGCATGCGTGAGTTAAAAATGGTAATTAGCAAACGTTTGCAAACGTGCGATTGGCTAAATTAAAATTTTGGTTCGCGTCCGCATAACCACAGAATAAACATTTTACCAGAAGCCTAACTCTTTGCATTTGGCGTCGGAAATTTTTTGAGAGTGTGACGCCACCGAACGCAAGCCAAATATACGCGAGCACACGCAAGCATTATGGCGCTTAGTATCCAGTTTGTATCTTGCTCACGCAATCCTATGGTGTGTGCAGGAACTTTTTCATGAGGTACAAAGTTAGTTTCTGCACACACCAGGATGGCCGAGAATTGCGTAGAATGACGCGTGCGCGTCTGAAAAATTTCGGACACGAAAACATTTATTTAGCAAAATCCAAAGAGTGAGGCTTCTGGTATAATGTCTATTCTGTGACATAACTGATATTTTGAATTTTAAAACTTTTTTAAATAATATTTTTCATTTGGATGATCTTGAAAATATACGAAATATTCTGACTCGTAAAATGGATGGTAAAAAATCTACGATTCGTAAGCTTTTTTAGAGAGTTTTTGAACAGGTAAATTGGGTAGATTTTGTATTTTGATTATAGTTGAATTTGATAGTTCGAGAGTCGACTTTATAATTGTACTTGAAATAGGATTTTACTTAAACAACAATATCTCGTGGTCGACCGTACCAGAAGCCTTATTAGTATTGCCGCAGTCGATATTGTAAGCCCAACTATCTTTTACTTGACTTGCCTCAATTAAGGCCATAACTGCTGAATGTACATGTATAGACTGCATGTAGTTAACAAAGCGATGTATTTGCAAGTGCAGCAGTGCGCATTGATTAAGGCTCGTATATTAATTAGCTATAAAGTTTCATATGGCTATATACGTATTTTATACTATACATATGGAATCACAGATTTAAAGCATTACAATATATGTTAACAGCGATAATCTATGTTCTAAACATTTTTACTACTATTTGTTCTACTTTAAAATTATTAGATTCGCAAAAGTTACTTAAATGTTATCCGTCCAATATTTGTAGACCGGTTCTCACAAATGACTCCTTTTTGTCTTTGGTTCAGGGGACGGTTGTTCAAAAATCAAAACCCGGTTAGCTACACCTTGGGTTAAAGTAAATTTTTAAATTAATTTTTTTAAACCCTTGTTTACAACGTTGAATATCTTTTTTGATAATATTTTCTGGACAGATAGAAGTAATATTTTCTAAAGCTTAAAAACGAACAGTGGTTCAGAAGCACATTAACAAAAACAGTGGGTTAAAATTTAACCCAGGGTTAGCGCTAACCTAGCTTTGAACAACTGGCCCCAGATGTCTGTACTATTTTATTCACTTTAACTTCAACAGTGACTGATTCAAACTTTGATTCGTTGTATCTGGCCACATTTTTACTTGACCACGACGATTTGCTTGTAGAGCGAACTGGCGTAGCAGTATTGGTCAAATCTGTCGTAGATAACGCCATGTTGTTTACACCCGGGTTTTCTCTCTGCGGATTTTGAGGTTGAGGTTGCATACGACGTCGAGCAATGGTGGTTTTTGCTCGGATGAATTTTTTGATTTGTCGTCTCGTTCCATCGGGCAAGATGCAAAACAGGATGAACACGAAAAGCCCTTGGAGGGTATTGAAAATGCAGAACAAATACTGGAATGCTAGTTTCGCGTCGTCAATCGCGAGGACACCAAAAATCCAGGTCAAACCAAGGAGAACCATAATCGCAATTCCCTGTCGAGTCTGCTGAAAACCTCTTCTTTTGAGATCGGAGGTAACGTCTTTGCCGGATTTGAGCAATGATCGAAGAATGAAATAAAAGGTGATCGTATTTCCAACGAGGATGAAGGCAACAGGAGTGAGTAATGCAACAATGAACGGGATGCCCTGGAGTCGACAACTGAAAGAAATAATTAACGATGCTAGAAACACAATCATTATAGGCTACCGGCATTTATACCCGGCAAGAATTGCAGATCCTTCTATTTTTGCGACATTTTGCGAAATGTTTCGCATAAATCGTTCTAAAAACTAGGCCTTACTGGTCTAGCTTGTCGTTATTTCACATTGATTTATCCAAAAAGAGGGAAATCCCGCTTTCTTTCTTGAAATCATGTGACAAAATCGATTAAAATTGACATAGGTTCTTCAAAGATGTCATTTGGTTAGAATAGTCAAATAATGAGAAAAATCCAAACATCGAAGTTCTCGTTATATTTGAGATTGTATAAGTCTATCTAATTGCACATCGGCATTGACATCGACATAAAATGGCATTTCTATAATTGTGCATCTCTTCTATTGAAACGCTTTTTAATAAGACTCATAGCTCATAATTAATTTAAATTTACCACCGAAGAAATGGTAAAGTAAATATAGGGCTTGTACATATTGGTGACTACTTATATATCCTATGTAATTAAATCAAATTAAATACAAGTATACTAACTATGTCTCGTCGCCATATTTATCGAGGGCAGCTGCCATTGTTATTGACACAATTACAGCAGGAGTACCTAAAACGCAAGGTATAAAAAGGGATATTTAGATTCGTAATCTTCTGCCGAATTGTGGAATTTATTAAAATTACTTTCGATTTTCGTGTTATTTATTTGGTAAAAAGTATTTTCAGACTTTCAGGTTTCAGGATGCCATATTCACAATGAAATAGCACTAATTATTCAAGGTCACTGCGGCATGTATTTCACAAAGCATAATTACCCCAGGCAAATAGACAGCACTTCAAAATAAACTTGGAGGAAGTCGAATTAGGAAATACTTTCACAAATGCAAGATACATATTGTACGCTTCAACTGCCATCCACGCAAATGCAGCTAACATGAAGTAATGCAACGCTATTGCGGCTGTCATACATCCGACCAATGACGACGTCTTTGACCTTTCAACGGCAGCCATGAAGACGATCAATGTTAATGATAATGAAATGCAGAAGTTCAACAAAATCTGACTTGGGATCTTGTTTCGGAGTTCCCTAAATTGTCAGAAGGCAGGAGTTAAAATCGATTTGCAATCGAAAGTGAAGAGATTAACTTTTTAAAAGACGATCTAGGTCCCAGTCCATCTTTGACTGAGTGTATTTCCCAAAGTGAAAATGAGGGCTTGTTAGCAACATAAGCATTTTCCCGCCATTTAACAATGATGGTGTAAGAAAGGCTGCTTTTTATGATTATTATTATAATTTGTGGGACATTGCTGCATTATATTAACTGTAACCACATTTGTAATACTTACTTCAATGCTAATATCATTATGATTGTTGATGCAAGTCCAACCAAAGACAAGGCGCATCCAACGTAACTAACAACACTGAGTACTCGGTTATTTGCAGTGGTTGGATTACAATCCTATAATTATAACAGATACATTATAAACATTCGTTTTTGCTATTCCAGGTTATTTCTAAAATGAAACGTTCCTTTCTCTCATTTTCTCCGAATTAATATTCAACTAAAAATATATCTACATGCATGCAGTCACTCGTCATTTCAAACAAAGCACTAACTAATTTTCAGAGCTAGCAAAACCTAAGCTGATATATGAAATGACTCAAATCAGTCGATCACTGCATAATATTTCTATTATATTACTCGGAAACAAATGTAGCCATAAGTAAACATTTTATGGACTCTTGCAGCTTGGGTTACGGTCAACAAAAGTTCGACCTTCAAAACATAGAAACAGTACAAAATCGGCTTCAAAGACCGACGTCAATGTTATTCTCCAAATATTTCTGCATACTAGTTTATTTACAGTCGACTTTGAAAGCTTTAATTAAAGTGACACTTGTTTAATCAAAATTCAAATTTACACTTTCAAAAACTTTTTCAAGATGTGATAGCTTTCTGCAGTCGGTTATGTCTGCAAAACAACATAACAAGTTCAAATTCAACTAAACTGCATTACTCCGAAACCCCAAATTACCATATGACGTAATCTGGGCGGCACAGCTAGAGGAATATTTTGAATTGAAAAGGTCAAACACCGTTTCATCCTATATTGAAGCCTTCCGTCCTCAGACGGTTGTTTGCGCACTGAAATAAAATCCTATCATAAAGACTTACCATCAACATTGCAAAATTCGTAAAATGATCACAGGTACAAAGCATTCGGCCATCATCAAGAACTTGTTCGAATCTGCATCCATCCTGTGACCAATTTCCGAGGTCAAAATTCCAGTAAGAACATAATGTACTGTTGGCGTCTCCTCGAGAGATACTCTTAAACGCGATTTTAACAGGTTTTCTCAAGTTCTTAACTGATAAACCTTTGATACTTCCAGCAAGAACCAAACTATTCAAGCGTCCCAGCTTTCTCGTCGTGTCGTCTGACGATACTCTAAAAAATTTTGTTTCTTTGTACAGTACAAAAATTGCCGTCTGGTTTCCTGAATTATCTGTGACAGCAGATTCTTTAAATATTGTTTTGGGAATGATTAGGGAAGATTCTCCAGGTTTCATATCAACCCCACCATATTCGAGCCCGTTAAAATTTTGCGTTTCAACTGTTTTTAACTTCATGGCGAAATTTTTTGTTTCTTTTTGAAGTTTGCCTTCTGGGCCGATAACCAATGTTTCTGCAAAGTTATTCAGAGCTTTAACAACCCTATGAAAAGGAGGAATTCAATTATTAAACAATTACTATGAGTGCATGAAGCCGCATGGGCCAGGGCCAGGGATTTTTCACAAAACAGTTTGCCGCTTCGTTGTAGTTGAAAAGGCATAGTTCATAAGTATCCGTGCATCTATATAGTATAGATAGAGATACATAGTTTATAGTGATCTGAAAGAAGGAAACAAACCTGCACAAGGCACAGAATAATGTTGTATATTCACAAGTGAGATTTATATTTGTATTAGTATTATTGTATTCATGTACCTTGAAGACGACTGACTTTCGATGATGTTCTCTTCACTAGCATCAAGTAAATTGTCTATTGTGGTGGCGAAATCATCAAGAATCTATAAAAATGCCCACGTGAGTAGCCTAAGGCATAAGAAATAGTGACAAAGTGGGGGAATGTTACATCGTCATTTTCTGACAGAGGCCGCCCATAAATCTTAGACATTCTCTTGGAAAATCACATTTTTTCGATACGCCGGCAATTTCCGATTGGTTATAATTAATTGCATAGTGATAAACATCCCATAAAAAATTACTGCACTCTTCGTATGTCACCTATACATACTTCGATCTCTTGAGACTCTTTTCCACTCATCGCAAAAACCCATTCGCGAGCTCGCTGCAAGTGCTTGGATGTAATTAAAAGTCCTTTATGCATGGTATTACCTCTTGTAATTATATATAGGTAATGTCATCAAAAAGCCCACCTCATTAGCTTTATCTTTGACTCCGACAATCTTCTCTAATACTGTTGCGATATTGTTAATGTCCCCAGGATGAAGGCTCATCTTTGGATTCGCAATAGACAAGTTTTTCATCTGTTTTGCGATTTTCGCGACGTTATTGCTGGTAACATTTTTCTGCAAATGTTGATTATAAAATATCAAGATATATTTGTTACTTTGAGGATGGGACGTGCCTAAACCTGAGCCCATATTATGGGACATGCAGTAAAAAGATAACGACGAGGTGCAGGATAGAGAATTGATCTTCGGTTCCATCAAAGTCGGGTCTCGTTTGGTCGTTGCTCGCCCCTACCAGATATATTTGTGGTCATTAGAGATCGATCGGAACTCGCGCCGAACAAAAGACAGGATAAATTTTTACAGCTTCCCCTCTAATTTTCATTGTAGAAACAAATAACGACCATTGGAGGTCAAATTTAGGAAACTGAATTTGAAAATCGGTATACCACTAACATTAGTGAAATCACCAAATCAATAGTGAGCAAGCGACGTTTTTGACAACACAAACGGCATGAGTAACGTGAAAAGACTGCGTCAAGGATTGTGATTGGTGAAAAACAAAAACTTTACTTCCGGTAAACGTACGTGTTGTCAAAAACGTCACTTGCTTAAGCTCACTACTGTCAGTCACCGACTGAGCCGTCGAGAGGCGACGCAATCCCGCAGTACGCGAAAAACCTGGGAACGAGGATGCGCGCATCCTGGAACAACAACCTGGCACGTCTCACGGGTGCCGCCTCCGGCTACTTGGATATTATGTGTGCATATTTAGGTCGCTATTTACCTGCACCAAGAGAAATATATCTTTGCTTCGTTTTTCTCGATAGTTGCATTCATTTAAAACAATTGAACCCCAAACACTTGTCTCGGGCGCGTACAAACATTCTCTGCTCGCAGACGACTCGTTGTTGTAAGGACAAGCGAGTGTTGAACGACTTCCAACTGAAGTTTTAGGCCACTTGAAGACTCCATACGCTTCGGGCGAACCGACTTCCTCACTTGGACAAGAATCTTTATATGGAAATAAAGCAAGATATCGATGAACGATGAATAATAAGACCATGCACCTTAAAGTACAAGTTACAGACGTGAATAAAGAAGGCCAAAGTTGAATATGTCACATATACACATTCATTTCATTTAAGGCAATAAATGCGTACCTGTAGTGGCATAGTAGATTGCATTAAAGTTTACATCTCGGGAATTTCCAGATTTTAATGCGATAAACAATTTGTTTCCCGAAGTAAGAATCCACCCTGTATCTGACGTTTCATTACAGAGACTCTTTATCAATGGTGCAGTATCGTCCAAACCATCATAAAAGTTAATGTAGTTACCATCCGAACAGCTGGGAATATTGATTGATATAGAGTTAAGAGAAACAACAAAGCCTTCACCGACAGTAATGGACCATGAGCAATACTGATAATCTGGAAAGTTCTCGGTTGAAATGGTTCCGCTATTGTTATGAAATCTGTAGTTGCATCCTAAGAAGATGATAAAACGCATGTACACTGAAAAAATCATGTCAGTTTTGAGACCGTGAATAATATCTAAAGATTTTAAAGAATATGCATGGTAACGGTTTTCTATCTAATGGAAGTAACTTGATCGCTTTGGCCACATGATGGCTTTTCGATTCCTGCAGCTATATATATGTCTTACCGTTATCTTACCTTCGTAATAACAATAGTACATCTTGATAACATGTTTTGAGAAAAGGTGTTCATCAATGGAAGGATGTCTCCCAATTTTTTTATTCGATATTCTATATCGTCCCCCTGCATCATAATATATATAATCAAGTGAGCTAATCGCCCCCTTAACTCTCTGGCAGTTTTTCGTAACGTGTGGAAATAAATAGAAAGGTATTTCCACTGGCAGCTCGATAGAATCGTTCCACTGTCCTTCATCTTGGCAGCAGTATTTGATTAAGGTATAGTCCAGGAAAGTCCCATTAGGCAGGATTCCACCGTATGCATTCATACCCCAATTCGAATAAAAACGTCCAGCCCATCTTATATACCCACTTTTCATGCCGTACGGGCATTGGTTCTTTTGATATATGCAATAGGATCCTAGGAAAATGGATATCAACAGTTCTAAGTAGACGGGATGGGATATTCCGTATTCATCTCTTCACTACGTTCTCTTTTAATAGGGATTTAAGATTTTTACTCTCGAAAGTACACAATATATCAATATATTTGCCATAGCCGGGTTGTAATTTTTTTAGAATTCCCATAATGTGTATTTACTTTTCTGCTGGAAAAGAGAATACTTGTAATTCTGTCACGCCAAATAAACGCTGTTAGCTTGTCTCGCGAGTCTGCAAGGTGTATGCAAAAGTATATATAAAGGTATAACTGAGTGAATATTCTCTCTATTGTCATTAGGTTGTCCTCATGCTCGCCTCTAAATTTTAGATCTTTTTGTAGTTTTGCCATGCAATGGATCATCATAATAACATCATTTGAAGCTTTCTGAAATTATTGTTTTGAATTCGAATGAAATATTGTATTTTTTGTACCAGGCCACAAACGTAATTTGCATGCTTACGCTGCAGCGCATGTGTTAGTGTTCAAGAGCTGTTTTTTGCTGTTTTAAATTAATCATATTAGAGGAAGTCAATAAATCTAAAGGTTTTAAAAAATATTGCACCGAAGTGGGGGAATGGGAATGATAAACAAATGATTATGCGATGCTAATTTAGTATTACGGCCATATGAGTGTCATATGCATGCATACCTGTAGGCCAAAGACACTTTTCATTGTTTAACAACTTGATACAAAAGCTTTGGTTTATGATGCCCGGATATATTGTTGCATCCATATGCAATTTCAAATTTGAAGAAAAGTTGCTGCTTGAGAAAAATTCAAATCCTTGCTGCCTCCAGCCTTCTTTCCAGTTTGCTGGACATCCTGTTACCGGCTTAGGTAGACCATACGTACCATGTGGCCAAACTATATAACAATCAAAATAGGCAAAACATAAAAATTTGATTTGAGAAGTTCATAAGACAGGTGTCCAACGATTTTGCATAAATTTAACATATGCAGTACAATCACGTGATCAATATTTACATATTTATATATATTTCCAGATAACAACCTTAATGGTAGCGACTGTATACATACATATATATTACATGAAAAGCGTTCTACTAAGTAGTTTTGAGATGGACCAAAAACACAACTATGCCCGCGAACATCAACTCTATTGTTATAGTAATCCGAGCTCGCTCGACTAATCAGAAGCCAGCATTTCAATAATCACCTTATTAATCACCGTAATTAAAATAAATAAATAAACATTATAATATATAAATATATACCGAACTTGTAACTAATTAATCATAATCCTGCCTATGTATATTTGAATTTGGATTTGATGAATTTGCCATAAGTTACATACTATCATTGTAAGTATATGACAGGATTTTGAACAGGACTTACGTCCCAATTGCAACAAAACCCTTATATACATGCATACATACCCACGCACGAAGACTGTCCAAGTGTTAATGCAAATAGAATAGTTCCAAAGATAACTATGACCATTTTTTATTCAAACTGGGCCTATACAAGAGAAAATGGGAAAGCTTAAAAATTTATGACCTGTAATAATTTTCTTATATATACTTTCCTCGTTAGTATACTTATGCGTATGTATTGAGACGTCTTTTCTTTTATTTGGCGAAACGGCCGGAATCATATATCACATTCTCGCTCTACACTTCATTCGAACTAAAAAGTTTTCCATAAAAGAATTTAAAATGAAAAGATATAAACCTACATTCATTCATCATTTGCCGCGGTTTATCATCAGGAAAAGCATATATATTGTACCATGCATTTCTACCATAATATTCGCGAAATCTCAGCGTTGAAAATGTTGAATTCATATAATCTAGCATTAGGCCGAAGATCAGTTTTTAAAAACGACTTGAAGCAGTTGCTGTTAAAAGTAACAGGGCATTCAAATTCCAATAAAGGTTGCATTTTAATGAATTTTACTTAAAATAAGTAGACCTGCTAGTCCCGAGCAAAATAACGGCCAGTGTCAGTCTTATAAACAAGCATCAAATGTTCTTGCTTATATTCTCCTTATGAATTTTGATGGATTCTTGGCAAGAAATATTGTCAACTTAAAAGATTCGAAAAAGCTTGTTGATATACACTTGCCAAAAATACTAATATTTCCTTCAACTAACAAAAGGAGCACGTTCGTATATAACAGACTCACAAAAAATGTATTTAGATCCAATATCTATAAAGTCGGGAGCAGTTGCTTTGTATATAAGATAAGCAAAGCTTATATCCTTGGAATGATTTTAGAGCCTATTTTTCTATTTACCGACGGAAAAGGCTTAATTGAGGTTTAATTTATCAATTCAGACAGAACTATATTACCTAATGCATGACAGGAAATTGACCGCAAAGGTCCACCTGTCTGTCTGTGGGAATTACACCCATACTCTCTAATCTCTACTAATTATAAAGCCAATTGAGATAATTTATAGCGGTAAATGGCATCTACATATACATAGATCAACAATCGAGATTAGGAGGAAAATACTTATACTGAGAAAGTGACTGTGAGAGTTCTATACAAACGGGTGGTGGCTATGGATCACAAGGTTAAAGGTTTTGTCAATGGGGTCCAGATTCAATTGTTGGTAAATTTCGTACTCAAAGGCCCAACAACTGTTTTGGCGATGGCGCGTAAATAAACAACGCGCGAGAATGACAAATCTCGTACTCGTAGTCGTAGTCGTTGTCGCTGCTAAAGCTCCCGTTTTCCATGAATTTTTTCGCAAACCAATCATTTTAGATACCGCTTCGCGTCGCTCGAATAAATTCGCCTAGTAGAGAACAGGCTTAATATAGCGTGAAAAAAACGCACGTAATAAGGCGTATATAAGCCGTATAAGCCGTAGATTCTCGAGGTTTGATCAATTTTCGTCTCTGAAATGCATCAAAACAAAAACACTTAACATCTGTAGTCGCCCTATAGATTCCCGTGTGGATAGTTAGGTGCAGACGGCAGACGCGGCACGAATGAAGTTCGGTCGCAGATTTAGTTCATCGGAAAAGAAAAGCCTTTTTTTCGCACGCGCACTCAGAAGCTTCCTCCCTTTGCGGTGCATGCAATTGCTACTGGCAATAGAAGCCAGTACGCAGGCAATCTCTTTCCCTGAAGCCATTCCATAAGGCGTGTACGACCTTTCCATAAGGCGTGTACGACCTTTTCTGATTTCAATTATCTCAGATCCTTCGTTTCTTTGCCTGAGAAAATCGCGGCCTCGGGGAAAATCAAGGCTGCAATATACTAGCCAACTGGTCACCAGGAACTAGGTGACCATGAGGAATTTAGGCAATCGCGGATACATCGCAATCATATAATAATGTGCGTAAATTCAAATTGGCAACAACAAAAGGATTGGAATGACATGTGGGGTTGTTCTCATACGTTTTTAAATAAAGATTTTAAATTGATTTTAAATTATAGCATATTTAAAAAAACCCAGGTAAAAATTCCGGAATTTAGGAAAATTAAATATGACGATCGAACACCCTCGGAAATATGATGCTCGCCTAATTGATATGAATTTGCCCTTGAATGGAATTTATGATAACATGCATGCTTAAAATGTCGCCTATATATCTAATCGTGACATTGTTAAGATATATATGGGAATGTCGCTTGGAGACTTTTTTCGGATAGTCACCATTTTAAAAATTATCCAACCTATAGGTATAGCCTTTGTTTGATCTTTAGTAAATATATATATATACTAAATGAATAACGCCAACTACGATCCCAGGAGCTACTATGATATATATTCTCCATTTGCCTTGCCAAAGGCAAAACAGGTTGTTAGTGCATCAGGTGGATCTGTGTAATCTGTCTTATATACGTCAGGATTTTGGCGACGAATCTAATATTCGTTAAATTCACTAGTGTGTCAGATTACGTATCTTGTGATAACTTGTGTCTTTGTGTCTGTGTATTGTAACGACATAGATATTAAAAATCAGATTGTAAATATTATACTGAATAACTTATATAACATTGGGCATTAGAGCTTGAAGACGGTGAAAATCACATTATTTCTTTTTAACTAATAACGCGTACACCTAAAGTTTAACACCTTTCAAGTTGTTATAGTATTAATTAAATCGGTTATACATTAATACAAAAGAAAAAGGCACCTTGTCGTCCATTTTTTACGTTTTAAATTCCGTATAGTCGCATAAAGGTTATCAAACTTTAATTATACGCGCAAGCAGATAAAATAAAAAATAGGCGACCTTCCTTTCGGTACGTAATCGAATTATATGAAGGGTTGCGCGATATGAAAGAAGGTATGCGCAGGAACTAATAAAAAATACAATGCTGGAGTTTGTTTATTGCAAAATGGGTATTATGATAATATTATAAATATAAGCCCAGTCGATACAAACCAAATAATACTAATAGGTGCACACATGCATGATGTTTTATTGTATTGCTTTTGCTGTCATATACTGTATCAATTGGTCTTGAATTACCACCAAAAACCATGAACACCCTTACAGCATTTATAGTCTAGTATATTGCTAGGTAAAGCATCAAACACCTTTATAGCATTTATAGTCTATATTGCTTACACAAAATCAAAGTAACTTACCCGTCAATAACGGCCGATTTCTGTATGAAACTGATTGACCAATGCTCTTAACCTGACACCGCTGCAGTTCCTTCTTCAAACAATGGCCAGCGCAGCTTGTGGTTTTAAGGTGTTGCCAATTGGAACGTGGGCAGGAACTAATTAGCTATAAGAGGGGCTAAAAACATGCATGAAAACCCAAAAATACTAATCTGTCGATTGCGGAAGACATATATGGTAAAAATTTACATTTATAATTACTCTATTGATGGATTACCGGGAGTTCCAAGAATGCTTGTCATAAAAAGTGAAAACGATAATCAGATATGTCTCCTAGCATAAGAACTTATTATATTTTATTATTCGGATCTTGTCCCGTCTTGTCTTTTCAACCAGTTTTACCAACAACTGCAACAAGCTTATACGTAAATAAAAATTATTCCATATAAACTTTGAATGGTACATCTTAGCTATATAGAATCTCATTAATCTAACAGACATTCCATTATTGATAGTGGTCATCGAAACCTCATGAAATAGAAATTGTCTTGGTATAAATATGTCCAGACTTAAGGTATTCAATTTTCCTTGCAACTTGCAATGCAATTATAATTTTGAGGGACGCTAATTTGTAAAGAGTGTTCGAAATGCTAAGAAAGCGTTAGCAGATCGTAAGAAATATTCGTATTTGTCAACTTTAGATGCATCAGGAGTAGAATTGCGTTGCATGCAAGTTGGGACTGACTGGAAAGTTGCATAGTGATGTAGTAACACCACCTTTAGGCGGTAAATGATTTGTTCATATCGCGTCATGGTGTCTTAGCCGCCAGCCATTTAAGCAGCCAGTATATATCATTGCCTGGAGTGCACGAGTCAAGAAAGAGGTAAAAATATTAATAACAGATGATTTATGCTTCTATATTTTCAATCAATTTAGGATAGGCAAGAAACCATTAACCATGTATTATTTGGTGCACATAAAATACGATAAGTAACATGCCGCGAATTACGCCATGGTTTCACTCAAATTTTTTTATTGAGACACGTACCATAGACAGGCTTGATTATATTATTTCTCCTTAATGGGAGGGATTAAATTTTCAAGTGGCAATTGAATATGGATAAAATTTTAATTGTTTACCTCTTAAAGCACGAAGTCCTATAAATCACTGAAGGTTGAAACACGCATCGGTTTTAATACAGCAATCTTTGAGCATACCGAACTCTTCTTTTGGTATTTTCATCATATATCTATCAACTGACAGAACCATGCATTCGTGATTAGCTTACATACTGTTAAAGATCCCGATCTTACAAAGTTTTTGGTATTTCCATCATATATCTATCAACTGGCAGAACCATGCATTCGTGATTATATATTGTATATAGACGATGAAAAATATAAACGCCCCTTCGGTTCAGTTTTATATATATATTGTTGACGCTATATTATTTACAGGCTAGGCTCGCGTCCTCCTAGTGACGTATTTCATATACAAAAGCCAATGATTTGGAAGTATTTCAATTGCTAGTTTTTAGTTATAAAAATACCTTAATTTGGGGATTCATAATTAATAGCTGCTTAACACTTACATGCCACGTTCTTCACACAAGACGTAAACTCACGTAAAAATCCAAATCTTTATATATGTTTTCTTTGACCAAATGAATAAACCGAAAAGATCAGAACTCAATTTAGTTTCTGCACATTTTAGTATGCATTTGTTGACCTAGATGATGAATACTAAAACTTTAGAAGAACTCAAAATTTTCCGTGCCTACGTGTGCGTATGAAAAACACGTATATATATATATGAGTAGAAGCAGCCATAATAAGTTAAGACATTTTTTCTCTCAAACTAGCCAGACGAAAGTGCTGCATGCATGCATGCAATCCACTTAGTAATCCAAATACATTACCCTATTAAGTCAACGTCGTTTTTACGTTTTTTTTTTAAATGCACACTAGAAAATTAGCCAAACAATTAACAGGGTCAACGAGCTAGCTTTTTCGAAGAATAAACACATGCAACTAGGAGGAATTTCGTTTTAACCTATAACCGGTATATTTGTTTACATTTTTTCAGGCAGAGCCAATTAGAATACCTGCATTTTTGATACTTCATGTAAAAGGGTAAACTATATAATACATAATGTATCTTTTTACCGGAAATTGTAGTAAAATTCACTGAAAATGTAAACAAACTTGCTGATTGGTCTAAAACGAAACTCCCCCTTGTTTATAGATGGTACTAATCCGCTAGCGCAATAATAACTACGTTCAGGTACATGATGGTACTGAAGGAACCACTTGTCGTAGACCACCATGCATCAAATATACTGCAAATGATTTATTTATACAATACCCATAATACATCAGTATCCTGAAGAGTCGTGTTTTAAAGTCCCCCTTTAAGTGCGCACCGATAAATTTACTTAAAAATTCACGAGAAAGTGGCGATCAACGTTCATAGGTGAACTGTAGCAATGGCAATTTAGCTAACGCTATTGCCAGATAGGAAAAAGCACCTGTAGTCAATTTTTTTGGGAGTTTAGGTAATTGTCGAGAGTCGAGAGTATAATAAGGTCGAGAGTCGAGAGTGTAAGGTCGAGAGTTGTAAATATACCAATTATCATACTATCAAAAATAATGATATAGATGAAATATTTGAAAATTTTGCATCAGAATAATCTCCACTCCCGACATTTTACTCTCCACACTCGACCTTTTACGAGAGAGAGACTATCGATTATTACCTATAGACTCCAATTTTTGGTGGTTTATTTCTCCTGTTCAAACGTGCATTTAACATTCGCACACTTCTCGAAACCGTAGACAGTCACAGGCGGTTGAGACTGACGAAGAGAGGGAGAGGGTGGGAGAGGGAGGGGGAGGGAGAGAGAGATGTTGACCACGACAGTTAGACTATATATTGTTGCCAATTACGGATTGAGATGCAAATAACGGGCATTTATTGTCAGTATGGACCTGGGCTTAGTGGCCCGCATCGATTCATATTTACTTAAACTTAAGGTGGTCCACAAAAAAAACATCATGATTTATTCTGTTTTCGAAATTTCAAGGGATGCAAACTTAAATGTACACCTAAGCGATCCATAATATTTTTTTCAAAAAATAGACCTAGAGTGTGAGAATTAAACAAAAAATTTTATTAATTATAGGGTTATACTCCGAGCAAGCAAAAGAGGTCGATTTGCTTATTCTGTTGATTCTGTTAATTGATTCTGTATATATATATATATATATATATATATATATATATATATATATATAAAAAAATATAATTGTGTGGAATTGTGTGGAGAGTCTCATCGAGAGACGTTCACCGCAAGCTTTATGCAAAGCTCACTTGTATAAGTTTGAGCACTCTGGTGACTGCACTATACAATTCCAACAATGTGTAACCGTACGTCCTGTGTCCCAAGTGCAGGAGTCACCATTGCGCTCTGGTGATAGCCGGGATAGCACATTGTTTTACACATGTTATATATTTATATATATATATATATATATATATATATATATATATATATATATATATATATATATATATATATATATATATATTTATGTATGTTATCCTTTTTTTTCATCACATACAATCACGAGTATAGCTTAGTCAATATAAAAAACAAACACGTAATCCGATGAATTCCAGCCAGTTGATCCACTTTTTCGTTAAAGTCTTGACGCAGACAGCTTTGACGCGTGTTAAGTGACACTTTCCATAAACGTAAAATGTGTGAAAACAGTTATTATTTAAGGCTGGGTCTCCACTTCAGTGCAATGGTTCGCTAATGAAATATTTGCATATTTTCCTTTGAAATCGGAACAGTCAAGCTGAACTAATTTATCTATTCTGTCGAAATTCAAAAGAAAATATGCAAATATTTCGCTGGCGAACTGTTTCTGTTGTTTGTTTTACAGTTTTAGGTATTCCAAATTCACCCGTATCGGCTAAAACCGAAATTGAACACAGTGTGGACATGCGGGTCTACATGCATGCCAACAAAAAGGGCTAAAACAAGTGAAGCAATGGTCTGGTTCTGTTTTTAAGCTTCTCGATTACAAACTTCTTGAGTTCTCTTCCAACATTAATTCCCCAAGTGAATATAATAGCTATTATCCTGAAAAAAGGCAAGAGACAAGCTTTTTTAATTATTCTTTAATATAGAAGAAAAAATTACAAGGCAAAAACAAAATTTATCATCATATTTTCTTATTATGTTTACTATTCAATTTATTTTATTTAGTATTTATTTATTCTCTTTATTCTGTTATTTTTACGTTTATGTTATTTTCAATGTTGCTTAGCAACAAAAACAGTTCGACAACAACATAGTCACAGTATTTAGACGAATTCTTGCCAAAAACTTTTCAAAATTATCTAAAATTTACCAACAGTTGCAAAGAAGCTTGAAAATATAACATAAGAATCAACGATGGAAGCACGATCTCAGTCTCAGAGGCTGCCGATCGAGCAAGAGGTAAATATGTCGCCGGCCACGGCAATTCTAATCATTGCAGCAGCTCTCTTTCTGGAATTTTTGCAAACATTTCTTCATCGGAATCAGCCTTTGGTTTGAGGAACTAGACTCTTGCATTTTAGCGTTTTATGTTTTTCAACTCGTTTTCAGAAATTTGAGACTTGAATATATAAATTTACTAATAAACTAATAATAAAATTCTTGTTTCTGATTGGCGAGCGACCTCAGTAAAAAATCAGTAATTTTTATGAAAATACTGAATCTGAGACAACGAAATGAGCGAAAAATAGCCTAAATTTTTTTTCTACAACAGATTATTTCAATTATTTACCTTCGTAATAAAACTAAGACGAGTAAAGATGATTATTTGTCTCCGGCTCGGCAATATATCGCTGAATAAAAACCTCGACCTTGTCTCGGTTATTATACATATATATTATATATATATTAATTTATAAGCGGTTGATGGTCATTGATTAGTTTGGGTTGGGATAAAACGCGGATCCGGAATTGCGGATCCGGAATGCGGAATTGCGGATCCGCGTTTTATCCCAACCCCATATAGTTAGGCATCTGGCCATCGATCACCACCTTTTGTCCGCGATGGTTCTGCTAGAGAGATGCCCCCACGAGGATGGTTGAAAAAAAATTGCGATAAAAAAATGGCAGGTGGAGATCGGGCTTTTTTTTGCAGTGAAAGCACTGCCATGAATTGGCAAATAGCTAGAATTATACATGCATGTAATAAATAAAGTATTAAAGGAACTAGAATTATTCGAGTTTGTCATACGTATTGCGAACTAAGAGCGTGTCAAATATTCTGACAGTCCTTGATACTCAGCCTTAGGAAATATGCGGATTTAAAATGTAAACAAAGCGTTTGTTTACATTATGGAATGTACCTTAAAGAGATATCATTTAGAATTATTTTACAGATCTGGGAAATAATTGTTTTAAATCCGAATATAACAATTATCTGGAAAAAATCAATTGTATCACAGATTCAGAGTTTTGTTTTTCAAGCATCTTTCGAGCATTGTTTTAAAGCCACTCGAGTGGTTACGTCATGCGTGGGTGTCACCCATACTTTGTTCACCGTTCAAAAGCAAAGTTTCAAAACCGTTTCACGTGAGTGCGTAAATATATATGTTTAGATGCGTTTGCGCGCGGTATTTTTGTTTGTGATGTTTAGGCTAATTACTTTTAGCTTATTTGAAGGCGACGGTGCAGGTCAAACGGGCTGAAAGTTCAGAGTTAAAAAAACCCAGGTCAAACCATTAAGATATTTATATATAGAGAGAATTCCGTTATTGCGCGTACACTTCAAACACAAGGAAATTCTTCAGGGTTTTATAAGATTATGAATTATCACTTTTGCGAAAGAAAATAACAGATGATGATTTGGACACACTTTCATTTAGTATATTAACGGATGTGCTGTCTTTTTTGTGGCTTTTAACAACGGGTGGAGTTTGAAGAAAGTGTGGTATGCAGTGATAAGAAATGAGGGGAAATTAAGGCAACAAATCAAGATATTGGCAAGACATCAAAATTGATTCCATAATTAACTTATGAAGGAGCTTCCGATTTTGAGTTGATCCTATGGATTTTGTCAATTATTTTATACAAGGTATAAATTTATAATTTTTTTTGAAACTAGTGAAAAAATGAGTGTGGGCTTGACTTCCAGTTACACTAAAATACATTGTTATATAGGTGCTGTGCATTTTAAATGTGATTGGTTCTTTCGTAGTCACATGACTTTAAATAAATGCAATGTTTCCTGCCAGTGAAACAAGTAATAATTGTAATAATAATATTTCACATTTATATTGCGCATATTCTATAAAATATTCATATGCGAAAAAGTGTTGGCTGCATATTGTCATAACAAAGTAAAGTATTTTTTTTAAATGCGTTTTTGTTCCTATATAACAAAGCACTTAATGTACACTACCTCGGGAAATAGTGTGTTTTGTTTAAATTCCCTCGAGTCTCAATGTTTTCATTCAGACTCTTGAGAAAACGAAACTCACTCATTTCCATATATATTTCTATATTGTACAAAAGGTTCTAAAATTATTTAAAAATTCTGGTAATGGTTATTTCTTCAGTATACGAGAAGCAAGGCAATTAAAAAGAGTTTAGTGTAGAAAGATTACTGAAGGAAGTTTTTTATAAATTTGGTGTTTCTGTTTTTTAATATGTTATTGGATTATTAGAAATCATTCGTCAGACCCTCTGATAAGCCCTTTTGCTTGGTGCCAGGACAGAAGCATGGTTTAGATGTGTGGTGTCATCACTTTCATGTGAATATGTGACGAAAAGAGAAGGATCTGAGTAGTGTGTTAGAGAACTGAGTATATATAGAACGATGTTGAAAAAAAAGCAAACGAGGACTTGTTATATATACTCACCTCACCTCACTATACTCACCAAGATCACCTTGGAAACATCATGCAGTTGGTATAGCATTAATATTTATCGCATAGATTAAACATACGTTCGTTCGCGTCATGGCTGCTGTGCGATGGTAGTTTTGGTCGAAGTGTAACTTGGGTATCACGTAGGGTAGGATGTCATGAAGCTAGCTGCCAGTTATATAGGTTTAGTAACATCAAAATATATGAGCCTCGGGAACCTTACAAAGAGTCCCAAGAAAAGCCTAGATTAGTTAATTCGTACGCCTTGTGAATTGGATCTGCATCGTAATCGTAATTTAGAAAGATCCCACAGCTGATACTCAAATTACTCTATAGTCTAATTGTGAATAGTTTTGGCTAACATTGGATTAGATATCCTCAAAAATAAAGATGAAACGCCATCTAATCTAGTTTCTTTTTTAAATGATTAGGTCGTTAGATAAATAGAACAAGAATATTAAACTTCTTTCAAAGTCAGATGAGAAATCCCAAATATTGGATAGATTCCAACATTTTGTGTGGTCCATATCCCAATTATTTGCAAATATTACCGAAATACGCATTAAATTTTGAGGACGTAGTGACAGTAGTTGACCTAACTTTTTTAAAATTATAATCCCACTTGTACCTGGCAAGGCGGGCTTCGGTTTGTTCATCAGCACGGTCATTGATTGGATGAGAAGCAAAATATGTGATCAAAATCAGTGATCAACTTTCGACCAATAGTGGGGCCTTGTTTTATTTCGCTAATCCGATAAACACCGTTCTTTTGAAACTGCATATAGTCCTTTCTGCCCTGCAGGAGTCAGAATTTTACAGTTTATAGCAGGTAGAAACCTCGTTCTAAGGGATTTTATTCGAAAACGCGGAGAGAAGTAGACTTGCAGGGCACCGACTATATGGTTTCTAAAACCGCGAACCGTGGTGAGTGGATAAACACTAAACAGCAATAAATCACACATACTTAATACATTGCATTTCTGCATATTAGTTTAGAAAGACTATCGTCTTTGGCTTCAACAACTTTGTAAGCTTCTTTCTCTGATACTTATATGTACATGTTTTCAGTATTATTCAGTATGTGACAGATCCAATTAATTTCGAACTCTACCCGACAAAATTACACTGATATTCCTTATCGAACTGAGTGATTAGGATGATCGTGTGAGCTATATACGGCTTTCAATCAAAATCGCAGCTGATTGGTCAATTCCCTCCGTCCTGTCCTACTATAATATCATGTAATAACCTTCCATGTTATTACCGAATAATCTGCGTTTTAAAAGGAGCTTCCTGTCAAAAGAATTCTTAGTACAGTTTCACGTAAGGAATCTTAGTACTATATATACCAGTGCAGAAAATATAGTATTCCAAAACAACAAATATAGCCGCTCCGCATCGCCATTCGATAAATCTTGTTTTCTTGAAATTAAGCATAACGTGGGCGGGTGTCAGCAGTGTGGCTGCCGCAGCCGCACAAAACTGATATATCGCCCAACTTCTTATCAGTTTATCGACGACGGGATCAAATGTTAATGCTTTGCATTATCCTGACTTGGCTGACCTTCGGTATTAGAGATTATCGTAACTCGGGCTGAAAGGTGGGTATTGGCTTCGCCACTTTCTTAAGCCTGACGAGGTGATCCTGCAAGATCCTGCATAGTGGGTCCTGATTATGGTACTGGACTATCGTTGTCTACATTTCTGCAAGTCTTGTGGGACTAGAATAACAAGATGATCTAAAACATTTGTAGTCGTCCCCGGTTCAACTAGCAGAATATGCTCTTACGTATAAACATGCAGCATTTAGAAACATGATTAGGAAAATATTGAGGTACACTTGGACAAAAGTCGGGTATTCAGTATATTGTACTGTTGGGTGTACCAGAAAATTATTCAGACTTTTCGTAATTTTCAGTTTACGGTAACCATACCAATTTAACGTGCTTAATTAAATGTCTTCTGCAATCATTGGCAAATACTGCAATTTCACTAGCTAAGGGGAGTGCGATTTGAGAATTAACCCTAATTATGAGTTGCCAATCACCCAATCACCATTCAGGTTACAAGATATGAATTGCAGAAATTAAATCATGATAAATATTAATAATTCCAAAAGTTTACTATATTCGCCAAGTATTTTCGTGACAAAAATATAATTTATATATATAGTGACCTGAAGTTCTTACCTACATCACGGTTATTTTGTTAAGTAATCGAAAGGTAGTACATACGTTTATGTGTGTGTCATATTTACTTTTTTCACATTTAATATATATACATTCTGTTATGCTGATGGGGAGTAAATTGCAAAATTAAGTAAGAGGGATAAGTTTTCAAAATTCGTGGTTGATTTTCATTCGTTTATTTACATTCTATAAAAACTTAGGTAATCTCCCAAAGCCATATATTTCAAGTTTTAATCAAACTAGTTGAAAATATAAAGATGAATCAAAATGCTTTAGAATTCTCAGAGCAGAAATTTTACTTAATGAGCGAAAATATAAGCTATGCATGCTAGAAAATTTAATTCAAAAATTTTACTATCTATTTGATGTGATAAAAATGTCACTTTTAGCGATGACATGTCCATAATTAAATTTGAGCAAAGGCAAAAACGACTACAATTCATAAACTTCTTGTGGCATATCGTCATTTGATGCCGGCTTTATTCACATATATATATTTACTTATTTTTCACAAGCAAGTTGAATAAATATCTCAGTATAGGACACTCTACATTGACAAAGAACCTCCTTGTACAGTGTTTTTACAGTTTGAAGTAAATTTCCTTTGAGGCTTTATTCTTTGAAAGAGCCACTATATGCATATGACCTATAACTAATGATCAATTCTCTTCAGTTTCACCTGACGAGCATGCATCAGGAAACTGATTTTGTAAACATTAGCATAGCCATAAAAGCTACGAGGTTAGATCCGTGTCGGAGTTTTTTTTAAACGAAATTTATTCACGTTAGTCTCATTGATATTATATTAAGAGTTGATATCATGACGTATCCTATTGAATTCAGTGAATTGATTTTGAACCGGCCCAGTATTTTTAATGTGTTGGGATTTGCTGGTACTGAATGAGCCAAACCTGAACTCAAAGCTTTCCATTTAGATAGGCTATGTAGAAAAGGTATTTTCGGTTTCTGTGTATCTTGTGAAGTACATTTTCCACTTTTTTGCGTTGTATTTCAGAACGTTTCACCCATATTTTACTGAATATTCATGCTTATGCATGTAACGGTCAAACTTTTAGAAGAAATTATAGCTTTGATCTTTTTCAACGCAACTGAAATTTTCATTTTAAAATGAAAAATGAAAAACAAATAAATTAAATAAAAAGCTTTTCAATTTCACAATCAATTGTCGAACCACCAAACCCAAGGTCAAAATCGCTTATAAGCGATTATTTAAATATATTACCACGAAAAGTTTTGAATAAAGACCTTACCTCTCAATATAAGTGCTGATTTCATATAAAGGATGGATCATTATGTACGTAAACTTGGCCTTGAACCAATATATTGCATGATTTATTGAAGGTGAAATTTGATACAACCTACGTAAAATCCGCTATATTGTTTTGCGTTCAATATGATTTGTTGAGCTGGTTATTCATTGAAACAGTTGCACTCTCAACTGTTGTTTTTCGTATCATGTTACCAATTGTCACCGTATAAAATACCAGACAACGTTGTCAAACCTTTCCTCTGGATTTTCTTAACGATAAAAGCATTTGTTTAAAAAGGTCTGTTTAATCGAACGGTGAGTACATAAGTTTAACGCGTGTTGGAATGACATTGTTGGAAACATTCCATCTTGTATGCCATGTTTATTACTTTATATGTTGGCTTAATGCATTATCATGTATGACCCTTCTATAATATGTCTGATAATGCTGGGATTCATAAAGTTGAAAGTTCGTTCCTCGAGCTCGAGTGGGATTCTAACTCGCAAATTCCATTTCTTCCCAGACTTTTATTATATGTGTAACAAGGAAACATTTTTGTCAAATCCGATTGCAGTTTGAAATTTAACTTTGAGTATACTTCCTTAACGTACTTCGCGCGTGCTGTGAACGTATTTAAATATATTAAGAAACGTGTTCTCGGAAGAAAAATTATTTTCAATACCGCCTTGTAAAAATGATGCTATTGCATGAGGGCGAACTGTTTATATAAATCAAGTCTATTCTATCGTCAGAAAAATGTCTATATGACCAAAGGCGATACGTGATAATAAAATTTTAATCCGACTCAATATAGTGAATATATTATTGTGAACCCATGCATGCAGTATAGAAAAATATGGTTAAAAATGCGATTTTCTTTGAGGCAGTCAAAGACGCTACGATACCAAAATTCTGTAGTTGTGTCATTTTTGTAATGTTTTGCTGCAACAAGCATGCATTCATCATGATTCGGTCTGCTGTTCATGGGTTCATGCTCAGATTAATTGTGACTAATCTATACCTGCATTATACATCAGATCTTGTTACTGTTGCCCTGTTACCCTTATACCCAACTTAACGTTTTTTTCTAACCTGTTATTCTTGCAGATATATGCATGCTGTGTAAAAAAAATCTCAATTGCTAAGTTACAAGTGAAATCAATCTTTCTTATAGCAAACATCAGTACTGAGTGAAAGGCTTAGTAACTTGATCCAAAGTAAAACACATTATAATTAATTCCCCTCGCGCGTATCACGGCTAGTTGTAAATTGTGAAATTAGCTCGAAAATACGTGTTCTTAGGTAAAGATAAATTTGGCATGAATGCGTGTATAGACTTTTATCAATATCACCCAGTTAACTAATGATCTTTTACTGAGTCAAATCATGGAATTTTAAACCTTTGGCCTTACTAATTATAGCCATTAAACAAGAGCTATTAAGTATCGGCATGCATGCATAATGATAACCTTGAGACAGATAACACCGTCGCATAACAACAACTGGTTTGCCAAGTGCAAATTTTTACATTTTAAACACAGTTCCGACATATGTCAAACCGGTTACATTTGTCCTGCTCAGTATAACGTATACAGTCAGGGCTTCAAAAATAACACAACGGTTCGAAGACATCGATCACAAGGCCACTATTCGTGTGTCATTATAGCATAGAAGGTAAGCTTATGTCTTGATTACCTGTATATGTGGTGTATGAATTTGTATATAGCTAGACATGCAGCGAAGAGTAAAACCTTGACGTATTTATTTACATTAGAGTACCAATACCGTTATAAAAGCCGATCTATTATTAGTTTATATGCAGAAAGGGTCGTTGAGAAAGCCGGATTTTCGCATTGTGAGGACTTTAGGTATATAGCAATTAATTAAAATTCTGTATATATATACTGAAAGGCGTGATCCGAAATAATACCGAGCACAAACAGTGCTTCGATAGTGATTGTATTGACTACCAGTGGCCGGCTGTGATCAATATTATTGGCAATATATACACTTCTGTATACGCATGAAATTGTTAGTATAAGAGTGGCTATGCAGTTTATAATACTTTATATTTCTTTTTTGAACTGTCGTGGAATATTTAAGCCATCGTAATTTGCACAGTCGATCTACATATACATTTATATTCTATATAATGAGGGGGTATTAAATTGTAAGATACTTAAAACAAGGACCCTTGAGAAACATTATATAGTAACATCGGCGATTTCCGATGAATTTTCCATTAATTAATGTCAGACCTCGCGTGTAGTCACAGATCGTTTTGTGATAAAGTATGGGTATAGATCGTAAGAAATGATACGAACCGAAGAACATGTCTGAAGTAATCTATCAAACGTCGGTATGCATATAGTACGAGAGGCGAGTTTACTGATAACGGGTGGCCAACAAAGATTTTTAACATACTTCAGTTTGAGTTGTTTTTAAAACATACAACTATATAACAAACGAAATATCTCACTTAAATGGGTTTCTCAGAAGGAACAATGTTTATTGTAAATATTGGTTTATTAGACATTAATTATGAGCAAGCATCACGGAATGGTCTTAATTAACCACGTACGTTAATTATATGCTCCCCTAAAATAGTTTTTTTTTAAAGCGATGGCCTTTGCTGTACACTCATGGAACATATTTTATATTTATTTCAAAATACCCCCGAGTATAACGTAGGTCCTAAAGAGACATTTTTGGGCATTTCGAACCACTGTATAAGTATAAATTTCTTAAATATAGCCACTGCAGTTGTTGTTTCATTATAATCCAATTCCTTGTGTAACTGGTGATACGAGAGGATATGTTAGCGCATGAACTTCGCCGAAATGCGTCGTTTCAACAACTGTGATTCGAATCTGTCATCTTGGGCGTTTCTATAATATATCTTAGTCACGCGAACAAACGCACCAACATAATCGCCGCGTAATTTGCGAAAATCCGAATCATCTTGGCACCTGTCCTAATATTAGCTATAAATGGCAAAATGAAGGCGAAAAGGAATGGTATTTCTATGGAGAGAAAAAGAGAATGAACATTATGCATTTTTCATGTTTTATAATTTTATTAAACAATAACAACATAATTCTAGACATTTATATCTAGATCAATAACAACATAATTCTAGACATTTCTGGTTGAAAGAACAATAAAATATTACGTTTAATTAAACATAATTGGCAGAGGACCATATGTATAGACCAAATTAAAAATTGAATATTACAATTTAAAATTTAAAATTCTTTCTAGTAGGTGGTATACGTCGTCCAAACCCAGCCTCCAGAATTTAGCTACTCTATTTACTGTAACTCTGTAAGGTATTATGGTGATCATAAACAGGCGAAGAATGCGAATTTCAAGTAAACACTAGTTTGTACATATATCAAATTTTATCTTTATCCATTCATCTCTGGTATTGGTTGTATCTTTCATATGAAATAGTTTTATGAGGTTTTCTTTACAATTGCAAATGGCACATAGACCTACCAAATTTATTTGGCTCGATCATCAGCTCATTAGAAGTAGACACGTGTTCCAGTATGGTCACGATATTCGGCCAAAATGTTTAACAGGGACCCCAAATAACAAGGGTTTCGAACGTGAGTTAAGCCGACAACCTCATTTCGATGGATTTTACATGGAAAGATGTTGGGCAGTCGATAGAAAATTTTACAGCACGATATCTCAATCATATCGGTTCAATATATACAGGCTGGTCAGTCAAAACTGAGGTGGCTACAGCTAATATAGCTACACCCTATCGTATCATCGTATCTGTGCAAAAAATGTTACAAACGTGAAGTGCCTCGAAAAATTAAGCCAATTAAGATTTACATTTTAAAAAATTTAATTTCTGAGTTTTGACTAAACTATAATCGTCCTCAGGAAATACTATAATTTAGTAAAAATTTAAAGAATTTTCAAAATGTTTACCGAAAATATACGCGGAATTTATTGTTCTATATTTTATTTTAAATACCAAGCCCTTCGGCTTCGCGTGATATATATATAATTATGTAATTCGAGGTTTTATAGAATTCTAGAAAGATACTTAGCTAATTGTACATACCATTTGGCATGGTCTTTTTAATCCCGGATAGCGATTCAATTACAAAAAACTGCTCAATTCATAAAAACCCTTGAAGACCTTGACGTACACGTATTAAAATAGAAATTATTTAATAATATGCTAAAAATACTTTATAAGACAATCAAAATGATCAAGATTATCATAATATGATCATGACAAGGACGCTTTAGTTGTGTTGACGCCCAAATAAGTGGTCGTGCGTGCATATATCCGTAAAAGACAAGGTAGAATTAAGCAGTTTTATAATATGTTATTTCAACCGGAAGACTGCAATTTCATGCATCTGTTGAAGCAAATGGAATGAATATAAAACTCAGCCAGGGCCGTTGCATGGGAGGTGTATATTCATACATTCAACTTATGCCCAACGCTATTGTTCCTACGGTATATAAACCTGAATATATGAATATACACCCCCCCCCCCAATTTTGTGGTCTGTCTATACGGCCTGAACTCAGCACCGCAGTTGAAACATTGCAAAACTCCCATTAAAGAACGTCACTCTTTTAAATCGTCCATAATTCGTCCATTGTCGGATAGCGTTGAGGAAAAACAGGTGGAGGCAATATTTCATGCATGCACGAGCCACGAGGCGAGCTTCCAGAGCAGACGTTAGTGTGAAAATCAAGAAGTGTTTACCTAATTGTTGAATGTCAGTCATACTGTGATTCGATTAGTTATAGAGCCTTAGGTCTAAACTAAGCTAAACTATAATGTCTATGCAGCTCTATAAATAGATGAAATAGGGAAACACAGGAATGTGAATACGTATATATAGATCACCACCTGCAAGTCAACATGTCTCCGGCTGTAATAATTTTTGCGGTTGAACCGTTGAGTTGAATATAAATATGTAGCTCGTTAGGAAAATCCTGACAGTATGATATGTATGGCATTCGGACTTCTACACCAACCAATTCTATAACCTAAAGCACCAATTAGGGTTGTGCAGCGCCGCGCTAGCTCCCCACTATCGAGTCCACCCTGCGATCTACTGCTATACATTGTTTTAGTGAGATATTGAATTCAAACAAAGATCTTGGAAGCAATCATAATTTGTAGAGAAAGTGTGGAAGTGCCGATCTTTCATCGTGAGTTTAATCTTTTGTAGTGCATACACAAACAATCCTGTAGAGTTCTAGGCTACGCAAACGCCTTTCTGTTATGTTTTGACCCCCGTAAGCTTAAGCGTCAGGGGCTATTGTCCATATTGGGTACCATTTTAACGTCGCTGGAGTAGTATAATCACGCTGTGAATAAAACTACCGCCACCCTTTCTAATTAAACTCGTAAAAAAATCATTCCAAATTCCCAAACCTGTCCACAGTTTATAAATACTAGCGACTGAAAAAAATGCTTTTGAGAGGAGCAAGTAGCTAGTGAAGGTACGTTTGCAGCGAACATACACGTTAATTGTGGCTTCTCAAGATGAAACCATAAGAGGGCTACTGCATGGTTTTATACCTAAAGAACTGATTACAATTTTCAAAAAAGTGGTTCTAACAAGCAGGAAGTTCTTGTTACTTTTTTAAAATATGTGACAACCGGTTTCACCATGACGTGTACTGAAAGACATATTTGTATTGTTTTCTATGATAAAAATATCAACTGACTGTCTCCATCTTCTCCTTGACCCGGTTGGGATCTTCTTGCAGAGATATTTTGATGTAATTTAGTTTTGCTTCAGTTAAATATATGTCTATATAAGAGTATCCCCTGCGTAGATGCTAATAGAGGCATTTTTTCGCACAGCGTGGATCATTTGTAGCCTATGTATCACAAAGACTCAGAGACGAGAGTCGCAATCGTAGGGAACATGCACGATAACTCATTTCCATAGTTGACTCTTTGAAAACGTGTGGTCAAAAAATCTTTGAACCACAGCAGGCAAAAGCCTCCATAGACCACGGCATTTTTTATACACCCTGCTGAGACGGTTTCGCAATATATAGGTTATATAGGTAAGGAATTTCGTATTATATAACCCGACTGTGTACATGTATATTCTGTGTCGTTAGCCATGAATGCACACTGGTGATATACTCATATACGTAGCTGTTGTATACGCAGACATGTGCAGTATCAGAAGTGAAATATATAGGCGTATACATATATAATAGGCTGCATGTGGGACGCATGCAGTAGCGCAGCCAGCCTGACAATTTGTCTCGCTATGCTAGTATTTTGATGTTCATCGGAAACAATGAATTTCTAAAGATATGAATAATTATAATAACTCGAAATTTACATAGCGGGACAAAATCGTCAGGCTGGCTACGCCACTGGATGCATGGTTTTTCAGCTGATTGAAATAAAATGATTTAAACTCTGTTGACAGTTTAGCATCTCAGGAATCTTCATAATATTGTCTGAAAACCATACTGACATGTGCCAATGCATTCCGCAAAACATATGTGACAGCTGATAAACTTGGAAGGGGAAATCCATTTTCCGTTCCTCGTATCTCAGACAAAGCGCAGATAAAAAGGCTCGTTTACGGTTTACTGGTATCAAAAAATCTCACCATGCACGTCATTTTACCTCCGGTATAGCTAACTATAAAGAACTAGTTTTTTTTCGTAAACAGTATACAGACAGCTAACGGAAGAGAAAAGCTATTTCGAGATCGTTAAATTAAGAGCTGATAAATAAGATTAGATTTTTTATATGCATGGTTTTGTGACTTTGTGGAATCGGGTGTAATGTTGCATACAGTGATCTTTGTTACTGCAAAGGTTAGCACGTGCGTATTAGCACGTTTCTTGTGAAGACTTGGGGGTTTATCGTGCATTTATCTGAAATATTTTCTATTTGAGGTCGCTGTAACACAGACAGCGAAATTCCAGTTTTGAACTTATAGCCTCAGCTGCCACTGTTAAGAGATTTTGTTAAGAGATTTTGTCACAGCGAATAATGCCACATTGTCACTGCATGCGCTGAGTTTGAAACCTTGCAGATTTTTAGACTAAAGCCACCTTGATCATATCGCTTCGTGCGCGTGCATGCACCATGCATGCCTTTCTACAAATTGCGTGTCAGGTATTTGAATTCGTAACATATGTAGGTATGACGCGTTATCATAATCATTAGGCGCTGCTTTATCGGTAAAGGATTGAATAGTGATAATTAGCATTCACTGCCTTTCATGCAATCAGGAGTGATGTGGTATGTGAAATTATGACGGATTGTAAAGATCGCGTAGTTTATCGGCATTGACGCCAGTCGTATTTTTAGTTTTTAGCGCTAATTTCCTACGGAATGTCCGTTGTGCACCTTAAATTTTTAGTATTCTGTGAAGGTATTATTCAAAATACTACAGATCAAAATGTATTTTCCATGTATCTAAAACACAAATAGAGTCGATACTGACGGCACTGAAGCAGAAGGGATGGAATAAGTCAAGTAGCTTCAACGAACACGCGTAAATTGCTTAATTCCTAATTGAAAGACGATGTGAAAATAATTGGTTGCGGTATTGTTGAAATTACAACGCTGTTTGTTTTTGGTAATATTCACTATAGGAATTATTGTCGCGTCTTCCACTACCCTATTTCTGGACATGATCAACATTTCGAAAACTCTTAACTAATTTACATCTCTCAAAAGAAAAATTGCATCATGCGACATGCATGTAACAGGACCTTTAGTGTTATGTAAGTTTTATTTTCTCTTTTTACGCTAGTTAGTTAAGGATCTTTACAATGCAGGTTTTTATAAGTTATAATGTTCGTATAGTATTTGTGTTCTTTCTAGCTGCATGATCTTGCGCATGCCTCCGAACCTTTATGTTGTTTTTCGTTCGTCCTTCTTCGTCGGTTCTGCCAGCCAATGGCGGATCTAGGGGTATGCAAAATATATTAATACTATTATTGGCAGATTTTAATGTAAAAATATTCTTCTCAAATCTATAACTATAATAGCGCTGTTTAGGTGTTTTGAATTTCAAATTAACTGAGCTGTGTAATTTATTCTGCACACCCCTAGATCCGCCATTGCTTTCAACCTTTCACATTCCATTTACTCAGTGGGCGTCCGCTGATGATTCTGTGTTGTGCACGCCTTTCATAATGACGGTTTAGGAGACGTGATCATCAACAAAAATGGGAGAATCAAATGTAAGTTAGAAATGACGTCAGTTGGTTTTATTAAAAGCTCGTTTTAGCGCTCATAAAGAGTAAAAATCGAAAATTTTGTTAAAATATTTATAATTATTTTATAGTAAATATGTGAAAAGTATCTCACAAATTGCCTTGAATAAAATTTTGATTAGCTTGGTTTTTTAAGGCGCGTATAAACATGTAAACAAATAGGTGATCACTTGACACAGTTTTCCTAAAAACGAGAGCTCTAATTCCTCACTTGAGCTGTCATGCCCCAACAAATCAACAATTGTGATTGACCGAAATTTATACATCATATTTATACTCGTGCATTTTTGTGGCAAAATTAGCCAAAAATCAATCACTTATCCCATGTTATGCTAAGTGAACATCCTATTCTATTTATATATTGACTTTTCTATTTTAAATGCAATTCTATATCATGCATATAATATATAAGTTATGTTGCATAACATTAGTTTATAATTCGCGTGTCCAAACGTTTAAAAGTCACTGGTATAGCATTTTTTTTGGGTGGGCAATATAAAAGAATGTGTAACTGAAAAATAGCGCAAGAAATATTTTTCTCTATGCCCGCGAACTGTGATAAGAAAATTTCTATTAAACATCTTGTGTCAATAGAAATAATTTAACAGGTTCATATCCGAAATGTTGATGTATGCCTTCAACATAATAATATAACAGCATGCAATTCGAGGCGTGATCAGTGTTTTGTCAATGAACGACTTGCGCTTTAGACTAATTTTTTACCTCGGCAAAAAAAGGACATATTTCTGAAAGAGCTTACTAAAATTAGTAAAACTGCCAAGTTTGGCTGCGAATTGTTGTAAATTACGGAAAATTTGGCCATACGGGATACGAATTTTGTAATCTTTTTTATTACGACCGGAAGTGTGTAACTAATTTAGTTAACATTTCCGCAAGTAATACAAAAGTACACAAAATTTTCCAACTTCGCATGGCTATATTTTCCGTATTTTACAAAATTTCGTAGCCAAACTTTGCACTTGCACTAATTTAAGTAAGCTCTTTGTAGCTGTGATGATTTACTTTCTTCTTGTTACTTCGATCAAAAATTAGTCTAAAGCGCAAGTCGTATGGAAATTTATGGAAATTTTCATAATTAAAGTTCCGTAAAAGGCATAAAGAATTATTTCTCTTCGCATGCAGAGTATATTTGATACTCGATTTGATAACTGATCGATATCTAGAACCATCTTTACAGCAAAATATACATCTTTATAGCGTCTCCACATTCAACTTCTGTAATAATGCATTCACACATCAAGAGAAATCACGACTGCTTGTTTCGTGAGATTGCAAAAAATATTATGCAATCTATTTTTTTAAACACAGCTATGTCATCACTATATATGATGATGCCTAAACATAACAAAATTATAGGCCGGCCCGGCCGGGTTTTGTTTTTCTTTTTATTTTGCCAAAAAACTCATTAATCTTTTTGCTTGAGTACTAAATTAATCATTTGCTAACTATCTATGGCTTGCCTATATATATACTTCCAGCAGAATACCGCTTGATGAAGTGACAGAGCTATTTTCGCCAAAATATTGCGAGAACTAAAGTCTTGATTTTGAGAAGATTTATACTTTATTCTTGATGCATGCATGGCATGTATATTTTCTTCATTCTCGATATGTATGTAGCAACGTTGTCTTTCTATCACAAACAATTGTGGTAACTTTATTCTCGATATGCGTGTAGCAACGTTGTCTTTCTATCACAAACAATTGTGGTTACCATAAGGATTTCAATCATCGAACGATATTCAAGTGCTGTTAATCAAACCCTGGAAATAAATTTTATCTTGCTGCAAGCCGGAGCACTTTGAACGCTTTGATAGAACCTTCATATCGCATCGCCACGTTTAATTGCATCAGACTCTTTTGTTTGCATTCCTTTGGATTGTTTCTTCCTCTGTTCTCTAAAACACCCTCTTATAATTGGTGTCAGCGAAATTTTGTCAAAACATACTATAACAGTTCTCATAGTATTTTAACTATATATATTCTCGATATGTATGTAGCAACGTTGTCTTTCTATCACAAACAATTGTGGTTACCATAAGGATTTCAATTATCGAACGATATACAAGTGCTGTTAATCAAACCCTGGAAGTAAATTTTATCTTGCTGTAAGCCGGAGCACTTTGAACGCTTTGATAGAACCTTCATATCGCATCGTCACGTTTAATTGCATCTGACTCCTTTGTTTGCATTCCTTTGGATTGTTTCTTCCTCTGTTCTCTAAAACACCCACTTGGTATCAGCGGAGCTTGGTCAAAACATGCTATTTTGAAAATATTCTTCAAAATACATAATTTATTTTTGCTAAGGCGGCTGGATCAACCACGGCTTGTTATTTTCTAATCGAAATATGAAATATCTAAAAAACAAACAGATAAAACTGGGGCTAAAACAGTTGCTAAGCTACAATCGTCCTTTACTGGTTCACAACCTTTATTGGGCTGGCAGTCGCAGAGTGTCACGAAATTGGTTTTATCTGCATGTAAATATTGTAACCTTGACGACTAGCTGCTATGCCCGGCGACGTATATAAGCGAGAACGTGTTTTATTAGCTAAAGGCAACGCATTTTTTGAAATGATATTAAAAATTGAAATGTTATCGCTTATTATAGTCGCCCATATAGCTCTACCATATGACTTAGATGAAACGAAAATGATCGTTACAGGGTTGCATTTTTAAAAAGCTTACATTGCATTTTTTCACACCGAGAGTCAGACCATAATAATGACACACTAAGAGTATACATGTTCAAGATGTGGAATAGATTAATAAAAGTTCAGAATACTTTAGTTGATTTTTAAGGTAAATTCTTTAAAAAATACATGATAATGATCGTGTTGGTGTGTGCAATCACCTTGATTGTTAGTATTCTAAGACGCAGATTGTGTTCTAAGACCCATTGGAATTTCCGATTTTGAAGGGTTTTTCAAATTTTAAATTGTTGATCTTTAGATTTGCTAAGAGTATTTGACCTAAACACAGCTGAAAGTTATAACAAATAAACGTGTACCACAATAGCTGATTCGAGCTCTACTGTTCCTGCTGTGGATTGACTCGCTAAATATTTCAATTTTATTTCAAGGCTAACCAAAGACAAGGACGTGTCTAACTGCATGCACCGAAGATCGACTTGAGATATTATTCAAAACCTCCAAATTCGTAAGTAGTCAAATCTAATATCGTACTTTTAATTTTCATCGAACAGATATGTTTACATACAGACGTTTTAAACCATGGCCATGCATTTATAAACCGTGCATTTATTAACCGTTGTGCATTCATGCAGACAAATTCGCACGATTGCCAGTTTTTTAACAGCAGAAAAAAATATATATGACGTTTTATTACTATAAGTACAGAGACTAATACTACATAGTCTAATGGAGCGATAGTGAACCAAAACAGGTCACCTCTCAGGACTGTCCCTTTATAACATTTCTGCTGGACTTCGATGGCTCAGTTTAATATTAAATATTCTCTGTGAGTAAGCGTATACCACCGGAATCAACACGAATTTGAGGATTGAAATACTTAAGCTATATATATATATATATAGGTTATGCTACACGCAGTAATCAAATGAGCAATATTTCTGTATGTACCATACGTGAATCAAGTCTAGCTGAAGCTGATTTACAACAGGTTGTAAGGAATACATACAATAAAAGAAAATAAATCATGCCTGCAGTTGCCTGCAGTAAATTTACTGAGCAGGATTTTTTCACGAAAATAGACAATATAGGAATTCTACATATACATATTTTTCAACATCGTCATGGGCGAATATCGCTTTCCTTTATACTATAGATGATTGAATAATGCATGCAATTGGTAGATATGAAATAAATATAACTGATGAAGGAATTAACATGCATATATATAGTGTAATGCAATTAGATGCTTGTCAGCAGGCATGGATTGATTTACTATGTATGACATGGTGCTGAAATGAGTTTGGGAGACAAATTGAATGCTTGCATGGGTAAACATAAATATTGCAGTAAACTAGAACGTTCCATGTCTAATTGTGCGTACCACCGGATTCCCCACCCATACTATTAACAACCACGTACTAATCAAGTGCCATGGGAAGAAGGCCGGTGATTTGAAGAATTTGACAGCAACAGTAATAAAAGATACAAAGTTAAGAGTTTTATACTGACAAGTGACAATCGGCATCAGAGGTAGAAATATCTCGAGAAATATAACCTGATTATATTATCTAAATTATACTCAACTGAGAGAGATAGCTATATGAGCACAGCTCGGCGTAAACCTAATGCAACAAATAGCGATTCATATATGTTTCAAAAAGAAACTTAGAATCTTGCCACTAACCACCAGTTCGAGGGTCCAGGTTGCTGAATTTTCCCTGGTTAGATCTGAAGAGGATTCTCGTTATTGCATGGAACAATTTAATTACTATAATTCTCGTGAAATCTCAATTTCCACTCAAAATTCAATTACGACATAATTTACATGCACTTATGAGTTTCTTTTGATTGTCCTAATAAATTAGATAACAAAGGTTCAAGTGACTAAAATGACGATTTTCGAGAAACTTTGATACTGTTTTAGTGGAAGCATGACAAAAGCTAGCTTGAGTTATTTGCATCTTGGGAAACACTTAACAAACTTGTATACGTACTTTCAGTAGGAGGAAAGAGAAACCGTATAAAGAATGTTAGATCATAATTTTCAAAGTTCTTTCTAATAACGTCATATGTCCTTCAAAGTGTGATATAGTTGCCGGACAAGCTGAATTAAACCAGCCAAACATCTTTATTTTTGTGCTAGTTCAGTCTAAAGGAAACGAAAACAGAACAAAGAAAACAAAGGTCTACCCATGACTGTGCCCGGCTAAATTATTCAACCAAACTGACAACGTTGAATCGTGATACATGCATGCAATATAATCATCGATTGATGTTGCGATAATTACTCGATAATTAATAATAAATATTTCAAGCAGAGAACGTTTGTCAATAATTTCGATAATGTAGTTCAGTTTCTGCATATATGTCATGGCCGGTGTGCCAGATGATAATAATATTGAAAATCATGAGGAAGAAAAATGACGCAAACTATAAATTCGACTAACGATTGGTGTGTCTGTAGTTTGTACTCGGTAGGGCTATCTTGAGTCTTGAATGTTCTCGCACCCAGTGTAACGAAAAAAACGCGTTGAGCTGCTTATATTACCAGTGATAAAATTTCTCAGTGGCATTTCAATGTAACATTCCTGACGTTTTTTCAACATTTCGTACGTGAAAATTTCAGCACTATTCTGTCATGTGAATTTTTTACTTCACTGAATGGAAATTTCTCGAATTTGCTGTGTGGCAATGAAAACTCTGGTCTCCTGTAATACCTAAATACAGTTCCTTGTGGTTTGTTGTCCCAACTATAATCTCACCGCGAAGGCAAACGCACGGAGACTATCAAATCCCGGCCCTATTGTGTACATTCAAGGAAATTTGGTGGAAACTTTTATTTACCTGACGTAGCCAGTAGGTTGGATCGTGAGTATTATGCCAATGCATCTGCGTCGTTCAAATTCGATTCGGAAATTAGTAACTGACGACCGATGATAGAATATTTCAAATGCAATAATATTTCTTGTACGTTTTAACACGTATGATTGAGGATCTATCATAACTCGTACAGAATCCTGATAGTAATCCAATTTCGTGACCGAACATAGACTGACATCTATAAATAGTATTTTAATTCAAATATATCAAAAGCAATAAATTCTGACATTATGCTTACTTTATATGGCATTATACACTTAAAGCAACGCATATACAAATTTAGGGGCGGGGGGAAATTTCGTCATTGACACGGGCTGTTTTCTGCATAACAAGATCGTCTTAGACAGATACAAAAACTCAAAAAGGAGAAATTACCAAAATCTCAGGTCTTGCAGAAAATTATTAAAGAAAGAAAGATTAAAGATATTAAATAAGTTTTTTTATTTTTGCCCGAAGTGCTACATTTGCATCATTATTTATATGTAATATATATTATGATAACTGTTATGATCGTGTAGTTAAAATTACTAATATTGTCATTGCCATCTCTACGGTGATCCATGCACCCATCACTTTATTCATTGTGCTTTATTTACCACAAGGGTTTGCAGAGTAAAATCTCCTCGTGTTTTCCGTTTTGAGTGGGTGGTTAAGTTAAATATTAATATTTCCGGCAACCAGTTCAATTATAGTTATTATACGTTTCAATTATACAGATAGACGCACAGCATTTTTTTTTAAAGTAAATTGGTTTTGTTAAAGGAACTTCAGCTATATGTGAACATATGAAATAGGTCGTGTTGTTGCAAACTGCATGTGTATAGATGTGCAGATTCTCCCGTTTAGTGGTGGCTATAATCATCTCAAGTGCATTTAGTATGCTGACAAGTTGATAGAATAAACGTCTTAAAAGTGCAACACTTGTTATTTGGTATTAAATTACTGAGCAAATAAGTTTGTTGATATGAGATTATCAATGAGGTCAAAGAACGCTCATTGTTAGTATACTATATGCATGTTACTGATGTTAGCACATGTATAGGGACAGTGCAAATTATCTTCAGCTATAGATGTGCCTATACATGGTGTTCTTTCTAGTCCATTGAATCGTCGTTAAAGAAGGGTGAACACACGAAGGTGCAGGACCGAGTGTATATACTTCGTGCCCATGCGCCTATTCATGAACATTCTTGACTTTCTGCATTTCCAGCATATTTTCAGTGTTTAAATAAATATATCAACTATTGCTATTGCTATGCAATACTCCTCTCTCTCTAATATCTTTGTCCTTTGAGTAGCTTGAAGTGCGGGGGTTGAAGTGCGTAAAATACCTTATCATGCATTGAAACAAACAAGATGAATGGAAGGCAAGACGTGCCCAGTTAACTGTAATCACTTCATTGCAATTGGGATCAAAAGAACTCACATATTTCCCAATACGATAGGCAGGTATAAATATGTTATGATTTGTGTTTTGACATATGTAACTTCAATGATGTGTAATAGCCACAATCGTCACTAGAGCTTATCAACCATATTTCAAATTATTTAAATAATATATAAGCTTTTAGGCTTAATCTACATGAGACTATTAGTCCATATATTGATATCAGTGTAAGGCGTTTATCTATCAAAAATATAAACTCAAGTTGTATATCGTTAATAGGTTAAAAAACTTTTTATATCCGTACATGGACTCGTCCATATATGATATTAACTTATCTCATTTGACGCAGAGAAATTGTTCCTTATCAAGTCACAAATTTAGGACTTCCTACCGGACACGATTAGGACTTTCGCAGAGCTGATATAGCTGCACTGGTCACCAAACTGAGCGAAAATGATAAATGCGAATTTCCACAGTTTTCAAGGTTATTGTCGACTTATAATTTATAGCCTATGCAGAGCAACTATAGCCCAATATGAACACAATACTGTACAATGATTACTATGAATACGTGTATAATTTTTTATAAAGTTAGGCAATCTTGTATTATATGTGTGCTGCCAACAAACCCCGTTATCTGCAGGGGAGCCCGCAAACTGCGTGCTTGCAAGTTTTCAAAATAGGACGGATTTACGTAAAAGAATGAGATCAGGACAAAAACACAACGTCAATAACACATATTTTATAATTGGCAGCAGGGTGTCTGAAGGAGAAGGCGGTAAATACGAGGCGCCCTGTAATGTTTGTAATGCATCCATGACTCCCCGCAAATTTTCGAAAACCGCGCATTGTCAGAGGATATAGCAGAACAACCAAGTCAGAGAATTTAATTTGATTCCTAGTTTACGCAGCGCTAATGTGGAAAAATTTGATAGAACATGGTTTGGGTTCATTTAGTTACATTATACTATATTATACGGATTTATTTGTTTGTGTTTGCCGGGCTCAGCAGGCTATCGGAGAAAAGTTCAAAGAACTAAGTCGTGAAATAGTGCATGCATGCATGCTTCGCTTAACTAAACAGTCGAGTTCACTCCAGATTGAGTTTACCCCAGTTTTAAGTTGCCGATCGCGAAATAACCCGAACAACTGTATTGGGTTTAGCCATACACCATTGTTCTGCGTGTAAAAGGTGGATTAACAAGTACCCGGTGCCTTTCATATTCAAATTCTATAGGCTTTATTTGAAAATTCTATTGTAGCCAATTTTAGTTCTCTGATGAGTTAAACCATTTTGCGCTGTTGCAAGTGAAACAACTTCCACTTACTTCCAGGCAAATTTCTGACGGCTTTATTTTCTTTCGCACGATAAGAATACTTTTTAACTCCCAAAGGCTAAAGGGACAAGATTCATGTTTTCAATAACTAATGATTCAATTAAGAATCAAGAAACAATAATTTAAATAGAAAAGATGATCTTATAAGAATAAAATGGCTAAAATACTAATGAACAGCTCGTGTCGGGAAAATTCATTCGGAAAGTTTGACTGACCCCTCCCTCACCCGCGAGGGCCTGGGTACAGGCGGATAAACGCACATGCGTCACAACAGTTCGACAGGAACAACAATTTGAGCGTTTTCACGCATAACATTCAATCCCTCTAAAAGGGCTGTTAAGATTGAAACAAAACTGTTGACAAGCAGGTTTGAGGAATACGTGCGGCGTAACAATTCTAATTCCTGTTTTTTTTTCAAACGGGAACAACTTGAGCGTTTTTACACGTGTAGAAAAATTGCGATGAAAGAATTTTTGCAATGACCATGCATTGCGTGCATACATTTGCGTAAAAGCTTCGACTTATCGACTAGTCATATAATTTCGGCCACGATTACAGCTACCTCAAAAAAGCTATCTTCTGCACAGCGCACACCTTTTAGAGCGCACGATTTAAGGTTAGTTAATGTTGTCACTATGGTTCCTACCTTGACCTTAGCTTTGCCATTTCGGACATATCTTCGAACAACGTCATCCAGGCCTGGTGGTTGCGGATATATAGTTCAGACGAAGAACGTCATCCAGAACACATATAGTAAGAAGGCGCATCTCTAAAAATATACCATCACTTCAGATACGATCAAAATTTCACTGAAGATGCGTTCACTTCGCATGAGATTGACGCAAAAAGCTCAAATCAAGTCGAAATCTAGATGCAAAAATTTTTGTGTTTGTTCGATGTCTAAAAAATATTGACCAGGAAGATATTTCTTCAAGTAAATAAAACGTTTCCGTTGGATTTGTCTCGGGTAAGGTTAGGCGTTGGACGAGAAAAATGCATAAATAGTGTTGGTGACTGCTAAAAATCCAAGCTATCGGTGGATTGTTGTTTTGTGATAATGTTGTTCAAAACAATCTCCGTTGGCTAAAATTTATTTACATATCCGGATAGGATGCGATGTGCGAGGGTACTTAGACCGTCATTTTACCTTATACATACGCATGACGTATATGCATGGTATATTCACCGGTGAATATTCGTTACCCATGGTTCGTCAAGTCATATTTGAAATTACTTAAATGTATGGCCTTTATATGATACTTACAAAAACAAAAATTCCATTCGTATGGCAGTAATACTCTAGCTGTTTCTATTAAAAAACGTCAAACAAATTTAGCGAAATGCATCGTGCACAAATTGCATGCACATATTAGCATATGTCCTGGTTGATCATTCGCTGTAGCTACATATTTGGTTCTGATTTTTGTCCAATACGATCAAGGGAGAAAAGTACAGCATGTGGCAGTGTGTAAATACAAGCAGCTTAAGTCTTCTTCCATATTTGGCTGCCTAATAACTTAATTAACTTTCTTGTGATGGAGGACGTATCACGGGTGGAAAGAATCCCTTTGTTTCGAGAACAGAATGACAGTTTCCGTTCTATTGGGGTCACCCGCTGAAGAACGTTATGTGGCAAGTTGCATCCTAAAATACTGACGGCTGTAGTTTTAAACCGATTCTGAGTAAAAGGTAAATGGATCTATTATAAACAGTTCAACAATTTCAAAATATAATAGTTGGGAGATGTGTAAACAATTTAGGTAATATGCCGTTAATGCTCGCGCAGTTTTAATATAACATTACACCCCATGGCATCTGGAAGATTCTAATTCCTCATTTCCTAAGTAGATTTATCTATTACACAATACCGACGGTATTCTTGATTTGGTACGCCATATTAACGTTTACGAATGTCCTGTTTGTTTGTTTAATTTTTATCGATAAAAACCGTGGCCACACGTGGCTTTCGAGATCATAATCACCTGTTACTAAATTCTGGCCATCTATTTAATGTAATTAAATCTGGCAATCTCCCTGACACTGACGAGTACGCGCGCCTAGACACCGCCTGCGCATTAGCTCAAAACGCTTTGGCTTAGACCATGCACACAGCACAAGAGCGCGATTTACGAGTGATATAATTTGAAGGGAGGCTAATCTGTGATCCATCTGCTCACCTCGCATATATAAGGTATGTCGAAATAGTCGAATTACCTCAAATACGTCTAGATATGTATAATTTCGATTCACAATTCTTCAGAATATACCTGATACTCGAATTCTAGAACCACAAAGCGCTAAGATGTGGCGAATGCGCAAATCTACGCAACAGATATAAATACATTCAAGCATTTCACAAGCTGTCATGGAATGCCCTTGATTAATTGGTCGACATTCATCGAGGACAATAACAAACAATTCCATTTTAAGCTTTTTATCTCTTTATATAGTCTAGGTTGTAGTTGTGTATATTCCATAATACCCCGGGTGACATACTCCATACTAGGTTATGCCATACGCGCGATTGTTTCCACGCTTTGCAACGGCTCAGCGGAGGTCGCAGGGTGAAACAATACGATCTATAGAGTCCTAATTTTCATTCTATCATTCATTTCTACCACTCGAACAATCATCGGGAAAAATGCAGCCAAATTCCGTCAATTTTTGAACATGGAACTAATTCGCGGACGCCGCTTTAACGGTGTGTGAACACTGAGGATCTGGTTTAGTTATCGCTTAGTTGCGAAAGTCGCAAACAGGCACAAGCGAGAGCCAACCAAGGGCATAAGGCAAAGATATTTGAAGGCAGGCACAAAGGTCAGTGTTGTTCCACATTCTTCTACATAAACACCAATAACCTTATACTTTATTCATCTGTTGTCCCAGCTGTAAATATTTCATTGTACCGGGTATATTGTACTACGCTATTGGTGAAACAGGCATCACTGTAAGTGCGTTCACATAAAATAATACATGGAAATCGGGTAGTGACAAGGCGCATTGCAATGTGTATAACTCGCTGTAATATTATCGTGTAGTAGACGTACGTATATAACCCTATCACACTTTAAATGAGACAAAAGCACGTTGTAAGGTATATTTATACATCGTGGCAAAGTGAATGTATCCAACTTGTACAGTGTGTAGCGTGTGTTGTGTGATGCCACAAAGCTTAACTCGGCACATGGTAAGAGTATATAACTGTAAAAGCCTTTATAGAAATCAAATTTCACCGACGTTGGCAATCAACTTGCGTTACAAAAGGAGAATTCTTATAAGCTAAACTGAGCATTAAAAGGAGTTCAATAAGCTAAACTAGGTATGTAACAAGGTCTACGTTTTGTGAAAATACCTTGCTTTGGTATTCAAAACCACTTCACTGACTATCCAGCGATGTTTGTATTCAATAATCAATTCGCGTTATAAAAGTATTTTTTAATAACGTTGATATTGTTTTCAAGTTTCAATCTACATAAATAGTTTTCGAAAATATTTCTACCCATGGCCACGGATAAACAATTTTATATAGCGAGCCTATTGCGATGTGGTTTTCCGTTTCGAATTTAAAACTAGACCTCAGATACTAATTAATTTATCGCTCCCACTAAATACACTGAAATATCAAATTTCATGTAGCGAGCAAACAATTCAAAGTGACCAAATATGATTAATTCGTTCGAAACACATAGATATGGCAAAATTCATTACCATGCAAGCACCAGATAGATCTGCACGGATCGAAATACGTATATATACTTAACCTAATGGTCTAACAAGAGCAGTAACATACGATTAGATCTATGCAAGAGGGTATTTGATGAGATTTTGGGTATATAGTTTGTAATATCAATTGGCGTGCGTGGTAAAATCGTTGTGTCAGATGGCATATCTCATTTTGCGCTTCTTCAGGGCGTCTTGCTCGGGGTAATAACCAAATTTAGCTCTAAATTTCTTATTTGCCGCCATGCAACAGTCGCAAAATCGGGCAAAGAGCGAGGTATCATCTAGGTAAAAATACGTTATGATAATGATGGCTTCGTGGGAAGCTTGCAAATGTCTGCAGATGGTAAACAATAACATGCGCCACGCAGCGAACTATTAATAACATTTAATTTTAAATTTAAGCACTTGAGAATGATAACTTGTTTGTATAACTAGTCTGGTCAGTCCACTTGGGAAAGAACTGCTGCTTGTTATCTTCGCCTGCAAGCAGTTGGCACGCATGCATTTGGCATTCATTCCCATCCATACAAGATTAACTCTATCCATAAATCCCTGTATCATTTTGTCTATGAATGTAAACGCTGGATTTCGTGTGATTGGCATCGCTAAATCTTTGCGAAATTTCGTCGCGACCTGCGTGTTTACTTGCTAGTTGGTTCTTGCTCACCGTCGGAGGTAATGGAACACACTTATAATCATATTAATCTAAAATGTTTTAGTTAGTTTGGAACACACTTATAATCATATTAATCTAAAATATTTTAGTTAGTTTGAGGCGAAAGTTTTAGTTTGCGTAAAATGAAAATTAACAGCACAATGAATGCATTGAAATTTGAAATGCCATAGTGCAGCTAACGACCAGTGTGATTTATAATGTGAGATATATCTGATCTACTGATAACTTATCCTTCGCACTCTCTCTCAACACGCCACACCCACCATACCATTTCTCGAATAAAAATATTTGTGGAGTGGGCCCTGTCCACATGATCCAGGGGAGAAATATGCTCGATATGGTAAATTTCTTCAATTTCCACTTTAAATTGACGGTGTTTGAAGCCGTTTTAGCATGAAAACGAAAATAATTACTCGCGAAAACGCTACTGTGTCTACATAGTCCAAGATTAACCGTAAAAGTAATATCCTGATATCCATTTAGGTTCGCCTAACTGTTTGCTTCTAACAATGCAGGGCGCGTAAATTTAATAAAAATTGCTAATAAATTTCGCATGTTCCGGATTTTTTTGAACCCAGATTCTATAGCTCACATTCATTTAAGCCATGCATTGCCAAACAAAACGCTTACTTACTTACGACTGAATATCACGTATAAAATATCGATATTTCGGACTATCTACTTTATTTTAGTTTCCAACGAAGCCTATAGGCATATCCTTATTCTATAATAGCTACAATTTCGAATAATTTAATGTGATACAAATCATACAATTTCATAAAATTAAATAGAAACCCAAAACAGGCAGTTGATTCAACTCCAGCCATGCATAGTTTTTACGTATTATCTATATAGTTTTGTTTTGTATTGTTACAACCCTTTTTGCGTTTGATTAAAACAAATTTCGGCGGAAATGCATGGGAGAGTCATAGTGCTGAAATGTCATACGCCACAGCTGTGATGACCACAACCGACATAAAATAAGATAACTTCCTTGTAAAGAAGTTATATTGGGCAAAATAGAGATCGTAGACATGGTTGAGAAATGTTTTCATAATATCACGCAAGCAATCTGATTGGCTTAGCGCGAGCGTTTTATGACGTAATACACTACGTTCCATCTTTTGAGTGCCCCCCCTCTTTTGGTCTCGGAACATAATAATACAAAACAAGTTACATTGTTCTAGAAATGAATTTGGCGTAAACAGAATTTTTCACAAACAGAAACTCAAGAATGTACGCATTTAGTCACTAAAAGAAAGATTATAGAGTCAATTGAACAACTGGTTGCATATTATAGGAGATGATAAGAGCAGCTTAAAAAATACCTTCGTTTTAATGAAAAACGTGACAAAATAAGGCAAAGCTGCGAAAATCTAATCTGTTTAATCTGTCTGCTATCATATAGACTATTTTGAATCTTTTCGAAAATTAATTGTGACATTTTCTTTCAAGAATTCAAAATGTGTCGCCCACTTGCCGGTTTTTTTCCGAGCGTGGCTGTTGTTGCCAAGCAGGGAAAACATTGTGATAAAACACTCGCTAAATACGAAATTATGTAATTCTTTTATATGTCTATTATTGACTAGGATTAATAAACTCAATTAAAATGTTATTCGTAAAATATCTTTGAGCTAGTTGCTAGTTGCTTAATGCCCGAGGAGATGTAGCTACGTTATATTTTTGGAATAATAACTATTTACAGTATTTCTTGAGCTGTTTATGGTAAGTTTGGTTATGTTTCCACATTTGGTAATATGTTTAAAAGTAATCGGATAATCAATGTTTACTGTACTTTCATTCATCATTACTTTATAATTAGTGTATTATATGCAGGAAAACTGGAATGCGAGTTCAAAGATAGCATAGTCCCATGGAGCATTAAGCTACTATGGTATAGTCATACAAAGTGTTTTGCTTACTCTTTTGTGTTTTGCGATCACGAAGTTAACGCAGATTGTAGATCTCATGACGATGCATGCATTCCAGAGATAGATTGCTTGGACTATGCATGGTTTATTGGCAGTCAGAAGTTCATAGTTTATCATAGTTTATAAGTGCAGATAATCCCTAACGACATACCGACCACATAATGTCTTTCCATTATCAATTTATCGACACAAAAAGTGGGTCCAGCAATTAGTAAAAAGCCCCAAGGTCTTTCACGGTTCCTGCTTTATCATAATCGTGACGCTGAGAAAAGATATCGGACACCTTTTGTCTTTGTTGTATTGTATAATGGTAATCGCCAACAATGGTATAGACTATAGTAATAAGTTAATAACCAGTACTGACACACAGCAAAGTGAATACCTGCCAAGCACTGTGATTTAGAGTATAAATTAGTAATTAATTCAACTGCTCAGATCATGAAATTTAATATCACTGAATGATTTCATCATGGCCATGGCCTATAGTTCTTCTCGCAAGATGCTTCTATAAAAGGTTGTGTACGCTTTGTTTGTAACACTATATTTCTTATTATATCATTTACTGTTTTTTGACACCATTTTGCAATAGATCCGCTTTGCTATTGAAGAATTGAAGTTTTTATGCTTGCAAAATTGGAAAATGTGAAATTTTGCAGTCTCCCATTGTAATGAATATAACGAACGCACAGAAGCGGTCTAAAGTGGGACGGCTGTTATATATGAGTTTATGCCAGTCAGCTTAAAAGGTACTTAGGGTTTGGCTGCGTTACGGTTTTTTGCTCTATGTGTTTACTAAAAATGGTTGACATTTTCCACGTTTGACAACCCAGCCTGAATCGATCGGAATTTTTATGAAGCATAACTTGCATAAATGTTTTATGTTGCCTTAGATTACTGACACATAAAAAACGTTATGAATTCGATTGGGTTTTTTACGAAAGATTTATGCGCTAATACAATCCCGAAAGATCTAAACGTCTGATCTGATCTTCTGCGTGAAAATCGTCAGTTAAATAACGCAATCACCAATTTGTAAAATGTTCATCCCTTCAACAGCTGTTGCTGGTTTTATATTTAGATCTTTAAGCGTCTATGCATGTTGCACGTAACGTTTATCTGTAGTCTATCGCGGCGCTCACAGAATTCACATGGTATATGGCTACAACGCATATGGCATATATAGTTTTAGGGACGTTTCCTTTTTATGACCTTAGTCCCAATATGTGTAGCTACATAAAAAATGCATGACCGTTATATGGTCAAATTGCCAACTAAGGATCAAATAACTATGGCCTTCTCCGCGTTCTTTCATTGTTATAACAGTCTACTAAAAGATTAAGATTGATAACATCCGTTGACATTTTTGTAACTTTTTTTGATCAAGCTTATTGTTGGCATTTAGATAGATGAACATATTTTAGACATGGATTAACATTTTTAGATATTCACCTTGCAATTCTGCGATTAACAATGAATTAATGAACATGTTTTTTTATAAATGACGAAGAAATCACAGTGTTCCATCAAAGGTAATTTGCTTAGGAATCACGCCAAGCGTACTTTTGTGGTAAAAAGAAACTTCCAATGCAGAACTTTCCGATAGGCCTTCGGACAGAAAGCACTCGATACACGCTAGTAAGTCCAGTGAACACCGGAAAGGTGTTATACTCATGCATGGTATAATCATGCAAACGATTGGGTGAAGCCAAGATGGCTACATATATATAGTGTGCGGATGAACTCGCTAGAATCGATACATTGAAACCTGATGCTATCAAAAATCAATACAACTGGAATTATCCTTATTGACGTATTCAAGGATGGCAGCTAGGATACATTGTTCTAGTTATCTCAGCGTTCTCTCACTCCATACTGCAAACTGTATACCGTATAGGATATTATTCCTTGGTAGAATTAATCCAATTTTATTATTATCGTTATGCTTATCGTTTAATCTTCCTAGCATGCTATTCACAGCGAGAAATTTTTTTACCTTGCCAAATAAAACCAAGGTCTTCATACCTAATATATACTCCATTCGCATTCCGCAAATTGTTGGTTGACAAATGTTGTTTTTATTTCTACTCATGAAAACAGCGTGTGTCTGGGATTACCCAGGGATTGAAATAAAAATAACCACAGAGGGATTATGTATACAAATTATAGAAAAGTAAAAATTTGTTGTGATCATTTAGAGATCTTTGAAGGACCTTTTGTTAGGCCCATCTGAAGACGACAGTATATATATATTTCTTATTAATATTTCGAAATCATTCGTTATCGGTAAAGCCTTATACTCAAATCATCATTTACGTCAAAAAAGACGATGGGATTAAATTGAATTCCCACGAGTATAGTGCATTGATCGTACCCACAATAAGACTCCACGTTTACATTCATCGGTTTTCCTCCATATATACATGTCAGCGTGGCCTGAAATTTTTAATAATGAAGTTGCAAGGTAAAGCAGGCTTGAAAAGGCTTGAAATATAACATGTAAGTCAAGGATTTTCTACGCAATCTGGAATTTTAATCATTTGCCAAGGTGAAAGGTGCCTGATATACCTTGCCACCATGAACATACCCATAATGGGATAATCGCCTTCCCACACAGACAAGCAAAAGCGAAACGTGGCAAATGTCTCGCAGCACAAAAAAGGAGTATTATTGGCAATGCCAAAGGCATAGAGTAAGCTTATTGAGCACCCATCCTTATACGGAAGATATTGACTCTGCGTAATCAACAAATGTATAACGTAACGCATGTTGAAGAGGTACAGTTCACTGCGTTCATCCACATATGGTGCATGTAAAGCATGAGCGTCGACCTTTCTATGCTTTTTTTTTCAACTATTTTTAGCGCAGCTATATACGCATATATAGTTAAAGCTAACTATAGCTATCTTTTAATATAGAGTTGAATTTTACTGGTCCACCTGTTTAAAAAAAGATTGTGACAGAAATATACTTACTAATTCCAGAAACAGTCTCAGAGATATGTAATGAAATATGAAACCCGTGCATGTATATACCATATTTCCAAGTCCACTATAGATTATAGAATCGTGCAACGTTTCGTACAATGATATGCGTATATATCGAATAAATTACATGAATAAAAACATTACGTCTATATGGCGCCAAATACGAACATCAGCGACTGGTTCGGTGTCCGGTTGTAGCGTCTTCTAAAGCCGGTTTTCTACTAGCGATATTTTTCGCGCGAATCGACATTTTACTTTTGTTCCAGAGCTCTCAACTGCAACCATCTGGAACAAATTGCTCAAATACAAAGGAATAAAGTCGCTTCGCGCGAAAAATATCGCTAGTGGAAAACCGGCATTATTCGTTCTCGCCTGCGCGCATTTAAAAACCACAGAGAGTCGCTGGTATCATTTAAAGTACTTATACTTTAAGATGATTTCCAGTCGGTAATGTAAACAAACACACTGTTTACATTTTTGAATTTTATATATTTTTTTAAAATATGACAAAATTTCAAATTGGTTCACCATCGCTCTAAAGGAAAATATAAATTATAGTACTTATATCAGTACTTATACTTTATATATTTTAAAATGAGAGAATCTATTGAATCTATAAACATCAAACTATCGCCCAAGAGGGTAAGCCACTCAATAGTACGTGGCGTGCTCTTTTCAATGTCAATCACGACTAACGTGTAAACGTGACGTGTAAATGTGTATTTAGGTAATTCCACCACAGAGGAGAGATTGATATATATCCTCTCCATGGAGTGATTGATCCATATCTCCTCTGTGATTGCACTGATGAAGGCCCGGGTTAACAGACCGAAAGCTTTGCAGTATTAAATATACTTAAGTGGTGTACCTACAAGCTAAGTTACTTATTGACTGTCACCATGCAAACATACAAGAATATTATATAAGTATTAGGTTATAAAGTATTAAATTATAAAATATTAGGTTAGCTATACAGATATATTTGTGGGTCAGGCATATAGCTATTTGCCTTTACGAAATATCTGCTATCGCAGTCTGCTGCTATACCGACCGTCTATGGAGCGATCCCAAGGCGCCCACTGCATGGTTCACGTCATTAGGGCCGGCGTTGTTCCTTCTTTACGATTCTACTTACTTACAGGATTAAAAATTTGGCTGTGCAGTTTTCATTATTTTGAAATTCGCCGATGTACAAAATAAATAAAATAATAATAATAATAATATAATAATAATAAAGCATTTATTTTAACACGATAAGTTTACAGCGTAGCTGATGTGGTCGTAATTGTAGGTTCACTGAACGATATGTATATAAGCACAAATACACTGCACATATGTTCAGTATATTTTCTATGCTTTGAAACTGACAAACCTGGAGAAAGCCGGGTGATATATTCTCTCTATGCATTTGCAATAGCAAATTTTCTTTAGCAAATTTTCTATTACCTGAAGAGTTAGCATTCGCAAAAGAATTTCCCTGCATGATGACATGTAAAGAATTGCCCCGCGTTGACATGTATAATGAATGTCCCTGGGCAAACTATATTTGTCACATGAAATTTGTCATCTAAGATTTGCTCTTGGAGACGGGGCCTAAATATGGCTCTTCCCCAGCCGTCTATGGAACCTAATCAGCAGTATTTTTTTATTAGAAGAATACTTTGAGATAAGTAAAATCGGTTGTATTTATTAGAAGAATATTTTGACATCAGTATTTTGTCATCAGTGGTTTTGTGAAGGGTAAGATTTATTGCACTCAAATATACTGTATATAGTCAATAAATCTCACGTTTCATATGAATTATCAATAAATCTCACTCAAACACTGACGACAAAATATACTTACGTCATCTCAAAATATTCTTCTAATAAAAAAATGCTACTCGATAAAAAATACTGCTACTTAAATACCATATACAACTGGGGACGAGTCAGGGCCTAAATATGGCAAGGCAACATAGCTAAGAAAGGAAGTGGTGTTCTCCGCCAATTACTTGGTACCTTTAATTTTCACTACAACGGCTCTTTCTTTGTGTTTGCAGGGATAAAAATATAAGAAAGAAAATGAAGACGAGAATTGGATTACTGACAGCAGGTAATTTCCGAATGGAATTTGCTAAAAATAAAACGATAACTTGCTTAGCAGCAATATATTTAAGTATTTTGCATGCAAGTGACTGCATGGCGAAACCAGTCAGCCAACTTTTTATCACCATTGCGCAACGCTATAAAGTGCAGTGGGCCCAGACAACGTGCCATTTATAGATCTTTAGTGAATAGGGGAGATCCAATTATTCTAGTAATTCTTATATATATAGCTATATCTTTCAAGTCAATCAAGGACATAATGGTTCTAAAGCGTGTAGAGAGTTTCCGGCCTCGCCTCATGTCACCTTCATTCCACTTAGTCACACCAATAGGCATAGTGACGATCGACGTAAATTTGTTTGTGATCCAAAGTTAAAATTATAGGGGCTGTGGCGGAAGAGAATAAAAGCTACTGGAATATATTTTCTCGCCCATCCTTTCTCATGCATATGCCTTTTAACCGCAATATACTGCGCGGCTTATAACATTGCGTGTATAATTGTATAATCGTGTATTAGGCACCCTTCCAAAGTGTTGTTCTCCGGTGTATGAATAACTGCATGCTATGATTTTTTAAGAACTGTTTTAAAGGCAATGCTATCTGTAGTCATGAATTAATGAAATCAACAACATGCTAAAAATTTCAGTATGCGCTATTTTTTAATAGCATTTCTTATTTTATGCAATCTGGGGCCAGTTGTATAAAAAGCTAGTTAACTTTTACGTTTCAACTGTATTTAGTGACAGGATTGGACAATCAGAGTCGTGTATTTCTGAGGTAACTAGGATTATGCAAAATGTAGTGAAAGAATTTTATACAACCGGCTACAGTAGTGTAAAACAACGCATTCCTCATTTTACGCCTTCGAGCGTATGAAACTACCCAACGGCAACTATTTATCATTTTAAGTGTACATTTACACCTAAATGATAAGTGATTCTGAAGAGTTTCCCTTTGTAATATATTGTTTTGAATAATTAGGAAAATTGAAAGTACCCTAAAACTATTTGGGTACAATTGCTATGTTCATCATAAGAAAGGCTAATTGTCGCTGCGTATCAGATAATTCGTGTCAGTATGGTTTTGTACAGATATGCTGTATAGTTTGACAAATCATTATATCCCATTGACGCAAGCCTTATTTAAACCGCAATCGTTTCCGGTCAATTCATGTGTACTGGACAGTAGATCACGCATGCATTTGCTACGACTGATTTAAGCCAATGACGGCAATGTTGAATGGTCCCATGCAGTTAAATCCAACTTACTGTTGTCGAAAATTAAGTCGAAAGATGTGCTATTTAACAATTAGACAACGAGTCCAAGTTGTCTATGAAGGCGAAGCCTGAGTTGACTATTCGCTCAAATATAGACAACGAAGGTGAGTTGTCTAATTGTTTTAGTATACACCCTGTACCTAGATATATTGATTTCGAGAAAATAATCGATACACCGCAATTACACCGGGAAATAATTTAATTGATTCAATTTTATACGGTCGCGCGAATGAATTTTTCCCAAACGTTCACTATCACGAATAGACAATGGTTGAGTAGCCAATCAGAATGTAGGATTTGTAATAGACCATAGTCGGATGTATACTAAACGTTGATAGTTGTTCGGTGGAAAGGAAAACTATATGTCTATATATATATAAATTCTGAGCATTCAAAATAAAGGAACCATTTGCTTTATCATGCCGTGTGAAGGGATGCTAAATCTATGGATTACGAAATTTTGGGAACTCTTTTTCCGAAAAATATATGTGCTTCTTACCCGTCATGAAAAACAAAGACGTTTAGCCAGCTCAATTGTCAAGAATTTGACACATGCATAAATCGGATCTCATTTGAAATGTTCTGCTTAAAATCGCGTTAGTGAACTTAGTATAGGACGCGTTTTTAATTCTCAGAAGCGTTGTCTCCTTCATGAATATTAAAAATTGAAGAAGAATCATTGCAGAAACATCATTTGCTGCATATGCATGACCACCGCTACAGTTATCCTATTAAGACATATATACGTCGTTTTTTATTGATGGTTAGCTCGAGTGTGCTTATCTATGGCGCCAATGGGAAAAAGCACTTAAAACTTACCCTCCGGAAAAAGGTATCAAGTGCATGCATACCTCGTATTGACAGATAATATGCTTTTAAGTTATATTCCAAAAGAGTGGGGTGAAGAGGCTCATAACCAAATCTAATTAGGGATAGTTAACAATCTCAATTATATCCCATGCCTCATACTCCACTGTATACGTTTGAAAAACTTTACACCATAAAAACTGAATGGTCGAAATGAGGGCCAACAAAAAAAGTTGCAACCATCTGGATTGTTGGCGTTATTATACTATACTACAAATTTTTAAAAATTATTCCGCAGACACAATTTCTCCTCCCAGAGCGAACTGTGATAGTGTTTGATGGTTTATATAAGAACGAATTTATAACGGGACTTGAAATAATTCATGATGAACTTGAAGTGAATCGTTTTTTGAGCAACGTAAGCCTGGTTTCCATTTGTCGTCACTGCATGTTGTGAACAAGTCATGAAAATGGCCCATTTGAAGGCGTCTTAAGAATGCATGGCAAGTGGCAACGCTGTCATGGGGCCACAAGTTATGCATACCTATAAATGTCTCGCGTGTGGTGTTTCTTTGTTTTGTAAGCACGTCGAATAAGGATGCAATTAAATCTCAATTTCAAAAGAATATTTCCTCAAATCTGCGAGAGAATTATTTTACTCAGATGTGAGCTGTTATAATTTAGTTTGACTATTCCTAAATTCGCCACTGTCTTGGATCAAACTAAGGAAAGAAATTTTTACACCTTTCTGTAAACTCTTCAGATTGTTAAAACAACTAATTTGGACTATTTTTTTGTTGTTTTAACTGATAAAAATTAGTCCAATAAATGAATCTGAAGTAATCATTTGAAATTGTTACTGCCGTTTTAGAGCTTGTATTATTTTTTTCCTGGTATTGATAAGCGGGTTCACTCTGTGTTTGTTTTTTTTTAGTTTTTTTTTACTTTTCAGTTCAAAAAGCAAACATGCATTGCGATTAAAGTTTTATTAAACAATGAAATCATATGTTCATGTAGAACAACATAGGAAGAATATAAATTCTCATGCATATATTGGCTGTGACTACGGATGTGTGCACGATATATAGTTTGTTTTTGCCAACATACAATTTTTTCCTAAAAACTTGGAGGGTTTTTCGGGCGTGTATATATAGGCGTATATGCGTAAAAAACGCGACGGTGAAAATTAATCTTAAGCCTCTGCTTTCTTGTCCTGTCTCACTTTCAACGCGTCAAACCTCATTGCAGTTTGGAGCCAACGATAGAAATATGATTTTTTTGTAAAATTTTCCTATCCCTTTTATGGTCAAATGTCGATAATTTTTCGCACTAAATGTGAAGATGAATTTACGTTTTGTACGCTTGCTCGACTGCTTGAGCATATTTAAAAAATATGAATATGAAATGTTTAGCGCACTTTAGTGCCGGAAATCTGTTAAAGTGCGTTCGTTTAAACATGCATGTGTAGGCTAATCGTATGTCTGACTATACGTGTATAATAAACCTTCGATAACGCCCTAGCAGTGTGGGGAATGAGAAGATTAGGGGTTTAGCTGCGGTTAGATTGCACTATTCAACAATCACGTATAGCGGACTATTGGGGTCAAATGATATATATATGGCCAATACATTTGTCAATTACCATGATTATATCGATACGCTTATGCTAAAATCATCGCCGTAGGTGTTGTTATCAAAGTTGGGTGGGGTAAATGCTTGAGAGTCGTTTCGTAAACAGAAATGAATGCAGACCTAATATAAATATGATCACCATCCTTTTTTTGTTAATTAAAATGAATCACAACCCCATGAGTCTAAACGTAGGTGATACAGCATGATGACAAACATATAAAGCCTCCTTTGTCCATTTTAATGTCAGCATATTCTTTCCCCCCTAGGAAAAGGCACGACCTAATGCGTCATTGCGGAGGTGCAGCGAGTGCACTCCGAAATTACTGTAAGGTCCTGAGTCAGATCACAGTTAATAGAAATGTGACAGATGTAGGCACACGTTATACCTTGGGAGAGAGTTTTAAATTTAAACACGGGTCGCTGGCAAAAAGCCCGCTCATCCGGCTAAATTTTTTTATACAAATATTCGTGCAATGTGTAAGTTACGTAAACACTTGGAATTAGGCATTAAGGAAAAAAGGATATTGAAAAATACCACAGTGTATGCCATTAACCAGAAATGACGAGTTTTTTATTCAACATAATTCTGTTTATTTCAAGAGCAAACAATGATAGAAGATTAAAAGCTATCGCCAGGGCATACCGAAGGGGGTGATGCATGAGGGTGATTGGTAATGGTGGGGAGGAGCAGTTAAATCCCCTTATTTGATTACCCGTGGTGAGGGTGACTATCCTAAAAGCTAGTATGGGAAAGCTTTGAGCCTATTCGGACACAAATAAACTACTGTTTAAACGGTTCGGGTTTCGAAATACTCGGTACGGCCCTTTAGTCATTCGCGTTTATCCTATATAGCCCTGACACTTTATACCGTATCTATAATAAATATTTGTAAAGCCTAATTGTCAGCCGCCGATATATATATATATTCAAGCATATTTCGGCTGTTCAGATTATGATGTAGGAACTATTCCGTCGCCAATAATAATTTTAGCAATAACAGAAATAATTTCTGCGTTAACCGCACGTTCGAAAGGACTTATGATCTAGTATAAATGGTGTTTTTATTGTTTGGGTACTTCATGATAAGTAGCGTGGTCAAGTTAATTACGGTTGTATAATTAATTGGTGGGTATATTTCTTTCGCGGTTTCTTCCCCAATCCGTTTTATTCGGGCATGTAATCGGTTGGATAACAGAACTTGGTTACCTTCGTATACCTATATTTTCTATTTCATAACCTAAAGAGCGAACAGCAAAACATATGTTGAAACATACCAAATATATATATATCACATTAAAATCATTGCGACCACATACAAATGTTATATAATTTTTATTGTAACAAAAATTGTAGCTATACAATTAATTACAACTATATACGACAGAATTCTGATCAACTCATTTCCGAATGTTTAATGTTTCTAAATTCAGAAACTCGTCATTTCAAAGCAATTTTACAGTTATGTAGCGCGTTGCATTTTTTTTGGAAATCTGTTGGTTCGTCAATGCCAAGTGCGTGCTTATGCTATGTAAATTGCCCAAATACCTGGACTGAAATTCAAGCCAGAAATCCGAATTTTTGAAGATAGCTTATTCGTTCATCTTAGAACTATACTTATATGACCAGAGATCGTGTGTCAACGTCTGACCCTTGTGTCATAAACAATTAGATTCTATAATCGCCGCTCTCATGCAATTTAAATACGGCGAACTGCGCAGGACGCAAAAATTTAGGGGACACGATTTAAGACATCGAATAACTCCGTGTCGTTGTCAAAGTGATAAAGAAAAACGACTTGGAATGAAACAGTCCCATGCGGAACAGAATTAGAATAACGCTAGCCTAAGACCACTCGACTACCGGCTCATTGCAGAACTGTGGAAAGTTTAAGACCACAAATGTTGCCTCAAATGGAAAGTAGATAAAGATTAGTAACGCATTCTGGAAGATCTCAAAATATACTTCGAAATATTGCGATTGGGTTGCGGCAAATTTGGGTTGTCGGCTTGTCGCTTGTACAAAACATCACCAGTTCATGTGCGAACATTATCGTTACTTTCATAACGTCACGTCGTCGTATATTCCCATAACATGAAAAGATGATGTCTGAAAAAAAAAAGCATCTGTAATTTTTAAACCCCCCTAACAAGGAAGGCCTTAATGTGTTCATTTATATATAGCGACCACATGAACGTGTTATTGTGAAATCGTCCTTTGACTTTCTCTTCATTTCACACGTCAACGTCAAGAGTAAATAAACGCAATGTTTCGATGAAGTCATACAAACGCCCAAATTTCATGACAATCCTAATAAAGGGTTGCGATGCAATGCATATAGTGATGTAGTCGTGAGTTAGAAACAATTGCCAGATACGAACTGTCGGCAATTCGCTTTGTCGTCTAACCATACGAACCGCGAATTCTTCCTATAATATTCATACCTTTAATGGCATATGTTAGCTCATTGCATTTTTTTTATCGCTTTGCATTCCTGCTGCGACCGGAAAATGCTCTCAATTATTAAAATAAACGCCCCTATTCTAGACCGTGAGCTATGTACGTTGGCTAACAATCTGTGTTGATATAAAAAACCACACGCATCCGTCCGAATTGAATCATCCTGAAATCATATAGCACTGACACACACGTATATAAACACGGTAAAAATACACGACCAGAGAGTCAGACATAAAGCTTCGACATCTACTTCAACTGGCGATAGTTTTAAGCAAACATATTTAACTCTCGAAACGAGAGACGTTTTGACATTAATCTAATCAAGATGAATAAATGCTTCTCGTATTCTTTGCTATTGTTAGTATTGCTCTGCTGGTTGTCGGTGAGCACGTTTGCGAAAAACACGACGAGTAATCATACAGAACCGGAGGAGGAACATCACTCGTCCACAGAAGAACTTCTCGAAGGTTTTTATGAGAAATATTTCGATAAAGATGGCAATATGCCGGTGTCGCAGTTGTGTAATTTCACCACAAAGTTGGGTGAATGCAGCGCCAAGGCAGCTGATGACGGCCATGGTCACGGCCATGGCAATGAGAAAACTCAAGAGAAACTAGTCGATAATACGAAGGAGAATGGAGAGGAACACCACGAAGATGAAAAAGATCATGACGAGAAGGGGGGCAAAGAGGAAGGCCACGACGAGGAGGAAGGCCACGACGAGGAGGAGGGCCACGACGACGAGGAGGAGGGCCACGACGACGAGGAGGGCCACGAAGAAGGAAAGGTGAGAATGCTCATTTTATAACTGAAATCCATTCACTACTTGAATTTCTACCTGAAACCCTTCAACTGCTCGGATTTTCCTTGATCCGAACAAGCTTAAGTTTGAAGGTTGCCAAAATGCATCAATTCATCATGTTACTGCTGTGTTGTGATTGATTATTCAACTCACGAAACTTGTGTACATGTCATGTAAAAATGTTTACAAGTAAAAGATTAAGGTCCCGATTACCCTATACCGGATCTGCTCTGAACGACACTTCCTTTATGGTTATATATTGGTTATTTTTATGACATATATTTAGTTCATTTTTTCAATCTGTGGTATTGAAAATCCTCACAGCTTTTTAATCACCTGCAAACTACATCCGCGCCAATAGCAATCTGGTATAGTGTAATAATTGGAGCCTACCTTAATGGCATGCGCAACCCTAGATGTGTCTAGTAATGTTCTGTTTATCGACACAAACTTCAATCTTCCTAACAAAAATCCCTTGTCTTACACAGTATTTTTGAGACAGCTCATCGAAAGCAGTCTATTCTTTAGAATAAATACGGTGACTTGATGTGAAATACGATATCCCACTACCGCCACGTCATTTCCTCCTAGACGTTGTGGGTCATATTATGGATAATTAAGTCCTACTACGTTCCAACGGTGCTAGCGCTGAAGAACCTGTTTTTATGAATCATTGAAAAGGGGAAATATTTCGTACATTTGTAACTTTGCTCATATGTTTATTAGGGAATTCCCCACTCCCAGATCCCTGAATGGAAATTGATCGAACCTGCACTCAATGAAAAATTTGATACTCCAGGTCGGCCTCCCTATCCCTGAATTTTGCATTTGAATTTTATTGCCGAACTTCTATGTCGCCAAAATGAAAAGCGTTATGGGGAAACTGGAAAACCTTAGCAGGTTTCTTTTCATAACTAAGCACTTTAACCGGCTGAATGGATTGAGGGCATTTTCTCGTGAAATATGCAGTTTTTTGTTTTATATGCATCTTAAGTGCATTTGTCCATCCTTTTAGTGCGTGGGAGTCTACAATGTTTTGAAGGACAATAATTACAACGAAACAAGTAGCATAAGTAAAGATGTATTTAGCAAGCTCTGCCCAGCTTTGTACGCGTTATTTGTCGAAGAAATCAATAAGTATTCTCCTGAAGAAGCTGAGGAGGCCGAGCATCATAAGTTATCCCAGGGTGAAGGTGAGACTATGTTTTACATATTGTTCGAAATTAGTCAAAAGTTTATTTTTCAAAATGTTTATCGAGTTTAAAGAGTCTCCATTGTTCCGTACAAAAGCAAACTCGTTTACGTAATTTCTTAAAAAAAAAGTTACGAAAAAACCACACGTGCAAGAGGTTTAAGTTAATGAGATAACGTGCCTGATAACGTACATTAAATTAACAAACTGATTCATGTGATAATCAAGTAGATGTTTTTAAACCATGACAAGATTAGATTTATCAGATACGAATGACACGCAACGATCTTCGGTGGTGAGAGATTCTAAGAGTATCACTTCTCTTTAAAAAAATCCAACCTCGATACCCTTAAAAACACGAACAACACAACAATTTACTGAAAATCATTCACATATGAAGTTAAGTCACATATTTTAAATCTTAAATTACGAGAGGTTCGCATTCCTTTTGAATCACAACACCATTGTAGTCAATTGATTTGATTTTTTGATATCTTAAAGGATTCTAACGTAGGATTCTAGCACTACTCGAAAGTATTTTGAAATTTTATTACTTATTGTATTTTATAGTATGGGGTTATGCAACAGTTGCTATCACAATAATCAGTTTGAGCTCATTGCTTGTTATCGCGGTCATACCTCTGTTGGGCAAATCATTCTACAACAAAATTATGTCCTTCTTGGTTGCTCTTGCCATTGGGTGTTTGGCTGGCGACGCCCTTCTACATCTTATACCTCATGTAAGTGTGTGTAACGTGCCCTGAATACTAACGCTAGTAATAGACCTCTGTGTCGGCGCTGGCTGATGTAATGAGCGCTAATCGTGTCAATATTTTGCTCTATTCAGAGTCTTGTTCCTCACTCCGAACACGATCACGACGAAGAGGCTGCGAAAGAAGACGAACAGGCTCTATTTCGTGCTTTCATTATCTTTATTGGCATATATGTCTTCTTCATTGTTGAATGTTGTATGAAGTTAAAACTGGCAAGCAGAAAAAAGCCTGACGCACGTGTGAGTATTCACTTTTTCTAAACCAGTATATAGGTCATATGTATAGGTCTTTTATACATCCTCACCATATCTGACTGTGCTATTCTGTCCAGATACCAATGTATATAGACTTAACAATCGCTGTACTTGTGTATAGTATACTGGACACTCAAAGATGAGACAACTTCAGATTTCACAAATGTTTTTAAAAATTAACCTATTCTTACCTGCAGATACTCTACGGCGCTGGCAAACAGCAACTCCAACAAATAGCCGCCGGCAACGAATCAACGCAATTAGCAACGGCCGTTGAAGCCGTACCGGAAGACCCAGAAAGTGCGGAACCGACAAGACATTCTATAAACAAGTTCATTATGGAAGTAACCAGCGGAAACAGACGTAGTAGCAGACAGGTGCGCGATAGTTTATGGATGGCGTATATGGCCGCGATTGATGATAATGGCGAGCTACAGTCATTTCCCGAGGATGGTCCACAACAACCAGGTGTTCCGAAAGAACATTATAGAAGCAACCGTGAGAGGTAAGACTGCAAAATTCACTTACTAGTATTCCTGTCCATGCACGATTTATACGCCATTGTCTCTTCTTTTTAGTCGAGGTACTATGAACAGAATCCCTTTGTTAAAATTAAATTTTCTTTACCTACCCATGGCAGGTCTTAAAAGCCTGGCGCACAAGAGATAGCTATGTTCTTAGCAAATGTCAGGTTCCGTACTTATTTATAAAAGAGATAGCTCTAATGTACAGGTGGTTGAAAATGCACGTGGCACTTTTGCTGTACGCGGCATGAACGATAAAAGTCGTTCGTGCATGGCATCGCAGACACGAAAGCCATCTCCTTAATCATCGGACACGCGTGCTATACTGAATTTTAAGTATGTACACAGCTTTAGTGCGCTGCACCAGGTTACCACGTCCGGAAGACCTTTCCACAGCCTGTGCATGAATGTCGGGGAAATCATTTCGCTTTAAGTTGTATCATATAAGAGTTGAATTTAGCGCTATTGGATGGTAACGAGGAAAATAACTTTGAGGTGTATGTGCCGAAGAACTTGAGGACGCCATGTTTCTCATGCCATTAAATTAATTTGGTCAACAATGTACTTTTTCAGTTACGCCGGAAGAAAAATTGAGACACTCCGCGAAGAGGATTCGAGGGAAGATTTGCTTCCACAGATTGCCGAATCTCGCGAGAACAAACGTGGAAGTTCCGAAGGTTCTACCAACAGTAAAACCGACTCCGAGAGCCAAGAAAACCAAAGTAACCATAACAACAATCACAATAATCAAAACCACACTGAAAACCATACCGCTGGACATGGACACAGTCACTCGCATCCAAAGGAAATCGACAGTTCAACCAAGATTGCTTCGTTAGCGTGGATGGTGATCGTTGGCGACGGTTTTCATAATTTGGCTGACGGTTTGGCCGTAGGAGCTGCCTTTTCTGCTTCGTTCACAAGCGGACTGTCAACAGCTGTTGCTGTATTTTGCCATGAATTGCCACACGAGTTAGGTAAGGAACTGCTCGTGCATTACTAGTATTTGCAAAACTTCTTTCATGCATACTATTCATCAATGACTTTTGCCACGAAGTCAGCCCCAGAGACCGTATATTTGCATACGTTATCTAAAATGCAGTACGTCCTAGTCATTTTGCCTTGGTTGAGCTCACAGCAAATGTAATGTAAGGGTTGCTATTCCTTTTTTTAGGCGATTTTGCCGTTTTGGTTAAAGCCGGTATGACTGTCAAGCAAGCCATTACGTACAACATGGTCTCTGCTGTTATCGCATTCTTAGGCATGGTTATTGGAATACTTATTGGCAGTAATGAATCTTCTATAGTCTGGGTGCTTGCTCTCACCGCTGGAATGTTCCTTTATATATCTCTTGTGGACATGGTGGGTTGAATAAAATCATTTGTAAAATACCACGCAATATATATAATGCAGTAAAATACAACAATGGTATAAGACGAATTATGTACTTTATTTCAATAGCAGTTTAATGGCTGTCAATTGCATGCATATCAAGCAACGTCAACTATTTTGAAATGCACGCATGATATTAATTTATGTCTCGATATTTTATAGCAACCCTGTAGTTTTATAAGCGTAATCATGATAAACGTGGTGCACGAATTAGGGTGTCAAACTTGAACAGCTAGGTTATAACCATGTGGGTGCATGGCATGAATTTAGGAGAGTACTTTGAGTGTCTCAAAAGTTTTAATACTGTATTCAGCTATAGCAATATACCAACTGGTATTTCTTCAATAGTTTAAACAACTTCTTTGCTCATGCAATATGAAAGTGTGCGAAAAAAACGAAAACAAGGACTTAGAACAAAAGGATAAGAGCAGTTTTTCGTCACGTTATTTGATACTGATATTTTTCTTCACGTTTGATATTTATAGCTTCCGGAGCTGTGTACTCAGCTAGCCGAGGAGGACTTCAGAACTGGCCTATGGACATTCTTCTATCAAAATCTGGGTATTCTATGCGGAGTTCTCATCATGTATCTTATATCGTTAATGGAGTGAGGTGCCGTCATACAGCACAAGAAACTATGATGTGATCCCTGTCATAATATCATTTAATAGAGGAAAATCTTTTTGGATTAAAACGTCGAACTCTTAAATTTGCGAGATAGGAAAACTTTGGAAAAATAGAAACTATAGCAAATTATTCGATGCCAATTGCTTCGGGTTTTTACCCGAAATGTTTGAGTGTCTTCTGATGGTATTCTGCGAATACTAGAAAATATCTGGGAAACTCGGGAGTTTCCGGTCACGTACGATGGAATACGCGGACTGAGAATTTTGGAATGTTAATAATAATTAATGTACTTAAATATATTTTTCCTGATAAACACCATCAGTAATTATGGAGTAGCTATAGTTTTATACTTAAATGAATCGAACTATTATTGCACAAGTTGCGTCATGTACATAGTTTGGAGCAGTCGCTATAACGTCAAAATAGGACGTAAACTGGTTCCGTCTGCATTTTTTTCTAGTTGTTTGCGAATTGATTTGAAGTTTAATTTTTTCGCAGCGATTGCAATGTATGTATATGTAATATAGACACTCATTACTGTCCATTTTCATAGGAATATTTGGTGATGTTATATATATACAGTATATAATTAGTTGTGTGTCAGTGTCAGGACATGAAAATGTCGAGGACAAAAAGCCTGGGGCCGGTTGTACGAAGTTAATTATACCGGATGATTACGTCGCTCTAAAATTGCACGTAAGCTGGTAGGGCACAGTTGGTACATAAGTATTTTCAGCTTCAGTTTTATTGTATTGTGACTGCATGGGTAAATATCTGTGGTTTTAATCCCTTTTTAGACATTTTTTTCATTTTACAACGGTTCTGGAAACGTCATCCAACCTTCGTGCAAACGGTCACTGGTTTTCATTTGTAACTGTGTTGTACTGTTTTGAATAGGTCATGTTCAAAGCTTCTTAGCTACTAATAACGTTAAATCGAAGCAAAGAGAAGCGTATGATTCTGTGCGCATGATTCTGTTGTTTTGCGTACTTCTTTAAAAATTTCTGTATGTTTCCATTGAATTTTAGAGTATTAGATTACATCTGCTGGTCAATGTCAGAGAAATTGCGAGCCATAAGAGTTGTATTATGAAAAAGTTCAGGGCATTATATAATAGCGTATGGCATTTTTTAGCGCGGCACATCAGGGTTTGGAACTATATACTAATATACAGTTGTTGCCGAAAAGGTTGTCATGTTCATATTAAATACCTAAATATTATAATCGCATTGCCCGGGATTTTCCACAGGGTCGAACATACCATTGGACTGTCCTCATAGAGGGATAGCAATGACAAAAGGGAGAAACAAATAATTTTTGAAAAGAATGCTTAAACCACAGACCCACTTTGTGAACAGTGTATGCAGTAGCGGATTTAGCGTAACCGCGTAACCATACTTCGGTACCTAGATACTTCGGTCATACCATTCGACCATGGTCGAGTATACCATATTCCGGTATTTTCGACCATGGTCGAGTATACCATATTTCAGTTTATATATAACAGCTTCATAATAATAAATTTTTTTTAATTGGTTGTTTTTGATCACGTAGCATTAAATAAAATTTCCATTTCACGGTCTAGCCGTGCAAATAGTTTTTTTTTCCTTTGCACAGTGGCTTTCATCAAATTTCATATGATATCACTAAGTTAAGATAAAATAAGACATTCGACCGTGGTCAAGTATATCGTTTTTTGGTACATTCGACCATGGTCGATTATATCGTTTTTTGGTACATTCGACTATGGTCGATTATATCGTTTTTTGGTACATTCGACCATGGTCGATTATATCGTTTTTTGGTACATTCGACTATGGTCGATTATACCGCAGCGAGAATACCGAACTTCGCGGAACCTGCTGGTCTATTTTTTTAAATGGTTACTCTTTCGCCGAAGCAACAAAACAGAAAATTAAAGACAACAGTATTAAAAAACAGAAAAGTCAAAAAACGAGGCTAAAATAATTTGAGGTGCTTGGACAAAATTGTATATGAATCAGTTGTATAAAAGATTATATAGTTAATTAACTTTTAACTGTAGTTAAGGATAGAATTGACCAATCAGAGCCGTGTATTTCTGAGTTAATTAGGATTTAACTATTCAAAATGTAATTAAATAGTTTTAGAAAAACAGCCCCAGAAATTTAAGAGCAGACAAAATATTTGTAGTGAAAATGAACCAAAATTTTTAATAAGATTTATGAAGTGAATTTTGCTAAAGATGTGTTTATTATTATTTGTAAAAATCTAGAATTTCGCATACCAAACAAGTGGTTAAAACTGAGGACAGTCGGACTCTGTGGATATATCTTAATTGTGATAACGTTGTCTTTATTGTTCATTATGGCAGAGTATATAGTGACATAAAGAGTTTATATAATCTCCAAGACTAATTACATATACCTTTTTTGCAGGATTATCAAAATATCGTTGTTTCACTGTAGTTATATTACGCTTTCCGAAAGTCTCGCAACATCTCTTCCAGACATGCGAGGCGCATGTACGCGTGTACTATATTTAATTATCTGCGCATATGATGTGTGCACGTGGTCATACGTGCCCTATTCGACAAAATCAATAAAATTTCAATTGTTCTTTATTCACTTTATTTCTTAATTAAATCAACCTGTTTTAGCTTGTAGTAAATGCAGGCAGTGGAAAAGGACACTTTACGTTCATTAAACACACTTAAACGCTATTGCAAAACGATAAAAAGCCAAACTTCGTATTAAGAAAATCCGCGCAGTCGCAGTGAACGAGTAATAAATCCATGATCACCACATTGAGAAATATCATATATACTAAGACTTCCGTTGAAGGCGTTGTGTTTCATGCGTCCTTTGAGCGCCATGTTCTTACAACTTTAAACTTGGCGCTGTAGGTTTTGTCTTCTCGCACGTCTTGAAAAGCTGTGTTTGAATTTTTTAAAAAATGTGTTTCACAATGACCCTTCGAAAGGTTTAAGTAAAATAAAAACACCGTCAATTATAGCAAGAACAACAAGGTTTCGCAACTTAATGGTTCGAGCCTTGCATGGAGGAAATGTTTTCATCATGACAGAACCTCGTGACAGGATAAAGTTAATGAAAAAACGATAGCTGCTCAGTGGCTAAGTAGTTTTCGTAGTCTACTGGCGAAGTGGCGAAGACAATAGTCTCCCAAGTGGTAAGTCAATGGATCAAATCCTACTAGTATATAGCTGTTTTTAATTATGTCCTTCAAGAAAAGGATAAAGTCAATTAAATAACCATAGTTGTTCAGCACAACATATCGTAGTCTAGTGGCGAGCGAAGGCAATGGTCTCTCAAGTGGTAAGTCGATGGATCTAATCCCAGTGTAGCTGTTTCCTATCATGTCCTTCAAGAAAAGAATAAAGCAAATTACATAACCATAGCCGTTCCGTACAAGATATCGTAGTCTAATGGCAAAGACAATGGTCTTCCAAGTGGTAAGTCGATGGTTCGAATCCTTGTATCGCTGTTTTTCATTATCTCTTTCAAGAAAAGGATAAAGTAAGTTTCCTAATTATAGTCGTTTAGCACAAGTCTCGCAGTCTAGTGGCGAAGACAATAGTCTGCCATGTGGAAAGTGGAAGGATCGAATCCTTGTATAGCTGTTTTTCATTATATCCTTCAAGAAAAGGATAAAGTAAATTAAATAACCACAGCCATTCAGCACAAAATCTCGCAGTCTAGTGGCGAAGACAATGGTCTGCCATGTGGTAAGTAGATGGGTCGAATCCTTGTATAGCGGTTTTTCATTATATCCTTCAAGAAAAGGATAAAGTAAATTAAATAATCATAGCCGTTTAGCACAAGATCTAGCAGTGTTGTGGTCAAGATGTCAGTCTCATGTGATGACAGTCAAAGGTTCAAATCTCGTTTTGGATGAAAATTTTCGTTATTAATAAAACGTGGTAAGGTTATGGTGAATAAATTGGTGTAGGCTTCCAACAATCACCAGTTAGCCTTGTGGTAAAGTCGTGGACTATCAAGCACAAGATCGTGGTATCAAGAACAGTATGGTACGTTCCTCATGGCAGCAGGAAAAGAAGAAAAAAAGGAAAGAAAAGAAAAAAACAATGGTAGGCATGTTGGAGGTTTGTATTCGGTTAATCTTTGCAAATCAAAGTTAATCTTTAGGGAAATCAGGGAATAGATAGGGTGAATGAGGGGTATATGAGTACAAAAAGACTTAGTAATTGGGCGGCGGCCTCGGCTCCCGGGGCAAGGGGGAGGGTATAGGTGAGAAAACAGTATATAAAATGTTTAAGTCTTTTTGTACTCATTTAAACCTCTTTACCCCTATTTATCCACCTATTTACTCCTATCTATCCCTACTTTTTCCTATCCTCACATATCCCTAACTATCCTCTAACGCAATTAAATGTTTGAAGAAAGCTTGCTTTGACAGTCAGGAAAGCCGGGGGAAAGAGAACCCCCCTCAGTCTACTCCTCGCCCAAGGCGAGGGCATATTCGCCCTCTCGCTCTACTCCTCTCACACTCACAAATTCTCACTTTATATTATTACCTTGTTCTTTTTCGGTTTATCCAGGGCTTGAACCATCGACTGTATACTTGGCAGATCATCGTCGTCACCATTACACCACCAGTTCTTGTGGTGAAAGCCTACAGTTTTTATCTTACTCATTCCTTTTTGGAAGGATCTTTGATGAAATAGAAGAAAAAAAACATTCCCATCTGGGACTCGAACCTCCGCCTTTAAACTCGGAGAACACTGCCTTTACCAGTAGACCGCACGATCTTGCGATGAAAAGCTGTGCTTTTTTATATTACCGAATACCTTATAGGTAGGATCTCAAATGAAATAACAATTTAAAGGAGTTCTTTTTAATGTTCATGATTTATTTTCTCGTCTAAAACACACACACAATTGTATCTTATGCGTAGCTTGTAACCTCATAGTAGCCATTTGTGTTTCGCTAAAAATCACATACAAGGTATGAAGTGCCTTAAGGCACAAATGTTTCCATAAGTTAGTTGTTATATGCGGCCCAAGTGAAGCTAATAGTTACGGTGCGATTGTTTTGTATTTTTAATGAAGTAGATTCAAAGTGAAGTACAAGAATTAAGAAAAGCCGAATACTCATGTTACCGGCTGAGACTGGAAAGTTGATAGCTGTAAAAACCCGTCTGAATGTGAATTGGGATATGGAAAATTTATACGTGTGATGCATGGTTCGGGTAATGCGTGATCATTACGTTAATAATTGTGTTTATTTTCCGTCTTTGACCGTGCTGATATTTCTCAAACTCGTCTGATTTACTGATCCGGCCGTCTAAATGCGAATTTAAGACGAGTTTCTCTTCCAGACGAGTTTTCCGTCTTCAATAAGTTTCCCATCTTTAATGAGTTTCCCGTGTATATGATTTCGATTAATTAATTGAATAATTATGAGTCGTTGCCGTAATATTGTAGAGCTGCTGTTTGTTTGTTTGTTACCGTGGTTAACTGCGGAATTGCGTTTTAAAACTGAACTTCATTTTTCTTAGCGTATTTTATATTCGACAAACCTGCTAGACAAGCTAGTATTTCGACTCTTTATACAACAAAGTCTTGAGATAAATAGTTAATATCTGTTTAACTGGATATTTGCTTCAATTGAGATTTCAGATGTAATCTACGAGAGTACGAGGTGCTTGCTTGTTGCCTCATGATTATACGTGTTATACACATTGAAATACATTCTTAATTCTTGTACTTTTTTCTTTTAAACCTATTTTGAAATGCATTGTTAACTCCTGTACTTTACTTTTACCTCTCTTCATTAAAAATACAAAACAATCGCACCGTAACCATTAGCTTCACTTGCGCCGCATATAACTAACTTATGGAAAGATAGTGCTCTAATGCACAGGCATGCTTTAAGATTGTGTGCGTTTTAGACAAGAAAATCAATCATGAACATTAAAATGAACCTATTGAAATTGTTAGTTCATTTGAGATCCTACCAAAAATTAAGATATTAAAAGTAACATAAAAAAGTGTAGCCTTTCACCGCAGGTTGTGGTCTTCTGGTTAAAGCAGTGCTCTCCGAGTTTAGAGGCGGAAAATTCTTTGAAAAGGGTTAGGTCAAATAAAGAACAATAGGTTTTCGACAAATGACGCGGTGGTTTAGTGGTTAAGACCTTGGTATTTACAATCCTGGGACAAACGGTTCAAGTCCTGGTAATGCAAAGAAAGTTAACCATACGAATTTCGGTATGATTTTGAAAGCTTAAAAAAGTTAGGACTTTCAGTCTTCAAAAGTGCTTGTAAAGTTGAAAGAAATTGGAAATAAAAAAATTGAGAAACCTTTGAACAATTTTCGCTTCATAAAAGTACGTGAAATTGATAAAAAAACGCAAGTCAAAAAAAGTTTAAAAACATGTGTCTCCTAAAAAGGCTGAAAATTAAAACATGTCCGACTAACAACTTTAAAAAAAGTTTAAAAATTTCCCGCCTTTAATGCTAATGTTTACTTACCTTAATTTTTTTTTCACGAAAATTTGACAGGGTGATTTTCTCGAGACTGAAAAAATTTACTTTTTTTCACTTTTTTGAAATTCTCTTAGATTTTTTTTGACGAAGAAGTATTTTGTCTTGGGCTACCTGTGTTGGTCTTGGGCTACCTGTGTCAGGACCAACACAGGTAGCCCAAGACAAAATACTTCTTCGTCAAAAAAAAAATCTAAGAGAATTTCAAAAAAGTGAAAAAAAGTGAATTTTTTCAGTCTCGAGAAAATCACCCTGTCAAATTTTCGTGAAAAAAAAATTATTAAGGTAAGTAAACATTAGCATTAAAGGCGGGAAATTCTTAAACTTTTTTTAAAGTTGTTAGTCGGACATGTTTTAATTTTCAGCCTTTTTAGGAGACACATGTTTTTAAACTTTTTTTGACTTGCGTTTTTTTATCAATTTCACGTACTTTTATGAAGCGAAAATTGTTCAAAGGTTTCTCAATTTTTTTATTTCCAATTTCTTTCAACTTTACAAGCACTTTTGAAGACTGAAATTCCTAACTTTTTTAAGCTTTCAAAATCATACCGAAATTCGTATGGTTAACTTTCTTTGCATTACCAGGACTTGAACCGTTTGTCCCAGGATTGTAAAGACCAAGGTCTTAACCACTAAACCACCGCGTCATTTGTCGAAAACCTATTGTTCTTTATTTGACCTAACCCTTTTCAAAGAATTTTCCGCCTCTAAACTCGGAGAGCACTGCTTTAACCAGAAGACCACAACCTGCGGTGAAAGGCTACACTTTTTTATGTTACTTTTAATATCTTAATTTTTGGTAGGATCTCAAATGAACTAACAATTTCAATAGGTTCATTTTAATGTTCATGATTGATTTTCTTGTCTAAAACGCACACAATCTTAAAGCATGCCTGTGCATTAGAGCACTATCTTTCCATAAGTTAGTTATATGCGGCGCAAGTGAAGCTAATGGTTACGGTGCGATTGTTTTGTATTTTTAATGAAGAGAGGTAAAAGTAAAGTACAGGAGTTAACAATGCATTTCAAAATAGGTTTAAAAGAAAAAAGTACAAGAATTAAGAATGTATTTCAATGTGTATAACACGTATAATCATGAGGCAACAAGCAAGCACCTCGTACTCTCGTAGATTACATCTGAAATCTCAATTGAAGCAAATATCCAGTTAAACAGATATTAACTATTTATCTCAAGACTTTGTTGTATAAAGAGTCGAAATACTAGCTTGTCTAGCAGGTTTGTCGAATATAAAATACGCTAAGAAAAATGAAGTTCAGTTTTAAAACGCAATTCCGCAGTTAACCACGGTAACAAACAAACAAACAGCAGCTCTACAATATTACGGCAACGACTCATAATTATTCAATTAATTAATCGAAATCATATACACGGGAAACTCATTAAAGATGGGAAACTTATTGAAGACGGAAAACTCGTCTGGAAGAGAAACTCGTCTTAAATTCGCATTTAGACGGCCGGATCAGTAAATCAGACGAGTTTGAGAAATATCAGCACGGTCAAAGACGGAAAATAAACACAATTATTAACGTAATGATCACGCATTACCCGAACCATGCATCACACGTATAAATTTTCCATATCCCAATTCACATTCAGACGGGTTTTTACAGCTATCAACTTTCCAGTCTCAGCCGGTAACATGAGTATTCGGCTTTTCTTAATTCTTGTACTTCACTTTGAATCTACTTCATTAAAAATACAAAACAATCGCACCGTAACTATTAGCTTCACTTGGGCCGCATATAACAACTAACTTATGGAAACATTTGTGCCTTAAGGCACTTCATACCTTGTATGTGATATTTTAGCGAAACACAAATGGCTACTATGAGGTTACAAGCTACGCATAAGATACAATTGTGTGTGTGTTTTAGACGAGAAAATAAATCATGAACATTAAAAAGAACTCCTTTAAATTGTTATTTCATTTGAGATCCTACCTATAAGGTATTCGGTAATATAAAAAAGCACAGCTTTTCATCGCAAGATCGTGCGGTCTACTGGTAAAGGCAGTGTTCTCCGAGTTTAAAGGCGGAGGTTCGAGTCCCAGATGGGAATGTTTTTTTTCTTCTATTTCATCAAAGATCCTTCCAAAAAGGAATGAGTAAGATAAAAACTGTAGGCTTTCACCACAAGAACTGGTGGTGTAATGGTGACGACGATGATCTGCCAAGTATACAGTCGATGGTTCAAGCCCTGGATAAACCGAAAAAGAACAAGGTAATAATATAAAGTGAGAATTTGTGAGTGTGAGAGGAGTAGAGCGAGAGGGCGAATATGCCCTCGCCTTGGGCGAGGAGTAGACTGAGGGGGTTCTCTTTCCCCCGGCTTTCCTGACTGTCAAAGCAAGCTTTCTTCAAACATTTAATTGCGTTAGAGGATAGTTAGGGATATGTGAGGATAGGAAAAAGTAGGGATAGATAGGAGTAAATAGGTGGATAAATAGGGGTAAAGAGGTTTAAATGAGTACAAAAAGACTTAAACATTTTATATACTGTTTTCTCACCTATACCCTCCCCCTTGCCCCGGGAGCCGAGGCCGCCGCCCAATTACTAAGTCTTTTTGTACTCATATACCCCTCATTCACCCTATCTATTCCCTGATTTCCCTAAAGATTAACTTTGATTTGCAAAGATTAACCGAATACAAACCTCCAACATGCCTACCATTGTTTTTTTCTTTTCTTTCCTTTTTTTCTTCTTTTCCTGCTGCCATGAGGAACGTACCATACTGTTCTTGATACCACGATCTTGTGCTTGATAGTCCACGACTTTACCACAAGGCTAACTGGTGATTGTTGGAAGCCTACACCAATTTATTCACCATAACCTTACCACGTTTTATTAATAACGAAAATTTTCATCCAAAACGAGATTTGAACCTTTGACTGTCATCACATGAGACTGACATCTTGACCACAACACTGCTAGATCTTGTGCTAAACGGCTATGATTATTTAATTTACTTTATCCTTTTCTTGAAGGATATAATGAAAAACCGCTATACAAGGATTCGACCCATCTACTTACCACATGGCAGACCATTGTCTTCGCCACTAGACTGCGAGATTTTGTGCTGAATGGCTGTGGTTATTTAATTTACTTCATTCATTTCTTGAAGGATATAATGAAAAACAGCTATACAAGGATTCGAACCATCTATTTACCACATGACAGACCATTGTCTTCGCCACTAGACTACGAAATCTTGTGCTGATTGGCTGTGGTTATTTAATTTACTTTATCCTTTTCTTGAAGGATATAATGAAAAACAGCTATACTAGGATTCGATCCATCTGCTTATCACTTGGGAGACCATTGTCGTCGCCATTAGACTACGAGATCTTTTGCTGAGCAGCAATGGTTACTTCATTTATTTTGTCCTTTTCTTGAAGGACATAATAAAAAACAGCTATACTAGGATTTGATCCATCTACTTATCACTTGGGAGACCATTGTCGTCGCTACTAGACTACGAGATCTTTTGCTGAGTAGCAATGGTTACTTCATTTATTCTGTCCTTTTCTTGAAGGACATAATAAAAAACAGCTATACTAGGATTTGATCCATCTACTTATCACTTGGGAGACCATTGTCGTCGCCACTAGACTACGAGATCTTTTGCTGAGCAGCAATGGTTACTTCATTTATTTTGTCCTTTTCTTGAAGGACATAATAAAAAAACAGCTATACTAGGATTTGATCCATCTACTTATCACTTGGGACAACATTGTCGTCGCCACTAGACTACGAGATCTTTTGCTTTAATACCTAATTAAATATAGTACACGTACATGCAATCTCGCATGTAGTATAGCAGCGAGTTTACGAGTCACGACGCGGGCAGCGCGACGTACCCTTTCATGTCTATATAGGGGGGGGGGGGTTATCTACGATTGTGGTAACAGGTATAGTTAGTGGAAAATGTTGAAAAACTCGTCACCGTTTAAGGATTTCGAACTGTCTCAAAACGCCGAAAAAACAATAATACTCATAAAGATTTTGAGAGCAAGTCATTTAAGTTAAGTCATTTAAGAGAAATAGATTGGAGTACAATTTTAGCTGTGAAATTAGTGGCAAATGTTGAAACATTCTAATGAAACAATCAAATTAATTAATTAATTACCATTTTCATTAAATTTTAATTTGCATGCGACCCGATAGACCAGCTAGTGAATATCTTGTCAATAATAAATTGTCAATGTCTGTTTAGCTGGATATTTGCTTTATTTGCGATTTCAGATGTAATCTACGAAAGTACGAGGTGCATGCTTGTTGACGATTTAAATACAATGCTAAAGACTATACGCGTTATATACATTGAAATATATTATTAATACTTGACCTTTTTTCTTTTAAAACTGTTTTGAAATACATTGTTAATTCTTGTACTTCTTTTTAGATTAAAAATGCAAAACAATCGCACCGTATCCATTATAGCCTCAGTCAGGCCGTATATAACTAACTTTGGTTATGTGCAAAACTTCAACACAAGCATAAGAAAACAAGGCCCCTGTGACCCTGTCAAATGTCAATCGTGCATGCAAATCGTTTTAGCAAATGGGTTATCTTGAACCAATAATTTTCACTGATGAGAGTCGATCATTTGAATGTAAATTCGTCTTTATTTCCGAATATGTTTGAGGCTATTTTTCAGCAAATCCCAAGAATGTGTAGATTCGTTTTAATTTTAAACGATTTGTTTTGTAGATTTGTTTTACTTTTAATACGAAGGTAAGAGAATCTATAAGCGTTTCCTTTTTGCACTCGGTTCTTCAATGGAACTATACAGAGCATCTAAATCAAGATCGTCCCAATCATCTTTATCTATATTATCAAACCAGTCTTCTGACACATCGTTAATCATGCTGGCTTCGCTATTCTCAATATGGTCACTGTTGGTTTTTGAAGTTTCTCCACAATCCGCTCTCTCACTCCATAATTTGGCCTGTTCTTTCTTATTTTTACCGTTGTCGCCGCTGCCACATGCAGTTTCTCCATCGATTTCAGTATTATCCTTATTCTCAAGACAATCTTTCACGAAAGATTCGTCGTCTTCAAATTCATCAATCATCGTTTCAAATAGATCTTTCAAATCACGTTGTTTTGGATCCTACAGTTCCAGTACATATAAAGAGATTCAGGCAGGAAAAAGTCATTTTACGCTTCGTTAATGCTCACGTAAACCGACTCAAAAACCTCATGTAAATACCCCCAAAAAGCTTCAGGTGTTTAATCGTATACGTTCTAACAGGTGATTAATATGTTCTAACAGTCGATTTTAATGCAAGCAACCTCTTGTTAGAGAATGTAGGAGTAGTAGCAGAAGTTCTGCTCTGAACAAGGCTTACGAAGTGAAAAAACCTTGCCATTTGCAAATATCCATGTTAATGTATACATTAATTCTTTTGCACCTCATCGGTCATGCTTTGTTCATTCGGAAAATATTTGTTGAAAACGGTTCTTAGTCTAGTGTAGACATGAAAATGATTTTACCTGAAAGGTCTTTGTATCCAAGTCAGCAAAATTTTCCTTATTCAAACCTGCCTCGCTGAGTACATCCAGTTTCTTTTGTATAAGAGGCCTTTAACAAAAGCTATAGTGTGAGCCTTATTAAAAACAGTTAGTAATGAACACTGGACACCCAACAATAGCGTGTACTGAGACTAGCCCACGAGGCACTCTTGGTAAAAATGTACGTATGCGATCTCATATACAATATACGTGTTCACTTGTATTACAATCTGATTGCGATGTAGAAATGATTAACACACTTACCAAAGATAATCATCGGCCGTTTTCTTTGCGATCAAATAATGAATTACGACAGAATTCTTTTGGCCAATCCTATAGGCCCGATCTTCTGCTTGAACAAGAACCTTGGCGAAGAATTGGAGGAACATTACATGCGCATGAAATACGGTCAGACCGGTTCTGTTTTAGTTTACAGACAGATTACTGGTATATATTTTAGAGTGTTTCAAGAACTCTCCATTCAAGTATATCGTTATTTACATCAGCCTAGCACGGGAAATGCAGTTTCACCGCTATATCCCTAACAAAATACTCTATTTCAATTTAAAATATGACTCCGGTCTGACCATTTTGGCCGCGCTAAAATCCCGGATGAAATTGGCAAATTTCTATAAGATATTTCCTTATATGCTTTTCAGCATATACAAGGGGCGCTTTCCTTTATTTTCATTATCAATTTGAAAACACAGCACGTCATGTACACAAATCAATTACGTTAAGAGTAGTATATAACCTACCCCGGGGTTCCAAAAAAGCTCCGCAAATACCACACATGTTGCTGCGGTCAACGTAAGACCTAAACACAGTAACGAAAAATTCGAATGGTTTTCAAAAAGCCATTTTTTATCGTCGCACTTTTCACGTGCCGTATCGAATGCAAATGAATTTAAACAAAGAAACAAAGACTTAAGCCTATCAAAATTAGGTTCATACGGGCCGTAAGCAGATATAAATTACGGGCCGTAAGCAGATATAAATAAACCTATACGCATTCGTTTAAGCTGCACAAAATAATAATTAGAGTAATTTCTAATGGCTGAAATATGTTTTAACGAATGCGCTATCTGGGTCATTGTTTTGCGACAGGAACACGCATGCATGAGCGGATGGGTTACCTGTATTTGCGGCTGTCACAGACAAAACAGCGGCTCGTGTTGCCGTATGTCTTTGAAACTTATCACAGAGTTGTTGTCGTCGGACAGAGGGAGTTCTACCATCGATTCGAATGTACTCAGTTTTCTAGACCAAAACGAAGTAGGTAGTATGGCAGCAATATAGACCACTTAAAATCCGTGACCAACTACACTAAGAAGCCTAACAAATGTTGTAGAGAAGTGGAATGTGCAGTATAAAGTAACTGAAAAGAAATCATGCAGTGTCGTGTGGCCAAGCATGCACAAATGATGTAAAATAGTAAGACTTTGTCCCAATCGATGATGGCTAGACTCAGATTTTCACATAACAATACTTGCTTGCAGCGTAAGGCATAAAAAACTTGATTACCGCTTTCATAAGAGACTCGCTAATTGCGTCAAGCATTTCCCGATGGTGAGCGAAAACGATGAGTTTGTGACCTCCCTCCAAAAGATCCATAATGTACTCCCTTAAAAGAGAACGGGTATATACTGTAGGACATATACCCCAATTTTTTTAGATATATTCTTGGAATTTGATTGGCAACGCTGGATCAAATCAGGAACGAAAACCTGATTTGACGTTTGTAAGATGTTAAAAATGTGGTGTCCGTGGGATGTACGGAAAGGGTACATAATTTATTGTATTATTACATGACTTGTACCAAAAGTGTACTTATTTTATCCCAGGAATTCTTCGACTAACCTAACAGCCCGTGCTTTCGCGGAAGACGTTTCGCCAAAGTACTCTAAAAGAGCTGAACGTCTCTCTTTAACCTATCAGAAATAAGGTAAAGTGCTCATGGTTTCAGGTTTATGTTTTCAAGAATCCAGAACTAGAAACTTTAATAGTTCAAACCTTGGCTTTGGCCAGTTGTTTTTCAGCTCCCGTTAACATTTTGTCTTTTATGAGAGAAGGGTCAAGATAGACCTACATCCCAAAGAAAAGGACAATATTAAATTCATAACTAATAATAGACCTTTTCGGTAATAACGTTTCAACATTTTAACATCAGAACGTTTTAAATTTAGATCCACCTTAAATAAAATGAATTTCAAGTTTTACTCTCACGAGTCACGTGCAAAGATGCAAAACATCCCTCTTCAACACATGCATGAAAATATTTCTTATTTTGACCAATAGATGTGGAAATAAGCCATAACACAAGAACGAGGCTGAGGAACTAAGACCGCGGGCCTCGTTTCCGCGTTATGGCTTATTTCCATGCTTATTTGTCAAAATGAAAAATATTTTATGCACGGATTATAGAAGATGTTTTGCATCTTGGCACATAGCTTGTGAGAGTATTAAACTAAAGTCTTGAAATATTTAGATTTAGCCCACGTACAACTTCTCTGGTTTTTGATGGCAGTTGGTCCAAAACAACTTTCTTCAGCCGTCTGTAAGGAAAATTGAAACATAAATTGTGGTCTACAAATGCTAGACGCTGCAATAGCTTAAGAATCCTTTATCCAGCTTGAAACCCCACACGTTTGAATGATTCGCAACTGACCTGATCATGATACATTCTTCCAATATCAATTGTAATTCCTCCATGTTGGACGACCCGGAATAATCCCAACCAAATTTGTTCTTTAATAAAAGGATTTTGAAACTCATAGTAATACAACATATTAGAAAAACCAAGAAATTCTCATAGCATCGCCTCAGAGAAATGCAAGAGGTTTTAGAGTTGTTTCCCAACTGAAAGTCTAGACTTTGATTAAATATTGAAAATGATCAAAACCGAGACTTTCTGCTCTTGGGAAAATAATTCATAGGAAAACATGCTATAAAAACACGTACTAATACCGAACCTTTATAGCAGCACAATAGCGAATTCCATAATCATGGTAAGACGGGAATAGTTTAGGGTTAACAGCAGATATTTGTGTATACAATTCAGAAGGTCGCGACAAGGCGGGAGTCCCGGAGAGTAAAATGACATGAGATGATGCCTGAAAGGAAACAAGATGATGGCATTTTAACAATCAAAATCAGGACTGCTCTGTATACACGATGAACATGTCTTTGGCATGGCCAAGACTGGATTTTACAATTATACGGCTTTACAAGATATACAGCTTTATAGCATTTTAAAGCATTTTTACGACTGGTAGAAAAAATCACTATATCTATAGTGGATATCTTTTATTCACTTTTTCATCTTCATAACTACAGGCTAACTGATTATGAATAAGGCCATGAACCAAGTCCTTAAATTTGGTTCATATTGGATCTAACCAGTGCTTGCGTGAGCACCGTTCCTTCACCGTTTGTTGAAGACCATATACATAACGCATGCTTGTATACATTTTTACCTTAAGTAGTGGCATCAGAGCTTTCGTTCTCTCAGCCTTGCGGTTTTTTATTGAATGACATTCATCCTGCAATTGCAAGTAGCAATCTTTATTTTTGCGAGTAGCAACTGCATGCTGATTCATCCATATAAAAGTAACAGAACAACACGGGACACAAGTCAAAGGCGCTGATCGCCTTGCCCTTTTTGCTTTCACAGTCTCTAACAATTCGGTCTCTTTCTATCCCTAATTTTTCTATGCGAAACAAACGTAATGAGGACACTGAATGGAAAACTGTGGGACTGGGTCTCATACGTCTGCTATGAAAAATTGTATAACTAATGGCAGCCATATTCTATGTCGTCTCATATAATGAGATCTCACTTGCTGTTGTTGAGTCGTTTTGATTGGGCCGATTTAGTAAGTGTTGCGTTGTTTTGATTGGACCATCATATAAGGCTCATTTCCCTCTGATGGTAAATGCGTGAACAAATTTTTATGAGCACGTGTAGGTAAAGTATATTAAATGCATGACAAAAGTAAAAATGGTATACATTCCGGTATTCATATACTTACAGCAATAATGACTTTATATCTTTGATTTTGGATTTCTTTAATCTGTTTAACCAGGATGTCATAACTAACAACGTTAACCAGGCCAGCATTTGGCGGATCTTTGCCCGTTAGAACAACGTTTATCAGATCAGGTCTTACTGAAGGAAGCCATCGTAAAAAAGCCTTGAAATACAGTGAAGTTAAGAATGAATTCATCCTTGGTGAATTGAAGGCGCAAAAAGCACAATGGTATATAGAAACGTCGACAGTTAATCCAATAAATACATCAATGATTTAGTGGCCAGAGCCCAGAGACCACGTCCAGACTAGATTGTCTAATTTGAAGTTGGCTGTCCCAGATTCATCGTTTATAAATCAATTTTATTTGGTAAAAACAAACAAAATATGTTTACCAATTTTTAATTCGTACAGTTTTTACAGAGTGAAAGAAAGCTTATCTATGATTTATACTGACATGCATAGGCCAAAGCGACTCACCCGTCTCCACGTCATTCTAAGAGACGATGGAACTACAACTAGTAAAGGCCATTTAGTTTTGTAGTAAGCTGCCACAGCTATTGCTTGAACCGTCTTTCCCAGTCCCATATCATCAGCAAGTAGCACGCGGCCATTTTGTTTGATGCTGAAGCTAAGGAAAGACGTTTTCGTGTATTTTGTACGGTTGAGTCGTAAATTACTCAGATACCAATAATAATATATAAATTATTAATATATGCATGATGCAGTTCACAATCCTGAAATCTGAATTCTCATATGCAACAGTTGTACTCTTCAACTCAGAATGCCCAAGATGATGGAGACGATTTTGTGGGGCAACAATTTTGATCGATGATTAATTCAGGTATAACTAATGAGAAACTGGGGGATACACGGCTAGCCCTGTGTGCCGCGGATATACGTTAGTTTCATAGTACTTTAGTAGCATATAAACTCCGGCCGGCCTGGACTGTTCTTACAGCTGGTATTTTTGTTTTCAAGGGATCATAACTTCCATTCAAGATAAACTATTGAAAGATTACACTTACATGACACCTTCTCTCTGAAAAGGCATTAGCGAACCCACAAGTTTTGGGTCAATGCGATCCCAAGCGATTTCAGTTTTTGAATCATCCACAGAACTTTCTTTCTTTTGAGGTAAAAATAATCGAGCGACCTCTTTCGGTAGTCCTGACAATGTTACCTCGTTCGCCAATGGCTTGCACAAGGACACTAAAACGTAAAATCATTTTCGCATGAAAATATGAATTCGGACTGCAATATATATATATATATACAGGGTGTCCCAAAAAAAAAGCAACCACTTAAATACTTAAATATGCAGAACATTAATACAGCTCTTAAGCGCAATAGATAAGCACCTCTGCATGGGAATTGAAAATAGCTCTTAATCCTTCATTTACAATGCTAAAAGTCATTTTAGCTGAACTATGGTGCAAACCCGAACAATATTAATATTCTTGCATATTTAAGTGGTTGCCTTTTTTTTGGGACACCCTGTATATATATATATATATATATATATATATATATATATATATATATATATATATATATATATATATATATATATATATTTATTTATTTTCAAGAGACGCCGGAACAGGGGTGGCAGCAGGGGCAACTGCCCCCTCTTGCCTTTTACCAGCTCAGGGGCAAAGAGGGCAAAATGCCCTTTCATTTTAAGATTAATTACATTCTATATACAAACGAGCATCAAGAATAACACAATCCTCTAGACACAGAAATTATCTTGGGAAGAGAAATCACGACGATACGAAGTTCAACTGACGATGTTTTGCAAACATTCTTTATTATGCGCCACTACAGGAGTGCCCTTTCACCAAAATCTGCCCCCTTTGCCCTCGCATCGTTCCGGCGTCCCTGTAATAATATTTTCACACATTTTAAAACCGGCTTCATTTTTCTGCTGAAAGTACACACTGACGCAGTTTTAATTCCCACTGGAAGAATTGTCATTGGGTAGAAAGCCATAATTATGGAGCAATACGTTTATAACCTCCAGGCCGATTCCGCCACTCCGAATCCAAAATATACACTTAAAATAATTTGAAACGAGTTAACGTTACTACAAGGTATATAGTGGATTGACCACCTGCACAAAAATAAAATCTACATGCATGGTTTAAGATGGTTAGGGTAATTTATAATTGAACCATCATAATGTTTACAGAAAACGCTTTGTAAATCAGCTATTTGACCATGCAATTGCCATACTGGTACCTAGGAGAATGCCTTGCAAAGCATTTACATTACACAGCATTTGTTACCTACTTAGTTTGTCATAATCTTCCAGAAGGTAGTTCCATGTTCGCGTCTGCGCATCTACAGAAATTATAACAATAATTAATTAGCTAGAGTTAGAACTATGCATGGTTATATTTGATTGTAAATGACCTAGACTGACCATGCCTAGACCCTAAAGGTTCAATGTTACACGAAACAACTTTCAACATCATAACAACACAACAAAGTTTTGAAAAAGGTATATAGCTAGTTTGTAACACACTTAAATTGTTTTGGAAACAACTTGAACGTTTATGAACTGTTTTTATTCTACACAACATTGTTGTTTAGATTTTTGCATATTGTTGCATTGCAAATTGATGTTGAAAGTTGTTTCGTGTAACATTATTTTAATGATGAAACTGATCTCTGCACACTTTTGACCAAGTTACACGCATGATCAAGTGGGTTCCACCAAGTGATAAAAATTGATTAAAATTTTTGGTAATTCTTTCTACAGATTAAAGAAAATTCACTTTTTTGTGAAATCAATAGTATACTACCAGTAAAGAACCTTGTTTATTAGATGCAAAAATTTCAACCCTTTCTTTATAACTTTTTAACCATATCTGCCTCTGGCAATTAACTCCCAAGCATTGTCAAGTAAGGGTAAGATTTTTCAGTTGCAATCATTCTGATGCATGTCTCCAATGTTCAATCATTTCATAATGTGTTTGTGCATGTAAGCTTTTATTATTACCTACCATAGCATTTACTTGGTAGTGATTTTAAAACTCCAACTAGCTTGCCATGATAACCAACTACAACCTTGAACCTTGTTTTGTTCAACAAAACACAAGTGCCTTGCACAACTTTTGCCTTCATTAAAGCATCATTCACACTCTTAGTTTTATTACTCCCATGAAAATTATTGAATGTACTTTGCCTTTTGACAGCAGTGCTGACAAGACCTTGGTTTGTAGCCTTGTGTGGAGAAGTAGTACTATTCTTTCCATGGTGGTATTTGAATCTTGAAAGATCAAGGCTTGTTGTGGCCACTCTCTGTACTGTTTGTCCATTGTTAAAAGTCTTATTGCGATCACTTGTGGAATGTTGTAAAATTTCCCCTGTCTTATTTTTAGATGAATGAGGTGCTGCATTCCTTTTTTGCCCCAATTTTGCCAAGGCTCTTGCTCGATTCGCCTCAATACGTTTTCGTTGTTCATCAGTCAATGAAGACATTGATTCCTTCACTCATAAGGTCTTTTATGAAGAATAAATGTCCTAAGAGAGGATTGATTAAGTTCAAACCTGCTACCAAACAAAAACATTAAGCTAAATCCCTCCAGGTACAGGCTATCAGATCAAAAGCACAATTCCAGAAGTGTGGTATGCTGATCTTATGAATATGATGGATAGTTTAAAATCACACCTTAACAGGTGGGGGGGGGGGGAGGCAACAGCTCACACAACTCATGGATCATTTCAGCTCTCCCAAAATAAAAGCTCAGCAAAATGGCAGTTGTCATTATTCAATATTCATCATATATGCTGTGATCTCTCATTTCAAACAAAATAAAACTACATTTTATCCATAAATCTGAAACTTTAACTATATAAACAAGCTATTGCAATACTTGATGTTAGACTATGTTAACCATATTATTTAAAACTCGATGTTGATTGCAAGAAAAGAATAGTCAAAAACAGGGTTTTTTTACCTTCAGGCACAGAGGCACTAGCTCCAGCGCTGCAGTTAGATTTCCCTTATCTCTAGAAGAAAAAATTTGGTGTGATCCAGTTAAATATGTAATTATATTGCCAAACACGAACAAATTCATCGAGTAATAAATCTTAAATCAGTATTGCAATGTTTTTTCCAATGTTTTGGTTTTGCAACGTTTTGTATAATATTTTTCTCACCTGAACCAAATGGATCGTATCCATTGATTGGATACCTCTAGAGGTTATTGACCAATTATCGTTTCGTATACACTGTTCCAATTTCAGGTTTCGCTTGATGTTATCTAAGTTAACACAACGATTATGGCGAATAAATGTCTTCTAAAAATCTAAAAAAAAAGTATTGCACTCATTTAAATTCTGTTTGGCTTTAAATTTCTTGTCTAAAACGCATTTACGACTTTTTTACTAAGACCAAGTTCGGGCAATCTTTATCCGACTAAATATCTGAAATATAACATAAAATATAACATTCGCGTAGGCATAAAATTACAGCCAATGAGGAATCATGTACCATTCAATGGAATATTATCAGAAGAAAGAAACCATGCAGGAACATTGAAAAATAGTAGTGTGTAGTGATTTTTTGTTCTCTTTGAACAAAAATGCCATCGTATACCTGCATTTCGTGTCGTGTAGCATTCGCTGATGGTGAAATACAACGGGCACATTACAAAAGCGACTGGCATCGCTATAATCTTAAACGCAAAGTTGCTGAAATGCCCCCAGTTACTGCCGAAGCCTTTCGCGAGAAAGTCCTGGCACAAAAAGCTGAAAGTAACGCACAACAAGAGGAAAAGAATTCTAAGCATTGTGAGGTATGCAACAAGTTTTTTTCCTCGGAAAATGCATTCTCCAACCATTTGCATTCGAAGAAACATAAAGAACAACAAACAAAACATGAAAATGATGCGAGCAGTCCAGCCGATGATGAGGTCGAAGTTCGGAACAAGAAAAATGCTGATTCAATAAATTCTGAAGAAGAAAATGAAGATTCCGATGGCGAGTACGAGGAAACCGATGATGATGAAAGCCTGGAGACGACACAGTGCCTATTTTGTCCACATTTCAGCACCACATTTGAAGATAATATGCGCCACATGATCAAATCACACAGCTTCTTCATACCTGACCTTCAGTATGTCACCAATGTGGAAGCTCTGGTAGGTTATCTTGGTGAGAAAGTTGGCCTTGGCAAAGTCTGCTTGTATTGCAACAGCAAGGGGAAAGAATTCCACTCCATCGAGGCAGTACAAAAGCATATGATGGACAAGGGACATTGCAAGATATTTTATGAAGGTGATGATATATTGGAATTCTCTGATTTTTACGATTTTACCAGCAGCTATCCAGATGCTGATCCTGACAATGATTTTGAGTCTTCAGAATCTGAAGTGAGCTTACAGGATGGTGCATTGTCTGTGTCAGAAAACACAGGAGAATTATGTCTTCCCTCTGGTACTAAAGTAGGACATAGATCATTGAGGAGGTACTATAAGCAGCAATTAAGGCCAGAACAGGTCAAGCAAAATCAGATTGTGGTCCGAGGATTGATGTCTGATTACAAGTTGCTTGGCTGGAGTGGAAATATTGGTGAAGCAAATCGACTAAAAATTCAACATTTAAATATGAAGAACAAAGTTCAAAGGCGAAAAGAATTGAAACTGAAGTTGAAAGGAAATAAACTTCAAACACATTTTAGAGAGCAAGTTAGATACTGAGTGGATTTGATGTTCATGATAAGACATTAACATCATATAACTAAATAATGGTTCCTAAGACGTATTGAATTCTAGACTATGATAAAATAAATATATCCATTATATGTGTATGCAAGTGTGTTTTAAAGCAAGAATATTTTTTAAAATACCTTTGAATCAGCCAATATGCTTACAATTTGTATCTTCGCTCGAAGGGTGACAATTGCATTTTATTGGGCACCATCATCATTCGAAACAATGCTTGCTGGGCTTTAGAACTTTGTATAGTGTGGCCAAATTATTTGTACTATTTGGGTTCCTTGCCTACCTTTCTGAGCCTAAGCTGCCAAACTGCAACACTCAACGAACTAGGAACTTTACTGTGTAAGACCAGGATAATTAACTAACCCTCAATTGGATTTTACAAGACTTGTAAGTTTTCAATCTTTGGTTTCAAAATAACATTAAGAGGTTGTATTATATGTTTTCGATGAAATCAAATGGGGAGAATATTCTTTGCTTCTCCACTTAAGATATAATGATTAATATACCCATGCAAAATGAAGTTTCAAATGAAGTTGAATGCATGCTATTTAAAATAAAATATAACTACAATTTTCATAATTAAGATTTAAGATTTATTTTAAGAGAAAGTTTTTTCTCTATGTAAATAACTTAAGATCAGCAGCAAATAATTTGTAACAACTTTCTCACAACATCTTATAGTCTTATTTACATTCCCTATTTATAGTTTTTCAATATATTATTTCTCATGTTTCATAGATAAATACTCCAGGCTATGTTCAATACTGTACACTATATAGCCTTGTTTTACACAAATGGCAATCTATGTATATTTTTACTAGCTCTTTCTTCTTGTTCCAATCTACTCTTAAACTGCTGTACTCGCTCTGGAAAAACAATCAATATCAATTAACCTTGATAACCTTGCAGGTGAAGAAGCATTTAGAAAAATATTGAAGACCAGGTGGAACTTCATGCAGCTCATTCAGGGCTCATCCAACTTACGATTTAACAGAAGACATTGTCTCTTTCTAGTACACTACGTTGAGTACGTTCCGAAGTAATTTGAGGCGTAAACATTCACAAAAAGACGCAGGGGCCGCGAAGCTTTTTAATGGTGGGGGGCTGGTTGGCTAGGGGGTCCAGGGGGTTGATCACGTAGTTTGCACGTTTATATCACTGATATTTTATATCACTTCTAGTTTTCACGATATTTCGTAAGATTATCTTTACCGCATATAATTCTATATTCTGAGAACTAGTTTAAATTAGTAATATCCTTCTTAGCGAAAAAAGTGGGGGGGCACCCTACCCCAGGTTCCGCAGCCCCCGAGGCGTTTGACTACAGTGAGGAATCGTGTGGAGTTCTCTGCATCAATGAGACAGCATTTCAGTGTGCGAGCCATTTGAGATCATATATATCATCGAGAACAAAAAAACGGGGAAAACATATGGTTCATAGGGGACGGTTTTTAGTTTACTTATCAAATTTGTATGGGTTTTACACTGCCCCCTCATTTCTCTCTAGCACTCATTTCTTAATATTTTGTCGTGATTACAACTCAATAGACATTACTACATTACCAACAGGATTGATAGCGATTTTTATCAAGACAAAAAGAAAAGTGAAATGTAGTAAAATGCAAAAATATAGCCTTGCAAAATTAGCAAATTTTGTATACTTTCAATTATCGCACGAAAATGGAAACAACGGTAGAAAATTCCGGTAGAAAATGGAAACAACTTACGCCCGAAAGGCAAGAAAACTAGCTTGCATATGTACTGAATATAAATATTAAGAGCATTGGGTATGATTGTGTACCTCTAAGATTTGTAAAGTTATCAATCTTCTGTTTCAAGATAATATCAAGACGTTGTACATATTCTAGATAAAAAAAACAACATATAGGATCATACACGATACATTCAGACACATTTAGGGAAGACTCAGAACAGCACTAAACTGACTATAGTAAAGCATAACTGCAGCCTTGTTTTCCCGCACAACATCACAGCATCATTGTCCCCAGCCCGAAACGTTGTATTCGTCGGTGTATTAGCTCTCTAGCCAATAATTTTACCCCCATTACTCTAAGTTAGAGACATATTTACGGCTGTACGTGGTCTACCGCATGTTTCTCTACTACGACTAGATCTTATGCTATGTTACGTACGTTCTAGATCAGAATCAACGTCATCGACTTTATCCAACAGATTTTCTTCTTGCTCCAACAGTGCTTTAGTTTCCTTTGAGAAAATTAAAACCAGTCAGTCGTTAGCATGTTTTAGCTCTTCATCTATGACTTTGTAAAGCCCGGTTTTTAATCTCCAATTTAAGATGAATCAAGTGTAACAGCGAAGTTGCAGCCACCAGTTTTAAAATCTAACGATTGTAAGCTTCGATTATAAACTAACTTTTCATGGTACTCTTTTAAAAAACCTGTACACGCGGTTATTCAATTAGTCGATAAGATTGAGTCAGCTATGAAACCTGTCTGAGAAGTACTCTAGTATAATTTAAGCAAAGCTTAATTGTCATTTTTACCTCTACACTTTTCTTATGACATTCAACCAACTGTTCTTCTGCATCTTGGAGCTGCGTAACCGCATTATGAAACGTATACAACTCATTTTGTTCGGCCTCTCCAGAGCCCTGGAAAGTTAATATAGAAATTTGAAATTAGTACATTAGCGAGATATTAGACAAAATATAACGATTTACTTTAATAAAAAACATGCAAGATTCCTAACTTCGTGCAAGTCATATCAATCAAATTGTGTCAGGAAAAGCATTTTGGGGCTACGACCGGTCTGCTCAGAGCATAAATTTAAAAAGGAGGCCATTTTAGACATTTTTTTTAAATACGGAGAAAGGAATTTAGGCCCACCGGCACAGTAATGAAAAACATCCTGGAATGAAATTTGGGATGCCTTTTTGCCTGACATTCTTACAAATTGTAAACAGACTGTGAAATAATTGCATAAGTATGAAAACTTGCTGTTGATGTCGCGTTTCATGCGGTCAATGTAACACACAGAAATACTAGATATTATTTATTAACAGTACAGAAGACATGTTTATCGATTATTTCTATATATGATGTAACCCTAAAGTCTAAAGTTAAATACTTACACTATGTGTACACAACAATGCAAGATCAGCATTATTCACAGCAGGATCGCCACTCGAGAGTGTAGGAGATACGACTTCCGGGATATCGTCAAAAGCTATATAATCCTCACCACCCTTCTTGTTGTTGTCTGGACCTAGTTCTTTCACTCTAAAAAGGATGGCGTTCAAAAACAGATGAAATGAGACAAGCTTCAAAGTTTTTATCATACAGGGGAGGTGCATTTACCTACGGTCCTATTGCTTAGGGGTTAATGTGCCTTGAATACAAATTAATAACTACAATAAGTACACTGTAGAGTACATTTATACAGCGGTACATACCTATCAGCATAACGTAATGTGTTCAGAGAATGCTCACAGCAATTCATTCCAGGTGAAACAGTCGCAATCTGAACATAAAAAGATATACTCTTCTATACTCATCAACGGAATTCCTTTCAAAGAATGCTTAAAGAAATTCATCGCAGGAGAAACAGTCGCGATACTGAATATAAAAATGTATACACTTATACATTTATATTTCTACACTTATAAATTTTCTTTCGGGTCTTAATTCTGCACAAAACGCCTCCCTAAAGATATTTTGATCGTCGAGTTGTCCGCAGTTTAAGTATGGGTTGTTTTCGCCTCGTGGTCAAAGGACTAACTATTTCAATAGCGTAAGGAAATGCAAGCAAATGACGTTCTCGTATTCACGGCTGAGGTCACCTATGACACGTACCATACAGGTTTTTGAGTTTTCCCCAATAAACGAATCCTTGAGAACCTGGAAACGAGAGGTGGAGAGCTTGAGTTTTATGTGGAAAGATCTCATGCAGCTACAATCCTGGAAGGGAGGATTGGAATACGCGCTAACATTACGGATAGGATTGAAGTCTTACCTGTGTGAGTTTGCTTGCTCGAAACGGAAGATGGGCACCGTTCCTTCCAAGCGCACGTATACACTCCTTTGAAGAAAACAATACAAAAACAACATGTATAGTTAAATTCTTCTTGGCAATCAACAATCATACATACGGGAAATTACATGTGCCCAAAGTACACACGAGATAAGGGATAAATCATTGCCCTACATAGCTGCTGGGTTCGAATTGGCAAGACATAATCGAAATATTAATGTCAATAACGAGGAAGCAGCATCTTCGAGCAGTAACTTCTCGTTAAATGTGGCATAATACTTGCATGAAATACCTATACAAAAAATTTCCTCGACGTTTCGACCTAAAGTGCTTCGTCAGGAGAGTCGGAATACAAAGTAAACTAACCACATTTTGGGTCTATTCAGACAGTTCAATGTACCATGTTTGATGTAAATGTATAAAGGTGAAATATTGTTTGCATGATTTGTTGCTGCATGATGTTTACCTTTAAAGCAAGTAAACTTTTATTTATTTCGGCCCCTTCTAATCTTGTTTGTCGATCAGAGTTCGACGTATCAGCTCCTCTTTCATTTCCTAAAAAATTAAATTGACCCTCTATGTTATACACGGGCATTTCTGGGGGGAGGCTCGGAAATCTGTCATAGATCATGACGACTCTCGTGTGAAAATTCCACGTATAGAGGATTATTGAGACCTATATTGGATGTTTAGGTATTGGAAAAATCAATTCTAAACAGAGCTATTAACGCAAAAGTGATTGGCACAAGAGTGGAGTTGCAGGAGTATAATCGTTACACAGTTATCCCTCATGGTTTAATAAGGCATGACAATTAATGCCATTACATGAAGATGAATGTAATACTAACCAGCGAGGTCAATCAAAGAAAATTTGCCATAGAGTTGACCACCAGCACCGCCCTTCATATGACCCCTACACAATACAAAATATAATTTAGAAACATTGGGTTAGAAACTGCTCCTGGCACAAACTAGGCTCCCGAAACGGGCAAATTTTGTTAAAGCCAGGGCGCTATAAAACACTCTGATTTTTTACAGCGCCCTGGTTAAAACATTCTATTACCTGCGACGTAATATGATTTGAAAAACAGCATGTGATCTAGACGAATTCTGATTCGCAGATGTTTGACCTGACGTCCTATACAAAGAATAAATCGATTGTTCAAATTCTCGTAACGGAGGTAGGCAAAGACATAATTGTGAAGTCGTGAAGACGATCAGTAACACCAAGCCAAATATTACATACAAAACATGTATGTATACAAAAACAAACAAATAGACGATAAAGATAAGACATGATTCTCATATAAACATGACAGAGTCCATGGTTATGCAGTTATAGGCCCACATAGTTTTGAATAGTTTTGATATGCATTCACTTTGTACAATTATAAATCAATTCCATGTACTTCCAGATATTGTACAATGATACTGTACATAGAAAAGTTCATGGACATTCATACTCAAGCAATCGTGCAAACTCGAATATTTATCAAGAAAAATAACTGAGATGTAAAAACACATTGAAGATAATTCAGGATGTAAAAACAGATTGAAGATAATTCAGAATGTAGAAAAACACATAAACTGTACCTTAAACGATTACCGATTTCAATCAGTTTCAAGACATCTTCAACTGCGTTAACGACACTTTCTTGTAGCTCACAAACCTTTGAGATTTTAAGACGAAAAAAATGAGAAGATATTCAGGGGCCAGTTGTACGAAATCTAGATCGCAGCTTTTAAAATTGCTAGTCGTTCGGAATAACCAAAAATAAACTTTGGTATCCTAGTTCATTAGTTGTTGACTCTGCATAACTGCAGTTTTGTTGTCTTTCATGCATTTTTACAACAGTTGAATCTCGATTCGATTTCGCATGTTTTTAAGACACCGTACATAATTTAGATTAGTGGTTACGTTTTCTTACTTGAACTTGCTGATTACCATCCTCCAAGACTCTCAATTTGCGTTTCTTATTCAGTAGATCAAACACCTACAGCAGACAATTTGGTTCCACAAACAGTAAATCCTCGATGTTCACAAAAGCTTTTAGTACTGTACAATATATCCTTGACATAGTTTCGATGTACATGTAACTAAGCTATCAGGTTTGTATCAAATTTTCTCACCTTAGCACCATATATTTCAAAATAACTACAAGATATTATAAGATCCTTGTTCTTGTGTTTAGGATTCTTTAAATACTTAAATACATCGTGAGCTAAAAGGGAGGATGAAAAAGAGATGCATTAGGCAAACCTGAGTACGTGGTTGCTGCTACTTATATAAAAAATTATTTTGGATTAGGGTAAATCAGTTATGACTTTTGGCACTTCACTCGATGCAGGTAAATTGTAGAGGTTTAAAGGGTTTTAATTTCGAGTGGAATTATACACACTTCAACTTCAACTTGAATTTGAAGTGTGTATAATTCCACTCGAAATTAAGACCCTTTAAACCTCCTGATTTTGGATTAGCTTGTTCATATATCATGCTAGTGTACTACTTTGACACAAGATTATGCCCAAGGCACATGATTTCAACGAATCCAAGAGGTTTATCGGGTAATACAAACCTGCTAATGCATAAATGCCCTTGCTACAATCTTGATTCTTGCCGACAATATTTCCACCCATAGTCTGCACAAAGGAGATTGTAAAATAAACTCATTTAGAATGTTTTTATAAATAACATGCAGAAAAATTCGTAGAAGGGCCAAGGCTATAGGCCCACGCACACTGGACGCGATTTGCCAACGTGTCGCGAATTATCAGGGTTTTTTAAAAGCAAATAAATTCAATATTTGAAGGAAATTTTGAGAACTATGCACCCTGGACATGTCAAAATGTGATATCCTTCAGTAATTGTCAAGAATATCACAACAGGATGAAACATTGTTGCTTCGAAAACCCGTGTGTATTGCCCTTATGGATGCATATAGGAGGTGAATGCTACAGTAAGTGCATGTGTATGGGAGAACAAACATTAACTATAGCGGAATATTTAGGCTGAAAGACTATATGCATGGGCACAGTATAGAGGAGGTGAAAATTGTCACATGTCACTGACATGAGTATACTTACAAAAGTCTTCCCACTGCCTGTTTGCCCATAAGCAAAGCATGTCGCCATTCCCTGGTTAAATATCGTCTCAATGAGCGGTCTTGCAGTGTACCTGAGGATGAAATAGAACATTCGAAATTTACCGCAGATGAAAAATGAAAAATTATTATTCTCTTGGTAGCAAATGCCGACAGAACAAACAATTTGAGTGTCCACATCGGGCATGAAAGAAATTTACCAGAGGCAAGTGTCGTGTATTCCGGGAAATATATTTGTGCGATGTTACCCTGCGTGCAGCCAATAACCGAGCAAGCCTGTTTTTTTGTTTCTGAACATCAATAAGTTGTCAAATATTTTCAGAGAAGAATTTTTCCCCGCCCAAATCTGCACTAAGTGAGTCGAACATTTATGCACGAGATTTATATAGTGTTCGTAGCGTTAGTAAGTTCAACAAACCTGTACACTAATTCATTAGTCGCCGTCTCATCAAACGAGTAGTCAAATCTGCAAGATACGTGCATGTGTTTTACTTAATCAGAAAAGTTATATTACATATGCAGAGGCCGCATGAAAAAAGAGAATTACTAAAATCATTATAATTTATTATGCAATAAATGCTTTTAACGGATTTTTAACAGCACGGGTGAAGGAATAATATTGTCAAGACGCAAATTCCAAAGGACATTTTGGAATCACGTATTTACCTAAATTTGTGATTGTCGAGATATTTTGTTAAGTCTACTTTGGTCTTTGGCTCGTGGACCTATAAACAATATATACACAGGAGTTTACAGGCTGCATATCGCGTGCGTAATGCCACCGACTTCATGTAGGCGTACGAGCCGAAAAACTTGGGGGACGAGGGACGTGTCCGCCTGTGTTCGGATGCAACTTTTATGTCCAGTCCCCTTTTCCAGTATTATAGTTCAAGAAAACTTCTATTCTACATTGTCCCAGACCACTTATATGGTGGTAGTGGACTTGGTTGACTACAGTACATTAATAAACATATTCATATTTTTTAAACATATTCATATTTTTTATAACTAGTATATCTATGGTTTGTTTCATTCAACTGAAGTGAACGTAAAAGCAATACATACCACTGTATTTTCTTTGTCGGGAATGGTGATTACATCAACTTCCTTTCTGTTTAATTCTAAATAATGCAAAGAGAATGAATAAGACAAACGAAGAAAAAAGCAAATTCTTGTTAACATTGCCGTTCTCAGCATTAACATCACTACTTTATGATTGAAACAAAATCTCATGCAAACTCTCATTTCCTACATGCAACCTCTCTCTTGAATTGTTTATTTAGGCATCTTTATTCCACTCTATTTAACTAGAGCGTAACAAGAAGTTACAGCATGGAACATCCATAGAAGTCAATTGCTCGAAAGAACATCTATTTTACATGCAAGAAAGACACAAAGATTTTTTTTCAGTAATTTCAGAAATGACATTGGTCTATAGTGAAAAGTATAGAACGCCTCACCTTTTTTGCTAAGGGGTCTTTTACGCACACATACACATATCTGATGATCTCTGACCTAAGAAATATGATATAGAACGGATCCTGGTATTGGTTTTTTTAACAAAACATTCACAAGCTTTACAAGATAATATCATTGTGTTTCAATTTTGGCTATAGGAATTTATGGGGTTTCTGTTTAGCAGTCTAGTTATACTTACAGGATCATTCATCGTTATCCGTTGCATGTCCAAGCCATTTTGGTACTCCCTACACACAGAGACATAAATTAATACTACAGTAAGTTGGTAAAAATTTCCTTGTTTCTATATATACAGCTTAGGATAAGTCTGTTTTTCCTGCATTCTGATTGTTTACGATTCATGAATTACTCTGTAACTATTGCTTTTTGCCTTTCCATCAAAGATATGGCCATTTGCATTAGAGAAGGCTAACCTAATCATTTTTATTAACTCCCAATACGGATTGCCAGGATCGATTTCTTGTTGAATCTTTTCACGAAGTATCCTCTGCTCTTGTTGCTGTGCCCTATAACCATAAACACATAAACTATAGGCTACATACAATTCCCACAGTTGCCATGAAGAGATCAGTGGTTTTTCTCTCCTCAAAATGGTTCTTTCCACCGTTTTTGGTGTTCGCCATCAAATGAAATATCTCTCCTTTAGGTATGGGTGGGTAAGTTTTCTGCAGAATGAAAGTGGGAGTATACGTAAGGTACGCCACCCAAATTTGCCTGAGCCGAAAAGATTTAAAGAGCTATACTTATCCTCTACGAGCATATATGTACACTGGCTAGCACAGGTAACTCAAATTGAGCGAGAAAAGCGAATGAGAGGAAATTAAAACGAAACATGCACACCTGTGTGGGTAAACCGTGCATACATATCACCTTTTGTTTTTATCTATATCCTGGCTAAATATACGATGATTCTCAAACGGCAGGTGAACGGCATGATTTTCAAAATTACTCTTAGATGTTGTACCTTCTTTCCTCTCGGTTCTTCTTTAATCTTTCAACTTCTTTGACACAATTTGATTTCCTCCGAGCTTTAAACAACCAAGTCATATATTAATGGCCACAGAAATGGATAATACATGTAATAAGAAACGGTAATGGTAACAGAGTAGTAGCCACCATCACCAAGCTCTTCCCTGCCCACCGTCCTAAACATCAGGGATGAGCTTGGGACTAGTAAGTGTTACGGGAATAAACACCTCTTGGTCGAATTGGGTACAACAGAAGGCTCCAAATTTTCCAAACAATTGTTCAAATTGAGGGCTGTTCTCCGCTTGATTTTCTTTGCAAATGCGAGAATTCGAAGGAAGTGGACTTTCTTGACAGATCACAATTGAAAAGAAAATCATGAAAATTTCAATCGAAAGGTTGGCTACCTTGTCACGAACGTTTGTGTAGTCTGCCGGCTTGCCTTACCCTTGCTAAGATCTAACTACAAAAAATAATTGTGCCAACAAAAATAGACCATACAGTAAATGAAACAGAGGCTATTCTACTTACACACGGAGGAGGATGTGTTTGGAGCTGCTGGTGCAGACTGGCTTTCAGGTCTTTGTATGTGGTTGTTCTCAGGTGCCGGTGAATTCTCATCTTTACCTTTGTTATTCGACTTATCCGGTGCAGCTTTAGTAACTAAAAGATCGAAGAATTACACTTTCATGTAGCAGAGATAATGAGATATGTTGAAGAGAATAAAACTTTACGCTTGCAAGTGGTTTTTATAGCTCACCTTTTTTTGAAGGTTTGGGCGATTCTGTGTCGTCAGCAGGCTAAAAAATATTGAAGAACCGTTTTTTATAACACAATTCAATTAAAGCCGTTTTTAGGGGCATGCATGCAGTTAATGTACAAAATGATTAAACTATTAAAGTAACTTAAGCCCCGTTTACACCACACTCGATTTATTGGCACGGCACGGCTAAAATGGGTACCCGTGCCCATTTCATCCGTGCTCGGCCTTTGTTTTGGTAGCCTGAACACTAATAAAATTGGGTACGGGTACCAATTTTAGCCCTGCCGTGCCGATAAACCGAGTGTAGTGTAAATGGGTTTTAAACTACACATGGATAACACAAATTTTGTGTATTCACCGTGACATTCATCGCCCCAGTAATTAATGATTTTTATAGTTATTTGTTACTAATAACTGATACCGTTGCTGGAGATGATATACGCTTGCCCACTGATGTCTTCGCTTTCCCCTGAACCAACCATGGGTTAAGAGAGAAAATTTCACGAATTTCAATCTGAAAACGAAAGAAGAATTGCTGTCATTGACATACATATGTAATTAGGGGGGAGTTCAGAATCGTGCTCCTGTAGCTACATTAACTAGCGATAGCACACTAGGTCTAGTGCGTTGTTGAACAAAATAAACAACAAATTCCGAATAAACAATTTGAGAGTCAAAATATGAATCAAGCAAGACACAGGTTGAAACTGTCAATTTTCGACTTTATTTCAATGTCATCTTCAGACATAATGATATTTTCTGTGGTCATAGTTTTTGTTGAACAAACCTCCTTTCCTTTTGTTTCACCATTTTCAAACCATTCAACTGTTGCACTTTTTGAATCCAAGTTAATTCCACTCAACATTGATGAATGAACCCGACCTAGGACATGGTACAGTACGTATTAGCTCGTCTTCACACGAGACTCTATGCCGTTAGCTTGTGTTCTGGCGTACATCTCTGTTATACATACGAGAGATATCGCGCGTTAAGACTCTAAAGCCTTGTTTAAAAAAAGGACCGAACATTGTTGATCCAACATCGTCCAGAATAAAAACCCCCCAAAAACGTGTTCATTAAGACATTTTAACATAGCTTGTTGCCTGACGTTGTGCCAATATTATCGCGTCCGTTTTAATTAAACGAGCTTTGAAGTTTGATCTAGGCAAGCTAAGAATGCATAGTTAAGTTCTAACGTTTGCAATGCTCGCAAATTGACAAAGAAGCAAATTATACGTTTCTAATTAAAAAGACGAAATGAAATGTGGCCTGTCAAAATGACTGGTTAAAATGTTCTCAAACATCCTGGCACGGTTCTGATAATGCCAGTGCAGTGTGTCATCCAACTCACACGTATCCTATTTATTTTACTATCTGTAGTCTGTATTCTGGCACCAATAAGTCAACCATATGACTTCCAAATGTTTACATACTAGGATATTATTGTTACACCTAATTAATTTGAAGAGTTTCTTTTTCAATCCACTCCACTCTCTATTCTGGCATAAAACGTAATTTTGAAATTGACTAAGATTTGAATTGTTTAGGCTGTGAGACAGTAGGATATCAAAATTATGTGCTGTTATTTGTCAAATGAAATACTTAAGATCTTATGTACTATCCACTGGGACTGCTTCCAACAATTCCTGGCAGTCCTAAACATTTTTTGGTCTAATACAATCTTTTTTGTATCTATCCATGTCACATTGCTGGACATTTTATTCACATTAAAAACAATTTGTGGGAATCTGTTATAAGACACACCTATAGTTGGTAAAAAATGCTCATTATTATATAATATATTATATATATTACATTATTATCTAGTGGATGATATCTAATACAAAATTGAAAGAGCCTAAAAAAAATATACATAGTTTATTTGCCTGGAGTAAACGTCCAGGGGCTGGTTGTTGTATAAAAGACCAGTTAACTTTTAACTGTAGTTAAGGACAGAATTGGCTAATCAGAGTTGTGTATTTCTTAGTAAACTAGGATTTAACTATGACAAGTGTAGTTAAAGAGTTTAATACAACCGGCCCCAGTAAAGATGACAACTATGTATGTATGTATGTATATATTATAATATATAATAATATATATATATTATATATATATATAATATATATTATAATATATATATATATATATTGCATATAAACAAAGGATGTCATTATAACATTATCTTGATGTCAAATTCAATGTGGAAAAGAAGCAGTTTGGGTGAATTGGCTAGCATCAGTATGAGGATATGTGTTGGATACATTAGTCTTAAGATGTACATGTCTCTTAGCTAATTATTAAATTTAGAAGGCTACACGTTGTGATTTTTCCAAAAACCTCTGAATTCTGAGTGTGCAAGGGATGATGGGTATTTTCTTAAATAAATTAAATGTATTGAAATGTGATGTTTTTTCCTGCTGTAGGTTTTTGCAAAATTAAATTTCCATGTGTCTGCCTGCTGGTCTCTTTTGTTAACCTATTGAACCAAGAATGTCCTCATAATTTTACCCAATTCAACTAACATGCAATTTGCCTTGTTAATGGCTAAATCTTGTTAGTAAAAATGTGAAGGCGCTGTGGGGCAGGGTTTACAGAAGCTTGCAGAAAAAAACAGATGTGACCATTTATGTTCGTTGTCATGGTACCATCACAATATTTATTGTCAAAGCAGTTGTCATTTCAAACTGCAAGGCACAGATGTAAATTTGCGTTGGTAACATATTTGTGAATGTTCATCTAAAAAGCTAGAATTTAACTAAATTGTGACTGAGGTGGACCAGTGGGTCTGTCACAATCAAAAATGTTATACTAGCAGTCTACACAGTACCTTACTCATTCTAATTTCACGGAATAGAAACCTATCCGAAAGTCATCTTTATTGTCTTCTGGGTAAGCGTGATTATAGGAAATTTGTCACACAGCAAGTGACTTTCTTAGCAAGTGACTTTCGAGTGCCATAAGTCACTTGCTGGTGTAAAAGTCACTTGCTGCTAATGTCATACAATTTGACTCATCAGCAGAGTGAAATACAGAACTGTGCACATCTTGGATCATTGCCAGTAGTTAATGGTCTAAAAATGAAAGAGGCCTCTTTTGGTAGTCACTTAAAGTGCTTCAGACAACCACAAAATTCAAATATAAAAGCCCATATCCGTTATAATTAGCTAAAGTACAATACAACAACACGCGCTTCAGCCCTTATACAACAGTTTACACAATTCATCATTTTGAAACTCTGAAAACTTGGGAAAATTCGAAGGCAACAATACAAAGGCATGACACATCCCTAACTATTGAGATAAACTGATACGAATCAGTAAATTTGCCTAAAAGCGGAGGCAGCCCGGCTCGTGTATGACACACGTACACAAACCTCTAGGCACACACAATGAAACTGAATTAAAAATTTTCGAAAGACAACACATTTAAAACTGAAATACTATCATTAGATTGAATATTACAGAAGCCACGTTTACTATTGAGACATATCTAATGAGAATGCTAAACAAACATGGCTAAGTTACAGCAGCGGTTTCAAAACCATCAGGATGACAATTTATAATTTTTTTGTATATAGAGATGCATGCATGACGGCTGAAATCAAATTCAAACACATCTCACCGTCGCTTCGCCGTATATCTATGGTCGTGCCAATGACCAGCTTGCTAAATTTGTCCATTCTCGTCGCGAAAATTTTCCCCAGCGCCAAAGTATCCTAACGTAGTTATTAGATAACAGATGACTATAAAATTTTTCGTATAAATATTTACAAGGCGCTAGGCTTGCCTGTTTCGTTGCCTTGATTACAACGTCCCCCGGGTTTCGAGCCCGCAAATACGCGAACCATCTGACACGAACCGGTTGCAGTACTTCGTGATATCTATGTTTTCATTCCCTCGTTCCGTCGTTCGTCATTTTACCAAGTTACCAGCGGCGAAAGGTGGATGCATGAAAATGATTCAACGTCAGTGAAATCAACGTTATCTTAAATACTGTAATAATCGACCTCGTCATTTAATTCGACCATTAGGCTTCAGACAGGCGTGGCCATAGAGAGTTTGTTGTGATAAAATCATTCTTATAATGCGCTTTAAGTCACTTGTTCAAGCCATTGTGATTTTTGGCATTGATTTACCCTCACCTATTCCCGGCATTACCACCCTATGCACATGAACCACGCTTGCTCTTGTCAGCTACCTCAGTAGCTCAGTCGCAAGAGCATTGCTGACCGGCATCGCAATTCGCAAAAGCGTAGGTTCGATTCCTGCCAGAGGACCTATGGTTGACTCATTTTTATTCAACTGTTCCTGGCTTGAATTTGAAGTGTGTATAATTCCACTCGAAATTGAGACCCTTTAAACCCTAGTTTTTAACCATGTTTTAACTTTCTAGTACTAATGCACCATGCACCTGCACTTCACAATTCACGAAAATGATAAGTGACAATTGCCCTATAAAAATTTAACGGAATGTTGGGCGTCATTGGAATTTGTTAACTAACGTAACGCTTTACGGGCTAACCGTTTCCTGCCAGAGAACATGCGTAGTCATTGCATTTTTTAACTGTATAACTACTGGGGCATTTACCCCAGTAGGCCCTGTGCCTGCCCCAGTAGTGAACCTTGATTTCCTGATAGAATGGGCCCTTTTGTCACTGTAAAGGGTTGGTAATTTATTAGTTGTAACATATGGGCCTTGAAATTTGTTCAAAGAAATAAATACGTATGTAATTACGGCATTTACGTGAGACATCTGTCAGGGGCGGCGGAACAGGGGGGGCTAGGGGGCGGCTTTAGTCCCCCCAAAAATTTCATGAAGAATGCCAGAATGGGAGATTAAATATACAAATTACGTTACCACGAAATCGTCAAATTAATGCTCGCCGGCGTATCAAATGCTAATAAGATATCCTATATTGTGGTACGGATCAAGTGAATGTAAATTGACTTTCTTTGATCTTTCGTAGTTGTCTTTTACAGCAGATTATTCGTGGTTGTATAATTATTGCTATTATTTTCGGACCGCCATTTTGTTTGGAAATTATTTTGGGAATTTGAGAGATGATTTTTTAAAAGCAGAAGATATCACAACACGCGCTGCATGTGCCGTTTCAGTTGGCGGTGTTTGGCCATGAAAAACTACGATGAAAGCTGCAAGTAAGACTCTGAAATGGCCATTTCCGAAGATCTAGAGCATTGAAATTCCAAAAAAATTCGCTCGGCGCCAACCATGGTGGCGCCTCGTGAAATTAACCCCCCAAAATATATTATGTTCCGCCGTCCCTGACATCTCTATGTAATAGACGATTCCCTTTATTGAGATTTAGTAGCGCTTTGCATCATGGTTATAGTGGTATCTTTGATTGTCAAGCCACATGTAATTTTTTTGTCTTCACCTGTGCAAGAGCGTTTGGGAAAGTTAGGGCAGGTGTATAAGGAATGACCAACAGCAAAATCGTGAGGAAAACATTCAATATTCTCATTCAAACTGTCTTGAATGTCAGTGATAACACCATAACCATAATGCAAAGCGCTACTAATTCTTAATAAGGGGAATCGTCTATTACATATTTGTCTTGCGCATGGGCCCCAATACACACTTTACCCCACTAGTCAAAATTCCTTAAAAAATGCCCTGTGCGTAGTATGAACTAATCATTGATATTCCATGCATTTTACTATTTACCAACATGGGCATATATCACTCAACTGATAACACTGTATATAAAAACTATATCAAAAAAAGACATTGTTTACGTATAGTTTTGGTACACAACCTAATTCGAGTTAACATCGGAACTGATAACAGCGGCATGCAATAACCCAGTCAGAGAAATTTTATCACATTAATTATTCATATTATTATTTGCCATGCTCTCACATGCCTTCAAGATCACATAACTGACATAAGATACTGCATCGCATTTTAGCTATTAGCAATTTTAGTTTATTTTTTAATCATGCAGTTTACATCGTCACCTTTTCTCTTGATGTGACCTTTAGTAGGATAGGCTTGTTTGGTTGCATGGTCCCTTCTATTACACTTCGACTAACATCAGGTTCCCCGACGTATTCTAGACGATAATTTAGTAAAATCTTGCTCACCAAAATAATAACGATTGACTCGGCCATCCTCCTTCCCAGACACATTCTCACTCCATAACCGAATGGTAATGTAGTAAACGGATGAAATTCTTTCTTCTCCCCAGTTTCATCACGCAGCCATCGCTCGGGTACGAACTGCTTCGCGTCTTGCCCATAATAACGCTCGTCGATGGACAGCAGATGTTCGAACAAGAGAATATTCACACCAGCTGGGATATTGTAACCGATAACCTCGATGTCTTTACGAAACAGACGAGGAACAATGTACCCTCCGACTGGATACATGCGTTGCGACTCCTTCAGAGCCGCTTTGAGAAGCGATGGGACATTTTTCGCTGATAATTCTTCGTTTGGGCCAACGACAGAAGCAATCTGCTGATAAAGTTTATCCTGCAATCTGGATTCCGGGAAAGTTCGTACAAGAGCCAGAGACATGTAATGCTTGTTGTATCGACGCCTGCTGCTATTAATCCAATTATGGCAGCCATACTCTTTGGTGTATTCATGCCATTTTCAACAAGATACTCAAACACTGATTGTTTGTTCCTGGAATCGCTCTCTCGTCCTTGCTGCTTCGTTGCCAACACCTCTTCTATAATATCCATCCCTAAAGCAGGAATAGTGGCAAGATTTCTCTTCAACCGATAGTATGGCGGTGTCTTGATATACTTGTTTAGAGGAGTGGTGTAAAAAAGCTTCCCAACATTACGAACCATATCAAGAGCCGTATTCACAAACGCGACGGCTGCAGGTTCTGGCGGATGGTTGTAGAATCCAAGACGTTGGTTGAAAAAAAAAGAAGCAAACGATTCCACCATAAAGTACGCTAACTCCTTACGAATATTGTCCACCACGCCGTCGGACTGCTTGAGGAGATCTAATCGCTTCATGAAGTCATTCGCTACAGTATTTAGCACTGGAAATGATTCTCTGACTTCCTTCGGGCGCATCAACTTCGGCGATATGGTGGATCTTTCCGGATACCATGTTTCATAGTCGTTTGATGCGAGCCCAAGACCATTGTCGTCCTCAACAATCTCAGCGAGGGCTTCGAAACCGGGCCGCATCGGAAATTCTCGTTCGATGTTTAAAACTTTTTCTATCGCATCAACGTCAGAAATGTTGACAATTCGTGTGTCCAAAATTTGCTCGCGGTAAATCGGACCAAATCTTTCAAAGCGTTTTGATAAAACGTCAAGAATCTCGCCTTTGTTAAGCGCATAGCCCCAAAGATTTTGGAGAGTTCCTTTAGGACCTGGAATATCAGCAAACGGCAAAACTTTGCTGTTGCTCGACGCTGTTACAGACGATGAACTCTGTGCTTTAATCGCAAGCGACCAAGATGATCTGAGGAATCGTTTAGAGAAACAATTACGCGGAATAATGCAAGATAAAAACGCCATTGTCGCATAAAAAACTACGTACTGCCCGAAACCAGTTTTAATCAAGTTGAACACCGTACACGCACTCTAGCGACACGTATATAGTAGTTATATGATGATTAAAAAGTCTTTAAGGCTGACTGTACTGTTCAGTCATGCATGGTATAAAAAGTCTTTATGTTAAAGTCGAAAAAATTTTGTTTACATCTTTGAAAATCTCAGCAACATCATATTTCTAGTCAAAATGAACGGCTATAGTTTATTTTCCGAAAAATTTGAAACATGCGGCCCACTGGGCAGAACGGGTGCCTCAAAATCATTATTTAGAATTACCATTGAGTGGGTTCACAGAAAGAGGACGTCATCGTCGTCACGGTAACAACGATTATAGTGTAGTTATATTCTTATGGTATAGTTATATTCAAAAGTTTTACATCAATTAACGTAATTTTTGGCACGCAATGGCACGGCATTTCTAAACTTTGTTCTAAATATGCAGAACTAATGTGAGAAAAACAAAGAAAAAGTCTGCTTCGCGCGCAAAATTTCGCCTAGTGGAAAACAGGCTTTATAGTAGATACTGTAATAATCGATCTCGTCATTTAATTCGACCATTAGGCTTCAGACAGGCGTGGCCATAGAGAGTTTGTTGTTATAAAATCATTCTTATAATGCGCTTTAAGTCACTTGTTCAAGCCATTGTGATTTTTGGCATTGATTTACCCTCACCTATTCCCGGCATTACCACCCTATGCACATGAACCACGCTTGCTCTTGTCAGCTACCTGAGTAGCTCAGTCGCAAGAGCATTGCTGACCGTCATCGCAATTCGCAAAAGCGTAGGTTCGATTCCTGCCACTGAGGACCTATGGTTGACTCATTTTTCTTCAACTGTTCCTGGCTTGAATTTGAAGTGTGTATAATTCCACTCGAAATTGAGACCCTTTAAACCCTAGTTTTTAACCATGTTTTAACTTTCTAGTACTAATGCACCATGCACCTGCACTTAACAATTCGCGAAAATGATAAGTGACAGTTGCCCTATTAAAATTTAACGGAATGTTGGACGTCATTGGAATTCGTTAACTAACGTAACGCTTTACGGGCTAACCGTTTCCTGCCGGAGAACATTTGTAGTATGAACTGATCATTGATATTCCATGCATGTTTCTATTTACTAACATGGGCATATATCACTCAACTGATAACACTGTATATGAAAACTATATCAAAAAAAGACATTGTTTACGTATAGTTTTGGTACACAACCTAATTCGAGTTAACATCGGAACTGATAACAGCGGCATGCAATAACCCAGTCAGAGAAATTTTATCACATTAATTATTCATATTATTATTTGCCATGCTCTCACATGCCTTCAAGATCACATAACTGACATAAGATACTGCATCGCATTTTAGCTATTAGCAATTTTAGTTTATTTTTTAATCATGCAGTTTACATCGTCACCTTTTCTCTTGATGTGACCTTTAGTAGGATAGGCTTGTTTGGTTGCATGGTCCCTTCTATTATACTTCGACTAACATCAGGTTCCCCGACGTATTCTAGGCGATAATTTAGTAAAATCTTGCTCACCAAAATAATGACGATTGACTCGGCCATCCTCCTTCCCAGACACATTCTCACTCCATAACCGAATGGTAATGTAGTAAACGGATGAAATTCTTTCTTCTCTCCAGTTTCATCACGCAGCCATCGCTCGGGGACAAACTGCTTCGCGTCTTCGCCATAATAACGCTCGTCGATGGACAGCAGATGTTCGAACAAGAGAATATTCACACCAGCTGGGATGTTGTAACCGAGAACTTCGAGGTCTTTACGAAACACACGAGGAACAATATACCCTCCGACTGGATACATGCGTTGCGACTCCTTCAGAGCCGCTTTGAGAAGCGATGGAACATTTTTCGCTGATAATTCCTCGTTTGGACCAACGACAGATGCAATCTCCTGATAAAGTTTATCCTGGAAGTCTGGATTCCGGGAAAGTTCGTACAAGAGCCAGAGACATGTAATGCTTGTTGTATCCACGCCTCCTGCTATCAATCCAGTTATGGCAGCCATACTCTTTGGCGTATTCATGCCATTTTCAACAAGGTACTCAAACACTGATTGTTTGATGCTGAAATCGTTTTCTCGTCCTTGCTGTTTCGTTGCCAATACCTCTTCTATAATATCCATCCCTAAAGCATGAATAGTGGCGAGATTTCTCTTCAACTGATAGTATGGCGGTGTCTTGATATACTTGTTGAGAGGAGTGGTGTAAAAAAGCTTCCCAACATTACGAACCATATCAAGAGCCGCATTCACAAACGCGACTGCTGCAGGTTCTGGCGGATGGTTGTAGAATCCAAGACGTTGATTGAAAAAAAACGAAGCAAACGATTCCACCATAAAGTACGCTAACTCCTTACGAATATTGTCTACCACGCCGTCGGACTGCTTGAGGAGATCTAATCGCTTCATGAAGTCATTCGCTACAGTATTTAGCACTGGAAATGATTCTCTGACTTCCTTCGGGCGCATCAACTTCGGCGATATGGTGGATCTTTCCGGATACCATGTTTCATAGTCGTTTGACACGAGCCCAAGACCATTTTCGTCCTCAACAATCTCAGCGAGGGCTTCGAAACCGGGCCGCATTGGAAATTCTCGTTCGATGTTTAAAACTTTTTCTATCGCATCAACGTCAGAAATGTTGACAATTCGTGTGTCCAAAATTTGCTCGCGGTAAATCGGACCAAATCTTTCAAAGCGTTTTGATAAAACGTCAAGAATCTCACCTTTGTTCAGCGCATAGCCCCAAAGATTTTGGAGAGTTCCTTTAGGACCTGGAATATCAGCAAACGGCAACACTTTGCTGTTGCTCGACGCTGTTACAGACGATGAACTCTGTGCTTTAATCGCAAGCGACCAAGATGATCTGAGGAATCGTTTAGAGAAACAATTACGCGGAATAATGCAAGATAAAGACGCCATTGTCTCATCAAAAACTACGTACTACCTGAAACCAATTTTAATCAAGTCGAACACCGTACACGCACTCTAGCTACACGTATAGTAGTTATATGATGATTAACAAGTCTTTAAGACTGACTGTACTGTTCAGTCATGCATGATATAAAGAGTCTTTATGTTAAAGTCGAAAACAATTTTTGTTTACATCTTTGAAAATCTCAGCAACATCATATTTCTAGTCAAAATGAACGGCTATAGTTTATTTTCCGAAAAATTTGAAACATGCGGCACGCTGGGCAGAACGGATGCTTCAAAATCATTATTTAGATTTACTATCGAGTCGGTTCACGGAAAGAGGACGTCTTCGTCGTCACGGTAACAACGATTATAGTATAGTTATATATATAGGCTGTGGTTATATTCTTATTGTATAGTTATATTCAAATGCTTTACATGAATTAACGTAATTTTTGGCACGCAATGGCACTGCATTTTTAAACTTTGTCGTGTAAACAAGCATAATATGCAGAACTAATGTGAGAAAAACAAAGAAAAAGTCTGCTTCGGCGCAAAATTTTGCCTAGTGGAAAACAGGCTTTATAGAGCTGCATGCTAGCTACGAACACGTAAAATTTCAATCTATCACGTTAGATTTTCAGGTAGAGTTTAAAAGAGCTAAAGTCAAACTACAAGAAGTGCCGCGTGGGCAAGAATATCGCCATCGATAACGGCTGAAATTGCCCGAAATGACTCAAGGAGACAGCGAGTCCGAAGCTGCTCGTTTACAATAATCGCTAAATGAACAGGTACATGTCTATTTTTTGACTCGCGTACAGGAGGATGGGAGAAGTTAATTGAAATGCTACTGAAGTCTACCATCGTATGCATGTTTACAACTTCAACGCGAGTTTTCTCCTATTTAAGCTTATTTTATTGAATAACTTGTGGATATCCTCGTCTATAACAAGCATTACCATTGTTTTATTTTAAGTATAGAGATTGAGCGAGTCAAAGTTACTTGAAACGAAGATTAACCTGTTCAAATTAAAATGCAAGTTTTAACAATTGAGCATTTTAGATATATACCGGGTGTATGAAAAAAACTGCAAATACCACAGTTTGTATACATTAGAATTTCTATGGCTGTACAACTATAATTAGATGATTTAGATCTTCTGGGATTTGAAAATACGTTTCCACGTGCAGAAATATCACAATAAGCCGAAGGCCCCGTTTACACAATATCGGATTGCTTTCGGAGTGGGACAAATTTTGTAGCTATTAACAGGTAGTGAAAAAAAATTATTTTCGGAGATCGAAATAAATATACCAAATCTATCAACTAATAAGCATTTGCTACTAACCGTCAATTTTTTGGACGAAAAAGGATCAGGGCTTTCATCAAAATGTTTTAATACGACAAACGGTATATAGACTTATAGAAGTTTTTTTGCAATGTTAAGGTTGTTTGGTCTTGTCGTCACTCTTCCCTCCCCATTCAAAGGGTACCTATAAGTAATGTTCGAGCTTAGTTCAGCATTCTGTATTACAGTTTCATCACGCAGCCATCGCTCTGGTACGACCTGCTTCGCGTCTTGCCCGTAATAACGCTCGTCAAGGGACAGCAACTATTCGTATACATGCATGTGGACACTCACGCCAGCCGGGATATTATAACCAAGAACTTCAATATCTTTATGAAACACGCGAGGAACCACAAACATTGATTACTTGACGCTAAAATACTTCTCACGTTTCTGCTGCTTCGTCGTCGGTGGTGGATCTTATGAAGAGGCATCAATCATCCATATATATATATCGATCGCTTCACATGGTGATTGTGAAAATGGTCACATCTACTTAGCGCACGAATCAAACAATATAGACGGTTTCGCTTTTATACACAGGCCTATCGGCCTATAGGGGGTTTTTAATATGGGAAATCGATTCCCGGATTTAAAATCTACCTAAGCCTTTGCCTAGGTGCATTTTTCCGGTTGTTTACGTTCATTGAAATATAACAACACTTCAGTTCCTTCAGTTCGAAGGCAAGCTTCGCTATATACGGGAGAATTAATAAGACTGTGTAAAAAGAAATAAAGCAAATTAAGTGAAATTTGTATAGCTACTGGGACTATACCAAATTGAAATTGTGCTTATGCATAATGGCGTAACAAGCTGTGGCGCCTGCGAGGAAATCTGGTCTTAGTGGTCACGGCGGAAAATTAAAGCCTGGTTTCCATATGACGCCGACTTGTCGCCGACTCATTCTCTGTAACCATCCAAGGAGAAAATGATTTCAGAAAGACAAAAGATTTCACTCATCAGTAATCACCGACAATAATACTTTGTCGACGTCGGCGTCATATGGAAACCAGGCTTAAACTTCAAAATTCCCCGCCATGACAGAATGCCTTGCAGGCGTCACGGCTTGTTACGTCATTATGGGTAAAAAACATAGATTAAAAAATTCAAAAATATTTTATTTGATTTTATCATACTATTGTAAAGTTTCATATGCCAAATCTAGATATGAAATTTTCATCTACATAACTCCTTATGTAAAAATAGTGGTAGATAGATAGGTGGTTTAATAAAAATTACATAATTAGATTCACAAGAGTTAAAAAACAGACATTATATAAGTATACTAGGTTACCTACAGGTAGTGAATGCTGCCTTTATTGCATCTTGTATATCTGCAAACACGCGCTTGCGCAAGCCTAGTCATGCAGGATTGAATTGTAGAAAGAATTACTTAATCATGTAATCGCCAAATCGGGTTGGACAACAGCCTTGGAGAATGAAGCACTTACTTATTCACCGTTTATGAGGAATTTTATGTAAATTGTTCTTTTTGTTTGGGCCTAAGTTTTTGCTGAATAGATTAAATGAACAAAGATGAAGCATGTGCAAGTTCGCCAGCTGTTTTATTTTGAATGCACGTGATCATAATAGTAGGTTGTTGTGTTACTGAAATCTAGTTATTTAAAAAAGATAACGTAGTTGTGAACTCTTCACATGTGACTTGAAAACTTGGCTAATTGTTTGAGATTGTCTAACTTTCGCTAGGAGTTTTAAATTTACAACATCAATTAGGCCCGTTACAGACGACGAACTTTCCATGTGCCGAACCTAATGCAAACAAGATGCCCGCTAGGCATTAACCTCGCGTGGCTCCACCAGCATACCCTCACCCCCTTATTTTGACGATAATCGTCAAAGAGTTCACGTCTTTAATCGTCTTCATCGATTTATCGAACGTTGCTCCGTCGACTGTCGAGCATATGCGATCGCATGGCGCATGCGCTGCCCGATCGTTGGGTACGCCCGTGAGGTGTTGTAAATTTCTCGACCCCATAGGAAAATAACGCTACTGGATTTAAGACCTCGCTGTGCTTACGCACGCGAGGTAATTAGCAAAATCCTTTGTTTCGCAGATTATTAATCGAGACTGCAGGTAAGCAAACAGGATCATGTGCCGTTGATCGCAAATATATCTCTAAATAACAACGTGCTCATGCCTTTCGCAGAGCCAGCAAAAGCTAGGCGATATAAAGAACAATTACTTGATGATGCAATTTCTGTTTTAACAGAATTTTTGATATCATTCTGTTCTACTCTCCTCAAGTTGGTGTTAAGCACGGTAAGTTGCTGTCAGTAAAAGATAATTTTTTGTAAAGTTTTATAGATATAAAGATATTTTACCACTTCCGATTTCACTCGCTGTATTTACTGCGCTTTTGGTGGTGAATGATTGCATTTATGGTACTTTACTAATAGCAAGTCAACCAATGAACACAAAAATCTTTGAGATTTGGCATGAAGAGGAGTAAAAAGGAAAGATTGACTATGTTGTCCTTGGTCATAAGACATTTCAAATTTTAACTGCAACTGACCAGATAAAACAAACGTTTTGAAGTCAATTCACAACATTCGATATCAAAATATATAGAACACTTCAAAACACAGAAAAAGCAAGAGGCATGTAAAATACACACCAAAAAACGAGGCATGTAAAATACACACCAAATAAGTTTAAAACAAACCAGCAGCAAATATATCAATACACAGGAATATGAAAAATGCTGAAATATTTTAAATAAAAGAAGTGTATTTGAAGCTATATGTAAAAGTCCAAAGTCTAAATTTGGCAAGTGAAATAGGAGGTGAATCAATGTCAATGCTATATAGTGGTTCAAAGTCCAATAGTTCAAGTCCAAGGGGCAAAGATCAACACACACGCAAATATATAAATTAAATAGAGAATATCATTCATCAAAAATAATGAAGATTAATAAATATAAGTTGATTGAGTCCTCTGTTTTTCAAATATTTAACGCTATGCATAAAAAGCCAACACGTGTTATCCTAAATTCGGCAAGTCAAATCGAAGCTGTATGAATGCTGTATCAAATGTCAATGGTATATACTGTATGTATCCGAGAGGCAAAGAACGGCACACACACAAAGACTGAATAGAAAATATCAATTATCATTCACCAATAACAATAAATATCGACAAATTTAAGTTGACTGAGTGCCCTGTCTTTCAAATATTTAACGCTTTGCATGTAAAGAAGCCAACAGGTGTTATAAAATTCAAAGTTCCGGCGCAAAGAACACGCACAAATATGTAAATTTAATAGCGAATAATTATGAATGGCAATGCGCATAAATGTCAATAAATATAAGCTGTCTTTCAAATATACAACGCTTTGTTGTTTGAATGTTGCGAGTGAAATCGGAAGTGGTAAAATATCTATATATCTATAAAATTTTACAAAACATTATCTTTTACTGACAGCAACTTACCGTGCTTAACACCAACTTGAGGAGAGTGGAACAGAATGATATCAAAAACTCTGTTAAAACAAAAATTGCATCATCAAGTAATTGTTCTTTATATCGCCTAGCCTCTGCTGGCTCTGCGAATGGCATGAGCACGTTGTTATTCAGAGACATATTGCGATCAACGGCACATGATCATGTTTGCTTACCTGCAGTATCGATTAATGATCTGCGAATGTAATAATCAGCGAATAAATGAGGGTAAAAAAGCTAAGAAACTGGCAATCACAAATTTTTTTAACTGTTCACCAGAATGCCCAATGGAAAAGCCGAAAAGGAAGCACATGGGAAGAAACAATATAATTATATAAAGTTGATTCACGCATAGCATTGTGGGTCTATCTAATGTTCGACCACAATGCAATGCGCTAAAGCAAAATTTAAAAAATTCCCAACTTACATCAATTAGGTCTGCTGCCTTGCTCGCTCGCCCCAGGCTCGCTCGCTGCGGCAGCAATAAGATGGTTAATATATTGCAATATAATTGCCTAAACTAAAAACAAAAGGTTACTAAAAACTTTTCTGTACACATTGCTGGTATAAAGGAATGTATAAAAGAATGTATAAAAGAATGTGAAATTTCCCGTCGAATTCGGCGGGAAGGTTACATAGAATAATTTAATTTGCAACATGTATTAATTAAGAGCAATATCTAAGGAACCAACTGATAATACATACTCCTTAAAACATGTCGTTTCTTTTTGGCGTGAATTTTAGTAGGATAGGTTTGTCTGGCTGCATCAACGCTCCTTTTATACTTCGATTAACATCAGGTTCCCCAACGTATTCTAAACGATAACTGAGTAAGATCTTGCTCACCAAAATATTGATGATTGACTCGGCCATCCTCCGTCCAACACACATTCTCACTCCATAACCGAATGGTAATGTAGTAAACGGATGAAATTCTTTCTTCCCCCCAGCTTTATCACGCAGCCATCGCTCTGGTACAAACTGCTTCGCGTCTTGCCCATAATAACGCTCGTCGAGGGACAGCAAATATTCGTGCAAGAAAACATTCACACCAGCTGGGATGTTGTAACCGAGAACTTCGAGGTCTTTAGGAAACACACGAGGAACAATATACCCTGCGACTGGATACATGCGTTGCGACTCCTTTACAGCTGCTTTAAGAAGCGAAGGAATCTTTTTTGGAGATAGGTGCTCATTCGGGCCAACGGCAGAGGCAATCTCCTGATAAATTCTATCCTGGACATCTGGATTCCGGGAAAGTTCGTACAAAAGCCACAGACATGTAGTGCTTGTTGTATCAACGCCTGCTGCTATCAATCCAGTTATGGCTGCCATACTCTTCGGCGTATTCATACCATTTTCAACAAGATATTCAAACACTGATTGTTTGATGCTGAAATCGTTTTCTTGTCCTTGCTGTTTCGTTGCCAACACCTCTTCTATAATATCCATCCCTAAAGCATGAATAGTGGCGAGATTTCTCTTCAACCGATAGTATGGCGGTGTCTTGATATACTTGTTAAGAGGAGTGGCATAAAAGAGCTTTCCAACATTGTAGATCATATCCAGAGCTGCATTCACAAACGCGACGGCTGCAGGTTCTGGCGGATGTTTGTAGAAACCAAGACGCCTATTGAACAGAAACGAAGAAAACGATTCCACCATGAAATACGTTAACTCCTCGTGAATATTGTCTACTATGCCGTCAGACTGTCTAAGGTGATCTAATCGCTTCGTGAAGTCATTCGCCACAGTATTGAGGATTGGAAATGTTTCACTGACTTCCTTTGGGCGCATCAACTTCGGCGATATGATTGATCTTTCTGGACGCCATGTTTCATAGTCGTTTGATGCGAGCCCAAGACCATTGTCGTTCTCAACAATCTCAGCGACAGCTTCGAGACCGGGCCGCATTTGAAATTCTCGTTCGTTTGTTAAAACTTTTTGTATCGCATCAACATCCGAAATGTTGACAATTCGCGTGTCCAACAATTGCTCGCTGTAAATTGGTCCAAATCTTTTGAAGCGTTTGGATACAACTTCAAGAATCGCACCTTTGCTTAACAAGTACCCCCAAAGATTTTGGGCAGTTCCTTTAGGGCCTGGAATATGAGCAAACGGCAACACTTTGCTGTCGCTCGACGACGCTGTTACAGACGACGAACTTCGAGCTTTAATTGTCATCGACCAAGATGATTCAAGAAATCGATTGAAGAGAAAATTCAGTCGCGGGAATGAACAAGATAATAAAGCCATTGTTACATAAATTCGATGATAATTCAAACACCACACGAATATTATAATCACGAATTCACAGACAGCGGTTATTTATGTGAATAAACAGCGTTTGTGTTTTTGATTTTATCTACGCGATTATATATGGAGATTACTGCCTTACTGGCATATAGTGCATGCATGCATGTATAAATATAATACAAGGTTTGTCGAGGTTACAACGTAAATTTCCCCGTGGTCACTGATTATTATTTTTTATTCATTTCATTTATCATAGCATATGTATTGCACACGTACCATTAGATTATATTTCCTTTAAGTTTTTAAAAAATAAATATATTCAGGAACGTTTATAGAATGCAGCTATACTATCTCGGCAAATTTTAAAAAATATAGTTACGTAACTTCATATCGAATTTCTAGTATAGGCACAGCTATCTTTTAATTTCTATTCTTACCATGATAAATTACTGGTTGAAGGGAATACAGCTATTTCATCAATTGTACTGCAGCATGTAGCCAATGATTACACCAATCGCGAAAGAAAACAAAATACAGGGCGCAGTTATTTGCATACAAGCTAGACACGGCTTGCAAGGAGGAACTCAAAAATGAGTGAAAATTTTAGTGTAAACAAATATACTGGTAAAAGTATAATAATTTTATTATGCATGATATTGGATCATGCTTGCATTGAAAATTTTGTCCGAAACGTTCACCATAAAGCACTACAAAATTTTACGTTTTTATCATGCTAATTATTAATAAATAACCATGCGATGTTGCTCGTACAGTTAGTTCGCACAGCTCGTAAAGAGCTCGTAATTGTTCAGTGAAAATTTTGCTTGTCCCGGTGGCTCATCCAATCATTCTGGGGCAATTTTGGCAAAATTTTAAAACATCACCTGTACTGATTATTCTAAATCCGAAATTTTTACTTACTATTTATTATCAGTACTTATTGTACTTGATATCATCATCACATGATTATACATATTATAAATACCTATACGAATTTGCTACTTTAATTAACCAGCTGATCTAAAATAGCGGGAAAGGACTGGGACAAGTTGTCAAAAATCCATTTTTCGGTTGAAACAACTAATATCTCTTGAAATATACTTTATTGCGGTTTAAAATTTATGTCAGAGCTACAGTTCTTACAACTAAACATAATCATAAAATTTCGACTGGTTCAATAAAGAATAACAAAAGATATGGTAATTGATTAAATTCTGCGGAATTGATATCTGTTTCGACAAACTTGCTAAGCGCTGATTAGCTAAAATATGAATACGAGATTTTTCGCTGCGTGTTACAAACAAAGCAAAGGGTGTTATCCATTCTGAATGATGTTGAATACCTTGACTGTTTTGAACATTCCTTTATTTCTTTCTGATCATTGTGCCATGTAACATGCATTGAAGCAGTTAAAGTTCACGACCATGCATGTTATTAAAACTATGGAAACACATATATGTAAAAATCACTCTACTACTCAAGTTACTTTGTTGATTCAGAAAGTAATTGAGAAACAAGAATATTCATGTGGAATATGCCACCATACGTCGCAGAGAATAAAATCATTCAGCCTAACGATGCGAGTATCCACCGTTTTAGGAGTCATTTTTATTTTTTCTAAACCGGTGTTTTCATATTCATGCAAAAAGCAAATTTATCAGAAAAAACTAAGACTGCATGCTAAAAGATACTGCTGACTATCTTGTCTAAATGCGTTTTGCATGCACGCGTGCATTCAATCTATCTCAAACTGATCATGCAATGATTAATCACGTAGTAATCAAATTTCAAATCCGTGGTTGATTTTATTCTTAAAGGGACAGCAAACACCAAAACCTTTGACATGACGTACTGATGTAAAATACTAAAGTTTCGAAAAAGCGATTCTGTGGAAATTGTGAACTGGATAAATCAGTTAATATACCTCAAACTGATCATGCAATGATTAATCGTGTAGTAATCAAATTTCAAATCCGTGGTTGACTCTATTCTTAAAGGGACAGCAAACACCAAAAACTTTGACATGACGTACTGATGTAAAATACTAAAGTTTCGAAAAAGCGATTCTGTGGAAATTGTGAACTGGATAAATCAGTTAATATACCTCAAACTGATCATGCAATGATTAATCGTGTAGTAATCAAATTTCAAATCCGTGGTTGACTCTATTCTTAAAGGGACAGCAAACACCAAAACCTTTGACATGACGTACTGATGTAAAATACTAAAGTTTCGAAAAAGCGATTCTGTGGAAATTGTGAACTGGATAAATCAGTTAATATACCTCAAACTGATCATGCAATGATTAATCGTGTAGTAATCAAATTTCAAATCCGTGGTTGACTCTATTCTTAAAGGGACAGCAAACACCAAAAACTTTGACATGACGTACTGATGTAAAATACTAAAGTTTCGAAAAAGCGATTCTGTGGAAATTGTGAACTGAATAAATTTAATATACCTCGAATTGATCATGCAATGATTAATCAAGAAGTAATCAAATTTCAAATCCGTGGTTGATTTTATTCGGAAAGGGACAAAAAACTGCAGATCTTTTGGCATGACACCGATGTGAAATCCCAAAGTTTTACAAAGGCGGAAGGCCATCTCTGCATGGGAGTTGCGAACTGAGGTGGTCAACCTAATTCACATCCCAGGTCTGCCTTGATTTTCCTCACTATCCCAGCCTGGACAAAATTCGTAAATGAGTTTTGAGTCTCTGAAATAGTAACGGTTTTGAGAATGGCGAATAACACGGCCTCTTAGTAAACTGTTTCCATAATGCACGGCCGTAACACGGTCAGCAACAAGTCCAACTTCTAACAACCAATCAACTAGCTCACTTCCAAAAAAAATTGGGGAATCACCATTAACCTTACCAGTGTTGTCTAACGAACTACAGAAATGAGAAAATCAATGATACAGTGTATAGTAAAGGCGTTTATAGAAATTCAGCCTTATGACGTAGTTTACGAAGAAAGCATTTTCGATTGGTCAATGCGGCCAGTTGACCAATCAGAACATGTTTCGTCCGCAAACTACGTCGCCGCAACGCCGTTTTAAAAAGGTCTATATCGATGTGGTGCTATACGTGTACATTCCACGTGCTGGTTGAAGTGACTTAATTGGCAATATGCGATAATTTTGAGCCAAGGGAAAGGAGTATGTGAGAGAGGATATTTGTTTAATTTTCATGTCCAATTTATCATCACATACATCAAACTATACTACCTCAAAAAAAGTTAGCGACAAAAGATTAAAACTTATTTTATAGTTCATTATTTTGACTTTAATTTTGACCTAATTAAGGGCCACTGTTTTGCGTCACTTTGGCGTTACAACACCATATATGCGTTTCTAATTTTGTGTAAGCTAATTCGAATCAGCAGACCAATTCAAATTAATCCTCACAATCTTAACAACTATCAAAATTTAGGGTGAAATTTCAACGAGACACGTACTCAAAGTTGGGGATTATTTATAGTCAGAAAAAGGGAACAAGCAATCATGCAGCTGTGCTTGGGGCTACTGAAGAAAACATTGAGGCATGCATGGAGTACCGACCGAGTATGTCAAACTAGCGCGAGACACTTTTTAAAACCTCACCTTTCGTGGATTTCTCTGGGAGTTAATGCTTCTACACAACTTCTTTTGTGATAATGGACAAACTGTTCGCATATATGATACTCGTCCACGGGTAGGTCAAGGATCTGTGGCAAAATGACCTCATCAATACCATACCTATAACGACGAACCCTAAACATACAAGGTTAAGTTCATTATTCTACTTATATATCTTTGCCACAGGCGATGCGAATCGCCTCGGAACCAAGCATATGCGGCATATATCGCACAGAAAGATGCCTCGTGTAATATCGTTTATTCAATTGAACCGCAAAGGCCATGCAATACCATTTGTTGTATTTCCAGTACTTAGTAAGCAGTAATATAAAACATTAGAAGTTAATTCTTGTCATCAATAAGTATAGCTATAGGTGTATTATACTGCTTGTATAAAAGTCCGATAGAGGGATGGAAAACTAAAAGGGAGATGTTAATTTATAGAACTGAAAAGTTCCACATGCGCATGCATGTTGTATTCGTGCATACATGCAGGAAGGATTGTCAAACACTGGCTTTGTTAAGATTTTTATGGCTGTTGAATAAAGCTATTATTTTTAAAGAATTGTACCAATAAGTATAAGAATTGTGATTTCGAACGAGTTCTTTTGAGCAGCTGATTTCACTACGAATTTGGAGTTGGGTGGAAAAGGTTTACAACCGAATTAAATAAACCCTTTCATTTTATGATTTTTGGCACTTCACTCGATGCAGGTAAATTCTAGAGGTTTAAGGGTCTTAATTTCGAGTGGAATTATACACACTTAAAATTCAAGCCAGGAACAGTTGATGGAAAAATTAGGCAACTATAGGTCCTCCAGCAGGAATCGAACCTACGCTTTTGCGATGCCGGTGCAATGCTCTTGCCACTGAGCTACAGATGTAGCTGCATGACAAGAGCAAGCGCGGTTCATGTGCATATGATGGTAATTTAAATGTGTATATAATTTATTTTATGTTCTTGTATCACACGACTTTATCATAGTGCGCTGATCCACCTATTAGGTCATCGACTTACTTTTGCAATAACGGGTCAATGAAAAGTGCTCGTTCAAATCCAAAGGCAGCGAACAGAACTAGAATCTAGAAAAACAAACAAACAACAGATTTGCAACAGTTTCCCTATAACACTGGTATATATTCTAGCTATTCTATTAAAATTATTTCTATTCTATTATATAATATGTGTTCGTTATAAAATTCATTTTCTTAAGACTGAATTGAAAAGTTCGTTACAGAGTTTGACACACTACAGTGCAATGCATCTGAAATATTCCCCAGTGTAAATATTTTTAGTTTCAGTATTAAAGGGAGGTCATTTATTATATAATTATTGTTAGTTTTTACCATAAAATACTCTAAAGCTAGAAAATCACAACAGAGCCAGTGGCCATTGGCATCAAATTGCTTTTTTAAAATTTAATCATATATTGCACTCCATGATTGTAGTAGGAAAGAACAATAAATGCAGACATTACCTGTGCTGAAAGTATGATAGAAACCAAAAGTTGAACTTCCAAAAATATTCCAGACATTTTTTCATCACCAACCAGGATCCACATGGAGTAAAATATACACTTGATAAAATACAAGTTACATATAGTCACACACAGCTACTTCGATATAAAGTTTGCGAGAGGATCAATTGTACAATGCAAATGACTGTACAACATTATCAATCTTAATTATCACAGCTAGTTTTCTAAAGTTAGACATATCATATATAGCCTCATATGATTACGTTTGTTATTAATTTTTACCACGGCTCGCAATGCAATTTGTTTGCCCATATAACTTCGTTCGCTTCGAAAAGAATTCGCACGACAATATGAATTGTGTAAACTGAGTACCAAAGGCATCAACGCGCGATGTCTTATATTTTACTTAACCATAAGAGACGAATCATTATTTCCCTAGCCCTTTGTTCTGGAAAATACATTAACCTACTTCAAGACTAAGAAATTTACCCCATGCACCACATCGTCAACCTGTTATAAGAAGCGTTATAATATTGAAAGCTTTGAATGCTGATTGAGCCGTGTTGACTATTTTTTATAATATCAGTCACGGCTTTGTAAATTGATTTAGATTGTACAGTTCATGTTTGATTTTACAATTTTATGAAGAAAAGATATATATTTTCCACCTTTCACTTTCTCAATTATTTTTCTACCCCGCCCCACACATTCCTATTTCTTCAGCTACCCCACCATTTCCTCTTCAGCCCTACCCACGCTATTTAAATGAGCGGTCGCTAACTTACCACAACCATAAGCAAAACTTGGCAGACTACAACGATAATGTGTCGTGCACTCTGATGTTGTTCTCCTTCGTAATATTTATCCAACTGAAGCTTATTGTTGTGACTCGCTAGTTTTGTTTGCTCTGGTTCACGGCCCTTGGTTTTTACTATTGCATACAATGCATCCAAATCCTCGATATCTGTACCACAGTTAGTGCTGGAACTCGTCGATGACTGCTTTTCTATTGCACTTGCACACTTGCCTGAATTCATACAACGATGACATTGTTCCCTACATTAGAGTATTTAAAAAAACCCTGTTGACATTTTAACAACCTGGAAACTAGAAAAATAGTCGAGGATGAAAGATAATTATCTGTATATTTTTCATACTAGTATCAATCAGTAAATTGTAATATCAACAACAGGTGGGAAATTTGTTTCCGCTATCCAAGAGATCACGAGCGAAAACTAAGCACATCGTATTTTCATTCAGAACAAATAAAAAGTTATTAAAAGACTGTTTTTAACCGAAGGATTATCGCTTTCTCTTCAACGATCTACAACTTAGTTAAGCCCTGGTCAAACGAGAATGATAGTTGATGAGAGTTGATGAGAGTTGCAACTCTCGCTTGCGTTTGACAGCGAACTCTCATACACTCTCGTGCACTCTCATCAACTATCATCGACTTTGAACTGATTCAAATTTTGATGAGAGTTGATGAGAGTTTGGGCGCTCTCGTTCTCAACTCTCATCAACTCTCATTCTCGTTTGACCGTCGCATCGAGAGTTTGGAAAACTCTCGTGCGAACTCTCACTTCTCAACTCTCATCATCTCGTTTGACCAGGGCTTTATTCTTTTGAAAAGCATGACTTGAAATTGAGTTTTCAAAAAAACGGCCCGTGGTAAAAGGAAAGGTAAAAGAAAAGAAAAACTTTTTTGGCATTTTAAGTAACAATTATATATTCAGGAAAATTGTGGCTTATAATTTTTGAAGCAAGTGTTTGAGACCCACTTGCTTTCCACGTGTTTCTGTGAATTTTTGGTGACGAGTAGAAAAGAAATGAAGATGTTTTAAAAACTGGCCGTGGCCTCACGACCAAACATTGCTAAAATGTTCATTGTTTCATACAGTTTTATGTCATATCTTGTACGTAATTGGCAAAATTGTGGCTCATACACTTTTCAAGGTTATACTTCACAGCCTGGATGCATTGTGATGTAAACAGCAAAATGTACTCCCCACATACACACATCACATTTTTTTAAAGGACGTTTTCCTGATAAAACAAATTTTAATTCACAAAAATCCGAAGTTATCAAAAATAGCAAAAAACTTTCCGCAATTTAAAATTCACTTATTACTTTTGTTTTGGCGCGCCTTTCGTGCAAACACGCATTGCGTGTACTCCAAGCAATCGCGTGGCTCAATTTGCTTGCGCATGTGCAGACAAATTTCCCACCTGTTAATAATATCAAGTGGAATGCTAACTCTTATAGGGTAATAATCCAAAATTGAAGCAAAAAATTGAGTTTTTGACTCTGTTTCTCGTTCAATTCTTATAAAAATTAGTAAATGATTGTATTTTACATAGTTCTAGACATTCCTGGATTATTATTTTCTACGTCTGTTTCAAAACGTTCAAAAACTCAGAAAAACTACTTTCAAATTTGGCTTCAAAGATGGCAGCCAAGTTAGCGTTCCAGGTTTCACTACAGTTCATTGGTATATCAACTCGCTATAACTTTCGCCTACAAATCCCGCCGTTAGTTATGTTGGCAGACTATAAAACATGACTTCTGTACATTGAATATATTGTTCAGTCATATATACCTTGCAGATTTTGCAAGCAATGGTGTAGCTTCCCCTATATGGCTTCCGCTCTTCATCATCTCACATTTGCAAAATTTGTCGCATCTGTAAAGGCGTACCAGAGATCCAACACAAACGGGCACACAAATGAACTGGATGGTGACCCAAAACGCCAAGAACGTATGCTATTTTATAAACGATAAACGGTTGGGTTAAAAATTTGTTAATACTTGAACGGAAAATTACATCAAAAGAACGTCAAGCTTAAACAAACCTTTTCGGCGAAGAAATCAAAGAAATCCTTTTTACTCAACCTATAATCCTGAATGTCGGACCTTAGCACGAGGACAAGTACTCCACTGCAACAAGCCGGTAATCTAACGAAAGAAAGCTCTTGGATCAGTTTACAACACCGGCTGATATAATATTACATATGTGAATAGAGATCTATTTAACAACGGCATGCTTTTTGAGAAAAGATACAGCGAGCAAAAAAAATAGAAATTTTATCCATCGCAGCATATTTAATAAGGAACGTTTACAAGTGGCAATTTGTTTTACACGATTCGTCTTTTAGCGTATAAAAATTACTACAGACGCGTCACTCGATTATAAATGCCAAAATGCGAAAGTTATCGAATACGACAAATCGCAATGTGAAAACGTACATTCGCTGTTCAGCGTCAACTGAAACTATATATGTATTTCCTCTGTATAACCTTTATATACGAAAAAGTGAATTGTCGGGAAGCGTAAGAAGCATTAATGAGTTACACTAAAGCAGCTGCTTTCATGCATTCCATATATAACTTTACCCCCATCCAATTATGTACATCGCCAATCTATTGGCATAGAGGCTTTGATTCGTCGCACATCGAAGACTAGCCAATGCGAAAGCCAAAATAACAGTCCAACAATGTGTAGCAAATAGAAATGTTGCTATTAGCCAAGCTTCAAACACTTTACAACAACTGAGGAAGGAGTCCAGCTTTGTTAGAACGAATGAAATGCAAAGAAATAACTAGAGAAGAAGAAGAACAAGGAATGTTGGTTATCACAGACAGAATTTAGTTCTGGGTTCATTAAAAATTTCCGAAGTCGACCTCTAGAGGTCCATAATTACGTCGCAACATTACCGTTTTAAATTTAGAACCATACTAAATACAGCAAATGGAGGCATGTACTCTCACACGCAACCTGCAATTATGCACAACACATACATGAAAATTTAATTTTTTATTGACCAATAAATGCGGAAATCAACCGTAACACGAGAACGAGGCCCGGTGGCCAAGACCGCGAGCCTCGTTCTCGCGTTATGGCTTATTTCCACATTTATTTGTCAAAATAAAAATTCCTTCTCATGCTTGTGTTAAAGAAGGATGTTTTCCACCTTTGCACGTGGCATATGAGATCGAAAATTATCTCATTTAAAATGGTTCTGAATTTAAGACAATAGTTTTGTGACGGAATTATCGCAATTGTCCATGGCATTAGCTGAGACAATAGTACATTTTTCCCATCTACCACTAAACATCCATATTCTCTACGTTTAACTGCAAATATGATTAATGTGTGGAAATTAATGGGGTTTCGACTGGAACAACAATTCTAGGTAGAATAGATGTAGCTATGTATGACATACCTGTGATAACGCAAGACAAATCGTGTAATTGTGCGGTGGAATTTTGTACCGACGACTGAGAAATAAAATCACAACGACCCAACACTATAAAGATTTGTTTAAAGATAAATGCATCAAGGCTGCAAGCACGACTATATATAAACCTTTATTCAAGTTCAGTCACACTCGTACTTATCGAGTGCGTGTAACATAGAAATGCAATTATTATCACTGAGGAGTGAAGTGAATGTGGAGATTCTTTACTAATTAATTGCAAATATAGGCTCCCGGCTTATGAATATTATAATAATAACAAAAATATTTTATGTAAAACACTGAAAATCAAGGCCTTAATTACTCGATGGGAAATACTTTCATTGAAATCTTATAAGATTGAGATCTCTCACTCGATGAGTATCACATTGAGAGAGCTAGAATACAGGCGATATAGACTCGTAGCCCTAAATGTATTTTTCTTCATGGCTCTTGGTACGAAACTGGTAATCTACTGATCGGTTACGCGTGCGCTGCAGTGCATTGAAAGTATAATCAAAACTGCTTATCAAAAGGCTGAAACAAAATGACGGACTTACGGCTAAGATAATGGCAACAAAACTGATATCATTTCGCGTGTTGGAAAGAAGATTTCGGTATTCGATGTTTGTAGAATTCATATTTTTCACAGTTGCCATTTTAGATGAACTGTACATCACAGGCGCTGAAAACATCGTTGAAATCACCAGACCAAATGCAATCTAATCGGGGAAGAATGGTAACAAATTACTCGGGTTACACTTATAGAAAGGTAAAGGGTTAATGGTCTTTTTTCGAGTGGAAATAATACATATATACAACTTAAATTCAAGCAAGGAACAGTTAACAGTCTTTGCGATGCCGGTGCAGACGTGCAGTGCTCAGACCACTAAGCTACACAGGTAAAAAACAAGAGCAAGCGTGGTTAACGCGTAATACCGAGTTGGTATATAATGCCTAAGAATAGGTTAGTATAGAATAACGGTTATATAAGAATAGCGGTTTTCTGGCATTTAACCCGATAAGGAATGTCAGGGAATAAATTTTTCAACTCTTCCAGTCAAAATTAAGACCAACTTATTAAAATACTAGTAAAATACTGGTAAAAATTTATACTAATGACATATAAATAGCTGTACTTGCCAAATCTTCTTGAATACCAAACGATGCAGCGTATATAACAGTTGTAGGAGCGGTTGGTATAGTGCCGTAAATGAAGCCAAATATACTCCAATCTTCACGCATCTCATCGCCACCAACATTAAATGACGTGCACAACCCACGTATGATCAGAGGTAAAATTACACTGGAAATCATAAGCAAGTATGCATGGCTATAAAGTTATCATGTATGTATGATTATACTAGTTATCATGTATGTATGATTATACTAGTTATCATGTATGTATGATTATATTAGTTATCATGTATGTATGATTATATTGGTTATCATATATGTATGATTATATTAGTTATCATGTATGTATGATTATATTAGTTATCATGTACCTATATATATGATTATATTAGTTATCATGTACGTGTGATTACATTAGTTATCATGTACGTATGAATGTATTAGTAATCATGTATGTATGATTATATTAGTTATCATGTATGTATGTATAGTTATCATGTATGTATGATTATATTAGTTATCATGTACGTATGATTATATTAGATATCATGTAAGCATGATTATATTAGTTATCATGTATGTATGAATACTATAACCCTGCTTCGTTACTTAATTCGGTTAGTTCCGTGGTAATAACTCAGATGAGCTTTTGAAAAAGCATAAAGAAAATGAAAGGTTTAAAATTGATCATGAGATAAAGAATAAGTAACAAATAAAACTCACACTTTTGCTACGCTAAGTGACAATGGAACCAAAATGATCATGCCCATTTTTGCCCTTATTTTTCCAACAACGCTTAAGCCAAGGTAAAACAGCGCCGTAGCGCCGAAAGCGTTGCTCAATGTTTCCAATGGTGCATCCACGCCAGTAGGTAGATCCTGTTTGAAGGCCCTGTTGGCGGCAATACCAAATAATGACGCAAGTACAACTGGCGAGAGCAAAATGGATTTGATCGTTTTAAACAACGTTGCTCCAATACTGGAAGTCGTACTTCTTGACCGCTGCTGACTATATTCCATCATAAGAAGTCCCGCCGTTAGGAACAACGTCACGTTCACAAGGACATTAAAATAGACGGAGTATAAGAAATCTTTGTGGGTGTGTTTGTACAAAGCGTTTACTGAAAAACAACAATCAGTATGAACATTCATACATATTAATCTAAATTTGATGTATTCCATCTATTTCTTATCTATTATCTTTGCCATTAAAACTAATGGAAAAAACCCATTTAAGAAATAACAGGAAAGCTACATTTTATATAAGGCATATGGTAGAGAAGAGTTAAAAAATATTCCAAGACCTGCATGAGTGACAAATGTTCCACATGCACTTGCAGATATATTAGATATAGCTATAGATTGCAAGTAAAGAGAATTAGAGGTATGCAGATATGTGCAGATGTCAGTAAAATAATTTCACTAAAATTACCCTAAAATTACTATGGAGGTAATTATATGTATTACTAAGGGGTGTCAATATGTATTACTAAGGGAAAAAACTCTTATACAGAAGAGACAGTGAAACAACGCTGTCGCAACGCTGTTCTTAACTGGGTGATGTGACATTGCTGTTTCTTCAGGCTTCATATTTTGCAAGTAACAAAGTAGAATAGCACTGTCACGTGTGTGATCAGAGAATCACCCAACTGCATTAATTCATAATACCAGTATTGTGAAATAATGAAATGTATAGTCATATGTAGGTAAAACTGGAACAGTGGTGTAAAACTAAACTCTAACTTTACTTCTATAATACTGTAGTGATTGAACAATAAAGTATTATATCTTGTTTGTATCAGTGCAGGCCAGTTGAGGTTTAGCCTCTACATATATGTGATATATATGTGGTATACAAGCTCCTAGCTTGGCTTGAACCAAGTAACATAGTGTCAAAGTATAGGTATTTATATAGATGCAATGATGCAATTTTACTGTGTTATTACTAGATAACATTTACAAAGATGAATATATCAGATAAAAGACTACAATTCAATATCTGTTGATAAACATAGACTTGTACAATTTGTCTGTGCATGTGCCCGATTGTCAAAAACAAGATGGCAGCACTGAAAAAAGCTAGGATTTTTGACAGAGGATTTTTGGGGGGATTTTTACATCATATTATATATATATTTATATATATATATATATATATGATGTATATGATGTAAAATATATATATATATATATATATATATATATATATATATATATATATATATATATAGTGGATCTAGAAAAGGTTGTCCGAAAATATATACATATATACAAATAGTTGTGACATGTGACCACATATTTCCATCACGTGTCGCACTTAATTACGCATGCAAACGCTGCGAACGCTTCCTTAAATCCATAGCTGGCAAAGCGTAAACAATGTGACAACAGGCTATTAGTAAAATATACCTTCATTGATTTTATCTGAGAGCCCGTTTATCACCGAATGTCAGCGTTTTCTAATTGATCGGCGATTTACTTAAGGTATAGCTCTGGATGTCTGAGAATTATTTCACATATTGCCAGTTCCTCATGCTGGTAAATTGTTGTTGCTACAAAGTGGCCTGCCAAACTTATGGGGCAACGTAACGTTACCAGTATTAATAAACAGGTTGAAAACGCGATCTACTGTCCTTGGCAAAACAAACAAATCGACAGCAACTCTGGTTGAAGACCGGTTATAAAATAATTTCTGCCACACAATCCCCCCTCTTATATCGTCTGAATACGGCTTAGGCATTTTACAACAAAAATATCTCAACTAAGCAATAACCTTGAAGCAATTTTGCAGCGTTTGCATGCGTAATTAGATATGACACGTGATGGAAATATGTGGTCACATGTCACAACTATTTCTATATATGTATATATTTTCGGACAACCTTTCCTAGATCCACTATATATATATATATATATATATATATATATATATATATATATATATATATATATATATATATATAATATATATATATATATATATATATATATATATATATATATATATATATACACCCATTTGCAAAAACGTTGGCTCCTGATAGATAGATAGATAGATAGATAGAGACTCGAAATCTAATTAGAATTGCATGTGTTGTGTAATATGATTGAAATCCCATGCAAATCTAGTCATATGCATTTCTAATTGGACTTCGAGTATCTATCTATCTATCTATCTGCGGCCAACGTTTTTATATATATATATATATATATATATATATATATATATATATATATATATATATATATATTAAAAAGCCAGGACTTTATTATGGATTTCAAAATTCTATAAAGCTCAAAATCTTTTATTTTTGGCGACAAGTCAATTGTAATCTAAATCCAAGCTTCTCTCAGTGCTGCCATCTTGTTTTCAACAATCTAGAGCATGCTTAGACAAACTGCACCTGCTGTCTGCGATGTACAAGTTTTCTATTATTACAAGACTCATCTAAAGACAGCAAATACCATGGGTGAATATTGTGCAAGGTTCGCATATTGGCAAATTACCATTTTGTTTTAGCAAAAGTTAGTGAGGTTGAATCCTGTGATAGCAATCATAGCATCACAGGTGTATTCATGGAACTTACATATAGTTTTCGCGAGACATCAAGTCAAAGATTCTCAAACATGCCTGCTTGTTGTTTATTGATGTCTTAACGCCATGCACGTGTATTACGCAATCCATGTTATTCGACCTATTGTTACATAATCAAGCTTTCTCCAATTACATAAGAAGGATGCAACTCATGTGATACCATGCTTGCGATCGATATTGTTTACATGGCGTCATGGCTTATACTTACATATAGGCATTCCCAAGGCAAGGTCATTCGACACTGTGCAAAACATTGAATAAATCCCGGCCTTTCCAATATCCCTCGTGAACAAGAAGGTTACGAACGTAACTCCGGCAAATACAATGCATTTCGATAGGGTCACGACGAACACAAACATCCATTTTAGCTTCGAGAAATCGATCGTAGCAATAGCCCGAAAAATAAACGCAGGCAATGTGGGAAATATGGCGAACTTACTTAATCCCTTCGCTTCTGTTACAGAAATAACGCCCAGACGTCCTGCAATATAGCCCAAAATTATCACAGCAAATACACGAATCAAGGCAGGGTACAAGTGATCAAATGACGCACTGCCAACTCCTGTCGAATTTTGGCCGTGTTCTGAAGAGTTTCCATATGAAAGCAAGGTTTCCATTTTGATAGATTTCTCATATATTAAATGACGGCATCTTACTTACACGGCATCTGTAGTACAATTAAGTATTAATATTTCGTCTAGAACAATAACAAGTCCAATCCAAATAAAACACGTCGAGCTCGATAATGTCACTCTACCAATATTATTAAAAGCAGACGTCACAAACTCTGAAAACAAATTTGGTTACCAGTTAGATCACGTCCCATGGGCGTTATTTCTTCCTATACTTTTCAAGAAATTTTAAAAATAGAACCAGAGAAATTGCCACTGACCTCCAGCAAATGTTCAAGTCCAGTCCAGTCCAGTCATATATCCATGAGTCCAATAGCTGCACTCCAGTTTGTCCAGTTGTCTTTGTCGCCAGTGCTTCCAACTTTAAAATAAAATTTCTCATATAAATGCTCTAAATTTCTTACATTTAATTTATCATTTTCTTTACATGTTTTACATTTCATCGGAGTTTCGCCAACCAGTTGGCAGCGAGCTTGTAGCAAACAAGTTACAAAGGTTTTAATTATTCTAAGACAAAATAGCATCCAGCTTGTTCATTAAGGTTGTCCATTCGAAACATTAACTTTACACTCGGGCAGAACGCGCAGAATGGTTATATCGCTTGTTTAGACCCGTTGAAACTTGAAGAATGGCTAAACCGATCGATATTAATTTTTCGCAACAGGAACATACTTGCTCGAGGAGCAGTTGGGCCGACTTGAAGAACCCTTAGCCTTTTATAGATGACATAAAGACAGTCTTTGCTTGCGCGCAAAGAGTTCAAGGTCCGGAGTTTTGACGGCCCAATAGTTTGTTAAACAAAATTGTAAAAAAGCTGCGGGTAGACGGTACCACCCGTGAGGACGTTTTCAAGTCGAATACGCTAATTAATCACATATGTATGTACCAAAAAAGACAAAGTATACACACACGACGTTTTGAGGAAGGTTTTCAAAACTTTGACTTCCTACCCGCAGGAAGGTTGAACTCATTTTTGTTTTCACACGTACTAACTTCATCCGTTTGCGCCACTTTACACTTTTTTCATTTTCAGTTTTCGTACAGATTAAATAGAGATTGATGAAATTTGGACTGCATAAATGCCCCAAAATTGCGCGTCGTGTAAAGCGGGCTTAAGTCTAGAGTCGCAGCACAAAAACGTTTGAGGCCGAAATCGCCTACACTGCAAGAAATTCCGTTACAAAAATGGACAGCCAAGGCCCAAGAGCATGTGATGAATTTAGGTTATGCCTCCCCCCTGGCTCCAATAAATATCATAGTCTTACCTTCTTCGTCTGAAGTGTTCTGTGCAGTAATAATAGTATGAACATCCACTGATCCACAATTAACCGAACAAGAGCAAATATTTTGTTCGTATTTATGTAAATAGATATGATTGTTATATACCACTTGTCAAAGTTTGGTGTTCGTAGCGTTTCATTGGTCGAATGCGAATCACGCGAGAGTGACGAAATTTTGATGTCGCCCGGGCGACCCCGTGCAGAGTGAGATAACGTGTTATCTCATGGGAAATAACAACTTTAATCACGTGCGGCGCACCTGGACATGCGACCTTTAGACTGTTTATCCATTTGAAATTATATCTTCCATGAATAGATATTTCTTTGTTTAACTTGTAGTTTTGTTCTTCTTTGACAAGTGGTATAAAAACCTTGCCCGTGTTTCGTAAAAACGAGGAATGTCGCAGATAATACTGATAGATATAGCCTATAGGCCTATCTTTCGTGCTGAGTTGACTAGGATTTAACTATGCAAAATATAGTGGAAGAGTTTTACGCAACCAGCCTAGCCCTAAGTCGTAATTTCAGCTTGGTTGGTCGTGTCGAGCTTTTTGCCACGCGACATACATACGTTTACGTCACTAGTGCCGTGAACTTCTATGAAGAATGTGTTATTATAAACTCGGAAAAACCTGCAAGTTTATAATAATATAGTTTGGCCATTTGTTTTTGCTGACGCCGTGATAGCCATTGCCATTGGTGTACTTTCTGTATGTGTATACTGACCAGGTTCTGAAAAACATGAAGATTGCTAGCACCGAAGGGCTAAAGAAGGTCGCCTAACATGTCTTTACCTGCACCCTGTACTTCCGGTTTCCATTAATTCCCTTTGTTTATACTTCGCGTCTTGTTTTTTGAAGATTCTAAGTATACTACCAACATACCTGAGTATAGCAGTTTGCAAATCAAGATTATGTACAAGATTGTTAGTCTTCAGCTAAGATTTTTAAGTTTACCGAAGTCAGTTCAAGAATTACAACAAAGAGGCCTTTTGCGAGGACATATCTAATGCTCCATGGTCCGTCATTAACAACGTTAATGATGTCAATGACAGTTTGAATGCTTCAGTTTGATGTGTTATTTAATGGGATTCTTGATCATCATGCACCAGTCAGAAAAGTTAAAGTAAGAGTTCGTCCAAATCCCTTCGTAACTGAAAGGAAATTCGAGAGCTGATGAGAACAAGAGATCATTGGAGAAAAATAACTCGGAAAACTGGTGATCCTGCTGTGTGGTCTACCTATACAGGGAATAAAAACAGGATGTTAAACGCAAACTACGTCAAGCACAAAGAGCGTATGTAGAGCAGAAAATAAAGAAAACCCCAAAGGACACAGGTAATATGTGGAAAGTTATTCGAACATGTGTTCCCGAGAAAACCTCTGGAAAGAAGTCCTTTAGTGATGATGATAAATCAGTGGCAAATAACTTTAATGAGTTTTTCACAGCTGTCGGTTCAAACACCGTCATGAAAATTAAATCACTTGCCGAAGAAAATAATTACACTCTCTCCCAATTACCAATTGTTCCAACTAGTTACACCGTGTCGGATCAGTTCACTTTTGAACCTGTGGAATGTTCCTTAGAAGAATATATTGTGAAGTCAATGCCTGATAACAAGGCACCTGGAATAGATAAAGTACCTATTCGCGTTATCAAAGACTGTCTTCCCGTTATTGCACCATGGATCACCTCCATCATAAACAACTCGCTTGTCAACAACATTTTTCCAAGTGCTTGGAAAATTTCTGAAGTAATTCCCATCCTGAAAGAAAGTGACCATGAGCAAGCCAACAACAACAGACCAATTTCCCTCCTTCCCGTTCTATCTAAGGCATGCGAGAGAGTAGCACTCAATCAACTAACCTCCTACCTAACCTTTAATCATCGCGCCTGGCACTCAACGGAAACCTCCCTCATCCATTCTACCGACTCCATTCTCAAAGCAATAAATTAAAAGAAAGTCTAGGCAGTTATTCTTTTGGACATGAGTAAAGCTTTTGACAGCATAAAAGTTACCTGAGTGAAAGATATCAAGCAGTACGCATAAATTCTACTCTATCTGAGAAACTGCCAGTGACTAGTGGTGTCCCACAAGGAAGTATTCTCGGTCCGCTGCTGTTCAGTATTTATGTCAATGATCTACCGTCTGCCACTAAAACGTCTTCCTCTGAATCATACGTTGACGATACTAAACTCCTTCTGCATGTCCTTCAATATCAATGACACAAATGCTGCTCTGGTTGATCTGAATGAGGACTTAATTAGAATTAGAAATTGGTGTTTTGACAACCTGCTCTTGCTGAACCCAGGCAAGACCAAATTGATGGTGTACGGAAGTCGTCAAATGCTTGCTATAGCCGGCTACCTGAATTTAGACTCTCACTACTCGGTAAAGAACTAACGCCTGCTGCAACAGTCAAAGATCTTGGAGTTACGTTTGACCCAATCCTCTCTTTCGACAATCATATCCTTTCCACCGTCTCGTCCTGCAAGTCAAGTCTCTGTCAGATAAATCGTGCTAAACACGCCCTTAATAAAAATCTGTTAATAACTGAGTGTGATCAATGCTCTGGTCTTCAGCAAGCTTTACTATTGTTCCTCACTTTGGTCAAACACTTCCTGCAGTAACCTATCCCGTCTTCAAGGAGTCCAGAATTTTCTCATAACCAGAATAGTTCTCAAATTCAAGACATTTTCACACTCAGCACATTGTAAAAAACTTTCGGAAAAAATATCTATTGAACAAAATTTCTATTGAAGAAAATAAGAAAAAAAGATAATAGATATGTTTTGATGCACATAAAATTTCCATTTTGGTTGCTTGCTGAGTTTTTGTATTAAAAGCGCGTCGTTGTCAAATTGATCTCAATGCAAATTTAATAAAACACTGAAATTACTTCGTTTGTACGATTTTTATTATGCACTCGTTGTGAAGGATCGCAAACTCACTCGTTCGCTACGCTCACTCGCGTTCGTTTTGCTCACTCGTTCCTTCACAACTCGTGCATAAATCGTACGCACTCGCCAACTATGAAATAATCTATATTTATTATATCATCCAGGATCCCACGTTTACTTTACTGCTGCTGCGCCCTCATGCAGGGGAATATTTCTTCAGAACCGAACAACTCCAACCGAACCTGTTGCTAAGTATATAGCTATAGATTCCCCAATTTTTTTTGCTTTTTAAAAAAAATAATGTTTGTGATTATCTTAACACGCGTCAAACACCCGTTTGGGTACAAGATATCATAAAGAAACAATACTATTGCAAAATCATTGTTTTCTTAAAATATTAATAATCATTTTAAAATATTTGGAACCTTTGTTCAAATTTTAGAATTACACCCTGCCCAAATCAAGGCCATGAAGGAATAAAACATATATATATAATATCTGTGCAATTATGTCTCGAACAATAATACCCTTTAATGTCAATACACTTAGTTTATATACATCCTGACGTCATTAGTTAATATTAGTAATAAGTAATATTAGTGAGTTACTATTTGTTATATCACACTACATCTCCCTTTTCTTCGATTTGTCAACATAATGTCAACGACTCTATTGTTCTGTCTTTATAGCTAATGCCATACGGTACTTAGTTATTCTAGTCCCAGATTCTCTCTGGCCTTTAAAGAAAGTGTTTTTATTCTTTTCGGTCTGTTGTTCGTATTCGTATTAGGTGAGTCTTCCTGTTTCTCTTGTTTCTTCTCGACTTGCTGAATTATGGTGTGATTTGGAATACTACGCAGATGTGCTCTGTTCCTTCTTATAACCGTCATAGGGGTGTCAACCAAATATGATCTTGGTTTGTTGGATGTTTTGATTACTGTTCCTGTGCAGTTCATATCTGTCACATAAACTGTTGTTCCTGATGTCAAAGGCTTCATGGTTCGAGCATTATGGCGATTATCAAAATTCTTCTTCTGTTTCAATCTATATTCTTCTTCCTTTGCTTTAAAAAGTTCCTGGTTTGGTAGCTGCGGTGTGAGCTGTTGTGCCATTATTGGTATTGTTGATTTTATCTTTCTCCCCATGAGGAGTTCCGCTGGCGAATATCCACTGGCTAATGGTGTTGATCTATATGCTAACATTGCTTTTGCGGGATCTTTTTCTTTCTTCAAGATATTTTTCACTGTCCTTACTGCCCGTTCTACCTCTCCATTCGCTTGAGGATAGCGAGGACTACTGGTACTATGCTTGAATCCCCATTCTTTTGCAAACTGGGCGAACTCGTCACTGTGGTATTGGGGCCCATTGTCGGAACGTACTTCGTCCGGAATCCCGTGCCTGGCGAAGATGGCTTTTAAAGCTTGTATTATCTTTGTTGAACTTGTATCTTTGGTTAGTGCCACAACTTCAACATATCGAGAATAATAATCTACCACTAGTAGATAGGTCACCTTTTCTAGAATAAACAAGTCTGTTGCGATCAGTTGCCATGGTCTTGCTGGGAGTGGCGTTGGGATCAACGGTTCTGCATGCTGTTGTCTGTGCTTGCTGCAAGGTGTACAATTTTCAACCATAGTTTTGATTTGTGCACTAAGTCCTGGCCACCAAACGGATATCTTGGCTCGTTCTCTGCATTTGTTAATCCCTTGGTGACCTTGGTGTATTTGGGCAAGGGTTTGGCGTTGAAGATTGGATGGAATAACTAGTCTTGTTCCTTTTAGTAATAACCCGTCAACAATTGTGAGTTCTCCTTGTACTGACCAGTATGGTTTTACTGCCCGGGTGACATGATCCTTGTCTGGCCATTGATCCATGCAGTACTTCTTCACTTCTTTGCATACCTCATCCTCATCTTGAGCTTGTTGTATTTGTTTCAATCTTGGATTTGATGCCGGGAGTGCTTCCATTACACTGGAGATGTAGGTATTCATTTCCTGTTCTGCTATCGTTGGTTGAGCTGTGCCCTCAGGTATTTTTCTTGACAAAGTGTCAGCTGTGTAATGTAGTTTTCCAGGTACGTGTCGGACTTCCTTGATGTGAAATCTCATGAGTCTCATCTTATAGCGTTGTAGCCTTGGAGGTAGTTTGTCGACCGTGTGTTGGGTGAGCAGGGGAACTAGTGGTTTATGGTCAGTTTCTATTATTATCGCCTTTCCAATGATGTAGTTGCTTGACCGCTCACATGCCCAAGTAACGGCCAGAGCCTCTTTTTCTATTTGCGCATACTTAGTCTCAGTTGCTGTCATCGATCTTGAAATGAATGATACAGGTTTCCAGTTACCTGGCTCTTCTTCTTGTAGAACTACCGCTCCTAGGCCATATGACGAAGCATCAGCTGCTATTTTTGTTTCTTTCTTGGGGTCATACAAGGTCAGAACTGGTGCTGATGTCAGGGTTTTCTTGATTTTGTCAAAGGCATTTTGTTGTGGAGGTCCCCATGTCCATGCGGTATTTTTGACCAGCAGCTCGCGAATGGGTTTTGTCATGACGGCGAGATTGGTGGTAAATTTGCTGAATTGATTCACCATGCCAAGGAAGGAACGGACTTCATGTATGTTAGTGGGTGGTGGCATTTTCAGGATTGCTTGTATTTTCTCTGGGTCTGGTTTTATGCCGTCAGATCCAACAATCTGACCTAAAAATTTCACGCTGGGGACGTTGAATACACACTTTTCAGGATTAAGGGTGACGTTGGCATCGCCGAGTCGTTGGAGTACCTTTTCCAATCTTTGGTCGTGCTCCTCTTGCGTTGTACCATATATTAGAACATCATCAATGTTGCATTCGACACCTTCTAAACCTTCGAGGATTTGAGACATACACTTCTGAAACTTTTCAGAGCCTGAGCTTATTCCAAAGGGAAGAACGTTAAAACAATATCGTCCCCATGGGGTGATGAACGTTGTGAGAGGTCTTGCTTGTTCTGACAGTCTAATTTGCCAGAATCCCGAGTTCGCATCTAATTTTGAGAAATGCCGAGCACCAGCAAGGTTTGCAAATGTTGTTTCGGGTATTGGTAGTGGGTGGTTTTCGCGTTGTACGTACTGGTTGAGCTTCGTGAGATCTACACATATCCGAACCTTTCCATTGCTTTTTGGTGTTACCACCATCGGGGCGCACCATTCAGTCGGATCTTCAATTCGCGATATCACTCCGTTTTGTTCCATTCTTTTTATTTCTCGTTGAGTTTCTTTGCGGAGTGGAATCGGTACTTGTCGTGGTACTGTGATGGCAAACGGGATTGCATCTTGAGTGATTTGATATCGTATTCTAGGTTTTTAATTTGTCCGAGACCAGTGAAGAGATTGGGATGGTTTTCTCTTATGGTTTTTTCTGTTTCAACCTTGTTTAGTACATCCACGTTGACTTGATTGATTAGCTTCAGATTCTGGGATGCTTGCCTTCCGAGTAGTGGTCTTTCTAAGCCTTTCACCACAAATATTTCTTCTGTCGTTGTCTGGTCCTCGTGTCGGAGCTGCGATGCGAATGTTCCAATACAGTTCAGCTTGTGCTTACATGGACCCATTAGGACTTTTCTAGTCGAGTCGAGCTTTAGAGGTAGTTTTCGTTGTTGAAACGTTCTTAATGGTATCACTGTGACATCAGCGCCACTGTCGATTTTGAATCTGATGTTTTCTTCATTTACTTTGATGTCTGCAGTCCACGGTTTACTGCTAGTGTTGCCGACAGTGTCTAGGTGTAATATTTCACCCAAGAAATATGCCTCATCTTCTGACAAATTCTCCTCCCTGTTTTCTTGCCTGAAATTTAATTCGTTTATTTCTTGCTTTCGGAATTGTTGGCCCGTTTGGCTTCGACATGCCTTTGCCCAATGTCCCTTCTTTGAACAATTATGACATATGGACTCACTTGCTGGGCACAATTGCCTGGAGTGTGGTGTTCCGAGACAACGTGAACATTTGGGCTTGTAAAATTTGCTGTGTTTACTAGTACTCTGAGTAAACTGACCTTCACGGGAACGTTGTTGCTTTTTATTCTTAGATATGTTGTCGATATTGTGCTCGCTATTTCCTGTGACTTTTTCTCCGTGAATAACACTTTGTTGCTTTTTGATTTCCTCGCTTTGTCTTGCTTGAGACATAGCTTTCTCTAGAGTTAGATTTGGATCTAATTGTAACTTCTCCGATAGTTTTTTGTTTTGCAGTCCAACTACGATACGATCTCGTATCAATTGATCTTTCAGTACCCCAAATTCACAGTACTTGGCGAGGCAATGTAGGTCGGTAATGAAGCTTTCCACGGGTTCGTTTTCGTCTTGAGCTCGAACATTAAATTTCGCTCTTTCGAAAATCACATTTCGTTTAGTGATGAAGTGATTTTCGAACTTGTTTCGAACTGTTTCGTAGCTTTTGATCTCCTCGTCGCTGAGGCCAAACGATGTGATTATATCGTCTGCCTCATCGCCCATAGTGTAGATAAGCGCATTGACTTGTTTCTCTTCGTCTTTCTTGTCGAGTTCTGTAGCAATTCTAAACCGCTCAAATCGGCGAATCCATCGGGTCCATTCCGAGGATTGAAAGCTAAACTTTGACGGCGGTGTTATTTGATACGTTGTAAAACTTCGCACAATATTTTCTTCGTCGTTGTTGCTTGATTCTGCCATATTTCTAAATAGCTAATTTTGTATATACCCAGCGCTGCCACCATGTGCAATTATGTCTCGAACAATAATACCCTTTAATGTCAATACACTTAGTTTATATACATCCTGACGTCATTAGTTAATATTAGTAATAAGTAATATTAGTGAGTTACTATTTGTTATATCACACTACAATATCGATCTAACTTTCTTCCATTTTTAAAATCATCAAATATCGTATTTAAAATTCTGTCTTGATGTCAGCAATATAGTTTTGGTTACGTTTATTACGGTCCCAATTAAATCTTCTAAGTCTATATGAGATTTTTGTCAAGTTTATGATAACTATATTTGAAATAACCGAAATTCCTTAAACGACATGTTGTTAAACGACAGGCCGGACGACGGTTTCAACGCATGCATTTGCATGTTGGGAACTATTGATGTTTAGGGATGAATAACGATTTCTTCTATCTGAACATCCTAAATGCCTTTTTATGGAAATTTGCTATACATGCACTTTGTTGGAAGCCATCACAACTCTCCAGATTACCATATTTAGCAAGCATTAATGGTTTTGCTTAAATACACTGAATTAAAACACACCCGCGGCAAAGCTTATTGCATGCCAAGGAGAACAGGAATTGGGTCATTGTCACAAAGAAAAATATATATCGAACAACTTCCGCTCTCCCGATGCATGCATTCTTCTTTATTCCTTAAATTTTTAACTGCATGCGCTCAACCAATAGTTTGTAAATTTAAAAACATTACAAGTGAGTTGCGAGAAGCAATCCATTCTATACACAATATGCATGCATTCATACATTTTTCGTTTCAAAAAATACAAATTTTTATATACGAGCAACAAAAAAATGAAATAGAAAAGTCTTCCTATTTGAAACGCATATATATATTAAATGGAAATATAGTGGAAGATATATATATATATATCATACAAATCGTTCGTATTCAAAGAATTTAACGTTTTGAAAGAAGATACATATCGTCGGTAATAATAATACACCGCAGTGCATGTTAGTTTCTTAAATATGTTCTTTCCAAATGTCAAAAAATCGTTTACTATATATATAACCTATATTATTATACATTATAGTAGTAAAAGCAATTTGATTGGCTAACAGTTGGTTATCTGCATGCTAGCAGATAAGTGAGTTATCTGCAAGTGAGCCTGCAGTGGTTAACAAGCGGTATTTATTTGAATGTATTTATGTATTAATATAATTGATTTATTTTTGGATGTTGCTATTAAATAAGGTTTTTCATTCGTTAATACTATGTTTACTATTCTTCAAATGTATAATAAAACAATTATTGAATTCGGTTTTTGTGATATGCATGCAGAGTCTTCGGCTCTGCTGATAACGCTTACCTCGACCTTGATAACTCGGCATATCACAAAAACCTCATCCAATAATTGTTTATAATTATATATAAGCAATCATCAATATAATTCATATACTAGATTTCTTTAAGTAATGTACGAAGTGCGATTTGAACAGTTTCAGCCGTTATAATTTGTAAGAATAAACTAGAAATAAAACTAGGTTTAGTCCTGCGAGATTTTGCACTACGAAGTAGCTATATATAGCGAAAATAATTCCAGATGTTCTGGAAGTTTTATACAGACATGCTACAATATATCCAGCAGTCAGCACTAATATTAATACTCAAAATACCGTGTTATTTTGTTTATAAAATTCTAACAATATTGACCCGATTTATACTAAGGAGACCGATTGACGGACATGCAAATGCATGATCCGTCTGACAGATAATTCGTTTGAGTATAAACGCGAGACAAACTATATGTAGACAAACTATGTAGAATCGCGCGTTTAGAAAATGCACGGAAAATGATGGATGTTCCGTCTGCCTGTGTTTATTCACAGACAAATTAGAAAACGAAGCTAGCTATCTTTTGCTTAAATCGAACAATTAAGTCTACATATAATCATCGGAATATAATGATACTAACTTTCCAGACAAAGCTCTCTCTCTAACTCTCAGGACGAGACATCAGCAGTTGTTATGCCATATACATTTGATGCGAACCATAAAACAGTCGAATTATTTTGACTGCATGTTCTTAATGAGAAATAATGAATACAAGAATATAGAACTGAGAACACATGCATGCATAAGATTCATGTTTATTTGAACTGAAGAGTGTTATAGACAATCAAGCAAATCTGATTGGAGGATATTGATAAGCAAATATACTCTGGGACAATGTTCACAAAATACGTGGCGCTCTTTTAGCCATTTTTGACACTCCTTTGCGACGCTGCATGCGTGATGTTACCAATATTCTCCAATATTGTACGAAGTTTTGAAACGTGATGATAGATAAAGCCTATTACGGAGTTTAGATTCGCCGAAGGGAATATTCAGGAAGCGGGCATTGCCAGAAAGCGGGATATATATACTGAACATTTGTGCATTAAATATTTTGTTATCCTAGATGGTAAAATAACGGCAAATGCCTAGCTGATCTATACGCCAGATGACCAAGGTATTTGCGCAAAATATAGCGTGTTAAAGTTGGATTACCTTTTTGTACTCACTTTGTATCTCGCACGTACTGATGTACGTGTATATACAGACCAGGTTCCAAAAAACGTGAGACGGGCTATAAAAAAATTGGCGCCGAGCTCTTCAACCGCATCCTCTACTTTCCGCTTTCCATTCTCTTTTTTCATTCGGGTCTATTTTTTTTACTGATTAAACTGTCGTATATTATGCAGAACGTGCATGGGTTCTTCAACAGAGCTTCCTGTTTTTCGAAGATTTTTTATATAGCTACCGTCTACAAACATAAGTAGAAGTTTGTCGTTTAGACTTTAGCCCTCATGCAGTTAAGGTTTTGTAGCTACAGAAATGATGGTTTATTACTTGAATTTCTCAATTAATGAAGCTGCAAGTGACATAAACTGCCTTTTATATAACGCTGCTGCATGCAGAATAACGTTATTATACGTGTATACTTCTAGTAACGTGAGATCTTACGTGATATCAATCATATTATAACCTCCGCTCTCAAACCCGCGACTGCATGTATGACGTGAAACAAAGATGAACCAATCTAGCTAAAAGTCGTTGAAAAGTAACCACCTGGGTGGGGGTTGTTGTTTCCCAATTAAGCTGCCATTTTAAATGGAGGATAAATCTTAATTATTATATTATTCAGCATCCCACATTTACTCGAAAAAATTACTGCTTCTAAACCCTCGAAGGAATATATTTCTTCAGAACTGGCAAAAAATAATCGCCAATATTTTTTAAACCACGAATATTTGTAAGTATCGTAGGCGTGTGTTTAAACACCCGTCTGGATATAAAGAAACAATGATGTTTTAAATTATTGCTTCCTTAAATATAAATTTTAAAATATTTGGACCGTTTGTTCAAATTTTAGCAATTCAAGTATGAATAACCTTTATCTAACCTAACGCGGCCTCAAGTAAATCTTCTGAATCTTTTACTATACGTTTTTGCCAAATTTAACTATTTGAAATACCTCAAATTCCTCAAATAACATGCTCCAGCTGTTCCCCCCTATCTTCCATGTACATGCTAAAGGAAAATACTATATTTTAAACTATACGCGTCACCTCCATGCAGGACTTACTACGTTTGGAAACTATTGATGTGGAGTTATGCATGCAGGGACGATTTTTTTTATAAAACATCCCAAACGCCTTTTTTATGGAAAGTTGTTATGCATTAGTGTTACAAACTGGCCCGTCATAACTTTCTAGATTACTATATTTAACTATGGGTTGTTTTGATGAAACACACTGAATAAAGCTTTGCCAATATAGGAACAGGAATTGGGTCATTGTCACAAAGAAAAATATCGAACTTCCGCCCTTCATTCTATAGATTCTTTATTCCTGAAGGGCCTGTTCATATGGGCAAAAGTTTCCGACAAACCAATTTTTTTTTCTGTTCATATGACGAAACTTTATCCCGCATTCCCCCCGCATACCGGGTAAAGTTTTTAGCTGTGACGTTATACTCTATTCCTGGTTGGCCGAAGTTGGCGAGAAATTAGGAATTCGACAAAGTTGTTGACCAGGCCCAGAGGTTCACTTTTAACTGTAGTTATAAAGACAAAATTGGGCAATTCTGAGTTATTGTATATTTCAATTGTATTTATTTGCGCGCAATAATTGTAAATTAATTATTTATATAAGTCCTCGTAAGAAGCAATTCTATGTGTTTACTATAGCATCGTACAAATGCATATAGTAATTATACCTTATTTCGTTTCGAAAAAATACTAGATTTATGAAAATGAAAAAAAAACTCTTCCTATTTGCCTAATAAAATGTATAGTGCAACATATATTATACAAATTAATTTCGTTCAAAATTTTTTTTTTTTCGTATTTAATATATCCTCGATAATAATTATACAGCAGTTTTAGCGAGTTCTTTCTTTCGTTCTTGTATACGTCGTTTACATATAAGCAATCATTAATACCGGTACCGGGTTTCTTTCAGTATAGCTATGAAGAATTTGAACAGTTCCAGCCGTTGATGTAAAGACCATAAATTAGGAATAAAACTAGGCTTAGTTAATTCTGCATGCGAGATTTTGCACTAGGAGAGTATGAAAAAAAAACTTAGATAAGAGCTATTGGAAAAAAGCCAAAAATGTCATGCATGCATATTAAATTTTTTTTAGGCCGTGCATGTTTAGTCTGTATACTAAAATAACACTAAAATACAGACTTCAGTCATTTGCATTTCGTCGTAATCATATAGAAGTTCAGAAAAACATAAAATGTCGTGGTAAGAAAAGTTTCACATATAGAGCCAGCTGCGACGAGAGAAATCTGCACAGGAAGGGAACACTCGAAGCGGACGCCGATAAATCGCCCACAACTCCATAAATTAGCATGCAGTAAGCATTGTTTAGTTACTATCTCAAAATACCGTGATGTTTTTGCCTATAAATTTTAACAAAATAAACTCTATAATCCTATATAGTCATCGTCACGCATATAGAGATACTATAACTTTCCAGACAATTAGGCTCTCGGGACGAAACATTGGGAAGTGTTTTTGTCTATTTTAGGCATTTGTTATGCCATATACACTTGATGCAAAGTTGCTTGAAGACGCTGCTCCCTAGTATAATATTGGACTGCATGAAAATGTATTAACTTAATTATAATAGTATACCATTTAAAAGAATGCACAATTTGGTTTTTTGCCCTTACTATTACATTTTCATGGCAAGATCTTATTGTATTGTTATTATAATATACATTTTGAGATGATCGCTTTCAAAGGTTTTTTTGTCCACCGCTGAACTATAACTTATTCACTCCATTTCATGTTTCGAATGCTGCATGTTTACATAAATACCTTCAACTGCTTATCGTTCAGCTATGTAATCAGTTTGAGACCGGGCTCAAAATGCAAACGAAGTTTTCCGTTTTGTGGTCATAGCCGTTTGCCGTAAACGTCAATCTTTTAAAAGGTGTCTTATATTCACCGCAGCCACAGGTAAAAGAAATGTCAGGAAGAGCTAGAACAGGCGAGGCGAGAACCTTAAGAGAGGTGTTAAATATATAATCGCGGTGGAAAAAAATATGCTCATGCATGTCGTGACCTTGTATAGCCTGCCTTTCGCCTTCGGTATCCTGTAGGCTTGACCCGAATGTGAAACCAGATAATTATATATGTGAATTACTTGCTAAAAAAGTCTTTGCATTTTTGGAGTGGTTGGGGGTGAAAGCAAATATAATTAATATGATTGATGCTAAACGAGCATATATATATATATATATATATATATATATATATATATATATATATATATATATATATATATATATATATTATATATCACGCGTTAAATCAGTTTGAAGCAGGTCTAGATTTCTACTCGATGCTGAGACAACACGACAAACTATTTCTAGCGTTTACACACTGCTTGAATATAGACCCATTTATACAACAAACTATATTTTTTGACCGCACTGTTAATTTCACGGTGGTAATTAGCACCAAAATAATGTGCACACGAGGTGCCAAAAATGCGCACAATTATACACGGATTTTTGGCACGTGCTCGTGGTTTGGGTGCTATTTTTGCGTAATACACGACATTTATTTAAAAATTGCATGCGTGTTTGTTTATGATTTTATGCGGAGTATTTTATTATGATTTTATGCGGAAGACAATCTCTATAAGACAAGTGGTTTCAGAAGCTTCCCCGGAAGACGATTCTTTTATCTATCCTTCCATAATTATACGATATCAAATAATCCAAAACACACCCATGATTGAATGTATATCTAAAACATAAATACGAATTACAGATATATTTTTCTTCCAGTTTACGGTATATATGCTAACCATAGTGGGGTAATGCTTAGGTACTATGGCTATAGGAACGCGCTAATGAACTGATATTATCAGTGCGTCTGAAAAAACGGAACAGTGTTTATATTGCATTCTGAATGATATTTAATGGCTGTCAATTGCTGCATATATCAAACAACATGCATCGAGCGTTTAATACATGCACCAATAGATTATATTCTGTTTTTAAGACAGCCAGTATTATAGAGTATATTAGAGCTCAAAATATAGAAATGAAATTGGAATGCGTGTTTTACAAACCATTAAAGGAATTGCACTGATGCCGCGTAAACTGCTATATCATCAAAACCGTGGGTAAATCATGCAGTCGCAAATTAAAGAAAGTTATACATTCTTATTGCCGTGACATGGCACAAATTTTCTTTTTTGTATTTACGATTAAAATAATCGAATTGTCAAAAGATTCTTGGCGGTAGGAGATGAATTGCATATAAAATCGTAATATCGAGAGGTACACCGAGAAGATAAAAGTAAACCTAATGGAAGTCCTGCATGGTTAGTATATACCAGTTAAATCTGTTAAGCTATCCCCAAATTCTGCTATTATAGTGGACTATCTGTACAGTATGAAAAAAAAATACACAAAAAAATGCACAAAGCACGTATCACTAGTGACGTAGGGCTAACCACAACCGATGCAATATTCCACATTTTTTGAAGTGCTTCCGACTTGAAAGGTGTGTAGCTATGTTAGCGGAAATGTGGTAACTTCCACTGCTCGAACAGTGAGAATAAAAGCGTCCGAAATGACAGAACTTATAACAGATTCGTCAGCTCTAACACATGCAAGGAGAAATCATAAGCACGAAAGACAGGCTCGGAGAATAAAATCGTACAGTGAAAGACGAGCAATATATAATATTTTGTGGCGAAGGTTTGTGATGTTTATTTCACGAAGATTCTAGTATACATAAATTGTGTATATGCATGCTTGCTATAGTATAAGTTCAACGTTCAGTCTTTTTCAATTCCATATATCAGCACTTAACAGACACACCGAGAACTGTTAGGCTATATGAAATTTTTGTTCATTCTATGCTGCTTTTTAGATGAAATTACATCTCGGTTTGCTGATTTTGTGTTTCGTGGCAGTTCCCTCGAAATCAGATGATCCAGAGCCTCCTCCACCTCCATCGGTTCCTATTGGTCCATTTGATTTAACAGGTATAGCTATGGATTTTTACACTCCTGGCAATCGCCATCGCCTGATTTTAATAACAAATTTGCCCCGGAATCAAAATTGCATTACGTGATACTATTTACTAAAAAAACTGAAGATATCGCGTTGCCTGAATTTCTGTGTAAAGCATTATGCAAAAATATTGTTGATGCAAAATATCATAACATCAGGCTATAGCGACTATCACAATAACAAACTTGAGATGTTCTCAAAACCTAATTTGCAAAATTATTAAAAGATCGTGCTACTTTTGTCGTACTGAACAGGAAACAAAGGAGGTTTCGTGAGTCCACCCGGAGACGATAAGGAAGGGGATTATGATAGAAAGAATTTGTTTCAAGGCGATATTAAAGATTCAGGACGCCGTAAAACAGGAGGGAAGATCGGAGAGGCAGGAACTAGAACACCTTGGCCGAACGGAATTATTCCATATGTCTTTGACTGCAGCGTTGGTAAGCATAAACAGTTCTCCTAGAATATACGGTTCTGATTCTAAATTTCTTCCATAGAGCTATTAACGAGGTGCGTTTAAATAAACTATAAGGTTCTCATGTCTTGCAGAAAGTATCGAGAGCGCTGTAAGGGCAACAAAAGATGCGATGGCAGAGTGGGAAGGTAGAACTTGTGTCAGATTTGTCAAGAAACAGCCACATCACAAAGTTTATCTCGAGTTCATCAGAGCTGCTGGGTAAGTCATTTTTTCGGCAAAGATGTGCAGAAGTTTCCTTGTATTCTCAGCTCGAATTTCGCTTCAAATTCTTAAACTTTTACCTACATTGCAGTTGCTGGGCAACGTACGTTGGATACAAAGGAAAGAAAACGCAAATTTCAATTGGTAACGGTTGTGACTATAAGCACGTCATGGTTCATGAGTTGGGCCACGTGATCGGTTTCTGGCATGAGCAAAGTCGACCAGATCGGGATCAATATATCACAATCAACAGAGGAAATGTTCATAAAGGTAAGCCATATAGTATTTTGGCTTACTGTACAAACATCAACAGGGGCACCATGCAAAGTTTCTGCACAAACCAGAAGAGGCGTAAAAAAGAAATTCGTTGGGCAGAATTGAATATGTGAATGAACACCTCTTCCCAAATCAAAGTTACGAAGTTCATCTATACTTTACGATATTCAATTCAAATTGGCTTTTTTAATTCAATTCAAAAGTTTCTTCTAAAGGCATAACATATTCTAGAATAATTACTGCTTAAAATGAAGCAGTTAGTAACATTCTCTCGACGAAAGCTTTTAGGTTCAGTTTAAGCTCAAAACGTCCAGATTTTTTTTTCTGTTTTACTTCTTATAGCAGATGCATGTCTACCACATTTTATAACTTTGATTCAAACTGACTTTTTTATCGATTTAATCATTCTAATTTCTTTTTAATCGTCATAATCATTACATTTTACTTTATTGTACTTTATTCCAGCATTATTATACAATTTTGACATCGTTAAAGAACAAGTGAACAACTATGGAGAACCTTACGACTTCGATTCTATCATGCATTACCCTTGGAATGCCTTTGCGATCGACAGAAGACAAAATACAATCTTTCCCATAAACCGACAATATTTGCGTTCAAAGAGACCGTACCAAAAACTCAGTGACTCAGATGTCGCACAGACGAACAAAATGTATCAGTGCGATAGTAAGTTTACATTCTCGTCTTGATATCTGCAAAGATTCTGATTCGTAATAGCTTGCTTGCTGACCAATCAATCAACTGTATGCATATTTCGTTCTTTAGAAATCGCACTTGCTCGGGATGCTAGTTTGAAATTTATCAATGACGAAACTAATGTCAATAATGCAGCTTCGTCACCCGGTGAGTGATCAATATCGTAATAAAAACAATTACATTGTTCTCGAGCTGCTTTTTCGTTTATAGCAGCAGAAATAAAATCATATTCTCGACATTTTGCAATTGAATGATCAATTTGTAGAAAACACTACAAGGTAAACCATTAAAATAATGAACTCTTATATATGCAGGTGGAAAATGTCAAGACAAAAATACGAATTGCCCCAGTTGGGCGAAAGGCAATCAGTGTGACCTGGCACCAGACCCAGTGATAAAAACGTGCCCCGAAAGTTGCGGTATTTGCAAAAAGCCTTGCGCCGATGATTACGATGATTGTAAAGCATGGGCAGAGTATGGGAATTGCTTTAAGGCTGGTGATATAAAGACCGTCAGATTCATGCTCAACTATTGCAGAATATCCTGTGGTGTGTGCAATCCAGGTATACTTATCAATTTTGTTGGTCATAATAATATTCGTTGACTTTATTTATCATGTACCTATTGATTTGATTCAATTGATGAATTCAACGCGACTAAAATCCGACATAAAGACTTGGCCTTATAGAGGTTTAAAACATTCAAGTCTCTTCACATGATATCTGCTTTAGATTCTACAACCAAGGCACCGACCAAAGCTAAACCTGCTACAACGATTAAGCCAGTCACGAAAGGTGAGATTAAACGCCATCATAAAAATTAACATGTATAACAAAAAATTAGGTTGCCTTCCCAGGCTGATTTACTGTAAATTAATGCGAGGTCTTCACTGGCAATGTGTTGACTTACAAAAGAACAAGAAAACTGTAGTGTCAATACGCAAATTCTTACATTTCTATAAATTATTTCATGCGTTGTATTTCGATCGTTTCCATTCATTCAGCTTATTTTTCATGTTCCTATTGCTTAAATTAAATTCGACGCAATAACAAAAACGCCATCACAAAAAATTAGGTTGCCGAACCAGGTTGATTTACGGTAAATTAATGCGAGGTCTTCACTGGCAATAATTTGTTGACTTACAAAAGAACAACAGAAGTGTAGTTTGGATACGCAAATTCGTACATTTCTATAACCAATCAGCTATACATGCTAGTGGATACAAATTTTTAACTCTTTTATTGAAACGTGTAGGCACCATCTCAGTGGCGTAGCCAGCCTGACAATTTAGTCATGCTATGCTAATATTTTGGTGTTCATTGACTGTGAAAACAATGAATTTCTAAAGAAATGAATAATGGTAATAACAGAAAATTTGCATAGCATGACTAAATCGTCAGGCTGGCTACGCCACTGCACCATCTATACGAGTCATCATGCGCCTGGAGTAATTTGTCCCCGTTTTCCTAACTTATTGTCTAAAGGGTGCAAAATCAAAATTCTAATTTACCATTTACTGAAAAACGAGCGAGTTTCGGCACAGAAATAATATTTACTACTCAAAATTTTCACGTTCAAAGTTAAACTCTTATAATTTTAATTTGGTTTTCAGAGGGTGAATGTCTAGACAAACATGAACATTGCGCTAGTTGGGCGAAAGCCGATTATTGCAATTTGTCACCTGATCCAATGTTAACGACGTGCCCGAAAAGCTGCGGGATTTGCGATAAAAAGAAAGATGCTTGCACAGATGGTTATAAAGATTGCGAAGGATGGGCAGAAGGCGGACTTTGCAACAAAAAGGATGACCAACGTGCCGTCAAATTCATGATGACTAATTGCAAAAAATCCTGCCGTGTATGCAATCCAGGTATACTAACATAATTTAAGTTAAATCAGGCGATGCGTCATCCCTATTTTGAAGAATGAAGAATAGGAATATCAAGACTTTTCGAGATTTTCTTGCACACCATCTGCTATGATTCAGTTAAGGAAACCAAGGCAGTGCATGCTGAATCAAATCCTACCATCGATCCCGAGAGCAACGCTCCTTACTGGAGGGTGACAACCAGTCAAAAATCTTGAAGATGATGCCCAAATCTTACTCAGTGGACGCGGATCGCAATATTTATCCACGATCCATACGATCACAAACTAACAATGTTGCCATTAATGTTTTCTAGTGCCTTCAAAAAAACCTAACAAACGACCTACCACCACGTTGCCACCAACGACTACCTTATCACCAACAACAACCTTACCACCAACAACAACCCCAGAGCCCACAACCAAAGCACCAACAACGGTACAAATTATGACCACACCTAAATCTACCACGAAGACACCAACTACAAAGAATGGAATTAGACTACCAACAGGAAAATTCACAGGTAATAATTAATTGCAATTGAGTTGTTTTATATAACACTTTGTCGACATTATTCCAGCTGTTAATTGTGTCAATTTTACAACATATTTAAATGATTTGACGCTACCTTCATCAGCTATATCTAGTATGTCGTATTTTTTAGAGTTAACGAATTCTTGCAACATCTCTACGTTTAAGGGGTATTGTGCAAAGATCGCAGCCAATATTGTCAATCTTGGGCAAAAGATGGAAGGTGTGATACTGATCGTTGGGTGTATGACAACTGCATGTTGAGCTGCAAAAGGTTCTCAATCTGTGACGGAAAAATGATTAAACCTCTTGGTAAGACTTGTGATTTTAATTTTTCAATCTAATTCTTCAAAATTACTGATAATCTCAAAAAAATTTTATTTCGTAGTTAATGAGTGCTGTTCATTGAAATTCCAAAATCCAACTTCATTATACCATTGAAACTGATTCACCTATATATACTACTCAACTATAATACCCCAAAAAACTCTAGCACGTTCATCTTATTGTCCTTTACAATAATTGCAGGCAAATGCACAGATCCATTAGGAGTATATTCAAACAAAGAAATTCCTGATAATAAAATGTATGCCTCGTCCACATTTGCACCAGGTATGTTATTTTATTTGGTTCCTTGTGTTTTCGACACGAGCATAACAGTTATTCGCAAGGACTATATCATTTTGTAACTATTTTTTTAATGTTTTGTAATGTAAAAAGCCATACTTAACGCATTATTATCGTATATTAATTAAGGTGGCGGATGGTACGCCCCGGCGTCTTCTGGACGTCTGTACAAAGAAGACGATCACGCCCGAAAACATGTCGGAGCATGGTGTGCTGCTCCTTATCGAAAAACGAATAATTATTTACAGATTGATTTTGGGAGGAAAAGAAGTATCACTGCCCTGGCGACCCAAGGAAGAGATACGTATTTTGAACACGTGAAATCGTACAGTTTGTCTTTCAGTGACGACCGATCAACATGGCGTGAATATAAAGAAAATGGAGTTAAAAAAGTAGGTGAAATGGAATATTATAAAATATATTAAGAGAGTATATATACTATAATGAATGATTGAGCATGATTATGGAGTGTGATTTCGAATTGCAATTGGGCAAAATATTTTCTCGAACCTTGATGGTCACATTGTACAGAATACGTTGACTCAAATTATAAGTGTTTGATTTTATTTGTTTCAATGGAAGTTGTATGCATGAATCAACAGAATGGAATTATTAAAAAAAATTTTGGGAGGTTTAATTTCGAACGAGTTTGAAACAGAACGGTTCTTATCCGTATATAATCTAATAACTTTTCTTTAACAGGTATTCGATGGAAATTGTGATCATGTGACACCGGTGTTAAATCTTCTAGAAAATGCTGAGTATGCTCGTTATATACGTATTCATCCAATCAAGTACATCGCCGCAGCTTGTCTCCGTGTGGAAGTATACGGTTGCTAAGCAATATTTTACACGGAGTTTCAGCTTCGCGTTCGTAGGCAAAAACGGCAAACGTCAGGTGAAAAAAAAATTATCCTATTAAACCGTTAAGTGAAAACGTTTTCCGAAAAATTAATTCTCTTTTTGAGATAGGAAAAAAATTCAGAGTAAGAAATTTTAGGCTGAAATTGCAGCAGAAAAGAACGACATTAGTCTTCACATTGATAAAAAAATAAAGCTCGACTCTGCCGTTGCCCTCAAACGTGAAGTCTAATCTTCCTATATTATCAAATAATTGAAAGATATACTCCGAGCAGTATACTCACTTATTTGTGCTTGTTATGCCTCTTTTGCAATATATTTTTATTAAGATTTTGTAGCAAGATAATTTAGAATAATGATGTAACACTCTAAAATATTTGTGTAAATAATATTTTAAATAGTAGTAATATATTGACTGACTTTGACGTTTAGAGAATTGGACATTGAACGTGTAAGCAAACTTTTAATTAAATATTAGGATTCTCAGTGAAGTCATCAATTAAAAAAATTATATATAATATTAAAAAATTTAAAAAAAATTTCGTCGCATCTTTCTCTTGGTCGAGAACAATGGCTATATATATAATAGCTAATCTTATTGATTTGAAACATTGAATTGGTGTATATATTTATTGGTCTCCGCAGCGAAAGTGGTCCACTATACACTGAAAATACGTTTATCCTGTTTTAAAAAATGAAAGGGATACAATCCTAAATCTCTCCCTAATCGATCATTATCACGTTTCTTAGCAAACTAAAATTTACATTCCCCTTATTTCCATGTAAGATATAACTTAAAAAGTAATAAAGCTAACTTGATAAAATTTTCATAAGACTTTTGACTTGGAGATGAACCTGAAAGAGTTGTATTCACTTCCGCCTAAATAAAATAGCGCCTGTTTATTTTAGACAGTCGTATAAGTTTTATAGTTTATAGCCTGCAAATGCAAGTTTTTTTTCTTCTAGGTTAGGCTACGAGGCAGAAATTTTTACAACTAAATAAAAATCGCTCTAGCGTTAAAACATGGTTAGTTATCGTGTATACAAAAATCGTTCATTTTCCTTCATTGGGTGTGTCTGGTGATCGTAACCTTGGTGACTGCAGATTAACCTCAGAGTATAACCGTCTTAATAATATGGGAAGGATAAAATGTCATGTTATCCAAAGTTAAAGAAAAAAATGTTTGGCATAAGCATTTTAATTATGAATGCATGATGGCATTAAAATTTGTTTGTGGTTACAATTTTTATTAACAATATTCACAATTTGCAAATATGGATAACAATATGGAAGCTTTACAACTCCAGCACCATTACCTTCGATATGTCCCCTGAACTCGACCCTTTTTGCGCTGTATTATACTACCTACTTTTGCCCTTTAATTAACTATAGTTAATTTATTTTGCCCTACCCTGCATCGACCATTGCATTTTAGTAAACTAAATCGAAATCTATATATATATTATATACAATCTATACAATCGTATCAATCTGAAAACCTCTATACTCACGCTAATTGCGATTATAAGAAGCACCCTCAGGAACCAGTCTGTTTATATTAGGAACAAACGCGTTCAGAAACCAACGACCTATGTGTATTTGGGTTTGTTTATGGATGATAAGTTTATATTCCTACAGCATGTTGAGAACCAAATCAAGCAGGCAAATAAGAGATTGTATTATATTAGATCGAACTATGAAAAAGTTGCATATTAGTGGGAACATAGTTGCTATGTTCTATAACGCTACCGTTGCTGCGGTAGTAAATTATGCTAATATTGGCTTTTAGACGCTATACGATATTGCCGCAAAATGAAATGTATTTACATATGAGTAGATGAAATTTGTGCATGTTAAATTTAAATAGGTATGACTATAGTCGGTCTTCAGATGCAATTAAGCTATTTGCTATCCGTGATATCTTCCAAATGAATTTCTTAATTTATCTTATTAGTTGTTATACAAGCTGATTACATCTTTCAAGGAAAACGCAATATATTGTAATTTGACGCCATACCAGAGGATTCTCAAACTTGGTTTTGAAATTTGCTATAAGAGTACGTATACGTACAAAACGAGAAAAGCACGTATATGTACAAAACGAGAAAAGTACGTATATGTACAAAACGAGAAAAGTATACGTATACGTACAAAACGAGAAAAGTACGTATACGTACAAAACGAGAAAAGTACGTATATGTACAAAACGAGAAAAGTACGTATACGTAAAAAACGAGAAAAGTACGTATATGTACAAAACGAGAAAAGTACGTATACGTACAAAACGAGAAAAGTACGTATATGTACAAAACGAGAAAAGTACGTATACGTACAAAACGAGAAAAGTACGTATATGTACAAAACGAGAAAAGTACGTATACGTACAAAAACGAATATATGAACTCCCCCCCATCCCAAGTTTCCGCATCTATATATTCTTTTTATATATTGTACAGTAAAATTTAAGATAATCTCCATGACACCCTCCTTATCAAGTACATATAATATATTATATAACATTCTTTTACCCAATTTTACTGTAATATAAGACAAATTGGCATACCCCAATCTTTTTTAGATCTAGAAAGCAAAGCTCAAAATAATGCAAGCAGGATTCTATAGTATTAATTTCTTTTCCTTTAAATAATAAAATACTCAGAAAATTTTATTGCCACTGACATCCTTTTATTTTTTCAACGTACGTAACCATAATTTACACTAACAGAGGAATAAGCGCAACTAATAACAAGAATTAAGGCAATCATGCAAACTCAACTCATGTGCGACGTTATAGACTTACAGCCTAATGTTCACAGACCAACAATATGTAGAGATCATCACATGCGCAACAAAGGTTTTCATACATATACAAGAGTTTGTCGTCAAAACAAAACTATTCATGCGGTGCATGAATCGCTCCCATTGCAGTTACGGTACTGATAAGAAGTTACACGATAAGAAAAATGCAAGGAACCTGCTCATAATAGAGACTTTTAGTTTCATGACGACATGGAAGCAGACAACGCAGTGAATTGAAAAATATTCAATTCAAAGTTTTCTTTTGTATTTCTGCTTGTGCTTATTCCACTAGCATGAACGGGACTTTACAATTTTAGATGATGCTTCAATATTAATAATTATATGCTGTCAATATTTTAAAGCAAAGCATCGTTCTTCTGAAACGCCTTCTACCATATACAGTGTGTATAAAAAAGGTATATAACCTTTTAGATTTAAACAAGCATAATGCTGTATTCAATTGAATTCATCTGACAGAGAAGAATTGCTTCAAGCCATAAACAAAAGACTTTCTAGTTATGCGTACAGCAGCACAGCATGAATTAAATTATAATTGATATCTTTTGTAAAAATAAGTTTTCGTCGCGTATCATTAACTCAAAGCATATGAGAACAATCAAATCACGTATCAAATCACATCGTTATTGGCTTATTTTATCAGTTTTATTTATTAACAGCATGAATCAAATAAGAACATTTAGCATGCGTATAGGAAATGTAGCACAAACAGCCACGATTGAAAGTTGTACGAGTTGTTATACAACTGGCGTTATAATATAGTGCTATAAAAGCCAGCGAACGACTATAATCAGCCGAATTGGATACATTAGTGTAGAATTTACTTCGATTTACTTAAACCTAAGTAAATCAACTAAGTCGACTACTCAGATTCCCTGTATTTATAGCATCATGTACACAAAGCATTCTGGTTAGTTAACAGCAGTGTACAGTGGTGCATTCTGGTCGGTTAACAGCAATGCATTCTGGTCCGAAAAACGAAAGTAAAATCTTACTTTCAGAGCCCTGTACGAATTAGAATTGCCGACTTGCTCGCTCGCTGCGTCAGCAATTGTTATTATTATTATTAGTATTATTATTATTATTATTTGGTATTAGTTGATCTTTTTGGTGTCATACTATAAAACAAATAATTAATGTTTTCATTCGTGCAATGGTAAGAATATTTTCATGAGGTGAAAGATGCAAAGTTCCATTCAACTCGGCGAACATTCCTTCACACGAATGAAAACATTCATTATTATAGTATACTATACCATAAAAAATAAAATTCCTTATCAATATCTATAGAACGTATTTACATATAGTACAGACATATAAAGCAGGGACGATTTAAGGGAAGTGCAAAGTTTCTAAGTAAAGCATTGCAAATTGAGATACTTTAATGAAATGTATGTTTATATAGTCGCGAAAGCAGGGGCCGAATCTTGTGCAGCACTTCTATATTATATTAAATTTTTATTACATGTGCATGCATATTTTCTTGAGTCAATGAAACACGCCTTCTGAACTTTCCGGTTTCACTTCCTTTGTAATGTTTGCCTCGCTTCCATTTTCCCTGATTATATTTTCGGATATCATACAGAACACACCTTACTCTTGTTGGTCGGATATACGTAAGTTCTTCAACATGGATTCCTGTTTTTTAATAACTTGCATAAAGACTTGGCGCTTAGCTGTGGAGCCTAGCCCCTTTTTTTCTCTGACAAAAAATATTACGTATAATTCTTTGAAATTGGAATTAAGTTTTGCCCCATGTATTCAGTTATTTATTTTAGTCCCTATATATAACTAATCATGAGAAGAACGACGTTGATTACGGCCTTGATGAAATCTTCTAAATCCTCTATGGGTTTCTATCATGTTTAACTATTTAAAATAAATGAAATTTCATGAATGAAAATATAGTCTGCTCTCACTTTTCCTATCATGTCCCCCATAAGAAAATATTACTGATATAAACACTACGTCTTACGATGTTCTCAACGCATAAAGGGGATTCTTTGCATGTATAACATCCAATGCAATGGCCTTTTTAACGAAACGTCTAGATTACTATATTTAGCCATTCATTGCTTTGATGAAACACTCTAAATTAAGTTTTGCCAAGGGAAACCGGAATTAGGTCACTGTCACAAAGAAAAACACCAAACAACTTCCGCGCTTCATTCTTCTTTATTCCTTTCATAACACATCGAATTTTTTAAAAAAATTAAAAATTGAGTTGTGAGAATTGCAGTGCGTTCTATAGGCTGCATGTGTTCTCTTGTATCATGCACAAGAACATCATTCGTGAGCGGAAATGAGCGGAACCGCGAGTTTTTTTAGATTTAAGAGACATGTTGTTTACAACTGAAATAAGTTTCGAATAAGCTAGGGATTTGATAGCAGTTATACGTGGTAAAAACAACTGAAAATTTTGTTACCCAACCAATATCTCAATTGTACAATTTTAAAAGAAAATTGCACAGTTTTGTTTATTGGCCATTACACTTGCATTATATACGTCATTGTGGCAAGATCTTGGTACCGGATGCTAAATTGAAACAACTATTCGTCAAAGTACTCCCACGCATGTATACCTCAAGATAACTTTCAAATGGTTTTTGTCCACTAAAAATTATTTACTCAAACATTTCATGTTTCAAATGCTATTCACAATGCCTTCAAGTGCCTATCATGCAGCTGCATGATACAAAAATTTTCCGTTTTTAGTTTGCGGTTTTCTGTATAAACGTCAATCGTGCTTCTTATATTAATTCGCCATAAGTATATAAAACCACTGCATTTCAGGAGGAGAATGGGCGAGGAGCAACGAAAGCCGTGTTATCGGAAGTTTAGAAGTGCGTATAAAATGATCATGTAAATATAGGTAAAAAATATATGCTACCGGTAAAAAATATGCTTATGCAGTGACCGTTTATAGACCTTTCAGCATTCTGCCAGGCTTGAGTTACTGCATGCATTGCACTGAATTGCTCATAAAATTTGCTCATATACATAAACTTGGTATAGATATATGGAATACATAAACTTAAATAGGCCTTTAAATTTTTGCGGGGATGGGCATGGAAACAAATTTCATTGATAAGATCGCTGCTGATCAAGTCAGTATAAAAATTGCGATAAATACGATCGATAGTCGGTATAGGCTAAGGCTATAAGTTTGCTAAATGCGTTGAATTTACGTTGCATGTGTTTAATTAAAACGAAGATACAAAGATATAAACTCTTTATAAGTGCGGTTAAATCAATATGAAAAAAGTCGATTTATACTCCATAGTGACATACCTAGTCCTAGCTATAGACAAGACGACAACCGCGGTTGTACACTGCTTGAATAATTTAGCATCAAATGTGGTATAACAACTGCCTAAATTAGACAAAACACTTCTCGACGTTTCGACCTGAGGGCCTTCGGCAGGGGCCGGTTGTATCAAGCCCGTTTAGCTTAAACGGTGGATAAATCAAAATTAAATAAAGTATCTTTGTATTAAGGTTGAAAACATTTAGTTTGCTTGTTAAATAAGGATAACCAACGCGTCTTCAAATTCATGATGAATAATTGTAAAAAATGCTGCCGTGTGTGCAATCCAGGTATACTAATTGACTTAAATCAGGCTTTGCGTCATTCAAATTTGGAAGAATTCTTAAAGAGTATAGGACGTTTCGATTCTTAACTTTCTTACATACCATCTGCTATATGTATGATTCAGTTAAGGAAACCAAAGGAGTGCATGCCGAACAATTATTAATATATTAATTATAGGTTAAGTTAAAATCCTCTATTCTCTATACTATCGATACCGTGTACAACATTGCTTACTCAAAAGCGCAACTCCTTAGCTGTAAAAAACCTTGATTCAGGAGGAAGATAATTTGGCTACACCCGATCATTTGAATGCGGTCATGCCCAAACCTATTGTGGATGCAGATCGCTATATTCATTCAAGATCCATACGATCACTAACTAACAATGTCACCATGCACTAATGTTTTTTAATGCCTTTAAAGAAACCAACCAACAGATCTACCACAACATCGCAATCAACGAGTACCTTACCAACAACAACAACCCCTGACCCCACAAAACAAAACACCAACAACGGTACAAATTATGACAACATCAAAATCTACCGCGAAGACGCCAACTGCAAAGAGTGGAATTAGAATACCAACAAAAAAATACCAACAAAAAAATTCAAAGGTAATATACATTGTTGATAGTTTTGTTTGATGTAAAACTTCGTCAGCACTATTCCAGCTGTTGTATCAAGTTTTACATATGTGTCACTGATTAACGAATTCTTCCAACATCTCTGCGTTTAACGGGTATTGTGCAAAGATCACAACAAGTACTGTCCAGCTTAGGCAAAAGATGGAAGGTGTGATACTGACTGTTATGTATACGACAAATGCATGTTGAGCTGCAAAAGGTTCTTAAACTGTGATACAGATATGAATAAACCTTTTGGTAAGACTGCACACTGATATGCATTATTCAGAGTTTCTAATTTTTCAAAGTTATCTAAATCTCAAAATTTTATTTCGTAGTTCATGAGCTCTTCATTGAGATTAGTCCAAATAACACTCGCACGTTTGTTCTGTCACCTCGTTGACTTTTATATCAATTCTAGGCGAATCCACAGATCCACTTGGGAGTATATTCAAAAAAATAAATTCCTGATAATAGAATGTATGCTACGTCTACATTTGCACTAGGTATGTTATTAGGTTTTTTTCGGTTTTCGACATTACTTTAGACAGTACCGTAATAGTTATTCGCAAGGACTTTATCATTTTGTATTTTTGTAACTATTCTTTTTAATGTTTTGTAATGTAAAAAGCCATGCTTCAAAACATATTAGAGCATGGTGTGCTTCTCCTTACCGAATAATTATTTACAAATTGATTTTGGGAAAAAAAGAAAGATTACAGCCCTGGCGACCCAAGGAAGACATGCGTATTTTTAACACGTGAAATCGTACTTTGTCTTTCAGTGCATGATGACAGATCAACATGGTGTGAGTATCAGTGAAAAAGGTAGGTAAAACGGTATAGTATAAAGTCATATATTAAGATGGTATATATACTATAATAATGAATAATTGAGCTTATTTGTTTTAATCGAAGTTGTATGCATGAATGGAGTTGAATTAATAGAAAATTTTTTGGAGCTTTAAATTTTGAACGAGTTTGAAACAGAACGATTTTTATCAGTATAATTATATAATCTATATTATAAAATAATAATAACTTTTCTTTTACAGATATTTGATGGAAATTGTGATCATGTGACACCAGTGTTGAATCTTCTAGAGAATGCTGAGTATCGGCTCGTTATATACGTATTCATCCAATCAAGTACATGTGCACGCAACTTATCAGGCACGTTTAAAGTCACGTATCTGGCGAATGTGGTCGTTCTTTTATAAGCACCAGGATGAGGAAGTATTGCATTTCAATTTGGCTGTATCACGTCTTTCAAAATCAGTAAAGTGCTCATCAACAACTCGTCAAGTGAAATTATAGTCTAAAGACAAAGCTTTGCATGCTTTAATTGAAGAACATGAAGTTCATCGCGACAAAGAACAGTGTTCCGGGAATTGAACCCAGTAACCGTGTGTACAAGTCAGCTTCCATTAGACCATTATGTTTTCTATTCTGAGGGCGTTTACATCCGACATTAAAAGTCTACTGGGTTGCGAAAATATTCTACTTTTTATCGAGTATAACGAGACATACCAATTATGCGGATATAAATTGTCAACAGAAATGTTGAGCTTTCATGCAATTTTACTCGTGAAAAGTTCAATTTTCGTATGGAAAACCAACCGTAAACACGGTCCCGAACACACGGACACTGTTTTTTTACGAGGGAAACCAGAGTGCCTGGAGAAAAACCCTCACCGAAAGCCGGAATCAAACACAAAGTACACAAGTTTGAGATTTTATTAAAACAAAGTCATGTATTACAACAAAGTGTGTGTACGAGTTTAAGATATTGAAATCAAGAGAGAGGAGACGGACAATTTTGGTCCTATTTTTATTAATATTTCACTAAGCATGTATTACAAAGCGTGTGTGTTTTCTTTACATAGTACATCAATATAAGAAGACACTAAACTATTTTATAGTAGGTGCGTTTAAGATCATGACATTTGAATTTATAACAGTGCAGGTTAAATGTTTGTTTAGTATAAATTGTGCATGTCTTTTTACAGTGTACTATTGCGTTTCTTAATGCTAAGACTGATCAGTAAAACATGCATTCATGTAAGCAAGTGTTTCTAAGTTATGTGTTTTTTTGTTCTTTATAGACTTAACCCACTAACTATGGTATAGAGTACCGAATAAAGCGTAAATGAGAACGAGGACTTAATATATTAATATACACAAAAATGCCTGAGTTCAGAGCACTTAACTTCAATCTGTACGTTCGTCCAAAAACTAAAGTTATTCTGCTGACAAATCATAGGCAGTGTTCCTAATAGTTTCGTTTTAAGCTGTCAAACTGTGCATTTTCAAGGATCGAGTTAACTTGAAGATATTTCATGAGCCCTTATAGAAACAGCATGAAGGTATACACAATTGTCCTTGAAAACTTCATTGCACATTTTAGAGCTGAGGCATATAGCCAGAGCATGCTGCCCTTGTAGAAACAAGGTTTAGAAAAAAATACCACAAGAAATTGACTTTATATTTTTGAGGCTGAGGCATATAGCCAAAGCAACTAAGTGTCGAAACCAAGGGCAGCATCGAGTGTAAATATTTTTTTTCAAGAAATTCAGTCAACATTTTTTGAACCGTGCAAGGGATATTCCCAAAGCAAGCTGCCCTTATATAGAAACAGCACCAGGAGTACAATTCAGACTAATACTTATAGAGCCAAGGCATATAGCCAAAGCAAGCTGCTTTTATAGAAGCAGCCACAGGATTACATTTTTTTTTCTTTGAAAAACTGGTTTGAAAACTTTTAGAGCTAAGGCATAAAGCCAAAGCAAGCTGCTCTTATAGAAACAGCAATGAAAATAACACTGCAACGTTATTAGATATCCTGCTAACACTTCGAACCACATAGCAAAGTCAAACAGTACACACAAAAAGTGGCGCCTTACTTTTCATAAGCACTGCTCGACGAAGCTAAATGATTGGAAATCTCACAGAGACCTTGGAAAAATAATAAAGTTACAATGCCACTGCCAATGTTTGTCTCGTAATTGATTTCTAACTATAGAAGAAATAAGGCATATATATCGTTTTAAGATAACAGCATGCACCCCCCCCCTATCCATTCCTTATTTTCTTCAAGTAAATTCAAATTCATTAATTGAGAGCATGTGTGTGTGTTAACTTTGATGGCATAAATTCGTGTATTTCAGAATAGCAAGACAGTATAAGATATGCCGTAAAATCAATGTTTCTGGCTTGAATATTAACCGTAGCCTTAAGTGAATGCAATAGATAACAGATATAAACTAGAAGCCATTATAGGCCATGGTTTGCAATGTATTTACTCGTGTGCGTCTCTATTTTATGTGCAACTACAGTATCTTGAGGTATGCATGGTGCATGATGTTTTGTATCTGTTCATATTTTGATATTCATGTTTTTTCATAAATATACACAATATTATATTTTCAATTACAGAATATAGATTATAGTAAGGCAAGATATAATCGTATATTTACAATGTTTGCTGAGAAATCAGAAACGTTATTACATACAAATAGTTTTACAACCAGACCGAATAGTGACCCTATAGTTATCATTTTACAATGTTAATTCCGAAAGCCGCAATTGCCCGAATTTCAAGAGCCGAAGATGATTTTAATCAGGACAAGATAGAGGAAGAGGAAAGAACCTATGGGATTATGTGTGCCATTTGTGGCTATGGTTTGTGTTAGTGTGCATGGCTTTATAGCCATTTCTTAGGTGAAATATGGGTATACATAACAGTTGTGATATGTTTTCAGTTTTAACAGACAATTTATCAACCTTACAACCAGAACGAATAGTGACCCTATATAGTTATCATTTTACAATGTTAATTCCGAAAGCCGCAATTGACCGGATTTCAAGAGCCGAAGATGATTTCAATCAACAAGAAAGAAAGAAATAGAAGAAAGAACCTATGGGATTATGTCTGCCATTTGTGGCTGTGATTTGTGTTAGTGTGCATGGCTTTTTAGCCATTTCTTATGTGAGATATGAGTATAACAATTGTGATATATGTTTTTAGTTTTATCAGGCAAATTATCAACCTAAACCTTAGCGCAGCCCTAAGCACAAGCGAGCGGTCCTAAGCGCAAAACCGATTCATATATTTAACCGAATTTAAGAAACGTTTGCTCACATGCATCATGCATTAGCTATGTTCCTGGTGGCCAGAACTAGGTTAACTGAACTTAAAATTTATTTAACTTAAGTTCGTTAACTAAATTAGTTAACTTCGTTAAGTTAATCATGCACTAACCCCTGCATGCACATTTTTTGACCACCAGGCTACTCTAACCTGTACGATGCTCGGGCATCGCTGATGCGTTGCTGTTTGGCGTCGATTTGGCGTAGTTATGGCGTCGAGGTTGCCTACATTAGGCGTAGATTTGCCGACCAGTTGGCCTACATTAGGCGTAGATTTGCCGTCGAGGTTGCCTGCATTAGGCGTAGATTTGCCGTCGAGGTTGCCTACATTAGGCGTAGATTTGCCGTCGAGGTTGCCTACATTAGGCGTAGATTTGCCGTCGAAGTTGCCTACATTAGGCGTAGATTTGCCGTCGAGGTTGCCTACATTAGGCGTAGATTTGCCGTCGAGGTTGCCTACATTAGGCGTAGTTTTGCCGTCGAAGTTGCCTACATTAGGCGTAGATTTGCCGTCGAGGTTGCCTACAATAGGCGTAGATTTGCCGTCAAAGTGGGCCTACATTAGGCGTAGATTTGCCGTCGAGATTGCCTACTTTAGGCGTAGATTGCCGTCGATTTGGTTTGTCAGTAATAGCTCAACACAGCACATCAACCTGAAATAAGATTAAAGAAATAAGCAAACTACATTTTTATTGAGAAGAAACACGCGTAAAATTGGGATTGTAATCATCTATGAAACCCCTCTGGGATTTCAAGTATTTCTTTGCCATTATTCATATCAAATTATCATGCGGCCGTTGTCGTTCTGGACCTGAACCATGCATAAACTCCCCATTGTTCGGTTTATCTAAAAATGTTCAATTGCTTAATACTCACGTTTTCTTATGAACAGGTTTTGTCGTTTCAAATGGCTTGACCCGCTAAATCGCTACCTGCAATAAAACCAAAAGAATGCTTGTTATAGACAGCGATTTTAAGGATTTACCTTCGATGAAGGGAGCTTAAATATCGGGAGAAAACTTGCGGTGATCATTCAGTTGAGAGAACGCATGATGCCTTATCAAGCGTTTCAAGTTTATCATCCTATTTTGAATAAAATAGACCCAAAATTACCTGTTCATTTCAGCAACAAGTGTTGAAGAGCAGCTTTGGACTTGCCGTCTTTTTAAATGCGAGTCATCTCGGGGAATTTCAGCTATGGGTTTTCTTTCCCAGCTTATTTCTATATTCGGTTTGGTTTTAGCTTTTAAACACCACCTGGAAGAACAAAAGGCCATGTTAGTTTACTGGTTTGGTCTTTATAACTCAATTCAAAGGTAATTGCTTGCGATTGGAGCAAACGTTAGCGGCTCACATACGATTTAGCGTATATTACCTTTCTCATATCATCAACAACTCCCAAGAAAATGCGTAGACGTGCTTTTTCTTCAAAGGCAAGTTATCTTAAGTCAAATGCGAGTCGTCTCGGGCAATTTCAGCTACGGTAACGGACTTTTGCCCACTTCACTTCATTCAGTTTGGTTTTAAACTCTTAAACTCCACCTGGAAGAAAAAAAGGCACCATTAGTTCACTGCTTAGGTCTTTAGAACTCAATTCAAACGTAATTTGCGTGTGGTTAGAGGGAAGGTTATATAGCGGCTCAACGGTAAGATTTAACGTATATTACCTTTCTCATATCATCAATATTCCCCAGAAAAAGCCTAGACTTGCTTTCTTTTTAAAGGCGAGTTATCTTGAGCCAGTTCAGTCACAATTCATCGGTCGTCAATCTCTTGTTCACAAATTTCATCGTTTAACCAAAATTCTGCATGAAAAGAATAAAAGCTACGTTAGTGCTATACAAGTTTGTATTTGAAGCTGAACACAACACGAGAGAGGCATTACAAGACGTGAACTAAAGACACGTGGAACCTCAGCCCAAAAGCTCACGATGAAACAAGCTGATAAAACACGCAAAGGGAAAGGCATATTACCTGGTATTACACCAACGACAGTCTGTCAGAGATAGTAAACTTCTATTAAACTTCTCTTCTGCTGAAGACGATAGCAATCTGATAGCAATTTCTGTTGAAATTTTCTTGGCGTGGAGGAGACTCATCTTTATTCTTCGAAGACCAGCGTTGAAATGATGTCTCAAACTGGAATCAAAAGCACATATTCATTTCACCCGCTCCTCGTGTCTGCAAAATAAAGTCATCCTATTGGATGAACACTCCCGACCTGACAGCTCAACAACGCTTTTGATTGGACGTTCATAGTAATTTAAATAATATGATTAATTCTCTTCTCCTGAGCCAGAACATCAGAAATGAAAGGAAAGAATTAATCATATTATTCAAATTACTATGGTCGTCCAATCAGAAGCAAGGTTGCGCTGTCAGGCCGGGAGTGTTCAGCCAATAGGATGACTTTATTTTGCAACACGAGGAGCGGGTGAAATAAATATCTAGCTTTGATTAAACGTTGCCACATCACAACATGGATAACACGGAGTCGGAGTTCCGGAGCCGGAGTCAAGGTTACGGAGTCTGACGTAATAATATTGGAAAACACGGAGTCAAAAATTATGGAAAACACGTAGTCTGCCAAAAACATGGAAAACACGGAGTATAAATGTTTGGAAAACACGGAGTCAACGTAAATTATACATATATTATTCATAAATGAAGGATCGCTCATAAGTCTATACTAATTTTTTAATACCACAGTAATAGTATAAAAGAAAGCATACACAATAACAAAAGATTATAGCTATAATGCCTCTTGCTCAAAGTCATAGAATTATTGTTGTAGCTAACAACATTACGTGTCCTTATATCACCTTAAATCACACCAAAACTGCCACATCCAATTTCCTCTTTGTCTACAATATCCTCCCATTTAAATTGAGGAATATCATTTATGTTTAAGGATAAGTTTTTCGGTCGTTTTTTTACCATTTGCGGAATAGCAAAAACGTTACGCGAATTTGACGCCATGTTGTTTAAAATCCGCTATCAAATTTGCATAATTCACCTTGAGTATTGACCACTGAGCTTGGCAGACTTCCAAACGTTTATACTCCGTGTTTTCCATATTCTTAACAGACTCCATGTTTTCCATAATTTGTGACTCCGTGTTTTCCAATATTATTACGTCAGACTCCGTAATTTTTACTCCGGGACTCCAACTCCGAAACTCCGGCTCCGGAACTCCGACTCCGTGTTATCCATGTTACCGCGAATTTTCAACTCGTCGCTCACGCCCATAAAAAACGATTGCTTTTTAAAAGTAATTTATTCTGCCTTTCCTTTTCCAGACTTTTAATTAAATACTATACAGGGTGTCCCAAAAAAAACGAAAACTATTGAAATCACCCATAACAATGCCATTGTTAGAGTTTGAATGCCTAAGCATTCTGTTGGGCCCACAAGTGTATAAATCGGGGTTGCCATAAGCATTTTTATGCATGCATATGATGCAGTCAATTTTGCTTGTTCGCAAAAATGATATTTATTAACAATATTTACAAATTTACAAATAAGGATAACATTATTTAATTAATTAAATGTCATCTCAAGGACCATGACCTTCGACATGTCCCCTTTCTTTAGCAACACAAAGTATTTGGCATTTTATAAGTTGCATTAAATCCCCACGGGCTGAAATTCGTGAACACGGCATTCAAATTTTAACAATGAGTAATTTCAATAGTTTTCGTTTTTTTTGGGACACCCTGTATAGGGTTCTCATTTAAATGACAATTAAAAAATCAATATTTATTCTACATAATACATGCATGTAATGATAATTAGACGATGTTATGTTACAGATATTATCGTAAGAATCGAAATATATTTTTGTCTTGGAAATTGTTGGCTATTTTTTGAACACTTCAAGGAACCTAAGTATTTTTCTAATTGCTATGAACATCATTCTCGTCGTCCGAAAACACACTCTTATCCGATCAAAAAAAACATTCCGAAACCGCCTTATGAATTCTTTTTTAATTGGTGGTTGGATATTCTCCGCCATGCAAAGGTAAAAGACGTTTACTTTAAAAATATAGATCACAATTAGTCTTTGTTCAGTTAAACTAATAGATACACGAATGACCTTCGTATAGAACAAAAATATTGGCCACGAGGAATCCGCATGCATGCATGCATGCAAGGTAATACAAAAATACTCAAAAAGTATATCCGCGAATCCGCGTATACCCAATTTTCTCTGCTTGAAATTGCTGACCACTTGAAGTAGCTACACAAAGGCCGGGATTATGCTATACCGAATGGACCACAGTGTAAATTATATTCCATATATAACGATCGTCACGCGCCTACGCAGGGGAAGCGCAGTTGGTTTTTGAAATCGGTGACAATCGCATGTCGCTTTGCCGGTGCGTGAAAACGTACGTGTCTGTGGGCGTCGCAGCAGAACGAATTGGACAAACAAACCGCATTCTTCATACTTATTTTACCTCGCGTAGGATCTCTTAAACTTTAAAATTATTGAGTAACGTTCGAAAGATTTTTCAAAGTGCATTCGGCAGAGTCTAAAGGATAATCATTATTACTCGGTAATCATAATTAAAATCAGCAAATAACATGACGCTGGTAGTCGTGTGGTGACTCTGGTCATCCTAACAATAGCATGTTCATGTTTGTTTGAAAAAAACGTATTTTAAGACCTAAAAATCATCTCACGCTTCGTTAAAACTCGATCAACCTCTAATGGTAATCACATATGTATATGAATGGAGACAAATCAGTATAGCCCCATCATTCCGTTTCCGTGAAATGGGTTACGTATGGCTTGTGTCGTTCTTGGCGTATTTTATATACACTTGATTGCAAGATTTTGGCCTCTGAATTTTCCATGTTTTTCGCACCCAAAATAAGGAAAACGAACTAACTAAAATATAAAGTGTTTCAACAAGGCTTGACACTTGAATCGCTGTACTGAGAAATATCTAACAGCTATACCGATGGCGACGTGAATGTCCCTGAATAAAGCCTCAGCCAATTTTTTTATCTATCGCGTCTAAGGACCTGTAAATTGTTTTAACCCTGATTCTGTGTTTTAGGACTTAGTCTTGGTGGAATTTAATTACACGCAAACTTTTTTTAAAGAAACGATTTATACGTCTGGTGTCTGGTGGTGTAGACTTTCTACATTTCATATGCTAATGCTGTCATCAAACGTCTCGAACAATCTTAAATTCAAAGCATGTGAACTCTCGAGGAGAGGGCTAAATTAGTAGGTATAGACATACATGCACGCTTTAATTGTTATAGTTGTTATATATAGTAGTAAAGTCGTATCGACGTGGTCCAAGTTAGATTAGATTAAATAATGATTCGTGGATATACATCACAGCATTTGTTATTATAATTGCATGTTGTTCATTGACGCGTCGTTCATTGACGAAGTCGTATATTATGCATCAAATTTTAATTTTTGTTGCTCGTCTTATCTTTGTGTCATTTCACGTCAAAAAAAATATACTATAGTACAAAATGAAAAAAAGCATCAGTGCGAAAAATTTCCAGTCATGATTTCGCATTCTGTAGCTTTACGTTCTTGTCCTGGCAAGACGAAAGACTGTATAAACACGTATAACTCTCATGCAGTATCCTTTAGACTGAATGCACTTTTAAAAATCTTGCGAACGTTACTCAAGAAAGTTTGAGACATCCTACGTGAGGTAAACACTTATGGAGAATGCGTGCTGTTTCCCAAATTCTTTCTGCTGCGACGCCCACAGATTACGTAAGCCAAAAGGCTGTTTTCCATTACGTACCTTTTCTCGCACCGGCAAGGAGGCCTTTGAACTGCGACTGTGACCGATTTCAAAAATGAACCGAGCTTCCTCTGCGTAGTGATAGCGATAATGCGTAAAATTTTGATTTTCGTTGCTCGCCGAATCTTTGTATTTAATGTCATGTCAAATAAGATACGGTAGATACTGTCAAATTGTAGAAAAATAAAATGAACAAATTACTATTATGATAGTAGCTCGTTTTTACGATGCTTAGTATGCAATCGCTCTTTCTCTCTAGCCCGGCCTGTTTAGTAGAGCTCGAGGCTGTTTTCAATTCCATTTGCTTCGCCCGAGCATGCAGTCATAACGGCCTTTGAAAATCTGCTCATGCAATAATAGATATTGCTCATGCAATAATAGATATATAATCGGCTCTTGCAAAAATATCTGTGGTGACGGGTCTGAAAACAAAGCGCGCTTCGGACGTATGCAAGAATCACCTGCATACTATCGGCACAGCATGGCTAAAATTGGTACCAAAACAAAGGCCGAGCACGGTGTGCAAGCTTATGTATATATACTATTTAGTTATGTATATTTACTGTATATTAATTATTATTAACTATTATTAGATATATATACTATTTAGTTATGTATATTTACTGTACATAAATTATTATTAACTATTATTATATATAGTATTTAGTTATGTACATTTACTGTTAATTTCGGGGATTATCTATAGCTACGAAGTTTCCAACGCATATTGGGGGTTATTGATAAAAGACGTTACCTCACACGAAAAGTATCCCTAATGCGTACTGGAAATTGAAAATACTCTTTCAAAGGAAATGGCTGTCATAACTTTCTAGACGATCATGCATGCATTATTTTGATGAAACGCTCTGAATTAGCCTTTGCCAAGAGAAATATACAGGAAATGCATGCATGCATGGGGTCATTACCAAATATCAAATAACTTCAGCGCTCCATTCTATTGTTTTTTTTTACTCTGCTGTTTCTTCTTCGTGCAGCATGGGTTATATACCAGAAAGACTAACGTTTCCGAAAAGCAACATTTTACGGCTACACATACCTTCAATGCATGTAGCTACATATATAGCGACACTTCAATCTCTATAAGAGTCTCAAGGAAACTTTCTCATTGTGACGTGTTTGCAGTCAATAAACATGCATCGATATCCAATATACTAAATAAGCGGAACACTAAGTTTTTCATAAGTTAAAGTCGTGCCCATGTTTTGATGATAATTTCTTTATTCTCGCCAGTGATTTAGACAGTTGCATTTGTAAAACCTAATTAAATAACATGAATATTTCGACCAGAAATATCGGTCCTGAAAACTGAAGCATGTTTACATTCCATATTGGGATTCCTATATGACTTTAAACTCTTAACGCTGCATTGCCATTTTTATATGGGTGTATAGCGCGATCTTTTGAATTATATCTTAATGGCTCCGTGCAGTAATACACAAAAACGTTTTGTAGAACAAGCACAAATATGCGAAGTGGCGCATGCAACTTTTCACGTTATATCACTTTGGAATTCAGTCACGGGTATTTTGGGGCAAGTTTTTTATGGTAATAACATAAACTTAGACTAATATTGACTATTGCATGAGCGACCTAACTTAATTGACCCTTAATTGTAGCAATTGCCCTAAATTTTCGCAAACTCGTACAATGAGGATGGACCTACCAGATACGGCTAGCAGTATGACCTTGGCCTTTCGATATATGCTTCAAATTGAAAAGAAACCGGAAGTTTATACGGACAGAAAGTCTGTCTGGACTGTTGGCGTCCGCAGAAAGTGAGAAATCGAAAAAAACGGACAGAAACAATACAAGAAAAGTGTAACCGGAAAGGAGAGTGCGTAATTATTAAGGCCGACACACCCGGACGCGATCCGCCAACGCGACTCGATTTTTACGAATTTCATGTTATAATATTCATGTTATGATGTTCTTGATAAATAAATTACTGAAGGATAGCACATTTTGACATGTCTGGGGCCCATAGCTCTCAAAAACTCCACCCAGAATTGAATTTATTTTCCTCGAAAAACTGAAAATTCGGTCGCGCTGGCAAATCGCGTCACTACAAACAATATATTCCCAAATTAACTCCTCACAAAGCCAAAACAGCTATGATTGGTCACTGGTTACAGGCATATATATACATGTAAAAATGCAGAAGAACATAAACTACAGCCGCGTGGTGCATAAGAGTTCACTGCATGGACGAGGAAAGTGTTTGTGGGAAGAACACATTATCATTATGACGTCCATAAGTACGATATGCCGGATATAGCCGATGAGGAAATGTATAATTAACTTTGAAATCATTAGAATCAGAGTACCTACGTTTATAAGCGGGCGTCTGTAAACAAAAATCGGGCTATCGAACCGCATTCTCCGTAAATGCATTGGCATATAAGAGACTATAAATCACTTTTTTCTTTCACATCACTTAGAGATGGCATAGGCTTTCAAATTTCAATATCTTGTCTAGTTTAAGTTTCCTCTGCGGCGAGAAGTGGGTGCTTAAATGATGCATTGTTTACGCATTTCCTCGCTTGCCTGATTCACCACGCAATGTCAACAGATTTGCACCTTGATTATATCGTATTTCATTCTTACTACCCAAGTAATACCTTTTTGTTCCAATTGACGTCAGTATGCATCATATAACCTTCTGAATTCGCCTGCATCAGCTCGAATTTCTAAATTAATATTAAAGTTTAAATAGTTACAGACTCAATCGTAACTCAATGGTACTCAAAAAACGATAAAATTTTATTCAGTTATTTTTATAAATGGTATGGATCTTTTGATTCTGGAATTTTTGAGAATATTCAGTGTTTCTAAAAAATTCACCTTATATTCAATAGTTCCTAGAAGACCTAATTTTGAATTTCGGGGAATTTTATTCACCTTTTCTGTGTATCTTTACAACATGGAAATATTCCACTGATCTATGTGTAAGGCAATATGCGCGATGATTTTGTGTCAACGCTTTATACTGATCTCTCGCTTGCCTCAATAATCAGCATAACAATCCTATATTTCCACGCTATACTTTATAAAGTGTTTTGGTGTTTAGTATTGCAGGAATTAAAACTTTGAGGCGTGTTTCACAAGCGATTGTTTTCATTGATTGCAATTTCTGTAAGTTTGCCAAAACATTGCGTAAAGTGCTACATCATTAAAACTGTTCATAAAGCCAAGTAAATAGATGCAATGATAATGCATAAAAATAATTCAATTTCAGAGCCAAATTGAAAAACTATTTTTATATATTGCCAGTATGTCTTTTGTCTATGTATAGTCACAGTATAGTTATACATGCGCGACGGTATACGTACAGATACGGTATCTTATTATTGTAAATATATAGATTATGGTATTATTGCTACTGCTACTAAAGTAAATTGTCAACGAGGAATATACGAAAATTCGAGCATGTTATGACGTAAAACGACATCATCACCAGTCATCATCTCATTTCCGTAAATTGGCTGCTTATGACACCGGATGCGGGATGTCGATAGATGTCGTACCTTTCGCGTGCTTTCCGCTTGCACGAAATGCGGTCATATCGAGTGCTAGACAGTGAGAATAAAAGCGAGCGATCGAGTTGAATAAACTCATAACGAAATCGCAAGCCCTAACTACAACACATGCAAGGAAGCATACGAAGAATTACAGAATAACTGAAAACTTTAAAGGAAAGCAGGAAGAAATCAGTTCACCAAACAGTTTTTGCAAAAGGTTTGTAATATGGTTATCATGAAAAACGTCGTATACATATATACATATTTTTTCCTACTATTCTTTCAAAGCTGGTTTGCTAACTTCTTATAATGTCGAGCGCATACAAAGCGAATTTTGTGGTTTATGGTGTTTTCTATTTTATAGATGGAGATCTATTTTAGTTTGCTGATATTATGTTTCGTGACAGTTCACTCAAAATCTGTTATTCCAAACCCTCCGATCGTCCGTGTTGGCCCATTTGATATAATAGGTACGGCTCATGAAATTTTACGTTTGGCGTTTGGCTAAAGTGACTAACAAGAGCAGATATTAAACAATGCAAAACACATTGAATGTATTGTTTTTAACTTCCGATACTTGACAGACAACAAGACTGGAGTCGTGAGTCCACCCGGAGACGATAAGGAAGAAGGTTATGAAGAAAAGAATTTGTTTCAAGGCGACATTAAACATTCAGGTCTTCCTAAAAAAGGAGCAAAGATCGCAGAGGCTGGAACTAGAACACCTTGGCCGAACGGAATCATTCCTTACGTCTTTGACTGCAGCGTTGGTAAGCATAATTATACTGGCATATACACGCAGTTTTATTAATGTACCGTGCCCAAAAGAACTATAAACAACAGTTTTTTAGTTTCTCTCATTTTTCCGATGAGCTTGCTATTTATTAATTTGCTATTTATTAAAGAATAATGATATGAACTGTTCGCCTGTTACGTCTTTCAGAAAGTATCGAGAGCGCTCTAAAGGCAACAAAAGATGCGATGGCAGAGTGGGAAAGTAGAACTTGTGTCAGATTTGTCAAGAAACAGCCACACCACAAAGTTTATCTCGAGTTCATCAGAGCTGCTGGGTAAGACATTTTTTCCGCAAAATTAATATGTTCACCTTATATTTTCAACCCAAATTTGGCTTTGGCGCTTCACATTCTTAAACTGTTTATTTTAATGTACATTGGCAGTTGCTGGGCAACGTACGTTGGATACAAAGGAAAGAAAACGCAAATTTCTATTGGTAACGGTTGTGACTATAAGCACGTCATGGTTCACGAGTTGGGTCACGTGATCGGTTTCTGGCATGAGCAAAGTCGACCAGACAGGGATCAGTACATCACAATCAACAGGGGAAATGTTCATCAAGGTAAGCCATATACTGCATATAGCTAAGAAAATATCAACTGCTTCAGCAACAATATAAAGATTTACGATAAATAGCAAATTTATTTTGGTACAGTTGTTTTATTTTTTTTATTTTTTATTTTATTTATCAGTTTTATGTTATTTCAATTCCAGCATTATTATACAACTTTGACATTGTTAAAGAACAAGTCAACAACTATGGAGAACCTTATGACTTTAATTCCATCATGCATTACCCCTGGAATGCCTTTGCAATCGACAGGAGACGCAATACAATCTTGCCAAAAAACAGTCGCTATTTAAATTCCAAGAGACCGTACACAGAACTCAGTGACTCAGATGTCGCACAGACACACAAAATGTATCATTGCGAAGGTAGGTTTGCATCCGTTTGCAGATCTAGACAGATCAGTTTTTCTCATTTTCATCAGCTGACCGTTAAAACCCATTGAATTCACAAAATACATGTTTCATTTTTAAGAAATCGTCGCTGCTCGGGAGGCAAATATGAATTCCATTCATGACGCAAATATGGTAAACGCACCGTCTGTGACCGGTACGTGAAAACTACAAAATACACTTTTTGCCTAAATGGTGGATATGCATATAAGAGATGGTGCATCATGTAGACGAGAGTAACTACAGTAAAAATATGAAGCATGCAGTGTAATTTTTAGCAGTATTTAGAAAAATTGTTATAACTTTATTAACTTTAAAAACTCATTTTTTTACCTATTTAGAGCAGGAATGTCGAGACAAACACATACACTGCGCTAGTTGGGCAAAGGCCGATTTCTGTGAATTGTCACCGGATCCAGTGATAAAAACCTGCCCTAAAAGCTGCGGGATTTGTGGCATACCTTGCGCAGATGATTATGAAGATTGCAAAGCATGGGCAGAAGATGGATTTTGCGTCAAGGATGATGAATTGCGTATCCTCAGGTTCATGCTAAAAAAATGTAGAAAAACCTGTGGTGTCTGCACTCAAGGTATATACGCATATAAAATATTGATTATATTGGTTGTATGTAGTTGTATGTAATTTGCTTGTTCATAAACGAAGTATAGGACTGTTAACACTCTCTGGATCTCTATTCTCATCACACACCTGAATGTTTCTTAGCCGGATTATACTTTTAGTCCAACTTGCACGCCTGCTTTCCATATTTCAAACAGACGACATCGGCAAATTAAATTTCTTTCACGAGAGCCTGTTAAATATTATTAATGATGCATTTTATACTTTATACATTCAATGCTTCGTTCACAGCCATCTCCGTAACATTATCACAAACTAATAACGTCAATGTTTTGTAGAGCCGACGACAAAACCGAACCTCAGATCTACCACCACATCGAAACCAACAACCTTACCACCAACAACAACCTTACCACCAACAACAACCCCAGATCCAACAACCACAACACCGACAACGGTACAAATTATGACCACACCTAAATCTACCACGAAGACACCAACTACAAAGATTGGAACTAGGCTACCAACAGGAAAATTCACAGGTAATAATTATATACAATTGAGTTGCTGGTGCTGTTTGATATAACACTTAGTCAACTGTTGTGTCAAGTATTACACATGTGTTACTGATTAACGAATTCTTGCAACATCTCTACGTTTAAGGGGTATTGTGCAAAGATCGCAGCAAATACTGTCAATCTTGGGCAAAAGATGGAAGGTGTAATACTGATCGTTGGGTGTATGACAACTGCATGTTGAGCTGCCAAAGGTTCTCAATCTGTGACGAAAAAATGATCAAACCTCTTGGTAAGACTGAGAACAGTTCTGATTCTAATTTTTTAAACTAATTCTCCGAATTTATAATCTCAAAAATATTTTATTTCGTAGTTAATGTGCTCTTCAATGAGATTTCAACTTCCTAGTTTATTATGATTGAAACCGTAATTACCTACCACTCAACTACAATACTCAAAATAACACTCGCATGTTCGCTCTGTTGCCTCGCTGACCTTTATTTAATAATTTTAGGCGAATGCACGGAGCCACTAGGAGTATATTCAAAGAAACAAATCCCTGATAATAAAATGTATGCTTCGTCAACATTTGCACCAGGTATGTTATTTGGTTGCTCGAGTTTTCGATATTACTTTAAGAACTACAATACAGTTGTACGCTAGGACATTAACATTTTGTAACTATTTTTAATGATTAGTAATTTCAAAAGCCATACCTAACGAATTATTATCGTATATTAATTAGGTGGCGGATGGTACGCCCCGGCGTATTCTGGACGTCTGTACAAAGAAGACGATCACGCCCGAAAACATGTCGGAGCATGGTGTGCTGCTCCTTATCAAAAAACGAATAATTATTTACAGATTGATTTTGGGAAGATAAGAAGTATCACCGCACTAGCAACCCAAGGAAGAGATACGTATTTTGAACACGTGAAATCGTACAGTTTGTCTTTCAGTGATGACAGATCAACATGGCGTGAATATCAAGAAAATGGAGTTAAAAAAGTAGGTGAAATGATATTATGTCAGGCCCTATATAGAGTATTGTGTTGTGCAGTTTATTCGGTGATTCTCGCAAAATAGGGTCCTCGGCAATGATGGGTTTTAAATGATAGTGATTTACGTGATAGTTTCTATACATAAGGTGGACGTTTTAGTGAAGTTTAATCAGCCACTAAACTCCTTGGCATATTGGTGCACCGTTATACCTGCGCACAACCTCCACCTTAAACAGTTTGCAAATTTACGCTTCATCCATATTAATTTCCATTGCAATGGTAATGAAAATAACGAAAATCTATGGATCAATTACGCATGAAGTGATACCATTACAAAATACATATTCGGATTCCATGTACACCGAATTGCTATAATTGCAATTTCCCCGAGTTTGCTTCTAGTGATAAAGAAAACATTATCTATACAATGAATATTATCCTAAATTATCCTGCGTTAGACATTTTTAGGCATTAAGTATTATCAGAAAGGCTCAAAATACCCATATTTACCAAAAATTGAATCACTGTTTGATCCATAAGCCATTTTATACTTGATCACTTTTCTATATACACTTTTGTATAATGCTTTGCCTTATCTTTCAAGGTGTTTGATGGAAACTGTGATCATGTGACACCGGTGTTGAATCTCCTGGAGAGAGCTGAGTATGCTCGTTATATACGTATTCATCCAATCAAGTATATGGCCGCAGCTTGTCTCCGTGTGGAAGTTTATGGTTGCTGAGCAATATTGTGTTCCTTTTTGATATTTGTAATGATGGTATACAATATTCCAAAATATTTATGCAAATATTATATTTAATCTTTATTATAAATAATGTAAATTTACGAATTTTCAAAACTTTAGGCATCGAACGTTATGCTTATATTTAAAATTGTAAACTCGAATATATATCAATATTTCACATTTAAGTTATGATGATGTAACAATATTATAATATTATGTAATAATTTTTATCAATTATTTTATCAAAATAAAATTTTTGCCGCATAAACTGTTTTAAATTTTCTTTAGTGACAGATCTTTCGTACAATTCTAAGTTCTTTCATATAGATGGTATTGCTAATTTGAAATGCATTATGCATCTGTGCAGAATCCCCTTACATTGAACTATGAAGTTATTAGTGCATATGTTGTGAATTGCGATTCAGTTTAGGAATATACCACAAATATTTCAGTTTTTGTTTAAAATTGAGCCAGAAAAAAAGCTGCAGAATTACAATTTTTACCAACTATTTAAACCACAGTTTTCCTGTCCGCGTTTATGTATTAGTGAGTTAAGATGCATCGCCAAATCTACGACGTGGACGTGACATGAAAATTGCGGCTACTTGTGTTGGGAGATCAGTACTAATTTGTTTTACATACGGCTCTGACTTCGTTTACCAAAAGGAGTTTATAATTTCCATCGCTGTTGGGAAACTGTGGAAATTATAGCAGTGTATTACTTCACGTCCGCGTCGTAGATTTTGTGAATCTTAAACTCCCTATTACATTACATTATTTCGACGCGACGTATAACCAGGGTCTACTTATGCAAAATATCCTCCTTATACAGGGTGTCTCAAAAAAAACGCAACCACTTAATATTCTAAAATTCATATTGTTCATAAGCTCAATAGATTTTATGCCCCTGGGATTTTAAAATGGCTTCTAATCGTACAGTTCAACTGCTAATAGTCAAATCAGCTAAACTAATAATGGTGCAGCTAACAACCGAAAAACGAGTTTTTATTGTCGTACATGATGACTTGAATGCTAACTGTCGACCTTGTAAAATAAATTGTAAATAAAATTTTACTCGTTAAATATTTTCAATTCAGCTCGTTGGTTTACGCACCCGACTTTGTTTACCGACGATTGTGCCGCTAGAATATGATTACAAGCTTTCTCGCATTCCAGGGGCCGAACGTCTTTTGTGTTGTAGAACAAAGAGGATATTCATGAATATTAAGTGGTTGCGTTTTTTTTGATACACCCTGTACACAACATATTACCTTACACCACATATAACACGTTTGTTCATATTACCATGTATAACTTATTTAAACATTAGGACTTGTTGTAATAACTAAACGTTTAACTAATATGAATGTCTTTGAAACATTGTATATCATCAATCACGCATAACTGATAACATGCATTGTTATATAGGTGCTGTGTATTTTAAATGTGATTGGTTCATTGATAGTCACATGACTTTAAATAAATGCAATGTTTCTCGCGGTTTGGCGTTTAGCGAAACTTAAGGTCTATGTTGGAAAGGGTTTTGAGGATGCAGAAGTGAGCGGCGCGAATCATTTTGCGTGCTGAGAGGATAACCAAAACTATAAACAGGCAGAAGGAAAAGTAGTAATGTCCTGTACGTATAGTGGGATTTACAGGACATTACTACCAGGAAACTTTGAATAATAATTTACCTTAATACATTTATATACATATACTTACTCATATTGTATTCTTATAAAATAATGTAATTTCTATATATATTTATTGATAGTAGTTATAGAATTTGAAGGGCCATTAGTTTAACAGTTATATTTACTACAGTCAAAGTGTTTTTTCAAAAAAATTCGCCTTGTTAACTGTTTTTCAACAACAATTTTTTACAGAAATCCATATTTGAATTCACTTACATACATCATTCGCAATAGGAATGTTCTAGGAATAAATATAATTAATATATGATAATTTTAAAAGATTTATAAAGTTCTGACTATATTCTTATAATCGTGGTTTAGTATAAACGAAAGCCACAATAACTCTCTTATTCGCGAATTTCCATACTCCCGCATTGTTACTTCTATGTAACACAAGCATGCTGTATTTGACTGGTACACAGTGCCATTTACATTTTTCACATTTAGCATAGACAATTCTCCTAGGGTAACGGGTGTTATCCTTATCGACATGCCAAGTCCACGGACATTCAGTTTTTGAAGAAACCTGATTTGCATATTTTGCTGATGACGTAAGAGCGCCTCTTCTGCTTACCAACATATAATCGCTATCTGCTAATTTATAATTGGCTGGCAGAGAACTACATTGTCCCACGTAGAAAAACAGTATGCAAAGCTGAAATATAGAAAAAAATATAGCCTTTCAAGATCATTCCATATTATACAGGTATTATATCCAGGTCAAGACTGAAGAGTCCCCCATTTTGTTTTGCAATTTCGAAAATCATTTTCAATAATCCATGTTTACTATAAATTAGCTATTATTCGCAAATTCTGAACCTAAAGTCAAAAGGCTTGGCAGCAAACTCACCACATCTGGAAATTTGGGTAGAAGGCATAATACTGTAGTACTATAATCTAATCATTTAATATTTACTTTTCAGTTTTACAAACAATTTATTTTGACTCTTTCAATCTGTGCAGTTAAGCTCAAGACAGCAGACATTGACTGGAAAATATCTAAAACATTTCGGACCTTTAATTTAAAACTGCAATATTTTTTCATATAATATACTGGGAAACTGAAATGGCCTCTCTTCCTAAGCATATAGAACTAGTAGAAGTATATATAAAATACAGTGGCTTTCCAAAAGTTTAAATACAATTTGACACTTTTCAAAGAAAACTCCAAATTGCTCCAAATGTATAGAAAAGTTGTTTAAAACTACTGCGAGGATGTAATTTTATACATAGACATTTGAACCATGCGAGAGATTAAAATGGTATGAAAATTTTAATAGAATATTTAAACTTTTGGAAAGCCACTGTATAATTATATACATTGTAATATTACAACCACTAAATATAATAATCGAAAATTTTTGCCATGCTCTTCGATATCATATTAAAATACAATTTTCATCTAAGGAAAGTAAGTATACTCACCAAGTAGTTAAAACTTAAATCCATATCTATTGATCTCTTATACTGGTATGGTCTCACTTTAGCTATAGAGGTCGTCTTTCCGCAATGAGATGAAATAAGTGTAATGGCAAAGCATGCATGCTTTGTAAATTTATACCTTTTGGAATTTCCCGATGATTGCAACATGCACTACACCATAGGGTGTGATGAAACACAACTTAAACGGCTTTCGATTTCCTTCACGGAAAAAATTTGGATACTTTTATATCACGTGCGTATTACAGTATTACGAAAGTGCGAATTGGTGGTGCGTACTCTCTCTTACTATATTGCAAAAAGATCATCGCGGCACTTCTCAAAGGTTACATTCTTACGCATATTAATTTAGAAAATATAAAAACAAAATAAAACTAAACAAAAATTATAAAGATATATCGCAAATGCAATATGGTTTGGGGGGTGTGTTTTTTTCACTGCATGGTTCAAAGTTAATATATAGCATCGGACAATGTCACTATATACAGAACGCGGAAAATGACATAATACAGCGCCCAGCAGAGATCATAATTACACACTTTTGTATAGCCTTTTGTAGAAGATAGAAAATGTTATTTGGTTGCTAAGTAACTCCAAAACAGAACGTTCTATTCATATGTTTCTACAGGCTTAAAACTAGTTGTAAGCTTTGTGTTATTTAACTTCCTCATGCAACATGCTTACATGTTAAATTTGTTAAAGACCGTCGGTTTACTAATATCATCAATGAACTGAAGTGTATATACATTAATCTCGTGCACATGCAGTGCCCTATATAATTACAAAAGTCTAAATCACTCCAAACTACATATTATAGAACTATTGCGGGAAAGCTAATTTTGCGAAAAATTCACAAGTTTCTAGACGATGCTGAAGAATGGAGTTGTCAATATAGTCTTATAGAGCACTTTAAGCACCATAATTATGAAAGCACATGCAAAAGTGGAATATAGCCGATATCGTAACTGCATCCAAAACGAGTCTTAAAAATCTTCGTTTGCATTACACAAAATGAAACTTTTAACGATTTTTATAAGATATAAGCCTGCCCCATCGCTACAGCCTTGTCAGCAGTATACCACTAGCCCGTGGCATATATACTCAGGGCTAAAAACTATCAAGGTTATTGGTGCAATTTTCATTTTCACCAATATTGCTCAGTGTTGTTAAGTGTACACAATATAGGCAGCACAACATTGTTTAGTGCTGTAAAAACGAGTTTTTTACGCATAAATCTTAAAAACTTTTTTCAATTTTGATTTTTTTCAGGCTTCGCCCTTATTAGGGGCCTGTTCAGGCTCAGGGCCGTCGCTGGAAAGCATAATTCTTTGGGCGGGGCTTCATTAACTGATTATTGAACGAGCGTGAGATCTGTACTGTGAAATATCAGTCCGAGGCTTTTAGTATGCTAAAAAATCTCGGTCTGATATTTCACAGTACAGACCGAACAAGCGAGATTAATAATCGGTTTATTTTATGGCTGAACTGCATGAGACATTCGGGATACTGGTCCAGATACGGAAAATACGGACCACGGTCCAGATATGGGTTTTTACGGACCGCTCGTCAACCAATCAGAATAGAGGATTTTGAAAAGCCATATAATTAATTCATATAATTATTCAGATATGTTCAAATAAGCGATTTTCCCTAATCCAATTTCTCTATAGTAGCTATAATTGGCTGTATACCTCAGAACCGACGAATTTTCCTTGTTCACGATTTAGTTTAAAACGGATATGGTCCATTAGAGCGGGGGTGTATATTCACAATTTTATGTTCAAATAAGGGAATCAGTCGGGGTGAAACGGATATATAGAATATACACCCACCGCCAATAAAGCTTCAAATTAATCCGGGCGCAAAACAAAGTGTTCAAAATTTCACATACTATTATACGTAGCGCAGCCAACCTTACAATGATTCAGTCACACTATACAAATATTTTGGTGTTCACTGACTGCTAAAACAATTTTTAATGATTAATAAGTTGATAAAATTGTTCTGTGCTTCGTCCCATTGATTTTCACTTTACGGAATATATAATGAGGTGTTGTTTTTGAACTTAGCACAATTGATGTTCGAAAAGCTTTATTCGTTTTCTGAGTGTTACTGATGCACTAATCGTCTTACCATAAAGACTCTCTTTTCTTAAAATGATACTCAAATGCTGTAATAACTTAGCTTAATTTTTTTGTGTACTTAATGAACCTTTACGCTCACGTAAAGTGTCGGATACTGAACTCTCAAAATAAATTTTGCATATAAATAATTATAGATTCCGGTTTCAATTAGTCATAGTTTATTTTTGTAGCGCATACATATATACAGTTTATGTCTATTGAATTAAGTGCTGCTTTTATAATGAATCGTTCAACTTTGAAAATTGTGTCATTTTTTACCATCTCTGTAATGATTGCCATAGAAAAGTCTTAGATATACTCATCCAAGAGACCAAATATATTTACAAGCCTTCTATAATCTATACAAACTACTGCTCGTTCCAGGACTACGCTTATACATTATTAATTAATAATGACAATGGGTATATTGCTACTCTCACAGAAGCAATTACTCTACCTAAGCTACTCTCAGGGAAGTTTACATCATATCCCGACAACTCAAACATTCAGTCTTCTACATCCTTTTCACATCTTGTTTTTAAAGACCGACTAGCTGTTAATAGATTTTCTACGTTTTAGCGAATTTACAACAAATATCAGGATGAAATAACTAAGTGTGGAACTGTTTAACCTTTGGGTGACTTTTTGGCGAAAGTCTCTCTTCAAGGTTTATCAACATTATTTTACCGTGATGATGAAAATATCTCGCCTACGCCTTGTTCATTTACATTATTTCATTCTAAAGAATTTCTCTGACTTGTTCTACTTCCTGAAATATTTACTTAACAAGACTTTGAATTATTATTTTATCTTATTCAATATCGGTAACCTCCAAATTGTCCATGTAAACTGTTAGTTAGCTAGCGTAGTTTTTTCGTTTTACAATCTTTAATCCCTCAATGCGTAAAATTTTGTTTTTCCAGAAGAAAATTAGGGAATTAAACGTGGAATTCATGGAGAGTATGGTTTTTGCCCAGTGCGCCGCGAGTTTCCCATTATTTATCGTTAACGTCTTTTCTGAGTTCGATCTTATGCCGACATAAACCATGGCGGGGATGGCTAGCACAACAAAGCAAGCGACTGCAAGCAAGCAACTCGATATATGTTTTACAGAAATCATCTTTTTCTCACTATGCAAATTACCACTTTCACGTCTTGCTTTTCGTGTTACTCTTAACAGTTTATAGTTGAAGAATAACATTGGCGGGAAGAGAATAGCAAAGGAAATTAGCACAAAAACCTGATTAGATATTACGAAGTCATTTACAGAACCCAAGGCCAAAAGTATTTCGAGGGTCATTAGTATTCCGAGCAGAGTTAAAAGTCTGCTCTTCGTCACTTTTGTTCGATGAAAGATGGGATAGTGGGTTGCCAGATATCGTTCAAAGTTCATAACCAACAGGCCAAGTAACGAAAAACCAAGGAAAATGTTAGCAATATTCAAGTATTTGAACACCCAGGGCAGCATGTCAAACCTCTCAGTCAACCAGAGAATTGCTGTTAGCGCCAAAATCGGATGATTTGTAACGGTTGCAAGCAGATCGAAGCACGACAAAACCATTATCATAAAGTAACATGGCTTCTTTCGAAGCAGTACTGATCTTCGGAAAATAAGTATGACCAGGGAATTTAGACATATTCCAGAAAAAATGAAGATCACGTTCAGGACTAGTAGAAATACTACGCTGACCAAATAACTTCCTTCCATCACGTTGATGAAGAGAACGGAGCTTAGTTGAACATCGCTTGAGTTGAGTGTTTTAAACAATCAATAAACATTATTCATAACAAACGTTCGGGATCGCCACCTGTGTGGTTGTCACCTCTGTGTTTATTTGGGGATTGCAAAAAAATGTCATCTATTTATTTCCCCAAACTCTGCATTAAACCAGAGTTAAATGAACTCGTTCCCATCTATTTTTTTAATTGATCAAAAAAGATATTTACTTTCAAAAATGTAAAAGTTCCCGTTAACAGGGCTCCATCAGAAAGTTTTATATTACTGACCTGTACGCCCCTGACAATATTTGAAGACTATAATATCATAACTATGTGATAGACGTCATCAGAAAAAGCACACGTAATTGATAAAAGTTCGTCCAGACTTTCCTTGAAACAGGAATTGTTCTTACATTTTCTAACAGACCCAAAATTACTAATAAGTCGAACCTGTATTAAGCGGTCACTCACTGGGATTTCGCATGTGAACGCTTAATACAGGTAGACCGTTTAATACAGTCCTTGTATAGAAATCCCCACACCACTAAAATACATAAAGTTTAATATATAACTAAATTGAAAATAAAACAGCTTAATATACTGCATGTAACCGATTAAAAAGTATATAACAAACCGTTTTCGTGTCAATATATGACAAACATTTTCGTGTCAGTTATTGAATGAATAATAAATCACGTCAAGTACGAATTGATAAAAGTTATACTGCTGACAATTTTAGTATTTAAGTTTGAATAAAAAGATAAACGACTTTGACATGTTAACAAATAAAAACTTGATTATAATATAGTTTTATGTTTGCTGTATTGACTTTTTCTCAGACCGGTTAATAAAGTCTCAAAACAGTGAAAGGTTGAATTTGGGACGGTGGAAAGGGTGACCACGTCCGCTTAATAGAGAAGAGGCCGTTCAATAAAGGTCACTTTAATAGTATTTACTATCATGAACATTTCGGGACTTTGTCACATGGTCGCTCAACAAAGGGTGACCACCGGTGACTACTTAACACGGCACCGCTTTAAAGTCGGCTTCCACTTGCACCTACTGTCAGTGTGGCCGATTTAGCGTATGCTCCATGACTCGAAACTGGTCCGTAATGCCGGCCGTTGTACGTATGGCAGTAGAACTGTAGTCTACTTTCAAGGCGGCCGCCAACGCGTAAGCCGTACGTTCGATTTCATCAATGATTACATGAATGCATGACTTCATTAATTTTACGATTATTTCATTGGTGATTACATCTATGATCGATTACATGAAGTATTGCAAAAATATACAATATGGCGGCTGCAAGTAGGTACAAAGCCGAAATGAATGAAAACGACCCAAAATTAAACGCCGTACGCCAAGAGTACAAACGATACAAGAAACGTAGTCCTCCTCCTGACCTGAGCGATGTAGTTGACTTTGAGAATCCGTGGAAATTTTCAGAGAAAGTGCGGGAAATTGATATTTCAGAAAATTTCGACGATTCTTTTGAATGTCGCAATTCAGGGTTGCTTAAAGTGGCCGAATGGAAGGTTTTCGAAGTTGTTTCTTGTCCTGGTTTTATATTTATTGTTAATCCTTTTGAAAGAGGAGTACAGCATTATTTTGTGCAACGTTCTTTAAAGGACTTCCCCAGTAAACCAAATGCGACAAATTTGGTCGTTCACGATGACATAAAACTACAGGAAGACCAATCATTTTGGGATTACTGGTAAGTGAAAGAGGTTTAACTTTGGCATTAAATTAACGCTAGTAACTCTGGTTAATATCTCTGGTTAAAAACTCTCTATAAAATTAGTTGATCACCCATAGTAGCAATTCCATTTAAAATTGGTGTAATGGCCCCAAGAGTCTATTTAATTGAAACAGTAGAAGACATGTTTTCTGTTATATCCATGGGCTCATGGATATAACAGAAAACATGTCTTCTACTATTTCAATGAAATAGACTCTTGGGGCCATTACACCAATTTTATTTTAATTAAATTGTTTTCACCTAATCAATTAGTGTCCAGTCAGCTTCACCTGAAGTTATCAAAAAACTCAGATGGGCTCATCTTGGCTACAAGTTTGACTACAACAATGTTGAATATGAGCCAGGAATTTACTATGGGTTTCCTAGAGACCTTGCTAGCCTGACATGCCACATAGCAACAGCACTTGGATATCCTAACTTCAAACCTGAATCTGGTGTTGTTAATTATTATCCCCTTGGATCAAGTATGGGTGGACATGTTGACAAATATGAAAATGATTTATCGCAGCCTTTGGTATCAGTTAGTTTTGGACAGTCAGCTATTTATCTTATCGGTGGAGAAACTTGTGATATTCAACCGACAGGTAATATACAACATGTTCCTACTTTAGGTGCATAGTTGACAAATTTGTTCATTATTTAACCAGACATTGGTTTGCCTAGTGCATGCATAGTTATGGCGCATTCACACTGTAAAATGTGCTTGAGTTTGTGTCAAGAAAAATGTGAAGAATATAATAAATGATAAAAAATTTTAAAAGTGATTTTTTAACCTTTCCCCTACTATACAAATAAGACCAATGCAAAGAAGCTGCTGTAACATGACAATGCAAGAGTTTCCTAATACTTCTCTATACATATATTTCTCTTCTTTTCAGCACTATTTGTAAAAAGTGGAGATGTAATTGTGATGACCAAAAAATCAAGGCTAGCCTACCATGCTGTCCCATGTATTGTTAAAGTTGGTAATGAAGATGAACCACCAGAGTGTTTAAAGTGGGATGATCATGCCAATGGTGGCAATATGTCTTTATTTAGACAAACTGAAAAAAGCTATTCGAAACCAGATGAATTCTGTTCAATATGTAACAAGTATATTAACCTAAGAACTTCTGCAGATAAATTGCATGGCTTTGCAACAAATTCAAAAGAGTGGAAACCATTTGCCTCATATATGGCAACAACAAGAATAAACATTAATGTACGACAGGTGCATGCCCCAAATGAGGATATTACATTGGATTTAACTTGAAAGTGGTAAGGTAGTTTTTTATAGAGATGATGATAATTAGAGGATTTTTGAGAAAATTTAATTTACACTATCCTGCAACTCTTGTAGAGTATTTACTATAACTAATGGAATATTATTAAATGATTATCAAATTATAATTTGAAACATTGTTAACAATTTGATGACTATAATAATTATAATAAGTTGTTATATTGTTAGCAAAGTTTACTTCAGTTTTCCTAGATGAGCCAGGTGTTAATCAATTTCTTCCTTGAAATCCTCTCATCGTTTGTAAATGTATAATCATTGCTTTGGAGAGGACCTAAAGTCCATTCTGTACATATCTTCTCCTCATAACAAACTAAACATTCCAAGCATCACAACATGACTTTTGGAATTTTAATTGAATTGACAAGAAGCATTGTCTTTTGTGTTTTTTTATTCAATTAAAATTCTAAATGTTGACAAACTGCTGTTGAAATGTTGCTTAGTTTGTGATCAATATTGATTGGTCTCTGACCAACTCTCTTCTAGGAGACAAGAATTATCTTACACCTAAGGCACCTGAGTAGATATAGCTTTTTTTTTTAAAGAAGTATATTATTACTTCTCTCAAAAAGTTTCTTTCCTCCAGCACAATAGGCCTTGCTCAATTAGCAAGTTGATGCTTTGAGGGGGCACTTTGTTCACAAAGACAGTGCATAAAAAACAGTAATTCCTGCCAGATGATATATGTATGAAAAATAACAATTGAATCTTAGCATTTAACTATATACCTAATTTACGACTTTAAAACCCTAATCCAAAACTAAACTTAATCCAAACTATTTAAAACAATATATTTCTTACTTGGAAGTACACTTTCGAACAAGTGCACTTGAATGTTCCAAATTTGAATGTTTCCCTATATATTTCAGGCCATATTTCTTTGAGATTGTTAATTTTGTGTGGTCAGGATTCCATTCGTTCTGGGTACCATACGGGTAATATACCCGTACAAATAGAGTTTGCATATATGCCAGACGTACAGCAGGAAAAATTCTGCATGACAAACAGTAAACAGTTGTAGTGACCAAGACACTGGAAAATAGCATAAAACCCCTATAATCTAGGCTAGCATATTAACCCTATACTCAATGACAATGTCGTAGGATCGGTAGGAATCGGTTATTTCATCAATTTCAGTCAGAGTTTGTTTTCAGCTGAAACAAGGATGTGCGTGTATAGTTGTAAATGCTGTAAATAGTGGAGCATATCGACATATTGTTTTTCTGTCAAATACTGATAAACTTATCATGCAATGCTGGGGGCCTTGAACGCCTCAAAACCACTCTGAAAACAACCCCTTAGGCTTCGCGTTGCCCTTGAGAAATGGGGCAAATACAGCTTTATGGTTTGCAAAAATGCATTCAGTGCATTCGAAGATATGACGTTACCTTTCTCAACATGCCTGTGGACTGGATGTTGGTGGATGGTGTTGAAATCCGATGGATTTTATATTTATTTTTATTTCATGCTCTGTTAAATCAACCATGTTTTTGGCCTGTGCTTTTCAGTTACAGTGTTACACCACTTGCACGCGCAATATGGAAATAAGACGGTATGGAATATGGATGCGCTAGGGATTCTGGGAGGTGTGACGTAAGTTATAACATCTATTCAGTATTGCTGATTCTATTGTTAAAACTTAAAAGTGGGGAACTCTGGTGGGGAACATTCCGTAACGTAAACAACCGCTTTGTTTGCATCTTAAATCACTATATTTTTTAACATATCAAGAACCGTCAAAATATATTGTGCCAAATGAATATGCATATGCTGGAGTGGTTTCTTTTGATAGCGATTGTTTGGATTGCGTACATTGGATCATAAATCTATGAATGTACACCCTCACAATTTAGCTTCTTGCGACTTTGGCGAGATTTTGCGCCCTTGGATGTGCTTCTTAAATTCCACATTAAGATACACTTCATAAACTCTACAGATTAATTACAACTGATATACTGAAAAGATTCAGATATCCAAAACGAAACTATACTGAAAGACATTTAGGTTAGTTTTCATATTTTTCCTTTGGAACTTTCCTTTGACAAGTATTGAGCAGTAAGTTAATTATAATCACATTATACATATACTCTGTAGAGGTTTTAGCTGAACATAAGATAGACAAGATACATAACACGCTCGTTTGAAAGAAATTGTACTTTGTAATGTAACTCGCATTTTGGGACGTAACTATATTGCGATAATCGGGGGGGTGGTCGTATTTATACATTCAATTTTGCCCGATGGATTTCTTTTCAGTCGCAATCTCTACAAAAGAATATTATATAGACCACTGAGCTATATTAATTGATGAATGTTTGAATTTTCCACCCCAACCTTCTACACCCAACATCCCTCAATTATTGCATCTAGTTAAGTCCCTGGCCTCTGTAGCGAAGACGGTCATTGTGCTGGCCATATGTGTGTATCACAATAATACGACTACAATTACCACCCCAAATTCATCAGTTTCAAGTTTGTTGCCATCCCTACACGTTGACAACGTTGACAGTTTTGCGCGTGCAGTCACTTGTTTTGATTTCTTATTTTTCAGTTATGAAGTGGAGAATTCTCATGCAAAAACTTTGCTGTTATCAACCGGCTGCTAAGAGCTTGAAGGACTGAATATGATTATTATTATCAAAGTTGTATGGCGAAACACGCGCAATTTAGTATCTTATATTGACTCTTTGACGTCATTTGTTATATGTTAAGAACGAGTCACTTTGTGAGCCAGATGTGCGCAGATGTTGTAATTAGTTAAATGAAAGGTTTCTGCTTCTATGTAGCATTTTTCGGCACGTCCTTGGCATGCATGCATATATACGGCAGGATACAACCTCGCAAGCCAGGGTTTTTGATTATCCAAGTATCCCTTCTCGTGAAGTACAAGTCTTGACAAAATAATCATGAATTTAGCATGTTCTTTGGTTTTAATCTTCACAGTAAAAATGAAGTCTGCATTTTCAAGCTGTGAAAATGAGCCGAAAAGCCTCGAAATGTTGGAGGAAATCTTACGGGATTCGAAGCGTCTGCAGAATTCTTTTCTTTCCTATAGTCCTCACCAGTCGTTTTATAGAAGACTATTATCCCGTGCTGAAGAAAAGACATGCTCGAGTCAGTTGAGCAATTGCCTTCTCCGAAATTTATGGCATTTACTTTACTATTTGGAAGCCGAAAGAGAATGTACATTTGACGAGATGGAATGGACCAGGATAAAAAGGAAGATAAAATTAGCCCAGGGAGAGCAAATAACAGGACAAAATCAACCTGATGTTTACATAATCCCGAATTTTTTGAGCAAAAATCAATGTGAAAAGCTTGTTCGGACTTATAAAGATATAAGACAAAGTATCGCCACCAGGTAAATAGACACGGTCAGCAAGCATTAATTAAAGATACATGCAGAACCGTATCCATGTAATCAGCAGATGACACAGATTTATGTGGAGATATGTTTAAATTTCATGAATAATTATAAAATACAATTAAATGATAACAATAAACAGCATATTATAACAAGCTCATTCAAACTGAGCCAAGTTTTTGACATATGATGCCTAGGCCAGGGTAAGTTTATTTGAGTTTATTTTTAACCCAGTCCACAATGACTATACCGGATTCACATAGTAACGACATAAGTTTAAGTTGTTTTACGGTATCTTTTGTCCCCAGGAGCCGGTTGTTTAAAAGAATATGAAGCCATATTTTGTAAATTTCTAAAACGAACCGCTAGCGGTTCAGAAGTCCTTAAACCGAAACAGTGGATTAAAATTTACCCCTGAGTTAGCCTAACCAGCTTTGAACAATTGGCCCCGGAACTCAGTTTCATTTAACTTGCCATCATCCTTTGGGGTTAAAAATGCTTCTGACATGGCTAGATTTGATATCGTGATCAAATGCGAATTCGGAATAGTGTAAACTCCAAGGACCGTGGTTCGGGATGAAGAGTGGAATTGGATAAGGTAGACTATGAAACGACGTAAAAGTTCCATATAGGTTTACCTCCCGCTTAAACAGTATTTTGCACGCTTAACAGAGAGCAATTTTTATATATATTAGGGTGAAAATTAGAGTACAATTGAATGCCTTTAACCTTTTCTTATTCTGAAAGTAATTGGGTGAGGTTTTTTATTAAGCTTGTATACCTTCATGCAGTAATTGCAGTTTCGGTTGCCGATGTGTTAGGATGCATGTCCCCTCCTTTAAGATCTAATGCTCTTGTCTTTTCGTTAGAAAGTTATGGAGATTTTCAACGATGAAACAATTGCTAGATGCCATCTATAAAGCTTCGTTATCACCGGATGAGTACAACATTTCTCTAAATGCAGAAGAAAGTTGTGACGGAGGTGCACTGGAGGGCTTAAATATTGGCAAGAAATTGATGAAAGTTCTCAAATTTAGCTCAAGCGTGATAGTACCGCGAGGGGAAAATTATCAAGTAGATCTCTTGGAAAAGTTCATCCAAGATGCGATTGGATTGCCAGTTACGAATGCTTATCACACACAGTTGGTTAATTATGATGCAAAAAGTGGGGTAATTGAATACAACTAGGACATGGTGCTAAGTTGGGGAGCAGTGAGATTTTTATCACGGTGAACAAAAAGTATTTGATCTTTCCTCCCTCCCCGTTCTCGGAAACTTGCTTTAAATAAAAGAAATGCCTTGCTTTAAAATGGCGGTTACTCTCACGTCACATAGTCATAGGAAATTTTAGGTCTCCCCAACATGTTTATTATTATAAACTTTTTCTAGGTTATATAGGAATTATATGAAGAATTATAATATTCATGCACTCTAAAAAACCTTTGTAAGATATATTCCCCGAGCCGGAGCGCCGTGCTAATTCCTCTGAGTAATTAATTATAGGTAAATTTACAGAATATAGCCGAGTCCAAACTCGTCAAAAATCCATGTCATGGAGTTCTATGTCATGGTATATTCAACATTGCAATCAGTTTCATTCCCGTACGGGAAAGCTATTACGGTTGTTTTTAGAATAACAGATTATGTTTCTTCCTAGTACAAAGCACATACAGATTGCCATCATATTCCTAATGATCGAATGGCAACTATTATAATATACCTTACAGACGTCGAGGAGGTTAGGTTTAGGTCATTGGTTTTAACCATGCATCCACTGCCATTTGTCTTTCGTCTTTTTCCTAATAGTTTCGTTTTAATTATCAGGGAGGTGAGACATTTTTCCCATTTTTAAATATTTCCGTCAAGCCACAACAAGGAATGGCTGTTATCTGGAGAAAGTACGTAAGGAAATTAATAAAACGTATAAAATTCCTAGAAATTGAAACGAGTGGAAATTGATTGACGTACAAACCTTTTTTTATCAATGTCCTTAGTTTAGACGATGATGGTGAGTGTGATGAAAGTACTACACACATCGGTTAGTGATTCACATGCAGTATTAACTATGTGGCCTCAAGCTGACATTAATTATGTAACCTCAAGCTGTGAACTCGGCGTTTCTTTGCTGAAGAATAGTCCTTTGTTATTTTGAATGTATTTTCGTCTTTACAGGCCACCGACACTTCGCCGATTGTCGGTGGTGATCAATGTGAGACAGGCTTTAGGGCGCTCCTAGATCAGTGCGCTTTTGCAACCACTCCAGCCTGAGGTCAAAGAGTATAGTGGGTGCAGTTGGGCAGTCCTCTTTTGAACATCAAATCTACAAATACATTCAACTATACAGGTTTACCCTTTTCCCCACGATTACAAAATATATTAAATTATAATTTTCTGTCTTAAGTTATAATAATAATCTTGTCCTTGCTTTTGACATCCGCGGTATACAGCTCGTCAGGTGAAAAAAGGACATAAATATATTTATCAAAAGTGGTTTTACGAAAAGCCAATATTGCCGCAATACCAGGACGATGTAAGTAATATAGTATAAGAACTATAATTTCGAGATACAGTAATTTACTCAATTATCTGCAAACCCTCTTGTATGATCTAATTTTCAGGCACTCGTATATTGTGATTTAAGTCAGAGTTGTCGAGAATACGTCTACAACGTTTCTACAACAATGGCTGTTAAGGTAAATAACACTGCTGGGATTCGTGATTCGGATTTCCGAAGGATTCGGAAAAAAGGATTCGGATATCCTTTTTGCTAAATGAAGTCCTACCCCAAATTTTCTGGGTGTAAATTAGTTACAAACCTGGTACCGAGGGTTTTCCTTCTGGGGGAAACCTCTGTGTGCGAGGCTAATTAAATATCTAGATTATATGGATACATGCATCTGTTTTGCCTATTCCTTCACGCGACTATACATTTTTCTCGTGAAAAATAAATTCTGACTCTTATGTGTACAGTTGATGAAACAATACAACGAGGCTGTTGACTTCACTGAAGCATTTAAATATTGCGAGCAGGCTCTTCAGAAACAGGTACGTCTAAGAAATCTTCGCATGTGCTGGTTTTGAGTATGTATACCATGATGTTATTGATGTATAACCAATAACGACCAACCATGAGTTTATAAAAGTCTTGCAGTCTTTGGCCCATGTGGCCTGGCAGTTTTTGGGGCCATGCATGGCCACGCGCCGGAAAGAATTCCAACTGAATCAAGCGCGGGATCATGCACGCCATACATTGGCAGATGCCCCTCATGGTTAATCCGGCCCTGATTCTTTTGCGTCGTTATGCCTTAAGGTCCATTTCAGACGTTGAACTTCTCATGTGCCGCACTAAATGTTAATCAGCTAAAGTAATTTGCGTTCGACTCGGTACGTGAAAAGTTCGACGTCTGAAATGGGTTGAAATATTTTTTTCTACAGCCTTTACATGCACCAAGTCTCATTCTCTATGCCGACGGCCTTCACAAACTTGGTTATTCACTAAGAGCTCTTTCGTACATACTCAGGTATGACATGTAATCATGTTTAGTGATGTTTTTTAGAACTTTTTCACCATAATGAACTGTATTATTATATATATTATGCAAAAGGCTCTGAATAAAATGGCTTTAATGTAACCGTCCTAAATACTCATAGGTCAATAGCCTTCTGAAGTGCTTAGGTCACACAGTTTTCTATCTATACAATTTTGTCCCACTTGTTTCCCAGATTGCATTGCGATTCATTGTTCGAGACCGACATGACGTAAGCACCTCAAAGGTCTATTCAACTTGATTGAAAATGTATACTCTTTTGTTTGTTTGCGTCGATGTGATTATGTAGGACAGCTGGCGACAATTCTGCATATTATGTACCGGCAATTCTCTGCTGCCTTTTCGACCTTTTCAGTACTGCAACTGAAAGAAATATGTTTGCTTTAATTGGTTCATCTGCGAGACAAAATTGGTGTTTAGACAGCCCAAAAGATTCTATATATAATTAATCACAGTTCTTATTTTCTTTATATTTTAAAATAGGATAACCCAATATTTTTGCATACGACCACCTTGACACTTCATCTTCATGAAGATAAAACTGCATGCATAACAGCATAAAGTGAACTCTTTGGCAACAAATTAAATTATTGAACTCTATTATATCCTTTATATTACAGAGCTATAAAAATGCATCCAAGGAACAAAGACGCCATAGAGATCCTTCGACAAATTGTGGAAAGTCTTTCAGCTCATTGATGCTGATCAAAACGTGAAAAGTCTTACTCCCTTAATTGCATTTCTTTTGATGCACCCTGAATATGTAGTGTGGTGACTGGAAAGTCATAATTTTGATTATACAGCCTCAATTCATTATTGATGTTACTACATGGGCAAGATGAAACGATAACTGATGAGTTCTTTACCGCCATTTTGGAGCCGCTTAATTTGAGGACCAGTTCCAGGCTTGTCGCCGCATTCGTAATCCGTGAAGACTAGAAAAATAGAAGTGGACTGGTCTATCAGTTCGGCTTCAAATTGGCTTCAAACATCACCAAGTCATCGTTCCAGATTACATAGAATTCATTGCTATAGGAGTCACGTCATCATTGGTATCATTTATGCATATCGTAATGTCTCATTACCTTCACCGCATTGCAAAAAGGTGGAGAATATCTTGAAAGGGTTTATAAAGCGATTTTAGCCATATATAGTAAGATCTTGCTAAGGAAAAAATAGCTTCTAGTCAATGACGGAGACTGTCACTCATAAAATCATGAATAATGCTATTGGCAAGCGACAAATCACGAATGTGCATTTACTTTAAATTAAATTTAGTGAATAATAAATTCTATCACGATTAAATGTGTCGGTTAGCTAAATCTAGATGCAATATATATGATATGATTACAGTCACGTCGAAATTAAATTTACTTGTTACTACAAGCTGTTAGCTTGTGATCAACGAAAGAAGCCTATGCCTTTGAACGTGGCTTCAAAGCAGATTTGCCATTACGGTATAGCGTTTTCTTGGACAACAGCTCGATCGATTAAATCCGTGCGTCAGCATCTTTCTTGACCAACTAACCAACTCTGCCAAACACCTGTACTCGATTATTCCTGAAGTCTGCCACGACAATACTACCATCCCTAGTAATGGCTAGGCCATGAGGGTCATTAAGCTGTCCATCGCCATCACCTTTCCACCCAAATTTGTGCAAAAAATTTCCATCGGCGGTGAATATTTGTATCCTATGATTGTCTCTATCCGCAACAATGATATGCCCTTCTCGATTGACCGCCACCCCGGTTGGACGAAGCAGTTCTCCTTCGAGGCTTCCCTTCTTGCCGAAATTGAACAAAAATTGACCGCGAGAATCGAAAACCTGATGGACGAGAAACGATTGCAAACGACAATGATCATGACGAATCTACTGAAAACTTATTTTAAAACTTAAAAATTTGCTTACTAAAAAAAACCCAAAAAACTTAGAAACGGCATTTTGCCGTTTTAATGCCAATTTTGAATTTATATTTTTTTACCATGCGTCTACGGTAATGTCGAACAAACTTTATTCGAAGACTTTATAATAAGCTTGAAGACTTTACGAAACTTAGACTTCATTCACCCAATGGTCTCATTTCATGTCAAATGTATTTACATTTCGTCCTTAATTTTTCTTGCAAATTAGGGTGAGCAACAACCTATTTTGTCTTGAAGACATGGAAATATTATCCTTATCTTTCTCAGACATGCTAGAATAAGTTAACATGGTAACGAGGCCATTTGGCGAAAGAGAATAATCGGATAAGAACTGTTATTGCATTCATTTGTTAACTTTTATGAGGTACAGAATCTGGGCATTGTATAAATTATCACGTCTCACCTGTATCTTATGACTATGCATATCTGACACGATTATATGACCTCTGTCGTTCACAGCTACATAGCATGGATATGACAACTCTCCTGTCTCGTCTCCAAACGAACCAAACTTGATCGAATGACCTAAGGTTTGTTTTCAATTCATCACTGTTAGTAATTCTCTAAAAATACAGATGGCGGATTTTCGCTCACCTGTTTCCATGTTAACCACATGAACGCAACGATTTGCAGAGTCAGCAATTACAATTTGATGCTCTTCCCCAATAGCCAGTGTTGACGCCTTTAAATCTGGTATACGATATTCACGTAGGAATGAACCATCCCGGGAAAATACCTGAAAGAAAATAGCAATGTAAAGAAAGAATAATCTTTTAACATCTCCACGAAAAGTAGTATTGGGTATAAAATAGTAATAAAATATACAAAAGCATAAGCATGCACGGAAAGTTGCTATTGGAATTTGAAATAATATATATTTTTTGTGGAAATATGGCAACAACAATGTCCTATCTTCTACATAAATATATCCACACCGTTTGAAGGTAAACAGTAAAATGTCGACACCACCATGGTAAACAGTAAAATTTGGTAAACAGTAAAATATGGCAAACACTAAAATATCGACACCACAATGGTAAACAGTAAAATATCGACACCACAATGGTAAACAGTAAAATATCGACACCATCATGGTATACAGTAAAATATGGTAAACAGTGAAATATCGACAATACCATAAATGAAAAACTTTAATGATATGCCTGTATTCTAAAAGCTCATTCACACTCAATGAGTGCACGGGAGATCTCAAACTTCTCAAAACGTTTCAATGGCGGTATATTATATCACCCCTACCTGTAATCTATAACTCAGTCTTTCACAGACGATGATCTGTCCTCGAGCATCAATTGAAACACCCGTTGGACACTGGAATTCCCCGCTTCCTTCACCTTTGCGACCAAAATGAAAGATAAATATACCATCTGCGCTGAAAACCTGGACGCGGTGATTATGACAGTCGGTTACAACAATTCTTCCCTCAACAGGATCCACCGCCACCCCGAAAATACCATTGAATTCTCCCATGTTGCTTCCCTTTCTACCAAACTTCAGGATCATTCCTCCAGATTGAACGACCTGCACCGTGAATGGACTCCCTTGGACGTGTTCGTTTTGAATACATACTGTCACCTTGCACGGGAAAAAACAAAGCAAATAAAAAATGGGTAAATGAGTTGACCTTTGTTATGCACCAAAGTATAGCATTTGCTATAAATAAATAAACCATGACGAATGGCACACCAGCTCAATCTGCTTCAGTGTTTGTCTAAAAAGTTTCTATCCGTTTCCAATTGCTGGTGGGAAAATGTTTCTAACATCGACAATAGACAACTGCATGGTTCCTTTTAAAAAGCACCTTAATGTTGATACCTATGCGGCTATTTTGGTTTAGAATGATGTTGATACCCATGCGGTTTAGAACGATGGTAGCCAGAAGGTATATACTATGATCCACATATAGTGGCTTCTTCCTAATTATAATAAAATCTTAATGCTGTATGACAAGGAAAACACGAGTTCATGCACTTACTCGGTGCGTTCCAAGTTTTGACGGACAAAAAGAGACAACATAACTGCCATCTCTGTTGTCAGCTATCTATACACAAGAAAAAAATACACCAGTGAAAATATATTAAGACGAGGGATAAAAGGGATTGTGCTATTTTTTGAATTCTTGAAGAGAACATTTTCAGCGTGGGAGGAAATTTTAGAAGTTATATGTATAAACCGCGTATAGACCAATCAACTGGGATATTCTAAAAATTTGAGGGTCGACTGAATCCTTTCCAGGGAACTTAAAAGACAACAGGGTTTTTTATCTGAATCGAGATATTTTTCCACGGACAAGAAGCATCCTTTGCACTGATGATCGCTATGGGATGGAAGTTAATCCTAGCTCTTATATTTTCTCACTTCAGGCAGGGTATAATCTCCAGCAGTAGACTGTATGTTAACTTGTAATCTTTCACCTCCGTCACTGCACTGCGTACCATAATGATCTCTATAAGAAAAAGGACAGAACAACGTCAGTCGGGATTATGCCCGACAGATTTTACGAGTTATTTGATAGTTTCTTTATACAGCTCGGTTATGAGTTTATTTTAATGTATTTTTTTGTCTTGATGTCATTACATTATACGTCTTGTCCGACCACTGAAATCATCATGGGTTTTTTGTTATGCCTAATGACCAATATAGTGTGCATATTTGGTGCCATTTTTTCGTCCACTAAAGTCATTATGTTTTTTTGTTTTGCCTAATAGGCTATATAGTGCGCATATTTGGTGCCATTTGTAACTCCTGTCTGTCTTTATGCGTTTATCATATATTTTGATCGCGGTTATTTTAGCTTTTTTGTTTCTGTTTGACTTTCTTACATGTAATTCGGAGAGGCAGATCTAAAAATTTAAGTATATATATTTGCCAGTGGCATCTGCGTGCACGGCAGAGGTTTACCTGGTATTAACGGTAAAAGACGATTTTTTTCCGTGTGGCACTCTCTTTAGTCCTCCAACAACACACGAGAGTGCGGCATAGGCTGAGGAAACTTTGACACTGCCGAGTGTTTGAATCGCTTTCATCATAGTCTCTTCTTGAGCATTGAAATAGACGACATCGTTCTCCTCAGGATCTTGCCGTATTTTTGCCGTATCCAACTCAGCCAAACGATCCGAAAGCAATTTTTTTACCACCAGAACTTCCGTTTCATTGCCATGCCGAAGTACTTCATCTAAAAGCGAATGGCAATATTTTACATGAAATTCGCTGTTTAGTATTATTATTTGGAACAACAAACGAATTGACGTGTGAAAATACTAAAAAATTATATTCTTGCCTTTCGCATTTGCATGTGATAAAGCTTAAAATGTCTCGTCAAATTGTGTCCATTCAAAAACCTTTCTAGTATCATCCGACAGTCTACCATACGAAGTTTATTAATTTGAAGTTTAGCATTTGAACAAAACCAGTTTGTTTCTTGTAGCATTACAAATGCATGCAATGTTAATGAATTGACAGCTAAAATTTGAAAATACCTGCTGCATTTAGCGACAGGCAAACTGCATATGCATGTTTCTAAAGGTCAAGGATTACAAAGATTTTTCAAGGGATTTTAACGGTGTTTTGAATTTCCGCTAATATTGTGAAAGTTGAGGCCAATGAAGGCCATAATGTATGGCTGAAGTGTGATTTAGTATACAGCTATCTTACCACTAATTTCTGGAAACGCGACGTTGTTATCTACAGGATGTCCGAAAAAAAGAACCCGCATAAATGTATTAAATGAGATTATCATTAATAATGTCATTGCTATTCACAATAGTTATAAACTCGACGTTTCTTTGCTTGTGCTTTTTGTTTTGTTTTTTTTGCACAGTATTTTAGTCACATGCAGTTACGTTGTCTCAAACAGCGAAAAATTTTCACACGAATCCGTCCTTCTGGAGACATGTCTATGGAGGTTCCGTTTTCAGACACCTTGTATAATTATAATAGCGTGTTTCAGTTATTGCATGCATTCGTGATTGGTCAATCTGATAGAAACATCGCATCTGATTGGTTCATGTTTCCCCGAAAGTAGCGGTATATTGGAAGTTCAATCAGAACCTCGTAAACTAATTCCAAGACTGCACTGCACTAACCTGTGACTTTACACGTGTTCAACAAGTTTTCCAAGTCCACTTCCAGCCCTCTTTGTTGAAAATTTAGAACCTTGGCTTTTCCGTGAAACATTTTATCTACTTCATTGAGCATAAACTTATGTCGTTCCTCCAAGGCTTTCAACAGCTTTGGGTAACATTTATTGATTTCGTTCTTCGCCGTTTGTGCTTTAGCCGCCAGCTTCGTGTTTACTTCTTCGACCGTTTGAATAGCTCGGCGTAGCAGCGGTTCGCGCTTACGTACTTTCTCGATGAGATTTTCAATAACTAGGCGTTGTTTCTCGATAGCTTCGTTCACAGAGCAGTATCTGTGGTCACGGCTTGAGTGACTTCCCATTGTGCAGTCCCGACATATCGCCTGGTCACAACTTTCACAATAAAACCTGAAATTGAATTAAAATATTTAATCAGAAAAAATAACGCTTCCATGGTTATACCTAGGAACTTAGGTATTCAAGACAGAATTTGAAATGTTATCTAATTTTTCACATACAGATTGCCAGGTTCGACAAAATCTTCAAGCTCTAGTTTCGAGTTCTTGTGCATGGGTTTGAAAAAACAAATTGCATGCAGATATTTTGGACTATGTAAATAATGTAATAATCGTTATAACGACCGTTATAGTTGTGTGTATATAGCATGCATGCATGCAATGAAGCTATTGGAATCTACATCTCCTTGATTGTCTTGTACCAGTGGGGAAAACAGGGCGATCATTTTGAATTAAAACGACTGCTGCCGTCTTCATAAAGCCACGATAACCGCGCAAACCACACTAGTTTTAATTTAAGTGCTTATATTTTAGTCATTATAAGGGCCGTCATAACAAATGTTGAAAATATATTAACAAACGATGTAGAGACGAAGACCCACATGGCTTATTTCTAGAATAAACATGCATCTTGAGAACACACAGATGGACCCTCGATGTAAATCTCCTATATCATAATATTCTTGTAAGTTTGCATGGTGACATAAATAAGTAAATTAGCTTGTAGGTACACCACGTAAGTATTTAATACTGTAAAGCTTTCGGTCCTATATAAATGGCCCGAGCTAACAAATCAAGACGAACGTGATGTAGTGACATGTTGATGTGTAATCAGATAATTGCACTGATGAAGGCCCGGGTTAAAGGACCGAAAGCTTTACAGTATTAATTACTTACGGGTGTACCTATACAATCTAATTTATATTTAAATCTCCTAAAGTTGAATTGAGTTTTTTCATGCATTCAGTGATCTCACCTAATTTTCTCTTGCGAGTGATGAGAGCAAAACATAGGTCTGTGGAGCAGCTCGGCAACATTTTTACTCCTTCTGATGTCTTGTAACGCTAAAATCTGACAAAAGAAAAGAAAGAAAGTGTATTTTATTTCTGAATTCTGCTGCATGGGGAATTTCAGAATCGTTCAATAAAAACAACTTTGTGAATGCATGGAAATCTAAAAGAATATAGCTACACGGAAATACAAAAAGAATTTTTCAATTTACAAAAAGAAAGTATGCAAAAAATCTCCAACTTTAATAAAACACGTTTCTCCACTCATTTTTGATCCTTAACAGCTATAGCCGTGCAAATTTGGGAGAGGCTGTTTCGAAAATATCAAAGAAAAAATGTATAGCTACTGATTTATTAAAACAATCAAGAAAAGTCTACGACTACTATGTACTTAAGTACTATGTTAACGGTTTTTTCGCGGGCTATATATAGGGAAATTTTGCCACAATGAAGTGTATCAATTAAAGCCCAATCGGAAATGACTTCCAAAATGCATGCTTTGTTTAATATGCTTTTAAAAGATATTATAATGGTAATTTACTTAATATTGTTTGCCTTTGGCCGGCATGTGCCCCTGCATGACCACTGGCTCCTATAAGCTAAAACGTATATGTCAATGGAACATGTCGCAGCTCTCGGAAGCTTTCGTCTAATTGGATAATGCTTTTCTATGCTTTCTCAAGAACGAAGCTATGCTATTGGTTGAAACAGAAATGTATTGTAAAGTTCAGCCAATTAAAAACATTCTTGCGAGGAGCTGCGACACTACCCATTTCAATTGTAGGGCCAAAAATATTTATGAAACGCAAAAACCATCACGTATTTTGTTATATATTATATATTTATTTTCGCTGGATTGGCTTGAACATCGTGCAGCGATTTCTGGCATGTTTAATTCTTTTTTATTTAAATTTCCCATTTTTGCATTATAATCGTTTGCTCTCCTGACAGGTGTATACCGGTTAACGAATTTGCCTGACTCGAATGCTTTAATTTATAGGTATAAATATCGTGAATTGGTTCGGAATGATAAAAGATAATATTTTCCAAATCTCGATTATCGGCTTACCTATATATACTTAAATTGCCGACGGGTTAAAGTAATTCTTGGCTGTCTGTCAGGCTTAAAGCTCTCTGAGTCTTTGTAGATTCCGCATAAGGTAATGAGCAATTATTGCATGAATGAACCAGAAAACGCTTATAATTAAAATGAAAATACATGATCATTAATTTTGAAACCCGATTGTTCGCCAGTGCCAGTGGAAATATGCATAGATGCAAGATAAAAATTCTCATTGACAATTTTCTTTGAAAATCCTCCTAATAAAATTCCCGTTTCTCCGATATCGTTATAGTCCATCTTTTTAAAAAAACAGTGCCTATATATACATAGCGATTGAAATTTCATTTATTGCAAAAGATGATGATCCTTCTACGGAAATAAAACGAGTTAAAAAATACCCAGAAAGCATAATCTAGTTATACTTAGTACTCAAGATCAAAATCAGACGTTTGGAAGACTTCCTGAGCCTTGCACAAATAAATATCAAACGATAACAGCTGGAAAACTGCTTTTTATCTACAATGCATGTAATTAATTCTTTACCTGATGACCTTTAGTCAATCTTAGCCGGTGGTGTGCGATATGACACGTGGAACAGAGATAATCCATGCAATCAGTGCAGCGCACAGTGGCAGGCAGTCTTTCCTCGCAGCTACTGCAGGAAATCGGCTCGATCTCGAAACGTTCCAGCGCTGCCTTATCAATTAATGTGGTTACGACGAAGTTCGGTGGCAGACCCTTCACGCTGAGAAAACGCTAAAATTAAACATCGATAAACAAACATTAGCGCAGTACGGGGGGTGGGGGAGCGTCACCTGCATGCGTGAAAACAAACTAAGGGAGACATCAACGCAATTATTTGCAAACTGAGAGTCGTAAATTCGTAATAAATCCTCCTTGAAATGCATCTACTAGCGCATCACCGCGAAGTACGTGTTACGAGCGTGGCCTCAAATATGATCTTCGTACGTGTGATCACGTTTTTAACCTCAACAGACAATCAGGCCCAAAAATATCCGTCAAATATAATTATTTTCGTTTCTCCCCCGCGATTTATTGACATTTTAATTTACAAATAAACCCATTTCCACGTAGATGCAAGTTAATGCCCAAAACATTCGAGTGATGGGCGTAAAACCTTTGACACAGGGTGTGGTGCTCTAGATTATACAGCGTGTTTTCTACCAAAGTAAAGTTAATTACATAACAGCCTAGGTGTTAAACTTTACGTACGTACGTACAAAAAAAAGCGACATTGGAATCTGTCCTAATCAAAAAGCCTGCTTCATTATATAATTATTTTCTATACGTAAAGATTACACGTCATCCCAGATACGCAGATATTGATCCATTTTACTTGCTTTTGCAGTAAGTTCAACGAACTTCTACTTCCTGGCGGAATTCTTCTCTTCAACACCTCTCGCTTTCATGACGCATGCGTAAAGTAATTTGCGCGAGCAAAAATAAATTCTTGTTTTTGTTTTCTGCATTTAGCGATGAAAAAAAAACTACACCACGAGAAACATGCAAATCCTGCGGATAGATACTAATATATCAGTGGTTTAAAGCTTGGTTCTGGTTAACCATGCACTGAAATATGGAAACCGGTGTTCTTGTACCACTTGTGCTGCTTGTCTTTTTAGAAAATCAAACTTTTTTGTTTTTAAACGCTTTCTGGAACGATACCTTATTTCACCTTAATATCAGCTGAAGCTGTTGACTGAGTCTGGCTTTTGAATTTTAGACGCGACAGTACTTCCACAGCCTTTTAGCCAAGTATATCCATTTTCATTTTCATATATATTCATGTTCATCGAAAAATCTATACTGATTTTCAGCTTTCGATTAATGGATAGTATAAAAAATATTAATTTGCATGCAAAAGTACAAAATTTGCGATCTGATTTTCCACTTATGACATGAAATTGCATGTTATTATTATTTTTAATATGTAAATAAAATGAATCATTATCTACGACGTGATAAGCGTAATGCAGCGGCCAAAATCATTAGAATCCGTCAAGGTGTTTGTTTTTTCAGCACAAGCCATGCGTCATTTCTGGTAAATATTCAGCAAATGTAATAATATATGAAAACCGATTTCATAGAGTGTTCCGAAAATACTCCTGTTATATCATATAATTATCGGAGTATTTGTTTAGACGTAGCTACATGTGCATTATGCGGACAAGGTGTGAAAGACTTTAGTCTAGAACTAGAAATTATGATTTGCGAATTTAAACTACGAATTGTGTGCTCAAAATGGGATATATATTTATATCAGATATCAATACGCTCCAAACAGTCTGCCCAATATAGAATATTACATTTGATTTGCATCCTATATATATATATATATATATATGATTTATATATATGATTATAAGGAACTATTTACATTTAAGCTGAGTGACTGCAATATGTTAGAGAAGGCCGTAAGATGCCCTATCTACGCAGGATCCTCGTATTTCATTGTAAATACAATTCAAGGCCGATATATATAGTGTTTGTATTGTCGTATATCGGTGTTTGTGTTACCGTGTTACGCATAGTAAAATTTTGTAACAAGTGTTGCAACGTAATTTCACACTGCTTGATGCATGTATTAGCGCAAAGGTTTATACTCACAATAGTCATTAGTCAATGCTGTCAAAGTTCAAAGTTGATCTTTAATAACAGAGTCAGCAACTTCGCGATAGAATTAAAAAATGAGCATATGCTTCAGTTGAAATATCGCTTTAAGAAATGCATGTAATTGCAACAGTTTGTGCCTTATTGCCCTAATATCCCTAATAAAACAACTAGTTTTTATTCTGGCGTAAATAGAATGATCCATTGTTATATCCAATTTTGCCGTTAGTTCATTTTTAGAATACTCATATACAGTCGATCTACAGACTTCAGCCACAATTATAACGATGCTATTCGATTTGTGATTCTACATTCCTTGAAACTATATTATACATTACACCGTTCCAAATCGGCGCGGTCCAAGCTGTAGGTTAAAAAATTCGAACAGTCTTCAAACTGCATGAGTAGTAGTATATGGTGCACTCTTGAATCAAATTTTTAGAAGAGCTAGGCACAAAGTGATGACGCTTTCAAAGAAGAGCTTTTGAAGAGACTTGCAAAGTGAAAATAACACAGTCGTAGCAGCTTTCGGCCTAACGATTTTACCCCATTGTATCCCATGCGCGATACAATTTAGTATCATTAGACATTAGATTTACTTAAATCAACATGATTGTCAACTCTTATACAAAAATCAAGAGACAGGGGGTATCCGAAATTGTAGTATACACATTTTATCATTTCCCACTTTAACACAATGGACTTCAAGGCTCCATGCATGCACTGATTGAATTCGAGCACACCTCGTTTAGCACGAAACCTTAGGTGAACCTTAATAATAATGGACTTGAGCCTTTTGTGTATTATAAACACTTCCGCGTAAACGAGTTTTTGTATACTAGTACGATCATGCACACATAGTAATACTAAATACGATACGCGCCGGTCAGTTCGATCTAATGTTTTGTTTGAACATTGATTTGGACCTTACAGGTGCATGCATGTGAACGAAATTTCGGATAAAGAACAATTGATATGGCTCATCTTGTCTTTTGAAGTCTTTCTTTTCGATACAGTACAAAATTCCCACCCTGCCCAAGCCATGAATTGTACGCGCTTACCGTTGTAGATAAATTAAGTCATTATATAACATGCATACATGTATATATATATATATTATAGTATCGCTAAAACTCACCCCCAAGTCGAAATCTTTCTGACATTTTGGACAGCGTATTCGGTTCTCGGTTCGGTGTGAAACCTCTTCTTCCAAACAACGATAACAAAAACTATGAAGACACGGCAAGAGTCTCGGTTCGCTGTATTCACGTTGGCACATTGAGCACTTCAACTCAGACGGAATATTTCTCGACCTCAGTTCTATATGAGTGCTATCATAGGACGGCGGTTGTTTATCCTGAATCTCAGTCTTGTATAGCGTCAATGGAAGTTCAGCTTCGCTCTGACGTGGACTTGTTTGTCCCGAAGTTATACTTATACTCGGGAGCGGTTTCTCGTCGTCTGCGAGTGTCATGCTGAATCTTGGCAACGTTGGCCCATTGATTAGGTCGCTCGTTCTAGCCTGTTTACTAAAATGTAAGGCTTCTTCCGCCTTTTGCTGTGTTCTGAGGAAGCTTCTCTCCTCTCGAAAAACACGACCGTCGTCGTGGCTTTCGTGTTGAATCTCGCCATTAGTGTAAACATATTCTCTGCTTGGCCTATCTGCGTTTATTCTTGAACCGTGGCCAGAAGATCGTAGTCCTAGCCTGCCGTCCATTGCATGCTCGGAAGTGGAGAAATTTGCCGGCAAATCAGACGTTTCTTCAGAAATCTAAACAGGCGTCAAAGTGGAAATAAACAGAGGTTACTTCGGCGTGAAGCACATGATTCAAAGTTCTCCCAAGACCTTTCGTTGCCTCAAAAGTAAAGTCTGCATTTAAATTTTCAATTTGAGGTCGAAAGAAACGGCAGTGACACTACTGACGCGGTGTCAGAATCACTCATCTCATGAATATTTAAGTCGCGCACAGTTTAAGGCTTTGCAAGAAGGAATTAATCGCTGGCCGTCGGTTAATTTGAGCATTAATCTGTCATGGTCTGGTCTCCTACTAAAAATCGTAGCGTATTGTTCAGGACGAATAATAATCACGTCCTCGACCACGTCGCCAGACAGATGAGCTTCGTAGATATTAAAATGATAGCGCAGTGTGCAATTAAAATTATTATAAAAAAGATGAACAACCAAGTTTTCCTATTTGCCTGATAGAAATTTTCTATACCAGTTCTATACCTATATTGGAATCGCTGTCAAGGAGTTTGAATAAATGAATTGGTTATATATACACGCACACAAACCGAGTATTATTTTGTTTAATAACGGCATTTACTTAGGCCAAACACGATCATGAGAAGCATAAAACAAGATTCTGCTACAACCAAGCCACCTGCGTTCGCGGCCGCTAAAGATCAAAAATAGAGAATTGAATTCAGTAGCGGAGGACATAGATCATTAGTATTATACGTGGTAGTTTGTGGCTGGAAAAAGTATTCGACCATTCATTAGTAACGATGGTATAAAGCGGGCTTCCTATATAAATGCTCTATTACTTAGTACGAAAACTAGACACAATTATAATTCGGACTATACGCTGTTTACTTTCATATGCAAATCATTCTGATATATCAAGCTGAAGAAGAAACACTTGGCCCAAAAGTAATCTTTTATTTATGATTTGTCAAACTATAGCCAGCCGTTAGTCGTTACATTAGATTGCCACACCAACTGAAATGTTGCCCGTGTGCAACCTTGTGAAATTCAAACGCTCCATTCACGAAGTCCTAAATTCGGATGAATGGGAAAAAACGTGGATTTTGTCCGCACTTATCTTGGATTCAATGTTTGATCACGATTTTAAAAATATGTTGCAAAATTGATTATAATTTTACCAAGTTTAGACCGCAGGTTTGGCCAACAATAAAAGCTATCTAAAGCACATTCACTAAATACTCACGTATATAGTAATGGGCCATCCTTTATATCGTCGGCCTAATGAGCAACCTCAGTAGAGGTTGGTAACATCACCATGCATATACAACAAGAATTGGAATGCAAGTTCCTCTCAATTTTCTGAACAGTTATGCGGAGTGATGGCATTGGAATGGGATGCGAGGGAAAATAGATTGAAAGGCAAAAGTTAGGGTGTACAAAGACTGCATGCACACAGTGTGCTATATATTCCGCACGCACCGCGGAAGTGATTTTCTTAACCATATATATATCGGTTGTACAGAATTTGGTGCAAAATCCATGCATGAAATGTTGATTTTTTCGACCGTGGCAAAAATGCTTAAAAAGATATCGCCCCGAAAAGTAATAAAAATATGAAACATAAAATACAAAAGAAAAAAGTGTATTGTATATATATAGTATGCTGTATCCAAATAATTTTATGGAGGTTTTAAAAGGACTATCTTTTGACAGCGGCTGTTATTGATTTTGATTCAAATATACACCAAAAATCTTGAGACATCCTAAGCTTGACCCTCCTAAGCCAAGCGATTGTATGACACTGCTAACTACATCAGTTTCGCGCGTGCCCAATTTTATTGGGGTTCAGACTATACTAAAACAAAGGCCGAGAACGGATGAAATGAAGGGTAAGGTACCCATTTTAGCCGTGCCGTGCCAATAAAGTGAATAAATCGAGTGTCTAGGGTAAACAGGGCTTTAATGGACGGTCAAATATTACAAATCATCGCCCGTGGGCGAACGATTCCATGTTGAATATCGGTGAATGAAAACGGAGAAGAATTTAGGTCGATGTTTTTATTCACGTTATTTATACCAAGCCTAGGAGGCAAAAGGCCGTGCATGTTTTATAAAAAATCATGGGCGATTTGTGATGATTTTAAACAAGTCTGCATGCTTAAACTGAACTGCATGCTGTTAATTCCTTCGCCACTGAACTTTGACAAAACCTCCTCGATCCAGAACTTGACTGTATCGCAAAAAGTTCACTAACATGGAGTGCGCTTATATTTTGTTGTTGTGGATGGGTCCTTTGTGACAAGCAGTGGCGCCGGCAATTAAGAGAGCACTTGTTGCTAGAATAAGCTTTTCAATTCATTTAAATCAGAGAAATTGAGAGAGGGCAAAATTAATAACCGGAAATTGATTCGAAGCTCGTTCGCCATCGCTGGCCCCCTCCCCCCATCAACACCTTGCGGTTCCTCTGGCGATGTAAACACTCCCAGATCGAGAGTTGTAACTGCATGAGGTTTTCGCGACGAATGAAAAGGTTTATGAATCTTATGCATGGAGCAAAAGCACTCAGTGTTGAGATTTATTTCAGTATATGTACAACTTTATGTCGTTACCGGAGTAGATCGGTGAACGGGACCTTAGTGTACTTCAACTTACTGTACATGAATGTATATCATAGTGACCTCGTAACCGCAGTTACCACGGGTTGGTTCACGGTCAGAATGACGGAGCCAAAACAAGTCAGGTTCACGTAATGTATTTTAAATGGGATTATCCTATCACCAGTGGTAAACACAGTCGTTGAAGCCAACATATTAAGCCTTGTCAAACAAACCGTGATAATAGTGCCTGCATGTGAATAAAAAAGGCATGCTACGATTTTTACGGTCGTTCGTTTGCAATTTCATCCTGATTCAGAAAGCTTCATCTGCCGCCAAACAGAAGTATTATTGATGCGCCCCCGATCTTGATATCATTATGTATTAACCGTGGCATAGGTTACGGAGCCACCTTAAATAATCAAGCGATGCGTACTGTACCACCCGTAAAATTCACTGCTACATGCATGTATGTGGCCAGTCGTATTTATAGTTCACACAGATTTTGGCTCTGACATACTCGTTACTTTCAGACAAGGTAACTGAATGTACGTACGCCTACGATGCATAGGAAATTTAATCAGTCGTACAATCCTACCTTTTCATTTTCGCTTGGCTCCGATAAAGCTTCGTTTTCTGGAACTGAAACATCTTCACCGAGTTTTTGTTCGTCTGACGGACCCAAGCGATGAAGCTTTTGTAATATTTTCGTCAACATTCGATCGGTCTTTCGCGTTTGTGCCGGACTTTCTTCACTCAAATTCGCCTCCTCTACAACGGACATTTTCTACTAGGAATGAAACGATACAATTTGAACAGTTTTGACCGAATATCTCCCAGATGAAGATACGATTCGAGTAGTATCGCCGACGAATTTTTGCACCGATCTTCGATCGGACAAAAAACGCCTCGAACATCACGTCATGTATGGATATATTTTGCAAGAAAGCAATGAGTAAGATCGCGGCCGCTAGACCACAGCGCGCAGCTGAACACTGTACTAACTGCAGGGCACCCCGGACTGCAGACGCATAAACAAATTGGCCGTAATTTTGGCCAATTGTACAGTGCGAAAACAAAGACAACACATTTTGTCGGGCGAATGAAATATGAAGAAAGTCATATAGCATGCAAATTAACACGCGCTTTCAAAACGGATTGCGCTTGTTGATCGTAGTTATAAAACTGATTATTCGATTGCAATGAATGTTAAACTGTTAATAGTTTATTATTTATAATTTAACGCTCATCGCGAAAAAGCGTAAGGCGCACCTTGAGAGTGGTAAATGGATGGGTCCATGTAAAAAATTTAGCCAAAGTAGATTCTTAACGGCAAGGCTGTCTAGGCTGTTGATGCAAAACGACAATAGCTGTAATGAGTTTGAGTACATTAATATTAACAAGCCATGCGCAGCATTAAAAAGAATTCGAGGTAATTCTAAGAGCTACAAAGACAGCTGAAATGTCTCAAATGTATAATCCGAAAACATCACATTATTAAATTGAGATGATTTTTTCGCTGTCTTCATAATAGACGTCTAATTTCTGTCAGTCTTGATGAATTTAATTTAATGGTACGTTTTTGACGGGCACGCGATGTTTTCTTGCCTCTGTTGTCCATCCTGCGTGCACTAACTGCGTAACTAAACTTGACCGCGCACGTTAATTAATTGATTATTCGCCCGCGAAAACATGCACTAAAACGATAAAATTGGCCTTGGCCAGCCCTCGAATATCTCTTATTTACAAGTTCGCGTCTTTTTACATTGACACTAATACATGCTTCTAAATAATCCGTGGAGTTCCAATACCCACGAATGGCATGGTATATTGGATTTCCATGATATATTCAAATTTCCAAGTGGTCGAATTGTTTTAATATCCACTGCTCAAATCCACAGGAAAGCTATATAATTTCGTCCCCTCTAGTATTTCCTTCTATCTAATATTATTAATATAATTGGCATTGCATTAATGGTAATAAATAATGGACGACGTATGCATGGTTACGAAATATCAATTTGCCACATAAAGGCCGGCGCCCACAGCACACTAGAGCTATGTGCTTAGCAAAAAGGCTTCGAGGCCATTAGCGTAAGCCAGTACGGAACACGAGAGCAACTGCCTTATCGTGCATCTTGTGGGGGTTAAGATACGCGTGTACAATATAGTAATAGACATTTCGCATTTCTTACTACCTTTTTATCTATGCAAGGAAATGCAATCAATCACGACAGCTGAAAAGAGCGTATACACTGAAATTAGTAGAAATGCAAAGTTTGGCTGCGATAAATGTTGCAAAATGTGGAAAATATAGCCTTGCAAAGTTTGAAAATTTGTATACTTTTTCAGGATAAACGGAAATCGTTACCATTTTTGGCCTAAATGTGGTAACAATTTCCGTTTGTAGTAAAAGTATACAAATTTGCAAATTTTGCAAGGCAATATTTTCCGTGTTTTACAACATTTCGCAACCATTTTTTTCGCAACCAACTTTGCATTTCTACTAATTTCAGTACGCTCTTTTAAAGCTGTGGTGATTTGATTGCACTTCCTTGCATGGATAAAAAGGTAGTCTATAATGCAAAAGGTCTACTGCATTACATATTTAATAGCAAAACCGTGTCACACACCAGTAATTAACGAACAGTGGCGGGCTCCGGATGAAGTTATTTGACAGCTATTACTCCATTGTTACAAACCAATAAAACAGTCAAGCTATATAGCAGCGTGAATGAGATTAACGGAGCAATTGAGCGATGAGCCTACATTCACAGACATCCCACGGACTGTTTCCAGTTTCGGGTTAAGAAATTAATCAAACGAGTGCATGGCTGCATGCTTGAACAAAATGTACAGCATCGTCAGCAAAATTAGTGCATGAGCAGAATTACAACAAATCCACGGCAGAAATCCATGCACGCTGTGTGGACGTGTTCGAAATAACGTCGGATAAAGGGGAAAATATCACTGAACTGCATGACAATTACCCCCAGTTTGATTAGCGCGTGCATACACTCTAAATCTCCAAGTGTTGTACAAACACCAAAAAAGGTGTAAATTCCTGCCTCCCTGCAAACACCCAAAGAGGTGCAAATATACACCTTCTTAAAGGTCAATATACACTCAACCGGGTATATTTACACCAATTTTGGTGTAAATGCTCTTGCCTCTGTATGTACACCGAATAGTGTATAGTTACACTGTAAGGAGTATATTTACACTTTACAGTATCAATATACACCATGAGTGTATTTATACACCAAGTTGGGGGGAACACTATGAGTGTATATTTACCCCGAAAAGTGTATATTTATACTTTATGGGGTCAATATACACCATAAGGTGTATTTGATAACCACTGCATTCACTGATGTAATGATCGTTACATGATGAACAGACGTGAACTTCTATATTGAACAAACAATTTTATTAAAGATAAATAAATTATGTATTTGTTTAAAAACCTATGAGCACAATAAGCAGGAACATAATAAAGCATAAAAAATTACAAAATTGAATGGACAAATATGCCCTCTAACCTACTTATACATTTCTTTCATTTCTAGCAATGAAATTAAGTTATTAGTAGGCTTTGAAATATCACATAGGCAAAATTATACATTATTCTTATTCCTTATCAGTCCAAAATATTAAAACTATTTACTTAGTGCCCATATGAATGAATGAATAAATTCTAAATATTTACATGTAGAAATAGTTCAAAGTACTGCTAGGTTTGTGCATACCTTGCTCAAAAAAACAAGTATTTCAAGGACTTAATTAAAAATTGCCAATTGGCAAGTTTAGGAAACTAGCTGAAACAACTCAAATTATTGAAATTAAGCCCCTGTATAATGAACCCAGAGGTAATTGAATAAAAATATTTATGAAAGAAGACAAGTGCATCTAGAACTATGCAAACTCACTGCATGTCTTCAATTATTGTTATTAACACATACCGTAAGCTAAAGTAATTAACTCCTGAGCAATGTTCCTCTTTGATTACTGACTAGTTGTTTGTAAAGTTGGTATATGTCCTCCCAAATATGAGCATATTTATAAGATCACCTGGAGTATTTTTGTCCTGGAAAATTAAGTTCTGCAACACTGTGAATCCAATTAACCATTAACAGAGGAGACTTTCCACTCATCCACTGAGTTTCTCGCACACTAGTACTACCTCAATTAATCCATGTTCCTAAAAAAAACAAAAAAGCAAGCATATTAGAAAATTTAGATAGCAAATGTTCATCTGGTAAGCTGTCAATGATTTTTGATATATCTATTACATGATAACTAACTATATAACCAATTGTTTATAAATAAGAAGCAAATAATGGAGGTGAAATTAATACACAATGAATTTGCAATTTGTATGACACATGAACATTGAACTGATCTTTTCCTTACCTTATTTCCTTAAACCAAGTCAAATGGCTTCTTTTCTTGTTTCACTGAACTAATATCAAGTTGATATTTTTCATCAAATGAAAGACCTTGGCACCTTAAAAATACAAATACAACACAGGTATTTTAGGCATATATCATATTGGTGCTATTATTATATTATTATACAATTAAAACTGAGCCATATGGTTGGTGAATAATCCAACAGCATTGCACAATTCCTTATAATGCATTACTTACCATACTTTCCTGCTCGTTCATTACAGACTTAGATGACTTAGACTTATAAACATCACCACTTGGCACTTGTTAATCCACCATCTAATAAAGGATGCATATAAAAATTATTTAAAAGGCAATATAACAGCTATGTCATTCAAATTCTTAATCAAAATTAATGTAGATCCTAAGATTCCGTACATCATAATCCTAAGATTGAGTAAGTCTGTTATGGCAGATGTTTCAATCAGTTTCATGTTCATATTTTAATATATAACATAAATTCATGTATTTGACCATGGTTTAGCCAACATCATTACATCAATATCACACTTAATATGGCATAGTACCTATAGTATAACCACGGCATAACATATTTCTATAAATCATTCATTTTTTTTGGTGGGAATGAGTAGCAAAACTGTGAATATTTCTGTTAAATACGTACACTGTTTACGCGGCAAATTCGAAATTCAAAATATATAGCTTTCGTCTGTTTGCGCGTATAATTTTAAAACCTTACCTCTGAGATGACTGAGATTCCCAGTCACTTTTAAAACAATATCCTCGATCTTCTCCAGGCAATCTTGTATCATAATGTCCAGTAAAATTTAATATACATTCAAAATACTTCTCGATTTATACTTTGCAAAGGAACAAACAACAACGTGCGTCGTGCGAACTGCGAAGCGACGCTATCCCGGCATGCATCGAGAGCGTGGTGCAATCCTATCAACATTTCTCTGCGCGAGTTACGGCGTTACGGGATTTATTCAGAATGTTGAAATAAAACCGTCAAAACCGTCGCGTTTGCATCAAAACCGTCATCTCTTCTGAATATGAAAAGAAAGATATAAACAAAGAACAAATCATTTTTCCAAGACTTTGGAATTAGCTTTGCTTATTTTAAGAAAACAATTGCTTTTTGCTCCTGACTTGGGACTCTTTGCCCAGTTATTTAGGAATATAAAAAATGATAATCCATTTGCAATTTTTTTCCGACAAAAGCTTCCAATGCATGCACGCCCAAGCTCTCACTCAACACAAAATTATAGCGATAATGTTTACACCAAAGTGGTGCTTTATTACACAAGAACGGTGTTTATTTACCGACTTTTGGCGTAAATTTACGCCAAAGAAGGTAAACTTTAGCTATACACTTAATCGGTGTTGAGGAAACACAATATTGGTGTAATAATACACCTCGAAGGGTAAATTTGCACTTTGTGGATGTAACATACTGATTTACACCAAAATTGTGTGTATTTACACTTATTTGGTGTTTGTCGGACACTTCGAAATTTAGAGTGTAGATGATAAGGCAGCGCGTCATATGACATATTATTGCCACATATAGAGTTATACTGCATGTTTGTACTGTATATTGATCACCGAAAATAAGAAAAGTAATGTTTCTTTTTTACTTAACATGCAGCCATTATATTTGCCAGCTAAAAGTTATACCACCGAACAAATATTATATGTAAGGTCTACTCTTGAAAGGAGGCATATCAAAATACAGTTAGCTACTTAGGGGCTGTTTACATGAGCCCTATACAGGTAGGGCTAGCCCTCCCTGTAGGGCTCATATAAACAGCCCCTTAAAAAGGACTTATACTCGACCACTGCATGTGACACAATGAGCATAGTGCCCCAAATGCAAAACAGCAACCTTTGGGATATTACATAGCATATATTTTCACTTTCCGTAATTGTGAAACAACAATATTTTTACCTGCGGGTACTCAAAATGCATGACATCATCAAAATTGCGCCAAAACAGCAGCAATAATTTACTACCACTTTTATATATATAGACTAACTACATTTTCATAAGTCATGACTATAATTGTATTTCGATGCTAATACCATTTATCGCCCAGTTTTTTTATATGTTTTCATCAAATTCGAGATTCGTTCGTCCAATTTGGTGCAATTCTCCCCAATAGAAGCAACATTGGTTTCAAAGTTTTGGGCGATCTGTTCAAAAAGCGAGAGAAATTATATTGGCTGAAGCGACGAGTTAAGGTCTGTCATGATCGATACGACTGAATGCAAGGAAGCATGAATGAGGAATCTCAAAGATATTTAAAGCGTTATAAATATAGAATATATTGCAAACCTTGGCCAGCAGTTTTTGTTGAGTTTGTAGTTGACTCGTGATAGCCGTTTGAGTAGAATCCAGATGTGTTAGGGAAGAACCAAACTGGTTGGCTACAGAACGTACGAGAGGTAAGACAGTGTAGAAATATATGCTAAACTAAAAGTAAAGCTTTTAAAAGCTAAGTCATGAAATGAACTAAAAAACTGATTCATGACACATATCCGTCAGTGAAGAATCACTGAATGTTCGGGGTAACAGCTAGTGTAGTACAACACTCGTGCAATAAAGCTCCTTCTAGCAACTTGCAATGCAATTTCAGTTTTATATCTAATATATAGTATTAATACTACTATATATCACTAATTTAAACCTCTCAAAGGTTGAATTGCATTGCCAGGCATTCAGAGCGGTTTTAATTTGTAACTAAAAAACCCGTTAAAAAATTTACCTTGATTATGCAATGATTTCAACGTCTCAAGTCGATAGATCTATCAAAAAATAGTTTAAAGATCACTATTCTGATATGAAAAGACTGCAGCGAAATTTCGCTAAAGAGATGGATCTAGTGTGGTTTTGCCGTACGTGGGGTGCAAGTACAAGCACGACCCGTAGGGGATATTAAAACGTATCTTGATGTGTATGTTCGTCAAATTACAAAAATGAGATAAGATGCTACTTAGAAACTAATTGGGTACAATCAGTAGCCCCACCCTCTCTTCTCAGTAAATCCAACCTGTATACTTTTATTCAGCCTCCTCCGCAGGCATCTCTTACATAAAAGATGCCTGCAGAGGAGGCTATAAACTTTTATTGACGTAAATGACTAACCAGGTCCGGAACAACATCCGCGGTAGCATCCCATTTTGTAACCAATTCGTACAGCTCAGAAATCTGAAATCAAGAGACGAAGATGTTAGTGATGGACAAAGTCATACAGAGTTCGGGTGGGTCCAAGTGACCTGCGAGACCTTTTCACCATCAATACGTCACCAACAACGTCGTTGGCTGCACAGATAATATGACAGAAAGAAAATAAACATTTGGCAGGAAAACTGATAAATTAACCGAACTATCTTAATTTGAATCAGTGAAGTGTCTTAACGTAAAAATAGTATTTAGAACCACTAAAATAAACAGCCATGCATGACCTTTTTCTGATTTTCAACATTTTCTTTTTCAGATTTCTTCGATGATAGTTCGTCAAGGTGATGAAGAAGTCCCTAAATTGAATGTAAAAGATGCATGCCAGGAATAAATAGTATTCATATAGACCTCGCACAGTATAATTGGATATTAAGTTTAAAAACATATCAATTAAAAACACATAACTTCAATTCTCTACTCACAAAGTACATATAGCTGCTACTCTAAGCTTCTCGAATTGCATACGTCAAGACAAAACTAAAAGGCGTTTCAAACCTGTAGCCTAGCGTCAATATGTTCAACATGAGTTGTATCCAATACAGCCAGCTTATCCTGCACGTCCGAAATTGCAGCCTGCAATAAACAGAAAGTTGTGCAGTTACCTACGTAAATATAGGATTATATCTTTTACGTTTAATATTTAGAGTATAATTATAGATATTATTGATAACCATAAATTCGCCAAAACAGATCGAATAATAACATACTACGCTGCATGTACTGACAAACTGTTGCTTCTATTAACAGCTTAACATATATATAAGAGTCCCCGATTATATGAAGAGAGTTGATCCGGCTAAACGAGTTAAATAGCTTTGCCGGGACGAGCTTAAAAGTACGATTATACATGCGACATGCTGGCCGCAGGACAGGTTTTAGACAGGACACCTGAGATGAAAAACAGACCATTCGTGAGTCTGATTCGTGTCCCGCTCAGCCGCAAAAAGCGATTACATGGGACATGTGGGCAATTTCTGTCTCGCCAAAGTGAGTTGACTCGGCAAGCTACAACTGCATGCGGTTCCGGCAAGACGAGATAACTCGCCTGCATGTATAATCGAAAATTGAAAAAAAAATAAGCAAAGCATTTTGTTAGCGGATCACTATAGGCAAAGCGGGTGAACCCATGCTGGCTACATGTAATCGGCCCCTATATAAGTGCAACATGTCTGTCAATGATAACCACAGCTCTACGTAAATTTTCTATCCTTGTTTAGTAAAAGAATAATTTATAGGGAGATTTCGCTTGACTCACCGACAAAGTCCTTTCATCAGTAACACTTTGATCAAAAAGAGTGGACTAAAACAACAAAATATAGTGAATTAAGGGTTTTGCATAAGTAAAATTGACGTTTCATCATATTTAAGCCTTTCATATAGAGAGTTGGTATATGACAAGCTATTTGACACGCAACATCTACATATTAATATATCAAGGCATTATACAGTATCAGATGCACAGTTTAAAGACTGCATCTTCAAACCAATGACGCTAAAAGGGGCTCTTTTAGTTCGCACCTATCTTAGCAAAACCCGGACTTCATGCAGGTATTTGGATAAGAGTTAACGAAAACGAAATGATATTCTTGATATGCATGTTTGCATAGTGACAGTCGATAAGTAATTTAGCTTGCAGGTATACACCACGTAAGTATTTAATATTGCAAAGCTTTCGGTCCGTTAACCTGGACCTTCATCAATTGCACTGATGAAGGCCCGGGTTAACGGACCGAAAGCTTTGCAGTATTAAATACTTACGTGGTGTATCTACAAGCTAAATTACTTTTGAAAACGAAATGATTTTCTTACCAGGTGAGGTGAGTCTATCCCGAGAAGATTTTCAAGGTTCTTAACCCTTTCTTCTAACTCACTGACCTATATTGATAAAAAATTAACTACATACGAATATGAAAAAACTGTAAACCGAAACCTAAACGTGGTATGCTATTAAAGTAGACTGTCAAAGAATGTTTTCTTACAGTAATTTTTAAAGAAATGGTCTGGTAAAATTTAACAACGTTTTAGCAATTAACAAGTAAAATTATCAATAACAAGTCAACTGATTTTTCTTTAAATGTGATGAAACAAAATTTGCCAAAAATTTCTTTTTCAACAAAAATGGTTGGGAATTAGGGTATATCAACAGCATAGAATTAGGGTATCGACAGCGTCAGAAGCTTACATGTGATAGTTGAGCCAGTTTCGCTTGCTCTGGTTTATACAACAACTTGTAAGTAACACAATCTTCATCCACCTAAATGGAAACAGAGGTTAGAAATTTTAAGAACACGTTGACGGCCAGAAATGCATGATTATAATAATAATTATCACAAACAAATCACTACAGGTGTGCTATATATAAATTTTATATGCGGCCTTTCCCGCCTCTCACTCAATAAATTTTCATGTGGAAGGTAAATTTTCTCCTGCATGAATGTTGTTTATTCTCAGCCCTAAGATATTTAGATGCTATTTCCATGCATGCAGCAATATAACTCCATATATTTTTTTAATGTATTGTAAAAACCTGCTCCTTGCTCGATGGCTTTGATTTTGCTTTTTCTTTGTATGATTCAAGTTGATTTTGCAGTTTTCTAGATGTCAGAAATATGAAAATATGACAATGACAGTACTACATGCACGTCAAACAAACTATAGGAGACACTGGTTGTTCGTAACCTCTTTACCTTGTATGTTTCTTCCTTTTAAGCCATAAGATGAAAATGCTATTTTATCTCATGGTTCTGACTGCATGCATGGTCATGGCACGAGTGATCCTTCACAATTCGCAAATATGCCAAGAATGAAGTAATCTCTAATAGAATAAGAGTTTTTGAATCGCTGCTTACTTTTGAACCGTTCCCTCAGGATGTGTTGATCCAGCGGAAAACTATAAAAAAACCCAAATCCCGTAAGTGCATGTTCTCAAGTAAATATTTTTCAAACATAGCTAGTTTATAGCAGTATATAATTGAATTTGAAGAGAAATATCAAGATGATGCAATAGATCAGAAACAATGAAATAAGTAAAATGATCAGAAACCCAACTTAATTCGAGATATATATATAAAACATTGTAAATGTAGAAACCTCAGACCCAATGAGGGCATCGATTTGCCAAGACTGGAGCTAAAACATATAAGTATGATCATATGTAAGACTTGCATCGATCGCCCCCCTCGCACCTCCAGGAGACTGATTCATCCCCAGTCGCTATATAATGGCGCGCTGAGAGTAATAGGGCGCGGAGACTTTTTGATCTATACATGTCCAGCTAAGGAACTGCGGAGAAGTCAGTCCAGGAGATATAATATGGCGGGAAAGGACTAGTACTAGTTGTCTAATAAAAATTCATTTTTCGTTCGAGACAACTTACTATTATCTTCTACTGGTTAATAATCATACTCAACAATATGGTAAACGAAAGCACTATTACTAGTACGGCTGCTAAGCATGCTTTAAAAAGTACGCGAACGTGCATCGGAGAAAAATCTTATGATCAAATCAACAGGATGGAAATAAGTTAAAACATAAGAGGAAATAAAATGTTATGAGTTGCCTCATGTATGTATTTCTCTCTAATAAAATAAATATATTTTGCTTGTATTACCTGCTGTTGAAGATGTTTCACCTAAATAAAAAATATAAGCGTACTGCATGGTTGGCATGCCCATATATCAAATTGCATATATAGGTCTATATAAAGGACCTCCATAACAAAATCTAATCGATTTTGATCTTCAATAAAGACCATAAATATTAGTACTGTCCGCAGGTACTGTCTGAGGGAGGCGAACAGGGAGGAATTTCGGTTTAGACCAATCACCAAATTTGTTTTCATTTTCAGTAACCTAATCAGAATGCGTAAATGTTGACTACTTCTGGTAAATTATTTACTATTTACATCAAGTATAAAAAGTTTAGGCATTCAAAACGAAATTCTTCCTTGTTATGCCAGGGAGACATATGAAAGTTACTTTTAGATGACGGGAGACAACACGAGACAAAGCTTGCGCCATACTTTAAAAACCGGACTAATATTTATAGAAAAATATTCAGTCATATTATATACGTAAGCTATAAAAAGTTAAAATACTTCGAGTGACAATCTTCGCGATAAATTGCGTGTTAGTAATATGTATACTGTACTTATATCTCTGCCAGCATATATATATATATATATAAAGAAGAGACTCAATCTGTTGAATTTTGGAATGGTTACAAAATTAAGATTGCCTTACCTCTGTAGCTAAACCTGTAGGTGAAAATTTATTTTGCTTTTCTACATTTTTAGCATCATCCTGTAAAAAATTGGATAGTGGTTATGATTATGGTATTGTTTCTATAAAGCGTGATGCGACAATAAACCATCTTTGAACAAGATTGAGTATATATATAACAATTATATACCTTTTGCAGTGTGACCAGATCTGGTAATTTCTAATGACCAGATTAGATCGGATGCACACACTATAGACAGCCCCACCTGATTTTAATGATTACAAAATCTATACCAGGTGGAAGCGGTCACAGCAGCTTTGGTTATAAAATTCGCACATATGGTCACACTGATTTGAATGTATTTATTAGTATAATAAAAGAAGTTAATATCAAAGAGTTGGCCCTCGCGTGGGTTCCTAGCCGGGTGTTTGGCACGGGGGTATTTTCGCCGGGCCTTAGTATTTATATGGCTTGCCTTGTTGTTATCTGCTTATTATCGCTTCGTTCGCCCCGCCTTCCTCCCCTGACATTCCACCCGTCGGGGGATGGTTTCCATTTATTGTTTTTTAGTTTAGCTTCTCTAGGTTCAGTTGGTTTGCAAAGATTCCTACGGTATGTATCTAATTATTTACTATGTGTGCATCGTGTGTGTTCATGTTTTCCTTCCACGGCTTTAACTTCTGTGATTCCGTGTGACAGTGTGATCACGGGATGGAGAGGGTACCGTTTAGGTTCCATATCTGATGGACGTACGCATGATTGAAAATGACAGTAAAGACTACGCATCGCCAACCTCGTTCGCTTCGCCGTGCTGCCGTCTCAATCCCTACCGATCCGCAGCGGGCATAACTAGTTAGGTTACTATAGTTATAGTATTCGCTAAGCCTCGCCTAGCCTCGTTGGGCCTTATCTGAGTATATTAATCATGCATAAGGTCTATTAATGTTTGTGTCTATTAATTGCAGTGAAGTGAATAATTAAATTCAATTCAATTTAAATTTAAATTAAATACCTTGATTTTCTCTAGCTCTTCAGCAAGTTCTTCTATTTCTACTTGCAATCTTTGATATTTCTGGCCAGGCGTTTCCTTGGTGATTGATCTATCACCAATCTAAGTATAAGAAAACTCAAACTGTTCAAATTGACTGATACTATGGATTTCTAATGTTACCTCAAGATCGTTTTCAGAAATGAAGCAAACTGAGGGGAGATGCCAGATAAACAACTCTATTCTTTTAAAGTAACTTACAATCTCATATTCTCCTCTTGTCTCATACCCTCTCATTTTGAGTTTCCCAACGTTGCCAGAGAAATCTAAAAATTGTATTTTGCGGCAAAGGTTAATACACACAATCAGTTCATCTATTTAGTACCACGCAGAGTGATGTGAAAAGGGATACCGGATTGTCATTTTGGGAACAATCCTATAGAGCCTAATTCGAGGTAGCGCTTGCTTGCGCCTGAAATGTTGCTAGGACGTGAAAACCGACGTTTTGCGGTTGTGAACAAAACGTATAGACGACGTCTAAAACTCATATAGTTCTTTAATTATCAATTTATTTTCCATTCATTTTCAATCCAGTTCAGGCAAATGATGTGAGATCAGTTGGTAATACAACGATTGCAAGTTTGGCGGGAAAAAGCTCAAATTTATATAAACGACAAAATTATGCTCAAAAGCTATTATAATATAAAACAAAAAACTAAATAGTTCAACCAAAAAGAGGCATTTCCAACTTGAAACGCCAATGCGAAAGGTAAACTAATTAGAATGACTTTTTTTGTCGTAGCTATTGAAGTATAAAAAAAACGTTGGTAGGCGGCAGTACAAACCCCAAAACACTATCAAATTACCGTCCAGGCTGGTTTTTTATATAATGTTTATTATATATTTATATTCACATTTTTTGAGTAAACTGAATATGTGGCGAGTCTGCAGCTTTCGACATGCCATTACACAAAAACGTGTTCCTGGAAGGTACTTATTTCTTATGACTATGAAATACGTTTAATTTTTTGGGCGGCATTATGAGGTTTTAACTTTTCTCTGCTAAATCAGTTCATAAAATAACTTTTGGGCCATGGCCTTGTAAAAAATGCCCACTGTGCAGTGTGTATGTAATTGATAAATTATCTCTTTTGTTTTGCTTTAGCTTTGTATTGCTTGTGTGTAAACTGATCACACCTCTATATAATGAAACTACAATAAACAGTTAAATTTTTGAACTTGCCGCACGTAAACATTTTAAAATTTTGTGAACCTGTTTATTCCTGAATACTTCCTGAACATATTTCTCAAATCTATGTACCTAATTAATACTAGCTCAAACCTGTTGAATCTGCATCCAGATATTTTCCTTTAAATTTGTTAAATGCTTCCTTTTTATTTACCGAAACATGTTCAATGTCTTCACTTTCAAATTCATCCTACGATGAAAAACCATATAAATTTACACCATTAATGTTGTAATTAACCTGAATTCAGTGATTGTCAGCTAGTGTCTACATGAAGTATGTCAGATTATATATAGTTGTAGTATTCTTGAAATTTTGCATGTGCATGGCATTTTCTACAATTATATATTTAATTATATATTGTTGCTTATCAGACATGTTGTTATGACATGTTATGTATAGAATAATTGGTTACTATTACTTCTGATTTTGTGTCAACCCCATGTTACCTAGACCTTAGACCTTACCTGACAGTAGTATACTATATTATAAAAGTTTTTAGAAGGTTTTCCAAATTACTCAACTAATTAAATATTAATTCAGGAATAGAGAATTAAGTCACTACAGGAATGGAAGTGTGCTGCCATGTTGGCTTTAATATATAGGAACTTTTGCTGGTAAAGTCAGATATCCAACTTTGTAAGATCATTGTCTTTGATTCACATTACTTGAAAATTGAATCCTCTAAACTTTTATGCCTAGCTTATTCAAAAAAATGTGCATATAAACTCTGCATGACCTCAAATACCTCTTTGACCTTTGTTGAAACATAAGAGTGAAATGTTATGATTAATAAATCTCAGCCTAAATGCTGTGACCATGTTACAGGCATACTGTACATGGCATGTCTTACAAGTTATTAAATAAATCACCCCTTCCAAATCACAATCAAAAGCATAATTTATGTGATAAACTCTACCTCGATCTTGAAGAGCTTTTAAACTTAGTCCCCAAGATAATATACTTACATATGTGGTATTACCAAACTTTGTCATGCCTCTATCTGAGACCATGTAAGACTACATAACTTAACCTAACTACTGTAGATAATTAATACATATAAATAGAAAATGTGATACTTGGTTCGATTTTCTAGTAATTTCTATATATAAGAAACATATACCAGACAGATATGGGTGCCCCAAAACACATTTTGCCTGTACAGCTAGATATTTGATCAAACGTCCTGGGGGCTTGTTGAGGGAGATAATAAAAATTCGGATTAACTAGTACATTACATACAGGGTTGGCAAATCTTCTTATATTATTTCTTCTTATATCTTCTTATATTAATATAAGAAGATTTATTTTTCGGGCGTAAATCTTCTTATATCTTCTTATATTATTTTTGATAATTTTGTAATTGTTGAAGTTGTGAATTTGAAGATTTGAACCACTATTAACTGACATACACTTTTGAACAATACAAAATAAAGTTACATGAAACTGATATATCATTTATCATATCATATATCATTTATCATATATATATATATATATATATATATATATATATATAAATATATATATATATATATATATCTTTTTGTTCTTAAGTGACGCATCGAAGTTATCGAAGATTGAAAAATCTTCTATATTCTTAAAAAATCTCTTATATAATATAAGAAATAAGAAGATTTTAATTTTAAAAAAATCTTCTTATATCCAACCCTGAGTACATAGCACGGTACATAGCATTATTATAAACATTTCCATGCCCAGTTTGAATTTTGAAACAGTAAAATAATTTAAACTACGTACTGCTTTTGTACCTTTGTTTTTCTAACCAGCCATGTAAGTTTTGAAACTCAGTAGAATTAAATTAAATGGAATATTGATGTTTATATTGGATTGCAGAAAGCAGACCTTTGATTTTTGTGACTCAATCTTCACCCCTCCTTCCTCAACAGTTTCAAATACATCCGGCGAATCAGTATCCTGCATAAAACAAATTTAGAATTCACTTTTTTTTAATGTTTAACAGTTGATCACAACATTAAATACATACAATGCCAGGCAAACCAGCATATTTTGACTTTCCTTCCATTTTTGAAGTCTGCAAAAATAAATAATATATAATTTTATGATGAACACAACGACTGATTACGACGCTTTCCGATTATCGCGAAAACTGCTGAGCTCTATACCATAATACAAACACTTGTGAGTGTGAACCATTGAACTGGTGTGTGAACGTGGTGTGAGTATTGTTCGTGTAATACTCGTGTAATCGAGTAAAATATTCAGTGTAGGTTTTGACCTAATGTTGAATAGATGTTATGTGCAATTTAACGAAATTTGCTCACTTAAGCTTCCACAAGGCATAATTCGCAATATGTGTGAAGTTGACCACCAAGTGTTTCGCTATGTATTAGTCTTGAGTGAAACCCACCTATAGGGACGGCTTGATTACCAAAGCTGCAAGGATACCACTAGTAGGGTTTATATTTATGCTCTGCAAAAAGATTTGGGCACGTGTAAGTGGGCATACATAGAAACAAAAAGGGCAACTTCAAGTTTTAAAATAGTATTTACAGCTGCATTAGCTTCTCCAAAAAAGAATTTTTCATCACAAAAAGGGCATTTTTGGTGCCTTAAAAAAATTGATGGGGCGTCGTCGACGGTTCAACCGATAAAGGCAGACGTGCCAGGGTGTTGGAGGGGCGGCTACCAGGAGGGCAAAATGCCCTTTCATTTTAAAAGATAACATTCTATATTTTACTGATTAGAAGTGCAACCAACAAGATTAAAGAATAGTACAATCGTCTGTTGGAAAGATTCCAGACACCGAAATTATTTTGGAAAGAAAAAACACTACGAAACGAAATGTTTTCCAAACATGATTTATTATTCCACGCTACAGAAGTGTCCCTTCACCAAAATCTGTCCCCTTTGCCTTCACACCGTTCCTAGCAGCCTAAGGCCTTCGTTAGTTGTGCTACCTGGTGTTTCTTTTATCACGCCTACACGAAGTACCGTTGTTCGCACATTTATGGTGGTAGAACGCCATTACCGTCACTGACATTTTTTCTCACCCTTTGTTCCCACCCGGAAATAAGTGTTCGCATTTTAAGTTATGAAAAATATTTTCGTAAAATAAATATCAAGATCTCGAAACAAACAATAGAACAATATGTAAAATTAGGTGTATTTGCGGTGTTTCGTCCTCGTAATGTTACAGAGCACTACCAATAGTACATCAAATTCTAGTGAGAGTCTGTTCAAAAAGTATTCATATCATGTGAGTCTTCAGTCGGAAGGTATCTATCAGTGGAGCTAACTCAATTTACAGTTTCCCGTATCAGATAACGTTTCCTGATTGGCGATCATGATTGCTATTGTAATCATTGAAATCACGTGACTTGCCACTCCCGTACGTATATTGTGAAATATCTGCCACTGTATACGCTTCGTGATACGATTTTCGAACATTGCTATTTCATATAAAAAGCGATATGGGAGAACTAACAAGAGAGGATAGTATTGTTTACGCAAAGATGGCCGAGCAGGCTGAAAGGTACGAAGATATGGTCGAGTTTATGGAGAAGGTTGTGCGATCGGGAGAAGCGCTCTCGTCAGATGAGCGTAACTTGTTGTCGGTTGCCTACAAGAATGTCGTTGGAGCTCGCCGATCTTCTTATCGAGTTGTGTCCAACCAGTTATCGCAGTTAGATGGCCAAGGTAAAGAAGAAGTTGCAGAGATCACAAAAGAATTCCAAGATAAAATCAAGCAGGAACTGGAGGTACGCTGTCGCGATGTGCTGAAGCTTTTGGATGAATATTTGATTAAAATGGAGGCGGAAAGCACAGAAAACGAGTCGGCTATTGAACAGAATGTGTTCTACCTCAAAATGAAAGGGGATTACTATCGCTATTTAGTGGAAGTTGCTGACGATGATGGCAAAGAGGAGGTTATCGATAATTCAAGGAAAGCATATGATGATGCCAGCAAGAAGGCTGAGAATCTGCCTTCGACAAACCCGATTCGCTTAGGTTTGGCGCTCAATTTTTCAGTATTCTACTACGAGATTCGCGAAAATTCCACCAAGGCGTGCGAGTTGGCAAAGGGTGCGTTCGACTCAGCAATCTCCGAATTAGATAACCTCAAGGAAGAATCATACAAGGATAGCACGTTAATTATGCAACTGCTACGGGATAATCTCACGTTATGGACCAACGAAAACTCTAATGCTGGCGAAGGCGATGATGCTAATAACTGAATAATTTTGTAAGCTTCTATTTAATGTTTAGAACTTTTTTGTATACATCAAGTACTTATTAAGATGTATAGTTATGCGTGATTTTATATTTTGAAACAAGCTACATCACTCTACTGTCAACATATATTATATAAGACTATTACCAAATTATGAAACGAACTGGCCTCGGCATGTTTCTCATATTGTTTCTCAATCATTCCTGTTATGTGATAAACATTTGTTTCTATCATATAAACCTGTGGATATTAGTGTTTAGTACATCTTCCTAAATTAGAATCAAGCAGTTCAAACAATTTGTCAAGAACCTATTAAGCTAAGGCTAAGTTCACTTGCCTTGTGGTAATGTGTCAAGGAAGATATAGTTAAAAACTTTTTACCTGTGTACTCTAAACAGTGCACAGATTCTATCTATGTTTATTGTAGTTTAAAAAAATCAACTTGTATGCTCTTGTATTCAAGTGCTACATGCTAAGTGCTTCATATTAGCAACAAACATATGTAATGCAGTTTGACATCTTCCCCAAGCTTATTAATTAATGAAAGTGTGAAAGTATAATAACAAGGTTGGTATTCTAATGGTACTCTAATGAGAGTGAGTTACTAAGTCAGTACAATACCAACCCCAAGAGACACTGCGATAGTCTTGGTGAGCCCAAGACACAAGTAACATTCCACATGATTTAACATAGCTTTGCGAATTTGTAAGCCAGGGTGAAATGTTATTGTTATTCAGCAAGGTTATTAAATGAAGTTTGGTAACTGGAGCTATAAAATTATAATTTTAAGTAGAATGTTCAATGCAAAAATAAAACATCACAATGAGTTAAACAGTCCCCCCTGACTAATGGCTACATTACTGGACAACAATTTATGACAATTCTCCTCATTTTTAAAGGCCTTTCCACCATCCTTGCCTATTGATTTTTTATGGAAATTAGCATTGTCTATGGTAAAAATATAAAAAAACATGAATATCTGATGCAGTCCTGGGTATTTCAGTTTTGTTGACTCACTGAATGGGTGAACATATTCTACTTTTATAGGGTAAATATCCACTTCTTAAGCCAATAAAGTTTTAAAACAGCTAGATATAGCCAAGTGCTGATTACAGCTTACATAATCCAGTGTCAGCACCCTTTTCCATCTAGGTGGGTGGCATTTTTGCTGAAACAATTAATTTTGCCCTGTTGAAATGTTTTGGGAAAAGTGCCTTTTCAATGTTTGGCAAAATGTGTTTATTGTAGAAAAGTATATTTTTTAACTGAGAAATTAATGATTAGCAATTAACAACTCATCTGTACTCGAAATTGCTCTATTGATATTGAACACTCTTTTTAAATGCATGTACTACAAAAATATAATATTTTCAAAATTTATATATTATTTATTTATACTAATATATAGGTATGCTTATATATATATATATATATATATATATATATATATATATATATATATATATATATATATTGAAAAAAAAGCATCAAAAAGCAAGCTATAGTCACTGACCAGTGACTACCACTTCAGAGATTTTGACCAATTAGAATGTAATGTAGGAAAATCTATTGTCAAAATCTATTATACAAAAATATCAGACCGAGGTTTTTTGAATGAAGCATCACCGGCACGAACGAAGAGATTCAGAGAAAGCCATGCGCCTCGTCGGCCTCGAATCACCAAGTGGGTAAGCGGGCGGCATTGATGCGCCTATTTCTATTTTAATTTGTCCTCCCTGACAGAAATTTAAGTTAAAGTAGGGATAAATTATAACCTGAGAAATACAAAGTTAGGTAGTTAAAATTGAATTAAATTACGTCGAGACATAGTTGACGAAGTACGTGGAAAACTATTTTAATTTTTATTTTCAGAAATATTTGTCATTAATTTTTTCTGTCTATTCACTATATGGTCATAACGTTTTCTAAAATTTCATGTGCTGGTAGGTATAGTGGATATCATTTATCATAATTCATTCGCCCAGTTATTACATATTCAATTTGTACATAATTAAACGCCATATATGGTCAAAAATGTTTTACACTGCTGACCAAGCGCTATATGGCTTCCGCTGACGCCGAGCTGGTATCCAAATCTTATTTCCGCCCTATTTTGCTTGGCTTCGTGTTCGGTAGTTTCACGAACTCTGAGAGAAATTTTTATCACCATAAATCTCTTTTTATTCTAAAATGGCAGAGGATAAGGTGACATTCGTCGAACAAGCAAAATTGTCTGAGCAAGCAGAACGCTACGAAGACATGGTTGAAGCAATGAAAAAGGTGACAAGTTTCAATGAAGACCTGTCTACCGAAGAGCGAAATTTGTTTTCAGTCGCTTACAAGAATGTTGTCGGTTCAAGACGTTCGGCATGGCGAGTTGTACATGCTCTCACATCGAAGGCGAAGGATGAGGCTGAAGGTACGATAAGGCAGAATTATCTTAAGAAAATCGAAGAGGAATTGTCGACATTATGCAAGGAAGTTGTGAAATTGCTCGATGACACACTCATTCCGAATGCGAAACACTGCGAAAATCAAGAATCCGTTGTGTTTTATTTGAAAATGAAGGGCGATTATTACCGGTACCTCGTCGAAGCCTTAACCGACCAAGACGAAAATAAGGCGAATTCAAAGAAGGCGTACGAAAATGCTCAAGAGCTTAGTAAAGAGCATTTGTGTACGACACATCCCATCCGGCTTGGCTTGGCGCTGAATTTCTCCGTATTTTATTACGAAATCGAGAATTCCCAAGAAAAAGCTTGCTCGTTGGCTAAAACTGCGTTCGATGACGCCATCACCGAGTTAGATAAAGTGAAAGAGGATACCTATAAAGATAGCACACTAATTATGCAGCTACTACGTGATAATTTAACGCTTTGGCAAAGTGAACAATCGCAAATGGTCGACGAACCACAGGAAGAAGCAGAGAAAGTCGATGCATAGTGAAGTTATGCGTAAACTTTGATTTAAACTTTTCCTCGATTTATCAACATTGTGTACGAATTCGATGTTTGTGTAGAACAGTTTTAACAAATACTTGCACCATAATGCCGGTTAACACGCACTTGTAAGCTAATATTTGAACTATGAAATAGCTGCCACAAGCCTACAACGAACAGCTATATGTATACGAAGCCCCCGAGTTAATTAACTGATATTTGCATGCACTTCGAAACTTTTTGGACAAATGTTCGAGTATTGTACACTGGATGCATTATTAGGTGTGAATTTCAATAAATAATTTTGAATTGTGAATTTATATAGGACTTTTTGATGCTATAGTGTCGACTCGACTATTTTTTTCTCGAAACGTACAGCTGTGCTAGTCTGTGAAGAAAATGGACGCTCTTTCTGCTCCTCCCCCAACGCTGTTTTAGAGACCTTGGGACATGCTATTGATTTGACATAACAACCCCATCATAAATATGTTGTGTGTAGTTCTGAAGAAATTTTTGATTGACTATTAACAGCAGAAAATCGAAAAGTTGATGGCATTTAATATGTTTAGCGAAATCCTACAAAATTCCTGTTTTATATATACTCTCGTATAAACCAAACTGCTACACAAGCGCCCTCAATATGACCTTTTAACACCAAATTGGTTGCTGATATATTAATATCACTTGACAAATGAAATGAACTTACCTGGGTGAATTGTGTTGGGGTACAAAAGGAAATAAGGTGCATTGCATAATTTGGCTAACATGCTACTAAATGTTTGTAATGAGTATTGTATTGTTAGGTAATGTTTAAGGCAATTTTTGTCTATAGTCTGTGGCCAAAATTGAATTATGGACATGGTTGAAGGCAACATTTTGGGCCCTTACTGCTGAAATACCCAAAAGAACTATTGTCATCAGATCCCTGAACAGAAATGTTTAAGAAATTGATATAAAAGAAAATTCAAGTAGAAACCTTAACATCTTAATGAACATTCAAGTGTCCTATTTGCTTAACATATCCAATAAAATACCCCTTCATTTTTGTAATCACTCAGCTGCATGCATCACCAACTGAATTTCAAACATAAAAGCAATAAAATATATGGTGGGCAATTTTATTTCATGTGAATTTTACATCCATATCCTAAAACCGAAGCTTCTGGAAGAACCACTTGTTTTTTCCTGTCTTGTATCTACAGAAAAAAATGCTGATGTACAAAATTGTTGACAAATTGGCAAAACATTTTACACCATTTAAAATTTCACAGGAACAGACACATTCATTTAAGTCATTAATGAATGTCCTAAATGTGTCAGCGAACCTATGACATATGACACAAAATGTGTTTGTGTCTCTACTTTTAGATACTAGGAACATAAAGTAGAAAAATTGTCCCTTAGCACCCCCAACAATTTTTTTTTCTTCCTTTATGTTTCTTAAGTAACATGGTCAACTGCACTTGAATATCAAGAATACGATTAGGATAAATTTTCATTAGGTGATTTAGGTCACACAGATCTCTAGTAACTTTCACCCTTAGCCTTTATATCTAAAAACTTCTCAGAATTTCAAAAGAGCAACATTAGTGCCATACTTTATCACTAGTGGACAGCCAGTTTGAATACATGCTGAAACTAATACACAAATGTGTTCAATATGTGCAAAACTAAGTAGATACCAAACGCTAGTGACTTGCCATATCAATACCTTTGATACTCAGAATTCTAAAGCTGGTATCTCTACTTTTGAGAAGTATTGATGTTTTCGACACTTGTCACAAGGAAGAAGTAACTTGTCACAAGTTAAATGAAGTTTGTCACTGTCACTTAATTTTTACAGCAGTAATTACCTTTCCTCAAATTTTGATTTCACTTCTGTTCTGGCTTTACGTTTGGTTGCAACATCTTTCAAAATATCTTTATTCACAATACTTTTGTCAATTTGTACATCAACAGAGTACCTATATATTTGAAATACAGAGTGCAGTTTGTAATAATTTCATTACATGTACATTTTCAGCCTATTTGGATTGAGAAAGCTGATTGTTAAGTGCCTCAAAGGCAAATGTATAGTGCGATATTGAGGAGATAAAAGCTTTACTCTTTCTGAAGAAAGGGGTTGTCCTGCAATGTAATTATAATACCTGAATATATGTCATGATATTTCTGTAAATTTGTAGCATACTTATCACTGGGACAATCTTAATTTACCTTGTGGGCATGATATGGTTATAATTCACAACTTTCACAAATGGTTTGATCTTACACCGTCTGGCTGTCCGTTTCTTGCCCATTTTCTTATTCACTTTAAGTGGATATCTGTCAATACCAGCAACTAAGGCATGACCATATGGTTTGTCAGAGGTTGCCTCATCATAGTTCTTAACAATTACTGCCTTTCGCCCTGCATATCTTCCATTTAGGAGGAGTACAACTCTGCCAGATTTAATAAACTTCCCCATGGCCTAGAAACAGTTAATACTTAATAGTGATGTGAATAAATTTACTTTTGGCATTCTTTGGTGTGGACTTTGGGCATATACATAAAAATATAAATTATTAGGTGCGACCCATCTCTCATGAAATGTCTAAACATGGGAAATTGATAATAGCCTAAGCAAGGAAGAGATCAACCTCATTCCCAAGACTGCAATTTCAAGAGCTCTGGGATAATCCAAACTGGAAGCCTAGCTCCTACAGTGTGAACAACCAATCAGAATCATTTCTGATCCCAGAGTCTTTGTTTCCTTGCCAGAAGAAACTGTGGGTTTGGGAAAGAGATTAATAAGAGGTTTTAAACAAGGTTGACTGCAACATAGTGTTAATTTTTAAGAAGTTAATAGGTACCTAGCAGTTATCTACATATGCAAATCTTTACCCCTAAGACTAACTCAAAATGAAAGCACAGTCCAGATTCGAAGCCAACCTGACAAGCAACAACCTCCCACTCCAGGGTGCATTCGGTGTAGACAAAGCGGGATACCTTCGGCGTAGAGTTAGGGTATCCTTGGCGTACTGGCGTACAATCAACTTTCCTTGGCGTAGTGGCGTACACTGTTTTTAACTTGTCAGCGCATAAATACCGGATAAACACACCAAACTTTGTAATTCGAAGGTCCACACACACACCGACTTCAACTGCATGCATTTAAGTATTTTAACAACAACAAAGGCATTTAACTTCTTAAAAATGGTCCTCTAAACGTGTAGCATTTTTTGACTCATGAGTCGAACGTCCTGGCGAGTATGCGACCGGCGTAACGTCCTGGAGTGGGTTATTGTCGTAAGTATGGCTCAGGGTGGGAAGTTGGCGTAATGTTAAGATTGCTTTAGCGTATCTTCGGCGTGTGATATACACCGAATGCACCCTGGCTCCCACTCCAAACTATAAAATGTTTATTCTCACAAACAATATACCTTCTTGTATGTTCGAAAACGACATTTACTTTGCTATTTTGTGCAAACGTAAAAGTAAATCACGGGGAGCTCAAAATACGAGAAACATAATTCCATTTTGGGAAAATTTGCGCGTGAATGTATACACGAATGTCGAAGTGCAATGGAGTCCAAATTTCACTCGCTGAACGACTTTGTTCGCGGTCATTTTATTAGTTTTTGTTTCCTGTAACGTATAACTAAATGAGTAATATTATATATTTGCTACCTGCAAAAATTTAGCTTGATTGTAAAGAAAGAAATCGTAAGATTGAGTTGGATTTTATTTGTTTTCAAAAAATCTCTCACCTTTCTATCGGGCAAAAAAATCAAAAGAGAACGTATTTGATATACCGCTGTCTCATAACGAGTGCGGATGCACAGAGGGGCGATTATTAAAGAAAACTATTTAAGGTGACTATTGCTGTTTTCCACAAGGCGAATTTATTCGCGCGACGCGAAGCGATATCTGAAATCCAGTGATTTTGCGAAAAGATTCGCCGCGAAAAAAATATGTGATTCGTCATGACTAGTCACTCAGAACAACCTTGAACGACGCCGGTGCGAAATTAATGAGCAGTAATAACTCGTGCCATGCATTACTGAGGCCTATGTTATACGTCGCATTTTCGTCGCGTCGAATGCAATTCAAATAAAGGCCCAAACAGACCGGACGCGAATTGGCAACGCGGCGCGATTTTTCAACGTTTTTAATTTTTCAAAATCAAATAAATTTTAAACTATCATAATATAGAACTATTTTAAACTATCATATTCTTATAGATTACATGACAATAAAACATTTTGACTGCTCTAGCGTCCATAGTTTCCAAATTTTGCTTCCACAATTTAATTTATATGCTTCTGAAAACTCAAAATTCGCGATTTTTCAACCGTTTTTAATTTTTCAAAATCAAATAAATTTTAAACTATCATAATATAGAACTATTTTAAACTATCATATTCTTATAAATTACATAACAATAAAACATTTTGACTGCTCTAGCGTCCATAGTTTCCAAATTTTGCTTCCACAATTTAATTTATATGCTTCTGAAAACTCAAAATTCGCGTCGCGTTGCCGCTTCGCGTCCGGTCTGTGTCGACCTTAATAGATAATGAGATGATAAACCTAGGCCTAACTTAAGATTTTATTCGATTGTGCATGTTTGCAGCGCTTACAAAATTGTGGGCTTAGAAAATTGACCAGGCATTTACATTCATAACAATAGTTTAATTTCTAAAGGTCTTCTTTTTTCATACACCCTGAATGTCATTCGTTAGCACAACACAGTATATACGTAGGATAATACTATGCATTTATATGATGAATACAAATTGATTTTAAATGTTATACGGCTTTCATGCACACGTTTGGAAATAACTTAAAACGGCGAGATTATAACTTCGCCCAAATTTGATGAACCTGCTTTATCATGAAATCCATCTCTATAGGAATTACCTAAATTAAGAAGATAAAAGATTTTTGTCGACCGGTCGGACAGTTCTCATTAAAGTGACTATATGCATAGTACCTTCCCATGCGAATAACTGCAAACACAGGTTTTGGATGGAAAATTGGTTCTGGTGCTTTGTGAAGGTTAAACGAAACTGAATTCTGAAATTAACAGCGGAGCTGAAATTCAGAGACAATCCCATGAGTAGAAGTTCAGGTACGTAACTAAGTATATACTCAATTCCCAGACGAATATAAAGAGAAAGAAATTTATAATCTTTATAAATTCAGTTGACTTCAACGATGCATAATATATTCAGGGCTTAATTTTGTTATAGAACCTCGCTGTATTTGCCATATGCTTTTTATTATCCACCTAAGCACCCTAATCCAATGGTGTGATCACGCATTACAGTATTACCAATGCCATAGGCGATTTAGGGGGGCTATTATCATATATTCTGCTATGCCTGGCTAATTTCTAGCCCATGAGTATTACATTTCGATGATATCCTCGAGAACCCATTCTCAGTTTAGTTGATCATCGTAGCTTGATTCATCTACATTAAAAAGTTCATCGATTCAAATTTCTAAGCGGTTCAAAGAACTAAATATGCTGCTACCTGCATGTCAGTGCTGACAATTGATGAATATTATTCCAAATTTGATAACAAAGGCTGCAAGTTAAAAAAGTTAAATATTTTGAAATTAAGTGTTAAATATTGTATTCATTATGGCAATGCATTACAATTAATAAAAGCATTAAATGATTTATTAAATATATAAAATAAATGTGTACATAAAGTCAGTAGTATTTAGGAAAGATTATTGATTACGTATCATAGTCCCACAGAGGCTGTATGGTCTCCAGAAAACTGACGTCATTCTTTATAGAGATCATGTTGCAATGTAGTTAATTATCTGGGGCCAGTTGTATAAAAGACTAGTTAGCTTTTAACTGTAGTTAAGGAAAGAATTGGCCAATCAGAGTCGTGTGTTTCTGAGTTAACTAGGATTTAACTATGCAAAATGTAGTTTAATTAAAAAGTTTTATAGCTATACAACCAACTCCTGGAGGTAGAAATATAATTGTGGACTTGTATAGATGAAACGACCGAAGACATGACCATCGTCTTTTAACATTTAACACAACCCCATATAAGGAGCGATGAAATACAGTATAACAGCAATAATTGCTATGAGGCCGACCCCACCAGCAATTTTGGCTAAAAAGCAATCAGACTCATGGCCACCCGAAGTATATAACAGCAAGAAATATTTTGAAAGTTAAAATAGATATAAAACAATGCATAATGCTAGGTGTTTGCACTTTGCAGTGGAGATATATGATATTGATGATGGGTTTTATTAGATTATATTTATCAAATATAATGCACGATATTTATGCACGGAACTTACTCATCAAATAGGCTAGAACAGGGTAGAAAAAATTCGACCTCAAACGTGCTCGGATTATATATCCAATGTATATTGCATGCACTTATGAATGCATGCTTGAGTATTTTTCTTTACCTTAAGATGCATGCGTGCATACACTTTTGTTTGCAAAATATTAAGCATTTTTAAGTTGTTTTCAAGTCTAAAAATGACAGATAAATTTAGTAAATATATATCGAAGGTATTTTGTATCTATAGTTTTTTTTCAAAAAACTAGCGTAATTTTTGTGTTTCAAGCGATGGTATTAATGTGTGCATTACATTTTTTGTACGAGAGAGTTGCCAGCCTTATGATAATTATATACATGATAGTATACAGTACTCGCATTGACCGGGCTGCCTGTGCACAGAAGTGAAATTTTAAAATTCAATCGATCATTTGAAATATGCATGGAACATTATTTAATTTTAGACTACGTGTACGTATTTAGAGCATTCGCCATAAGAATTTTGGTTGTCATGAACCATACTTTAGCCATATTATGCTGAATAAATTTGTAGGATTTTCTCTGCATGCAAACATAGAATACCTTGACAGAAGCCGGGCCGCGTTAGCAGGTGCTATATATGGGGGAAGGGAGGGCATCGGGTTTGCTTTTAAACTATAGATTTGCTTTCCTATCAATTGTATGATTGATTCATCATCAGTTTGATATTTCCTCAAACTTTTTAACACAGCGAAAATGACCATGATGTGAGAACAAAGATGTCAATGCAACTAAACTGTAGTAGTGGCATATATCACTTTCGTTATTCGTGGATTCGTCGCCAGGCTTATTAAATTTATCAAGCATGCATTTGTATAAAACTCACTCGTTCACTTACCAAGCCTGTTTTTGTTGAATATCGTATTTTACGGTGAAAAATGCCTTGTCCTAGATTGTATGTGAAGTATGACCATTTATGACCATATATGACCACCTGCCATATATGGCCTTAAGCAAAGAATCAGCTGATATAACAACTTTCAAAATAATCTCGCAACGCAACGTTTTGAAAACGGTTTATAGCTATATATAAATAAACCTTTGTTGTTTAGATTTTTGCTTATTGTTGCGTTGCGAGTTGATGTTGAAAGTTGTTTCGCGGGTGAATATATTATGGCCTAGCAAGAAATACGCATGAAAATTAAAGCACATTAAGTTGTATTCAGCAAAGTAAAGAGGCAAAGGTAAAATAGGCAGTACCTCCATTTCATTGCTATATATAGTAGCATGAATATATACAAACAAGAATGTATTGGACAAGAATAAAGAAATCTCGGCAGTGGTTAGCGCCATGGTCTGATGATGCTCGTGACAGGCCAAAAAGGTCTCAAAAAAATACATTTATTCTCCATTTTAACTGCATGTATTATTTGACGTTAAATAATGTTAAGAAACAATAATGTTAAGAAACAATAATGTTAAGAAAAAATAGTGTTAAACCAGGAGGAATTTCGTTTTAAACAAATCGGCAAATGAATGCTGTGCTGCACCCTGGGAACAGTATTGTTAACAATGTTGTTGAAGCTTGTTGAATCATCAATGTTGTTGCACAGTGCACATCACGATGCAATGTTCTTGTAACAAGTTGCAACAACATTGATGATTCAACAAGCTTCAAACAACATTGTTAAACAATACTGTTCACATGCAGGGTGCAGCACAACATTGTTCGCTCCCGTTTTTAACAACTTGCATAAACATGATGATTTTTACGCGTGTGTAAGCCAATCAGAATACCTAAATAGTTAATACTTCATGTAAAATGGTAAATAATGTACCTTATGTTGTCTGAATATTTATGCATTCTGATTGGGTTACTAAAAATGTAAACAAAATTTTTGATTAGTCTAGAGCGAAATTCCTCCTTGCTATAGTGTTAGGTATATATCATTTTCAACGTTGGTAAGGTTATACACCGAGACCGAGGGTGACATGCAAGTGATTCATACATCTCGAGGCTATATATACATATCTTGTGACATGCGCCCTATGTTATGTGAATATGTTAATATTCCTATAGTTTCAAAATAATTATAGCATCGTTCGATATTCGTGCTTGCTGACTTGGAAAATTAATAATTTGCTATCAATCATCTTTTTTACAGTAGCGCTGATAAAGACATGCTAATATAATAATAAAAACAAAGGTACCAACTCCACCACCAGCATATCCCGTGGCTAAAAAAATAAGACAATCAACATTATAATCGTAACGACGTAAATATATAATATAGAGGACTTTGCAAAGCCATATAATATATTTATTATATGGCTTTTCTGCCTTTTCACGATCCTCTACTCCGACTGGTTGACGAGCGGTTCGTAAAAACCCATATCTGGATCGTGGCCGTATCTATTGCGTATCTGGACCAGTATCCCGGATGTTTCATGCAGTTCATGATCAACCATCGTATAAACAGATCATTGACCTCGCTTGTTCGATCCGTATTGGTTCGATCTGTATCTCGCTCCTTCCTCGCTCGGTCCATACTAAAAAGCCTCGGTCTGATATTTCAAGTACAGACCTCACGCTCGGTCAATAATCAGTTATTAATATATCACAAATTGTATTGTTCCGAAGGCGATAAACCGAGCGAGAATCGTGTGATAAACTTTTTGTTGTATATTTGGTTATTCTGCTAATAAATTAGGTTCAATTAAACCATAATTTCGGTTTTCATTACTAATTTCAACCAAAAACTTGTGCATTAAACATCAATATCTTGGTTTCAACACAAAAACGCGGCCGGCATCTTGAATATACAGAAAACGATATCATTGACAAATCGTTTTTTGGGCACTTGTTATCTCCCTGACTAAAGACACAGGTGTGTGATATATATTTAAGAGGAGATATTTTTCTATGTCGCGTAATATTAATTTGCTCAAAACCTCAGTTATGTCTTCCTGCAACAGCACTTAAATTTTTAGTATTAAACTGTTTTACACGAGCTCGAGTGGTATAATGAGCTGATACAAAGAGAGCAATATGTATGGCGCACCCATATCACTATAAACTGCCCTCGTAGTAAAAAATAAGCAATAGACCTTTTTCATAATGATGTCAAACGCGGAAATTCTGATGTTACACGAAGTTTGATTGGCTCAATAGTTTTGTGGAGCCAATCAAATTTCGTGTAACATCAGACTTTCCGCGTTTGACGTCATTATTAAAAAGGTCTATTGAGCATTCTTTATTTCTAATTTGAAACTTCATCCCCTCCCATGCAAACTTTTAGATGAAGTGACGCCCTTCTATATAATGTTACAGCCAAACTTACTTTTGCTGCCGCTACCAGTTTTTGTCTTACCACCATCTCCGTTGATATTGATGCTGTTACTGTTGTTGGTGTTGTCTAAAAATGAATGTGAGGAAATTAACAGTTAGAATAATAGAAATTTACAGCTTTGAGGTTGTTATGATAATCATTCACATGTACGGTGTAATCTATTGGTCACAAACACGAATATAATTGACATATGTAAATCGGTACGTCATCGATAAAAATGCCGTACTGGTAGTCTGGTACACGAGAACTACGACTAAATGGAAACCAGGATTAACCTAATTTTAGTGCGTATATATAGATACGCTATATATACGCTTACCTTTTGGTTCTGCAACATAGGATGCCGTGAAAGCCTTTCCATTTCTGCTTCCATCTGACGTGAACGTTAGATAAAAATATCGACCTGTAGACGTAAATTGCCAACTTCTGGAGCACAATCTTCCAAAGCTTAACGAATATTCATCATAACCATTAAACACTTCAATGTAGTCGCAACCGCAAAGACTACACGCCTCCATGTCGAGCGTGTCAATATTTAGTTTAACCACATGATTTGTAAATGGTGCCTCAATGCGCCAACATTTCGAGACATTATTTGGATATTGGAAGGGCCAACCCGGACCATAAATTGTCCCATTGCCATTTCTGTAATGCGTAGTCGTGTTGCAAGTACCTACGAATTTGGGAAAATAGATCGCTCACTGTAATTCATAAACCTTATTATGGTTATGAAGGGCTTACGTTGTATCATAAAAGGAGCTTCTTAAATTGTAATTATTATTCTTGCACGTAGTTTTCATGGGCAATTTCCCAGAGGAATGGACTTTAGGATTGTGCTAGGACGTATGATTGTGTGGACGATTATGAAAATATCTTGTCTTTGACACCCTTGCTCAAAAATATTGTAAATCAGAAGTTGTACTTCTGGTTTAATTTTTTAAAATGAAATCCTATATAACTTATAAATTGTCGGTAGAAATTTGCTTCTATATAGGATTTAGTGCAACATGTGTCATCAAAAGCATGTCAATTTTTCGCCGAATTTAATACCTGCAAACACGTTAACCACAAAACAGGAGCAGAAAATGAGATAGCCTTTAAAAAAACAATGTAATATTGGTGATATTTACAATAAACAGCACTGTATAATAGTAATAGTAATGGTAATGGTGATGGTAATGGTAATGGTATAATGGTAATGGTAATGGTAATGGTAATGGTAATGGTAATGGTAATGGTAATGGTAATGGTAATGGTAATGGTAATGGTAATGGCAATGGTAATGGTAATGGTGATGGTGATGGTGATGGTGATGGTGATGGTGATGGTGATGGTGATGGTGATGGTGATGGTGATGGTGATGGTGATGGTGATGGTGATGGTGATGGTGATGGTGATGGTGATGGTGATGGTGATGGTGATGGTGATGGTGATGGTGATGGTGATGGTGATGGTGATAGTACGAGCAAGCAAGATTAAAAAATATTTTATTATATGCCACATTTTGCAGTATAAATATTTGACAGGAAGGTTTTTTATTCGCCTGTCGTATAGGTGCTTTACTACCATGATATCCCTGGGCATTTGTTCCTTGTTTGGCACATTTTAGTGCTCGATTGAGTTGAATTAGTTTTTTTGGAATAAAATTGTTGTAGTTAAACAGATACAAACTACATAGTGTAAAGGCTAATTGTTTAGATGTGTATACGCACAGGGGGTTTCAAAGAACAGCAGAGAAATTCACAAATAATATATTATACAGTGAGTTTAGTGATTGTGAGTATGGAGACTGAAATATTTTAAAATTGCAACAGCATGGTGAATAAAGGTCCTTTTAGTTTATTTCTGTCTCACTTTTGGGACTCCCCGCTGTTGAAATAATCATGCATGCTTTGAAAAAATCTTTTCCGAGTGGTGTTTTTCCCAGAACCTAAAAAGTGAAAGTGGATTTTTGGACAATTTAGATTCATATCATGCACGGATAAAGAATTCCATGCGTCGGAATTCTTTATGTTGTTTGGCTCTCTGATTATACTTTTCCTTTCAATACACTTGGTGTATTGCGTGCTCTTGAAATAACCACTATATACAACCGTGAAGTAAGTTACTTTCTATATAAAACCTTTTAGCTACATTTTTGCAAAGATTATAGAGCCTGTCTATTTACTCTATTCCCCGTCTTGTTGCCATTTTATTTGATATCGGTGTTTCGTGTTTGGTTTCGGTCCTCCATATGATTCGGTTTCATGCAGTTAAGGTCGAGGTAGGCAAGGGTTTATGTCATCCGGCCCACGCGAGAGGTTTGTACGATTAGGGAAAAGTGAAAATGATTGTTGACAAAGGTTGTGTCCGATCCATTACACACTCAGTAGCCAAACAAGACAACGCAAAAATTAATTGCTTCGTCCAAAAGATATGAGTAGGTATACATGTTTGATTTGATACAACTTACAAATCGACTTGAGAAACTCGTGCATTATCAAAATTTCTTTATCATGAACGATTAAGCATTCCAAAGATGTCTAAAGAAAATGCCATGTTTTCTGGGTAATATATAGAATTTAGAATTTAGTTTTGAAAACTGTGTTAGAATTTGATTTTTATTGGAAAGACGGCATATCGACACTTCCACTAGTATACACATACCCGCGCGAGTATCATAAACGGGCGCGTAATCGCATTTTTGGTCGGTTGTTACCTTCGAGAGATGTATGCACAATTTCTGTCTCATTAACATTCCTTTCCTAGCGGGAAATGGTGTGACCGCATTCCCGTATCTCAGGTGAAAATGAAACAAGATTGTTTTCCTTATTTTAACAAAAGTATGCCCATGCAACATTTTAGAAAAATTATTGTGTACCGTCATTGTAATCATGTGGCTGAATTTAGTTTAATAATGATACAACATCCAAAATGAATCATCACAGCGACTTTTCAAGTAACTTTCAAAACTTTTAACAAAACATTTAATATTCTGCTTTGTTCCCGACATGGTATTTTACGTCCAGTGTCGGTGGAAGCCCTTCAATTTTATTTGTGATAAATTGTAAAACTATATATTATATTGCAATGCAAGTTACTTACCAATTTTTTGGTCGATCGTCATGTTTTTCAAACTGAACTGTTTTAAACTCGTCATGTTTTCCGAACTGAACTGTTTTAAATTGTGGTCGACAATGCAAGATTGTCGCGAATTACTGTAGTGGGTAGTCATGCAATTAAAACATGCGCATATATCCATTTAGTTATTATATAACTTCCATATTTAGTTAAAAGTTTAGAGTATTTAAAAAAATCTGATTGGTTTATAATTTGCTATCACTTTCGCCGTTAATTAAACACGGATTTTTTCCAGGTAACTTCTCGCCAAACTATACGTATACCCGATAAGAGATAAAAGTGAGGGTTTGAACAACAAAAAAGCATTTCATACATGAAGAATGTCAATTTTTATGAATTTTATAGAAAGTGGTTGTTTCAATTCCATGGAATAAGTGGTGAAAGCAGGATTATAGGTTTTTGCTTTATATATGAAAATGCATATAATTTCCTGACCGCGATTATTCACCGTTATATTATATGCAGCGTTTATATAATTCTTTATACTTTTTTTCGATCGAGCGTTGAGAAAATATCGAGAATGAAGCTGGGTTTTTTAAAAAGTTTTTTATCCTTCTTTCTGATTCCAGATCGGTGGATCAAACACGATAATCCATAGGATAATCGCACATATGTTATTATCATGAATAATCGCACATATATTATTATCGCTTTTCAAAATGGCGGATTCGTCAATAAAGCATGCACTGCATATATTATATATATATATATATATATATATATATATTATATATATATATAATATATATATATATATATATATATATATATATATATATATATATATATATATTAATTAAGAAATTGTCCTACAAGAAATTGTCTTTTAGATAACATGCATGCAAGCTCTATAGCTTCTTTCAACCAGGTGTACCACTCAATTTAGAATAAATTTAGTTTTAGGTAACTCTATATTAGAGTTGAATTGATTCTTTTAAAATATATATGTTGCGTGCATCGCGTGCATGCAGTGGTACGCATCAGTAACAAAATATAATAAAGATATTTATTGAATACAAATAACATGCAGCGAAAGGAATCTTTTCTAGGTAGTCTCTTTCCCAGAACCAAAAATGAAAGTTATAATGCATTTATAACATTCATTCCACTTACCAAGCCTTCATGTTTTTGTTAGGTATCATATTCTATTTATATAGTCATTGAATTTAGTACTTATGTCTTCATAAGTAATTTTTTTCTTGTTTTAAGAAAACACATATTCTTATCAAGAAAATAAATACTCGATTTCCTATTTCAAGCTTGATTAGATTTTTTTCTTATTTTAAGTAAACAGATATTTTTACCAAGAAAAAGACTACTCGATTTCTTATTTATAATAATTGTCCTTCGAAAAACTATTCTTGATAAGCAAATCTATTCTTGTTTTAAGTAAATTGGCATCCTTCTTAAGTAAAAATTTACTAGATTTCTTATTTCAAGTACTGATTTTTTTATTGCTAAGAATTTTGAATTTTGCAGTGCAGTGAAGACTTTCGAAACTTAGTTCTTTGTCTTATTAAAATTCCATTCCAAGCAGGAAATGGCGCGACCGCATTCTTTCATCTCAGATGAAAATGAAAAATTTCTTAATTTTTAAAAAATGCGTGCTCGTACAATAAGTTAAGAATTCCTTGTGTACCGCGTCATTGCAATACGGTAGTAAAATTTAGCAGTAATACAACGAATTCCACAATGAATTCATCACAAATACTTTTAAAAACTTTTTTAACAAAAATTTCAATATCTGGCTTTAATTGTTCTCGAGATTAATATAATTTTGAGCCCATGCAGCGTCGATGGACGCTCTCAGTAATTCAATTACTTCCATTAATTTGCAAAAGTATATTATTACACGTTACTTACCAACTGATTGTTCGACCGTCATGTTTTCCAAACAGAACTGTTTCAATCCCCACAGCTTGAAAAGTGTGATCGCGACAATGCAAGCTGGTGGTTAATATAGGTACTGAATCATCCAATTAAATCAGCGCATACCTTCAGTCAGTAGGTAAAAGACCCTGGGTACGAGGTTGACCTTCAGTAAAAATTGAACTGCCATATTTATAATATTTAATACCACCTTTGCCGTTTGAACTCGAAACTTTACCATAAAACTTCAGAAAACTAAGAAGACGAGGAGAATAGAAAGCGAGTGTTTGTAATTGGAACAGCAAAAAAGACATTTTCATGATATCGCATGAAGCATTTCGATGTTTAATAATGTCGTAACGTTCATTAATTGACTACCTATATACATACATGGTTGGATTTTTGCTCAATAATATATAAATTATGTCCATGCAAACCTGGCTCTCGAATAATATACTTGCAGTTGCACTCTTAAATTCTTCCGTGTAGTAACAATATAAATTTCTGAATTCCGAAATTTTGTACAGGTAATTCCATAATAGCCTTTTAAAAAAGGAACCGACGAGACGGTTTATACAAGATAGCTGCTTGTTTTTGTTTAAAATTGGGATTAGTGGTGAAGGCATGCATACAGCACTAGTTATTGGTTATAGTGTATCGATGCATGGTAAATGTAAAAGGGTTGATGAAATCTTTAGGGCTGCTTGTCGGTTATTTACCGTTCTGGGGCCGGTTGTATCAAGCCCGTTTAGCTTAAACGGTGCTTAACTGAAAATTAAATAACACTCTTACAACTCCCTTGAATGAGTCAACCTGAATATTATGTACTGAATATGTACTTGTAAACAGTATCTTTGTATTAAGGTTAAAAACATTTAGTTTGCTTAATGAATAAAACAATAAACTTGCTTTCTATTTTGAACATGATGATATAGATAAGGTAATATGTTGTGCTACCACCCTGAACATTTCATACAGTTTAAACTTAATATGAGAATAATCTGGAAAAATAAAACTTCCTATTCGTAGAGTTAACAAGATAATTATCTTTCTGAGTTTGGAATAATAAAAGTTATATTAAATTGAAATAACTCTAATGGAGTGGCATTGATTCCTTGAGAATAACAGTGTTGCGTGCATGCAGTCAGTGGTACGCATCAGTAGCAAAATATAATAAAGATATTTAAAACAAATACCATGCAGCGAACGGTAGTCCTTTCTAGGTAGTCTCTTTCCCAGAACCAAAAATGAAAGTTATGTTATGCATTCCTTTTGTATATATTTCCTTAAATTCACAATAATACACATGCATGCATGCATTACTTGTATAAACTGCATGAACTCCATAATAATAGATAAATCCTACATAATAATAAACATTTGGTAACATTAAATCATTGAGATGCTTGTGCAAGAGCGTATAACACGATAAGAGTCGCCGTGCATTTTATTTGCGCGGCATTTTGTGAACGCAACAGCTTAATTCGGTTTCGTACAAACCCGTAAAATTTCTGTTCGCTTTTCATCCGCATTGCATGTGCATATTATAAGCTCTGCTTCTTCGTAGGCCGTTAGTATTATACTGTCAGCTATATCAGTAGGTTGTCGGTCGGGTTAGACTCTTAGTAAATGAAGCTTCTCGCAGACAGCTATACATATAGCTCCTCGTGATTTTTTCTGTAAAGCTTGCCATGTACTGTAGTTTAACCTCCCTCCAGCTGGGTCTCCCATGGAATTAACCGTCGAGAAACAATTTCGTCGAACTGTATCATTTTTCCCCTTCTCTACGATATTACCTGCATGTGACATCGTTCTAGAAATGAACTGATTTAAGGCGGCAACACTCGTGATTTTATTTATTACTTATTGTGGTCCTATGTATAAAAGTACAAATTTTGGTGCTGGGTATTTCCTTAGTACTCGTTCAGAATATATATGAAGCTTTTATATAGTATGTGGTATGTGTTCATGACTTTAATCTATGAGGTATACTGAGTTACGCGTTAGTTATGACTTAGTTATGCACTAAAGTTACCATATGCTTGGTCACATGCTTAATAAACGATTATATATATGATTATGAAAATTACGTATATAACTATATAAATTCAGAAAAATCACGTGTCTTGCACACTGTCAGGCAGGAATTCCTTTTCAGCGTCAATTAACTCCCTCCGCCACAGAGGCAACAGCAAATACATAAAAATATTACGAAGCCGATAAAGCTACCAATTCCACTACCAATGTAAACTATCGTCTCTAAATAAAGAATAGAAATTAAATCAATGTGCGTATGCAGAAGCGTATATATAGAGAGAACATTGTAAACCAGGACCAGGACCGAAGGTTGGTGTAATTTTACGGCATGCATGGAAATTCAGTACATTAAACCTATATTCGTGATTTGATATCCGGAAGAACACCTTTATAACTGCGGTGATCTGGATGGATCACGGATACATGCACAATGATACACATCTAAAAGTGTGTATAAAATACGCCAAAAAGAATGCGCTAAACTTAGCTCCTCAATAATACATAAGCATGATACTACAATAAAACTTACTATTTCCACCATCGTCTTTTTTCTTATTGTCATCGTTATTGTTGTTGATATTGATGTTGTTGTTGTTATTATTGTTGTAGGTGTTTGCTATAAATGTAGAGAAATGAAATGATAAATAAACTGAGAAATTTAAATTCTTCTGTAAAAATTAATCACAAAATTTCAATTGCTATTACAGGTTATAACGTTGTGTTGTCAACAGATACCACTATATATACTTTATTACTCGAGCTAAAGTGCGAGAGTCTTAAATTCGGTCAGTTTTTTTTCGCGCAAGACTTATTCTCCCACGCGGCCAATTTTAATTTTGGCCAATCGAAATAATTCGTGGTCGCATGTGACATATTTGTCACCATCTTTTTGGCGTTCAGCAACTCATTCATCTTCCTGTCCTGTTTCTTCATGCTAACTTCAGCGGCTCATTTGACTTCCAGCTTCTTTGTGCTTAACATCATGCAGCTGCGGGTGCATGAGGACTGTTTTCTGGCATACGACACGTTACGTTAACAAACAGTGTAATTATAGTGCGTTTTATAATATGTGCACCCGGCCAGGCACTTGTGATTCGCATCCAGGTATTCTGTGTTTGTGCGCTTTCTAAGCGTATACTCGACCGAAGCTAAAAGACACCGCACGCAATGTTCTGTATACTCGATCAAAACTAAACGACTGAAAGCATATTTTGTGAACTTGATCGAAGCTAAATGACGGTGCGCATCTGCTCATCAAAAACCCTCCTTTAGCTCGAGTAAACGTTTAGCAAGCGTTTTGTTATAATTATTTGCAGATTTTCAGTTTGGTAAATTTAATTATTTATTCGATTTATTTATTCGATTATTTATTCGACGAAGAGCACTAAACAAATTGAAAGACAAACATGACACCAAAATATTAATGACTGCATAGGCTTTACGAACGTGCAGGTAATGGAGACGAAATTACTCTTACATTTTTGCAATGTAACGTAGGATGCCGAAAAAGCATCACCGACTCCGGCGGAATCTGAGACAAATTTCACGTAAAGGTATCTGCCAGAAGATGTTATTCGCCAATTTCCGGTGCAAAACTTTCCCAAGCTTGAGGAAAATTCACTATAACCATCAAACAGCTCTATATAGTCGCATTTGCAACCACTACAGGCCTCCATGTTCAGCGTGTTGATACTCAGTCGAACCACATAATTACTGAGAGGCGCTGTAATACGCCAGCATTTGGCGACGTCATTTCCATATTTGAATGGCCATCCTGGACTATAAATACTCCCAGAGGAACTCAACTTCGTTGTCGTGGAGCATGTGGCTAGGAATAAAGGAAATCGATGTGATGGTTAACTTATCAGACGGTATAATTATTATACCATAATAAACTATTATATGTATTATACGATGTAGCGAGTATATATACGATATAGAATATAGGTGTTTTGACAAAAACATGTCAAATTGTTAGCTGAATTTATATAATACCTGCGAATGTGTACGCCGCAAAACAGGAGAACAAAATGAGACAACCTTTAAAAAAATAATACATTTCATCTTAGACATTGGAAAGACATGCATAGAACAACCATCAGTAAGCCACTCGCTCTAACTTTGAAACCTTTGTACCAGCCAAAAATCAAGAAAGACAAAGTGTCCAGGAAGTATAGCGCATTGAACGCACTGTGTATGGAACTTGGACTTGCCCAGAAAATTTTGGCCGCACAACATTAAACGTAAACAAACAAATTTAGGCTCGAATCAAGCCTGTCATCAATTTGAAAGAGAAAATGCACACGGGAAACACAGCCAACGTTCATGGATTCGCCTCAAAATTTTTCAACGGCCATTTTGAAAATCTCGGCGAACTTACAGGATCAGTACGGATTAGCTGGTGAGCTCGTAGGCTCGTAGACTTGTTTCTACTTTACTATCTTTGCTATTTCATCATGTCCTTTGCAGTGGCGTAGCCAGCCGACAATTTAGTCTTGCTATGCTGGTATTTTGGTGTTCATTGACTGTGAAACAATGAATTTGTAAAGAAATGAATAATGATAACAACATAAAATTTGCATAGCATGACTACATCGTCAGGCTGGCTACGCCACTACCCCTTTGTATGTGTGGAGAAGTCTAAAGCTTCAAAATAACACTACAGGGGTTTAATAATTTTCTTTCAAAATTAATGTTGTATTTATTTAATAATAAATTTCTTTCAAATGAGCTATGTAGCTATTATATCGAAAATTAACACGCTGTGACACTGAGGAATCTTTCCCAAGTTGCGTATTTCCTGGAACCGAAAATGAAAGAAAAACTCATATATTTCTTAACCTCTATAACTCGTAAACAGATTCAAGCACGTATACGCGCAAACCCTGCAATTGTAAACGATTGTAAGTGAAAGTTTCAAATTTGACGTGCACCGAGGGTATATACATACAGTTTGGGGACAAAATCGTGCCAAGACTGCAATAACTCAGTGTTTCCAATGTAATTACGATCTTTTTTAATGTTAGTACCAGTAAATCCTGGACACAAGCAAGCGAAATCAGCATTTGTAGGAGGTGAAGATAAAAGAGCCACTTTCCCATATTTTACATACCAAATTTGAATGTATCATTTGTGTCCTATAGATTCTAATCTATAAATATTTGCGTGCATTCCTATATGTTACCTTAATAAACAGATTCAATTAATTTAGTTGTTGAAAAAGTCTAATGCATGTCTATATATAATTTGATGTGGAAAAAACGCATTCGCAAGCAAATGGTGAAAAGAACCATTAAAATTTCGTTCGAAATGTTTGATAACAATAACTTTCGCCGAAGTTTCGATATCAAGATCTGACATAATTCATTCAAGTTGCATGTGATATATCTTGTACTACGATGATAACTGGGTGATCTTCATCTATTATTTTATCTCTACTATCCTATACAATTTGACAAAAACAATCTATATTTCTCTGCTCATTTATGGAGTCAATTAATTTTAATAAAGTGCCCTCATATATGTAGATCTTATTCCTAATTAGAGTAAAGTCGATTAATACATTATTTCTTTTGATTCATTCTTTTAGAAAAATCGTTTTACTTCATGCAGTGGTAAAAAATTCCATCAAAATATTGGTAGCCTTATCGGCATATTTTAATTAAAAGAATTAGCATGCAGCGATTTGTTTGTATTTTAAGTATATATATATATATATATATAATTATATATATATATATATATATATATACCACGCGAAGTCGTTTTCCAAGAATGGATAATGAAAGTTGATCTTTAAATTCTATCACGTATATACTTAATTCCCTTCTACCTACATGAGCTCAAACTGCGCTAAAGAGGATGTTTCATACTTCTCTCATCAGTGGGTGGATGATATATAGTTTGCATTCTCGCATGTAACGTATATGTAGAATACATATATGTAAAATGGTTTATATAATAAGTATTCCAGTTATCCCTTTTAATTTATTCAAATAGTTATACCATAGACTATTCTTATTATACTGCATGAACATCTGTTGTTAGTTTGAGAACATCTATATAATCAACAACCTTAGGAACGTATATATATTTTCCTGCATCGTAACAATCAGTTCACTTGTTTCGAAGCCTAAAAATCCCATATTAAAATCCCCGTAATTAGTTTCGGTTTTCAGATAATGATTTCGCACCGAAAGATCACCCTTTTTTGTGGCATAATTGGTTCGTAGTATATCGCAGATGTAAATTTACAACTATAGTCGCAAACAGGTTACTTACCAAACATGTATTTTGCCATGATATTTTCCAAACAGAAAGATGTTCAACGTCTCAAGATCGCATGGATGCGCGTCTTAAAAGGTGTGGACAATACTCTGGATTAAATATGGCCTATGCTCCTCCCCCATGCATAGAGTTCCTGCGCACATATGTATTTATGCAAATCTTCGTATATTCATGCATATAATATTCAGTTTTTAAAAAATTTAGCTTTCAGTTTAGTCTAAAGTCCGGCGCACATAATAACGCTTCGCTGAGCCACCTACCGACCTCACGGGTACTGGCATTGAAACTATTTTCCCGCAAGAGATACCTGCCTCGCGAGAAACTTATATCAGTGCAAACTTACATACATGAGTCGGTACCGACAGTACGTACCTATATGAACAAGCTTTGCTATTGGTTGATGATAGAATAAAACACAATGAACTATAGAAATTGATTTCTAAAAGAACGATCGAACATAAACACTATTCACTATATATTGTTACAAAAAGCCAATCACAAAACTCGTTCATATTAGACATACGTATACATTATCGGTAACTACAGTCTGTATGGCACGCGCGTGTGCCAGAAAATATGCTAAAGCTACCTCCACGCGAGATCGACAGCTTGGCTTAGATCGACAGGCGAGTCTCTCGTGTGCCGGGCAGCCTCGAGGGCGTTGAGGTCGCTAAGGATCTTGGGGGAATTTTCGCAAATATTTACAATATGCAAGCGGTGATCAACATGTAAAAAGCAAACAGCTTTCTATACACTTATAGTTGGTTTAAAGTTACGAGCATGAATAAATGTTTTGTTTTATTAAAGCTGAAGAACACGCGGGAATGTTGCGAGAGCTACGAAAAGCGCACGAAAAACGCGGGCTTCGACCAATCAGAACACGCGTTATATACACATTTTATTTTATAAAGACAGTGAAATACGTTTTGTATCATTTACTCGTAGATGAAAATGTATTGAATTATTACTGAATTCTTTTTACGCCGATTCAGCTGTTAATCAATTCCGAGGGTGAAGGATAGCTAACAATCTACAGGGAATCTCAAAAAACCCCGAAAACTATTGAAATCACTCATTGTTAAAATTTGAATGCCGTGTTCACGAATTTCAGCCTGTGGGGATTTAATGCAACTTATAAAATGCTAAATGCTTTGTGTTGCTAGAGAAAGGGGACATGTTGAAGGTCATGGTCCTTGAGATGCACATTTAAATATTGTTATCCATATTTGTAAATTGTAAATATTGTTAATAAATATGATTTTTGCGAACAAGCAAATTTTACTGCATCATATGCATGCATAAAAATGAGTATGGTAAACATTTATACACCTGTGGGTCCCAACAGAGTGCTTAGGCATTCAAACTCTAACAATTGCATTGTTATGGGTGATTTCAATAGTTTTCGGGTTTTTTTGAGACACCCTGTACAGGGTGTCCCAAAAAAAAGCAACCACTTAAATATGCAGAACATTAATACAGCTCTAAAGCGCAATACAGGGTGAGTAAAAAAAACTGACACCTTTGAAATTCAAATTAGCCGCGAACTTATGGCTGGAATTTGACAATTCCCATTGTGTAAAATCAACAAGACGTGGTTAATTAATGCAAAAGTGTTTAAACCAATTGAACTAATTCCGAGTTCTTTTTTATTACAGAGCTTCCGAGTTCTTTTTTATTACAGAGCTTAGAATGCATTTTAACTCCCAAAGGGAACAAACTTTATTTTCTACTTAATTAATGGGTTCGCCTAATTGATATGCTTCGTATACCCATAAGATATTTTAGGCAACTTCTGTCTCATTACAGCCGATTATACAGGGTGTCCCAAAAAAACCGAAAACTATTGAAATCACCCATAACAATGTAATTGTTAAAGTTTGAATGCCTAAGCACTCTGTTGGGACCCACAAATGTGTAAATGTTTGCCATAAGTATTTTTATGCATGCATATGATGCAGTAAAATTTGCTCGTACGCGAAAATGATATTTATTAACAATATTTAAATGTGCATCTCAATCACCATGACCTTCGACATGTCCCCTTTCTGTAGCAACACAAAGCATTTAGCATTTTACTGAGTTGCATTAAATCCCCACGGGCTAAAATTCGTGCACACGGCATTCAAATTTTAACAATGAGTGATTTCAATAGTTTTCGTTTTTTTTGGGACACCCTGTAGACACATTGCAGCTAATTTGAATTTGAAAGGTGTCAGGTTTTTTTTACTCACCCTGTACAGGGTGTCCCAAAAAAAACGAAAACTATTGAAATCACTCATTGTTAAAATTTGAATGCCGTGCTCACGAATTTCAGCCCGTGGGGATTTAATGCAACTTATAAAATGCTAAATGCTTTGTGTTGCTAGAGAAAGGGGACAGGTCATGGTCCTTGAGATGCACATTTAAATAATGTTATCCAAATTTGTAAATTGTAAATATTGTTGATAAATATCATTTTTGCGAACAAGCAAATTTGACTGCATCATATGCATGCATAAAAATGCTTATGGCAACCCTGATTTACAGACTTGTGGGCCCAACAGAGTGCTTGGGCATTCAAATTCTAACAATGGCATTGTTATGGGTGATTTCAATAGTTTTCGTTTTTTTGGGACACCCTGTAGATAAGCACCTCTGGGAATTGAAAATGGCTCTTAATCCTTCATTTACAATGCTAAAAGTCATTTTAGCTGAACTATGGTGCAAACCCGAACAATATTAATATTCTTGCATATTTAAGTGGTTGCGTTTTTTTGGGACACCCTGTATAACAGCAGTGGCATTAGAAATTTTGTATTGGTTAAAGATTGACAGTGTAATTGGCTTGGCCTTGGAGAATAACATTCGGTAAACCAAAGCAAATATAAAGTTGAAATGAACTGAAAATGATGTAAAACTGTAACGGCTCAGCCTTCTCAACCTGATTCACACATCTGGGCAATAAATTTATGGTCTTTTTTCATTTTATTAATCACTTGCAACACAATAGAAATATGCAAAACATATTGACCTGAAGCAGACTGAAGTTTGTTTGGCTAATTTATTCTAATTTATCTGCCAAACTGCATGGGTTGGGGAAATTACATTAGGTGTACTTAGGTCTGTTTCAATCAGTGGTTTCAATGCACCGAACGTATTTAAAACAATAGTTAATCAATCAAGATGGCTCATTATCTATTGTTGGTAACAGGACAAGCATGACGTTTGACATTGTGCGATCGATGCATAAAGGGCATTGTCCCGTTGGAATGTTTTTGAGGTAATAAAAAGTCGTTGAGTTTAACCATTGTCAGACAAAGCGCAGTTTGATTTCCTAGTGTTTTGCGATGGACAATATGCGCGCTGTGCGGTTAGAGTTAGACCACCAACAGGAATGGATCGCATTGACGCCGGCATTGGCGAAGCTCAAGAGTTGCATGGCAACTCCTGGGACTCGGTGCCGATGAGCGGAGTTACTGAAACGGTGAACTGTAATAAACTGCGGAACGGTCATTGCGGACGATTTCAAATGAAAATACCAAATTCGGACTGCCGGTAAGGTAACCTGAATTTCAGGTTACCTTTGGAGGGTTTTTCTCCGGGCACTCCGGTTTCCCTCCTTTTCGTTTGGCTTGAAAAAACAGTGTCCATGTCTGGGGCCAAACCAAAACGTGCTTTTTGATAGTGATAAAAACGCATGTGTGGCTTCTGGGTTCGATTCCCAGAACACTGGCGTAAAAAATTTTAAAAACCCGATCAGTAAATTAAAAATATAGAAATGCAGCGATATAATCCATGATGATCAGATATAATCATATCTATGGATACAATCTGTGATTTGTTGCCATAGATACGACTTAATATGGGCGCCATCTTTACATAGTAAAATTGTAATTGTCAATTGTCATTACTGTTGTAAATATATTTGAGAATATATTTGACTATTTTGCAAAACGTATTCAATTGAAACTCGTGGAAAACCTATTTTCTGGTGGTATAATGAATGGTAAAATTTTATTTTTGTTTAACATAGATATAAAATGTACTGCTACTTATACTAAAATAGTATATTTGGCTCATAATCAATAGTTTAACGTATTGTATAAACCAGATCGAGACAGAGTTCATTTGGAAATGCATAGTCAATGGAGTATACACACCAGTAGGTAACGTTGTTAGATTAAATATATTTACTGACATTGTGTATAAAAATTTATAGTTGTGATTTGAATCCTTTTGAGATAAATTTTTATTGATTTTAACTTATTTGAATTTCAAAGACCTTAGACTTCCTTAGACTATATATGCTGTGTCCATTGAAGATTTGCAGTTTTATCTATACATTTGCAACAAATAAGAATAATAATTCAAACATGTTTATGCTTATTGCCTAACACTGTTTAACATAAAATTTAAAGTGTGATGACATAAATAACTAAAGAGAAACTTTACAGTTTACATTATTGAATAATGGTAGTTGACAACTTGACACAGTGGCAAATTCAGGGTAAGTCATAAAACACAGTTATAAAACACACAATAATTTCCAATTCAAAGTGTCTAAATAACAATGCTATATTTTTACATAAATATTTGAGCTGTAGTAATTTATTCTGACTTAATACCCTAGATCTGCCACTGTGTTGAGAATGTCTACAAAAGTTAGCCAATTAAAATTTCTTCTATTGAGGAGAAAAATAACTTTGCATTACAGACATGCATGAAAGCAGACCTTACTATACATTGTGTTTTCCCAATTGAAAAGAGAAATAAATAACATGTGACTAATATGCTACTATAAGAATAACCTAGCTGTTTAACACTGCCTAATGCACAGTCTAGCTGAGTTGTGTTGCGAGTACCAGCAGCAGTATCTAAATTGGTAGGATCACTGCAATCAGAAGAATTTTTTAAAATTGTTTGGCATATATTAGTACAAATAAGAAATTACTAAAGAAAATTATTTTATTATTTGTATTGTTTATAATAACCACATGCTTCTAGTTTTGAGTATTACAGCAATTAATTGTATGATATGTATTGTATTAACCATTGTGCTTTTCTTCTCTTTCTATTTAAATTATATTCAGATGAGAAGTCGAAGTTAGATAAAGAAATCACTTTGAAATTGATTAGAGATCATAATGTTCCGAAAAGATCTTCAATGTCTGCAGATGATATGTAAGAATTAAGTTTAGATGTCTGTCATTATATAAACAATAATTTATGTCACCCATGCAGCAGTCTCCTTTCATGGTTAAGATGCATGGGTTTTTCTTGCAGTATATATACATGCAGCTGTGATGAATTTGATTGGCATTTTCCCTCCTGTACAAACAACTGATTTGTTTAATCAAACACTTGAATATATAGCAATGATGTAGGCGTCTACCCAAACGTTTTGGCTTTATAAATATCTGCTACGTATAAATTGCTTCTGATATGATCAAGACCAAAATACTGCAACGTGATTGGTCACTGGTCAGCGAAAAAAGTCGATGGAAAAAGCCTTTCGGCCCCAAAAACTTAGTGTTTACCACATGTATAGACTGATGCAAACAACGTCAACGACGATTCACGGATTTTTCCTTAAAACTTAAGTCTATGGTTGCCTGGGCTGAGAAGTAATTGCTAGTCTATTCTTTTGCATGCAGTGTATACAAACCTGAGCCACCGCATGGCTATTATTAATTGAAACTGAAATATATAAATAATTTATTCATATGCATTAACGCTGTTGCAGCCCGCAAAGATAATACAAGCCGATATTCGAACGCAAAGCAGTAACCAAAATACAGAAAGTGCCCGACTCAGCTGTTGTTTCTGTATTGTCTGTTAATGATTCACTCCTATTTTTCCTTCGGCTTCTGTTTGATCCGCAAATATACTATTATGTATATTGTTTTGAATTTAATTTTTTGTATCATAGTTTGTAGCTGAAGTTATGCATTTTGAATACGATAGAATGGAGGATATAACCGTAGACTCAAGTTGTTATGCAAGATTGCAACCCTATATATTTGTTACATTTTCGGAAGCCGTTCGCGGAATTGGTGCCAGGTTGTCTGGTCATTTGCTTTTGTTTGGATTTAAGAATTGGCATTGCATGAGCAAGATTATTATTTTAAAGCATGGTTAACATGATTTTTCTTGCAATATGAGAAACGTACATGCGTCTATGATCTTTAATTATATAGACATGTTTTTCCTCATACAAACCACCGATTTCATTATAAAACACTCGATATATAGCAACGCCAACGGTGTACGCCTTTGTCAAAACATTATATTTTTGGCCTGAATTATCGGCAATATATAATTCATATCATCTTGTTCTCAAAGATGCCTACGAAACCAACGTATATGGGCATGGTGGGAAGGATGCGGATACCAATTGAAACCGTATTTCAATCTTTATATCCGATTTGAAGTGCAACTGTTCATATGCGTTAACGCTGCTGCAAACTGATTTTCGAACGCAAAGCGGTAACCAAAATACAAAAACTCCGCTACTGTTTTGTATTGTCTGTTGCAGAATTTACTGAACTGAAATTTCTTTCCTCCGACTTCCGTTTAATCCGCAAATATATATTGTTATAAATTTGAATGCAATAGAAAGTGGAAATGTAATTGTTTGATAGATTTGATACATTTTTGGAAGCCGTTGCGTGAGTAGGCGCCAGCTTGTCTAATCTTGTAACCATGTGTTAGTTTCATTTTAATCTTATCTGAACACGATATAATTGGGGTAATCTATTATAGGGCATGTTCTGAATTTGCCGTAATTTTGAGCGTAATCCGTGATTTATATTTTTTATCAATTACAATGTTTTTATCCGTTATCACATTTAGTTTTCGTCCTTTACAGTGCCGATGCCTTAGGAAAACTCACTCACATTCGACTTGACCGACTTCAGATTACAAAAATTGAAAACCTGGATTGTTTGGGACCGGTAACCAACTTGTATTTGCAACAGGTATATGCCTATAAGTTAGATGATTGTCACCAGAAGAGTGAGGTGTCAGGACATAACTACTTGTCAGGTAGCCTGCATGGCAGGCGGTCCCTAAATTCGGTGTCAGGTAGCCTGTGCCCCAGTCCATACTTTTCCTTGTATGGACTGGGACCCAGGCCACAGGCTAGGTGTCAGGTTGCCTCGTATTATATTAATAGTCTGCAGAAAAAACTCTTCATACACTGTTAATTTAAGAAAGTCCAAAGTGAAGCTTCCCCTGAAGAGTGGTTCTCTATTTACAGTGTAGCTACTAGGCTAGAAATGTTTAAAATATAACCCTTAAAAAGTGTATCGTATTTGATAACGAACTAGTCTAACTCCATAATTATGGAGGCATAAGAGGTTTTTGCGTAGAGGCATAACGAACTTACTAGTGATTGTGAAATCAATGTTATTGATTAACCGACGACCGTTAGACGTTTGATAGAATATCGCTAGGTTATAAAACTTATTTTTTATTACTCACATTAGAAATGACAAACACTAAAGTCGAAACGTAATAATTTGTACAAAAGAAAAAAAAAGAAAAAAAAAGAAAAATCCAAAATTTCAACCTCGAGACCCGTTCAACACCCAAAACTGAAAAGACCCTGTATTTGACTGAAGATCATGAGTTTTTTATTTTGATCCCCCGAATGCAAATGTCTACTAGTCAGTTCGGTATTTCAATACTCGTTTCAATATTTAGAATTTCATTGAGCGAATTGAGAACTTGGAAGCATTGAGAAGCCTAAGGTATATGATTCTAATGAGAAGAGTTAATAATAGAAAAGTTTTTGAGTTGGAAATAGCGTTGAACCAAAGTTTTTTTTATGGCGACACAGGATCACCACCCAATTTGCTTGTCCTACTCTGTATTCCTCCATCATAACCTATATAATAAAGTCTTCATTGGAACCACCAACCAGGCCCTATTTTGCTGCACTGAATTGCGTAGCTACATACACGTTTTTAAAAGTTCTCATGTTGTTTAGATTCCTCACTTTATCGGGCAACAAAATTAGGAAAATTGAAAATCTAAGACATCTTCAGAGTTTAAAGTTTCTTGATTTGTCTTTTAACTGCATCGAACATTGTCCCACAGGTACAGTAGTAATTTTAGGTATATATTTTAAGAATTATGTAGTCGTCTAATATGAGGAACAGAAAAAGACAATGGATTAAGAATGGGTTGTAATTGTGTCTCCTTTCTCGCATTGGATCCTAAACAGGTTACGTTAATTGCGAAAATTATTGTGTGACGCTATATGAAGTGCTCTCGTGCCTTACCACTTAGGGCTGCTTTCCACTGTCGCGTTTTTGTACGTATACGTGAACGCACGTAAAAGTTTAAAATAATTTAAATTTTAAATTATATACTTAATATCGACGAGTGAATTTCATTCTGTTGATGATTTGCATGCATGCACGCACTAGTCTCCGTTAATTGAACACGCCCCTTCGTTGCCATTCAGAATCCTAATTGCCCTTGAAAATATCTATTGCTTGTTTGAATTGCTTTATAATAACAATCCTGCTTTTTGGATTCTCACTGTATCTATATATATAGGCGAACTTCCACCATCGCTAATGATATTGTCCCTGAAAGGTAATCCTTGTGTAAAAGAGCAAGACTATAGGTAATGTATGATCATGTAATGAGGTAATGTAAGACATTTGCTTGTCTATAGCATAGAGAATGTACTGCACAATAGTCACATTCGCACAATGAACGTGTCGTCGGTGTAATCTTATACATCCTTTTTTTGAACGTAAAGTACATTTATAAGAGAAAAGCGTGCGCTATCTGGTAATCCTTGCATTTTTGTAACGTCTAATATTATCTTATCTTTCTTTCTTTCAGAAGCGGGATCATTCGAGAATTGGCCAATCTAAAAGAGCTGGATGAAATTCCGGTCAATCAGATCGATGGTGGTGATGGTAACGATGATCATCACAGGTCTCGTACCGTATTCGCCGACTATTTCGTTTAAATTTAAAATCGATTTTTAGATGTGTATTTCAACTTTTTGTTTTCTACCGCTCTTTATAGTTCTGGGGAGGACAGGTTTGTAAATGAGATTGAAGATAAAGACATGGATGTCTTAGAGGAAGGTGAGAGGAAGAAAATTGAACAGGAAACACTTCGGTATGATGTATGGCCCTGGATTACGTATTTCGGAATACCAAGATGGCGGCTAAATATATTTTTTGCCTAACTAACTACATACACAGACTGAAACAAGAATCTGAAATGCCAACAGTGCCTTCAGGGTTTCACTTACAGAATTTGAATCCTGTAACTTATCTTACTATAGACACACTCGTGTATAGCGTAGACTGTGACTATATCAATATATAGACACGCTCGTGGTTCATCACAGAGTGCTTCCGTCTTTCTCTGTTGGCTGCGATAGTTCTTGCTATTTCTTTCCTTTATTTCTCTACTGTTCTTCGTCAAGTCGTTTAGAGTCCATCTTTCTCCCTTTTCCATTCGGTTTTCCATGTCATTGCAGTATCATTTTCTACTTTTTTAGCGAATAGTTTAAAAGAAACTTCTGGTGACATCATTGCTCGTTTAAAAATACGATCATTGAAGGTGTGTACTATAAGTCTTCGTTATATAAATCGACGGTCAAATTACGTCTATGTAATAATAACTTCAAATCATGCGAAGTAAAATAGGTTTGAAATTACTTCCTTAAAGTTCAAAATCAACACCACTGTGACCTAATTAGTTGTTAAAGACACTAATTCTTGTATGATTTTTTTTCTTTTCCTAATAGTTGCAGATGAATAATTTAGTCTTTCTATGTGTAATTATGAATGATAATCTTTTTGTATTCTTTAGCAAAAAGAGCAACATAACGACAGAATGGCAGAGCTGAACTCACCCAGGCTTGGATAATCCTGAAAAGATCAATAAAGTGTAATATATGACATTTGATGACTGATGAAGAAAATAAAAAATAAAGCTTAGATATACCTTAAGTTATTGTTTTTAATTAATTATTTTATTGTTTGTATCGCTTTAAAGCCAATTTATTATTTATTATTCTAACTTAGTTCTTATTACCTGAATTTATTTATACATACAACAATAAAACCAATACTTCAGGAAGAGTTGACTGAGTTACATATTAGCAAAAAATTATCTGTTTTCAAAGTCATATTTCGTGCGCAGAAAACCGATTGCATGCTAGAAATTAACTTAACTAAGAATAAACAGCCAGAAAGTACAAGATGTTGCATCCGCAAGAACTTGAGCTAACAACAGCTAGTGACTGCTCTAAAAGTCATGACTACCCCATATTTATCGTCTAAAAAATTTTGTTTATTTCCGAACTTTCATTCAAGTCACTTTTTATAAAAAATGTCGCTGAATGCGAGAAGTTTCGTGTTTCAATAATTGAAATTTAGGTTCAAAAGTTGATATTCAGATTTTCCGCCATAGTTTCATAATTTGGCGCGCGCGCGGAGACGTTTCTTTGAGGTGTTCGTTTCAATGCCAATTACGGACAGGTTTACGCGTGCGCAGACGTTTTTTCGGCGTCTTTAATTCAATCATAGCGTTCTTCCGATTTCTCGTGAGGCCGTACGATTGATTTTGACCTTGAGCTAACGGCGGGTGTAACAACATGTGTCGTTATCAACCGGAAGTCCGGAATATATATATATATATATATATATATATATATATATATATATATCAGATAATATATATATATATATATATATATATATATACATATATACGTCAGTTACATTTAGTTTGTTGTTTTGTTTAAAGGTAACGTTCAGCAAACAATCGATTTTGTTTTTAAAATATGTTCAATTACTTCATTAAATATAAATTAATCTTTTTTGATACAACCAGGGAGCAGCGTCTTCAGATAACTTAGCATCAAATGTGGTATAACAACTTCCTGAAATGACAAAAACACTTCTCGACGTTTCGAACTGAGGGCCTTCGACAGGAGAGCTAGTAATTCTAGAAGCTACTAACTCTCCTGACGAAGGCCCTCAGGTCCGTCGAAACGTCGAGAAGCGCTTTTGTCTATTTTAGGCAGTTGTTTTACCACATTTGATGCTGAATCTTTTTTGATGTCGAATTCAGTCATCATGACATGAATGAGGAAGTTTAATCGTGTGAACTTGATTTTCATAATGAAAATAGCTAGCGCTACACCACTGGCCCTGTTCCAATTCTTCGCTTATGTACGCAAAGAAAAGCGTAGCTAGAGATATAGGATTTATTACCACAATTGCAACTAATTAATGGCAGGGGTTAGGAAAGTTCGTACTTCGACCATGGTTGTATGCATGTATAGAAATCAAAATTTTATCTTCACGCACAGCACATTAATTAGCCTGCCTTATCGATAATTATCTGAAAAGATGTCTTTTTGGTGTCCAAGGAGTGGCGTATCATTACCAGTACAGCGCAAGGGCAAAATACCTGAAAAAGATGCTTTTCTTGGAGGTGATATTCTGAGTAGTACTGATATAATCTCAGTAGTTGTGAGCGAAATGGTCACGGCTGTACAAAACTCTTTAACCACACTTGCATCTTGCATAGTTAAACCTTAGTTAACTCAGAAATACACAACTCTGGTTGGCCATCATCTGTCTGTAGTTTCAGGTTTGTAGGTTTCAGCCCGCGCAGGTGTATAGCGGCGAGGCGGAATAGCAATTGTCTAATTTTACAATTCTAGATGTCGCCTAATGATTTTGGAATTTATAGAAATATTTTCTTTATTTGATAATAATATGCAAATGACCGAATTCCGAGCATGCGACCAATACTTATGGTCCTATATAGAAGAACCAAAATATATAAGTTATTTAATATGCAAACCGACTTTCGCCCCAAAAATGGAAATAATTTCATTTTACGCGTACAGTTTCAAGTTTACTCAGATGCACGAATATATTTGGTCAGAACGCTTACTCGTGAATTCATTTCGGCAATGACTTAACAATATTATAAATAAACTCGTAGGACGTGTAGTTTAAAATTGGTTTTGTGCTGCATATTGCCACTGTGCGTAGACAATAGAAGATGGACTCTGACTGACATATGAAACATGGGCAAAGCCAAAGGGACATTTAAACTTTTGGGGCACGGGTTTTTAAAGGACATTCAAACTTTGCATTCCGTTTCTGTTTATCATGCTAGAGAGGAATGTAAAATTTTATGGGAAAGACAAAATGAAATCTAAGATTCAACACACTTCAATAAAGTGAAAGCAATCTGTTTGGACACGGATTATTTGACAGTTCGAGAGGGGTTGAAGTGAGCACCTCATAATATTTGCCCTGGATGAATTTTTTAGCAAGTCAACTGGGTTTCGTGACGTCACAGCATTCGCGAGCGATCATTGGTCAATGTGTTACACCCATACGAGTGATTTTGCATTTCCTCAGAGGCCATATTGGATAAAGTAGAGGGAAGTACTTCGTTGATTTACAGATTAAAATTTCATAACATATGCAAGTTTACCTCTATGACACGATGGAATGACCGTGTTGGTCCGCCATGGGTTTATTCTTAAGCGTTGGATAGATTTCTCAGGTTAGTGTTTGGGCTTCCTTGTACGAGCTGTCGATGTTTACCGAACCTTGGTTCAGAAAGATACCCGGAAAATGATAACTTGATCGTCGATGCCAAACATTTGACAATAGCATCGACATCACTTGTGTATGTGGTGTTCTTTACTCGATATCGATAGATGTACGGGCGAATCGCCTGAATGTATTCGTCTGAATCCCGTGCTTAAAAACCAAGCCGTCGCTGTATACCTTGCACTTGAATAAAATAGTTCCAAATTTATTTACTGCGAATGCTTCTTAGGTATTGTATTCCTGCTTGGCCGTTTCAGAATATTGCTCTCTCGTAATCGATTGTGAAAATAGTTTACTTCCCGATTCCGTCTGGGAGTTATTTCCCAATGCTCTAAATGTTTATTGTTCAAATGTTATTAGTGTCACACTGCTTGCATAATAGACATGTTAGACAGTGAATTATATTCACATAGTTATTTTTACTTATAGTATATGTTTCAACTCTATGTATATCGCATATATACCAAAGCAACTATATCTTACATATTTCTCCTTTCTAAAAGAAAGCCATACCTTGATAATGTTCCTTCCTATTATTTGAAAAACAATTTAGTATAAACCTAATTATATAAATAGCATGCTGCAGGGTGCCATGTATGAACGCTCATTACAAAATCTACATGTTTAAATTTGTGCAGCCTCTCAGAACAAAACATATTTGTGTATGTATATATGAAATAAAGATCTGTCTCTTTACCCAGTCTTCCTGTCTTATGCCTTGTAATTAAACATTTTGTTTTTGTTAAAGTTGATGGATAATTGACCAAAATGAGTTAATCTTACTGTTTGCTTATAATCTGCATTTTGATACATTATCCGTAAAGATGCATTAAATAACCAGCATAAGATTTCATTTGACAATCAGCTAGTAAATATCAAGTATAAGATACAATTCAATAATTGGGGTTTGGTACTGAATACAATTCAGGGAAAAATGGTAACCAAATTTATATCCCTAATTACAACTGGCTACCAAAAGTATGCAATACTAAACACCATAATCTATTTCACAATGAAGTATACTGTACTAGCTACTGCACCTATTGTATTGCATATTAGGCATAAATATATGTAACATTGGCATAAAAATATAGCATTATGCTACTAACCGATCACAAATCACAATAACATCAGCATACTTTACAATTGCTTTTGTTTTATTACAATATGCATAATATTGTAATGCATATCAATGAGCTCTGGTAAATTATACCATCAGATATCATTTGTGCATTGAGAGATCTTAGTACATATACCATTTCCATACTAAGCTTATGGTAATTTAAATGTGTAAAATTGTTCATCATTTTTTGAAATCAACTTTTATTGATATACTGTTATAAGCAAAATTTCATCTGATCTACCACCTTCAACTTTTGTTCAAATATATTTGGGATTATTTAGTAATATTCATCTGAATAGACCTTTCCCCTTTTAACTTTCAAGTGTGCAATGTGTGACAGTAGTTGATTATCAACTATACTAAGCAACTTTGAGTTGCAATATCGCTCTGCTTAGCAGTGATTTTGTTGGTAAGAAAACCTTGCCGATTCTTTTTGCTTCTTTGTTAAACTAAATCGCTCCTGAACATGGCGAAATCGCAACTCAAATTGACCTTAATAATCAAATACTGTCACACATTGTGTGCTTGAAACCTAAAAGGAGAAAGGTCTATTGATGACTCCTAAATTCTAAAGAGTACTGTCAGTTAATTAAACTTGAGCTGTTAATTATTTATGGTAATATGTATGCAAATAATGTTTGCCGGGGTCACATACTAAACCCTCATATGTTATGTTGTGTTGCACAGAGTAACAAGTGCAGCAAGAAAAAAATTCTAAGAAAGGGGAGAAATGCCTCCTCCTCCCCCACCACCACCTGGACCTCCACCTCCAAGTACTGCTGTTTCATCACGTCCACCTCCAAAGACGAAGAATAGAGGGGCATTACTAAGTGAGATTCATAAGGGAGCCAGGCTCAAAAAGACTGTCACCAATGACAGAAGTGCACCGTCTTTTGATACTAAGGGTATGTTGACTAAAGGAGTTAGGATATTTTTTTAAATATATTAAACTTGTATGTTGATATTTAAGAAATTTTTCATTTTCCATGTTTCTGTACAGTTATAGAAACATGTGTGGGAGTTCGGAAGAACATGACATAATCAGTGGCCACGTTACGTTTAGTTCTCCCAAACTCCCACTAGTGTTTCCATTTAACAAATAGATAACGTTGAGGGCAAGTGCTTATACCGTACATCTTCCTCTTATAGATCATGGCTCTCGACCAATGAAATTGCTTGAATTCTTAACATTATTATATAAAACTGTATAGAAACACATTACCTCACTTGTCAATTTCCGTGGGAAAAGTCCAGTTTGTCTATACAGTGATAGAAACACACTTCTCCCATGTGCATACTATAAATGTTATATTATATTATAAAGTAAAATTTTTAATATCAGTATTTTAGAAAAATAGGTAACTGTTTACCAAACACATATTGGGACACATTAAAATTTGCTGTTACCTAATTTTAGAACAGATCCATTTGCTAATCATTGTTTTCAATGTTTTGTCATTTTAGGAAAAGGAAGTAGTGGTGGTGGTTCTTCAGGGGGTGGTGCTCCAGCAGGTGGATTGGGTGGAGTGTTTGCTGGTGGCATGCCAAAGTTGCGGCCTTCTGGTGGGTCACGGGGTGGGCCAGGAGGTAAGGGTGTATGACTATATTGTAGTTCTGAACTCTATCTAAGAGGAAGAAGGAAGCTATAATGAACAAGGAAGCATAGGTCTTCTATGTGAATTGAAATTTTGTTTATACATACAGGAGAGTTGGTTTCAGCAATGTTCACACTCTTCATGAGAAGTTAAACAACCAAATAATTCTTTTAGTTGTAATAAAACATGACATTTGCAAGTGTAGACATAAAGTTGCATGTAGTAGACTACTAATGTTTTTAGGCTGACTACAAGTAATTTGCAAATTTTCAGAATAAATTTGTTAATAGTTGCCACAAAATATTTGCAATCATTCATAGTCTGGAGCATTGCAAGTTGTGAAACAGAAACTACAAAAAATTGTGAGTAATGAGATTGGCAAAAAATCACTGCTTTCAAAAAATTTGTAGGAGCAGCCTTAAAACCCCCTGGAATGAGAGCACCAGCACCACGTCCAGCTTCGCCTGGTGGATCACCACGACCAATGGGTCCAAGGGCAGGTTTTGGCAGCAGGGGACCTGGTCCACCGCCCCCTCCAGATAGAGGGCCCCCAGCCCAACCTGCTGGACCTGGTAGAAGATCTGTTCGAGATGCATTACCACCCACTCCCGGAACAGGGCTACCAAGACCACCTCCACCTGGTAGGAACAGTGTGGGTCAAATGAACAGCATGGCTAATTTTCCACCCCCACCTCCAATGTCTATTAATAGAACAAATGGTCCTCGTGCTCCCACTGGACCACCACCTCCACCTGGCAGAAACTCTATGCCTACAAGGGCTGGACCTCCCCCACCCCCTAGAGGTCCTGCTGGTCCTCCACCCCCACCTAACCGAAACACACCATTACCACCACCACCTGGAAGAAGTTCAGCACCACCACCACCTAGTAGAGGACCTACAGCACCTACCCCACCTCCTCCCAGTCGTGGACCTGTAGCACCAACACCACCTCCTCCCAGTCGTGCACCATCAGCACCAGTACCACCTCCTCCTAGCCGGGGACCAGTTGCACCATCACTTCCCTCTCAAAACAGAGGTGGGCCTCCCCCACCAGGTAGAGGTAGCCTTCCAGCGCCACCGTCAAGTAGATCATCTAATACTTCAATAAGAGCCCCCGAGCCAGCACCGCCACCTCCGACTAGAGGCCCTCCAGGACCACCGCCACCTAACCGTGGTCCATCCGGACCACCTCCTCCTCCACCTGGCAGAAGTGGGCCACCCCCACCTCCACCATCTAGAGGTCCACCAGGTCCTCCACCACCACCAAATAGATCAATACCGCAGACACCACCAAACGTGTCATCTTCCTCTCAACCGCCCCCACCACCACCACCTAATCGCGGTGGGATGTCACCCAACTCATCAAGCTCATTTCCCTCTAAAAGTAATTTTAACTCAATAGACTCTGCAAGAAATATAGGTGTGTCCAATAACAAACTTGTGAACGGTCCGCCTTTGCCGCCAGCTAATAGAGGTCCAAGTTCAGATTCAATTAGAAGTCCAAGTACGACTGGTGAGTACATTAAAATAGTGAACGCTAGACGTTTATTGCTTACTTGATGTTTGCCAAAAGACTCAAGTTTTTATCCTCTGTACTGTCGTCATACGTGCAAGCGATTTCTTAAACTGGAACAAATTCTGCAACTGTAGCAACTCGTTTCTATTTTCAGATGATTTTGAAAAGAGATTTAATTTTACCTCGGAGTTACCACCTCCGGAACCTTACAAAGATTTTCCAAAGACATATCCTAGTCAGAATAAAAATAGAAAAGGTAAGAAACATTAAGGGCCACATCCTGTATGCCACGACTATGCGACTTTTGCGTGCGAATTTGCAAGGTGTAAACGGGAAGCAGTCGTCGCTTCGGCTATCGATCCAAGATCACGAAATGCATAGGATTTTCAATCGCACACTCTGAAAGACCACTGACATCTTCCTTCCTTTTCATGCCTAACAAAATTGCTTATTGAAGAAATTGGAGGAACTAAGACGATATCGCTTTAGGCCCATTTGTAACGATTTACATCCACGATTTTATACATTTTAGGTGGTGGAACCCAAAGAGCACCCCCGCCTCCACCGGGTGGACCCCCGAGAACTGGAGCTCCTCCACCACCACCCCCTGCGCCATCAAGAGGTGCGCCGCCGCCACCGCCTCCGCCACCCAGGAGGTGATCCTACCGTAAAAAATATTTACAATGTTTTAAATTGATTACAATTATTGATGGCAAGAATTAACCTCCATGAAGTAGAAGGGAATCTTCAAATTGACTAACCTGGTCCTGTTTCCAGTTAAGCAGGAAACATTTAGATTGGTGGAAGTTAATGCTTTTTATAATAAGGAGAAAATTATATATATTTATTTTGTCTTTGTACTTGGTATTATGATACACCGATAGGTTTCGATCCCGTTTATTCATTAGCTGTTAACATTGTCAATTGGTTTTACCCAATTTGAATAACATAATTGCTCCATTTGATGGATCGATCCATCTATTTTTGAAACCTTTTGTAAGGTTAGTTAACATTTCATATTCTTAATTCACGTTAGTATACCATAGTGGCAATATGTTACAAAGATTAAAATAAACGAAATCTAATTTGTAATTTTGTTTCCGGGTACTGCATCAACTTTCAAGTTAAAGTAATGTGTGTGGATGCTGGGATATGATTAGGACGGCGTATTTTTACCACTGGCACTGCGAACTTAGGAGAGATGCTTGCTTAAAACCTTTAGATAAATGAAACGACGCTGTTAGTCCATATACGCTGGTTGCCATGATTTTATTCGCTTCAGTAAATAACAAGGGGATTAGTAGAAATAAGTTTTTTAATAGTCGAATAATACTGCAATTACATTCCGATTGGCTTTCGGTACCTCACTTTATATTAGCTAATTTTCAACGGGGATAAATGCATAGAAATGAGTTTTGTTTTCGCCAAAGTGTTTTGGTTAATCCAGCCCTCGAACCGAATAATTAATTCATAGAAGTTAAAGCTAAATTTAATTAATAGATAGATGCCTTTAATTAATTTTTGCTGATTTGTTTAAATAATTTTTGCTTTATTCAATGCACACAATTCAGTAACTACGTCGTCACAACATTAGCCTGCCACAACGTCGGATCAATCATTAGTTAAAGAAGGGAGGAAGGTGTCACGACAATAGTAAACAATTTTTTAATGTAAAAAAAATGAACTTGGAAAAAAGTGCTAGGCTTCAAGCGTGCGTCGTCTTATAAACTTCTATAAGGCTAACATAGTACTTAATTACGGTCGTGAATACGCATAGGTTAGTTTCACACATTCACTCAATATTTGCAAAATAAGAGATGCTTTGTGGTCCTACTCTATGCCTTGTGGGAGTCAGGAAATTTTGTTTTAAAATTGCTTATATGGAACACAAGATCAATATTTATAATGCGTAACTTGATCCGATAATTGGACTTAATTAGTAGAACAGGTAAACAAAAAAATATTCCTAAAACAATCAGATTGGACCCACGGAAAGCTTACTTCCTGTTTATAATGCAGGGAATATCGGCAATGACAAAATTTAGAGCTTATAGCACACTTTAAGAACATATTCCCCATACTGTGCTTATAGCCTTTCGCGAGAAAGTAATAATGCACTAGACTATAGTTTTGGTTGGTTTCAAATTACAAAATATCATTATACCGACGTGGTCATATGGGCTATGTGTGCACGAGCGTCTTTTTCGAGCGTTTTCAAGATCGTTTTTGTCTATTTTATTGTTTAAACGCCCTGTCCACATGATCCAGAGAGAAATATGCTTAATATGTTAAATTAGCTTCAACTTCTATTGTAAATTGACGGTGTTTGAAACTGTTTTGGACCGACGTGAAATATTGGTTCAGTTAAAAATTATTTTAATTTTAATTGCTATAATACATAGCATTGTTTCAATTAATCCAATACTGTAATTTATTTTGCCAACTTCTGATTACTTATATTCTGTCCCCGTCCATTGAGTAGTATACCTCCATATCCAGACTATAATCGTAAACCCTAAGGCTATTGGTGTGAAATGACCTTGAAGTTAAGCTAGGTTCATCTCTTGATCTCTCCGGGATGTGTGCGGATAGATGAAAATCAGATCGTCAGCTGGAGTACTGTGTCACTGTCACGTGTTACCTCGGAGGAGCTTCTACATAAAAAACCCATATTCAAATTTTGTTAAATTTAATATCGTGTTTACCAAATACACTGTTTTGGTTGAGAACACTCGTTAACATGGTACCGTCCGAATTCGTTTGCCGGGGGTTTGAGGCAGCGATTATCAGCAAATACTTTTTAATTTGATAGATTTGGTATACTTATTCAAGTCTAGGACTTTTCAACTGAAATTTTCACTGTCTTTTATCAACTTCTAACTTTGGCTTGTCCCAATGGCAATCCGGTACCGTGTGAACCAGTGCCTCAGACAAATTACAGGAACTTTCTTGTTGGTCCGAGCCTCGAGGATTTTGTGTCACAGCAGAGCTAAGTGCCTCCTTGGAGCTGGGAAGCCCCCCCCTACTTTGGGTGCATGGTAATATCTAAGCTCATCCCACATGGTTCCAATCGCCAATAAAGAATTATGACTCAGGTTTTTTATACCTATAGTATTTACTGCTTTTGACCTAAGCGTACGCTTTCCTCGTGATTTCGTTAAACTACTTGGTCCATAGAGTTTCTCACAACGTTTCTCAAACGCATAGACCATTTTCTTAACCACTTCATCAAAAAACACCGACGAGAGATGGGAATGTAAAACAGAACGAAATTCAAATGCGACCTGCATAACAAAACAAAATAACAAGAGATAAGGGTCTAATACAAGTACTCTGTTAAGGCAAAAATGTAGGTAACATACATGCAAATCAATCATTGCTGTTTGTGAATCTCCTTTCAAACCAGGACTAAATCTCCAAACAGTCTTCATGTAATTAAAGAGCTCGCCTTGGGTACACTCTGACTAAACAGAAACAATTTTTCTTGCATATGCTTGTAATCTGATACCAGAAACCACCCTGGTGTCAAACGTTTTAACTCCCTCAACAATGTTGATTGAAGTTAAATTTCTATTATTTACCATTGATAAACTTACCACAACTAAGTTAGGTGGTACTAGTGTTAATACTGAAATGTACCGTTCTACAAGAGGGGGAAAGCCAATTTCTAATTTGCACTTCACATGTCCACCTTCTCTTTCAAAGACTGTTGAGTCCCTGCACCATGGTACGAAATATTTATAATCTTCAACGTGTGACACAACATGGTACAAATTTTCCATTGAAAATCTGAAATAATTAAGCCCGTTTTTTATTGACAAACACATGTATGGAAGAGGGTAAAGGGATAAAGTTACCCAGGGGAAGAAATTGATGTACATTAAAAATATCACAATTCCTATGCCTTCTTCTCCACCAGTAAAGGGAATATACAATTTAGCCACTTCACAGTCATAGGGGTATGGCCAAGTCAATGTGCTGAGTGGCCAAAAAGGCATTAATTGCAATTTACTAGCTAGTAGCCATAATAATGACTAGTGAATAAGCATGAGGAACAAACTTAAAAGGTTCATACTTGGTTTAGGATGTACAAACTGTTTATACATGATTAATTAATTGAAGTGCACACAGTTAGCTAGTACATTTGGGACAGTGGGACTATCAAGGCGGGAGAAGAGTGGTGCTCAATTTAGACAGTGTTTAATTACCCTATTAATTTCCTGTTTGAGTATTCTTTTCGTTTACTTGAATTTAGTATCCCTGGCACTTGGAACAGCCGCCTCGATGGCTGAAATTTAACAGCCATTTTATTTGAACCTTCATATGTTCCGCAATCATACAAAATATTCTTCTGATTACTCAAAGACCTTCTGATTGCTTTCTGATGGAATGGACATATGAAATACGCTGTATACGCACAAAAGAGCCTGAAAAAAAATCGTACATACTATTTGAAAATATTCAAGGTCTTGACAGCACATTCAGATACTACCTTTTATCAACCATTGAAGGTAAAGCTATTAAATAGGATCTCAAATTCCTCTTGACTCTTCGTCCGACATGATAGCCGGCCATCGTTTGTTGACTAGTGACGTCAACAACGAAAGGAAGCTCGAATGGAATTTTTATAAATAAAGGAAATTGCACGAACGATAGCGTTTTTCCTTGAAAGAGGAACTCACATGCATAGTACGCAAACAATAGATTATGTGTTTCCTCTCAGGCTCCCACTGACCTGGAGCAGCTTTTTTGTAAACAAGTTTACAGTGGTTTGAACGTAAATCCATGTTCCAGGAAGTGCATAGCCTCGGGTTAAACGTTCAAGTCTTGTTTGAGAACCTGAGTTACATATTTTTTCCAGCGTCATCCAACTTTTAGAATAAAACCGTGGTAGGAACATGAATCAATAAATTCGATAGTCTGATCTGACTGATCATATAGGTGTTTGTTGAATTGAGGAAATTTTGTCCTCGCTGTAAGGAATTCTGGTTAAACTTAATTTTGGAAAAGAAGTGTCATTTTATAGAATTAAGAAAGAAACTGAAAAAAGTACTAAAGAATTACGTTCAAGCCATTCAAAGGGCTATGTGATTGAGTAGACCGACTATTTATTATCCAGAGTGATTTTTGTTAAAGAATTAGCAAGTAACCACGAACTCGACGCAAAATATGGATCTACGAAAAGTGCCTGATGAAGACAAACTGCAACTATGTCGTCGTTATTTCGTGATGGGATTTGCTTTCCTACCTTTTTTGTGGTTTGTGAATGTCGTGTGGTTCCTCAAGTACGCTTTTTTCGTTGAGCATTTTGAAGGACAGAAGAAAATAAGATTTTATTTGACTGGTTCGTTGGTTGGCTTTCTTGTGTGGTTTGTTGGCTTGGCAGTCTGGATTAGTATCTATCAAAATAACAGAGCAAGTTGGGGGGCTACTGGAGATATGATATCATTTTTAATTCCACTGGGAGAACCATAGATTAGTGTTAGTGTATTGATGATAAATTGTAAATAGATCATAGAATTGGAAGTGAATTTTTGAACTTTTGAACATCCCTGAGTGTAGAAACTATATATAACTGCAGGGTATGGCATGAGCAGACATATTTTTCATTAATTTCATGTAATGTCATTACATAACTTTGTTGAAAGCTTTATGTTGCAAGATGGTGAATTACTAATTGCAGTTACAGAAGACTATTTGCAAAGTAGTAAACATGATTGAGACACCCCCATGGTTGTCACTGAGAATTCTCCTGGGATCTGTTGAAAACTGATTAAAAATATGATAAGATTATATGTATGACTGAGCAGATTTATTTCATGGAACAAAAATGTTAGTCACATATATTTATACCTTTACAATCTATTCTATGGAAAAATATTTTATTTTAATCTCATCAATAACCAACCAGATACCCATGGGTTTGTTAAATATACCCATTAATTAAATAGTATTCATACTTCTGTATGGGTTGTATCATTTATGTTTTTCATACCAATGAAATTTTCTAGGCCATCATTTCTCATTCAATCAAACAATCACACTAAAACATGTGGTACTAAAAAATTGGTTAGACTGCAATTTCTGAATTCTTTTTTTGACAGTTACCCTTCATGAGAGTGGGAGACAAATATAGAACTTCTACTATTTCACTCTTGTTGAGTTGAGCTAATGGTCTTGTTCTTATGAGGCTATGTCGACCTACATAAAGGAAATGTATATTCTCATATTTTCTGCTTGAATTTGCTTCTTGCAATCAAGTCTCCTAGTGGAGCTTGTCTCCCTAATTAGCATGGCCAAACAAGTTCAATATGTTCATTTTTCTTGATAGAATTGTATTAAGGAATGACCTAGACACTTCACGTGACGTCTCTGCACGTTTGTCTTACACTGACTGATCGGCGTGGGTTGACTGGTTTCATAGGTTTCGAACATCTGTATCATTTTTATTTCCATTTCCATTACTGGCATTACACGTTCCCCCCCCCCCGGTTTGCTAGATGGCTTTGTTGTTTCTACACCTAGAGCTGGTTCATGGGTTGTATCCAAAGGATTAAATCTTTAATAAAATGTTAAGAAAACGGTTCGTTTCTGTCAACGAACGACATGGGAGTGAATGTATTTTGGTAGCGAAGGCTATAGGTTAGTATTGTTTTATTACTTTTCGCTTTATTATTCTTTACCGCGAAATAAATATTCGCCCATTTTTGACAGGCACATGCATCATGCTATAATCATTATATGTATATAGATGTTCAAGAGGAACGAAATCGCATTTATCGATAGACATTTTTTAACTGTCTATAATTTGCTTGGGTATAATTTATTTTCAGCGTCACTCAAAGGGTTTATTCGCACCAAAGGAATAGTTGTGGTATGAGTTTATATAAATGCAATTTGGCATTGGGAAAATTTTACGGGGGACGTCATGTTTTTGTAGGCTGTCCTTTTCTCTCGCAATATCCCGTATCTCTATTTGGTAATTTGGATTGATCTACTAGGTTTCCTAGGTTTTTTCACTTGCTTTAATAGAAAGAAAGCCATTGAATGATGCTACAGCTACACCTAACTCCTAATCCAATATATATATATATATATATATATATATATATATATATATATATAATATATATATGGATATATATATATATTATATATATATATATATTCCAATATATATATATATATATATATATATATATTCCAATATATATATATATATATATACACCTGCCTGAGTAATTCAAACCTGAATTGATTACTTATTATTAATTACAGTTGATTTCATAAAACTTTGGCCACTCCAGTTGCGAACTATGTTTTGAAACTGTCAAGTGGGCAGGAAAGTTGTCAATTCCGTTTTGTAATTCGCAACGAAGTTCCGAAGTTCAAATCGAACTCTGGAATTTCAAATTGAACTTTGCGGGCAATTTGGCTCAGTCTTTATAAAATGGCTACTAGAAAATACCAGGGCAATGCAATTACAATATATTTCTTTACTGCATTGAAATTGCTTTGCCCTGGTGATTTATAGTGGCCATTTTATAGCGATTTAGTCAAATTGCCCGCAAAGTTCGATTTGAAATTCCGAAGTTCGATTTGAGCTTCGGAACTTCGTTGCGAATTACAAAACGGAATTGACAACTTCCCCGCCCACTTGACAGTTTCAAAACATAGTTTGCAACTGGAGCGGCCAAAGTTTTATGAAATCAACTGTAAGTATAAATTGGGTTGTTATTTTTATCTATCTCCATTTAAAGATTGGTTGCCTTAAAAAATAGAATTTACATGAATTTCAAAGTGCTTTAACGTTGGACACAGTATGAAGTTGCAATGATGATGCCACTGCATCGTTCTAGTTGAGAATGATGATAACCCTTGCAGACTTGCATTTATAAATGAAAAATCTGATATATGTCAGATGGTAGAATACATTAGATTCAAGAGGAATACATTTATTTCATTAATACTGCACAACATATCCTATATAATGAAAGCATGAAATATACCTTGCCTATCATTTTTTACAGAGTGAGACATGCATTTTCTTTTCCCATAGCATCATTATTAGAGACATTAATTGGAAATGGAGAAAGGTGGGCACTTGGTTGACATTCAAATTGTGTAAAAAAATTGTGAAATCTTGCCATATTTGTTGAAAAATAACTTTATTGCCTTGTGTAGTTGGAAAGCAGCACTTTGACTCAATCTATTCAAAGATCAACAAGCAAAATAAAAAATGAATTTCCTGAACATTTACTTGAACACTGAAGAAATGTTGTTTTGCTTGATAGCTATTGTTTGGTATACAGATATTTAAGACATGCTATATTTATAATCTTATCCTAAAATTCTGATTTTGAGACCTCAGCCATAATATACAACATTTCTTAGTGAGTAAAGGTTTTCACGATAGGAAATTGCAGCATAGGTCCATCGTGCTTCTTTTACAACTATATATACTTACACATGATCAAAGATTGTATGGTACAAATAGTTTTCAACCTTAAATTTCTCTTAGCTTGAAGTGTTGTGAGTTATCTGGATCAACAGTATTAACAGGCAGTACACCAAAAATTCTTGAAACCATTGATATTGAGGTAAAAGACAATTTTTTCAAAGGAAAGTCTATCATGCCACTGAATGATTATTTTACACAATTGATATAGCATTCTGCTGGTTATATTATCAACAGCACTTGTAAGAGTTTCCACGAAGAGTATGGATGTGGATCTACAACACTTGTTTGTTTGATTGGATACTGGGCTAGTGCCTTCCAAGATCTTGTAGACATGGTTTGTAGGAATATATATTTTTATATCATGCATGTCTTTTTCATATATTAAAACCTTAGGTTGAATAATTGGGATCCTTTTATATTGATGTTCTACATTCTGATCTTTCAATACAGGTGATGTTTAGCAATTCAACTTATATGCTGTGTCATGAACTTATATAGTCAAACGTTGTTAGTTCTGGATGATAATTCTTTATTTTATCCACATTTTAATGAAAGAACACTTGAGTAAATAGTTTCTTCATGATAGAAGTATTCATATACTGGTATTCTGAAATTCTTTTTTCACCAAAAATATAGCAATGAGTATACAAAAAAGACAAAAAAAGAATAAAACATTTTCTTAAAGTTTCACAAATTTATTTCGTTGGATGCAAGCATTTATCAGTAGGAAGCTGGGTAAATCCCACCAAAATATTTTAAATAATCATAAATTACATGTATGCAACTTTTTTTGCAAGTTAGAAAAGAAACCACTTTCTTGGAAGGAACTAGCTACTATCCGTTGAAATTATTTTCATTACAAAAAAAGGATAACCAGTTATGTGTTATAGGGTGTTCCTACTACAGTCATAGTGAATACGTTGGATGAAATTTCGGAAGAGATGGAAAATGTTCTGAAACGATCACGTATTTCCCTAAGAAATATTCAAGATGTTGAATTAGATCGTCCAATTTTCCACCATGAGATGAATAATATTATTTTACCTCGATCCCCGTTGAATCGGCCCTCACAGCTGCCTAATAACACTAGCAACAATCGTGTTGAAGCCAATACTCTGAATCATTGCGAAAGGTTTACGAGTTGTTCTAAAAACTTATATACTATTACGGAAAATTCGATGAAATCTTGCTTCTCGGCAGTGCGTCCTAACCGGTCGTCTTGTAAATCTAAAGAGGTCGAAGAAAGTAGTATTCCGGATGAATTTGATGCTTGTTTTGAAGGTCTGTCTGTCAACAAAGATACAAGTAATTGTAATGCTGGTGAAATAAAAGAAAACCCAAGTGACTTTCCGATTGAAGAGAAATTTGAAAAGAACTTGAACGAAATTTGTGGGTCTTTCTTTAAACTGCCAGATATTTATGGGAAACCGTCCCCACATAAAAATACTAAACATGAGACAAATGTGGCTAAAAAGATTCATAAGAAGACGAATGTAAGGGATGTATTTCTTAGAACTCGCAATCTCACGGATGTGTCATTGCTTCAATCAACTACAGTACATTCACAAATTATAGAAAATGATAGAAAGTGCGTTAATGTAAACACAACCTTAGGTGAAACTCGTAGCAATTCAGCGGTATTTAAGGAAAGTTATGAATATAAACAAAGTTCTTCGACCATTAAAGGGCCTAAAAGTTTTGATCCAGATACAGGCCGAAATGACAAAAACTGGTTGGATATCTTGGGACATGGCTTAGCCCATGGAAAAGAGCATGAAATGTCGTTGGCGCTGGAGATTCTTAAAAAGCAGTATAGTTCATCAGGGAAGCTCTATGATCAATTCTCGTTTTTGTTGGACAGTATTTGTGTCCAGACAGTTATGGGGCCAGTTGTAGAAAAGTCTTGTGTTTTAGAAGGTACAGTCGTTGAACTATCCAAAGAAAACCATTCTATCATAGCATGCGATCCAAATACCCGAAGACTGATTGCTTTGGTTAAAGGTGACATCAGCTACAATTACCGACACACTGGTTTTAAAGAATCCGTTCGAGTAACTCGTACTTTGAACAAAGATGATTTCTACGACCTAAGTTTGAATGCCGAAAACGAATGGTTAGTTGAAGTTATGTCATTTATAAAACGTTCGAATTTGGGTGTGATTGCTTTACACGGTCAAATGGATAAAGGATTGCGCGCTAATTTGCAGACTTTAGGTGTGATTATACTTGAAAATTTGAGCGATTGTCAGCTTAATGTTCTTTCCAAAATGACAGAGACGCCGATTTTTTCTTACATCTTGGATTTCAGCGAACATGATTTTGCAAAACAGGTTGTGATTAAAATTTGTGCTGACGTTAGAACTGAACAGCCAGCAAACGGTTGTGCAGTTCAAACACCTGTGTTTGGTCAGGTCTGTCTATGGTCTGTTCAGGAAACTTTCACGTCTGCTCACTCTGCTGTATATTCGGTGCTATTATGTGGTCCAGTTCAAGATTTAGTTAACGACAGTGAACAGAGGTTTTGGAATTGTGCTCATCGTTTGTACAATACGTTCGAAGATCAGTGTGTATTGCCTGGTGGTGGAAATATTGAGGAACGTTGTATGAAACACTTGAAATCTATCAGAGGTGAAGCCTGGGCGTTTTATATGTGCATGCATGTGTTACTTTCGTGATTGCAAACCTATAATGACACTCCTGATTTTAGAAACAAAAAAGATCTGTGAACCATTTATGCAGAGGCGTAGTCGGGGTCCTGGGGGGCAAGCGCGTTTAAGGGGTGTTGGGCGTCATCCCCACCATCCCAACCGCGAAATTTAGAATTCTAGGCCCTCTAAAATTCTGAAATATAAATAGGCGGTTCCCCATGCTGGAGATTTGGGCAAGATCAGAGGTTCGTAACTGGTCTTCTTTACCATGAGATAACCCCTAGCAAATTCTAACCAACTTAACTCCTCCAGCTGATTGGGGGGGGGCAACCTGCCCCCTCTTGCCTAAGGTTGGCTACGCCCCAGTTTTATGCGTTCGATAGAAATTTTTAACGGTGACAAATTAAAGCCCTTTATAAAAGAGTCATTCCACTCATCATTGCAAGAGCTCGATATAGGAAAAACACGAATCATTACGTCATCATCGCTCCTCCCTACGCTGTCATTATCTGATATTCTTATTTTTTATTCGTACAATTCTATGCATTTTAGATCTTAAACAACCTGCAAAAACGCCACCCTGTCTTTGGGTTCAAGAAGACTACGTGTTGTTTCGACCGCTCATCATTGACGCAGTATGCTCGGGTATGAATCGGTTTGTTAGAAAAGTGAATGTCAATATTGAAAATATACCGTCGAGTCACTTTCCACCAAACGTCGATATGAAGGCTGCGGAGAGTTCAAGAACTCTGTTTGACAATTACGGTTGTAAGTTAAATAGCTGGAAAGGAGCAATCAGAATCGTAAAGCTATTTCTTACCTCAGAGTACCATATAATTACTGGAATTTAGAATGAAATGAATGGAAGGTTTTTCTAACTTAACTAACTTATTCCTACCTAATTTCGCGTGCACTTAATTTCACCAGATTTTCATTTTTCATCGACAAAAAATTGATTAAATTACCAGAAGTGGTCTGAAAATTTTATCTTTACAGCTTACGTAGCTTTTTAACAGTAATAAACTAACAACTATTTATATGCTATAATTTGCCAATTGACAACCATGCACTTTTACATCAGCATTCTTTTATCTTGGAAGATGATCAGTAACTGAAATACCATCAAAGCATCAGATTCCGTCGCGCCCTTGTTGGAACAACATATTTCTTTCCAAAAATCGATTTTATCCTACTTTATCAAAACCTGTCCACCCGAAGCAAATAATGCACATTTAAGAGTAAACTTTCCTGAATAACAAGAATACAATCTTGTCCAATTTTTGTTATATTATCGATTGCATGAAATCATTTAATGCACGCGAGAATTATATTTGTTAAAGAACATAAAGGCCCACACAGCCAGGACGCGAATTGGCAACGCGATGCGAATTTTAACGTCTTTTATTTTTCAAAATTAAATAAATTTTAACCTATCATAATATTCTTGTATATTACATAACAATGATACATTTCGACTGCTCTGGCGTCAATAGATTCAAATTTTTGCTTCCAGAATTTAATTTATATGCTTCTGAAAACTCAAAATTCGCGTCGCGTTGTATGTGTCGACCTTAACTGTTTATACGTTTTCATTACGTCGCTTTGCCGGACGAAGCATGCAGCCTTTGAAAATCTGCTCATATGCGTGCGTGACAGGCCTCAGAAACAAATAAAAACCTTGAAAAAAACCATATGGCCAGTTCAGCAAATTACTTATAAGGGGGAATTGTGGTAGTTAATAGTTGCAAGGGATGAAAGACACCCATGTAACCCATGTATCCTTCGAAGCACATTGGCATTGCGGACATCGTCGTGCTATCGTGCTATATATAACTGCCATGATTTCACGTTCTTGATGACAACTGCATTACTGAAAAAATATCTTACATTTACATCCATCCTACATCAACCGACATTATATTTAAAATAATATTCAGCTACCTTTTCAACAAGTAGTTCTGCTCAGTTTTTTTCTTATTCCTGAAAAATATCAGCTAGTTTAATAAATGTCATTGTAGGACCACCCTGTAAGTGTGACTGCAAGCTACGACGTTTTTAGTTTTAGGGCACCAGCCTATATATAATTGCAGGCATTAAGCATGTCCTATATAAACTAGTAATAAAAAGAAAAGAGAACATTACTTGGCAATTTTCAATTTTTTTCATTTTTCGTGCATACTTTTGTGTTTTTAATTTCTTGCCCTGCTACGCCAACAACCTGCATGGGCTCCGAGATTTCTTTTTATTTTCTTGATGCGAAAGCGAAATATTCTTGTGCATGTTGCACATGAATACAAGGAAATAGAGTGCATGTATGCAGCAAAGAAAAGCGTCTCTATATCTACGCCGTTACAGCTTAAGAGACAGCAAGCAAAAATGGTGGACTTCAACAGTCTTGCCTTGGTCCCTTAACTCACTTAAGAACGGTGAACGAAGGGATTAAAGACACTCATATTCATACTCATAGGCATCTATTTATGATAATATCTCTTTCACACTTGTCATCCTTTAAAAATTAGGAGAAACTCATAATCTTTCTTGATGCGTTAATGTAAACAGTAGATTGTCTTCCGATGAAGTCGCCAGGAATATGAACGGTCGATAAAAGAAATAAATGTTCTCCAAACACAGTCAGCTTGTAAGGACACAGCATTTGAATCCAAATGTGTATGGGCGGTTTAAAAGGTAATAAATTGTAGATATATCGCAGGATTTGTAAGTATAACTCTTTGTTACATGTGCATGGGTTTTGAGTACATTTTCATTACCACACAAACATCCAAAGTTCAGAGGACTGTATCATTTTTAGTGTCGTTAAAGCGCAATGAATCACATGAATCAAATTCTTTTAATTAGTTATATCATTGTTGAAATTGTAGGTTGCATTTCTGAAGAATTTGCTGTGAATCAGACAGTTGTTTGACAAACAATTACATAATTATACCATGCATATCTGCTTAAAAACCGCCATCTTGAATTTTTATGAAAAGTGCTAGAAATCCACTTTATTCTCTTAATCTAGACTTTATAATCACACTTTTTATCATCTGACTCCTAAAACTAAAGAAATACATAATATTTATTGGCGCTAAGTTGACGAGTAGTTGATGAGCACTTCACTGATTTTGAAAGACGTGATACAGCCAAATGGAAATGCAATACAAACCTTCCTCATCCTGGTGCTTATAAAAGAACGACCACATTCTCCAGATACGTGACTTTTAACGTGGAATAAGTGTTCTTCAAGACTTCAAGATGTTTTCTTAATCACCACCTCACCGTATCATTTGGCTAATAGCCTAGTTCTCAAGATTAAGACGAGATAGTTAAATCAATGAGAACGAAGAGACAATCCCATGCAATGGCTATGAAGTGATGCTGGAGATTCCTTAGCGACAAAATGATGCGAGCTTATAAAATCTTTACCTTACCTCCTGCACTTACTGTGAAGGTGCTTTCTTCTAGAACCAGTGCATGATGCACTGAGATTACATTTTAACTTTATCAAACAAATATTCTTTTTAGTCCGTTTTTGGAATAGCAAGAGATACAGAGGAAAGGGCGAGCGAAAGGGGAACAGTTTCGGCGATGCAAGAAGCGCATCACGTTTCAGAACCTCACCCTTTGCGTCAACTATCGTCTGCGTCTGTGAACATAAACCCACCTCCCCCCTCCCCTCGGGATGCAGCTAACAGTCACGTGAACGAGAAGAACGTTCAGCCAAAATATAAAAGATGACATCGTCAAATATGACGCTATATTTGGTATAACTATTAGCGACTGATATTTTGTGTGGAATTTATATAATAAAATATTTCTGTAAATTGTGTCCCGGTTTCGTTTTTATATTGGTCGAGTTCAAAACCATGCCTTTATGCTGAGTGCATTATTTACTCCTCCTGACCTGACAGCTCAACATTGCTTCTGATTGGACGAGCTTGTAATTTGAGTAATATGATTACCGTAAATAACCGATTAAGCGATTATTTCAAAGTGAGTAAATAGATTATTTTCTGAAGGCCGATGAATCGAATAAACTTTTGGTAGAGGTTACAGGAAAAAGAAAGTTGGGCTGGTGATTCCCGCTAAGTTCACAGCATGTACGGCGAATCGACGACATGCCCAAGTGTTAGACACGGAGTTAATTAGGAAGAAGGAAAATTTTAAACTATCAGAACTGTCATATGAGCTCGGTTGGAAGAGATATTCGACAATAAAACTTTAAAGCTTCAATACTGGCCGTCGTTCTCAATAGTTTAAATGTTAGGATTAACGCGTTTAAATAAAGAATCGTTTATTTCTACATTTTTTAGCGTTGATTTATATCTTCCTAAATAGGCGCCGCGGCGCTTATTCAACAACGGCGATTATTAATTTTTTTTATTAAGGCGCGGCGCTTATTCGAGAGCGGCGCTTATTCGAGTAGCGGCGCTTAATCGATCATTTACGGTAATTCTCTCCTTTCATTTCTGATGTCCAGGCTCAGGAGAAGAGAATTAATCATATTATTTAAATTACTATGAACGTCCAATCAGAAGCGTTGTTGAGCTGTCAGGCCGGGAGTATTCATCCAATAGGATGAGTTTATTTCGCAGACACGAGGAGCGGGTGAAATGAATATGTGCTTTTGATTCCATTTTGAGACATCACTTCAGCGCTGGTCTTCGAAGAATAAAGATGAGTCTCCTCCATGCCAAGAAAATTTCAACAGAAATTTCTATCAGATTGCTATCTTCTTCAGCAGAAGAGAAGTTTAATAGAAGTTTACTATCTCTGACAGACTGTCGTTGGTGTTATACCAGGTAATATGCCTTTCCCTTTGCCGCGTGTTTTATCAGCTTGTTTCATCGTGAGCTTTTGGGCCGAGGTTCCACGTGTCTTTAGTCCATTTCTTGTAATGCCTCTCTCGTAGTGTTCTTGTTGTGTTCAGCTTCAAATACAAACTTGAATAACTAAGTTGCTTTATATTCTTTTCATGCAGAATTTTGACGAATTAAAGCGAAGTTAAACGATAAAATTTGTAAACAAGAGATTGACTACCGATAAATGGCGGCTGAACTGGCTCAAGATAACTCGCCTTTGAAGAGAATGCAAGTCTAGGCTTTTTCTGGGGACTTATTGATGATATGAGAAAGGTAATATACGTAAATCTTACCGTTGAGCCGCTAACCTTCCCTCTAACCTCACGCAAATTACGTTTGAATTGAGTTCTAAAGACCTCAGCGGTGAACTAATGGTGCCTTTTATTCTTCCAGGTGGAGTTTGAGAGCTTAAAACCAAACTGAATGAAGTGAAGTGGGCAAGAAGTCCTTTACTGTAGCTGAAATTGCCCAAGACGACTCGCATTTGACACAAGATAATTCGCCTTTGAAGAGAAAGCACGTCTACGCCTTTTCTTGGGACTTGTTGATGATATGAGAAAGGTAATATACGCTAAATCTTGTGAGAGCCGCTCCAATCGCAAGCAATTACCTTTGAATTGAGTTCTAAAGACCAAACCAGTAAACTAACATTGCCTTTTGTTCTTCCAGGTGGAGTTTAAAAGTTAAAACCAAACCGAATATAGAAATGAGCTGGGAAAGAAAACCCATTGCTGAAATTCCCCGAGATGACTCGCATTTAAAGAGACGGCAAGTCCAAAGCTGCTCTTCAAAGTTGCTGAAATATACAGGTAATTTTGGGTCTATTTTATTCAAAATAGGATGGGAAAACGTGAAACGCTTGATCAGGCATCATGCGTTCTCTCAACTGAATAATCACCGCAAGTTTTCTCCCGGTATTTAAGCTCCCTTCATCGAAGGTAAATCCTTGAAATCGCTGTCTATAACAAGCATTCTTTTGGCTTTATTGCAGGTAGCGATTTAGCGGGTCAAGTCATTTGAAACAACGACAAAACCTGTTCATAATAAAACGTGAGTATTAAGCAATTGCATGAACATTTTTAGATAAACCGAACAATGGGGAGTTTATGCATGATTCAGGTCAAGAACGCCGGACAACGGCCGCATGATAATTGAATATGAATAATGGCAAGGAAATACTTGAAATCCCAAAGGGTTTTATCGATGTTGTTTTGGGTCTGTTTACAATCCCGATTTTACGCGTGTTTCTTCTCAATAAAAAATGTAGTTTGCTTATTTCTTTAATCTTATTTCAGGTTGATGGGCTGTGTTGAGCTATTACCGACAAACCAAATCGACGGCAATCTACGCCTAAAGTAGGCAATCTCGACGGCAGATCTACGCCAAATGTAGGCCCACTTTGACGGCAAATCTACGCCTAATGTAGGCAACCTCGACGGCAAATCTACGCCTAATGTAGGCAACTTCGACGGCAAATCTACGCCTAATGTAGGCAACCTCGACGGCAAATCTACGCCTAATGTATAAGCAACCTCGACGGCAAATCTACGCCTAATGTAGGCAACTTCGACGGCAAATCTACGCCTAATGTAGGCAACCTCGACGGCAAATCTACGCCTAATGTAGGCAACTCGACGGCAAATCTACGCCTAATGTAGGCAACCTCGACGGCAAATCTACGCCTAATGTAGGCAACCTCGACGGCAAATCTACGCCTAATGTAGGCAACCTCGACGGCAAATCTACGCCTAATGTAGGCAACCTCGACGGCAAATCTACGCCTAATGTAGGCAACCTCGACGGCAAATCTACGCCTAATGTAGGCAACCTCGACGGCAAATCTACGCCTAATGTAGGCCAACTCGAAATCTACGCCTAATGTAGGCAACCTCGACGCCATAACTACGCCAAATCGACGCCAAAAGCAACGTCAGCGATGCCCGAGCTTCGTACAGGTTAGAGTAGCCTGGTGGTCAAAAAATGTGCATGCAGGGGTTCGTCTGTGCATGATTAACTTAACGAAGTTAACTAATTTAGTTAACGAACTTAAGTTAAATAAAGTTTTAGGTTCAGTTAACTTAGTTCTGGCCACCAGGAACATAGCTAATGCATGATGCATGTGAGCAAACGTTTCTTAAATTCGGTTAAATATTTTAATCGGTTTTGCGCTTAGGACTGCTCGCTTGTGCTTAGGGCTGCGCTAAGGTTTAGGTTGATAATTTGCTGTTAAAACTAAAAACATATCACAATGTTATACCATATCTGACATAAGAAATGGCTAAAAGGCCATGCACACTAACACAAATCACAGCCACAAATGGCAGACATAATCCCATAGGTTCTTTCTTCTATTTCTTTCTTTCTTGTTGATTGAAATCCTCTTCGGCTCTTGAAATCCGGTCAATTGCGGCTTTCGGAATTAACATTGTAAAATGATAACTATAGGGTCACTATTCGGTCTGGTTGTAAAATTATTTGTATGTAATAACGTTTCTGATTTCTCAGCAAACATTGTAAATATACGATTATATCTTGCCTTACTATATTTATTCTGTAATTAACATATAATATTGTGTATTTATGAAAAAATGATTTATATCAAAATATGAACAGATACAAAACATCATGCACTATACCTCAATACTGTAGTTGCACATAAAATAGAGACGCACCCGAGTAAATACATTGCAAACCATGGCCTATAATGGCTTCTAGTTTATATCTGTTATCTATTGCATTCACTTAAGGCTACAGTTAATATTCAAGCCAGAAACATTGATTTTACGGCATATCTTATACTGTCTTGCTATTCTGAAATACACGAATTTATGCAATCAAAGTTAACACACACACATGCTCTCAATTAATGAATTTGAATTTACTTGAAGAAAATAAGGAATGGATGGGGGGGGGGTGCATGCTGTTATCTTGAAACGATATATATATGCCTTATTTCTACTATAGTTAGAAACCAATTACGAGACAAACATTGGCAGTGGCATTGTAACTTTATTATTTTTCCAAGGTCTCTGTGAGATTTCCAATCATTTAGCTTCGTCGAGCAGTGCTTATGAAAAGTAAGGCGCCACTTTTTGTTTGTACTGTTTGACTTTGCTATGTGGTTCGAAGTGTTAGCAGGTATCTTGGGATATCTAATAACGTTGCAGTGTTATTTTCATTGCTGTTTCTATAAGAGCAGCTTGCTTTGGCTTTATGCCTTAGCTCTAAAAGTTTTCAAACCAGTTTTTCAAAGAAAAAAATGTAATCATGTGGCTGTTTCTATAAGAGCAGCTTGCTTTGGCTATATGCCTTGGCTCTATAAGTATTAGCCTGAATTGTACTCCTGGTGCTGTTTCTATAAGGGCAGCTTGCTTTGGGAATATCCCTTGCATGGTTCAAAAAATGTTGACTGAATTTCTTGAAAAAAAAAATTTACACTCGATGCTGCCCTTGGTTTCGACACTTAGTTGTTTTGGCTATATGCCTCAGCCTCAAAAATATAAAGTCAATTTCTTGTGGTATTTTTTTCTAAACCTTGTTTCTACAAGGGCAGCATGCTCTGGCTATATGCCTCAGCTCTAAAATGTGCAATGAAGTTTTCAAGTACAATTGTGTATACCTTCATGCTGTTTCTATAAGGGCTCATGAAATATCTTCAAGTTAACTCGATCCTTGAAAATGCACAGTTTGACAGCTTAAAACGAAACTATTAGGAACACTGCCTCTGATTTGTCAGCAGAATAATTTTAGTTTTTGGACGAACGTAACTTGAATTTAAGTGCTCTGAACTCAGGCATTTTTGTGTATATTAATATATTAAGTCCTCGTTCTCATTTAAGCTTTATTCGGTACTCTATACCATAGTTAGTGGGTTAAGTCTATAAAGAACAAAAAAACACATGATAACTTAGAAACACTTACTTACATGAATGCATGTTTTACTGATCAGTCTTAGCATTAAGAAACGCAATAGTACACTGTAAAAAGACATGCACAATTTATACAAAAACATGTCGAACATTTAACCTGCACTGTTCTATAAATTTAAATGTCATGATCTTAAACGCACCTACTTTGTAACCGGTTTTAGATAAAATAGTTTAGTGTCTTCTTATATTGATGTACTATGTAAAGAAAACACACACGCTTTGTAATACATGCTTAGTGAAGTATTAATAAAAATAGGACAAATTGTCCGTCTCCTCTCTCTTGATTTCAATATCTTAAACTCGTACACACATTTTGTTGTAATACATGACTTTGTTTTAATAAAATCTCAAACTTGTGTACTTTGTGTTTAATTCCGGCTTTCGGTGAGGGTTTTTCTCCAGGCAC